>NC_064572.1:73677165-74877165 GCF_937001465.1 Orcinus orca | reverse complement strand
CCTGCAACAAATATTTATGCCTTCTCTGTACCTGTGTAAAACATCGGGCACATACAGTGGTGAGAAAATAAACCCTCTGAGGGCAGAGGTCATAACTAAAGGTAGTGAGGGAGATTAACGTGATGATGAAACCAACAAATACAGAATTATACATTTTATTCATGAAGAAAAAAAACAAGAATGATACTGTGAGAGAAAATAACAAGGTCACCAACTCTGGAGTGAAAGATCAGGGAAGGCTTCTTTGAGGAGGTGATATTTAAGCCAGGACTGAAGGAGGAAAAAAAATCAACCAAGTAAAATTGGGGATCAGAGCATTTGGGGCAGAGGAAGCAGCAAGGATAAGGACCCTGAGACAGTGACATGTACCATGTTCTATGAGTGACAGTGGGTAGTGAGTGATGGGAAGGAAGGCAGGGACAAAATCCCGAGGCCCTGGGAGCTGTGATTTCATTCTCTGTGGACCCTGAAGCCAAAAGCAGGATAGTGACAATCCCAATTGTATTCTTCAAAGATCTCTCTGGCCACTGGGTGCCAAGTGGATTTGAAGAGGGAGAGAATGAAGGCAGGAAACCCAGAGGAGAGGCCACTGCAGGAGTCCAGACCAGCAGAGGTGGTGACTGGGGCCGAGATTGTGGCCATGGAGACGGAATGTGCTTGAACATGTCCCCTTGTACGGGACAAGGAGAAAAAGAAAAGCACCGAAATGCATTTTCAAGGCTGATTGTACAACTAGTTCTCCTTTGCCTTTCTTTCTATGTTCTATTTCCCCATATTCAGAAAAGTTACACCTCTTTCTCATTTTAACCAGCTTAGTCTTTAGGAAAGTGTAGGGACTTAGGCCAGTCTTGATTCTGAAGCCATGGTCTGAAATCTTACAAGTCACTCTTTATTTTACAGCCTACCAGGACTTCTTCCGAGAGCATTTATTCTAGACCAGGCTCCAGTATCCCTGGGTCCCCAGGTCATACTATCTATGTAAGTATCTACTTCTGGAAGAGACACTTCCGGACCAGGGGTGGTAGCAGCTGGTAAGCATGGACTGGATAATCCAAAAGTGAATAATTCAAAATGATTTTTATTTCTGTTATGAGATCCAGTTTTCATTCTTGTAGATCAGCCACCTCAATCCCATTTTCCTCCACGTGATCAAGTGTTCATGTGAATGTGACCATTGGTACAGAGTGAACGAGTAGATAACCTGTAAAGTGCAGTGATACGATGCAGGACTTAAAAAATTGTTGTACCTAACTTGCATATAGATATTTGGGGATTGATTATACATTTTACAATGCTGATACTGAGTGTCTTTAAATTCTGCCACAGAGGTCTTTAAATATTTAGTTTATTAAATATTCAGTTCTTGTTTTAGCCATCTGGGAGGATTTTTTTGGCCATCTGTTTGAGCTTTTCCTTCTCTGTAATAAATTTAGGAAATTATCCTGAAGGTTTACAGGCTTCTCTACTTGATGAAGTCTACATAGACTTCTTCCTAAGCTTTTGGTGACTTTTTTGAAAATGTGATTAATATTGGTATAAATTGGTATAAATCAAAGTACAGTTGATTTACAGTGTTGTGTTCATTTCTACTGTACAGTAAAGTAATTCAGTTATACATATATATACATTCTTTTTCATATTCTTTGCCATTATGGTTTATCACAGGATATTGAATATAGTTTCCTGTGCTGTACAGTAGGACCTTGTTGTTTATTCATTCTATGTATAACAGTTTGCATCTGCTAATCCCAAACTCCCAATTCTTCCTGCCCCCAACTGCCCTCCTCCTAGGCAACCACAGGTGTGTTCTCTATGTCTGCGAGTATTAAACAGGCAACTTTATAAAGAGTATGACCGTGTTAAGCAAAGTGTTTTGGGTTTTGTTTATTTTTAAGATTTTCACTTTTTAAACAAGACATGAGATGCACTAACCATAGTTCCCCGAAGATGAGACGGCAAAGTGATTTTTTCTTTCTGTTTAACTTTGGCAGGCAAAAGTGGACAATGAAATCCTGGATTACAAGGATTTAGCAGCCATTCCCAAGGTCAAGGCAATTTATGACATTGAACGTCCAGATCTTATTACCTATGAGCCTTTCTACTCTTCGGCCTATGATGACAAACAGGAGAGGCAGAGCCTGGGAGAGGTAATACATTCCCAGAAGTTGTGAGTGGTACAACTTATTTCTCTTTGGCACATGTATAAAAACTACTGACTGGAATCAAAATAAATCAGAGGGTCCTTTTGGTTGCCCACTGTTTGCAGGCTTCTGTACCAGGTGATTTGAGGTAGTCAAAAACCTATCACACCTTCCCTGCCCTTGGAGAGGTATGGAGAGGTAGGGAAGCAGACCAACCACAGAAAACGGCCGTGCAGGATGAGTAAGGATCAGTACCAGGTTGTAGGATAGCAGAGCCAGCATGCTGGGAAGGAAGCCGAAGTTGTCAGGGGAGACTCTGTGAGCTGGGCAGAGGGAATAAGGGAGGGAGAGTCCTCGGTGCAGGGGGGAGATGGGGTGGGGAATGGGGTCTTGGTTTGGGGGCAAACTGAAGTACATTCATGGGGATCATGAGAGAGATCACAGCCCCTAAATTTTGACAGCTGCAGTTTTTAGCATCATAAGGTACAATATGCAAGAAAAGACAAAGTAGAGAGAATTGGGCCACGGTATAGGACCGTGGTATGAACTAGGCTTCTGGAATCAAGTTACCTGGGCTTAACCCAGGAAGTCCACATGCTGGTTGTGTGACTTTGACCATGAGACAACCATTCTGATCCTAGTTTTTTTGTCTGTAAAACAGATAATGACAGAATCTGCCTCATGGGGCATTAGTGAGGATAAAACAAGCTGTCTATTAAAGATTAATTATCTATATATCTAGATAATTTATCATCTATTAAAGCTAATCTACATTAACTAATTATTAAAGCAATCAGCAGAGAGCCAGACTCGTGGTAAATGTTCAGAAAATGGCAGCTACCACTGTTGTCTTTACCTGTCTTCTTGGGGCTTATTAATACTCTCCCAACATTAATGGTCCACAGGCTGGAGCTCAGCCTCAGCCCCTGGTGACCCTCCCCTCTCTGTCCCCTAGGTCTCATGGGCTCTGGTCTGTTTCCCCTGGCCTATTCAACTCACTCTAAATTTTTCCCCTTTTGTTTTTTAAATTGGAATCATCTACAGACTGATTTGAGTCCACTCAGAGAGGTGTTTCCCAAGTAGTGGACCAAAATCAGTCATTCAACCAAGGCTAAGACCAATAATCTGTAACATCACAGTGCTTTAAGATCTTAGATGAAGAAAGTTCGTGAAAACGTGGCAATTCTGTTTATTCTCAATAATGTATGTGTAATATTAATTGTTTTATAATCATGTCTGTATTTTTAATTACACACACACACACACACACACACACACACACACACACACACACACACACACACACACACACACACACACACACACACACACACCCACACACACCCACAATTCTGGAGCATAGCTCTGCATTGAAATGGTCCTTTGGGCAGGAAGTGGTGTCTGTTTTCATGTAGTGCCACCTAGTGGTCATGCCCCTGTAACTGCATCTGCAGCCCCTCTCAAGAGCAGGCTGATTGGTCTGGGGGGTTCAATTGCATTTGGGTGGCAGAGCTTCAGAGAGGATAAGAGGCAAAGGAAGGTTCCTGAGCAGAGTGCATAGGGGCTGGTCCTTGAGCAAGTGTATGAGAATTTCCTAGGGTTCGAGTCACACAAGCAAGGGGAGGTGAGTTGCTTTTTGGTGTTCTGGGCCCAAAAGTTTGAGCTTTGAAGTGAAAGTTTCTGGGTTTGGAACCAGACTGATTTTTCCTCTCCCTATGACTTTGGAAAAATTACATATTTCAGTCTCCTTATCCGTAAATTCAAGATAATGGTAATACCTACCTTAGAGGTTTTTTGTAAGGATTAAATGAAATATTTAGATTACAACAGTACCTGGCACGTAATAAGTACTCAGCAAGAATGCTGGCTGCCATCATAATCACACTGTTACCATCATAGCCTAGAATGAGGCCTGTGGGTTTCTCTGAGCATAACGTGTGGATGCAAGGAGGCCCTCTGGCCAGCCGTATTCGTGAGCTCTTCCCCAATGCATGGATCTTGCAACTTAGACAAGTTTGCAAGCTACTTAGTTATTTATTCCTTTAATTATTAACACTTCTTCCAGAGAATCCATCTACTGCCATTTTAGAAACCTGGAGGAGTAAGCTTGAAGTTCTGTGTAGCCATCTGTGCCTCCAGAAAGCCGATCAAACCAGACCATGGGGCTCAAGGAAGTCTGGAGTGCAAGAGAGCCAGCAGCTTCTTGTAAATTTGGAAAAAAAGGGCAAATTCCGAAACAGAAATCCACCACTGGCCCTGTTCTTCAGAATGCTTTGTTTGCATTTCATTTCTATTTGAAAGCTTTTTGCATTTTAATCATAAACATTTCGGTCATTCATTTAGGAAATATTTGTTGAGCACCTAATATGTGCCAAGAGCTGCTCCAGTCGCTGGGAATACTTGGTTGTAAATGAATGGAGTCCTTGCCCTCATGAGCTTGCAGTGTAAAGTGGGAGACATAATAAACAGACAGATACATAACATAATTTTAGAGGGTGATGGAGCTGTGAGGGAAAATGAAGCTGAGTAAGGAGAAAGCATGCCGGGGCCGGGTTGCTACTCTAAGCAGGAGGCTCACGGAAGTTACTGTGTGGTAGTGCATTTGAGTAGAGACCTCACTGAGGATGGGGAGTGAGCCCTGCAGGTGTCTGAGTGGAAAGCACTGCTGGCAGCGGGTGCAGCAAGTGCAAAGGCCCTGAGGTGAGAGAGGGGTTGGTCTGCTGACTGCCCCGAGGAAGCCTGTGTGCCTGGAAAGATGAAAGCCAGAAGGTGAATGGTGTTGAGGTTGGCAAGGCCACTGGGGAGGATGCCACGGACCTGGTCATCATAACATGTCAGGTGATTACTATGGTTATAATTTAGTCCACAACTGTGTTTACCAAACTGTGTGTTTCAGTAGACACTGTAACTCATAGTAGTAAACAGCATAGTTTGAGCATATAGGGGAAGTAGTTCCAATTTCTCTAAGTTAATCACCTAAAGCATCGCAATATATTTCCAAAACCCCTGCGTCTTAAGCAGAGACATGTGCCCTAGTCTCGTGGGAGCTTTGTCCTTGTGTACCTGTCTGAGCCCCGCTCTCAACTTACTGAATCAGAAGACGGGGAATGGGCAGAGGTGCTGGCATGTGCAGCTTGAATAATGTTTCCAGGTGATTCTGATAAGCAACTCTAATTAAAACTGAAAATGAGCTAACAATAAACGTTGTGACTTTAATTCTCTTTTATTCTTCTAGTCTCCAAGGACTTTGTCTCCTACTCCATCAGCAGAAGTAAGTACCGTTTTTGGAAGTTGTAATGGGTGGAGTTGGGGAGTTACTTGGACCATATTCCTAGACTCACATTTTTGCAAAAGGACAGAAAACCCGTGTACAAGATTATGATGAATGTAGGATTCCTTACGTGTAAAATATGACTGTA
The DNA here is from genome assembly GCF_937001465.1 of Orcinus orca. Classification (NCBI taxonomy): domain Eukaryota; kingdom Metazoa; phylum Chordata; class Mammalia; order Artiodactyla; family Delphinidae; genus Orcinus; species Orcinus orca. The sequence continues at coordinate 74,871,605 of NC_064572.1, read as the reverse complement.
AGACCCAGAAGTAAATTTCTTTCTAAATGGAGACTAGGGAATACAACCAGCCTTACCCTGCACCTCTGAGTGGTAGGAAAGAGAGTGGAGAATGGGGACCACTTGTCCCGATGTTGGTCTCTCTCCTCTCATCTGTAATTGATCTGAATCCTAACCTACTGATTATCTGAAATGGCCAGCAGTGGTCATGGTGTTTCTATCAGCAGAGCCATCTGCATGGGAGGCCACTTCTCTTAGTCTCAAATCAAGAGTCTTGTCCCCCCTCTCAGGGTAGACGGACCTTATAGTGGCTTTTATCAAGTCCACCAGGCTGGCCGTTCCCTCGGGAATAACCTCCTGCGTATCTGGATCACGTAGAGCTGTCAGTGATGGTTCCATAGTGAGCCACGGGTCCCCTATCAACCCAAACATGCTCTTCCCCTCTGCAGCGCCCAGCACCAAAGACAGAGCCCCCAAATTAGTGACGCTCCCAAAACCCATTTTATTAAAGTTTCTTCGGGAAGCTGATGATACTGTTCTATAAAATGAAACGGCCCCTTCACACTATACCCCTGATCCCAGGAGTGTCTTGGTTTTGCTGTCACCCACAGTGACAGAGGTGCTTGGTGACCAGAGGTCTTAGAGACACTTTCTGTTGTCCCAGCATAATTTTTCCCTTGGAGGGTGGCCTAAGCTCAGACCACCTCAAATCTGAGCATGGTCCAGGTCTAACCCAGCACTTTCATTTAAGCTATTACAGGTAGTAATAATCAAGGGATTGTTTGTTCAGTGTGCTTCTTATTATTTTGTATTTCCTTATGTATCCAGTGAGCAAACTCCTCAGGGGTTAGATCTACCCCCTTCTAAAAATAATAATAATAATTAATAAATAAAATCAGTCATCTTGTCTTAAAGCTAAGTAACTGTCTGGATAGTCTATATAAAACTGGCCTGATCTTAGGTAATCACTATAATTTGAGATGGTAAGATCTCTGTAGTATTGTGGTTTATGACCGAGTGCTATGAATAACTAATTTCTATGAATATTCTGATCGTTTTCAACTGAAGTTATGAAGAATTAATTTCTATTATTGATGACTTGTCAATAATAGAAATAGTAATAATAGGTTGAGGCACATTATTGGGGGAATTTTGTTTTGTTGCTGTTTTAATTTATTGTTACAGCCACAACTAGGATCAAATCAAAGTTTTTTGCCTCTTGCTCTCAAATTGCGCACGTCCATAGTTTTTGAGGTTTTAATTTAGTCCTTTTTCATGCATTCTTTCAAACTTTTATTTTTCTTGTGCTAGTAGAAACTTCATAGGGCCACAAATTCCTAAAATGTAAAACGTTCCTTGTACTCTTCTAATTCTTTTAAAGTTTTATGTTATGTTTGTGTGTGTATGATTTTTTTTATACTTTATACCTACAATATTCTTTTCTAGATTTGGACATGGTGACAGACTGGTGGTGCTATTGTATTCCATTAAATTGATATGCCATAACCTAATTATTCCCCGGTTTTGTTGAGCATATAATACAAAGTTTTGTCTTTATAAGTGGTGGCATTATAAATGTCTGAGGAAATTTTTCCACTTAAAGATCGTTGAAAAAAATTTTTTTTTCTTTTTGGAATTTGCTTCCTAAAGTAGAAGTAGAATTACTGGAGTTGAGGCCACCACAGGCTTGTTCTCCCGGAAAATCGACGTAAAACATCACCAGATCAACAGCATGGATGGTGTGGGTTGGTGGTTGGATCCAGGGATGAGATGAGAGTCAGGAGGCTGGTTCTGAAGCAGGCTCCACCTGCACACACCTGCACACGGGTCTCTTACCTGCGTGGAACCTTCTGAAACATTCTGCATTTGTGAAGAAGGGAGGTGATACCATGTGTTCTACCTTCTTTATGATGCGGATCTGATGATACAACCTATGTGAACAGACTTCGTAAAACTGAAAAGCACAATATAAGCGTGGTCATTGGAATTATTCCCTCTTTTCCCAGAGCTCTATCAACACTGGAGTTTATCCTTTTTACATCTTAAAATCTTGGTAAAGGCAAGCACTACAGGTTTTGAACAAAAAGCACTAACCATGGAATGCTTGTTTGCATACCTACTTAAGGAATATGGCCCTAAAGTGTATACATGAACAGGTAGACGGGATAGTTCCTGGGTGACTTTGGTGCAACTTGATTTCACTTGAACCTGACAACAGCCTGCATGTATGCCTTGTGCTCCCACTTTCTCGCACTTGCTTCCAGGGGTACCAGGATGGGCGGGACCGGATGATCCACCGGTCCACCAGCCAGGGCTCCATCAACTCCCCTGTGTACAGCCGTCACAGCTACACTCCAACCACGTCTCGCTCTCCCCAGCATTTTCACAGACCTGGTAAGGGCACCTGTTCCCGGGATTCACTCTCTATAGAGTCATCCGTGTTTCTATGTGATTGTTTTCCCCACCGCTGATAGCGTATTTAAAAATCTGGCTGCCAAATCTATCTGCCCCTCTCCCAGAAAAAATTGCAAACTCCTATTCCATTGTAGTTTGTGTTATTTCTTTTCTCAAAACAAAAGTCATTTTATGGTTATATTCATTATGACTTAATAAATAATTACATTTTGACAGTGAACACCTAGAAGCAAAGGAGGTTTTTTGGGTTTTTTAGACTTGAAGAAAATCTCAGCACTTGGAGACTTAAAATGGAGATCTCCAAAAGAAAATACGGTGATGTTCCTTTTAGGCTTATCTAAAATCTAAATCCAGTATTAGTCATTTACTCGTGAGTTTATTATGTTTCCCCCATCCGGGCACATGGTATTACTAAGCATGCTTGGTTAAGAACCTGCTAGAAAGAAGTCTCATATACAACCTCGGGGTTGTATTTGGTAACTTTTAAGATGCCTTCCAACCTAAGATTTTGAATCAGACTTGGAAAATATAAAAACACTAGAGGTGTGCTATGATGGGGAATATTAAGTAGTAGTGGACCTCATTTACCTTTATCTCGGCAGAATGTGTCCCTTTTACTATTAGTGGTTATCTCCTAGGTAGAGTAGAAAAAGCATGGAGATCCCAGCACAGACTGAGGATTCCTGAGAAGCAGATTCACCAAGGAAGATTTTGTCCTTCTAAACAAACTTGGTGTTGATATATGTCTATGAAGACTTCATTTTAAGCCTCTTGCTTCTGTGCAGGCTGATGAGAATAAGCCCATTCATATGCTAACGTATTTTATAAAATATAAACCAAAGGAAATGAACAGAATGTAAAAAGGCTGCAATCTTCTCTTTAAAGCCATAGATTTAATGCTTGTAGAGGATTAAATTTTTACTTTTTGATCCTTCAATAAAGTATAGTTTTCTCTAGACTCAAATATTTACTCAGTATCTGTTGAGTTACATTAAAGGAAAATTTTTCAGGAAAGAAATTCCTTTTATTTTTCATGTACGATGATATTCATTTTACTTCTGGGTTTGGATTTATGCCATTTTCTGTCTGGGTGATGAGAAATCCTTTATGCCACCACCCCTACGTATGGGCATACCCTGATACTGCAGCCGTACCCTTATCAGAATGATGCGAAGTTCACTGGGAAATTGTTGTTCGAGAGAATCCCTGGATAGCAAGGGAGTGGTCAGCCAGGGACATTGTTTCCCTAAAAGGTCATGTCCTCATTGGGCAGTAGAAAGTTTTCCTCTGTTCTAGTCATGGTTCTGATGCCAAGAGCCTGTAGAACATTCCCCATTCTAAGCACTTCTCCTCCCCCTTCACAATACGTTATGGACATGCGTGATGTCAGTTGTTAGGGCTCATAATTATTTTTCGAGATGGGGCTCTGCTAGCATAGTCATGGTCAGCACAGAGCACCTCAGAGTATCCACTCCACACGTTCTAGATACCAGAGGATGACGCACGTCCTTAGGTCTGGGCTTAGGTTAATGGTCCATAACTGAGTTTCCAGCTCCCCTGGTGTTACCACTACCCAATTCTCAGGACCACAGGTAGCTCTTTGCTACCCAGGGGATGCAGACAGGTTTCCCTTCTACATAGGAAAAGTAAAATTAAACTTGCAGTAGGAGACGTTTGCAGCTTAAAAAACAAAGAATCTGACCCTTATGTATAAGTATTTCTTTGCAAGGTTCTTGAAATGATTGTCGGTTTTGTACATGTATTTCAGAGGGTTCTGTTTTGTCAGGTGCCTTTTAAAAACAGCTATGGTGGAGTCTAAGTGACGTGCCCAGTCCTGGCTCAGTGGTAGCTGGTGTCGTCCTGACAGAACCTTCTGGTGGCCGTTCCCTCCCACTAAAACCATTTATCCTCGGAGAGTGAACTCTGTACTGACCTGAACCTGTTTGCAGACTCTCCCCACTTTGTGTAACCCTTCGTAGGTGCCTTCTTAACCCCTTTTCCTTCCTCCTTTTTCAGACTCTTGATTAACATTCTTTATTTTTTTTTCTCCCTTGGAACGATGGCGTTGTCCCTGCTCGTGTGTTAATTTGTGCTCTTCTTTTCTGTTTGCACCGTGTCCTGCCCCTGATCCTTGCTGCACAGAGCTGCTGTCTCCTGGTGTGCAGAGGTCCTTCCTGCACACCGGCAGCCTCAGCTCCGGCCACAGCGACTCCCGCCCCAACTCCCCTTTCCGACACCACTTCCTTCCCCATATCAAAGGTAAGGAGGCAGGCTTCTCCAGGCAGCACCCTGCATAGCAGAGATTGATTAGCCCCCGGGGAAGGCTAATAAGGTGCATCTCCAAGAGTCAGCTCCGAGCTTTGGACTTCTCAGCATGCCTGCGTGTGTCATGGCTACACCCAGCCGTGTCTTAGAACTGGCATAGCATCTCTCGTTAGGAGAAATATGTCATTTCTAAAGGGCTCTAGATGAAGAAACAGGAAATATGTTTGAGACCCTGAGATTTGTTAGCTACTGCTTAAGAAAAATATATATTATTATTTTGTTTTTCTCTGGTCAAAAGCAAAATATAATATATATCTGGGGAATCTTCCTGGTTTTCATATGTGTTATGGCTCAGCAAAAACAGTATTCAGCAACAAGGGTTCCAAAGTTGTCTTAATGGTGATAAGCCCCTTAACCACGTAACAATATTAAAATGTTTGGACGGTATGAAAGATCTATGGCAGCGTAACTTAAATTTATCTCCTTGAGACAACCCTTAGAGTAATCTTCCTTTGACCTGTCCAGACGTCTGCATGATGGAGAACAGGGACTTTGCCTTCTGTTTTCTGTTCTTGCCCATTTCTGCCCTTCCCTCTATGCCGTTCCCATTGTTCTCATTGTCTGTTATGTTTCCGTGGCCATTCTCAATCGAGCCAAGAGCCCCAAATTTAAAATAAGTAGGAGCTCCCAGAGGATGCTTTTTCCATAGTCTTGATTTGAACCAAATTAACCAAAGAAAATAGCTTAAGGAGGGAGTAGCAGGCAAGCACAGATGTTGTCATGGGTCTTAAGACAGACCGAAGGGATTGTAACCCCGAGTTCCAAGAGCTCACATCACTAACCCTTTCTCAAGCAGCCTAAATGTTGTGCTCTTTGACTGAATTTCCTTTGCAGTCATTTTACAAGCATGCGATTTTAGCATTTTCTGTGCTGTAAAAATAACATTGCTGACAAGCTTATTTGAAGACACATACCGTTTGCCACTAGCAAAGAAATTTTTCAGCAGGTGCAGCACTTTCTAAAATTCTTGACAGGTTATTTAAAATTATTACTGCTAATTAGTATTTGGGGGAGGAAAGACCTTTATTATTTAGATGTCAAGATGATACTTTAGAGAATGTCTATAAAACCATAAGAAATTATTGAAAAAAACTTCAGAGATGTATTTTAAAGAGACTTTAATATAGAAGCCCTTGGGCAAATTAAGATTTTTGTTTCTTTGTTTCTAATATGCAAGGGAAAATACATTTTTTAATTCATTAAAATGTAAACTGCCTTATTCGGTTGTTATATATTTCATCTTTCAGAAAGCTACTTTGTGTAGGAAGAAAAATGTCATGTACCCTATAAAGTTATACAGAGTTTATACAAATAACACATCACAAAATATCAAGACTCAATACCTCGTGCTTGTGCACAGCCTTATGGCGAGATGGGCACCCATGTGGACACTGGAGTCCCGGCTTTGAATATTATCTCTGTCACATGCTAGCTATGGGACCTTGGATTGTAGACTTAACCTTTTGAGTGCCACTTGCCTCATCTATGAAACCTCTCCTAGGGTATTGGGGTGTGTGAGGTTGTCAACTGAAAAAAAAAAATCACAACGTGAGAGCTGTGAATTAAATTTTATTGGGGGCAAAATGAGGGCTATAGCCCAGGAGACAGCACTGCAGATAGCTCTGAGACACTGCTCCAGAGAGGCAGGGGGAAGGTCAGTATATATGTGATTCTGGTGAAGGGAGAGTCCATGCAATCAGGCACATATTTTTTGCAGAAGGATTCTGCTAGTCTCGAGGAGCAGATGTCACCATGAAGGATTTTAGTGCTTTTCTAGATACGAGGAGATGCAAGAATTGGGCTCATAAAATCTTCTCCTGAAAGTATCTAACTCTTTGAAGACCTGTCCTGTCAGTTCTTCCCAGAGCACAGAGTGCCTCGTTCCCGATCTCCACCCTGAACTCCTTTCAGGGGGTGTTGAAGGTCAGCAGCTGCTGCGGCTCATGATTTCATCCTTATAGAGGTACATGGCAAGCGCCTATTTGTAGTTGGCAAGGTGAAATGCCCTGGTGTGTAGTGAGCACTCAACTCTGGTCCCTCTGTGACTTCCCCCTTGGCATGGTGTTCTTAGAGCACTTCCGGTTGCAACAGTCCATCACTCTTCACAGCGGCCCTATGAAGTAAAGTAGCAGGGGGCAGGCATGGGGGTGGATGAAGAGCTGAGGCCCTGGTTAAGTGACCCGGCCAAGGACTCACGGCTAGGAAGTGGCAGCACCAGGACTAGATAGACCCCAAGCCTTCCCATCCCTCATTCCTATGAGGGGGGTGTGTTTCGGTCTAAATGCTATCCACGAAGTATAATTTTTAAAGCAAACTTTTATTTTCCATCTCTTTTTAACTAGAAAATTGCATTCTTATGGAGGCCAAGACAAACAGCTACTTTCAGGCATTTAAACTACAAAATTAACTTTTCAATAGAAATAATAAGTGGTTAGGAAAATTACAGTACTTCAGTGTGCCTAAATCGTGCTTTATTAAAAGTGTAGATACACAATCTTTTCTTTTTTCAGTCTGAATTCGAAGTACACAGTCAAATAGTATAGGTTTAAATTATAGAAAGCAATAGTTTGTTACTTCGAGCTTACGCTTAAAAAATACCTAATGGTCTCTCTCCCATTTTCTTTTTACTGGATATATGCCTACAGTTTGTTCAGATGAAATAGTTTATATACTTCAGATACAGAATATAATGTGCATAACAGTATATGCTTAGTTTTAAAATCAGCTTTTTGCTAAACTACAAAATCAATCATGCAGAATTTGTATATTAAAGATATTGCTTTAAAAGCCTAGTTTAGTTGAATAGCTAAATACGGATTCTGCAAAGAATTACGTCTTAGTTATTTTGAAAGACATGTATCCGTTTACATGAAACTCCTCTCCAGTCCAGGGGGAACGTATGGCCATTAGAGAAACACATCTAAGATATCTTTAAAGAGCAAAGTCTCCCAGGGTTTTCCATGGCTCTTCATTTGAACATTCACTCTTTATCTTGGAGCTTGTTTTGCAATCTCAGGGAAATTATTTTTAAAACAAACGTAAGCCAAGGAGCTTGAGGACCCCAGGGTAGGATGTCCATCTCAGGAAGGTGTAGCTGAAAGCAGGGGTCCCCTTGCCCCTCTGGCAGCCAGAAGCCCACCTCCCACTGCCCAAGTCCAATTCTTGGCCCTTGTTTCAGACGCATGTGGCCCAGGCCCTCAGGGTCCACAGAGCTGAGGACACCTGCGTGGGTGTAGAGCTGAGATGCACATCACCAGCTTTCTCTCTATCTCATTGGCTTCCCCATCCATTTTCTGTAATGCCCATCTCGTTTTCCATTGTGTTTTTTATTTCTGTTCTCTGACCTTCCTTGCAGCTTCATTCTCTATCAGTATATCATTGTTGGGCCATTTGGACAAGTGCATGCCTATTTGGAAAAACTATTTTCACCTTGTTTTGGGTTTTGTGCCATGTTTGCACAGTTTCTCTTCCTTTCCCTTTGAAATACTGTTAGATATTTCCTTCTGTGTCCATGAATCAGATTTGCAAACAGGAGGGCTACATATATTAAGTCTCTTTGAAAGAAATCTTCCTTGTTTTGCCATAGATATGAGTTGCTATGATGCAAATATGTATTTGACACTTGCTGAAGGAAACCGTAACGTTTATTGAAGCTTTAGACAAGGACCAGTAATCTTGAAACTCTGTCATGACATTCTAGTTGCTGCCAACTTTAAGGTCCCCTCAGAATTTATATTTTGGAACATAAGCACTTAGAGTCCAGAAGCTAAGTGTTGCCAGCCGTTTCCCACAGCAGACACAAGCATTGCCATTTAGATTGACTTGTCTTAGAATTTGTCACTGAGACTATCATGGTGGCGAAAAGAAGAATAAAAGTTGGACAGAGCGTTTGAATTTAAGTACAGTGGGAATCCTTCCAGTGAATGATCTCCCAAGGACTGAAAAATTGGCCTATTGGGCTGACTTGGAAGGAGCTGAAAATGAAGACCAAGAAATGTATATCTATATATACAGTAGCTTCTCACCCCAGGAGCTGAGATCACTAACAACTTAGATGAACCAATGCAAGGACTTATTTAAAGGAACAAAATGGCTATGAGTGTGATATATACACTATGATATGATATATACACTATTATGTTATTTTTAAACAATGTCAACACCAGGCTGATAGATGATGGTGATGACGATGATACCTTCCGTATACGATATTTCGTCTGATGGCTTATACATCACTTTGCCTGAGTAATGAACTAAGCACGAAAATAACCTTTTAGGGCCTCCATCAGTCATTTCCATCCAGGATAGAGTGAAACGTTTTATCACTTAAAGAAAGGGTGTTTAACTTAGAAAAAGCCTCATCTTGAGAATTTTTTTGTTAATGCCAAAATTTTTAATGCCTTTCACATTTCAAGGACTAAGAATTTGGTACCTAGCAACATTATGTACCCTGAGACCTTTTCCCCAACGAGCCGTTGTGATGTGTGGAAATCATACTATGCAGGATCACTTAGATGGGTGTGTTGCTGAGTAGCTGTTTACCTAGTGTTTTCAAATGTCTCGTGGGAGATTTTAAATGATTTTAGAGTTAAATCTACTTACAAAGACTTGAACATACTAGCGTTTTTTCTAGCCACTAGAAAGGTCAGTGGTTGCCGAAGATATACTGCTAAGTAAAAAACTCTGCCCAACTGGAGACAGCATTCAGCCAGAATTCACCCTTTGGGAAGTCAGACAGTCATTCCATAGCCTTTGAGAGCCGTCAACCATGGAAGTGATGGGTTTTACTGCCACTGGGCAGCAGCGCATCTTAATGATAGAATACTTGGGCAAATGCTAATTCTAATGACCTTAAACCTTGATGTCCCATATATGCAGCTATTTTTGTGTGTGCTAGTAACCTGGCTAGTAACTATCAGAACAAATTTAATGGAGTTTCATCTGATTGGATGTTATAAACAAAACCTGGGAGAACATTTCTCTCCCCCGAAAATCTGATGTTCTACAAGTACAGGAAGGTTAGAGGTGCAGGATTAAGGGCAGGGAGCAGTATGGTTTCAAAGCAGTAGCACCAGTGTTCAAGATAGGCAAGGTCTTCAGAAAAAAACCTCAAATAAAGCAAGAAAGTTGAGTCTCTCTAGAACTTCCTTTGAGAATAGCCCACAAGAATTATTCTGTTTTTTAATTATGGATTACTCTTGTGAATAATTTCTAATGTTTGTAGGAGTAAAGAATTCTTCTGAAGTGAAACAATTAAATTGGGGTTATTAAGGACCAACTCTAGGGAAAGCTATTTTAAAAAAAACGAAAAAAGGTACTATTGTGATCCCATTGCTGTGTCCTAGCATCCAGCTGCCTATAATTAAGAGAAAGATGATGGTAGATCCTGCAGTGGTGCTCACTAAATTAGGTCATTCATTGCTGTAGAATTAATTAGTTGGCCTACTTCAGTCATTCATTCACAGACATTTATTAAGCCCTTAGTCGTGGCCAGGCACTGTGTTGAACACACAGAGGTAAATGAGATCTAGTTCTGATTCAGCCTTAGGGTTAAAGCAGGATTTTCTTCTAAACGTAAACTGTATTCTTCCTCCCCCTGCTTGCCTCTACCTGCGTTTTTTATATTAATTTTTTCAGACATGAGCTGGTTATTTCTCTTTAGGAGAGTGATAGGAAATGACGTCACTCTCTCTTTAAATGAGCTCTTTAATAGATCAGTGGCTGTAGGTGAAGCTTCATAATTTTTAGGAGCTAATATCTCACTCTCGTAAAGTCAGCGTTATGATATATTGGGAGCCAGATGCTAAACTGACTCTTGAAACAAAAAAAGAAAAAAGGACAAAAGTTTTAGAACATGATAACCAAAAACCTGGACTCAAAATCTGAGACAGGAACAAATTCAGATCTCATATTCGGAATAGCTTACTGCCCATTTGGTACAGATCTGTGCTCTGGTTATCTAAAACTATACATATCAAAAAATTAAAACCCTATTGAACGTGTTATTTTGAGACTCCAGCAATTGACATCTTTCATGCATTACTGGCCAGATTTAGAACAGTTTGATTTACTTGAAGAAATTGGCTCTTGTACACCTAAAACTAATATAATGTTATATGTCAGCTATATCTCAATTAAAAAAAAATTTACGACAAAGTAAAAAAAAAAAAAATTGACTCCTGCTCTATTTTCTGAAGATCTGTGATTTATTTAAAATTGTTAGCCTTAACTGATAGATAAATTGGACTTAATCAAAATTTAAAACTTCTGTGCTTCAAAGGACACTATCAAGAAAGTAAAAGACAACCACAAAGTGGGAGAAAATATTTGCAAATCATATGTCTGATAGGAAACTTGTTATCCAGAATATGTAAAGAACCCTTACAACTCAATCATAAAAGTAATTACCTTACTAATTCATTAACTTTTGATAGTCCTATATCTTCTGGTGTATTCTTGCACGGATGTTCGCTCAGTCGTGGGGAAGGAGGACAGTAGGGTAAGAGCTGATCTCTTTCCGATTTTGCACAAGTCTCAGTTCACCCTGCAGTTCTTATCCGAGGGAATGATGGTGGCTATGGGGGGGTCCTCAAGGCTTTTGCAGCCAAGCCCAGCAGCGCATTGCAGGCTCTTTCCCACTCCCACCTCCAAGAACGCCGTGCTGCCCAGCCACAGAGGCCCGTCCTGTTGCTCCCACACACCGTGGCCCTTCCTTCCCCGTGATGTTCCAGCTCCCTAGAATCTGGACCTTCTCACCCCTGCAGCCACTCATCCACCTGGTGAGCTTACTCGTCAATGACCAACTCAATTCTAGCATCTTTCTGTAGCCTTCATGAAAAATCAATGGTACCTTCATGTGAGTGCCATAGAATTTTTCGCATACCCCCGAGTAAGCACTTATGTGGTATTACGTGTACTTGTTGCTTATAAGTCTGTCTCCTTAGGTAGACCCTGATGAGGCCCCTTGCAGCCAGGCACCACATCTCATTCACCTACTTAGCCTCAATCGAAGCTCACTGCCCAGCCATAGTAGATGCTCAGTAAATGTCTCACTGATGGAATTTTTAGACTGGGTAGAGCCTCTTTTAAGAGAAAGGTAGAGAGAAGTATAAGTGGTCCCAAAGTACCTGGAAGAAAGGGCTCTGACTCTACTGTGTGTATTTCAAAGTGAAGCAACAGAAACATAGGCTGCAATGAAGGCACTTTGTGTTGCTCAGAGGAAGGACCACACAGGTTCCCAGACTCAGCCTCCCATTCAGAGAAATAGATTCTGATTGCCAGCCTCTGCCATTGTGCCTGGAAGTGATTGTTTTGGGGTTTGCATATCCCACCCCTTTACATGCTTGGGTTGTAAACCATCTGACGACTGACCCTGAATCATTAGCTAGTGACTTTCCATTCTTCTTAATGTACTTTCCATCTAATCCGTTTGCTGCCAGCTCACAGCCTTCAACCGCATGCCATTGGAATGATGCATCTTACCGCTCACTGCTTTTAACCTAGTTCCACTTGAACTCAAATCTCTCTTTTGGAAAATTCAACCTTATACCAGTCACCTTTGTGAGCCAAGTTGATGAACTGAGTTTGTTTCTTTGGTTTCTCCTTTTTGATGTACCTCCTTCCGGTTTGTTCATTTTGAATTTTTATTATGCTAGCTTTGTTTTCTTTCTTGCTCTCCCTTCTCTCATTTTGTTTTCTCCATTCTTCTCATTGGAGGCAATGAGCCATCCAGCGGCCGGAACTCCCCTCTCCCTTATCGGCCAGACAGCCGCCCTCTCACTCCAACTTACGCTCAGGCCCCTAAACATTTCCATGTTCCAGGTAGGAGCTGACATGGTCTGTGTCTTGGTGTCCTGTCACCGTGCAGAATGTAGCCTTGTCGCCTCTGTCTCGTCTCCATTTCTCATGCTCTTTTAATTGAGATGCTCACAGCCGACAAACCCTAAATTGCAGGACCTGACCTAGAGGGCCTTTCAAAAGCTTTGTATGGGAGATGCCAGGATTGTATTGAAGGTTTACATTTTCTCTAAAATTTTTGAAGGGGGATGGGAGGCAGAGGGTGAAGGAATAAGGGTTGAGTTGCTTTGTTTTGTCTTGTTTTGACAAAAATTTTAATTTTACCCTTATGTTAGTACCTTCTGAGATACCACTCTGTGGTTTACTGTCATTGTCTAACACAATGGCAAACTAGTTACCTTCTCAGCCTAAAGACTGAACCACAGTGTTCTTAAGAGTACTTCTATTTTATCTGTTTGTCTCCAGTGTGGAGATTCTTTCTATGGACTTTTCAGGGAGCTGAAAAATTGGGTCATTTGGAGGGTCTTTCTGCAGTGTGTAATTAACTAACCACCTCCGTAGCCCACAGAGACATCTTGCAATTTAGGCTTGGTGCTATAAGCTTTGCTGTCATGGTACAAATAGTAATTTGCCATCAGGAACTGGAAAAATCAGAACCCATCAGTATCTTAATATTTAGGGTCAGCTCACAATCTTTGTGAAGGCAAGATTGGCCGTCAGAAGTCATGATATTATTTTTCCGTCAGAAGTACATTGTTTTGCTTCTTTTAGCTACTGAAAGTGGTTTAATAAATTACCCATTATGTTAATGTTAGCATACATATTTGGAATCTGTAGCAGTTTTTCTCTTTTGCATTCCAAACTTACCTAGAAGTTTGAACAGAGGAAAGTTCAATGGGCTTCATACCACTGAGATAGGACTGCCTTTAAAAAATACATATAAATGAAGTTTCATCGAACCTTGAAAATCAATGTTGTATGTTTGCAACTTTTTTCGTAAAGAATGCCCAACCAGGATCCAGTGCCCAAGATTCTGGGGAAACCTTTTGAAACCTACTGAGTATTTGCAGTCAAAGTTTAATGGTTGCATAATCAAATGGGGTTCTATATAAATATATGAATAATATTTGGCATCTCCTTACTCTTCCTTTCTTTTGTAAAATTTGGCCTATACAAACTAGGATTTTGTCGAACATCCTGTCAATACATCAGACTAGCCTCGCACCTAAAAATTGTTTCTATGTTTTACAAAAATATACTCTTAATTTTCACTACATCGCTTTCCACTGTTCCACTCATTAGTTGAAAAGTAAATTGAGCCACTGGTGTCTACTGGGAGCTCAATTTCGAGACAGTAGCAATTTGGGGATCTTCCCCAAACTGGTTACGTCTTCCTCACCATCACAGTATCTGCACTGCTTGCATTTCTTCCTGTTTTAACCCCACTTTTAGTGAAGTGTATATTTGAAATAAATGGCTCATGAGTGAATGACATCTCTCTATATCCTAAGATGTATTACAAAGGATTCCATGTCACATGTCTATAGTAATTCACTCATTCCTGTAATTTCTTCTTCCAGTAACCTCAATCTTTGTAATACAAAAGTTAACCTTCTGGGTTATTTTTGTTGGAGAATCTTCAGTTTGGTTTGCCTCTTGGTTGATCTGTTTTTCCCATCGGTGGATGCCTCCCCGTAATCACACACCTTTGCTTTTCATTTCCACAGATCAAGGGATCAACATTTACCGAAAACCACCCATCTACAAACAGCATGGTAAAACCCGCTTTCCTCCGCGTAGCTTTTAAGTAGCAACATCAGCTGAACTCTTCACTGTCCTCTGAAAGGCTTACCTGCTGCTGCTTTTGAGAATCAAACTGGGGCGTCCAGTGTATTATGCCTTTGTGGTCTCCTATGATGCAAATATTGTGAAGTCGGTTTTCCTAGATGGAGAACACTTAGCTTGATTAGGAAACTCCTAGCTTATTTCTGAGCCCATCAAACCGTGTATCATTACACTCATAGAGAAGGAAAGGTACGGTCACAAAGTAATTCACAAACTCCCTAACAAGACTTTTTTGGGGGGCCATCAAATAATTTAACCAACCTCTCTGATAATTTTGATGAGCTTGCAATTAGTTTAACTAATTAAAACTAGTGAGGGCTAGCTACCTAAAAATTAATTTGACCAAGGGAATTCCCTGGCGTTCCAGTGGTTAGGACTCTGTGCTTCCATTGCAGGGAGCACAGGTTCGATCTCTGGTCAGGGAACTAAGATACCGCAAGCTGTGTGGCCAAAAAAACATTAACTTGACCAAGCTTCCATCAGCCTGACTGTCCAGTTCCCCAGTTTCTGATGGAGCATGCAGATGTCTGCACCCTGTGGTAGAGGGGATGGGACTCATGCTGAGACAGAGGCCCTAGCCTTGATCCCAGCTCTTCACCTAAATGGTTCTGTGATATCAGAAATGTAACCTCTGTCCCTCAGTTTTCTCATCTGCAAAAACCAGTACATTAGGCCAGCTTGTCTCTGAAATTCCTGCAAGCTAAGAACCACTGATGTGGATTTATAATTGTGTTTTCCTTTTCTGGGAATATAGAATTTTTAAACCCAGGAAATCATATTACTCTTTGTAAATCACATTTCCCTCCAACATTATTAGGTCTCTATAGATTCAGCTGCTGTAAATCTTTGTGAATGGGTAGAAAGCCAAGACTGGTCTCCAGGTGATTTCAGAAAATTATACACAAATTGTGCCTGGAAATTTGAAGGCTGCCTTTAGAATCCAGTTGACATTAATGAGTCCTAAAGGCTTAGGATGACATGAAAAGCAAATAGAGTTGAAAATGCAAAAAGGAAAAAAATTTCAGGCCAACATTCTAGGAAAAAGAATGTATGTATTGTAATGGTTCTAGAACTATGATTTTTTTTATCTGTGTTTTTTTTTTTTTGAGTTTACACCATGTGCTTGCTTTTTTAAGTTTCTTAACCTTGTTTTTGTTTGCTTTTTTTATGGTTTAATGTCTTCTCACCCACTCATTAACATGTGAATGTTTACTGACTTCACCAATTCTAATGCGTAAGTACTGTTTGAAGTCTGGCTTTAAAAATATATATTTTTTTTAATTTAAGAATAAGATTCCCAGTTTGATTTATCAGTTTATAGAGACTTTTTTAAAAATACTAAAATCTCTAAGACCCTGCCTCTCCAAATAAAAATAATCAAATACTTAAGATTTAAAAAGATAGGATAATGTTAGGTTATTTATTTGGAAGGGATTAGTTTGCTTCTTTTTGTGAAATTGACTTTACTCTTTACTTTCTTTCAGTCTCTTGTAATTAAGAGTAGCACAACCAGAGCGGTACATCCCAAAGGACATTCTGCAAAAGAGCAATTCTCTGTGATAGAAATAGATGTCATACCAAAAACTGGTGTCTATGCCCTGTGCATTTGGAAAATGCTAGACTTAAATAAAGTCATACTTCTTAGTCTTTAATATGCTAACACATATAGTCCTTCTTTAAGAAGAGGATATAGTGTGCAGTGTTTTCCAAGCTGATTTTATCTTTTATACTCATGAGGTTAGAAATTCAGAAAAACACTGTTCCATGCCTGGCTGAGAATTTACCCCTTATTATTATGTAGGGCGACCTCAGTCAAGTTACTTAAGCAAATTGAGACCCAGAAAGTTACTTTAAAAATGTGGAATTGGAGATGAAAATTCAAAAAGTTACTTCCAGATTTAAAAATCTGTGAGCCCAGGGAGGGGGGCAAATTTTATTTATAGCATTATAAATATATTGTGGAATGTTTAGTAACATCCCAGGTCAGCTTGCAGAATTAGCCAGAATCAGGGACTGACCATTTAACCTGGTTTGTTTTGCTCCACTTCTGTGATTCCATTTGGGGCTCTAAGCCAATGACTCCACCTATCAGCACAGCCATTAAGAACTCTGCGAACTCATGCTGCTCCTATTCTGGCTTTTGTGGTTTTAAAGCTGGGTGACTCATTTGTATATGCAGCCCCTTGAACAAAACAGCGAGTGGGTATGGCAAACCCAAGTCTCAAGGCTAAACTCCTGCAAGCTGACAGTGGATTCTCCTGCTGCCACTTCACCTAGGAATCAAGGACACATATACAATAGGCAAGGATTGAAATGAACCGGACCAATATTTTTGTGGCTGACAAGCCACAAAACTTCAAAGCCAACCAACTCTCTTATGATTAACACCTACAGTCAAGTGACAGTGTCATGCTTTTCACTAACCTCTTTAATTTCAAATTAACTAGATTCAAATTTCTAATTGCTCTAGAATTGTCCAGTGGAACTTTCCGGGATGATGGAAATGTTCTATAACTATACTGTCCAATACAGTAGCCGCTAATCACGTGTAGGTATGGATCACATAAAATGTGGCTAGTGCCACTGAGGAACTGAATTTTAATTTTATTAATCGTTTGTTTTGTTTAATTGTGTTCATTTAAACGTAAATAGCCACGTGTGGCTCGAGCTAGTATTGGACAGCACAGCTCTGGAACAAGAGTTTTCAGATGTAGAACAGATGTAGAATGAAGCTTTGCTTCCGGCGGAACGTAAGGAGGGTGAGTCGAGTTGTCACTAGGAACTGTTAGTGACGGGGCGATGGATAACGGTGATAAACAGCTCTCTGGAGTTCACACTTCTTGCCAGAGCACGAGAAAACTATGTGACAGGATTGTATACTGCCATGACCTTACAGACTGCTAGCTAAGCTGCCCCTGATTCCCATCCAGATGCAGCTGCCTTGGCAGCCCAGAGCAAGTCTTCAGAAGACATCATCAAGTTTTCCAAGTTCCCAGCAGCCCAGGCTCCAGACCCCAGCGAGATACCAAAGATTGAGACGGACCACTGGCCTGGTCCCCCCTCACTTGCCGCCATAGGTATGCAACGGTAGCAGCTAAGCCAAATGGACAGATTGCTAGGAGATCTCAAGATGCAGTGCTTAAAAGTATGCAAGGACATGTGTCCTAGTGTAAAGACTTTTTAAGAAAAGTATGACCAAGAGTTAGAACAGTGAAAAGAACTAAGGTAGTGTTAACGTGTGTGCAGAATGCTTCAAAAACCCAACCACCAGAGCCTTGTGCTAACCAAGCCCAGTGAGGTGCAGAACTGGTCTAAAACGGGTGTTTTGCGTGGACTCTCAGTTATTATTGTAAAGTCAGTAACTTTTTGTGTGTGTGTGTGTGTGGTACGCGGGCCTCTCACCGTTGCAGCCTCTCCCGTTGCGGAGCACAGGCTCCGGATGCGCAAGCCCAGCGGCCATGGCTCACGGGCCCAGCCTCTCCGCGGCACGTGGGATCCTCCCGGACCGGGGCACGAACCCATGTCCCCCGCATCAGCAGGCGGACTCCCAACCACTGCACCACCAGGGAAGCCCCAGTAACTCTTTTAAACATAGTTGAATCAAAGCCTCCTACCAAGAACTTCGTTCTACATAGTTAGAGCATAGTGGGTGGATTTACTGAGTGTCCACAGAAGTGTGACTTCTTTGAATTAAGTTTGTTTTAGACGATTTCTGGGTTGTAATTACGATTCTCTTAACAACCAATCTTAACGCTGAAGATCTTTCATTTTTCTTGCCTGATCGTGTTCTGCATTACTAAGAAGGGCTGTTACAGAGTAGCAGGTGTTCTGGAATATTACTCACGTAAAGCTACATGATTTCACATCTGTCATCTCCATGACTTCTGTGCTAAAATGTCACATTGGAGCTGTTTCATTCTTTGCTTTGAACCACACATTTATGCTTTAGAACTGTCTGTGTGTTTACTGCTTTGTCATTAGTGAAATCACTTGGCCCTAAAAAATGGTATTAGCAAACTCAGAAGGTAGTACTGAAAATTTAGTGAGTCAGCTTTACAAAGATATGACTATCTTATCACATTTCTGTTGACAACCTAAAAGGCCTTCAATTTTCCAAAATTCCCAAATTTTCTTCATCCTATTTTTCGCCAAGTTATTTTTGGAATAACTTTTACAGGCAATAGAAGTGGATTTTAAAGCAATTGATATCTATAGAAATAGTTGAAGGAAAAATCTATTATGCCTCCTGGGTTCCTTATTCACAAGTATTCTATACGTTATGTTGACTTAAGATGTATCTAATTCTTGAAAACTTATGTCTATTCATTTTTGTTAGTGTAGATTAAAGAGAGAAAATTCACGTTGATATTCATGATTTTAGAAACTAAGACTCAGCCGTCAGCTTTTTTATTCTGCTGGTCCACGTCCTTCAGGCAGTTCTTGGGGCCACTGAGGTTCCTAGTTCAGTCGTGTTGCATAGCAGGGACATTAAACAGCTAAACTTTGGGGGAGAATTAACATTTTGTTGTTACCAACTGTCATCACTAAATAGTTTGGGGTTCCAAAATGAAGAAAGCTTCTGGTCCATTAATCCAACTGATCAAACCCTGAAGGTATTAGTTAGAGTTTATTTTGATTAGATTAGCAGGCTTTCCTATCTCTTCCCACAGCTAAATTAGTCCAAGCCACTTAGGAAAAGCGATAATTATCTTAATTTTCCAGCCATTCAGACAGATTCCTCCTTTCCCCTCCATCTCCCCTTTTCCAGGAAGCTTAAAAATTGTATGTGATCTGCTCTATTATACTGAAATAAGTAACTTTTTAGCTGCATTAACCCTTTTTATTGGCCCATTAGTATAAAACCCTTTTGTGACCATTTTCTGAAAGATTAAGAGCAAGGAAACATTAGAGACCCATCCCTTCAAAGAAAAATAAAGCATGCTTCTTTTTTCTTTTTTTTAAAAAATATTTATTTATTTGGTTGCACTGGGTCTTAGTTGCAGCAGGTGGGCTCTTTAGTTGTGGCTTGAGAGCTTCTTAGTTGTGGCTTGCTGCCTCCTTAGTTGTGACACATGGGCTCCTTAGTTGTGGCATGCAAACTCTTAGTTGTGGCATGTATGTGGGATCTAGTTCCCCGACCAGGGATCGAACCTGGGCCCCCTGCATTGGGAGCGTGGAGTCTTAACCACTGAAGCATGTTTCTTAATGAATTTATTGGAGGTAGAAGACAGGGTGATGGTATGGTGACAAACCTAAACATTCAGAAAAAGACAACAAGATTTTTAAATTCGTCACAAGAGACTGTCTTACCTATTTGATGGTATCTAGATGAATCTGGCTTCCTCTCTATTTGAACAATGATCTCAGGGACATGAAAATAATAACCGTAGATGCCCCTCCCACCTACTATGGAAGCTCTGACCAGTGGCCAGTGGGATGACTTAGACCCAATCATAATGGCAAACCGAGTTCTAATTGAGCAGATCAGATTGTTGGGAGGCATGCCTTACTGAATCACATTTTTGGACTGGCTTGTCGAACGGGGCCCGTTGTCTCAAGAAACCAGCTGAATTGGTGGCAGGCTCTTTTTGCCCATGTGTTGTTCACGAATGTTGAAGACCACTGCTGACTTTGCCCGCCTGACACGTTGAGCACAGGTGGACTAGTCCCTTGAGCTCCCCTTGCTGTGGGGCTAACGTGAGAGGTTGTCTTTGCTGTGGACTTAGGAGCTGACATGAGACGCAGATCTAGTGGCAGAGAGGAAGACGACGAGGAACTGCTGAGACGCCGGCAGCTACAAGAGGAGCAATTAATGAAGGTTTGTCCTTAAACTACTTTGCTGCAGCCGTCACTTAGGTTCTGTCTTCTGTCGATCCATGTTACTGAATGATTGCTATGGGCGAGCCACCAAGATTAGCACGGGGTACTCCCAGCCCTCAGGGGCTTACGGTCCAGTAGGAGAGACAAGATGGGCATCTAGTGACTGTAATAAGGCAGATACTTAGTGGGTTCTGGAAGAGGTGACCTGGAGGTCAGAGAGACACGGAATGTTTGGGCCTTTTCGAGGAGAGCGAGACTCTGTGTGGGGTGTGTGGATGTGATGTGCATGTGTTGAAAGGATGCTGAAAGGCCAGGTAAAGCCAGAGTGCACTCTGAGGTGGTACAACACCTTCCTTCCCTCACGCAGGCTCTGCTGAAGGGATTCCCTTGGGAAAGAGCCTTTCTCCAAGTCTTTCCTCAGGACTCATAGGACCTTGTGTGTGTATATCTGGGCCAAGAGAGAGGGGATAAAATGGACTGTCACTAAGACATCCTCATTATACACTCTGTCTCTAGCTAGGCCCACAGCATCCCAGAAGGCCTGGGGTTGAGGGAGCCTAGAAATGATCAACTCCTACCAATAAGGGTCATTTTCCAAAGATACTTCATCATATGGGGAATGCACATGATACTAGTTATATAAGGATACAAAGTTACATTTATTATGTGTTCCCAGTTTTGTATATTATGTGCGTAGAAAACTACTGGATAGATGCAGATCAGCATGTAAATGGTAGTTGTCTCTGAGTGGTGGATTATGGGTTCTTCTTTCCTTCTGGGTTTTCTAGAATCTGTACAATGAGCATGCATTATTTTTTCCCCTGTTTTTAAACAAATCAGTGTAATTTATCTTTATAGGCTACTGTCCCCAGTCTTCCCTTCCCACATCAAAAATCTGTACATACTCACACATTGCCCTCCTGAGTCTACCTGCTGGCGCTTTGCGGGGAGGGCAAAGGAGGGAGAACACTCTTCTGATGTGGAGCCTGGTTTAGGGCAACAGAGCCTTGACATTGAAGGGACTATGGTGGGTTCAAGGTCCAAGACCTGGCTGACCTTTTGGGGAGCCACCAGGCTCTGGGACAATATGCCTCAGCCCTCTCCAGAGTCAGGAACTTCTTGCAGGATCTCCTGAAAAGAAACTGCAGTTCCCTAAAAGTAATTGCGGGCTTCGCTTTCATTTTTCTTTTCTCTGTGAATAGCTCAACTCGGGCCTGGGCCAGTTGATACTGAAAGAAGAGATGGAGAAGGAGAGGGAGAGCCGGGAGAGGTCCTCCCTGGCCACCGGGCGCTATGATTCTGCCATCAACTCAGGTGAGCAGCAGACCCACCGCCTTCCCTGAGCCAGGAGCTGGCCACCTGCCTGCAAGGAGCCTATTTTGACGGTTCCAGGAGAGGCAGGGTGGTTTCTGGTGGAATCTACAGAGTGTTCTATAGGAAAGGAAGTGTAAGAATCCTATGTCATGTCAACTTAGCTTAAGAGCCTGCCATGGCTCTTCCTTAAATGTGTGTTTCCTTCCTGTTGGAAATAGGGGGAGCCCTTGGAGGATCTCAGGAACCAAGAGGGGTCAGTTCCCTTGTGCTGGGTCTACCTTCTAGAACATACATCTCAGAGGGAAGCGGCAAAAAGAAACTCCTCATAGAGAACAGAATGCTTTTTAGAACTTTGTTCTTTTTTTTTGATTTGGTTGCCCTGTGGGCCATTAGTTCCCTAACCAGGGACTGAACGCGTGCCCCCTGCGGTGGAAGCACAGAGTCTTAACCACTGGACCGCCAGGGAAGTCCAAGAACAGAACGCTTTTTAACTGTAGAGAGCATGAACAATTTTTTCAAAGTATTATGACTTTAGTATATTCAATATAAGAGCTGAGGGCTAACAGTGCTGTTGTTGATACTTTTGAAAGAGATTACTTATATACTGGGCTGAATAGTCTTTCGGTATATTTTCCCCTGCTTATACTTGTCATAAGCCTGTTCTCTTTTAACCCACGAGATACGTTCTCACATGTTGTGAACTAGTGCATAATTTTCTCTCCTGAGGATTCCTTTAAACATGTGTTTAGTGCTTCCTCTGCAAACACTTCTGCTAAACATTATTTCATTTAATCTTCACGACATACCAATGAAGTAGATGGTATTATGAGTATTATCATCTTCCCCATTTTGTAGATCAGGAGACAAGTAAAGGGAAGTTTAAGTAACTTACCCGATGTCACATTGCTGATAACTACCAAAACTAAGGTTTAGGAGCCTAAGTATTATAACCCCAGAGCCTATACCCTTAACCGGAATGCCCTGCTACTTCTCATAGATGTGTCACTGGCATTAATCTTGGATTAGGTAGTTTAGTAATCTTTAGAGTTCCTTCCAATTCTGCAACTCTGTTGTATAAACATAAATAGCACTGTATCTACATGGGTCAAGAAATGAAGACTTAACAAGATGGAATACGATGCCCGAAGATGCAGAGGTGTTAAGTTGCAGAGCCAAAACCCAAGCCCAGGTCTACTCCCTCCAAAGCCCAGCAGTTTATGAGGTGTCCACGCTGTTGATCAATGGGATACCCTATCCCAAGCCTCCCAGGAGTCCACCTGTGGTTGACCAGTAGATCTTGGTAACGTAAGTGTAGGCCTCCAGATCAGTTATTGCTGCCGTACCAACTGGGGCTTGGGCCTGTGTATCCCAATAGCCCTGGGTTTAGATCATTGCTTAGATCTTTACAAGCTGAGCAGCCGTGGGCAAGATACTTACATTTCTATTAGCCCCTATTTCTTCTCCTGTAAAATGGAAATACTACCATCATTATTAGGATTGTGTTGAGGATTCAGAGATGCCAAGCACTTCTTCCTTCCCCATCCCTCCTCGAAAATTTCACTGCCCACCCATTCCCTGCATCACCCAAACATGGT
Organism: Orcinus orca; assembly: GCF_937001465.1. Lineage (NCBI taxonomy): Eukaryota > Metazoa > Chordata > Mammalia > Artiodactyla > Delphinidae > Orcinus > Orcinus orca. The sequence goes on along the minus strand of NC_064572.1, from coordinate 74,848,515 downwards.
GGCATTTTATGAACATTTGAGCCCAATATTTGGATTGTTTTTTTCTAAATCCTCTATTCTGTAGGGTAGAAGATACACTGCCGACTTCATGAAAGAATTGGACCTCGGGTTCCTAACAATTACTTTTTTTATCTTTCTCTTATTCAGCTTCACATGCTCTATCATCGAAAACCTCATCTCTCCCAGGCTATGGGAAAAACGGGCTTCACCGGGTGAGATTTCTCAGTTACTCGTTTCTGAGCCTCTTCCCTCTTGAGTCCTGGTGGAAGTGCTGATGTATGTCTGAATACATCTGACAATATGATCTCAGTGTTGGATATAATGAAAATTGTAATCACCCTGCTCTCCTGGTAAATCACTTTGAGTTACAGGCAAAATAAGATATTTCTATTGAGAGAAAGAGGAATTGACTTTAGATAAAAGAATAGCCTGTATAAGCTTATGGGAAGACTAGATTAATTGTGTGCCCAATATTTCTACAGTCAAGCAAAAAGTAATTACTGGAGCCATTATCTCTGCTGTAAAAAGATACAGGAAAGTTTGTTACAACCTCCCTCCCCACAAAGCATAGAACAAGTGTAACTGTGTAGCTGTGATGTGGAAAAATGTGTTTTTATTTATCAGCAAGAGATACTTGCTTGCCAAGGACCTGCTGAGCAGTAGCATAGGATATACCACAAAACACAGGTATTTCATAGAAGAAGAACTACATAGGAAAAATAATAGGGGTCCAGGAATTCGGCTTGGGAGGAATTCTTAGGATTTTGTAAATCCTATCTTCCTTTTCGCCTGACTCCAGAGCGAGTACCATGGAGCAGATTTTCTAATGGTGTGTTTTGCTTCATTTCAGCCTGTTTCTACAGACTTTGCTCAGTACAGCAGCTATGGGGATGTCAGCGGGGGAGTGCGAGGTGAGGCCCCTGCGGCCGGGTGTTGGCTGACCAAGGGGAAGAGGGGCTGTGCTGTCACAGGCATGTTAGCTGGGCTCAGGCTGTGTCACATCCTATGGTCAGATCACATCTGTCCTCTGAGCCATCAGGGCATGTATTGAAATCCCAGAGGGTCTCTCCTGATGTGAGACCACAAGAAGCGAGTTTGTAGGAGGGAATTCATTGCTCCTACTATGTGCTGAGCACTAATTAGATCCCTGGAAGTACCGTGAAGCAAGACAGGGGCCTACCTTCAAAATGCATGTGGCTACAGATGAACTGGGGTGCAAGGCAGAAACAGAGACACAGATGTAGAGAACAAATGTATGGACACCAAGGGGGGAAAGCGGGGGGCAGGGCTGGGATGAACTGGGAGATTGGGATTGACATATATACACTAATATGTATAAAATAGATAACTAATAAAAAATGCATGTGACAGAGACAGAGAGAGAGAAACTCTGTGAGATAAATGCTACGATCGGAGATGCAGAGAGAAGGGAGAAACACCTTCAGGGTGTCAGCTTCCACAAGAAAGGGTGTTTAAACTGATAACTAAAACCAGAGCGGGCATCTTCCAGCTTCAGGGAGCAGCCAGGCAGTGTGCGCAGAGACCCGGAGCCGGGAGAGCGTGGCTTGTTGGGGGATGTTTGGAGAATTGCAATAGGTTATAATCTCTGTTGATGTTTCCCTGTTTTAATATGGGCTTGCCCTTCTGAGATTTTCTTTTTCTTTCCTTTCCAGACTACCAGGTATGGAACACTGTCTTTCCCAAGTTGGCCACACCAGCAAAACAGCCTTTTCACAATCCAGACATGTTCTGCTGCTCCAGGGAAGGGTTTCTGTTGAGAAGACCCTGACTTTAGTTGATCCGTCTAATCTTTAGTCCACAGATGTGAGGAGCCATGAGCAGCAGGCATGCCTGGTGCCCGGGTCAAGCTGGTCCTGCAGGCCTGCATGAGCCACACCAGGTGTCCGAGGACCCTCTTGCTCTGCCTTTGGAGAGTCCTCTCTGGGGTGGAAGTGGACCTGCATCAAGGGTCCACACACATACAGTTGCTTTTTCTTTTAGTTATAACCACTCACTCCTTGAGGCCCTCCCCTCCTCTGTGTGGTCACAGATGAAAAGAAACCCCTGTCTTGGCCAATAGGAAAGAGCTGGTGTGGTACCATTCCTTTTTTCCTAGAACCTAAACCTTGTAAAATGATAATGGAGAATGAGAAAAGGGGAAAAATGCAAAGAAAGCTAAGATTAGAATTAAAAAAAACAAACAAACATAGACCTGGCAATTCTTTGACGTACCATATACTTTAACACGTGCAGCCTACATTCAGGGATTAGTCAATAGTTATTAAGCCAAAATCTTTCATCAGCTGGAGTATAAAAGCAGCATTCCCACTATCCCTGCTTTTATTTAACAAGGAGCTCATTTTGAAAAATCCATGGTAATTAAGGTGACACATCTCTAAAATGGCCGTGAAGATTTGAGACCCAAACAGGGAGGTCTAGGAGCCCCCAGAGCTCTCCCTCAGCTCCCCATGCTGCCATGGGCCACTCCTGAAACCTGCATTTCTGCTGCAGACCCTCCCAGATGGCCACATGCCTGGAATGAGGATGGACCGGGGTGTCTCCATGCCTAACATGTTGGAACCAAAGGCAAGTGTGGCTCTTTTTCTCTTTCCTCTCACATGGGATGAAACTGACACATAACCCTGAAAAGATTTGATTTTCTATCCTTTTCACCATCTTCAGGGTTGAGACCCACTTGGCTCTAGCCCAGTGCATTAGGCAGGGTGTGTCATAAAGCATCTTTCCACTCTGTGGGTTTTGTCACACCGAGTCAGCAGGTTTAAGCCCTCGCTGGGTCTGGTGCTGTGTGTTCCCAGTGAAGTACCAGCACTTCTCTCCTGTGACCTCGGTGTGTACTTGGCCCCTGCCATGAGCATGGCAAAGCCTGCTCCACGTGGAGCAGCTGCAGCGCCCTCCGGATAGGGTGACCAACACATCCTAGCTTACCCAAGACCTTCCTGGTTTTAGCACCGGAAGTCTTGCATCCTGGGATCCTCCTTAGTCCCAAGCAAACTGGGATGATTGGTTGCCCCAGCTCCAGAACATCCTGTGACTCCAAGGGTATCCAAGAGCTGTGCTCCTTGGTGACTATAACTGGGGCTTATTTCAATACGTCATCTACCAAAACACTGCTTCTGGGACTGGATTCATGAGCTGGACATGGAACGAGATTTTTTAACCCTACAAATGTGTACTGCCTTGTAAAACATAAACCTCTAATTTCAATTCTCTTCCAATTTTTACCTTCATCCCCAATACATAGTAAGTTGTATTCTTTTACTCAGCAGCGCCCTCCAGAGGCACAGTGCCACATGAGACACTTGTGGGTATTGGGAATGTATAAGAACCTGCCCCTGTCTGCTGGAGACTTGAGTGAGGAACACCCATCACTCTAATACTCTAACCATAGTGTCTTAGAAGCTCTATCTTGGGAGTCTTAGATTTTAGGTAGCTTCTGCTTGTTGATAAAATGGACAGCGGTGGGAATATTTCCCTGGCAGTCCAGTGGTTAGGGCTCCGCACTTCCACTGCAGGGGGCACGGGTTTGATCCCTAGTTGATCTAAGATGCCACATGGCCAAAAAAAATAAAAATAAAAACAAAAACATGGACAGCAATATTCTAGGTGTTTTTCTTTGCTTCTCAGATATTTCCATATGAAATGCTGATGGTGACCAACAGAGGGCGCAGCAAAATCCTAAGAGACGTGGACAGAACCAGGCTAGAGGTAAAAAAAAAAACAACAAACAAACAAAAAAACTTGTCCCAACTGCATATTCCTGTGCATTTTCCACAACTTCCCCCTAAGAAATGTTCCAGTTAAGGCAAAAAGATAAAAAGGATCAACCTAGGTTAAACTAAGCTAACTTGGAGGAAAACCCAAATTTGTATTTAAGAGATGAGCATAAAAATGTATGGTAAAGTTCAGAAGAACAACCCAGGAGATGCAGTATGATTTTAGTCATTTTCTCTGGAGATTTGGCGTTGCCCTAATTTATGGCTGGGGATGTGGAATGGAGTCTCCATCACTCTTCAGATACCCCCAAATCCTTATCTTTCTCTGAGCCTGGGTTGAGTTTGTGGAGATTGGGGAGGGAGTGTTCACTAAAGAGGTGTGTACTGGGCAAGTTTCTCCCTTGGCTGTTTCCACATTCCTTGTCGAAGGGTTCGCTGGGTACACATACCCAAGGCCTCCTTAGATGTGGAAGACTGATCTTTGTACTTTTCCATCTGAATGGTTTTAATTAAGGAAAACTCTGGCTGCTAATCTCATAAAGAATCATTAATTTTCTCTGACAAAAAACAGTACATCTGTATGTGAGGTCAGGCTGGCACAGAGAATAAAGGCTCCACTATCCTAAGAGAACCTTACTAGGCGGACAAGAGATTGAAGTTCTTGGTCTCCTCAGAAGACCAAACATCCCACTGCTGAGCCAGGAAAAAGCCCCAGGGATGCCAAAGGACCACTCTGGAAGCCTCTCTCTGGCTTCCTTATTGCTCTGGTCCATTTTCCCTGCATCTCCTCAGCGTCCCAAGGACCTGAAGTGGAGTCACCTCCAGGATAATGACTCATCTTACCGTGCCCCATCGCCATTCAATGTTATCAACAATCATCATTAATACTCCACCAGCTCTTTTCTTTGGTAGGAAGGGTGCCTCACCTGGCCTGGCCAGGTAAGGAACCACTGGGTCCAGTGCCTGCTAAGAAGCCTCAGAGATAAACTCCTCTTCCATCATTCTGCCTTTTGCTCTTCAAAACAATTACTTATAAACTGGAGAGCAACTCTCAAGGTCATCCATGTGGCCATCAGGACTGACCACTGTTCTCTTCTCCCATCACAGCGCCACTTAGCCCCAGAAGTGTTTCGGGAAATCTTTGGAATGTCCATCCAGGATTTTGACAAGTTACCTCTTTGGAGACGCAACGACATGAAGAAAAAAGCAAAACTCTTCTGAGTACCACACATAGACAGCAATTAGAAAAAGGACTGACCATGGCGGTGACACATAGGATGTTGTAGTGAGCCCCAAACTTGATTGGAGACTTTGCAAACTACTGTCCCTCAGCAACAAAAGGGAAAATCTGATTAAAACACCCATGAGCCAAATGATGGGCCAGCCTGTGGCAACATTCGCCCAGAAGCAGTGGGGTAGAAATGTCTGTGTTCCCACCCTCGACAGTAGTGTTCACGTGTGACCTTTTTCCATCACCTTATGTGCACAGCAGGAGCTACTTTTGTTTTCTTTCAACTGTTATTCAATAATAGTGTGACTGTATGGGTAAGAGCCAGCAAGTGCCCTTAGGATGCCGCATGGACAAAAGCAGTTGTAATAATTCCAAAGTACGAGTATATTTATTATGTAGCGCCGCGGCTGAGAAGGAAGAGCCCGAGGGATAGATCCACGTGGCAGCAGCCTTTGCCCTCCCTTTCCTCACTGGCCTCCTGCAGCCCTGCCTGGGCTTCAGCAGGAGGGAAAGCAGAATCGGGGCCCCCGGCAGCTCTGTTTCAATAGCCACCAAAGTCATTTTTAACATGGCTCCTTGTCCCCTACTGTTTGCTAGGACCTGATTGGCAAATTACTTAGCCTATTATTATTTTTTTTGCGGTACGCGGGCCTCTCACCGTTGTGGCCTCTTCCGTTGCGGAGCACAGGCTCCGGACGTGCAGGCTCAGCGGCCATGGCTCACGGGCCCAGCCGTTCCGCAGCATGTGGGATCTTCCCGGACCCGGGCACGAACCCGTGTCCCCTGCATCGGCAGGCGGACTCTCAACCACTGCGTCACCAGGGAAGCCCACTTAGCCTATTATTAAAAAGAAAAAAGAATTAAGAGAAAGAGAGGAAAAAGGAGTGAATGAAAATTCTCCTTAAACCCTTTTCTACTTTAGAAAGCGTGCTCCTCTGCACCAAGGACAGGAGATGTCTCGGCCCCGCAGCCCTCCACTCTTACAAAGAAAGGAAAAGGGGGATTGTCTCCAGATTGGCCCAGTTGTATGCTGTTAGGTGAGTTTTGTCCAAAGGCCACAGCAGTCTTGATCAAAAACAAAAGTTCTGTCTCCTCTCAATGCAAGTTCTCCCAGCCAGCAAACTCTGCTCTCTATCTGGCATTCTCTAAATCACATCAAGCCCTGGCTGATTTTGGTTTTTTTAAGGTCTTTTCAGTAGTAGGCTAAGGAAAAGCATGTTTTTCTCTTTGAAATCTCTGCAACTCTAAGGTAGATTGCCTCAGAATGATTTAATTTGGTCTTTTGAGCTTTCTTTCTTGCCTAGGTCTGTGGACTTCCTGGTTTGCATGTGTGCGTTTATGTGTTTTCACTCACCCAGGGCAGTTTGGTGAGTCTGCATGTGCTTTTAAATTTCATTCCTGCTCGAATGTTTGTCCCACTGTGCTGCAGCTCCTCAGGGACATTTGCACAGGTGCACATGACTCAAAGGTCAAGAGTGAGGCTAACTGCATCCCTGCCACCAGGTGCCCTGTGGAAGGGTGTTGGTGGTTAGAAGCCAGCATATTCCATGTAGCTCAAGTCAGCATCAGACCGAAGACCGCAGACCTAGGATCAGACTGTGTGTAGACAGCAGAACATCTCACCGGAGTCCTCAAACTCAGTAACACAACATTCACATTGGAGCCGAAGATTACCCCAAAACTTGCATTTAAGACCCCACCATGGTTCCTGAAAGCCTCTGGCTGAGACTCAGACAGGACGTGACTCACATGTAGGAGGTTGTCACATCTATTCTCATGCTTTGGGGCTCTGTTTAAGAATTTAAACTCTATGTTAAAGCCAAAGAAGAAAACATCTGAATTCACCTGCATATGCCACTAATAATAAAAGCTCAGAAATTCTTCCTGCTGGCACCGAGTATTAGAATGAGTTAGTAGCTGACACCAGCGGTAAAAAGCAAGTAGAATATTCTTTCTGATCTTGTACTGCAGACCTAACTTGTGACACGCTCTAGCAACCGGGTGCTGTAGTGAATACTGCAATTGCTTTATAGCATGCTGTGTGCTTCCCAAGGGAATCTAAACCTGCCTGACCTTTGCTAGACATTGAATGTTTGAGGACTCTTCTCACAAATACGTGTGTGTGTGTGTGTGTGTGTGTGTGTGTGTGTGTGTGTGTGTGTGTTGGACCTACTAACATATTTAGCAAATGGCTCTGATGAGGTAGATGTGAGGAGACCAGCTCCTCCTTGGACTGAAGGCAGACTGCAGCCCACAGTTTCGCCCCTTCATCTATCCGTTGCCTCTTGCTTCATTCAGTACATCCGCTGTCCCGTCTTCTGTGACCTCTCCTGCATGGGTAGCCTGGGCACAACGCCTGTGTGTCCTAATCCTTGCTTCGCTGTGGCAAAGTGTGAGGGGTGAGGACCGTGGTGTAGTCCCAGTGTTCCCCTGCCACGACCAACAACAAGGATGGCCAAACGCATCCGAGGTTTCGGCTGGAGGAGAGGTTTTTTTTCATTGGCTAATGAGTTATAATCCACGTACTTGCAGATTAAATGTCAGTGTAAGAAAAATGGCGATGATAGTTAAAGAACTGAGCCCTAAATTTGCCGCCACTAATGAAACTCTACTTTTCTTGTAACTTTTGAATTCAGTTTTGCATCCATCTTGGCGGGGTGGGGGGTGGAAAATAGCTTCTTTCCATATCAAGTGTATGAGCTAATTTAAACTACACCGTGCAAAAATGCCTTGCCAGAACATGCCAGTAGCCTCCTGGCTGCAAGCAGAGCAGTGCTGTGCTCTAGGGAAGGGGGCACTGGGAACGCAGAGTGGGCTTCCCAACCCCACTCCCCAGCAGAAGGCTCCAGCCATGGGCGCGGGTCACAGGGCAACCTGATTCTTCCAACTGCCAAACTGAATCAGTGGGGCTACAGCGCCCTATGTGTTTCGTTGAACTGGACTCAGCATGCGTGTCCCAAAAATGTCCAGGTCACTGCACAGGAAATCAGTGTTCTCTGCTTGAACCCTGCCCCGCATAAAAAAATTCCAGTGGTTAACACAGTCAAATTAAGGAGGATTGTTTACTCTAGGAAAGGAAGTATACACATGGTAAGCTTCCTTAGTGCATACATAAAGGGCTACATTTTTGATCATTGGACTTACTAGTGATTCTTGAAGCATAGGCTGATTGCATGAAGAGGCCTCTATGATGACCTGAAAGTCAGTGCTTCCTTTAAAGTTGCTTCCAAAACAGCCAGGATACCATTTAGTCTTCTGGTGTGATTTATGTTGAGATATAAAGAGCGTTGGGAAACCTGTCCAGCTCGCTAGGTATGTACATTTTGGTTTGGGTTCATTATGAAATGTTCTTACTGTGACTCCTTCAATAACAAAAGATAAACTGCCTGGTCCCTGAAACCTTGAACAGAAAAGCTAGAGACAATGGGGAATAAGGTGCAAAGGAAAAAAAAAGTAGTTTCTATCTGTCATGTCCTCTAGTCTCCCCAGTTCTCCCCAACTTCCCATTCTGTTGTTGCCAAGCTGAGTTTCCTCTTCCGAGGTGAGGCTGGAACAATGCTCTTTTCAACTCCTATCCCCTCCATCTGGTGATGTCAATCAACTCCACTTGGAAAAGTCTTGCTAGAAATGTTCCTAAAACTTTCCTCTAATTTCTTTACACTTTAAAGCAAACACCTTTTTCTAAAGAATTGCTTCTTAGATGATTATACAATATATATATCTATGCTTTTGCAAGTTTAAAAATTCAAATGAACCACTTTTGACTAGGTAGGTCTTTCTAAAAAAACTCTCTAAAGCAAACTTGATGTTAGCGTTCTCTTGCATGTTGAAGGGGCAGGGGACCCTCCAGGCTGTGGGCTCCCAGAGCCCTCTTTCTGACTGTCAGGAAAGATGGTGGAAGGAAGATGAACTCTGTGCCATCAGCCCTTCTGCATCCTCTGCAGCAGGCTCAGTTTTTACAAATCACCTCATCTGTATTTCCGGTCACTGTTTAATCTACTTCCGAGGCCAGCCTTGATTTTATCTGGCTTGTCAAATCATTTTCCTTTTTATAAACCAAGTGTTTGTCAGGATGCCCTAAAACTCACTCATTAGTACTCCCTTTTGAAGAACGTTCTATCCAGAAAAAGATCATTTCAGGCTTGAGGTTCGTAATGACACCTTATAGTGGCGATGTGTGTTAAGGGAACTACCCAATTATGTTGTAATGAAAGAAGGAGAAACTTTGACTTCGGCGTTTTAAAAAATCACTGTCTTTCTATTTGCTGTCTAGGGAGTAGTGGGGAGATGGTGACTGACACGCTTTGCCTATGGATCTGTGTATTTCTCATTTGGGGCAAGTTTCATTTCTGGCAAACTCAAAAGGAAAGGGGGAGGTGGTCAGTTTAAGCTGAAAAACTTTCTAAACAATATATGTGTACACAGCAAAATTAAACCCAGTCTTTTCTGATGCTTAGTGTAATTGAGTGGCGATTGTTATCATTAAATAAAATTCTTCCCAAAAGAGTATCTCCCAAGAGTGACAATGCCATGAGTCGCTTTCTGAGCCTGTTTGCCAAAGGTAGAGGAAAAGACTGCATCCACTAACATTCAGAAAGGCAATGAGCCACTTAGTGACTGTATATGTGTATGTTTCTTTACCCTACGGAAGAGAAGACGAATGTCTGCAGGATTGGTGTTCTTTTGGGGTGTTATGTACAGACCTGTCCCGTGATAAACGTGTGGTTTCTATGAGTTGCTGACAGTCCTGCATCGCAGCTTTTGCAGTTCTTTCCTTTTTAAGTTGGGTTTAATGGAATTTTTTTTCAAGTGTTGGAAGGCATACTGTTCTTCCTGCCTCCCCTCCCCTTCCAGAAACAAGAAAGCAAATATTTGGAAGAAATGCTGCTTAAAAGATGTATCATGTCCCCCGTGAAAGTGAGTGGATATCGGTCGGCATCCTGAATGCCACGTGCCAGTGTGCAGAGGTGGGATGGCCCTGGGCCTGCGTTACTGTGCTTGGGACACCCAACGCGCTCCACACTCTTGTTGAAATCAACACCTGCCGCCCCTCTGCCGCCGTCCTGCGTCACTGTTGTCCTCACAACTCAGTGAATAAAGTGTGTGCTTTATGCGTAACTGCCTCCACACCGGGTTTCCTTTCTGGTTCCCCTGCTCCCTTTCAAGGTCTGTCCCATTTGAAAAAGTGCCAGCCCAACTTCTAAAGACAAAAACAAAATCAAAATCAAAGTCCTGGGAATGCACTTTTATCACGTAGGAAGGCGGGTTAGAGGGGAAAATGCATCAGGTAGCAGTGGTATATTCCAGAACTGTTTGCCCAGTGACCCAGACCATATTGACCAAGTCAACTAAAGAAAAAATTTAATAGAGCTGTTGCACTGTGCTGATCTAGCTGGTATTCAGTTTTGTGTGTGACACAGAGCAGCAACGGTCTCATCACTTAGGCAAGGCTGGGGATTTGAGGTTTGAGGACAGGAGCTTCGGAACCGCTGCCGTGAGTTGGGCCATTTTACTAAGAAACTAGAATGCGGTGGGAGGAAAACATCTTTCAAAACATCTTTGACCTCCACTGTCTGGCTTACTTCACTTAGTATGATAATCTCTAGGTCCATCCATGTTGCTGCAAATGGCATTATTTCATTCTTTTTTATGGCTGAGTAATATTCCATTGTATAAATGTACCACATCTTCTTTATCCATTCATCTGTCGATGGACATTTAGGTTGCTTCCATGTCTTGGCTGTTGTGAATAGCACTGCTATGAACATTGGGGTGCATGTATCTTTTTGAATTATAGTTTTCTCTGGATATATGCCCAGTAGTGGTATTGCAGGATCATATGGTAGTCCTATTTTTAGTTTCTCAAGGAACTTCCATACTGTTCTCCATAGTGGCTGCACCAATTTACATTCCCACCAACGGTCTACTACTATTTTGGATAGTTTAATCATTCAAGAATTTAAGTTTTTGTTCGGGGCTTTTTCCCCCTCTAGTCTTTATTATGAATTCTCCAGCATTAAAACAAGCCCACAGCTTTTATATGCTTCAATAACAACACTCTCTTGTCCAATAATTATCTATGATTGAGATCCCCTGAAGATGTGATTTTTTTTTTTTTTTTTTTGGCCACACCACATGGCTTATGGAATCTTAGTTCCTTGACCAGGGATCGAAGCCAGGCCCCCTGCAGTGGAAGCTTGGAGTCCTAACTGCTGTACCACCACAGAATTCCCAAGATGTGCTAATTAATAGTAATAATAACAGTGTTACATAGCAGTTGAGTGTGGGCTATAGCATCAAACTCCCTGGGATTTTTTTGTTTTGTTTTTATAAATATATTTATTTTTGGCTGTGTTGGGTCTTCGTTGCTGTGCACGGGCTTTCTCTAGTTGCGGTGAGCGGGGCCTACTCTTCGTTGCAGTGCGCGGGCTTCTCATTGCCGTGGCTTCTCTTGTCGCGGAGCACAGGCTCTAGGCACACAGGCTTCAGTAGTTGTGGCACGTGGACTCAGTAGTTGTGGCACGTGGACTCAGTAGTTGTGGCTCGCAGGCTCTAGAGCTCAGGCTCAGTAGTTGTGGCACACGAGCTTAGCTGCTCCGCGACATGTGGGATCTTCCCGGGCCAGGGCTCGAACCTGTGTCCCCTGCATTGGCAGGCGGATTCTTAACCACTGCGCCACCAGGGAAGCCCAAACTCCCTGGGTTTGAGTTCGAGCTCCACCAATAATTAGCTGTGTGACTAGTGACAGTTTGCCTAACTTCTCTAAGCCTCAATTTCCATTTCTATAAAATAGGAATAGTAATAAAAATACCTACCTCAAAGAGTTATTGTGAGAATCAGGTAGAATAGGATGCGGCATGATACAAATGGGCGCTCGCACATTAGCTTTTATTAATAAATCGGCTGCCGTGTAGTGGTGACTTACCTATTTGCCCAGTTCTGAGGTGAGCATATTACACGCTTTATTTCATGGAGTTCCTTACATCACTTCTACTGCAGAACTGAGGAAACAGACCCAGAGAAACCAAGTGCCTTATACAAGATCTGCCTATTGAGTGGTGGGCCTGGGATTCAGACCCCATCTCCCCAGTTCCAAGCTCAAAATGTAAGCAAGTATCATGCAGAGAAGGGCTCAGCTGTCCCCACGGGTACTGCAGGAGCCAGGGTGCCAGGCCGCCTACAATGGAAGCATCCAAATGTGCCAGCTTGGGGGCTCAGCTTTTCCCAAGGAGTTTTAGAGCCGTTGGACCTCGGTGTTTTCTGGGTGGGGAGGATTTCCCCAGCCTGCTCGAGGGATGTTTAGAAACACCAGCTGCAGAAGAGTTGAGACTCATTCCCATGAAAGATGGCTTTGGTTTCAGAAAGATCTTTCCAATGTATGACTCACTTCAAAGCAGCCCAAGGCCGCAGAGGCTGACCTGCCAGTCCTTACAGTACTGGGGGACATTTCTGAAGCTCAAGAAAGCTACCAGTCCTGCTTAGCACCCCCCCCCCCCGCCCATTTCTGGAAGGGGGCTCCCTCCTCCACCCCGCAGAGTCAAACAGCCTTGCCTGGGTGTGTCACCAGCCCCGCCCTGCTGGACATGGCCCATTGTTGGCCGGAAAGCCCTGGGAAGGGTGGGGACTTGGTGTTAGCAGCTTTTGAGAAAGTTCAGGGTGGTCAAAGGACTAGTGCCCAAGGCTTCAGGGATCTCAGCCCCAATTTTGAGGACCTGCCTTCACACCCTAAATTCCCTTCTCCCCCCACACCAGCCAGGACTCTGACAAAGAAATGCCCCTTCCACCCTACGGCACTCAGGGAAGTGCTGCGGTAAGTCAGGGCTCTGGAGGAGGGTGTAATATGACCACATTTATTTTAGTTTCCAGTCTCAACTGGATAAAAATGCTCTCCAGAGCCTGTCATTGTGCTCAGCACAATAGCAGGCCCTGGAGAGGTTTCTCTGTATTTATTTGTGCTGTCCCCCTGCTGCTGCCTCTTAACTCGGCCCTTCCCATCAGATAAAAAGAAAAATTGGTTTGGGAAAACCTCCCTCCAAAGCAGAGGCTGTTTCTGCTTTGTCCTGAGTATGTTTTACTTGTGGGCCCTCCCAGAGCATCCTGGGATGTTCCCGAAGGCCTAGAGGCAGGGTAGAGCCACCTGGCTTCCAGAACCAGAGCTTGGGAATCAGACTTGAGGGTACATGAGTCCAGATAGTCTAAGAGGAAGATGGATGACGCTGGTCTGATGGCAGTGGCTGACATTCCTTGAGAGCCTCTGGAGTGCCAGGCTCAGGGCTAAGTATTAGTTTGTGTAGATTATTTCATTTCATCGGTGAAAGGTAAACCCAGGACTGGGAGAGGCCCACTAAAAAGTGGATGGGATTCTAGCCCCTTCCCATCACGTCCAACAGCCATATCCCTCCTGAGGCTGTCACAGCTCTCTGGGGTCTCCTCATTTGCACGTGATTTCTAAGATTTGCCAAAAGGACCATCTTTGCAAAGACTAATCCCAGCCTTTCTCTGCAAGGTGGAGCCTGGCCATGAATAACAACATTTTGCTCGAAACTGCACAGAAAGTATAAGTTCCTTCATTCCTGCTATTGTCCCAAAGCTTATGCTTCTTAATGGAAAGTTAGAAAATGTTGTGGGCAGTTACATTCCCATCAGATAGGAGTAAGAGTCAACTGGATTACCCTGTCTTTCTTTTTCTTCCTTCCTTTCTTCCTTCCTTTCTCTCTCTCTCTCTTTCTTTCTTTCTTTCTTCTTTTTTAAATATATAGAACAAATTCTTCCTCCTGCACGTAAAAACAAGGTATTTCAGACAACTCGGGGTAAATTGCTGGTATTTATTAATCGTTATTTGAATCAGATGGCTTCCACTGGATGTGGTACTTTCACAAGCATCGCCTCTGAACCTTCCCCCTACCCCCCACCACAGGCAACCTGGGGAAGTGTCATTGCCCTCAGTACACAGATCAGAGCTTGGCTGACCTGTCAAACTCACATGCGGAGATGGGGAAGCGTCAGGATGTGGCCCCAGCTCTAACTGAAAAGCTTATGCTTCATCCACAAGGAGATTCTGATTATGTGGGTCTGGGGAGGGAGCCAGGAAGCTGTGTCCTAAAACAAAATGTCAAAGCTTCCAGATAATTCTGATGATCAACCAAGTTTAGGAACCCCTGGCCCACGCTGCATGGCCTCAGGTCAAGAGTGGAGCTGGTCTGTGACTCACCCAGCATCCACTGCCAGACCTTGCGAGACTGCATCACCCTAACACATGCGACCAGGAGTCAGACCAAGGCCTTGGAAGTCTGCCCTTGCAAATAGGCCTGCAGCCTCCAGAGGCCTCCCTAAGAAATCACTGGCACCGTCCTTCACACAACAGGGTGTCTAGCTCTCTGAATCAGAATCTGCTCAGATGTCACCTCATTCTCAAGGAGATGAAGGAGATTGTCTCCATTTACAGAAAGAAGCATGAGATGAGGGAGGACCGGTCAGGTGCCTAGTTGCTTAAAGGAAAAACAATCCACTGGCATCTCCACCTCCCTTTCTCCTCTCACAACCTTGAGAAACGTCTGAAGGTTGAAAACATGGCCTAGAAATCCTGTTATTCTACCAGACAACTTATTTTTTTCCCCCAATGTGCTCATTGTTTTTTCAGTCTATTGTTTGCTGGAAGGGTGGGTATAAAAAACTCTAGTCCTAAGTTTTCTGTTGAGACAGTTACTCCAGGGAAATTTGGGAACTGTCTTCAGGGCCTGGCTGGGGAGAGAGTAAGACCGAGGAAGCCAGGAGTTATGTCTGCAAACTCTTCTTTTACATAAACGTGGTTGTTTTTATTTTTGAACCCTTATATATGAAAGCATCTGCAGTGAGTTGAAATAATGTCCCTCAAAAGATATGTCCACCCAGAACCTCAGAATATGCCCTTATTTGGAATTAGGGTCTTTGCAGATGTAATTCAGGCAAGGATCTGGAGATAAGACCATCCTAGATTCAGGTGGGCCCTAAATCTCACCACGCATGTCCTTATATGATACTCAAAGGGAGAGACACAGAGATAGACACAAAAATGAAGGCCATATGAAGGCAAAGGCAAAGATCAGAGTTGTGTTACCGTAAGCCAAGGAGCCACCGGGATCTGGAAGAGGCAAGGAAGGGTCCTCTTCTAGCACCTTCAGCAGGGGCATGGCCCTGCCTGCACCTTGAGTTTAGACTTCTGGACTCTAACGATGAGAGAATGAATTTCTGTTGTCTTAAGCCATCCAGTTTCTGGTTATTTGTTATGGCAGCCCTAAGAAATGAATACTGCATTTTTATCAGTGAAAAAAGATCTCGTGACTCCTCAGCAAGGTGGAACAGGCAGGGGTCTAAGCCAGATGCCCTAGGGCCCCAGGGCACTTTGATGCCACTGACCAGGTATGGACAGACAAGGCCTACTTCTCCAACACCAGCGAGGCAGATAAGGGTCTGATTTTTCTCTTCCTAGAAAAGAAGATCAACGTTTGCCTGGCTATCAGTTGACTCGCCTAGCAGGCCTCAATGGCCCAACGTAGTTAGAATGTTTTCAACTGGTAAGCCCGAAGCAGACAGAGTGCACCTTGGGGATGGAGCCCCTCTGGGCAGAACTGAGCTGGCCAGTCAGGTGGCAGCATGTCTCCTCCTCCCTCAGGGGACTTTGCTCTTTAAGATGAGCCGAGCCCTGGGCTAGGCTAGAAGCAGAGCACACATTGATGGAAATGTCCATCTGCCAGTGTGCAGGGGCAAAGGGACCTGTGAGTTCACCTCTCCCCTGGGGTCATCAGGGGCCCCCTGTGCCTCATGAACTCCTTTAGTCCAGAGCCGCTACCCAGCAGCACGACCTGGACAAGGTACTCCTGCCTCAGTTTCTGCCTCTCCATAATGAGGAGGAAGATGCTGCTTATTCCAGGGGTTGCTGAGAGGATTACATGAGTTAATGCATGAGGTACACTCAAAACAGGCCCATACTAACACCCAATAAAGGTTAGCAAAATATTATTATTGTTAGTATTATTAGTATTTAGTACTGGGTGTTATTACCATGACAGGGAAAGAGCCCATACATTAGTGATTTAAAACTTGAATGAAAATGTCTATATCCCAGGAGTTTATTAAGAATGCAAATTCCCAGGCCTCACCACCAGATAGATTTAATGGGGGACCGAGTAACTTCTCTGTGTGTGTGTGTGTAAGAGAGAGACAGAGAAGAAAGGAAGGAGGGAGAGAAGGAAGGAAGGAAGGGAGGGAGGGAGGGAGGGAGGGAGGGAGGGGAGATTATTAACAAACCTGTCAAGTGATTCTAGGACTGGTGGTTCACAAATTATAATTTTTTAAACACACTGCCCAAATGAGGTTGTTCCCTAGAACTATGAAGTTTATTTTAATTATTAATCCCTAGGAGGGAACTAGGTTTGCTTTAAAACTAAAATTGAAATCTTGACATCTCATTTCCATTTTCTGTAATTGGTTACTTTTAAACAATACAAAATGCCAAGGTCATAAAATTTATTTTAATGAGTCTTTTCCTGCCTCTAGAACGTGCTTAAGTTCAAATCACTAAGCTTTAAACTCACGATTTCTCAACCTACGTAATTTAAAAAGAACAACAACAACACAGAATTTAAATAGATTTTTTTTTTTCTAGCCTGGGACGAAATATTCTGTCAAAGCATCAAAGTTCTTTAAGATCTTTCCAGAGATGAGAATGGATTTGTCCTTCCTAAGTTACTGTGTCCCCTTTGCCGGAACACATGAGCAGAGGCACAGGGGGAATCTAACTGCCACCCCAGCACACCTGACAAAAGGTGAGGCCTTTGGCGGGTGATGAGGGCAGAGCCCTCATGGGATTAGTGTCCTCATATTGGGTTGGCGAGAAAGTGCGTTCGGATCTTCCGTAACATCTTATGGAAAAACCCGAACGAGCTTTTTGGCCAGCCCAATAAAAGCGGCCCCAGCAAGATCCCTCAGCCCCTTACACCTTGTGAGGCTAGAAGGAGAAGTCTGCAACCTGGGTGAGGCCCTCATCCCACCATGCTGGTACCTCAGTCAGATCACCAGCCTCCAGAACTGTCCGAAATAAATTTCTGTTGTTTGTAAGCCACCCAGTTCATGATATTTTTGTTGTAACAGCCTGAGACAGTCAGAAAGTCACCTTCCAGACACACTGGGTGTTTCCTTCAGTCTTTGAGTCTGCAAACCTTGAATGGGGAAAGTCCCCTTCCCTTCTCTCTGTCCAGGTAGCCACAAAGTGGGTGTTCCCTGAAAACTCTTTCCTGTTGGGGGGAAAAGTGCAACTAGAGGGAAAAATAGAGGGAAAACGAGAGACAAGTAGCCCTGCAAGTAAAAAGACCCTTGTCTTTTTACATCTGGCCTCACTTGAACTCAAGGTAGAACGTCTGCCACGTGGGGGGACTGACACATTATTTCTCTATCATACTTTCTACCTGAATGTGTTTCAGATTTTGAAAACATCCCATCAGAGCACTTTGCTTGGTTGTACAACTCTGTATTCCTGCTTACTGGGTGATGTCATAAGCACTGCTATAAGAAGGCCACATAGGATGAAGTACCCTTCTGGAGGTCTGGGCCACCAGGAGGCATTCCAGCATCTGGCGCACAGTAGGTGCACAGCGTACAGTCAGTGCTGATTAAATGACTAGAAATGATTTTTCCTAGTTGTACTAATTCTCCTTCATTCTCAGTGGGATAGGCAGCCTAAAGCCCTTCGAATATCTCATGTTTAAAATGTCAGTAACATGTATTCAGTACCTAAAGTGAAAGACATGATGCTTGGTGTTATGGAAAATATGAACATGAATAAAATAAGGGGTGGGGACTAGGGTGAGCCAGGTGAGGTGCCGAGGGCTCACAATTTAAGGAGAGCTCATTCTCAGGGTCATGCAAATATTGACATTGAGAAAACACAATCCCTGCCCTCAAGGAGCTTAAAGGCTGGAGAGCAATGTGGGCAAGCATATCGTAGGTTAGATTTGGGACCTAAAGCAGATGAAAAAGTTCATGAGATAAAACAGAAATCAAATGGACCAAGGACCTAAATGTAAACACCCTAAACCTACAAATTTTCTAGAAGAAAACATAGGGGAAAATTTTCATGACCTTGAGTTAGGCAAAGACTTCTTATATATGATACCAAAAGCATGATTCGTAAAATTTAAAAAGTGATAAATTGGTCTTCATCAAAATTAAGAACTTCTGCTCTTTGAAAGATATAAAGAGAATGAAAAAACAAGCCTCAGATGGGAAAAAAATATTTGCAAATCACATATCTCATAAAGTACTGGAATCTAGACTATGTGAAGAATTCTCACTATCAAGTGCTGGTGAGGATGCAGGGCAACTGGGCTCTTGGACACCACTGGCGGGGATGCAGAATGATGGACACCACTGGCGGGGATGCAGAATGATGGACACCACTGGCGGGGATGCAGAATGATGGACACCACTGGCAGGGATGCAGAATGACACAACTGCTTTGGAAAACAGTTGGACGGTTTCTTAAAAGTTAAACATACATTGATCTTATGATATCACAGTCCGGCTCCTAGGTCTTTATCCAAGTAAAACCAAAACCTTGGCTCACACAAAACCTGTACATGAGTGTTTATACTGCCATGGTTCACATTGCCTAAAGCTAGAAACATCCCAAATGTTCTTTAACTGAGGAATGGATAAACAAACTGTAGTTCTTCCATACAACGGAATAGTACTCAGCAATAAAAAGGAACAAGCTCTTACGATGACATAGGGGAAGCACAAATGCATGAGCTAAGTGGAAGAAAAGCCAGAATCAAAAAGCTACAGATATATGATTAGATTTACATGAGATTCCGGAAAAGGCAAAACTATAGGGATAGAAAACCACAAATCAGAGGTTTCATGGGAATAGGGGAGGCAGAGGGTTGACTACAAAGGAACACATGGAAATTCTGGGAGGTGATGAAATATTCTGTGTCTTAATTGTGGTGGTGATCATGTGACTGTATACATTTATCAAAACCCATGGAACTGCACATCAAAAAGGCTGAATTTTCTGTAAGTAAATTATACCTTAATTAAAAATTTGTAAAAAATTATAATAATAAAAGCAGTTCAAGTCAACACATTTTTATTGCCAATGCTAGTGTACTGGGATCTGTGAGATGTTATAAAAGAAACGTGATATATATCCAATCTTGAGAAGCTTACAGTCTTGCTATAAAGTAGGCACTATGCTAAGCACTTGAGATAAAACAGGGAGCAAACAGACATTAATCAAGTAACCCTACAAGTATAAGTAGAGGGGTATGAGTGTGTAAAAAACTAATGGCCTGAGACTTCCCTGGTGGTCCAGTGGTTAAGAATCCCACTCCCAATGCAGGGGGTGTAGGTTTGATCCTTGGTCGGAAAACTAAGATCCCACATGCCATGGGGCCACTGAGCCTGCAAACCACAACTACTGAGCTCGTCCGCCTCAACTAGAGCCCGTGTGCCACAAACTACAGAGCCCACCCGCCCTGAAGCCTGCACACCGCAACTAGAGAGAAGCCCGGGCGCCGCGGCAAAGAGCCTGCATGCCACAGCTAAGACCCGACGCAGCCAAAAAAAAAAAAAAGGAGTTAATGGCCTGATTGATTCTAGAACATCTGCAAAGCATGCTCTGAGGAATGCTTGTATTTGAATTGCAACTGGACTGGATGTGGGCTGCAGTGGGGTGGAGGATGGAGGAGCTGAGGGTGCATACAGGATGACTGCTAAGCTTCTGTATTGTGCAACAGGAGAGGTGGTGGAACCTGCAGTGTACTTTGGAAGGGGAGCAGGTTTGGGGCGGAGAGGAGCGCATGAGCTCAACATATGAACAAGGGTTGAACCACGAGAGCAACACCTGATTGGGGGCATAACTATGCAGTGCACCCAACAGAAATGAAAATGTGCGTGCATGCAAAACCTTGTACATGAATATTTATAGCAGCATTATTCATAATAGACCAATGTCCAACAACTGATGAATGAATAAATAAAATGTGATGTAGCCATACAATGGAATATTATTTGGCAATACAAAGGAATAAATACTGATACCTGCTACAACATGGATGAAAGTTGAAAATATGCTAAGTGAGAGAAGCCAGGCCCAAAAGACTATGGAACGGAATGGTCTTTGGAAATATTACATAATTCCATTTATATGCCATTTCCAGAATAGGCAAATCTATAGAGTCAGAAGATAGATTAGTGGTTGCCTAAGGCTGGGGCAGTGGGGAGAATGGGATGACTACTAATGGGTGTAAGGTTTCCTCTTAGGGTGATAAAGATGTTCTAAAATTAATTGTGGTGATGGGTGCACGACTCTGTTAACATAGTAAAACCCATTAAATTGTACACTTTAAATGGGTGATTTGCATGGTATGTCAACTATATCTCAATAAAAATGTTCTTTTAAAGGAAGAAGATAATCTGGATTAAGATGTTTTTAGCTGTTCTATTTAGAATATTGAAATCTAGAAATCACTCCGATACCTCCGTGGGAGAATGATTATAAAAATAATGACAAATCAGTAAGTTGGAATTCAACACAACAATTAAAAATACATGCAATGACAAAGAAGGGCAATTAATTTGAAAAGATGTAAACAGAGTTTTATTTTTATTGTAAAAAACAAAAGCTATGTAGTGGAGAAAGATGCAGTCGATTTTGGAGAAGAGTGAGATCCAGCCAAGTGTCAGCTGGAGATGCAGAAGGATGGGAGATTGGAGATGGTGGAAATCAAGAGCGAGGGCAGTGTGCTTCCATAGCTCTGTCATGAGAAGCTCAGAAGTGGCTGTGTTGGCTTTTAACCCAGTGGGAAGTGGGCAAGAAGCTTGAGCAGGTGGGATGTACATTTATGGCTTAGATTGAGGGCATTGAATTTGGTTCTGTGCACACGAAGGAAAGCGTTTGTTGAAAAACAACGTTCTAAGCTCTTAGTTCTTTCCTTTGCCTTACTCCTCCACCACCCCCCGAGACCTGAGCACTTGCTAAATGTACCCACTACCCATTTTTGAGGATTCACTCAATAGCCGATGTTATGCTAAGTTTTTTGTGTGCTTCATCCTGTAGCATCCTTACAACATGTTCATGAAGTAGGTATTATTATTATCCCCATTTTACAGATAAAGAACCGTGCCCAGTGTCACACTGATCGTAAACGATGGAGGTGGGATAACTAGGACACGCCGGCCCTTCAGTCTGAAGGACTGAGTCTCAAGACGTGACCCAGCTCAGGAAAATCTTTCTCCCAGCCTCCCAAGCTCTTCCACTTTTACAACCCCCCCGGAGGTGGCCCATTTGTTGGGCAGACCACAGATTCTAAGACACTCACCACTTTGATGTTCCCAGGTGTTGTCTGAATTAAGTGACAATATTTGTGTGAGGTAGGATGTGAATCCTACCAAGAGCCCTCAGGTCAATGGGGCAGATCCACGAGCAAATCCGCAAGTCAAACCCACTGGCAGCTTCATTCTCTGAACCGTCCAAGTTAGTTCATCTTTATGTGTTAACAGTTTACTCCTTTGCTGAGGAAACTGCTCCTCAAATGCATTAAAAAAAAAAAAAAAAAAGATTGTTGTTCCTTGCCATCTGGGAACTGCCTGTTTGCCTGTTCTTGGCTCCAAACCCCACACCCCAGGCCCTTCTGCTTGGCGGCCTTCCGTAAACATTACTTGAATTACACTAAAAATTCTAATCGAGTGACAGAATGAGATCCCCAGACACTGTCCAATTGTAGTGGCCTGGTTTCAAATGCTCTGCCCTGGTGGAGACTCCTCTATAAACGATTCCCATTTACATTCTCTCAGTTGTTTCTGCCAGAAGAAATGGTGGCTACCTGAGGCTGTTTCCAAAAGGAAGTTGGGAAGCCGCTTTACTGCTTCCTCCTCTCTCTCTCCCCTCTCTCCTCCTCTCCTGTCTTTGCCTCTCCCTCCCCCTGAAGTATTTTGATCCTGGAAGAAAATCAGGTACAACTGTGTGATCCAGCAGGGGCACTGAAGCGAGCTCATTGTGACTCAGTGTTCGAAATCCTCAGAGACTGGTCGTGACCCCAGGTGCAGGATAAACTCGCCTTGAAGATTTTGTTCCAGAATTTACCAACGTGAAATTTTCTAGACACTTTATTGTGGGCCCCAAGAGATGTCAGACTAACAGGCAGCCATCAGCAGAGAAAGGGGAACCTCATTTCCTCGGTCTGGCTAACTGTGGGAAAGGGCAGCTTCTTGAATACCTGGCCCCTCAATTTGTAGTCCTGGACCAGCGGCATCGACATCGCCTGGGAGCTTGTCAGAAACGCGAACTCTCCGGTCCCACTCCAGACCTTCCAAATCAGAAGCTGAGTGTTAAGGTCCCCAGGTGATTCCTATACCTGTTAATGTCTAAGAAGCACTGACTTGGTAGATAAGGCTTTTCTGCCAGTGCTGATGGGGTCTCTGGCCACCCCTTTAGGCTCTGAATCCCTTGAGGGCTTCAGGCAATTTATCATCTAATAAAACGCCAGGTGGCCGCGCTTAGTGTCAGATACAGAGAGGTGGAGGGCAGAGACCTGAGTGGGTGGGTGGGTGGTTGATTGAAATCCTAGCACCAGTTCTAATCCTTAGCATCGAATAGGACCCTTCTGCATGTAGAGTGATGGCTGAAACAATCCATAGCTGTTTTCTCTGCCGCAGGAGGCCTGAGTGATTCTTATCACGTGGAGGAGGACGCCCTCACGTTCAGTCACTTAATCTGAAAGATGCGTCTAACACCTGTTGTGACCTAACGTCTCAGACATGGAACTAAGTTCTTTATGTGTATTATCTCATGTAGTTCTCACAGCCAACCTATGAGATGAGTATAATTTTTATTCCTATTTGACTAAGGGATAAACTGGGGTACCGAAAGGTTGAATAAGTTGCCCAAGGTCACCGGCTAGAAAGAGGTAGAGGGGAGATTGTAATCTTGACTCCAGGGCCTATATTCCGGTGTTTCTCACCTTTCTTTCATTGTCGCCTCCATCCAGGAACCTTTGTAGACATTTTCTCCTTGTGATATTGTGATTTATGACAAGAAATTTATATCTCTGACACAGAGCTCCTGAAACCCTTGGAATTTCCTAAGTGATAAGAGTGATAAAGGTGTCTCGATACTCATAACAACCCCCTCTCACCACACCTGAGTTTCCGTTAATGAGGCGACTTTTGGAAAGTTCCTAAGGATGGGGGCTGGTTGCCAGGGGAACCAACCATGTGACTGAAGGTTTGGAACTTTCAGTCCCAACCCCCTGACTTCCGGGGAGGGGAGAAGGGCTTGAGGTTGAATCAATCACCAGTGGCCAATGATTTAATCAATGATACCCATGTAATGAAAACTCCATAAAAACCCAAAAGAAAAGGGTTCAGAGCACTTCTGTCTTCATGAATCCCTGGAGATGTGGAGATAGTGGTGAGCTGGGAGAGGCATAGAAGTTCTGTGCCCTTCCCCCATCCCTTGCCCTATGCATCTCTTCCACCTGGCCATTCTTGAGTTATATCCTTTTATTATAAACTGGTAATCTAGTAAGTAAAATGTATTCCTGAGTTCTGCGAGCCACTCTAGCAAATAAATCAAACCTGAGGAGAAAGTTGTGGGAGCTACCAATACATAGGCAGTTGATCAGAAGTACATGTGATCACCTGAACTTGGGATTGGCATCTGAAGCTGTGGGGATTGGGGCCAGGGGAGGGCTTGGCACGCAGTCTTGTAGGACCAAGCCCTTAACCTGTGGGATTTAATGCTATCTCCAGGTAGATGGTGTCAGAATGGAGTTGA
The DNA here is from genome assembly GCF_937001465.1 of Orcinus orca. Taxonomy (NCBI): domain Eukaryota; kingdom Metazoa; phylum Chordata; class Mammalia; order Artiodactyla; family Delphinidae; genus Orcinus; species Orcinus orca. The sequence continues at coordinate 74,824,736 of NC_064572.1, read as the reverse complement.
ATTGTAGAATACCCAGCTGATGTCAGAGCATTGCTTGGAGGTGTGGGGAAACCCACACACACATTGTAATAGGCGGCTGAGATATTACTCCCCCGTGAAATTTTAATCCCACAGATAGACTGTATATCTGTTTATATACTATGTGTGTGTGTGTTTAGTTATACACTCTAAGATTTTTTTCACCCTACCCCAAGAACAGATTTTTGTCCGCTCAGGGATACAATCACTCGCGTGGAGAGTACTTCACTCTTTCAGGAGGATTTGTGGACAATTCTACATGCTAGGCTGTACCCATAGTGAGGAGCCTGGTGTATGGGGCTCTAGAAAGGCCATCTTTGAGCGGAACAGGACCAGGGGCCTTGGCCGATGTGGCAACATTTCCCATCCTGGAGGAACCAGTTCAGACCTGCTTTCACCCTCAGCACAGTGGCTGCAGCAGGAAGAGCCCTGCCTGCGAATCAGGAGACCCAGAGTCCAGCCTCAGTCCTGCTTCTGTGGCTCTGGGTCAGTCATTCTCTCACCACATCCGTTACTAACCTTGAAGATGGGTACTTTTAAGGAAATTGGTACTTTTAAAGAAAAACCAAGTCTAAGGGTAGGCAGAATGGTGAGCTGGAAGCAGCACACAGGACCTGCTGGGGAAGGCTCTTGGATCAGGGTCACAGAGATGCGCCCGTGCCCTCCAGACGGCCTTCCGCCCCACTCCTGCCTGCCCTGGGACTGCTTGGCAGAAGCGGCATCAGTGCGGGCCCACTTTGCCTTAAATACTAATGGAATCTTGTTTCCGCAAGATTGAGCCAACCTCTAGGTGATGACTTCCCATTGCTATACCTTACCCCAATCGGTGACTTTGGGGGAAAAGGCTTAAAATTCCACTCCATTCATCCAACCATTGGAAGGGGATCCACAAAGAGTACACCAAGGAGTGGGAAGAAGAGTCACCTGGCGTGTCAACCGGGAGAGAGTGGATTCCGAAACCCAGCAACGAGAGTCTGAAGGAGCTCAGCCTTGCTAGATGGAGAAGGATTAACAGGCTGAGCTGTTCTGGCCTGGTATGGGGCCCAGGCAGCCCCAAGAGGCCTTGGGGAGCTAAGCCTGTTGGCAGCGCAGTGCTGGGGAAGCACCGACTGCAGAGAGGTGGTTGCCTCTGCGTGAGCGGCTGTGGGCTTGTGGCCGGGTCTGTGGGCCCACAGCCAATCTCTAAATCCCAGGCACCCAAGACTTGCCAGTCCTGACTGGTGGGCTATCTAGGGGCCTATACTGAGCTCCTGCTCACAGGATCCTACAGGCTATTTGGAGAGACCCAGACCTAAAAAGACAGTCATTTTTTTCTGTTATTAAATGAGAAATGGATCTGGGGGGGAGGGGGGAAGTGTTACAGGAGTTCAAGAATCTTTTTAATCCTTCAGTCCTTTCGAAACATTCTGGGAAGACTGGATGAAGGAGAAAGGCCTCTGGGCTGGGTCTGGAAGGACAGCTGGGACTCTGCAGGGGAAGGGAGTTCAGGAAAGGAAGCAGGAAGTACTCTGCTTCCAGGCACAAATGAATGATTCCTCTGCAAGGTGGCCTTATCTGGGGACTCTGAAGAACCTGCGGGGCTGCCAGTTCTGGTCCAGCTGCATTTCTCTCTGAGCCTCATCTGAGAAAGGATGATCTTAGCAACCACGGGAAGAGTCAGCAAAAACAATCAAGCAAGTGAATCCAAGATCAAGACCCTGACAACTGCCCAGGCACCAGACTTCAGGCAAGTGTCAGGGCTACTGTATGATCCAGGATGACACAGGATTAGGACTACCCAGGCAGAAAGGGCAGCCAAGCCCTGAGCAGAAGCAGCTGGAAGAAGAGCTCTTGCTGGATACCGTGTCTGGGCTCTGGTGCCACCTGCCAGCTGCTGGCCCCCTTGGGTTGGTCCTGGCACCTCTCTGGGTTCCTGCATCCCGAGCGTCAGGTCACACGGTTGGATTCGCTATTGATTCCAAGTTTCCAGACAGCTGTGAAATGTTCTGCATCGAAGGACTGGGAATCAAGGCAGGAAATGGGAGGCAAAGGGCCTAGAGATGGGCTGGGGCAAGTGTTAGGAGCGACAACACGGAGAGAGGAAAAGACAGAGCGAGGATGCCTGTGTCCACCGAGTTTCAGAGCCTCTGATTTGGTGGGAAGATGACCGGAGAACGTGTCCTTTCACTCCCACAGTCCCAATTTACTGGAGAGAAGACCCAGCTGAGCATTTGAGAATCTTACCTGTTAGCTAGGAGTGGATGTGTGACTTCAGGAGGAAAGGGAGAAAGGTGATGAAGGAGAGTCAATCCTGGATCTCTCTGGAGAGTGGGGGGCAGCACATCAGAATGGGGATGGTGTGGGAGTCGTTTATGAAAACCTCCAGTGTGCTTTTCCAGAGCTGAGAGGAAGTGTGCGGCCCAGCTGGCACCGCAGAGCTGCGAGAACAGAATGTGACCTTTGTACACGGAGTCAGGAAACCCAGCAGCCCTGCCCATCCACGGTCCTAGGGACCAAGGAGGGCCCAGGACGCTCAGACCACAGAAGGGAGGCCCAGAGGAGCCCTGGGCCCTGGGCCATGAGCCCTTGACCCCCAGCGTGACCTGGACAAGCAGACCTGCTCCTGGAATCACAGGCCGCTCTGGTATGAAATAAGGGGTCCTGTGTCCACCTACTTCCAAAGGGACATTCTTGGATTCTTTGATCTTCAGTTACGTAGATCTTCGGAGAGTCACCTTTCGTCTACTCTACCTGACAGGAATATCTTAAGGAAAGTTATAAACATAAATAGCCCCTTTATAGAAATCAAATCATTATAGGAATATTGACCAGAATAGACTAGGAGTGGTTTTTCTAAGCTGAAGATTTCCTAGAGGTGCAGCTAAAAGCTCACATTCTCCCCAGTCTGTAGGCCTGTATCCCTCTGCTGTGCCAGCCCTGCTATGGAGGTAAGGGCACCAGGAGACCAGGCAGTGGCACTGGTACTTCCTGCTTTTCCCTATCAAGCTACGCACTGTGGGCTCTGGCACAGAGTCCAACCAGAGGGGCACCCAGGAATCCCCCTCCTCCGACCGCCCCACTCTCCTCGCCTCTGTCTACTCGCTCTCAGCCTAGATTTGCTTGCTTTCTTTAGGCCAAATATTTATTGGGTTTTTTTTTGTTTTTAAATTCTGGAGTATTTCAAACATGCTGGCTGAGAGGCTCGATCACCTGAATATTGAATGAACACTTCCTACGTCAAGATTCCAGGCCTTGGTTTCCTCAAATGTAAAACTCCGAGAGGGTTGAACTCCAGCCAGCCGTCCTCACTGTATAATATAAAATACACTCGTGTAGCAACGACTCAGGTTTAAGAAATGTTAACTTCATGCCTTGTTGACTTCAGAGACTTAAAATAATAAAGAAACCCACTAGGATGGGAGTAATTTTAAAAAATGGAAAATAAGTGTTGGTGAGGAGGTGAAGAAATTGCAGCACGTGTGCATCGCTGGTGGGAATGTGAAATGGTGGAGCCACTGGGGGAAATATTTTGGTGGTTCCTCAAAAAGTTAAACACAGAAGTACCATACGATGCAGCATTTCTACTCCTCGGTAGTTGGGTCAGAGACGCTGTTCAAATGGGACTGGCCCCCAGTGGTGACCTTGGGCAAGTTACTTAGGTTCTCCATGTGTGAAATAAGGGGAAATAGTATGTGCTGCCTGGATGGTTGTGAGAATGAAACAGGATAAATCTTGTAAAACTGGGCTCCCCTCTTCATTGCCCCAGCTGGCAACAGCCTCAACCCCTTTGCGGTTGAAGAAAGCTGTCTGGTGCCGAGAATTGGTTTAGGAATTAAGGGAGAAGCAGCCCGTCAGTCATCTGTGTCGCCGACACTTCCACCTGCACACCCAGAGGGCCCGGTGCACCTCCACCCCACACCCACCCACCCCCTACACTCCAGGCTGGGGGTACTCAGTTTGGTTTTAGGACTGCCTGCAACAGAACAGCCCATTGGGATCCTATGGTATGGGGTGGGGTCGGTCATAGCCCTCAGAAGGTTGAGAAGGAAACCAGCTTGTCTGATCCCGGAGGCCAGAAACTCAATGAATTATAATTTGAATGTGAGTGGCTCCTTTGTGGAAGTTGCAAAGTGACTGAAGACACAGGGTTAAACCACACCCAGGACTTGGAGCGAGGGGGACACAGTACTGAGCTTTCCAGAGGCCTGATTCCTACGGATGGTTTGAAGTAGTGTTTCGGTTTCATTCTTGCAAAGGGCAGTGAAGTCCCATTTTAAATTCACTCTGCATACATTTCCGATTGATTTCTGTTTGTCTAGAGGCTCTGGGATTTGCCAAGTTTCCCTGATAAACTAGAGAGGATTTAGGAAGAGGTAATTAACGGGCTGGAGCCAGGGGGTGGGTAGGGGTGGGGTGGGGGGGTGGGGGGGAGGGAGTAGGCATGATAGGGATATCGAGCCTCCCCCTCCCCAGCCTGCAGAGAGGGGTTGCCGTTACAGGAAGTGCTTACAGAGACAGCTACCAGAGGACTGGCTGGGGTAAAGCCCTGTCCAGTTAGAGCCCCGGTAAAGCCGGAACTCAGGGGTGTGACACAGCACAGGGTTTGGAATCAGGAAACCTGAGTTTTGAGTTCTGAAAGAGAGATTACCTAACTTGGTGACTTTGGTGAGGCCCTAACTCCTCTCATTCACAGGATGGAGGTAGTTTAACCCCACCTTTTATACTTAGTGACCTCAGTCAGAGCCAACCCTGCTCTTATTCCTCTGGGAGGGCCAGCTGGAACAAAGGCCCTGCTGAGTGGGGCTGGACCATGTAACCTCTCCCCGCTGGCCCCAGCTGACAGCTGGAGCTGAAATCTGCCCAAGAGTGACCAGCCACCAGACTTGAGGCTGGTTTCAAAACAACAAGCTGCACGATCAGATTCTTCTTGAGAACTTGAAAGGAAACCCGGGACCCAGTGATGGACACTGTACATGGGAGGGTGGGCACCAGCCCCGGCCATTTGCAAGATGGGGAAAGGGAGGGACGAGGGAGAACACAAAAAAGCAAGAGCACCCTCCGTCCCGACCCGGTTCCCTGTCCCAGCTTCCCAAGGCCCCCTGAACACTATTTCCTGTCCCCTGGTCCCCTGAGATGCTTGCATTCTTGCTGCAACCTTTACTTTTCCTATTTTTTGAACCCCCGTGAGCTGGGCCCACCTGGAAGAGTGGCTGCGAGAATTGAAATAATGTACGGGGGTGAGTTTGAAGGCTCAGATCCAGGACTCTAAGCCCCCTGGAGATGCTGGGGGCCCTTCACATTCTGCCCGCAACACCCCAACCTGCTAACACGTCTCTGCGTCTGACTCAGGGATGCTCAGCTCCTTTCCTGCTTGTCGTCCCACCCCACACTCCTACCAGCAGTCCCTCGGCCACCTGACTCACACGCTCTGCAGTGCCTGGTAGCGCCTGGCACCTGACAGGGGCTCAGGTAATAAATATCTGAGGACTGGCTGACTGGGGACACTCACCACCTGGTCATCGAAGTTGCTGGAAACCGCAGCGTCCGCCTTGGCCCTTCCATCTCCCTCACGCCCTGTGCTCAGGCACAGAGCCTTGGTGTGGCCTCTTTGCCATTGTCCCCACTGTCCTTTCTGCCTGGAAGGCTGCAGTCCTTTTGCCTCTCCTGTCATCACCCTAGCTCTAACTCATCTTTTAAGACTCAGCTCAGCCATCCCCTCTTCTAGAAGGCTTAGGAGGCTTTTCCAGGCTGGATCAGGGCCCTCCACTGGGCTTCCAGAATCCCTTGTGCTTGGGTCTAATCAGAGCCCCTACCTGGCTGGGCCATCATTGTTCACTTGTCTGCGTGCTCCCCAAGACAGTGACAGACAGCCTGGTACTTCCTATGAGCTCCAGGAAAGTTTTGTGAATAAACATCTGGAAGCAGACCACGTGCGCTTAATGCCTGCTGTGTTCTCTTTTAGCTGTGTGACTTTGGGCAAGTTGTTTAACCTCTGTAAGCCTCAGTTTCTTCAACTACATGACAGAAATAATTCACAGGGTCATTGGGAAAATTAAAGGCTGCGCACGTACAGCCCTCAGCCTCATGCCTGGTTTGAGAGGATGGCTCCGTGGATGTTAGCTGCTAACGGAGCTGAGAAAGACATTTCTAAGACCGCTGGGACAGAAGATTTCCAAACATCAGAGCTAACTGCTGTTCTGAGGAAGAATTAGGATGTCTTTTAGAAAACAGCAACAACAAATCATCCTTAAGTGTTCCTTCAAGGAAGTTGGGGGAGACATGTTGAAAAACCAGGCGTTCAGCAAAAAACTGTGATTGAGATTTTAAAGTGAAAATGGAAGTTTAGAGGAAAACATGGATCTTCTTTGGGGGCAGGTGGGGAGGACATGGGCATGTTGAGAGGGCGTGAGAGTGGAGGGATCGATGGCAAAAAAAAAAAACCCCAAAACAACAAAAAAATGTAAAGGACATTAGTGTGGACCTTGGTGGCAGCGTTGGTGCAGGGTGCAGTTAGAGCCATGATTGAGCTCCCTATGGAAGAGATGGTACCCCTCCAGGGCGGTTGGCGCTGCGCCAGCCCAGAAACCCGGCGCCCCCCGATTCATCTAGGCGGCTCTAGAAATCCTAGTCTTTCTCAGAAGAGCCTGGCACAAGGCGCCCAGGAAACCTGGGCTGGGGTAAAAGACAGCAAGTAGATGTGTGTGCCTTCGGCTGCCCAGAGAGACTGCGAGAGAGTGGGAGCGATTCCCGAAGAACTGGGGGCGGGCTCGGTTGACCCCAGCGCTCTCCCCACGTCTCCCCTCGAGAAACGCCAAAGGCGAAAGGGCGCGGGCCCGGGGATCGAGCGGGGGGCGCTCTAGGCACCTATCTGTCTTCCTACTGAGCCCTCAATCTCCCGCTCTCGGCAGTGGGTTCGCAGCCCGGCGGCTGGAAGAACGGCTCTCGTAGGCCCGCCCCTCCCCGGGGCCTCCCCCAGGGTTTGGGCACGTCTCGGTCTCCCTCCCGCCATCCCGGGGCCGGGACGTGAAGCAGCTGCCACGCAGCCGCGGGAGTGGGGCCCGGGGCGCGCACGGACTTGAACGCTGAAAGTCCGCCCAGGCCGGCCGCGGAGTTCCTCTGCGGGGCCGGCGCGCCGGGAGGGGACCGGCGCGCCGGGAGGGGACCGGGTCCGAGGGCCCCGGGCGCGCCAGGCGCGCTAGGAGGTCCCGCCGCGAGCGTGACCTCACGGGGAGGGGCCAGCGCGGCAGCCCTGGGCGCGGAGCCGAGCGCAGAGAGCGCAGAGAGCGCAGCGCCGGAGCCGAGCCGCGAGGAGCGCACGCCGCGGCCCAGATGGAGCGGTTCAAAGGTGAGGACGCCGGTCCCGGGCCGGCGCGCCCCCAACACCTACTCGCCCCGCGCCACGCCGGAAAGCAAGGCCGGGCATAGCGAGAGGCGTCACCAGGTGCGCCTCGCGTCCCGCCGGGGCTCAGGTGAGCCAGGCCGGCTGCCCCCGCCCAGCCCGGATCTGGGTCGAAGACCCGGGCCACGGCGGCGCCGCGGGCTGGTAGAGCGGACTCCTAGGTGGCGGCTGCGGCCCGGGAGCTTTGATCCTCCCAGGCGCGGAGGGCCGGGGTCGGCGTGGCGAGGCCTCTCACCTGTTGGAGGACCCGGGGTGCGCTTGGAGACCCACCCTCTAAGCCCCGGTCGCCCCGGAAAGATGGAGCGAGGCCGAGGAGTTCCCGAGTGAGGTCGGAACAGTGCGGGGCTGCTTGGGTGGCAAAGGGGCAGGTAGTTGGGGTTTCTCGAGCGGGCGCCAGCCGGAGTGGAGGACTTCTTGCAAACCCGGAGAAAGCCTGCGAGGGGATGCGCTTGGGCGTAAGTTGGGGGTGGGCGCGCAGCTTTCTTCCGGGCTTGGTCGGGCCATCCCAATCGTTAAGCTGCCCCGGTGAACTGTCTCTCTCCGAGCCCTTCTCCGCTGCTTTACCCCCAAGCAAGAGCGAGGTGCAGGGATTGGGGGCAGAGCGGGGTGCCCGGCAGGTGGAGCGCGTCTCAGCCCAAGGGCTTAGCTCGTAATCAGCTGGGCAAGTTTTGGGGTTGGCCTGGGCCGGGGATCTCGGCCAAACCCTGGTGTGCTGGCTGTGCCCGACTCGCTCCCGTGCTTAGAGCGCCGGGGCTGGAGTCTAGAAGCCTCGGATTGCACATCGTTTGGAAAAGGAGGTTAAAGAGCTGCCCCTTAAGCATGACGCTGCGGGGACCCCCCTGGACCCCTCCGCCAACTCCTTTCCTTTGGGAAAGCTTCTTGCACTTTCTCGTCCTGGACTCGTCTCTGCCAAACCTGCAAAAGGAAATACTGTTTCTATATTTATTTCCCCCTGGGAGAGAGTAATAAAGGAGGCCGCTCAGATTCCCAAGGAATCTCACTCCAGTGGTTTCTCATTTCTGAACTGACAAACTTTTAGGGCTCAGCTTTGGTCCCCTAAACCAGTTGTATCTTTTGATTTTTCTCTTTCCTTATTTGGGTCACCTGGTTACAGGTGAGGGTGAAAGAACTAAATCTTGGGCAGGGCTTCACATGTAAAGGAAGGGTCTTTGCCAGGAGCACAGAAGCCAGCTGGGGAGACCGAGTTAAATTAGTTGACAACCTTCCTTTTTCGTTTTCTGTGAACCCTCCCTGGAGCCTCTCTCACATTTCTAAGCGGGTGGTTTTTTGTCTCAGATTCTGGTGAGATCACATCAGTTTTGTGCCTGAATGCGTGCTTCGGTAGTCTCAGAACACTTGAGGAAGCCACAGGCCCTCTCCTTCTAAAATTGCAATTTGCTGCTCTCCACCCGGCTGGGGCCCCTCCGCCCTTTGGGAGGGACCCTCCCAGGGAATTCGAGACTTGAGTCGCCTCCCTGAGGGCCACTTCCAGCTCAGAGTCTGCCCTTCCTGAATTGTGTTAGCTGCTGGTTGAAGGTCCTGGTTGTAAGCTACTTGATCAAATCAGTATATTAATCCTTCTGAGTTAGGGCAAATGATAACATTTTGTGTCGTCTTTCCAAATGCCCAGTTATCATCAGAAGGTTTTTGTATTAATAGCTTTTGACTTGGCCCTTAACCTGAGAAAGTCTTCTTACTTATCTTTTCCTCTTGGGGGTTTAACATCCTCCCACCCTCCAAGATCTCTAAGAGGTTTTCGCCAACTGAAGGAAATTTAGTTTCCCGTTCAGAGTGTTTATGTTTCTGGTAACACATGTATCTGCCTCCTCATTTTGCAGTAAATCAAACACAGCGAGTGATAAGCGAATACATCTGAGAATTAGCTGGATTGCAGGGGCTAACCCAGCCCATCTTTTAGTGTTTTGACTATGGAGAAAAATCTCCAGGTTTCACTGGTGAAGCTACTAATATGTTTACTGGACCTTTAAGCCAAGGAATTTGGGGATCCCCCACTTCACCAGGGATCTAGAATTCCCCATTCACTGGAGAAGCTGAGTTGCGCTTTGAACAGTCATTGACTTGAAAAGTTGATCTGTGCAAAACTAAGCATGTTGGACCCAGTCTTCCATTAACCAGTGCAACTCTAACTAGTATCTGTAGTCTCTCGCTTGTCAGAGAGTGAGGGTTGTTTTTTTTTTTTTTTTGGTAAGATTGAATAATTATGGAATGACTAGGTATGGTGGTTTTAACAACAAAATTAAATGGAAGAGCAAGGTATACTTGGGCTCTCAGAACATAGGTAAAAATTGTAAAGAATTGTTTGTGACGCTTTTAAAATTTGTTATTTAAATGTCTCCTTCTATGTTTCTAAGTTCCCAGTTTTGAGCTCTCTCTCCTCACAAATAGGTTGAATGCCTCATCACCATCTCCAGATTCTCAAAATGTTTTCTCTCATTTGTAAATCACACAAATCAGTCCACATTAGGAGAAACTGTTTTCCACGTTCCCCAGCCTACAAGTCACATATTGTGCATCTCCAAAACCAGCCTATCATTTTTAGGCTCTGGGCTGACTTTCCATTGTTCTGTAAGAGGTAAAGAGACGTCTGGAGGTAAAGACTGGAATATCACCCTGTGTGTAATGCAGAAACATTTCCAGGCTTTCTCCTCATCCCTTCTAAGCCATTCTGGAGACAGCCATGATTCTCTTAAGCAAAAACAAGGTGGTGGTGGAGGCAGTAGGTGAGGGTGTCTTCCCCAGAGAGGTGGAGCTTTTATAAGAGTTGTCCTAGAAAGTGATGGTAGAATTGCTGTGTCTTGTACGTGAATCTCTTCGGTGTTGTCTTAGCTGTGCTAAGCCCTGCGGGGTACGTTGAGACCGTTCCCATCCTTGGGTGTTTACATATTTATGAATCTCGTAAGGGCATCCTCGTATCACTGTGCATAAGCCCACTGGCTGAATTCACACCATGTAGTCAAGGATTCTGGTTCCTACTGCTCTTCCAGCTGGTGAGTGTGTCCAGGGCCAAATGTGACTGACCTACTGTCTGTGGTATTGCACTTGGAAGTCCATGCCAAAGCTTCCTGAAATTGTGTCACACTTGGATACAAACATGCAAGGTTGAGATAGTCACTTTAATTTGGATCACAGTAATTGGTTGAAAGTGTATCATTCTTTTCCTGTATTCTTTGGTTTCTGAATCATATCACCTGATTTTCGGGAGAGGGCACTTGGCTCTAGGGTACTGGAAGGTAGAGATGAGCTGTGAAGAGTCAAGCCAGTAAAAATACTTGAAAGCTTATGTGGGAATCATGAGATCTGTGGTCAGGGAAGGTCCAAAAAAGGAAAACTAATTAAAAGAGATAAACAGATTGATAATATTCATTTCACCTTCAGAAGAATCATCTGAATATGTTGTTTTTCCACGTCTAGGAGCTCAGGTTTTCCCAGCTGAAGTTCTACTTAAAGCAGAGGGTCTTAACTTCAGACACATGTGGGAAACATCCAGGGAGCTTTAAAAAATATGGATGCATAGACCCCACCCAAGACATTCTGATTTAATTGGTCTAAGGGTTCGGCTTAAGCGTGTTTTTTAGGTGATTCTAGTGTGTAGCCAACAATGAGAACCATTGAAAAAAGATAATTATATAACACTTTCCTCACCTGGAAAATAAGAGCGAGTGAGATGGATACCCCGCTCCATACGCACGTGATGTGGTTTAACCAAATCTTGTGATACCTACAGAAATCTAATGTAATTCACCTGAAGCTGTTATGGGCTTTAAAAGGCTGTGGGGAAGCTACTGAAAAACAGTCTCCAAAGTGATGCTTCAGAGTCCTAAGCTCAGCGTTTGCTCATGGTTGGACTTGACCCCAAGCCCTCCTGACTTTGAAGCTCTTTGTGTGGGAGCCCTTGATGCCTTGGCAATGAAATGGTCTGAAACAACCACTGAGAGGTCACCTTTGGTGCTGAAAGGCCAGGAGGGGTGGGGGAATTCTGCTCCCAGCCCTTCCCCTCTTCTGAAGGGGCGGGAGCTCTGGGAACTGGGCTGGTTCCAAGGACCATTAAAGGGCCGGGAGGGGCCAAGGAGCTTCAAAGCTAAGGAAGCTATGCCAGTTTTCTTCCAAATCCCTTTAATGATGGGAAGTGTTTCTCTAAAGACTTCTGTCATCCAGAGAAGGGAGACTTTCCCCAGGCCAAGGGAGGATGGCACGTCTGCCCAGAGCCCAGGCTGAAATGGAAGGGAGAACAGTCAGGGTGCGAGGAAGAGGCAGCAGCTTGGGAACCGGGAGTCCCAAGGGATCTGCTTGGTCAGGTGAGATGCTGAGCTGTCCAGGCCTCAGTTTCCCCTTCTAGAAAACACCCCCCAGTGTTTGGCCATCAGGTTTTCCGAGCACTCTTCAATGCTACTTGCTCTGTGGTTACTGAGGAATCTCTGGAGGGAGGGTATGTCTTGAGGAGGGGAGGAAAATGAGGGAGGGAATGTGGGCAGCCCAACAAACTCCAGTTTAGGATTGTGATTCTTATAAATAAAACCAATTTCCTGTTGAGAGTGGAGAAAGGCAGCTTTGGTGGGAAAGAGAATGCCATCGGACATGTGAGGAATTTGTTTCTCAAGGACCTTTGTGTGAACGCGTCTCCAAAGCCTGGAGCCACTCTCTGAAATGCAGGATTATTCGCTTCCATTTGAGAGACAGATCCACTGAGGCCGAAAGAGATTAAGCAACAACTCAGCAAGTCACAACCAAGATAAGAGATCCCTGAGAAGTGAGTTTCTAAAGGGTAGATTCCTGTTCTAATAACAACAAGGGCTTATTTAGAAAGAAGTTCTAGGAGCAGTTTTCAGGCTCATTCCTTATCAGTGTCCTTTTAGCCAGGAAGGGATTAGCCACTCAGTGAAACTCTCCTCCGTCTTCAGGACCTGGCCCACATGCCTCCTCTTCCATGAAGCCTCCCCTGAGTTGCTCTGTGTTCCCTCACTATTTTAGGTGTAGCACATCGTTAAGTGCTCAAAAACTGTTGAATTAAAGTCACATTGTCTTATCATTATATGCCTCTGTGTCTGTCTCCCCTGAAGCCCCTTCAAGACAGGGGTATCTCTCTCCTCCAAGGATCCCTCCCCCTCAGCCCCTAGTGCACTGCCAGGCACATAGTAAGTGCCTGAGACAAGATGGGGGAATGAAGGAAGGAATGAATTGCAGGCAACAGGAGTGCCTCCTCTCTCAGGTTCCGGCCCTCAGGGGCAGCCCTGGGTCACAAAGGGAAATGAGGCATGATCTCAAAGCCAGATTCCGGAAGTGGAGATGCAAGCCAGCAGTGGCCACCCTTGGCTTTCCCGACTTGAGCCTTGTTTCTGTCTGTTCCAGCACAGGGGTGTTGCTGTCTGGTGGTACAGAGAAGGATGCTGCAGGTTTCTGCTTGTGAGTATGAGCCTGCCTGTGCCCTCCGCAGAAGCTCACCTGGCCTCCAGGGCTCCCGAGGGCACAGACTTGGCTCTGCCCATGCTCTGGACCGATGGCTGAGGGATCTCGTGGAGCTGGGCGCCAGCCTGGGCACTCCGGGGCTCAGGGTTCTAATCTGACCTTTGCCACTAACTCGCTGTGCGACCTTGGGCAAGTCAATTAATCTCTCTGGGCCTTGTCTCCTCACCTGTACGAGTGAGGATAATGATTACTAACTGCTGCTTGATGGAATAATTGTTAAGAGCTTCTGTGCTGTACTTGTAAGGGGCAATGTTGTATTAATTCAGGGAGCAAATACCCTGAAACCTCGGTGATGTCGTCCTGGCCCCACCAGTTCCTGCCTTCTTGGGGGTTGGGTGGTTCCTCACCGTTAATTTGGGCACCAGCTGTGCCCATCACATGCTTTGCGAAGCTGTTGGGAGCTCTGAGCTGGGGATGTTCAGCCTGTTCCCAGGCAGCCTAGCTTCTCAGAGCATCTACGTAATCCCCTTGAGGTCAGCTGGAAAGGAGCTGGGCAAGGAACTTCTTTGCTGTCTCAGTAAGTTTATATAGGAGAGACCCTTAAATTCTAACTAGAACTTCAAGCTCTTTACTAATTTTCTGTCACTTGGCTCTCACCTTCTCCCTAGTTGGTCTTAAAACAAACTAACGAAAAACTCCATTGAGAGGGAGTAGGGAGAACGTGTAGAAAATGTCGGAGCCTGCGTTACCCTGGACGTCGTGCTGCACTGGTGCAAAACCAGATGAGCCCAGCGTATTGTATTTTCACGTCCCGTCTCTCCGTGGGCCTTAAATTTCAGGGAGGAGCAGGGAGGGGCACCGACAGCAACAGAAGCCCTGCTCTGTTGTTTCCTAAACAGACCCCTGAGTTCTCCTCTCACTTCCTTGAACCCCTCCCAGGGATATCAAAGACAGCAGCAGGCCTGTTGAGTGTGGTGAGCTGTGCCCCAGCAAATTGGCCTTCTGCTCCTCATTAAATGGAGGAAGGATGGTTAGCTGTTAGCTCTGAGAGAGCAGCCTGCTTCTCCCAGAAGGAATCGGAGCGGGGCCATGTGCATTCCTGCCGGTGGAGGTGTCTTTCCCAAGGAGGGTGACTAACTGTCCCAGTTCGCCTGGGACTTTCCTGGTTTTGCCACTGAAAGTGCCCAGTCTCAGGAAATCCCTTAGTCCCGGGCAGACCCGAGATGGTGGGTCGCCTTGTTCCCAGGCCTCTCAGCTTTATTAAAAGCTAAATCAAACATGTGGTTGCTCCGTAGCAAAGACGAACTAGAGCCAGTTATTTTGTCTCTTTGACAAGAAAGCAGAAGCCCAAAGCTTAAAAACTAGCCGTTTGCAACTAACCACGAAGGATATCCACCAGTATCCTAGAGGAGAGAAGCCAGTCTTGAAAAGTCTGCAGTCACACTGCATGATTCCACTTATGTGACTTTCTGGAAAAGGCAAAACTGTCGGAAAGGGAAACAGGTCAGTAGCTACCAGGGCTGGGACAAGGGATTCACCACAAAGGAGCAGGAGGGAAATTTCTAGAATGATACAAATCTTCATTTTTTTTGCATCTTTATAGTGGTGGTGGTTACACAGTTCTAGAGCTGTACAGTCAACAGGGAAGCGTTTTTGGTTTTTTCTTTCTTTGTGTAAATTATACCTCCAGAAAGCTGACTTTAAAACAAACACTAGCCATTTGTGACACTGTGGTATAAGATGAAGCATCGATCAAGCATGTGGTTGGCCATCACAGGTTGTAAATAGCATCTGAGGTCTTGGTGTGGTCATGCCTGCAGCCACCTGGAGGTGCAGCAGAAGACAGTGAAGAATTTTGGTGCAAAACAAAATGACTATGGGACGGTATGCTAAACGCAAGAGACGTATCTGTGAGGCACAGACAGGGTGATGGTGGAAGCTCTCCCTCTATTTAGAGAAAAGGAAAAGCAGGTCTCCTAAAACCCAGGCAGCAGATGTGCCCAGGAGGGTCATGGAATATTGAAGCATTAGCTCTGGGTTCCCACCCTGGGAACTCTTCTGCTACACACACATGGATCTAATGTATTGACTTTGGCAGGCTTTATGCTGCAAGGTTTGTTTTTTTTTTTGTTTTGTTTTGTTTTTTTCACCAGTGAAGTTATTGAATTGGAATTGAGTCTGCACCATAATTATTTCCTGGCTGACCTCTTGATTTTGGCAATCCTGCATGTCTGTGCTAGCTAGGATTGATTTTGAGGGGGGGGAGAATGCATGATTTAGCAAAATAATGCACCTATTCCCATGTGAGGTAAGGGATCAGCCCTTTTGTTTCCAGGCAGAGAAAAGCCTTGTGATGTGCGAGCAGCAGCCCTTGCTCACCAGTCCAGGAGACGGGATGCAGAATCCCCCGTGAATGAGGACGTATCGTTCTGGTGGTCCTAATGGAATCTGAAGAGCTTAGTGGTTCCCATTTCCCAGAAACTCAATCCCTAAGTCAAACTGGCTTGTTCTTCAGGTGAACTGTGTTTGGCTCTATGACCCGGGTAGCCAACCGTGTGTCTTCTCGTCGTCGTTAAGTACAGTGGGTTGGAAGGCTGCAGAACTTTCATCCCTGAGGACCCTATGGGCCCAGATAACTTTCAGTCATGAACTACACAGGAGAATTTCACACATGCAACGCTTCTTAATCATAAATGTGTCCAGGACACTAGCTACCCACAGAGGCAGGTCCGTTCTACCTGTTCTTGGGGTATTCAGGAAGAATTGCTGAATAATAGCAGAATAATAATAGAATAATTGCAGTCCTTAGTCCCAATTTTCTCAACTGTGTTGGGGGACAGTGGTGGAGGGTGGGGTAGAGGCAGGGAATATTTTTTGTGCATATTTGCAGTGAATCTTCCCTGATGCAGGGTCAGGCCTGGCTTGTGGAGGGTCCACCTTGGAAGGGCCAGGTTTGGGGCAGCCCAAGGACCCACTTCTAGGTTGAGTACAAACAGTACTAGTTTGAATTCTAGTTTGAGGGCTGCAGAGGAGAAGCTGGGAGTGCATGGGTGGGGAAATTCCAGATACTTCCTTCCCCAGACTGCAAACGATTACCACCATCTCCCCAGGCTACCCTGGCCTACTGGCATTTTGGGGGGGTTCTGAGGGCTGTCAGCCTTCCTCTTAGACCAACAAGTGGGAATCCTGCCATTTCCTTCCATCCTCCACCCCCCTTTTTCTTCTTTCCCAGTTTTTACACAAGAGGATTTATTCATGTTAACTATATTCAAGTCCCCAGAAGGGGGGAGAAGAAAGATTGTGTTGAATGAGCTTATTGTTTGGAGATTTCACTGACTTATTTAATACCCACAATCCTAGAACATATTGAGCTGATTTACTGAAATTCAAATACGGGCCTTTGGGAAGGAACTCCGAGGGTGCTGGGTGTCCCTGATATCAGGGCTGGGACTTACTGGGTGGCAGGTCTGCTGGGGGCATCTTATCTTCATCTTCATGCTCTTGGGTCTCCTTGGGGGAAAAATACTCTCATTTACAATATCAGACTTCTTATGAGCCTGAGATGGTCACCAACCTACTGCCCTTTGCATCATCAGGCCTTTTGTGGCATCCCCTTCTAGCACTTTCTTTGAAGAAGTGAAGATGGACACCACCACTAGATACTTCCATGAACAGAGGCCCCTTGTGGCTTCTGCTTGGCACAAGTGGAAGGAAGTAAAGGGTGGTGATGTGGCAGAGCTTGGACAGAGGACAGACAACCTCACACCTGTTGCTCGAGTGCCTGATGCAGTGCGGCTGGTCCGTGACAGTCACGGCAGAGTTGGATGCATGTCTTCTAGCCTGATTTGGAGATGGGGTCTCTGTGGATGGTATTTCTGGAGTTGTGGCTGAGGATCATGGTGTGTTTGACGGTCCGGTGCCATCGTCTAGTGTGTGGTGACAGTTCCAGGTGTCTGAAGCCCTTGAGGCTCTCCTGAGAGAGCCACTGCCGGCTACCTGAGCTGGGGTGAGACTCAGTAATGTCCCAGGTGCCCTGAAACTTAGACTGTGGCAAAGCAGGTCAGGTTGATGACAAAACCAGCTCCGGCAAGTGTGAGTGTGTGTTAGGTGCTGCAAGACCCCTCCTGGGCGCACACAGGCTCACACCTGCTTCTGTACATTCAACGTCCTCTCTCTCTATTTTTCTCCCTCCCCCACCCTTGCTCTCTTCTTTCATTCCTTTATTCTCTTCTTCTTGACTTTCTCCCTTTTTTTTTCCTTTCTGTCAGTTCTGTTCAGGTCTCCTGTATTTTTAGAAAAAGGATCTTCCCCAGGAACCTAAGGTCAGAAAGACCCAGAAAGAGAGAGCCTCCCCTTGCCTCCAGGTCTCTGCTCTTATTTCTAGCAGCCAAGGCTAGAACTCCAGGCTTCCCCAGGAGGAGCTGATGACCTCAGAGGCAGGGTGGGAAATGGGGCATGCTCCCAGCCCAACGAGGAGCATCTCATTCCTTCCTGGAAGAGAAGGCCTGGGTGAAGTCTGTTCGGTGTAGCCCCTGCTGCTTCATCAGGCCCTAGAAAGTGTCACTCCATACTGCCTGCTGCAAAGACGGTCACCTTCCCCAACCCTCATGGTCCATGCTAACCATGAAAGCTTGCCAGCCGTCCCACCTGACCCAGGGCGGGTTAGTGTGACTAGTCACAGAGGCTGGGATGCCCAGGAGAGTTCTTGCCCTCTCTGCTGGTCCTTAAACAGCCCTGTGACCTGCTCACCTCCAAGGGGTGGAAGAAGTAGTCCCAGCCCTGGGTGGGGCTCCTTCTACTGCCATCCCAAGCTCCCTGGAAATCAGCATCAGAGGACGGCCTGGCATCTGCACAGGGGGAGCATGAGAACATCGCCACAGTTTGGATAAACATTCCAAACATGAAGGCTCAACATTGACTAAAATAATTTTTTCCCATTGACCTCCTGGCTTCCCCGTGGGCAAGTGTCCATCTCCCGCCCATCTGATGCTGGTTTGGTGCGTGTAACTGTAAACAGTTCAGGCTGGGGGCAAATCTCCGAGAGTTATGGGGTCCAGGTGTCGCTCCTGGCTCGCCACGCGCTGGTTCCCTTGAGAGTGGGAGAGGTCATTTTGTTCTCCAAGGGAGAATTTAGTCTGTTGCTTTTGAGATCAAATCCTTTGGAAGCATGACTGTCTCCCGTGCCCCTACCCCCCAGGTCTCCACTCACGACTGAAAGAGACTGGGGGAGGGGGCTCTAATTCATGAGTGAGTGGGGTTTTTGCTTCTCTGACCCCGAGGTAAGGGCCCCGAGTGCTCTCAAGTCTTCAGGGAGGCATCGACATGATGCTGTTGACTGAGGAGCAGACAGAGAAGCCTGCATTCTCTATGTGAGAATGTGGAGCCCACTCACCAGGGCAAGTGTCAGGTCAGTTTCAGCATCGTTTCTCAAGTACAGCTGGACGCCTGCCGCGGGCATGGCAGCCGGCAGGTGGGAGCCTCTTGTCCTAAGCAGGAGGCCTCTGAAGTGTGTAGGCAGCTTTGGGCCTTTGTTACCTCCCTGGCCCTAGCAATAGACTTGGAAGTCATCTCAGAGCGAAAGTGCTTGCAGGGATTGTGTTTGAAAATGCCTTTGGACAGTTGGGGGACATGGGGGGCACCGATGTCGGGGGTCTGGCTTCCCTCCTCTTTGCATCCTTGCAGCCCTTAACATACCTAGCGGGTGGGGCCCCAGTGAAGGGAAAGGAAGCTGATAAACTCATTCACTTCACAGACATTAGGCGTGATTGGGACTGTGTGTGTGTGTGTGTGTGTGTGTGTGTCTTGGAGAAGCGCTGTCAGCCACAATCAGCCCCATTTTCTTGAAATTTCCTAAAGCTATTTACCTAATGCCCTTAAAGGATAAGATTGGTGTCCTACAACAAGATTTATTTTTCTGCCCTGGGGAGATTGAGGCAGCTTGGGAGAGAGAAAGTGAGAATTCAGAGGACGTGTTCTGCTGGGATGGACTGACGCCCAGATCCCACACTTATCCATCAAGGCTCACTCAGCCTTGACATCTTGACCTCGACCCCCACCCCCCCAGCCCAAGCCTTCAACCCCTCACTGCATCCTGCACAGCCCTGCTCTGTACCTCCATCCTCGGCTGCCATGTGTCTGTGCATATGCATTTCTTCTCTGGCTGGAAAAAATAAGGCCAGTCACATAGATTGGAGCAAAATATTCTCTACAAATGGCTGTTTTTTTCTTTTCTTTCTCTTCTTTCTTAAAACATTACCATTACTGAGTGTGAAAATGGTTTAGATTCAGGAGGAAACAGCTGGCTGGCAGAGATCCTGGTGGGGTCTTGGGTAAGAGTCCGCTGTCACTAATGACTTTATTAGGTACATTTCCGGCACAAGCACACTTGGCAGTTGGGGAATTCTGTCGCTGAGAACTTTCACCGAAGGCAAGAGCAGTAGGCGGAGCAGCTTCCAGCTGAGGCCAGGAAGGAACGTCTTCGTTCAGGACAGTCCAGACCTGTCCAATGGGTGTCTCTTACCACCTTGGTAGTTTAACTCGGATGCTCATGAACCTTTTCTTTCTAGAATATTCTGTGGGTTTCTCTTAAACTTCAATACTTTGCTACGTACCTAAGGTGAGCCCAGATTTCTTAGGGTCCCTGAACCAGGCCCTCTACCTTGAGTGCAGGCAGTGGCTAAAGCAACTCTCCAGTGGCTGTGCGGAGAGCAGGGAGATGTGCTCTCCCGCGTCTGGCACTGGAAAAAATCCGAGCTCCTTCTGCAGTGGCCCATGCCTATTTGTCCAGCCCCTATGGCTATTTATCACTTTGTTCTGTGCCCCAGCCGTAGTGGATTCCTTGTGATTCCCCAAATTGGACTTTTGCAAATGCTGTTCCTTTGGCCTGGAATGTTCTCCACTCAGGGCTGCCTGCCAGGCTTATCTGTCAATGCTCACTCACCCTTAACCTTGACCCCCCTGAAGACTTTAACCCCTCACTGCACCTTGCATGACCCTCCATGGCCACGGTCATGTTACAGTTGATGGAAAGTCTATGTTCCCAGGAAGGTGAGAGTTCAAGGGTCAAAAGCCATTATTCCTCTTTGTGCTGTTTTCTGAGTTTGATTGCGTCCAAGTTAAGGGCTTCTGTTCATTAATGAGATTTCGGACAAAGGTAATAGGCAGCTGGCCGAAAGGAGAGAGAGATTTACACTGTCTAAAAGCTTCAGGGGATTAACATTTAGAATATTCAAGGACCTCTGGCAAATCAGCCAGAAAAAGGCAGAAATCTCAATAGAAAAGAAGGTGAGTAAAGGGTGTGAATGGGAGTTTACGGGTGAAGGAGCCTCCAGAATGGCGAGCACCTGAAGAAACGCTTGCTTGGGCTCCGTTAGTTTTCAGAGCCAAACCAGCCGGAGCAACCGCCCAGCAGGCTGGCGGAAGTGAGGGGCTGCAGGAGGCCAGGTGTGCTCAGAACACTCAGAACTTTCTGCATGGGTCCACTCCGGACAGGTTTGAAGATGATCTTTGCAGCGTTGTTTTCGGTGGTGGAGAGCGGGAGGTGGTCTTGGTGTCTAGGTGAACTATGACAGCAGGTGCACATTCTAGAAAATTTTGCAGCAGTGGAAGCAATGGATTAAATGTCTGTCCAGAAACATAGATGGCTCTTTAAGACGTAGTGCTGACTGAAAGGTAGGAAGCAGAAGGGCCCTTGAGACAATTGTATTTCAGGCCGTTAAAAATTCATAAGGCAGTACACATTGAGCAGGAACCCATAACAGAAAAAAAGTACGTAAAGGAGAGAACGTCATCTCTGTTGGTAGTGGGGGATGGGATATGGGCATGAAAGGGAATTTTTTTTTTTTAAATTAATTTAATTTTTGACTTCATTGGGTCTTTGTTGCTGTGCGTGGGTTTTCTCTAGTTGCTGAGAGTGGGGGCTACTCTTTGTTGCGGAGCACAGGCTCTAGGCGTGCGGGTTTCAGTAGTTGCGGCACGTGGGCTCAGTAGTTGTGGCTCGCGTGCTCTAGAGCACAGGCTCAGTAGTTGTGGCGCACGGGCTTAGTTGCTCCGCGGCATGTGGGATCTTCCCGGACCAGGGCTCGAACCCGTGTCCCCTGCATTGGCAGGCAGATTCTTAACCACTGCGCCACCAGGGAATCCCAGGAAAGTGGATTTGTAAGAGTTTGTTTATAGTCTGCTGCTGATGCCAGAAGCCTACAAATCTGACTTGAAATAGAACTGGTCATAGTGATGTCAACACCAGCAGTACATGCAGTGCGCGATGGAGAGGTGGGAGTCGGGTGGGCACTCATCTCCCTGCAGCCCCCGCCAGGGGGAAGAGTTAATGGGGAGGCCATTTTCTTTCTGTTAAGTGCTGGGCTGTCCAAGACCCTTTGCCAGTGAGGTTGTGATAATAGACCACCCTTACAATTCACACCAAAGTTAATGTGTTTTTCAGAGCTGTAGTGATGATTAGCAGCCTGCCGTGGTCAGGAGGGGAGGGGATGCTTGTAACCCACCCTTGGATGAGCCTGGGATGATAGAGCTGGCTTTTAAGAGTTGTGTTATTTTTCAGTCACCTCCAGCTACTCTGAGCACCAGGTGTCATCTTTGGGTTCAGATTGCTAATAAGTACGTACAGGTCACGGCCAAGGGCTGTGTCCAAAGGTTTATCAGATTGAGTCGAAGGCATTGGAATTGGATTTTTCCGGTACCTGATTGATTGGACACGAAGTTGCTAGACTCTGTACAGCAGTTCATTTTTGCTTCTCTCCACCCAGGAGATGGGAATATTCACTCAAAATCGGTGCATCCAAACGAGAGCAACTGCTTCTCCACAAACAGACCTGGGGTCTATTTAACCTGAACCGAGTTGGCCCCTGAAATTTTTTGTTCCACCTCTATTCCTACTTGCAATATACTTGTTTTCCTTTGTCTTTTTTTTTTTGGCGATACGCGGGCCTCTCACTGTTGTGGCCTCTCCCGTTGCGGAGCACAGTCTCCGGACTCGCAGGCTCAGCGGCCATGGCTCAGGGGCCCAGCCGCTCCGCGGCATGTGGGATCTTCCCAGACTGGGGCACAAACCCGCATCCCCTGCATCAGCAGGCGGACTCTCAACCACTGCGCCACTAGGGAAGCCCGTCCTTTGTCTTTTTTAAGTCTTTTTGAGATTCAAAGGTGTGTGTGGTAGAGCCATTTGGGCCGGGAAGACCACTGCCTGCTTCTGCTCTGCCCAATGTGTGCTCTGCGAGGCTGCCTGGGGTCTCGTGAGCGTGGGCAGAAGAGCTGACTCTTTCAGGTGTGGCTCAGCTGGGGGTGCGGAGCAGCAAATCCAGCTATGTGTAAAAGCCAGGAAATAAAGCTTAAGGTTTTCAGAAAATGGAAAAACCCCTGATTTTGGCTCTGCTGCTTTGATTGTTCTCCCACCATTCTTTCTCATGCACTGATGTCTTTTTCTTCTAGCTGTCCTTCATCTGACCTGTCCATTTACTGACCAAGTTCAGTTTCTGCCCTGCATTCCCCATTCCTAGCTCCACTGGAATGTGTATGCCTCAGTGTTGGAACAATGTAGATCTTCATTTCTGTTCTCCTAAGTGCAAGTGTCAGCCCCAGGGTCCTTTCCAGTTAGAAGGGTTTGTGGTTTTTTACTGAACTTGCTGATGTGTGTAAATAGCCCTTTGTAATGGCGAATTTCCAGGTGTTCACACCATAGGCGTTTTTTGAGCTTCATCGTGTGCCAGGTGTCGTCTGGGTGCTGAGATAAAGCTGGGCACGGTATTAATGGGTCTAATAAAGGATACTTTCAGATAGTAGTAAGTAACATGAAAAACAGTATATTTTTACCTCTTTATTGGAGTATAATTTCTTTACAATGGTTTGTTAGTTTCTGCTTTATAACAAAGTGAATCAGTTATACATATGTTCCCATATCTCTTCCCTCTTGCGTCTCCCTCCCTCCCACCCTCCCTATCCCACCCCTCCAGGCGGTCACAAAGCACCGAGCTGATCTCCCTGTGCTATGCGGCTGCTTCCCACTAGCTATCTGTTTTACGTTTGGTAGTGTATATATGTCCATGCCTCTCTCTCGCTTTGTCACAGCTTACCCTTCCCCCTTCCCATATCCTCAAGTCCATTCTCTAGTAGGTCTGTGTCTTTATTCCTGTCTTACCCCTAGGTTCTTCATGACATTTTTTTTCCCTTAAATTCCATATATATGTGTTAGCTTACGGTATTTGTCTTTCTCTTTCTGACTTACTTCACTCTGTAAGACAGACTCTAGGTCCATCCACCTCATTACAAATAGCTCAATTTCGTTTCTTTTTATGGCTGAGTAATATTCCCTTATATATATGTGCCACATCTTCTTTATCCATTCATCCGATGATGGACACTTAGGTTAAACCGTATGTTTTGAGAGTAATTGGCAGGGGGAAGGAACAGTCGCACTATCAGCCAGGGTGGTCACAGAGAGTCTCTCTGAGATGACGTTTGGGTTGAGATCTAAGTGAAGAGGAGGGACCTGCTGCATGGAGAACCAGGGTTGGGAGTTCCAGGCAGAGAAAGCAGCAGGTGCAAAGGTCCTGAGATCATCAAGAGCTTGAATGGTATGGATTTAGGGGCTGGGAGCTGGGAGCAGAGTCAGCAATGGGGACGGTGGTGAGAGATGAGGTGGGAGAGCCAAAAGCTTGGGTTGTATTCTTTTTTTTTTTTTAAGACTTTCAAAATATAGCATGTTTATTACAGTCAAAGCCAAAATTGGATCGTATTCTGAGAGCACTTTACAAGCAGTGGAATTGAGCTTCCCAGTCACCCACTGCCTCTTACAAATGGGTAGGTTACCACCAGTCTTTTATTCCACAGCAAAATTCTAAGCACATTCTGGAAGAATATTCTCCTTCATACTTCTCTGAAGAGGTTGAGGTGCTACAGGCCTGTTACAGTTTTCCGCACTTTACTGAAGGGGGTTCTGAGGGTGAGACTGGGCATGGAGAAAGCCCGCAGGTGCACAGCTCATTGGTGGCAGGTGTAGGACAGTTGCCTGAGATTCCCGAATGATGGTACTGCATCCTTCCCACCAGGCAAAGCCAGGGAAGGAAAGTAGCTCTTTGATCTCTGAACCATCTAACATCTCTGAATTACTTCTCCCTGTTAAGAGGCATTGAATGCTTTATTTCCCCACTGTGCAGGTTGCAGGGAATATAATAATGGTCGAAAATGTCAGGGTTTATGCCCACCTGGTTCACATCCAGCTTGGATACTTGCAACGTTGAGCAGTTACTTGCCCTCTCTGAGCCTCAGTGTCTTCATCTGAAAGGGGCTGATTACCCTCTTCCCTACAGGTTTGTAAGAACTGAGTGAAATCTCGTACTTCTCCACAGGTTCAGCACATGGTCAGAGCCCCAAGAGGCTAGTTACGGGCCGTAGGTTGTGGTGAAACAAGGTACTGCGCTGTATTTGCCATGGATCTGCCATGTTTCTTTCTTTTTTTAAAAAATAAATTTATTTATTGTATTATTTATTTATTATTTTTGGCTGTGTTGGGTCTTTGTTGCTGCGCGCGGGGGCTTTCTCTAGTTGCGGTGAATGGGGGCGACTCTTCTTTGTGGTGCACCAGCTTCTCATTGCGTTGGTTTCTCTTGTGCAGCACATGCTCTACGTGCATGGGCTTCAGTAGTTGTGGCACACAGGCTCAGTAGTTGTGGCTCATGGATTCAGTAGTTGTGGCTCACGGGCTGTAGAGCGCAGGCTCAGTCATTGTGGCACACGGGCTTAGTTGCTCCACGGCATGTGGGATCTTCCCGGACCAGGGCTCGAACCCGTGTCCCCTGCATTGGCAGGCAGATTCTCAACCACTGCGCCACCAGGGAAGCCCCTGCCATGCTTATTTCTGATGCCTAAAACCTTTGCTTTCAGTAGTGTGGCCATTAAGGCTGTGTGAGGGAGGGGCAAGCTGACTGTTTCCTGCTTCTGAACCCGTTAGGATGAGAACACTGTGCCTCGTTAGTCCTCTGTCACCCCAGCCTCAGTTTTCTCCATCTATAATAATCATCGCTCTACTCCTGTCCCAGGCTTGTTGGGAAGATGAATGAAAACCATGCATGAAAGTGTCCTGAAAACTGAAAAGCACCGAACATGTATGGAAGGTGGTTATTTCAGTGCTGGGCTGGGATTTGCATAGCAGGCAAACGGCAGTTGTGGTGCTTCCTTAGGCATTGCTACTGTTCCTGACTAGTTCTCAGCTCTCCCCAGAAGGTGGGCTTTCTGGGTCCTTGTGGGAACGTGTTTGAGATTGGCTGCTGAGACGGGCAATTAGATGCAGGATCACAGTCAGCAGTGAGGTCTCA
Organism: Orcinus orca; assembly: GCF_937001465.1. NCBI lineage: Eukaryota > Metazoa > Chordata > Mammalia > Artiodactyla > Delphinidae > Orcinus > Orcinus orca. The sequence goes on along the minus strand of NC_064572.1, from coordinate 74,799,590 downwards.
GTAAGAGATTCGGGCAGGCTGGTGAAGTTCATTTCAGTCCCACAGGCAGTGGACGCTTCCGTGCCAAGTGCCCATCTACAAGATGAGGAGAGTGATAAGCCCCCTGTAGTCACGGGACCGGTGCCCACATGGCCTGGTTACCAGTTGCAGCCCCACGAGAACATCTGCTCAGAGCCACGTTGCTGCGGGTATATTTTGCTTGCTTATCCCAGGTTGCTGCTCCCCGGCCTGGCAGTGGGGTCCCGCTGGGCCCAGGGAGGCCCTGGCCTCCTGGCAGCTGCTCCCTGGGACACATGCACTGGACCTCTCGTGACTTCCAGCACTGCCTCTCTCTGGGGGGGTTGCCCCCCACCCATCAACCCTGACTTTCTTCATCTTCCCTGCTCTGCAGATGCTGCCGCCTTCTCCATATTAAGTGGAGCATCAGGAGTGATTATAGCGATTATGAAAAAATAATACCAATATCTTCTACTGCTTATTTCAGTGTATGTTCCATTTTTGACTTTCGTGAGTATCCCAGTGAGATGTGTCAGAAATCTTAAGATAGCTGTTTTCTCCACGGGGTAACTGAGGGCCTGAGCCTTTAAACTTAACTCACACAGCTACCGACTAGGAAGCTGTTTCTACCAGAAGGCGAGTTTTCAGACTCTCGGCCGAGTGTAAGTCAGTCTCGCTGCCCACATCTGGTATTGGCTGTGTTCACAGGCTCAGCAGAGGCCTCTCTCCCCTGGCATTTTGCTCTCACCCTCTCATTTAATCCCTACATCCTCCTGGGGGGAGTGGTGGTGAGCCCCTCGCATCCCTCCTCTCCCCCTCCACCAGGTACCTGTAGCCTCCCTGGGGGAGCTGCATACCTGAGAGGATTCTGATAGGAAAAGCATCTTAGAATCTTTCAGTGACATTCTTGTCATTGCTTTGCTGTGGGAGAAGTCCCCTGGAATGCAGAGGCTTGTTCCCCTGAGTTGGGCTGAGCTGAGAGTGTTAATAAAAGGCTTCCCAGAGCTTTTCCATTGGACACTTTCATCTTATTCTAGGCCTGCTGAATCGGGGGCTGGGCATGGGGGCAGGGAGGCGGGGATCCAGCAGTAAACATTACTATCCTTATTCTGTGGATGGAGGAAATTGAAGCCAGCCGTTGAGGCCAGAGGCAGCCCAAGCAAAAGCTCACAGCCAATCTGGAAGGGTCCAAACCCAGCTCCGTCGGACCCTACAGCACATTCCGCTGCTTGGTGTAGCCTGATCGAGCTCAACATGATCTCCATCCTCAAATGACTTCAAACCTGATCGACAGCCACGTTTGAATCTTATGTTAAACGGGGTGTTGCGTCTCCCAGCTGCAGTCCGCCATCTTGGTGTATCCCTTTGGGATGAGGATTCCCCAGCATTGCTCACAGCTGAGGCTTGGCTGTCTCTGAGGAGAGAGCCCTGGCTGACGAAGCAGCCTTTCCTGAGAGCAGGCTTCTCTGTGTGCCTGGCTTCCGGGTGTCCTGTCTGCCTGTTGCATCCTCAGCTGGCCTGGCCAGACCTGCGCTTCTGTTCTTTATGACAGGGAACGACATCCCATCCCTCCTCCCTTCCCACTTACACCCACCTCATCACCACCCCTGCCTCTGGAAGCTTCCATTGACCACATCTGGCTCCAGATGCTCAGGCTCCACGTGGGATCCAGTCAGCACTTCCCTGGGCTGGCGTGGGTGGGTCTCTGTTCCTCGTATCCCTGCCTTGTCCCCATGGCTAGTTTTATAGCCCCTAAAACGGACAGCAGAATGTTTGGCACATAAGCGGGCATTTGCTTTGTTCCTGGTGATTCCCAGGAGTTTCAGTCCAGTTTCCCATCTGCCTCTCTCAGCCAGCCTTCAGGAGTCCCTGCTGAGTGTGTGGACCCAGCACTGCTGTGGGCACGTGGAGGGTCGGGAGAGGCAAGGCCTGATCCCTGGCCAGAGGGCACGGCTCGCGTGACCCAGCCGCTTCTCCCCGTGGGCCTGGAGGCAGGTGTGTGTGCAGTGTGTGCGGGAGGCCTTGTTTGCTCATGTGCTCCCATGATGCCTTGCATGCTGTATGATTAGTGGGGTGGCCGTGGATTCTGACAGGTAAGGGGGAAGGTGAGCATTGCCCCCATTTCTTATAATTTGGAAGAAGAAAAGGTAAGTGAGGATATTCTCATTTGGGAAAATAAATCTCGCTGCAGGCAACATTCAGCCACACACCCTTTGAGCCCAACAGCTGTCTCTCATTTGTTGGCAAATGTTCCCGGTGATGAATGTCCTCCATCCACGCTCACAGCCGTCCCTAAATGGAGGCTTTGGACAAGTGTGGGGGGAACAATGGCCCTTCTCAGAGAGCCCTCGGCAGACGCTCCCAGTGAAGTTGGTTCATCACTTGGAACTGGGTCAAGACCACAGACAAGATGCCATTGATTCAGCAAGGAGGGCTCCAAACAGCCGTGAAAATGGAGGGGCTGGAGGCAGCAAGAAACAGAGAAAAGGGTGGGATTGATGGCTGCTGAGAAAGGTTCCAAATAATCAGAGTGAATGATTCCACCTCTCAAATGCTGCCCTCTAGAAGGTGACTTATGGGATGATGGCCCTCCCCCTTGATACATTTGCAAAGCCCACTGCAGTTCTTAAAGGATCATAGGGTTTTGGAGGGTCTAGTCCTTCTAGGGCAGAGCATGTTTCTCTAGAGGGACTGAGGCTAAGAGAGATGAAGGGCTAGAGCCCTTGAACTTGACCCTGGTTCCTCCCCTGAATCTGTCTGCTTCTTTCCTCCTGTAACCAGATCAGAAGGGATGATGGAGAAAGAGAAGATGAGGTGGAGAGTTAGGAAGAGCCAGTGAGAACTTCTGGCCTTGGGCTGAGAGTAGGTATCTCAGTGCTTCTAGCCTCAGGCTGGGTGTCCACAAGACCCCCTTCCACCAAGTTCTGTGCTTGTTTCTCCACTGACTTTCCAGGACAAAAGTTCAGCTTTCCAAGCTTAAGATAAAAGGGCCCAACTGGGCAAGCTCAGTTTTTCTTTTTGTTGTTTTCTTTATGACAGGGAGTTACTTTAAATAATTTAAAATAGTGTAAACAACAGCTACACATTTCAAACTGTTATTTCATTCTTTAAGGAGTTCAATGTAGTAATTTTATGGGGTTTTTTATGGCAAAAGTCATACCTGCTTATTATTAAATATGCATATGTAGCAGAAATTTATAATGTGAAAATCCCTAGAATTCCACCCTCAGTGATAATCTGTCAAGGATATATTTGAGCACATATTTTTCTTCCTCTCTACAATAATCCTAACTGTCCCTTCCTTCCTTCCTTTCTTTCCTTTCCTCCCACCCTCCCTCCATTTCCCCTCCCCTCATCTCTGTCCTTTTTTCTCTCCTTCTTTCCAACCCCCATGGCATAGTTTTAAAAAGCAAAAGGGTACAGTAAAAAGTAAACCTCCCTTGTACCCCTGTTCACTCACATTGCCTTGCTGGAAGCAAGCACTACCCCAGTTTTATAGATCCTTCAAAACAAAAAAAAGATGCATATTAAGCAGCCATGTAGGTATAATGTCCCCATTTCCCCCAAATGGAGCATACCCACTGTTTACCTTCTTATTTGAGTTAAGGATGTTTCTTGGAGTTCATTCCTGATAGATCTTCTGATTTCTTTGTAATGCTGCTGTGTATTTCCTTCATGTGGAAATCACATGATTTCTATCATTGTTGAGCATTTAAGTTTTTCCCAATCCTTTGCCATAACAAACAATGCCACCATGAATTTCCTTGCATGCAGGTCATTTCACACACATGAAGGATCTCATCTCAGGATAGAAACTCATGAGCAGAATTGCTGGGTTGAAGGACATATGCATTTACCATTTTATTAGATAAATGCTCTCCTGGGAAGTTGTGTCCTTTTTACTCTCATCAGTAAAGTGTCAGAGTATCTGTTTTCCTACACCCTCATCAATATATTATACTTTTTCATCTTTGCCTATCAGAGTGGCCAAAGGCATCTCTATATGGTTTCTCTCTTTTATTATAAGGAAAGTTGAACATCTTTTCATATGTTTAAAAGCCATTTGTGTGTGTGTGTACTCATTTTCTTCTTGGGTTGTTGGTCTTTTAAAATTAATTTTGTTGGCACTTTTTATATCATAAGGAAATTAACCCTTTGGATATGAGCTGCAAAATTGTACCCCTACCCCTGCTGCCCAGTTTCTTGTCTTTTGACTTGTTTTTATGTTTATTTTTCTAAACTAGAATTTTTTCTGTATGTGTGTGGTCAAATTTATCTCCTTTTATAGCTCTGGGTTTTGCTGGTACTTAGAAAGTCTTTCCATAAAATTCTACTTAAAAAATCTTTTTCTTTTTTTTTCTTAACAGCCTTATCAAGATATCATTTGCATACCATACAATTTACCATTTAAAGTGTACAATTGAGTGGGGTTTTTTTAATATTCACAGACATATGCAACCATCATCACAGTCAATCTTAGAACATTTCATCACCTCAAAAAAAAAAGACCCCTTACCCTTTGGCTGTCACCCCCTTATCCTCCATTCTCTCCTTCCCCCTGTCCCTAAGCAACTACTAATCTACTTTCCTAGTCTGGACTCTCATATGAATAGAATCACATAATATGCAGACTCTTGTGATTGGCTTCTTTAACTTGGCATAATATTTTCAAGGTTCAATCCAAGTTGTAGCACGTTATCAGTACTTCATTCCTTTTTATGACCAAATAATATTCCATTGCATGTCTGTGTATAGATACAACACACCTGGTTTATCCATTCATCCATTGATGAACATTTGTGTTGTTCCCACTTTTTGGCTCTTGTGAATAATGTTCCTATAAGTATTTGTATATAAGTTTTTATGATACATTTTTGTTTATCTTGGGTATATACCTAGGAGTAGAATTTCTGGGTTATGTGGTAACTTTATGTTTAATCATTTGAGAAACTGCCAGACTGTTTTTCAAAGTGACTATAACATTTTACATTCTCACCAGCCATGCATTCTTCTAGAACTTCTGTGATCTTATTTTTCATGTTTTAAGCTTTTGAACAATCTGAAATTCTTCACAAGGTATGACATAGGGGTCTAAATGTATGTTTTTCCAGATGGCTACCCTGTTGTACCAACAGTGTTTTTCAGTAATCTTTCTTTCTCAATGTCTTTATCATAAACTAAATCACTGTATATACTAGGGCCTATTCTGTACACTCTAGTCTTTTCCGTTGATTTGTTTGTCCATTCACATGTCATTGCCACACTGCTTTAATTTTTGTAGCTTTGTAACATGTTCCTTCACTCTTAATTTTTAAAACACCCACTCATCACAAGCATTTATTAAACCCTTATCTATATATAGTGCAGAGTCAGAGATTGACATATCCAATATTGTTCCTGCCACCTAGAAGCTCGTAGTAAATAAGAGTTCTCATTGCCATGCCTCTAACAAATGTGTTACGTGAATTATCTTATCTCACCTTAGAATTCTATAAGGGTACCTAGAGCTTTGCATTCCCATTGTAGATGTGAGACAGGTAACCTTGAGACAGAAAGAAGACAAGACACCTACAGTATTGTCTTCAAAGAGTTCTGGGTCAGGTGCTCTTGGGTGCCTTGTCAATGGAGAGACTGTCCAGGGCAGTGTGGTGTGAATTCACTCAGGGTCTTCCCTGGAGCCAGTGTCTGCTCCCTCATCATGGAATGATCAGGGTGAGTGAGCCTTTTGAGGAGAGCCCCACACTTTGGAATGGAAGCCTCTTGGATGTAAACCCTGTCATACCCCAGAACTAAATTGAGACTCCAGACAGTAGGGAAATGAGGTTGGACTTCATTCCCTTCCCAGATTGTGTGACTCAAGATCCCTGCCAGGGATGGAGTTTTTGTTTTGTTCCCCCTCCCTGCCCCCCACCCTTGCAAAAGGGTAGCAAAAGTATTTGCCACATAAAACATACAAGCCCCATAAAGTCCCAATCAATGAAATCATCTCTTCCCAGGCAGACTCGCTCTCCTGACCTTGGCTGATTTCCACTCTCCGGGGGGTATTAAGGCAAGGGAACTGATTGACTCAAGGAAAAGACCTACTTAATTTTCACTTCCTCAGCCTTCATCAAACACTCGGGGTTCGGGGGTTATGGGATTAAGAGAGTATCTCATGACCGCCCTGGAAGCATTCACTTGTAGGAATGTGGGGTAAACCCATGCAGAACAAGAAATCTCAAAAGGATTTTGCCTGGAAGTGGCAGTAAAAATGCAATCCAAGTTGCCTCAATATTTCAGAACTTCCACTGAAGGAACAAATGTCTGTCTGTATCTTCATCTGTCTTCCTATCACCCCCTAAAGACGTTTGTTTTATGGGAAAATTTTCCCAAAGTTTTAACTATTCCACTGGGTTGTAGATGACTTGTCCTTTGTTTTTTATTGTGGAAAAATAGGATATTTAGGCTAGGCCAGTGTGACCTGGTTTTGAAGATCCTTGTTTTGCTGACTTAGTGTCAGACATCACCATTGCAGAGGAGCTGGTACAGGGGGCGTATGTATCACTGGCATAGCTGGTGTAGCCCCTTCTCCATCTGGTGCATGTCTTCGCCCAGGCCAAGCCAGGGGCAGGTGCTTCCTCAAGGTTGGTGGGTCTGGGGCTCACTGGCCCAGACCCTCTTAGTGATGACCAGTGATGTATTCTCTGTCTTCCATGGTGGCCAGAACATCCCTGTAGACCTGGAGGCCAAGCTTCTTCCTCCATGAGTTTTCTTTGAGAACTTCTTGGACTGTGGTGTCTTGGGAAGCTGGGAAGTGGGGGTCATTACTTCTCTTCCAGGCCCTTAACTTTGGTCTTTTGGGGCTAATTTAATTTCAGGTACCATTTGAGAAGCGGGGATCTCTGACAATCTGGAAGATGGTACATTTGCAGGAAAAGCAAAATAACACTGCTTTATGGAGAAAGACTCTGCCTTTCTCATGTAGAAATTGTAGTTCATCATATTAGACGATATTTACATTCTGAATCTCCTGGCGTCTAGGGATAATGAAGACAATGACAGTACTTTTAATATTTCTTCATAGAAAGCTTCTCAGGTTGTCCTGGTAAGCTCCGATTTTAGTGTGTGTTCCACTTTTGTTTTAGCCTTTTCTGTGTTCCATCCAGGTGTCTACAATGTTATTGACTGGTGGGGATTAATAAAGTAAAGGTTTAAGCTTCAGTAGTAATGAGATGGTTTTGTACCCAATTGACTGAAAATTCCAGTCAATTTCCTGTGTCAATACACAGCTAGTGCTTATTTTAGAAACATGTTTAGCATTCAAACAAGAAAGAATCGCTTGTCTTGTGAATTCCATGAGTCATGTAAAGAAGAATGCTCCTTCATGTTCTTTGCCAGCAGGCAATCCCTGAGCAGGTGGTGAGACACCTGGTGATTTGTATGCTCATTCTGAAGGTCCTTTCCCTTGACTTGGGCTCTGATTCTGCTGTGACAGAACCTCCTTGCCTGAGATGCTTCCTGGCAAATAGGGACAAAGCACATGGGAGGTGTGGCACCAGCGAAGACCCAGAAGACCATGATTCAGTTTCCTGGGAAGCAACTTCTGAGAAATGTGGCAGAAAACACATCTGAGCCCTTACAGACTTTTCCAGACATGGGGAGGATTCTCAGTGTCCCTTTGAAATGGAGCCACCTGTGTGATGCTCTCTCCTTAAGCCTCTCAGGCCAATAGGTACTCCTTTCTCTGGGCTCCCCTCACCCTTGGCTTACCACTGTCTTGCTGGATTGAAGCGAAGGCATTTGAGGGTAGAAATGCATCTTACTCATTTTTGTGTCTAGAAGAGTGTAAGGGCTCAAAAAATAATTATTGAATTATTATATCATCACACGGGGGAAAACCAGTAACCATTCTCTTCCGTTAGCTGCTATTTTGCCAAGAACTTGGTTCTGTAGACAGCATTGACCATGGATGTAAAAGTTGTACTCCCTTGATTATTACACTTGTCGTATGGTCCAGTGTCTGTGGTACAGCAGACGGTCCACGAATGTTCGTGTCCTGCACATTCGCCACCCACGCACTATACCTTGATGGGCAGAGTGATGGCTTCCTTTCAAGAAGCACAACTGTCCTTGGCTGGACTTCATCCAGAGTCATCGAGTTTGCAAATCATACTTTGTGCCACATTTGATCCTTACTTTGAGACTGGCTTCTCTAAAGAGTCGTAGAAAAGGAATATCTCCGCTGGGCTTTTCAGATAATCTGGTAAAATATTCCGTGTACTGAGCTTGTGTGATAACTCTTCGTGTGCTAGTCAAGATGAAGTTCGCGGCATCTCACGTTTGGTTGTTCAGAGGTGCTCTTTCGCTTAGGAAGCCAGGGTTAGGAGGGAGGGGGGTGAGTGTGAATTAGTAAACTGTGGGCCAAAGGAGACATTTTCTATGTGTATTATGACCTTGACTTGTATAACGTCCCTAGAGATGCTTGAAAGCACCCAGCAGAGCACCCTTCTCCTTCCTGGCCTTCGGGAAGGCAGGTGAAGGCTGTGCTGGGCTTCTTCCGCCATTCCTTTCCCGTTCCTGCTGGCTCACGTCTCTGTGGGTGGTGACTTCTAGGGAGGCGTGAAAGCTCCAATGGTTTCTCAGGCTCTGGCCGATTCTGCCTGGGTGGTCTTTTATTCTTCCCATGTTTCTCTATTCTTACGTCTTCAGTATTTCTATCCCTTGGATAGGGTTGAAGTCGTTGCGTGTGTGTTTTAACTGAGTGTTGACAGTGCTGGTTAGAACACATTCATCAACTCCATTATCAGGGTCTGAATTTGCAGTGTTGTTTCAGCCCCTGTGATTGTTTCATTTTTTTTCTTTCTTTTTCTTTTTTTTGGCCGCGCCGTGCAGCGTGTGGGATCTTAGCTCCCAGACCAGGGGTGGAAACTGTGCCCCCTTCAGTGGAAGTGTGGAGTCCTAACCACTAGACGGCCAGGGAAGTCCCCACTGTGATTGTTTCAGAATGCTCTTCCTTGCAGTTTTTGAGATAGGTAATTGCTGTAATCCTCTTGCAAGAGGAGCAGTGATTGTACAGGTTCTTTAGTTCCGAGTAAGGGAAACTGAATACCCACCCCCACGTTAGGAGAAGTTGTATTTATAGGCTCCAGTAAAGACTGCTTACATGCTAGTCACATGCTACCATAGCAGCAGCGTTGGTGTCAGAGTTTAGTTCTATTATTTAACTGTTATTTATTCCTTCTCTTCTCCTCTTAGTTGAAAGTCCTTAAATGTAGATAACATTTCAGACTTCTTTGTATTGAACTCACACCCCGTACCCCACCTCCACCAGACCCAAGTACAAGGCCTGGTTCATAGCTGATGCTCCGTATATTTTGGTTTATGTCACACGTCAGAGTGCTTATAAATAAACACGATCCTTCCTCTGGAATTTCTCACAATCTCTCGAACAAACTTTAGTGTGTGCGGTTCCTTTAAGAGACTGACTTTTGTGGGGGAGGGATAGGAAGGAACAGTATCACTGACCACGTACTCTGTTGTTGTCCCAAATCCAATTTAAAATTGTTAATATTTGTTCCCGATTAGACTCTCATGGAACGGAAATAAGAGATCAGAAAATTGAAGTCATCTTTTTTGTACTGGCCAGTGGCCTTCAAGCTAAGAAAGGTTTTTACAGATGAACATTTGCAATCAATCTGGTGAAAGGGAACACTAACTTGGAACCCCCAATAAGCGAACTATCCCCCCATAGAAAGATTTTCCTTTGCGTTGGACCCGTATTATAAAACATTGTACTCAATTGTGACATTTTGAATTTTGTCAATAGAAAGTTGGTAGAAATTTGTGATTTCTCTTGTTATAGTAGTACCTACATGATATCCTTGATTTTTACCTAGTGGCCTGCTCTAGAATGAGGGAACCAGGGCAAATAGTAAATATTTCAGGATTTGTGGCCATGTGGTCTCTGTGGCAGTGACTGAACTCTGCCGTTGTAATGTGTAAGCAGCCCTAGACTGTAAACAAATGGGCGTGGCTGAGTTCCAACAAAACCTTATTTACGGACCCTGAAACTTGAATTTCATGTCATTTTCATGTGTTACAAGATATTCTTCTTTGGATTTTCTTTCAACCATTGAAAAACATAAAAACCTATCCTAGCATGAGGGCTGTACAGAAAGAGGTGGCGGGTTCCATCTGGCCCGTGGGCCGTCCTTTGCTTACCCCTGTTCTAGAGGATGAGGCAGTAACCCCCCTAATGCCTTAGTGACTAGGTTAGCTCACTGGTGAACCTGAAATAATACTAGACTAGGTAATGTCTGGTCTAGGGACAGACTCCCTTCTCACCACTGCCACGAGGGAAGCTCTCCCACAGGCCACTCCTCGGCTGCGAGGGATCGAACATCCCGCACCCACCGTCCCACAGACCTAGTTCTCTAAAATCTGTCTAGGAAAGAGTTTCTTCAGGATGCAACATCAGTCCTGGGCCCCTTCCAGCTCCTAGTTGGAAGGTTTTTCCAAGGATGGAGAAGCTGAAACAGCTGCATGATTTTTTTTTTTTCTTCTAGAATCATCCAGCAGGGGGGTGAGTTCAGGACTCTGGCAGCTCCTGTGTAAATGCTGAGCAGCTAAAGACAAATCTGGAGCAAACCCTGCTGCTCCGCAACCAGCAAGAACGGCCTCCCAGAACCAGGGCTTGCAGCATCTGCCTTTATTCTGAGGCCAAGGTTGGGGAAGGGGAGCCTCGTGGAGAGTCTTCCGAGACCCATAGGGCTTTCCGTCCCTCAGCTGGGTGTCTGTGAAGACCCTCCTGGCCAGCTGCACATCTGCAGCTCCTTACATGAGCCCTCATCCTCGTTGGCAGGCCTGTGGCCCCGGGCATGATGGTCCTGTGTCAGAGGGTTAGCCAGCTGTACTGTTTGTCTCACGGAGAGAGTTTCCAGGAACACTTTTTCCCTTTCTGCTTGAATGACCAAGTTTCAGAAAAATCCAATGATACGGTGCAGGCGTTTCAAATCTGTAACTTGAGCTGGGATGTTTAGGGTAACGTTGCCTAGGAGATTTAAGGGGTGGGCATGTCAAGGTCTGTGAAATACCCAAATAACTGACAAAGTGTCCTCCCCAGCCTGGAATGCTGAAGCCACAGCCTGAGGAGTGAGAGGGGATTGGGTGTGTAGAGCTTGTGAGACGGTTTTAATCGGTGGGATTGTGGTGTTTTTCTCTTTGACGCCACACGGAAGCCCAGCGAGGGGCTTTGCATCTTCTCCAAACACTAGGCAGGGGTGGTCCTGGGGTCCCAGTCAGTGTTCTGTCCACTGTGAACCCAGGTCTTGCTGATTTTACCAGCAGAGAAGGGGCAAGATTACCTTGCTGCCTGGCCTTGGGAGAAGGGCGGGGGGGGGGGGGGCGGGGGGGGGGGCGGGGGCGGGGGTGGTGCATTGGCAGGTAATCATGGTGACAGAGGCCTGGGGACTTGCAAGACAGAGACCAGGGAGTGGAGACAGAGCTCTGGGGGCCTGGCCTTTATCTTCCCAGTCCCTGTTCTCTCTGCTGGCCGCCACGTGAATGTCCTAGTGTCATCATTTCGGGGCAACGTATGGGGCAGGGGGATTTTGGAGTGCTAGGACTGAAAGTTTAAAAAAGAGGGGAAGAAAGGGTTAATGAGATTTTCCTCATTACTCTGCGTTTCCTGTAGTGCAGGTTTGCAAAATAATAGCTGTGTATTTTATAAACAAAAAAATATATTTTTAAACATGTTGCATCCATTCAATGGAGTACCATGTAGCTATTAAAAAGAACAAGACACATCCATGTGTTACCCAGAGTGGCTCTCCAAGGGGGCATCGACAGGTGAAAATAGCAAGGTTCAGAATGCCATAGGTAGTACAAGTTTGCTAGTATAAAAGAGCTTTACCTGTATTTTTCTATGTATTTTGTTTTTACATAGACTAGTATGCAGTAGAAAGCCCTGGTAAGACACATATAGTCCATTGATAGTAGTTGCCAGGGAGGGGGCTGGCACTGGGGGTTCTGAGATGAAAGGGAAACTTCTCATCGTCTACATTTGTGCTGCCGTTTGATATGAATAAGTAAATAAGTAAATAAACAAATAAGTATATTTTTACCATGTGCATACATTCCATTTTTCCAGTAAAAGTTTAATAAAAAATAGAAGAAAGTACACAAAAGAAGTCATTGAGAAGGTATTTCGCATCATGGAAGCTTCCGGAGCTGGTCACCCTCAGCCTGTTCTGGACCTTGAGATATGGAGAAAAAAGCACAAGAAAATACTGGGTTATTTCACTCGTGGCAACCCCTGCCCCTCCCACCCCACCCAGCCCTATGCTGCTTCCCTTATCTGAGCCATAAATTCGGGGCCAAACAATGGCAAGTCAGCCCAGGGCTGGACTTGGTGTTTACAGAGGAAAAATCTGGGAACCCATTGGAATTCATTAGAATGAATAATGGCGCTCTGGGCTTCTGGGCTGGGAGGGAGGACCCCCAAGGTGGCTCTAGAGCCCGTCCAGGTGACTGCCCAGGGAGGGACCAAGGGAAAAGACCGGTGGTCATTCTCGGGGTTAAGCTCTCCAGCCATCCTGAGATTCTCCACAAAACTACTATTAACAGCATCCCTTTTCAAGCCCAAGGAGAAACTTCAATTTGGAACAAATTACTCAGGAATTTTGCTGTTTCATCCAAGTTAAGGGAAAGAAACCTTTGTTGCTGCTGTCTCTACAGGATGTGACTTGCTGGGGAGAAGTTAATGTAGTGGTTCTCGTGGGGAGAGGCATTCCAATTAATCTTTTTTCCCGTGATAAAATACAATAGAACTCATCCATATTGCCCATTTAATTCACTAGGTTTATGAGCTATAAAAGGGGCCTTTTTTTCCCCGCAAAAAGATAATCTTCCCTCTGCTCTTGGACTGCTTAAAAAAAAAAAAAAAAAAAAAAAAATGGAGTAAACAAAGGGAATTTTCCATGGCCCAAATTCTGACCTTGGTAAATCATCCTTTTTTGGACTGATGAGGGGTCTTGCCCTGCCGGTCTACTTTCTTCAGAGTCAGCGTTTACAACTACCCACACCAGAAGCCTTGAATTTTATGATCTGCCTGTTCTCAGCTGAGCTCCTTCTTTCCAAGATGGTAGCCGAATCCCTGGCTTCTCTTCCCCACTTTGCTTCCTCGGTACAAACCCACCTGGCTTTGTCCATGGAGAACCGAGCATGTCACAGGCAGACTGAGAAGAGTTTTCAGCGTTATTTTAGCTGCTTTGCCCAGTTGCAGGTGGGGAAAGATGAGAGAGGAGTGAGCCCCCGCTTGGTTCCCACCAGCCAATGTCCTCTCCTTGGGACCCTGTGGGAGGCCCCGCAGACACCAGCCTGTCCGAGTGAGTAACTCACCGCATTCCTGCAGCCCTCAAATATATCTCACGGTCATGGGAAATGAAAAGATTAGTTCAATGTTGCCTGACTGCTGCCTGGGTCCTGTTGGCTGGGGAAGGCTCTTTGGAGGAAGCAGGATTTGCATTGGGCTTTAACAGATGGAAAGGATTTATAGAGAAGCAGGGTGCGGGGGGAGGGGAATTCAGATAAAGGGAAATAACGGGAGTAAAAGTTCAGAAGTGGGCAGAGCGCCACACTGTGGGTGCTTTTGGCAAACACCGTGACTTCCAGTGTAAGATATAGAAGGGGGCCATGGGTCCCCTCCCACACAATTTCACTCCCTGCTGCTGTGTTAAAACGAAACCAAGTCTCAGACCAAACTCGGCTGCACCCCAAGTATCTGTGAGCCAGCCGATACAAGAACAGCCTTACTAGAGAATGGACCTCAGGATATCGGGAGGGGGAAGGGTAAGCTGGGACGAAGTGAGAGAGTGGCATGGACATATATACACTACCAAACGTAAAACAGATAGCTAGTGGGAAGCAGCCGCATGGCACAGGGAGATCAGCTCGGTGCTTTGTGACCACCTAGAGGGGTGGGATAGGGAGGGTGGGAGGGAGGGAGAGGCAAGAGGGAGGGGATATGGGGATATATGTATATGTATAGCTGATTCACTTTGTTACAAAGCAGAAACTAACACACCATTGTAAAGCAATTAGACTCCAATAAAGATGTTAAAAAAAAAAAAAAAAGAACAGCTTTAGTCTGTTCTATGGGCCTAATGAAGACCCAGCCTTCTGTTCTGCCCAACAGGCACCTCACTTCAGGCAGGTTCGATGAAATGCTCGTGGAAGGACTTAGCTGCCCTAGTGGATCATTCAGCAGCGCGTGAGCGTCGCGCCGCATTTTGTCCCGGGCCTGGTTCGTGCGAGGGTGGAGGCTCCGGAAGAGGGTTTCTAGCTCCTCCGTTTATGGGAACACCACTCAAGTCAGCAATGAAACAGTTTCAGCATCCTTCAGAATAACTAAAGCCTTGTAGTAGCTGCCCCTGGGGTGTGGATTTGTGATCAGAGTCTTTCAACTAACCAAAGCTCCTGGGGTGTGTAATCTGTTTAGGGTACTTTAAGTATGAGCTCCCCACCCTGGGGTGTGGATTTAGATTAACTTACTTGCACACATATATTGCACTATTCAAAGAAGAGTATGAAAGTGGATTATAGGCAATACTACACGACCCTTGGGGACCTGAGAATAGCTATATTTGGAGTTTGGATGAAACTTGAGAGACCAACCCCTCTGATTTTCTATTAGTGATGAGGAAACTGTGGGCCAGGGAGGTTGGTCAGCTCGCCTGGGGTCACCCTGCCTGGTGGTGGCAAAAGAGGACAGGGTATCTCAAGTCCTCCCATTCCTACCCACTGAATCCTGCATCTGGGCAGGAGGTGCCAAAATAACTAAAGAATAGGCGTGTTCATTTTGTTGGGTATGATCACTGGGTTTTTTTAAAATTTTTATTTTATATTGGAGTATAGTTGAATAACGGTGTTGTGTTAGTTTCAGGTGTACAGCAAAGTGATTCAGTTATACATATACATGTATCTACTCTTTTTCAAATTCTTTTCCCATTTAGGTTATTACAGAGTATTGAGCAGAGTTCCCTGTGCTATACAGTAGGTCCTTGTTGGTTATCTATTTTATATCTAGCAGTGTGGACATGTCAATCTATTCCTCCCCCCCCACCTTTCCCCTCCCCCCCCACTAACTTATGGTTCCCCACTGGTAACCATAAGTTAGTTCTCTAAGTCAGTGACTCTCTTTTGTAAATAAGTTAATTTGTATCATTTTTTTAGATTCTGCATATAAGCGATAATATGATAGCTGTCTTTCTCTGACTTACTTCACTTAGCATGATAATCTCCAGGTCCATCCATGTTGCTGCAAATGGCGTTATTTCATTCTTCTCAATGGCTGAGTAATATTCCATTGTATATATGTACCACATCTTCTTTCTTCATTCATCTGTATGATCATCTGTTTTGAATGTAAAAAGGTTTTACCTGATAGAGACACACTGAGGTATTTATGCATATTGCAGAACTTAAACGTATTCTATTTTGAATAGATTTGTTTTTTTGTTTTTTTGGGGTTTTTTGCGGTACGCGGGCCTCTCACTGCTGTGGCCTCTCCTGTTGCGGAGCACAGGCTCCGGACACGCAGGCTCAGCCGCCATAGCTCACGGGCCCAGCCGCTCCACGGCATGTGGCATCTTCCCGGACCGGGTCACGAACCCGTGTCCCCTGCATCGGCAGGCGGACTCCCAACCACTGCGCCACCAGGGAAGCCCCAATAGATTTGTTTTTAATACTTCAGCAAAAATAGGTGGAGCAGGAGATGAAATAAGAATGGCGATATGTTTAGAACTGTTAGAAAATGATGACCTCAGTAATGGGTTCATGGGGGGTCCATTTAACTATTCCTACTTTACATGTTTGAAAACTTTCTTTAAAATGTCATAAATTTTATTAAAAATTTTCATTAGAAGTTGTTAAAAATCAGCAGTGAGTTTTCACACCCAACCAAATAGTGGCATCCTTTTCTGAGCCATCAACCCCTTGAGGTAGGTGTCCGTGGCCTCTCATCTCCTCCACCGCTAGGGCAACGTGGCACCAACTCACTCTCAGCCATTTATGGAATCCCACTCTTGTGACTCCTGCTTCTTGTCTCTGCTCCCTGTGTGCGGCGGAGTCTGTTAATGTGTTCATGTAGTTAATTACTCCAAGAGCCATGCTCCAGCCTGGCCTGCAAGGGTGGGAAGAAGAAGTAAGCTTTCTGTTGGGAGTGTGTGTGCATTCCCGTGTGTGTGTGCATTTGCAGTGGCCGCTGCCACAAAGGACACAGAAAAGGGTGGAGAGCAGTCTTTCTCCCAGCCCCTCTGCCCGCCTCACCTCCTTGCCAGGGAGCCCCTGGGAAGGCTGTGGAATGACCTGAAATCAACTTGCAAGTGCAAGCAGAGCCTTCATTCCTCTCCCCCTGGCAATTAACAGTGATTTACTGGAGGTTACATTCTAGTGTGGCCTCTGGCCTCCTGTTATCAGCAGCTTCAGGGACTGGGGCTCGTTATTGGTCAGTTCCTGGCTGCTCTGCAAACAACCCTTTTCACGTTTAGCTCCTGCCCACAATCACATCCTGTCCCTTTAGTACCGGAGAGTATTGGGCTACCCCGCGCTGAAGCAGGGGAGGGGTGTGAGATAGAGGCAGCCGCCCTAGACAGGTGGACCGAATCACCAAGTCATTTTCGCCTGACATTTTGGAGATGTGATGCACCCTGAAATTCACTCTCTGTAACACATTCTCGGAGAACATGAGGTTGGCCTGATACGAGTCTACGTCCCAGAATGTCTGCAACAGCTGATGATGTTTTGCCCTCTGGCACAGACAGAGTGTTTCCAGAAGGCTATTTGTCTTCTTGCCTTTTGTCAAGAAGCCTCCTGTTACACAGAAGAGATGGGAAGTCACCCAAAGCTCTATTTTCCCTTCGGCCCAGCCAGAAAGTGACGTGTGGGCTGTCACCTCCCACACATCTGGAGCCTTGTTCACGGGCGTGGTGTGGCCTGGCCATCTTAGCCGACCGGCTTGGCCTCGCTGCTAAGTATTAATAATATGAAAAAACACTGGAGGAGCCTTGATCTGTCCAAGGTCAATAATCCCTCTTGCAATGTAGTATCAGGAAAAAGACGAAGGACTATACCGGTATGTTCCCTTGGATCAGGTAAGAATAATTGCCTCCCCTCCTTTACTTGATCTGACTACCCTGAAAGGCAAAGTTCATATTTCATATTCTTTACAACTTTAGCCTAGGTTTGGGGTACATTTTCTTTCCCCTCCTTTTGGTTCTGGTTTTCTGTTTCCATTTTCAGAAACCGTTTAGGAAGCATACCAGGCGCAAATAAGTGACCTGTTCAGAGGCATTGATCCTCACTCCCCGTCCATCCATCATCGCTTTGTGCTTTGGTTTTGAGGACCCTACTCAGCCCTCCCCTCTGGAAGGCTGTGTCCTTCCTCCTGACAGAATCCCGACCAGGCCTGTCTTTTCACGGCCCAGGCCTGCCTCCGTTGCATCTTTCACGAGTGTCTGAGAATCTTTCGTTTTTGCTAAGAGGCAGCATCTTGTTACTTGGAACTGAGGGCCACAGCTCTTCTCTGTAATTAATGAATCTGCTCACTAAACAGTCCTGCTCGGGATACCTCTGTCATCAATCTCAACCCCAAAGATAGTTACAAATGTGTGATGGGCATCTCAAGGATGCTCAAAGAAAGGCTGCCCCTTAAACTGGTTGTACAACTGGATTTGGACAGACTTGGCTGGAAAGGCCTTTGTGAGGGTCATGAGCTCTGTGGGGAGTGCGGTGGGGGGTGGGGACTGGTTCCTTGGAAGCTATTGTAGATGGTTTTCTGCATCTGACTGAAGATTACTTTTCTCAGACTGAGCCCTAGATATTTGTTTCTAAGCTCTCTATGATGATTTGAATTTTATATTTTCATTTTGGTAATAATTTATAAAATTATTTTAAGCCTCTTCTGGATCATCTGGATGGCTACCTATGACTCAGAGTTTATAGCCTCAGTTACATGTACTATCAGGTTGGTGCCCAGGGACGACCAAAAATACTCATACTAACTGGATTCCCTGGAGGGTCCACAAGGTTATGCTTGGGAGGTTCCTGGATCGTTTGTTAGCTTGAGAATGCAAGAGAACAATACACACGCCTCGACACTTCTGCACATTTTGTGTGTTTCACACTGCCTTGTTATGTTACTGTGAGTCAAACAGGGCCCGGAGAAGTTAGCTTTCTTTGCCAAAATGATCCCAGTGATTTAATAAGTACGTATACAGAGAAAGGGGGAGAGAATTCTTTCCTATTGAAAGCCCTCAGCGTTGAAGTTGTGATTTCAAGCCGTTGGCCTTGTAAAACATGTCTTGTTAGGAGTTTCTGGATAGTGTGTAATGTTCGTCAGACAACCTCTGATGCCCAGCCTCTGTCTGAGCTGGGAACTTGAGTTTGTGGCTGGGCTGGAACAGAGATGGGCCTCCAATTGCTGGTTTCCACACACCACAGCCAGCTAGCTCTTCTATGATTCTGTTTTCATCATTACTCCTCTGCTCCAAGCCATTTATGATTTCCCATTACCAACTGGATGCTTCACCTGGGGAACACACCTCCACCTGGTTGGCAAGGCTGACCCCATGGGAGCCTCATCTCACCGTTCGCCTGCCTGAGTGAAGCATGGGCTGTGGTCACTGTTCCCTTGCAGCAGCCCCCAAAGCTCTTATCACTCTCACCACTTCCTTGAATGCCGCCTTTGCCCCATCTCCCTTTATCCAAACCCCCCACAGCCCAGCCCAGGCACCATTTTGCCCTCTCTGATCACCCCCGTCCCTTGTCACTCCCCTTTCCTCCCCCATAGGATGGCAATCATGGAGGCTTGACACGTTCTTACTCGAGTTGTGGTGGGGTGGTGGGTCTGCCCCCATTCGGGGTTACGAGCTGTTGGATGGATGGCAGGATTCAACTTACCGGTGATGTGGCTTTGTCTCCTTCTAAAAACTCCCTTCATAATACCTGTGTCCATTTGTTCATTCACTCATGTACTCCTTCATTTGCTCACTCGTTCATTTAACAAGTTTGTATTGAGTAGCTGCTATGTGCCAGCCACCAAAGTTGGCCCTGTGAGTAAGCAGTGATCAAGACAGACACGGAGGACTATTCCTCATGAAGCTTATAGGCTGAGGGGAAATTGGGGAGGAGAGGCAGGCCTTAAACAAGCCTTGGCAGCTCAGGCGTGTTATCATAGAAGGAGTCTGGAAGCACTGGAACGTGTTGCAGAGGAGTGTCAGTTATTGGTTGCATATGACTTACCACCCGTGGTGAACCAATGATTTAATCCACTTATACCCCAGGGCTCTCATTCTTAATCCTGTCTGCTTGTGTGAATCAGCTGGGGAGCCTCCAGGTGCTTGGACCCAACAAGAGAGTCTGACTTATTTGGTCTGGGGTGTGGATATTAAAACAAAACTCATGGTCCAAGGGGGGCAGGAGGACCCAAAAGGGCCCCCCATCCTGCCCCCGTGTAGCTGAGAAGCAAGGGCCTTGCTTAGTGCTGGGGCCACAGGTGAGAGGGCTCAGAGAAGAAGATCTGTTTGTCTGGGTTTCCATGTGGCCTCTTGTGGAGCCCCCAGAAAGCTATGTTCAAGTTCCAACCCCCAGAATATGGCCTTATTTGGAAATAGGGTCTTTGCAGGTGTAATCCAGTTAAGATCCAGTGGCCCTACTGGATTAGGATGGGCCCTTATCCAACAAGGATAAAATGTCCTTATAAGAAGAGGGCAATTTGGATTCAGAGACACACAGGGAGAATGTCGTGTGATGACAGAGGCAGAGATCGGACCGATGCAGCTGCAGGACAAGGAATACCAGGGATTGCCAGCAACCACCAGAAGCTAGAATGAGACAAAGAAGTGTTCTTCCCCACATACATCAGAGGAGCCTGGTCCTGTCAACACCTGATTTTGGGCTTCTAGCCTCCAGGGCTGGGAGAGAGTACATTCCTGTTGATTTAAGTCATCATTCCGTGTATTTTGTTGTGGCAGCCCTAGGACACTAATCCAGACCCTAAGGGTTGTGCCCATGGGAAGGGTGATGCCATGCAGCAGGAGCCCAGAGGCAAACCCTCAGCAGCTGTCACAGCTGTGACTTTGCTGAGTTCTTAACAAGGTAGCAGCCTGCAGAGGGGAATGTCAGCAAGGGAAAAGGGGACTCCAAAAAGTGTAAGTGACAGCTTGGCTCTCCCTTAAGTAGTTCCGCAGCAACAGCTGCTGAGCATTATGGCCTCGAGTCAGGGGCTCGATCAGTGTTCTGTGTGGGGAAAGAGCATGCGCTTTGGGGCCTTGGCTCTAATCCCGTTCTGCGTCGCATTAGCTGTGTGGCTTTGAGCCAGGCGGTTTCTCTCTCAGAGACCTTAGTTTCCCCGTCTATAAAATGGGTATAATGATATATGTCATATAGGGTTGTCATGAGGATTAGATAAAATGTGAGTCAAGGCCTTGGTAAGGCAGCCGTCAGGTGAAAGCGCTGTTGTTTCAGCGCCATGAGCAGAGCAGGCTGAGCGGTGGAGGAAACAAGCCTCCTGGATCGATCAGGGAAGGCCTCCCCAATGACCTCCCCGATGTGGGGGTGAGCACTGGATGGTAGGGCAAAGATCTGCGCTTGGATTTTGGCTCTGCCATTGGTGACCTCTGTGACCTTGAGAAAGTTACTTCACTCAGGGTCCTCAACTTTAAGATTGGTTAACAAAGTCTGGAATAAGACTGTGGAAGATGAAATGACGCAAGTGTCATTTGTCAGCGTTGGTCGGGGGCTCACATGAAAGGACAGGAAGGCCCAGGACTCAGAACCAGAGCAGGGGCTCAGCCTGGTTCTTGCGACGGGGGCCGCTGGGAGCCCAGGGCGCTGAGTCTAGAATGGGTAGCTGGCCCGACTCTGGGCCTTGAGGCACGTGTGGTGTACACACTGCAGGCTGTACTTGGGATGGGAAGCCAGTGGGCTCAAGAGAACCTTCCAGGAGCCACAACTTGGAATCTGAGTCTGGCGTATGTTCCAGGGGTTGCCCCACCCCGACTTCTGTTTTCCCAGTTCACTGCTTCTGTGTCCAGCACCTACTCTTGCAAGACAGCTCCCGGGGCATGAGCGAGTTGGACCTCACCGGCACCGAGTGGGGAGCAGAACCCGCATCCCGGGCTCGTTCTTCTCCCCCAGGCCCTGTGCAGCTGTCCTGCCCGCACCTGTCAGGGTCCGGCCTAGAAGCCCTGGGCCCACCACCCGCTCAGCTTTTTGTGAAAGTTGTTTACTATCATTTATGGCCAAAATGGAGGGCCCTATTTCACCAGAATGGATGTTTTCAAATTCAGATGTTTTTACCTGCCTGATTTTAAACCTAATCATATTCTTCTAATTCAGTGGAAAATCAGAGCTTTCCAACCAGGCTAAATCGTTTGTAAGTCTAATCTTCACTGGGCTCTTTGTTTTCTTCCTAAGCTGTGTACGAATATTCTGTTCCAGTGCCATGGGTTGAAGGCGAGTGTGTGAGTTACCTAGGACTGCAGGAACAAATTCCCACAGACTAGGTGGCGTAAAACACCAGAATCTTATTCTCTCTTTATTCTGGAGGCCAGAAATCGAAAATCAAGGTGTCAGCAGGGCCGTGCTCCCTCTGATGACCCTAGGGGAGGGTCCTTTCTTGCCTCTTCCCACTTCGGGTGGGGCCTGGCATTCCTTGGCTGTGGGTATCCCTCCAGTCTGTCTCCACATGGCCTTCTTCCCTGTGTTTCTGCATCTTAAAGCTCCCTCTCCTTTCTTCAGTGACATCAGTCATTGGATTTAGAGCCTACCCTAAATCCAGAAAAATCTCATTTTGAGATCCTTAATTTAATTACATCAGCAAAGGCCCAATTCCAAATAAGGGCACATTCACGGGTACCAGGGGTTAGGACTTGGACATATCTTTCTGGGGACCTCTATTCAACCCACTACAGGGGGTAATAATAACATTTATTAAATGATGCTTTGTGTCTGGTGGTTTTCACATGTTATTTCATTTAATCCCCACACCAACCCTACAAGATAGGTACCATTTCTTCCCACTTCTGTAGGTGGGAAAACGAAGGTTCCAAGAAGTTGTCAAACTTGTTGAAGTTCAAACAGCTTGTTAGTACAGCCACTGAATTTCAACCCAGCTCCTTCCACTATATGGGGGCCATCCTTCATCAGAAAAGGGAGAGAATTTAACAGCTACCATCATAAAATACCCATAGAAAAAACATATAGGTTTTTCTGCCACTCATTCATGCATGAAGAATCACAGAAGAATATTGGGACATTAAGAATACCAGGAGAGGGCTTCCCTGGTGGCTCAGTGGTTGAGAGTCCGCCTGCCAATGCAGGGGACATGGGTTCGTGCCCTGGTCCGGGAGGATCCCACATGCCGCGGAGCGGCTGGGCCCGTGAGCCATGGCCGCTGAGCCTGCACGTCCGGAGCCTGTGCTCCGCAACGGGAGAGGCCACAACAGTGAGAGGCCCGCGTACCGCAAAAAAAAAAAAACAAAAAAACCAGGAATTTTTTACAATGGAATATTAGTCATAAAAAAGAATGAAATTTTGCTGTTTGCGGTAACGTGGATGGATTTGGAGGGCATTATGCTAAGTGAAATAAGTCAGATTGAGAAGGACATACTGTATGATGTCACTTATGTGGGATCTAAAAAAAAAGACAAATAGTGAATAAAACAAAAAAGAAGCAGACTTACAGTTATAGAGAACAAGCTAGTGGTTATCAGTGGAGACTGGGAGGGGCAGGGGCAATACAGGGTTGGGGGAAAAAAAGAATAGCAGGATTTTTTTATTGATGTTCATCCAAAAGGTGCTGAAAAGCTAACATAACTATAAGGAAAGAATTTATATGCAAATTTTTTTTTTTTTTTTTTTTTTTTTTTTGCGGTACGTGGGCCTCTCACTGTTGTGGCCTCTCCGGTTGAGGAGCACAGGCTCCGGATGCGCAGGCTCAGCGGCCATGGCTCACGGGCCCAGCCGCTCTGAGGCACGTGGGATCTTCCCAGACCGGGGCACGAACCCGTGTCCCCTGCATCGGCAGGCGAACTCTCAACCACTGCGCCAACAGGGAAGCCCTAAGAAAAGAATTTATACCGAAGCATATTGATGTATACTCCAGGAGGGCCATACCCATTTTATTTAGTGGTTGAATCTAAGGGTCTAACACGTATTAGGCACTCTATAAATATTTGGTGAGTAAATGAATGCCTGAAGAAATGAAGCTGTGAGAAGCATAAGGACACGGTCACCTTGGGACAACACCCCCCTATGGGATGTGACCCCTTAGTTGCCAAAAGAAAGTCAAGATGGTTCCATCACTTTGCACACTCTTTGCACCAGAGTTGTCCTAGCCTGTCTGCTCAGATGTCACATGTCAGATGGGAGTGCTTTTCTTAAGTCTGTATTAAAAGTCAGGTGCCAGGAGTTTGGGAATAATCTCAATTGTCTCACTGATATTTCTGAACTGGGATCGGTTGAGACATCACAGGAATGCTGCAGACCATTTTCTGCCTGGGTTCATTTCCTGACACTTGGTCCCATGATTTCACAGGGATAGCACATATGCAAATGGAGAAAATTATTGTACTGCTGCAGAAATTTTGCTTGGAAAACAAAATGCATGTTCAAAGTTCTGAGAATTTCTGAGCCTCAGCACCCAAGAAACTGTCCAGATCTGTGGGGTTTGAACCATGCTTGATGGAATAAATTTGGGATAGAAAAGTACCTAGGAGATTTGAGATTTCAGGACGATAGTGGTGAATGTTTTAATTCCCAACCATGTGAAATTTTCCTTGCTGTTTTCGAAATGTCTTTCAACTTGAATGGGACATCTCCTTGGTTTGCAAAAGCTCTGTGTATTAGGGTTCTTCAGAGAAACAAAACCAATAGGATCTCTCTCTCCATCTATCCATCCATCCATTGGAAGAGCTTTATTATCAGGAATTGGTTCCTGTGATTATAGATGCTCGTGGCCCAGTCAAATTGACCCCTAAAATTAACTTCACACTTTATCTCTGTGGCATTTGTTCATTCTTAGCTTTAGTAAGGTGGCAGTGTCATAGATATGACCCTTTTTAATGTCCTTGGCAAAGGTGTATTCAGTAGAAACAAAAGAGTGTAGGGGCCAAGGCAGGAATCAAAACAGTGGCTCATAAGATAGAATGTTTTCTTAGTCTTCTAAGTTTCCACTGGCTTCCTTTGCTTCTTGTCCTGACTGTATCAGTACCTTTTTTTTTTAAATGAATGAAAGAAAAGATGGATAAGATATGTTATTACAGTTCAGGGAGAGGTGTCTGGCTTGCTTTGACCACGTCTACAATAAGCCAACAGGTCACTTGTTTGAAACCTGTTTCTAATAGCCAGAGGAAGGCTTTGATTAAAACCACATTTGCCAACCAAACCCTTTCCCTTTTTATTACAAGATATAACCCGCCCCCCCCCACATGAACCCACTCTGGTTGAATAGACTTGCTATGCAGGGGGCAAGGAAAGTCAATTAATTTCCAGAGGACTTCGATGAATAACTACCTCCAGTAGGATAGGTCCATGGACCTTCATTCAGCCCCCTTCCCACCACTTTTCATTTCCCAGTTGCTGTGTTGACAAGTGCAAGGCATGTTCACATGCATGGCTCACAATATACATTTGAGTGGTGGATTTTTTTTTTATTGGCTAACTTGATTACAAGGCATTTAGTCTTTTTAAAACCAAAAGTCATTTTAAACCCAGTAATAAAGTTGATACTTTTTTTTTTTTTGCGGTACGCGGGCCTCTCACTGTTGTGCCCTCTCCCGCTGCGGAGCACAGGCTCCGGACGCGCAGGCTCAGCGGCCACGGCTCACGGGCCCAGCCGCTCCGCGGCATGTGGGATCTTCCCGGACCGGGGCACGAACCCGCGTCCCCTGCATCGGCAGGCGGACTCCCAACCACTGCGCCACTAGGGAAGCCCAAGTTGATACTTTTTGTAATTTGGCTACTGATGCTTAACAGATATTGCATTAGCAAAATACTTACCATGCAAGATTTACTGGTAAACTTGTCGGGTATTTGAATAACTAAATGTCACACACCAGAAACTTTAATATTAGTGGTCTCAGCTCCTGTTGTGAGTCAAATGTATATCCCGAGTTTTTACTGTTCTCTTTTACTGTTACTGTTCTCATAGGATGTGATTTGGTCATGGGCAACTTGTATGAATAAGGAGGGTTGAAATGGACGAGCAGAGATCTTCTGTATTTATATATAAATCTAGGCAATAATATTCTCTTAGGTATGCCAGTTCTTCTAGGTGCTATTTTCAAATGGCTGTGGATTTTCTTCTTCTTCTTTTTTTGTAAGTTGTACTGTCTGGACATGAAAGAAGAAATTGCAAGGGAGGCCAGCCAAGGTTATGGTGGGAGAGGCCAGAGTGATTTGAAAATTCAGATCTGAATGTACTAGCTGTGTGACTTTGGGCAGGTTACTTAACCTCTCTGAGTCTGTTTCTTCATCTAAGGGATAATTCTGTCTACCGTATAGGTTTATTATTAAGAGCTCAGTGTGATAGACTTTGTCAGTCTTCTGGCTGACTTTATTCTTAAGAAAAGCAGTTTTCCTCTTTTGGTTTATATTCTTTCTCTTTTACTGGCTTATTATGAATAGCATTTTGTATTATTTATTTAACTGTAATTCTATCTTCATTGTTCAAGTTTCAGTAGAAAACTGCCCATCATATAATCTCTTAATCCTGGTTGCTGAATTTAGAGTTCATTGCATTTTCGCTTTACTTTACACCAAAGTACCTTCCGAACAATGGTAAGGCAAAAGAAGGCACCTTTATTCCCAGGTTTTAAAAATTAAGCCTTATTTCTAAGTAAGCAACTCCTGAACCACGTTTGGGATTCAGAGTTAGGATTGTTCTGGAGATGCTGGATGGGGTCCCAACAACCAGTTCTGAATGGAAAGGACAGGGATTTTCAGAGCCATGGGCTGGAAGAGGGTGGCGGGGGCGGTTCTTCACCCAGGCCCAGCACCATTTAGTCATCAAATGTGTGAACTCCCTTTCAGGTCTGTGCGCCTAACTCGTGCCTAACAGGTACCTACCCAGGTACTTACCAGGTGCAGGGATGCCTACAGTGAACTCCGATGCTTGCACTGTAGAGATCTGGTTTGAGATTTGAGACAGACACAATTTTAGCATTTAGGAGACTTGAAAACACTGAGAAAGTAACTTGTCCAGAGAAACTTAACACAGTGCAAATAGCCCTCACTATGAGTGAATGGAAAATCACTGTGGTGGGAAGGGGAAGAGCTGACTGAGGGATGACTAATTCTAAGATGTCACTGGATACAAGAAGTATCCTCAATTCAGTAGTGCCGTGCTTGAGGGAGGGAGTAAAGGAAACACTACTACATTACATGCAAACAGAGTGGCAGCATGCATTCTTGTTTTATGATTTCAAGGAATATATGCAAATTGAAATAGAGAAATAGAAATTTGCCCATTTTTCTCCCCTATTGTATTGCTTAGCATGGCCCTGGCAGAGAGTAGACGCTTACTACATTGTAAAAGGACCACTGATGTGTAGCCGGCACTCGGGAAATACTTGCTGAACAGTTAGCGTGGGTAGACAGGGCCAGGGCGGGGGTGAGATGGGGCAGGGCGCACTGCTGGGCTGAAGTGCTGACCGTGCCTTAGGGGGCTCTTAAAGCCTGGTTTGAGGGTCAAGGGGATAGTAGTTCAGATAGAGTGTGGCATGTGGTATGATAGAGTAGTTCAGATAGTAGTTCACATAGAGTGTGGGTGTTGCGTTAGAGAGCTTGGCTGTGGCGGAGAAAAAGTGGCTAAAGACACTTCCAGGGAGTCTGAGGCTGGGGACCACTGTGTTGGAGATGTTGGCACACGGAGATAAGGAGCAGAGAGGTCCCTAGGAGATCGGCCAGGGAGGGAAAGGGAGATTTGAAGAGAGAGCCAAATGCAAACTTAAAATGTTCCGCCAAACGGAAATGCTCTGGAAGAGTCAGAAATTGAACATCAGCAGTTTCTTTTGACAAATTTTGTCAAAACAAAAACAATGATCCAACTCAAAGCTCTGTGATACCTTTACGTTGTTTATATAACAGGGCTTCAAGGGTTTAATTTAGAATATTTCTGTGATGAATATCTGGCCCTTGTTCATGTAAACAAAGAACAGCCTGGACCGAGGAACCAGATCTTTTCCATCCGGGTCACAGCAGCTGTTTTTCTGTGGAGAGAACTTCTCTATTCTTGCCCCTCTCACTTTGGTGAATCGCAACCAATACATTTAGAATCTTCTGGGGCCTTCTGTGCCACTCCCATGCAACTCTCATTAAAGAATGACCCTTGTGCTTTCCTTTACTCTCTAGGATACAAAACTACTTGAATTTAGGTTTAGAAAGCCTAGGGCAGATGTAGGAAATTTAGCTTTCTACCAACTGACCGTATGACCTTGGCAAAGTCCCTTTCTCTCTCTGAACCTTGTTTTGTTTCCATCCGAGGGATAACTTTTTTCTTGCTTTCAAAATGCGCCGAGTCTATGATAGACATTTTATTTTATTTATTTATTTTTTTGCGGTACGCAGGCCTCTCACTGTTGTGGCCTCTCCCGTTGGGGAGCACAGGCTCCGGACGCACAGGCTCAGCGGCCATGGCTCACGGGCCCAGCCGCTCCGCGACATGTGGGATCTTCCCGGACCGGGGCGCGAACCCGTGTCCCCTGCATCGGCAGGCGGACTCTCAACCACTGTGCCACCAGGGAAGCCCCATGAGGTCTTTTTTAAAAATTGGAAAATTAAAAGTTAATTTCAAGGCAGAAGAAGGAAAAAGGTCCTGAGAATCCCTACATAGGTCCACAGTTTTCTCGCTTCAATTCCCAAATCCCCAAACTTGGAAAGCCAGGAGTTTTTGGTAAGGTTGGAACAAATTAATGTGAAGGCATCTGAAATGATGTGAGGGGATATATAATCTATCAAGCCCACTTAGCTTGAATGTTTGTGTATTTTGCTAAAGAAATGTTCATGAGTTTTATTCCTGGGTGTTTCCCCAGACCTTATGCACCATGTTCCTTTTCTAGAATTTAAAACGTACAGACTTTCAAAACAACTCTGCCTTTGTGGGTTTCAGATAAGAGATCATGGGCCTACAGTAGGGTTTTTCAGACCTTTTGATTGTGACCGTGGTAAGAAATGTATTTTACGTTGTATGCCAGGACATACATCTAAAAACAAAAGTTTTATGAAAGATTACACTCCTTTACTAGATGCTATGCATCCTGATATTTCCTACTACTTTTTTTTTTTTGCGGTACGCGGGCCTGTCACTGTCGTGGCCTCTCCCGTTGCGAGCACAGGCTCCGGACGCGCAGGCTCAGCGGCCATGGCTCACGGGCCCAGCCGCTCCGCGGCACGTGGGATCTTCCCGGACCGGGGCACAAACCTTTGTCCCCTGCATCGGAAGGCGGACTCTCAACCACTGCGCCACCAGGAAAGTCCTCTTACTACATATTTTTTCGAGCTGCTGGTAACTCACTGAGTTGACAGCATAGCCCACTGAAGAGTCATGTTCAGTTTGAAAAGCACTGCTGTGGGCCCTGTCCTGGGGACCGTGGAGAGCAGCACAAGGGCAGGGACACCTGTCAGAAAAGAGAGGAGGTGGGTTCCTGGCTGGGAAGCAACCCCCCGCCACCTATCCCTAGGCCTGATGCTTCTTGTGGTTTAAACAGACCATCACAGCCATGCCCTCAGTGTTTGTGGGCCAACGTCAGCTGTTTTTCTGGTGGTTTGGGCACCATATTTGTCATCCAAGAAAATTACCTGGCTTTGTGCTTGGATGTTTCAAAGGGAGCGGGAAATTAAGATTACTCTTGGGCCATTTTATAGCTTTGGGAAATTGAGGTATGCCTCGTAAAGGGGGTGGTTTACATGAAGCCACCATTTGTTCAAACTTCACTTACACGTGAATAAGGACTTTCTGGTCATTGGTGACTAAAACCCAGCTTATGTGAAAAAGGTTCATGTAGTTGGCAAGTTCAGAGGTAGCTTCAGGCACGGCTGGACCTAGGAACTCTAGCAATGTGGATAGGGCTCTGTCTCTTTCTCTAGTTCTCAGCTTTCCTCCCCTCTGAGCCCTGGCTTCGTCTTCAGACTGGGAAGGTGGCGTGGAGGATGGAGAGTCGACTGCAGCTCCAAGTATATATCCTCGTGGTTTATAATCTGAAGACAGGAAAGGCCTCTTTCTCCCAAAGCCAGTAGAGCAAATCCTAGGGGAGATTCTGGTCTTGCTTGAACCCATCGCTGGGGCCTAAAGAATGGCCGGTCCTCAGCTACATCCCCACCTCCCATGGCTCAGGTGGGGCCCGCCAGATCTGAACTGTATGGAACATGTCCTCCCATTCCCAAAAGAAGGGGAAAAGAATGCTAAGTATACCACAATAATTAATTTCCATTCATTATCGATTCCTAATTCCTGCAGCGCTGCTAAAGGGACCGATTCCAAGTTGATGAGGTTCACGTAACGCGAATATATGCAGCTCTCTGCCTGATTATCAGTTCTCGTCCATTAGAGATGTTCTGTCAGCAGAGGCAGGGCTGGTCTAGCTAAAGAGCTGTCTGTTCAGAACTGCTGGCTTGATTAAAGTTGCTCCTTTGTGTAGACTTTTGCTTCTCCAGTCCTCCTAGTATTAAGGACCATTTTAGGCAGACCCTTTCTTGTGCTCTCCCACAACTGAACAACCCCAGCCCCTCCCGTTTCTGTTCCATCCTATGGGTCTGGGGAGTCAGGTTTGGAGGTTTGGGGATGGCATGCTCTCTCCCAGCTCTTTTGCTCCCTGAGCCAAGAGTTGCAGCTGCCACCATTGTTTCTCCCATCAGCCTGCCTTGGAGGGCTTGGCTGTCTTGAAATCTGTCAGCTCTGCCTGGAATAAGTGAAGGTCTTCTTTCAGGTCCTTCCGTATCCCCAATGCCATGCCCTGCTCTGCTTCTCCCCTCTGGGCCTTTGGAATTTCCCTTTCAGTTTTCCTTCTGCTGGTATTCCTAAGGCTGGCAGGAGTTTATCTTCGCTGCCCTTTGCCCATATATCTCTGCCCTCATCCCAGGCCTTGGTGACATTTTATCTCAGGCTTCTCAAGGTGCTTTTTTTCCTGGATCTTTCCCCACACTTTGCTTTCATTAGAATGTTTTTTAATTCTACTCTCTGGAGTAATAAGCAAATCCTTACCACTGTAAAGTAGACTCAGATTAATGGA
Organism: Orcinus orca; assembly: GCF_937001465.1. Taxonomy (NCBI): domain Eukaryota; kingdom Metazoa; phylum Chordata; class Mammalia; order Artiodactyla; family Delphinidae; genus Orcinus; species Orcinus orca. The sequence continues at coordinate 74,769,327 of NC_064572.1, read as the reverse complement.
GTAAATTCTAGGCATGCGGCCAGAAGGCCCTGTTGATTCTGAGCTCTGGTGTTTACATTGTGGCCCTCCTTTGGCCTCAGGTCTCCCCTCTGTGAAATGGGGATGATAATGTCTACCCCACAAGATGAATTGAAATTGTGTATGCAGACTGCCCGGCCCAGATTCCAGGCTCAAAAAATGTGCTGTGGTAGCTGACTCTCCATTTGCAAGCAAGGGAGAACCCAGCTCAATCTGGCTTAATCAAAAAATGGGACGTCCTGGGCTTCCCTGGTGGTGCAGTGCTTGAGAGTCTGCCTGCTGATGCAGGGGACACGGGTTCGTGCCCCGGTCCGGGAAGATCCCACATGCCGCAGAGCGGCTAGACCCGTGAGCCACGGCCACTGAGCCTGCGTGTCCGGAGCCTGTGCTCCACAACGGGAGAGGCCACAACAGTGAGAGGCCCGCGTACCGCAAAAAAAAAAAAAAAAAAAAAAAAGGGAAGTCCTGGCCGCACAAAACTGAGCGGTATAGGAGAAGGCTCGTTTGAGTCGGGGTTTGAAAGGTCAGAGTCTCCAGGCTCTGTTTTCTTTCCTTGGGAGGCTGTGCCCGCAGATGGCCAAGGTGGCCCCGGGCTGACATTCCAGCAGCTCGGAGACCAAGAGGTAGTTCTAGAAGAGTCCCGCGGCTGCCGCTCATTGGCTTGGCTCTCATCATGAGGCCATCCCTAAGCCAATCACTGTGGCTAAGGGAATGAAACACTCTGGCTAACTCCAGGGTCATGTAGCTGCCATGGAGTCGGGGGTGGGGCTTCTAGTCCCGCCCAAGCTGCAAATACAGCTGGGTAAAAGGGTTTCCCAAAGAGAAATTGGGTACAAATAAGAAGGGCAAGTAGATGCTGGGGAAGGGGGAAAAACAGCAGATAGGATCCACTGCACACGCTCATGGGTTGTCCCTTCTGAGGCAACGTTTTTAATGGTGTTGTGCTCTTTGCCCATAGGAATGTTGCCTGGGTTGCTATCAAGGCAGGTAGGGAGGGTGGTGCTGCAGGGTCAGGGGTTAGATGGGCAGAGGGTGGAAAAGAAGCACAGGACCTGGTAGCCACTTCTCAATTCACAGCCTGCCATTGACTCTTGTTCTACACATGCGTATCTGGTATGGAGACCTGGGCTGGGGAGCTACAGGAAGCTTGGAAAACCTGCACTTATTTATTTTCAACATTATGTATTTCTAGGAAGGTGGTTCCTCAGAGGGGCTTAACCGGAATTCCACCCCAGTTACCTCTGCTGCCGTTCTGCCAGGACACAGTGTAGTAGTCCTGCAAAAACCAGACAGGGATATCTCCAATCACTTTTTTGAAACTGTTCTACTAAAATTGCAATGTATATGTGTGTGGGAGTGTGTGTTTATGGAGGGTCTTCCATATCCATCTTATAGGAGAGATTTAGCTTTTATTTAGCAGCTAACATTTACCTTAGTATATGCACTTTATGGGATTATTTTGTGATCTTTACACCAGTCTTATGAAGTTGGTACTGTTATTAACCCCATTTTACAAACGAGAAACTGAAGCACAGAGAAGTGAATTCAGCTCTCTAAGGCCACACGGCCTGTATGTGGTAAAGCCAAGGGTGAGCCACGATTTGGAACTAAGATTTAAGCAAAGGAAATTTGTTTTTTAAAAAATTTATTTATGTATTTATTTAGGCTGTATTGAGTCTTCGTTGTTGTGTGCGGGCTTTCTCTAGTTGCAGCGAGCAGGAGCTACTCTTCATTGCAGTATGCGGGCTTCTCAATCCGATGGCTTCTCTTGTTGTGGAGCACAGGCTCTAGGCGCGCGGGCTTCAGTAGTTGCAGCGCGTGGGCTCAGTAGTTGTGGCTCGTGGGCTCTAGAGCTCAGGCTCAGTAGTTGTGGCGCACGGGCTTAGTTGCTCCACGGCATGTGGGATCTTTCTCGACCAGGGATTGAACCCGTGTCCCCTGCATTGGCAGGCGGATTCTCAACCACTGTGCCACCAGGGAAGTCCCTAAGCAATGGGAATTTATGAATCTGGTACAGGTGGGAAGGGCATGAACGACACTGCTTTCTCTGGACCAGGAACCCAGGGCAAAAGGTACACAACCACCACCCCCAACGTACCCAGGACATTCCAGCAGTTCAGAGGGAGTGTGAGGGCAGGGGCGAGAAATTCCAGGTTCCAGCAGCCACCAGGGTCCAGGCCAGACAAGGAGGCTGGGGGGCTAGGAGGCCTTTGTCCTCTAGCCCAGCTTCCTTGGAGCCCCAAGGAAGGGCTCTTGCCTGTGTGGGCCAGGAGGGCATTGAATCAGGCTGGGGGTAGCCTCCTGCCGCTGACTCCGAGGTCAAGGGGGTCGTGGTTTTAGATTGCCAGGGCTGATTTTGACCTCTTTCGCGTTGGAGGCCTGAACAGGATGAAGAGGCCCCACTGGCACATCAGCCCAATGGTGGGTCATTACTTTTGCCAACTGCTGGAAAGAAACAGGAAATCTGAACAGTACAGTGATTATTTTTTCTTTCCATACATTTTTAGTTTGTGTCCTTTTTGTCTAATACAAATAGCAAGTGAATAAGGACAAACCTAAATTTGCAGCCAAAACCGAAAGCATACCAGCCCCTCAGCAGTGTCTTCTCTTCATGGAATAACTCACTGCTCTTTTGTGTTGAGGAAAAGGGGAGGGTGTAAAGCAGGAATGAAAATTTCCCAGAACCCCTCCACCGAGAGATAACCACTGTTATTTTCCAGCCTTCTTTTTTTTTTTCTGTTAGACACAGTACTTCCCAAACTTCCAAAGTGAACTTGAGTGACCCCTGACAGCCTCTTGTTCAGAGACTGAAATGGTTTGTGCCAGCTGCTGTGGGACTTGCCATGCGGGGAGCCACCCAGCTGAACCTCTGCGCCTCCCACCCGCATAACTGAGTCTGAATGAAGCCACTCTTCTGGCAGATTGCATTTAAGGAATGTCCTAACTGAGCCCGGGGACAAAGGCCCCCTGGGCCCCAAAGCCTCTTTGTCTGGCCTGGACCCTGGTGGCTGCTAGAACCTGGGGTGCCTCGCTCCGGCCCTCCTGCGCCCCTTGAACTGCTGGAGTGCCCTGGGGGTCGAGCTCCTTTGGCCCTGGGTTCCTGGTCTCCAGGGGAACGGCCACCTCCATGCCCCTCCCACCTGCACCCTTGAGTAAGTTCTCCCACTAGAGTGCTGCCCAGGTGTGAGATATCTCTGCTGCTGGGGGCTGTCTCTGGATGGTCCTTCCAGAGCTGTTAGCTGTGGGGACCTGAACTGTGGTCTGTCGCCCCTGGCCTGTCTTGTAATCCTTTTATTACAAGACAATTCAGGAGGAGCCTTCCTTAGGCCGTGTGTGTGTGTGTGTGTGTGTGTGTGTGTGTGTGTGTCTGTGTGTGTGTGTGTGTGTGTGTGTGTGTGTCTGTGTGTCTGTGTGTGTGTGTGTGTGTGTGTCTGTGTGTCTGTGTGTCTGTGTGTGTGTGTGTGTGTGTGTGGTCTGTCGCCCCTGGCCTGTCTTGTAATCCTTTTATTACAAGACAATTCAGGAGGAGCCTTCCTTAGGCCGTGTGTGTGTGTGTGTGTGTGTGTGTGTGTGTGTGTCTCTGTGTGTGTGTGTGTGTGTGTGTGTGTGTGGGTGGTCTGTCGCCCCTGGCCTGTCTTGTAATCCTCTTATTACAAGACAATTCAGGAGGAGCCTTCCTTAGGCCGTGTGTGTGTGTGTGTGTGTGTGTGTGTGTGTGTGTGTGTGTGTATGGAAGCCTTATGCTCAGCAGATGTTTTCCAAGCACTGACTTTAGAGCAAAGCACTGTTTAAGCACAGTGGGGGAAACTAAACCGGAAGATGTGGTCCCTATCTACACAGAGCCTTCAACTTCACTAGGGACCAAGGACTTGCGTTCATGGGACAAATAGAAAATAAAGATGGGAGAATCACCAAGTAATAGTCCCTGTGCTGTTGGACTGGATGGACAGGTGGTGCTTCTGGGCAGGCTGAGGCAGAGAGGAAGTGGCCCTTGGCAGACGCCTGGCCTCTCTTCCTCGCTGTGCTTGGTTTGATGTCTTTGGTGGTTACTATGTGAAATTTCTGAGGGGCCCTATCTGAGCAGCTCTGGTTCCAGTTGGCTTCATAGCTGGGGTTGGAATTCTGCTCTTGGGGAGGTTTGTTCCATCTGAGAGGTCACCAGTGAGCAACTCGAGTTGTTTTTCCAGTAGTGCAAGCCACAGCAAAGCATCTGTCCCATCTCTTCAAGCCCGCACAGATGATCTGGGAATGCAGAGGGCGGCCTCTTCTTGGGGATGTGTTTTAAGTGATGAGACTCCAAGATAGGTGAGAAAAAGCAGATCTTGCAAAAATGATGACAAACTGACCTTGAAGGTCAGACTCAGCAGGGAGAAGCGCAGTCACAGCGCTGGTAAATGGAGCACAGCCCTCTCCCCCTCGCCATTTCTTGGAGATGGAAATAAAGAAAAACTCCTGGAGTATTTATCCTGGAGAAAGTTATTTACGTTTCTGGCTCAGTCTCCTGAGGTCCAGGCAGGCGGGATCAATGACAGCCCACTGGAGGAGTAGCCTGCAAACCTTTTGGGTGCGGATTACCAGTGATAAGAGTTCCCACTTGTTTAAGCAGGACAGGGAACCGAGTTCAGTGATGTGTAAACACAGAGACATCTTGGTTCTTGCCTTCCACACCCTCACTGTCCAGAAGGGAAAAGATGTTAGGAGGAAAAAAAAGGTATTTTCAAATGTATCTGACTTGATATGACAAGCATGAACCTAGAAAGTTCTCCATGTGAAATCAGAACTGCGTTATATAGCAGCACTATGGAAATTTGTTTTTTAAGGACTCATAAGTAATTTTATAAAGTAAAGACTTTTCATGAAGCAATCATCACACCTTTATCTCTGTGGTTCATCACCTTGGCTGCATAGTAGAATCACCTGGGAAGCTTTGAAAACTCCTGAGGACCAGACCACACCCAGAGCAATTACAGCAGGAGCTCTGCGGGTGGACCCAGGCATCAGGAATTTTTTTTAAGTCCCCAGTTGATTCCAATATGCAGCCTTTGCCGAGAAGCACCGCTTTATCTTTTGTATGCATGGCCCTGAGTGGTCTTCCATTCGGTGTCCTGAAAGCAGGAGTGCCCTTGAAAGTCAGCAGGAGGGTGCCTTCAGAAGCATGAGAAACTGGGGTGAGGACACAGGAACCTGCTGTGTCTGTGCAGAAGCACCCAGCAGAGATCTCTTAATATATGGAGACATATGGGCTTCCTCCAGCCGTAGGATGGAATACTACACAGCAATCAAAAGGAACAAACTTCTCATACATGTAACAACAATGGATGAATCTCAGATGCCTTATGTTCGGTAAAAGGAGCCAGACTCCAGAGGTTCTGCAGGGTGCCGGGGCCTGGGAGTGGAGAAGGGGTCACCTGCAGAAGGGCACAAAGGAACTTTTTGGGTGATGGAATTGTTCTGTATCTTGATTGTGGTGGTAGTTGCCACAGCTGAGTGTGTTGGTCAGAACACTAGATTTTTATACAGTAAAAACAGAGGATGTTGCTGTATGTAAGTTATAGCCCAATTAAAAATTATTTTTGTTTAAAAAAACCCACTTCCTCATTAATGATGAAGGGACAAACAGAATGTGGTATATCCATACAAGGGAACATTATTCAGCCGTAAGAAGGAATGAAATACCATCCATGCTACAGCATGGATGAACCTTGAAATCATGATGCATCGTGAAAGATGCCAGGCTCAAAAGGCTACATATTATATGATTCCATTTACATGAAATATTCAGAATTGGCAAACCTACAGAGTCAGAAAGCAGATTTGTGGTTGCCACAAATCTGGGGGAGGAAAGAATGGAGAGCGACAACCTAGTGAGTTTATGTTTCAGGTGATGAAAAAGTTCTGGAACTAGGTAGTGGTGGTGATGGTTGCATGGCATTGTAACACTGAGTTGTAAGCTTTAAAGTGGCTAAAGTGGTAAATTAATGTAAAGTTATGTGTGTATTACCGCCATAAAAAAAGAAAGGAAGAAACCCACTTCCTATCAACCTGCCTGGCACATACCCATCGGTACATCAGGTACTTGGTAAAGGCTGACTTGGCATTTGGCACTTTTAGAGAAAGGGGGATTGGGCCTCCTAAAAGTGGGGGGAGGTCTCCTTTTAGGTGGAGTAAAGGGGCATGTTTTCCAAAAGCTCATTGAGAACTTGATGGTTCTCTGTGACCAGGATGAGTCTACTGGCATTTTCTGCTCCTCATTGCAACCCACCTGATGCTGTTGCTTGTCACAGAAACTTTCACCAGCTTCATAACTTTGGTTGGTGCCCAGCAGTCGGGTTCACGCAAATAATATGCCCTGTGGCTCAATGTTCGGAACCCCGTCGGGGCAGGGAGGGGGATGCATGTCTTTATACTTAAAAGAACAGGTCTGCTCAGTTTCACGTTTGGAAGGAAAATCACCCTCAATCATGGGTCTTCAGCAAACGCAGCTGAATAAATAAAACTGTGTGTGTAAAACAGCAGGGGAATCACGAGAAGCAGCTTTTTTGGCATGTTGGGAAGACGTTTATGGTTGGGAACCTAGTGACCAAAAAGCAGGACTGCCTCAGGATGAGAAAAACTGGGGGAGGAGGTCATCTGGAGGCAGAGCTTTGCCGGGGCCGAGGGCGATGAATCGAGCCGTTGACCCGTCCGGCTCTGCGTGGGCCTTGCACGTCCTGAACAAGAATCGTATTGATGATTTGTCAGCCCGTGAGCAGACAACTCTGAACTTTAACAGAGCCAGGATGGAAAGCCTGCACAAGGGCCTACAGTTTCCACGATGAACAGCACACTTATTTTTCCCTCCCTCCGCTGGAGGTTGAGGAAGAGACCAAAATGAGCAATGTGGGGGTGATGGGGGAAGGGAATTGGGACGAGTGCGTTCCAGAGCCTCGGTGAAATGGCTGCATTCCTCCCAGGGATGGCCCGTCCCTCCGAGCTCTAAGGGCTTTAAAATGTCACCAGGGTTGGCGCAAGTTGGGGCCATGCTTTTATTATTCCCAAGAGCCTGAGCTCTCGGTTTCCCCTGCTTTTCCAAAGTTCGCTTCGCGCCCCTTGGCTTTGATGAAAGGCCTACGTGAATACCTGCTTGCGCTAACTGAAATCCATCCAGAGAGGAGTTTCGTTTTTCCAGAAAAAGACAGTAGCTGCTTCCCTTTATGCCTTTTCGGCATAAAGTTTTCACAGGAACGCTCTCCTTTGGGCTAGCGGGGGAACCTGTGGCTGGACCCCAGGGGGTATGATGGCAGGAGCGTCACTGACCTCTGATGTGCTTAGCGCCTTGTCAGAGGCCCAAACCTACGAAGGCTGACCCTTGTCCAGAAAGGGCTCAGGCCTAGCCCAGAATACAGACCTGGCACAGACTGAGACAACTGAGAACAACTGACTTGGACAGTGAGGAATCTAGGGAAGAGCTGGCAGGAGAGCTGAGTGTCCTCGGTCGTGGGTGCTGCTCTGTGGGGTCGGGGCCTGGACGGAGCTTGAAGGATGATGTGGATCCAGAGACGAAGGGAAGTGACCTCTGGGTTTCGTGACTCCCTCTGCTTCCCGGTCCTGCGTTTCTTCAACCCTGGTGCATACCCTTCACCTGACTCAGCTGTTTTAGGGGAAAAGGAGGGTATCTGCTTCCTCAGCACTCCCCCTCTTCCCATCTTTCCCATCGGCCTAGCCCATCAGTTCCCCAGCAGCAGGGACCACAGATGCCCAGTTAACTGCAGTGTCCTCAGGCCTGTGTGTCTAATGGTATTCTGCAGCTCTCAGCCACCCGTGGGCATCTTCTCTTACAGTCTCCACATCTAATGGCCCATGGCTGCTACCTGTCACATGTCTCAAGTCCAACCCCTCCATCCCATCCCCTGCTACCTTGGGAAGCAGAGGCCATGATCCAGGTCAACCTCTCTGACTTCCCCAGCGCGGTCAGCAGACAGCAAGTACTTGGACTTGTTCACAGTTGGACTTGAACCCCAGTGCCGCTGTTAACGGCAGATGTGACAGAGTTAGGTTGTAATCCAGGCTCAAGAGCCCATTCCCCCCACTGTGCACTTGCAGAGTGCCTGGGAGACTTGGAGGTGGTGGGGTGCAGCACCCTGCATGGCCCCAGCCGCTGTGATTGGGTGACACCCTCATCTTCCTCAGCTGAGCTAATGCAGTCATCTCACTGGCCTCCCTGCCTCCCCGTCCTGTCCCCTGGTCCCCTTCCACCGTCCTCCCCACAGCTGGCAGAGCTAGCCTGCTTGAAGAGCAGCATAGCATGGCCTCCTCCACTGCACTGCCCAGAAGCCCTGCAGGATGAGGCACGAACTCCCTAGCAAAGCGAATAAAGCCCTTATGATCTGCCCACAGGATCTAAGTCTGCAGTTCTGGCCGCAGAGCCCACTTTCTCTCCTTCAAGGCCCACCCACCCTGCCCCCATGCTCTGGGTGCCCTGATACACAGAGCTACTCGTGGTTTCTCAGACACCCCATGTGCTTTCAGCATCTGAGTCTTCTTCTGAGCATCATTCCCTTTTCCTGAAATGCCTCTGCCTCTTCCTGGTGAGCTCCTATTCATCCGCAATGGCCAGCTTATAAATTCCTCTCCCTGATAACCCCAAAGTTTGTCTCTTTCCTCGGTACATTCCTGATCCTTGGAAATGTCCCTGGATCACTTCTATCCTGTGTATTCACTGGTGCCCTATTTCCAGGCATGGGGCTCCTGGAAGTGCAAGGGACCCCATCAGGGTCACCTTTGTCTCCCCAGAGCCAGGCATTGATGCTTTTCATCCTTTGGCTTGGTATGTATCTGCTCACATAAAAATAAACAAGGCTGTTTTCCAGGAATCAGGCAGCTTTTGGGAATAGCTGAGGATGTGGAAACAAGAGACACTTAAAGTTCTCGTGTTTTTTCTTTGTTTGTTAGCAGGAGTAGCAGCAGTAATAGCTCAGTGGAGTTCAGAAGGTCAGGAAAAATGCAGCTTGAGATCCTAGTTGTTTTGCAAGGCCCTTTCACTTTCCTTATCCACTGTAGCTGAGTTCAAGCCTCAGAGTCATTTATCCTTTGTTTTTCCCCAGTTTGACTTTTTTTTTTTCTAGTGTCTTGTTTTAATTCACTTGTTTCTTTTTTTTTAAATTTTATTTATTTATTTTTGGCTGCGTTGGGTCTTCGTTGCTGTGTGCAGGCTTTTCTCTAGTTCTGGCGTGCGGGGGCTACTCTTCGTTGCGGTGCACGGGCTTCTTATTGCGGTGGCTTCTCATGTTGTGGAGCACGGGCTCTAGGCGCGTGGGCTTCAGTAGTTGTGGCACACGGGCTCAGTAGTTGTGGCTCGCGGGCTCTAGAGCACAGGCTCAGTAGTTGTGGCACACGGGCTTAGTTGCTCTGTGGCATGTGGGATCTTCCTGGACCAGGGCTCAAACCCGTGTCCCCTGCATTGGCAGGCGGATTCTTAACCACTGTGCCACCAGGGAAGTCCCCCAGTTTGACTTCTTTAAGCTCATTTCTTTCAGCCTGTTGAGTTTCTGCAGCCAACTGGAAACTCATGAATAACTGTTCAAAATCAAACAAAACCAAACAAAAAACAACCTAAGGCCTTACTCTACGAGGGCCTCTTCCCAGAAACCTTCCAGCCTTAAACCTATCGTCTGATATCAGCTGCGAGACTCTTGACTCTTTGGTGGTGCGCCCTGGTCTGTTAATCACTTCACCTGTGGTCGTCTTGTCCCGCCAACAAGGCTGCAAAAGGCAGGAGCCACGCCATCCAGGTCTCCTTTCCAGTTTCCCAGTAAGTTGAGGCTGAGGGCCCAGCTGAGTGCTGGGCACACGGAGAGGTCTCGCCGGATGCTGATTCGGTGGGCTCTGGGAGCTTTTGCTGGTGCTCTTTCAAATTTCATTGCGTTAAGAGTTTAATCAATTTTAAGTAAACAGGGCAGAAGCCACTGGCCTCTTGGAGATTCCCTGGGGTGTTCTTCTCAATACCCAAGGACGGGGCAGGAGACTCTGCTGTTGGTCCATGGCTCTTTCCCAAGCAGAACTACCTGATGTGGCTTCTTTCTTGCCTCTCCTTGGCTATCCCTTAACCATCTGCTCATCTCTTCTCGGGCAGAGATGAGGGCGTCTTCCATCCTACCTCTAGACACACGGGCCAACACGTACCACATGCAGCATTTGGGCCGCTGGCTACGTGAAGGTGTCTTTTACCTTCGCTTGGCTTTTGACAAGCCGGAGGGGAAGTGACGCACAGACTTCTGTGGGACCCGCTTGATTCTTCATCCTTTACCAGGACACTGAAAGGGAGAGAGGCGGTTTCTCTGCTGTCTCTCCCTGCAGGGAGAGAGCGCTCTGGCCTACGACAGGCGGCACCCACTCATCTGAGCCAGCTGGCTGTTCGACCTGACAGTCACATGCGCTGGTACTGTTATCACTGCTCTCTTCCGAAATAAGCATCCTCATCCCCCGTTCTCTTCCTCCAGCTCTCTCCCGGTCGGTAGCAATATTCATTCCAGGGAGTGTGGTTTTTCAGAATTGGAGTCAGAGGCTGCTACCCCACTGAGAGCCAAGGGGGTGTTCGAACAGAAATAGGGCACTGGGCTCTCCCTTAGAACCAGGGGAGTATAAGGGCTTCTATAATGAGGGGGTTAGGGGATAGTCAGGGGCTCTGGTTCAGTTCTGGGGCGCCAGGCCTTTGGGGGATGCTGGAAGAAGGCCCTACATGGAGGCATCAGGTGGGGTGTTGCCAAGAGCTCAGCCTTGGAGTCAGGCAGCAAACCCAGCTCTCTGTCATGGGCCATGTGGGCCGTTATGGGTCTTCTCTGGGCCACCAGGTCCACATCTGCAAAATAGGCATAATGTTGCTTACCTCCTAGAGTTCTTGTGAGCTAGTAGGTACCTAATAACTTTATTCATTCATTTATTCATTATTTCCATAAACATTCATTCAACGCCTGTAACAGCGTGAGGTGCCAAAGATGCAAGACAGGTGTGGTTCTGACTCACTGAGCTAACAGACTAGACCAGGATGAGAAAGACAAAAATACACGTTAAAAATGGGCAAATAAATAAAACTGTTATTTCATTCATTGTTGATATTGTTCATTTTAAAATCTTATTTAAAAAATACTGTGTATTCAAAAAATATTGTATATTCATATTGCTAGTAAGTTGTGATTAGGGCTATGAAAGCAGGAGATAGATGCTGAGTTAGAAAATGATAAGAAATATCTAGTATGGAGAAGGTGGTCAGGGAGGGCTGCTCGGAGGAGGTGACCTTCCTTTCCTTCCTCTCCCTTACATGGTAGGGTAGGGAATGTTACAGTGCAAGGTTTTGGTTTTTCTCTGAAGAGGAGCTTAGAGACGAATGCTACTGGTGGAGAATAAGAAATAACTAATGATGTCACAGGATGGGAGGAGACGATGATGACAAAGCTCTTTGTGTGGTTAGCATAGCATTTCACAAGCATCGCTGTGCAGAGCTTCACAGATTTTGTCTTTTACACCCACCTTGTGAGATGGGCAGGGCCCACACAGTCTTCTCCACTTTACAGATGAGGGAATGAGCTTGGAGAGATTGTGTGACCGCTCAGAGTTCCAGCAGCAGGCGGTGGAGGGCGGCTCTGGGCGTCTTGGCTGCTGTCGGAAGGAGGGCCCTCAGTTGTGGCCCCTGGCATTACATTTAGACCCATGCTTCTCAGCGTTGGCTGCATATTGGAATCACCTGAGGAGGTTTAAGACCTAATAACTCCTGGGTCTCACTCCCAGAGATCATGATATCATCAGTCTGGGTGCGGCTTAGACATTAGGAGTTTTAAAATCTCTCCAGGTGATTCCAATGCAGCCAGGGTTGGAAAGCATTGTTTAGACCCTCAAGGAGCTGCTGCCATTAATGAGCACGTTCTGGAGAGCCAGCTGGGCAGGGAGCGCCAAGGTGAGGACCCCAGCAGGGAATGCAGCATCCTGTTCTTAATAGAGATTTCGGTCATTAACAATAATAACAACAACAGTAATGGGGAAGGCCCTGCACCTAGACTGTTGCCCGCTGCACTGATGTTTCTGCAATGTACTTCCAGCTAGAAATTGGCCAGTGCTTCTATAACAGTGGCCCTTGACAGAGGCGTATTTGACAGCTAGATCTGAGGCACCACAGCCCTTAACCAGCTTGGGAGTGACGCTGGCCTAGTGGCAATTGAAGTGGCTCTGAAGTCACTGAAGAATCTCAGGGAAAGGCTTCGTTTGTCCAAGTGTGGCTTTGGGTAGGTTGTCCATATTCCTGCGGGCACAGAGTAATCACTGTTTCATCTCCCTGAAGTGACTCTGTGTTTCCCCATCCTTGGGGAAAGGATTAACAACTGGGTCAACCACAGCATTTCTTTTGACGGTTGCGGGTCTGATCTGTGTTCAAGTTCCCCAGACCCTGAGCTGTTTTGATTGACCTTTATTAGGAAGAAAATCCTGTTTCCAGATTCTCACAGCCTGATAGACTTGACTGGACCACCTTGGCCACTGTCACTCCAGCAAATGGTAGCCCCGCAGCTTTGGCCGAGGTTGTCCATCTCGAAGCCAAGGGCCTGTTTGCCTCTCCCCAGCGATGCTGGCACTGGGAATTGCACCTATTGGCTGGGCCCCCCATGTGCTGCCTGGCCTCACCCTGGACCCCACCCCTCAAGACCGGAGGGTCCGTCGTGGGATGCTGTGGGATCGGAGGTGTGTCTGAGCTGGGCCTTTGGAGAGAAGGCAGCTGCTATAAGGGATTCTTCTGTTTTCTGTCTCTAGCCCTGGAGCAGCTGCTGACAGAGCTGGATGACTTCCTCAGGATTCTTGACCAAGAGAACCTGAGCAGCACAGCTGTGGTGAAGAAGAGTGGCCTGGCCGAGCTCCTCCGGCTTTACACCAAAAGCAGCAGTGAGTGTGGCCGGGGCCTTAGTAAAGAGGTCCCCGTGGAAGCAGGACGATGGTTGTACGTGTGTTAGAGCTGCCATAATGACACCCCACAGACTGGGTTGAACAACAGAAACGCACTTTGTCACAGTTCTGGAGGCTAAAAATCAGGATTGGTTCCTTCTGAGGCCTCTCTCCTTGGCATGTCGATGGTCCCCTTCTCCCTGGGTCTTTACACCATCTTTCCTCTGTGTGAATGGCGGTGTCCAAATTTCCTCTTCCTATAAGGACACCATTCATACTGGATCAGGGCCCGCCCCAGTGGCCTCATTTAATGTTAATTATGTCTTTAAAGACACTTTCTCCAAATACAGTCACATTCTGAGGTATTCAGGGTTAGGACTTAATTCATGCATTTTGAGGGGGACATAGTTCAGCCCGTAACAATAGTGCAAGAGTGACGGGACGTGTACGGCAGCCCCAGGAGTTTCTGAACACTCAACACAGTAGCCCACGAAGAGCACTTTTCCTTATGGTTGAAAGTAGAGAAGGGATAATAAACTGGTATAATCATAGCTAATGCTTAATTGAGCACTTCCCGCCCGCACATGTATTGCTCGGGCTTCATCTTCAAGACACCCCTGTGGGGTTGCTGCTGTTATTACAGATGAGGAGACTCAGACCTGGAGAGTGTAAATAACTTGCCCAGTGTCATACAGCCCAAGGGAAAACAGGAAAACATTGTTTTAAGACTTTGTAAATCACAGAACTGTGAGTTCATTGGTTTTCTATCTTCTTAATTGAGCTAGATTTTGTATCCAGTCAAGTACACAGATCTTCAGGAGTTGGTTCAGTGAGTTTGTTTATTTTTCTCGTTTTTTTTTTTTTTTTTTTTTTTGCGGTACGCGGGCCTCTCACTGTTGTGGCCTCTCCCGTTGCGGAGCACAGGCTCTGGACGTGCAGGCTCAGCGGCCATGGCTCATGGGCCCAGCCGCTCCGTGGCATGTGGGATCTTCCCGGACTGGGGCACGAACCCGCGTCCCCTGCATCGGCAGGCGGACTCTCAACCACTTGTGCCACCAGGGAAGCCCAGTTCAGTGAGGTCTGACAGCTGTATGCACCTGTGCACCCACCACCCAAAATAAGACGTAGAACATCTCTATCATCCCAGAAAATTCACTCTTGCCCCTTCCCAGGGCAAGAATTCCTCCCTAGCCCCACCCCAAGGCAACCATTTTTCAGATTTCTACCACCATTGATTAGCGGTGCCCATTCTGGAGCTTCCTATGAATGGAATTGGGTGGTTTGTGCCTTGGGTCTGGCCCCCGTCACTCCATGCTGTGGACTGAATGGTGTTCCCTTCTGCGAATATACTGCAATCTGCTCGTCCATTCACTGCTGATGGACATTTGGGTTGTTTGCAGATTTGCGCTAATATGAATAATAAGGCTGCTTTGAACAGCCTTGTACAAGTCTTCTTGTGGACATACGGTTTCATTTCTAGCACAGGTGTTTTTTTTTTAAAGAAACACCTTCTTGTGAAGTCATAACAGTTTAGTCGAGTTTATTTTTATATCAGATGTTTGAGAATTGAAAGTGATATTTTGGGGACAGTAAGGGACAGTAAGAGGACATCTAATCCATCTGTCTCACAGTAGGAGTAGCCCAGATCCTTGCCAGGGAGGGAAGTGCACCTTCTTTGGCCATCACAGTCAGGGACTCCTCCCTGACATCCAGCCTGCGTCCACTGGGCTACATTTCAAAGTCCCTTTTCCTTTTTTTTTTTGTTCCCTGTGGAATTAGTTCCTATTGTCTGAAGATCAGAGAAGTCATGAAGCTGGAGCATGTTGCTATATGCCCGGCAGCCTTCTCTTCCGTCGGCATAATCTGGCTCCCCTAGCCTTTCATCAGAGGGGTTTTCCAGCAGCCCCTTCATTGCCTTTGAGCTCTACAGGCTCCTCCTAGCTTTGTAGTGAGCATCTGCTGACCTGCCTTGAGTGCTGGTCAGTAGCACATCAAAGGTGGGATGAGCAGATGGGAAATCCCCATTACAAAGCAGGTAAGTTACAGAGGGATGAATCACTCCACAGAAGGACTCATCGGTGGAATTCTTTACAGAGCACACTCCCAGGCCATTTAGATGTGCTCCAACCTGCGAATGTTTAATGATAAAGAACACCTTTGTTGGGAATTGAGAAACACCCCTGTGATGGCGTCTGACCTCTGCTTCTTGGTTCTCACCACTCCATCAGGGCTCCCGGTGTGGGGTCCCCTTTGTGGTCTAGTGTGGCTTCCTGTAGGGTGACCTCTGTTTCACCTTTGATGTGTGTATGTTCTGCTCTCATAAAGTCAGGCCTTCCCCACCCTTGCTCTCTGCAGTTTGTAGGGTTGCAGGAGCTGCTGAGAACGGGTCGGGGGCCCCCCAGTGTGAATTGCCCCCAGAGCACACCCAGACCACCGATACAATGCGCATAGCCGTACCAAGGCCTTCGGCTGTCACTTCTGTTCTCCAGGTCAGTGCCCACGGATGAATAGCCACTGTTTTCGAACTTCCCCTCTGGTCCTCTTTGCACCCTCTCGGATGGCAGAGTGGTTATAACAGCAGCTCACACTTTCTGTGCTCTTACCATTTCCCAGCCCAGTGCTTAATGAATGAAATGACTTGGATTATGTCATCTAACCCCGTCCGAAGGCAGTGAGGGAGTTGCTGTCCCCATCTTACCAACAAGGGAACTGAGGTTTGGAAAGTTACTTTAGGCACATGGCCATGCGTGGCAGAGCCCAGGCTTGGGCCTGGGCCAGCAGACCTAACCATTACGCTCCCCTCCTCTCTCCACGGTCCAGATGAGTCTGTACCAGGTTAATTATGCTGCACGGGATAGAATCCAAAGCCCCTTAAATTGAACGCGTTGGTCGTTTTCTCTCAGCTTCCCATGACTGCCTCACTGTGTATCTTCCAGAAAATTAACTCAGCCTGACGGGACTTACAGGTGGAGGCAGGATGATCATTTCAAGATAGGCTGTGGTCTCCACTGGCTGAGCTGTTGTTTACTTCAACACATTTGGGGCAGAGCATGAGTGTGTGTGTGTGTGTGTGTGTGTGTGTGTGCACTTTTCAAATGGAATTTTCCATTTTCCGATCTTCAGTGTATTACTGAATTTTCCACGCTCTTTGCCTTTTGTCTAGGTGGTAAGGTCAAGACATGGATTGAGGTCTGTCTATTGGGGACCCGATATTTTTTCCTGTCTTAACCTTGTGGGCCCCCCAGTACCCTGCTCAGAGACTCTGGGAACATTTCAGGGCTGCCCCTGTGATGGGAAATGCTTCAAACGTTCAGTCTATGCAGCTGTAGTAAGAGGGTCCGGGCCCCTCCTCCCTACCCCTTCCCACCACCCTCTTCAGAGAAGGGTCGTTCCCCCAGGATCCACACACTTGCTCAAAGCACGATGAGCTCTCCTTTCCACCGTACCTGTAGCTGCTGTCATTTCCCACATACCTGTGCGACTACCCCATCTGGGTCTGCCCCCTCTCCCTCTCCCTCCCCCGATCTGGTGAGTTCACAACGGCAGAGACAATGTCTGTTTTGTTCTCTGCTGTATCCCCAGCACCTAGTACAGTGCTGGTGCTCAGTGCACTTCTGAAAATGAATGAGACAATGATGGAAATTCTCCAACCCGAGGCTGCTGCCTCCCAGACCTGGGACAGCTCATCAGGCTTCTCTTTCCAGGGCCAAGTTCACAGGATTGCAGATGGTCCTGGGAGCCTCTTACCTACCAACTGGATGGTGTTGAGAATCAACACCTAGTCAAGCATGGCCTGCAGAGTGTCCAAGGAGGGAGACGCAGCCTGGTGACACGGCCAGTGCCAGCTTTCTCTGCAATTTACAGATCACCGTCTTGGGGGGGAAGCACCTGCTCAGAGTTTAACAGTTAAAACAGTAACAACAATATCTTGCCTTTTCTTTTGTACGGGAGTGTGGGCTTAGTTAACAGTATGAAAAAAGAGAAGAATGTGAAATGAACATTAAACACTATTTACATTCCTTCACTTCCTTTTTTGATCTTTATCGGTGTCATCGGGATATTTTCATGTAGCTGTGGTTTGCCTCTGTACTCTGCTTTGCATTATTTTTACATTTAGAATTGCTGCCTGTGCACATTTCCCTATGTTGACAGTTCTCATACTTTTTCTTTCTTTCTTTCTTTTTTTTTTTTTGCTTTTCTGAAACATGATCCTTTAACTGTGATTTTTGGATATCTTTGTAAACAGCAGACATAGAGCTACTTTGTTATTTTTCACAGGTGGGTAGTGCCCATCCATGGATGAACAATAATATTCAACCAGCCCCCTATTCGTGGGCATTTAAGTTTTGTTCTTAAAAAAAAAACCTCATATAATATTGCAGTAAACATCCTCAAATAAAATTTTGTTTACATGCTGGAGTTTATCTTCAAGATAGATTTCTGGCAGCGGAAATGTTGGGTTACAGAATATGAACACTTAAAATTAAATTATCCTCCAAGATCACTTCCAAAATGGTTGTGCCGGTAATCCATTTACTCTTAAAGGTGACCTGCTGTTACCTATGTTGATGTGCCATGGTTTCTTTCACCATTTTCCTATTATTGAGCCTTTGAATTATTTCCCATGTTTTAGGCTGTCTTTTTTTTTTTTGCGGTACGCGGGCCTCTCACTATTGTGGCCTCTCCCGTCGCGGAGCACAGGCTCCGGACGCGCAGGCTCAGCGGCCATGGCTCACGGGCCCAGTCGCTCCGCAGCATGTGGGATCCTCCTGGACCGGGGCACGAACCCGTGTCCCCTGCATCGGCAGGCGGACTTTCAACCACTGCGCCACCAGGGAAGCCCTAGGCTGTGATTTTTAATCTTTGTTAGTTACAAGGTTACCTTACTTTTTCAAATTCCCTAACGTTTGAGTTTTGTACATTTGAAAATTTCAGTTAGGTAGAACTAGGCAATATTTCATCACAATTATTTTCCATACTATGCAGGCAAGAGAACTAAGACACACAGGTTAGCTGTTTTGCTCAGAATTACTGTTAATGGCAGAGCTTGGCCGAGGCCCCCCGCCCCCCATCCCCTACCCTGTCTCCTGCTTCTCCCTGCAGAGTGCTTTAATCCTGTGCCGTGCTCTGGAGGAGGTACAGACCCAACCCCTCAGTGGAAGTATGCAAGTTGTGCATAACTACGTTTAGACCTTGTAGTTCCCTCTGATAAGCTGCTGCGGCCCTTGGTATAGGGGTGACGTTGCTGACTGGTTCTGGTAGGGCTGGGCACCAGGGTGGCAATCCCACGGGCTGATGGAGGAAGATCCATCCAGCCGTATCCTCCTCCTGTTCCTCTGGGTTCTCAGGGCTCTGTTGACGCAGGCCTGCTGGCTGGAGTCTAGGCGGTCTGTGGTGTGGAACTGGCTGGCGCTGAACTGCCTCCTTCGCCAGGGGTTTGAATTGGGCTCCTTGGCTCTGTAGCACCATCTCCAGCCACTGGAATTTATCAGCCGCAAGTTTCTAGGAAATGCAAATTAAGAGGCACAAAGAAATGCAGGAGGATTTCTAGGAGGAGAAACACTCAGATCAGTCTCCTCTGCAGGCTTCTGAAGAAAGGGTCAAAGCCTTTCTCTGCCTAGACATGCACGGGGAAGGTGACAGCCTGTACAGAAATGTTTTTAAAGGAGGGGAAGGGCTGTGCACTGCAGGTAGAGCAGGTAGCTGCTGGTCCTGCAGGTCCAAATCCCAGCACACTCCCCACTCCAAACCCAGAGCTCAGGCCCCCACAGTGGCACACCACCTAGAGGCCTGGGAGCTAAACTTCCAGGTCCTGAATATGACCTATCTTATATAGACCTCACTCTGATTAGCCCATGAGTGTAATTCAGACTAGGGTGAGAATGACTGATAGGAAATGTTTTACAATTTAAACAAAATGCTAGGAAACCCAGAGAAATCTCTGCTTGGTGGAATATGAGGCAGATCTTTAAGGTATGGGTGCTTTTCCACTTAAGCCTTTTATTCCCAAAGCTATCCTTCTGTATCCTCCCCTTCCCTTCCCTCCCCTCCCCTCCCCCCAGGCTAGAAAACTAACAGTCAGCAATGTGATATTTCTTTTTTTGGAAATCTGTCAGCTCTTTCTACAGTGGACTCTTTCAATCAACTCAAAATGTTGTATGCTTTTACTGGAATCCAGGCTGATGACAATGTCTCTGAGGGGTGGAGAGGACATCCTTTCTCTCTAGAGGCCCTTTCCCTTCATGAAATCACATGAAGCCTGTGTCTTCCATCCTCCTTCTGCAGGTTCTGACGAGGAGTACATTTATATGAACAAAGTGACGGTCCACAAGCAACAGGATGCCGAGTCCCAAGACAAAGGTACGGGTCTGCCGCTGATGGAGAGGCCAGCTCCCAGGAAGGGGGCCAGTATAAGCCTTGGTCCCGTCCCACCCCTCCTTCCTCCCAGCCAGGACCACAGACAGGCCTGGTGGGGTTATTTTTGGAAGTCGCATTTTGGGTGATGCTATTTGGGGTTGATGTATTTTGGGATGTCTCATCAGGCCACCTCCTTGCCTCTTAAAGGTCTCGTGTCCCCTTCGTGGATAAGGATTCAGTCCCTAAAATCTCTCAGCGTTTCCCAGCATCGTCCCAGGAATAGGAAGTTATAATTCAGATGCTCTAAGAAAGCAGCTGTATAGGTGCTGATCCCACAGCCCCAGCTTTATGACTTTTGACAGAAGTCTGGATTTTATGAGTGTGTGTGTGTTGGGGGGGGTGATGGCGAGGAGTCGGTGATGTCAGCAGCTGCCTTAATATTCGATCGAAGGTTTTGTTCAAAGGTGATCACTTGGCAGAACATCTTACCTTCCACTGGAAGGACAGGTGGTGTCTTCCATGGCTTCTTAATCTTCTCTGTTCTGCTCTCTGCTTTTGTCTGAAAACCCTCAGGAGTGGGTCCAGCAGGACCCCAGGGAGGCCCAGAGGTTTGCAGAGCTGCCTAGCTGCAGAGGAGAGGGGATTAGAAGCCCCCGTCTCGCAGCTCTCAAGCCTGTGACTCAAAGACAGAGGCTTAGCAAGAGGTGGGAACACAGCATCCCCAAACATTCGGTCCTGTTAAAGACTTGGCTTCAGGACATCAGCCAGCAAAGCCCCAGGATCAGATCTGCCTGAACCTGTCTGTCCCCAGCTGGCTTGGCCACCTGCTGAAATGGTCAGGCTCAGAGGAGCCTTTGGGGCCTTTTCCTTAAAAGTGCACAGAGGGTTGGTGGCCAAGGTCCCCAGTGTGGCTTTCACCTCCTGCCCCACCACCAAGCGTGGGCTCCGCAGAAGTCCCCTGCACTAAAGCAGCCCCCGGGCCCTAGATTGTTTGCCTTCCGGGGAAACCATGGGGTGGACAGAGGTAATCACAGGGTCGGTGCTGAGAGCAGCTCAATATAGTGACCACGGGCAGCTCCTCCACTCACTGAAGCTCTGTGGCCAGGGCGTTTTGGACATGGGGCCGGTGGAGGAGAGGGTGCGGAACCTACCAGAAACCTCAAACCAGTTCCTCCTGAGGAAACTGCCCATGGCCGATCTACCCTATTCTTGGAGGAAAAACAACACTGGCTCCAGGGACCGCCTGCCTGGGTAATTAACACCTGCCCAAATAGAACTGGGGGCTCATGTGACCAGACATTCCTGGCTACTGAGACTCCACTGCAAGCCTGGGTGCCCCTCATCAAAGCCCTCTTCTGCTTGCTTCCCACAGCGCCCGAGGAGCAGAGCCCACTGACTAACGGCGAGCCCAGCCAGCACTCCTCGGCCCCTCAGAAGAGTCTTCCAGACCTCCCGCCACCCAAGATCGTAAGTGTGGGTCCGGGACCCCTCATTTCCCTGACTTGGGTCCCGTGAAGGTCCAATGCTTCTCGCAGGTGTCAGTCCACCAAGCGTCTGGCATTTTCGGAGCACCTGTTGTCTGTGGGGTCCGGGGCACCGGGAGGGACGGAGACAAGTAAGCGTGCTAGCAGGTGACGTCATTTGCTCGGCGCAAAGAGGAACGGCCGTGCGAGATGAGGGTCTCTGTGTGTCCGAGGCTACGCCAGGCTCTTCACCAGCACCCCATGAGCGGGGCCTTGTACAGACATGGGCACCAGCTCAGGCCACAGTGACCTTTCAGAAATGTAAACCACATCACACCACTTCCTGCTTGAAACCCACCAAGAGCTCTCACTGGACTTGGGACAGAACATCCACATTCCTTCACGTGGCCCCAGGGCCTACACGGTCTGGCCCAGCTGCGTCTCCAGCCTCATTGCATCTGCTCTTCACCAGCCTCCTTTCTGTTCCTGGGTTGTTCCCTGTGGTCAGTCCTGCCTCGGGGACTCTGCAGTCCCCGGGCCCTGGCCCCTCAAAGGCTGCCCCCTCCTCCTGTCTCAGACGTTCTTAGACAGACTTTCCCTGACTTACCCATGTGAGGCATCCCACCTCGGTGCCTGCCCCCATTACTGCCTGCCACACCGCCCAGTTACCCCTCCGTGTTTATTATTTGCCTCCCAGAGTAGGTGTAAGCTCCCTGAATCAGGGACTGTGTCTCGTTTACTGCTTCGTGTCCTGTGTCTGCACACAGTAGACCACACGCATGTTTGTGGATGGATGGATTTATGGACTCCTGCAGACTTGGGTTCAGATTCCAGCTCTGTCAGGTACTAGCTCCTTGACCTTGAGCAGGTTAGTTAAGGTCTCTGGCCCTCTGTTTCCTGGTGTTTAAATGAAAGGAACGTAAACATCTCTCACCTAAGCTCCTCTTATTCAGGGGGCGTGGCAGACCACATTAGCATTCAGTGAGGTGAGTGGTAGTATTTACATTTTATGGGTGAAGAACCCAGAATCAGTGGGTTTATAATATCCCAGTGTCACACAGCCTTGAAGTGGCAGAACTTGAACCCAAGTTCTTCCCACGCTAGGATCTGGCTGGGAAGGATTTCTGGGACCGTGGGACTGCACGGTCACTGAGCTCCCACCAAGCCATCCATCACTGGATCCGTAGGCTCAGGTCACCACTGAGGGGGTCCCGTCCCCAGACTGGCCCCTTCATTCATGCCTTCCTGGGGGCAGTACGGTTCTGCCCGCTGCTCTCACAGCTGGTAGGGCAGGCCTGGAAGGTCTGGGCAGCATCCCACTGCAGGAGCCCCTGGAGCTGGGTGACAGCTTGGCAGGGACCCTTCATCTCAGGCTGACAGACTTGATGGACTGAGCATCGGTCCCTGGGTACCCCAATATGCTGATGCCACGAGTGACTGTCATGTTCTGAGCCGCTGCCCACTCGGTGCACACAAACATGGTCCTCCCACCACCTGCCAAAAAACAGAGGCTCAGGGAGTTAAAACAACTGGCCAAGATCCCACCACGGGGAGGCAGCAGGCCCAGGATTTGTATGCAGTTTCTTGGTTTCTGGGCGACTCTGCGGCCTCCCGGACTTCAGCTCGGCTTCTTAGCCAAGTAAAGGTACAAGTCGTGTCCCTTTCCGCTGCAGGCTCCCCTCACTTTTGGCGCCGGGACTTGGGGAGGGGGCATGGCCTCTCAGCTCCCATCCAGTTGCTGCTGGTTTTAAGCAGACGGGAGGTGTTGTGGTTTTCGGGTTACGCCCCAAGCACCCCTTGCCGGATGGGGGGAAGGAGAGGTGGATGCTCTGAGCCAGGGCTGCAACTTTCCTAGCCTGAGTTCATGTGTGATTCTGACCGGGGTGCCTTTGGCCTCTGTGCAGTGGGGTGCCACTGCCCACCCCACGTGGGGCAGCTAGCTGCTTAGGGGTCCACACCAGACGGGAGGGGCGTTCACCTGGTGGAGCCTCTTAGCGGTGACTCGCTCTGGAAGCCCGTGTTTGACGAACGTGGTGGTGGACTGGGAACCCAGGGTCTGGGGCCGGGTCGTGGTCACAGAGTCCGGCAGCCCCGGGACTCTGGCTGGCTTTTCGTGCTCCCTTGCTAGCCTTCTGTGACCCCAGCACAGAAGGGGGTGTGAGACGCAGGGCCTCCGATCAAGGCCAGGACTGTGGTCGTCCCCTGGAGCGGACTCCCGGCATCAGCTGTGTCTGTGGGCCATCGGGGCCAGGAGAGGCTCGAGAGGAACCTATTGCTGCACTGGAAAGACACCACCACCCGAGATGTGTGGCCTTTCAGATGCGTGGTGATGGTTCCCGTGGACGTACTCCAGGCCGTGGGGCAACTTCCAGCAGAGCGAGCGGCCTTGGCGGTCTCCGCTCCTTGTGGAATTGCTCTGCTGAGAAGAACCTTTCCTAGGTCCCTCCTAGTTCTGTCCCAGTCGCCCACCTCCACCCCAGGGCCTTCTGGATGTGGAGTGAGGAAGAGGGGGTGCAGAACCCGGGGTCCTCCCTGCCTGCCCACACACGCCTGCTCCCCTCCAGCCTCCTCTCTGGTCAAGTCTGGCTGAAGACTTAGTCCAAGGCCCCCAGAGGAGCGGTGTCAGGACGGAGCGGGGAACAGCTGTGTCTTCTGGCTCTCACAGGGAGGAGGAGAACCAGAACAGCAAGTAGTTTGGGAGGGAGGGAGCGTGGCTGGCCCTGTGACCTCTCTTCCTCGGCCAGAGAAAGCCGTGTCCCTTCCCACCCTGACCCAGGAGCTTCAGGGCACCACGGTGGCTTGTCCTCTTGCATGCCCGGCCCCGGGCTCTCTGGTGGCTGTAGCGCAAGCTGGGCGTCTGCCTGGGGTCCTCAGTGCCCAGGGCTGGGCCGGGAGCGTGGCCTCTGTCCCAGGCTCAGCCCGTCCAACACTGGAGGGGGCAGCCAGGGGTCTGGAGCAATCCTGTGGGTGTGGCCAGTGACTCAGCAGCCGTGGTACTTCCAGGCCACGGTCTGCACAGCCAGGTGCGGCGGTTGCTTTCTGAGAGACAGACGTCTGCTGGCACCGTTGTGCTCCTGGCCTGGGCAGCCACCTCCGCCCGCCTCCCCTCTGAGGCCTGACCGTGCATCGGGGCTGGACTTCTGCAGGCTGCTCTGCGGGGGCAGGGAAGGCCGTCACCGTGGTTGGTCTGGGGAGCTCGGGCTGGATCCGCTAGCCCCCACCCCGGAAGCTTCCACAGTGCATTCTGGGGCAGGTTGCTCAGAACTGCAGGGTTGCCCCAGGTCACCTGGGCCACCCCGCATCTTCAGCTCTGTGTCTCATCTAAATCAGCACTGGCCAGGTACAGCCCCCTGACCGAATCCTGCACCACGTGCTTTTGTAAATAACATTTTGCTGGAATTCAGCCATGCTTATTCATTTGTGTATTATTTATGGGTGCTTTTGCACTACAGTAGCAGGGTAGGAGAGCTGAGGTCAGAGCCGCTGAATGGCCTGCAAATCCCTAAGTACTGACTGTTTGGCTCTCTACAGGTAAAGTTTGCCAATCTCTGGCAAGTCACGCTGAGCAGGGTGGCTTTCTTCCCTGTCCCTTCCTGTGAACCCTCAGTTATTTCAGGTTCCAGAGTCACACATCTTCTACTTCTTCGTTGAATGTGCACCATCTTCATCATCATGATGATAAAGTAACTTTCCTTTATTCTTAATTCCGGGAGTTTAGGATCTCTTGCTCCTCTGATAATAGGCCATCGCGCCTGTGTAATTATGTGACTCTCTTCTGAATTGTTGGAATCGTTTTGTCCTTTAATGTGACCCAGGCCCGTATCTTTTGCCCTGGCCGCCTTGAGGACAGGGGCTGTCCTGTTCTTTAAGGCAGTTGAGCTTGCTATAAGCCAGGTCATGCCCAAATACTTCCTCTGTATCCTCCCAGAGTACACCTGTTCTTCCCCCACCAAACATGCCTACAGGCACCTTTTCTCCCTTTGATTGATATTTTTATATCTTATTTTGAAGGTTAGTGAACACTAATATTTATTATTTAATAGTGCTGAGCACAGTTTAATCCTTACAGTGACCCCATGTGACAGGTACTTCTACTCTCCCCATTTTATAGCAAAGGAACTGAGGCCCAGAAAGGTCAAGTCAGTTGTCCAGAGTCACACAGCTCGATGTGCCAGTGTCAGGATTCGAACCCAGCCCCGAAGGTCAGATTCCTGCCCCACTGCCCTATCTGCCTCTCTGTATAGATCCATTTACAGATGATTTCACAGTGAGAGGCTTGGGAGACTCTCAAGAAACACCCCCTGGTGCTCAACTCCTAGATGGGAGGGCAGGCCCCCTGTGGGGATAATGACCCAGCAGGACTTCCCACAGGAGGGTTCAATCCCCTTCTGTCCTGTTCTAATCATGGGAATCCAGACCAGAGCCAGACCTTGGGTGCTCAGAGCTTCCCTCCGGATGGGATCCCCATGCCCTCACCAAGACAAGGGTTCCCACACCCCGTATGGGGAGTGGGGCTTCTTGGAGGCTGCAGCTGGAGGCCCAGCCCACGCAGGAAGCCTGAGCCCCAGGACCCAAAAGCAGAGACCTTGTCGGGGCCCAGGTAAGGAGACATTTTCCCCTCAGACCCCAGGAAGCAGGCTCTCAGAGGCAGCCCTTCCTCTGGCTGACCGAGGGGCCAGGAGTGGCCAAGAGGAGCAGAAACGTCTCTTCAGGCCAGGGGCAGCAGAGGCGAAGGGTCATCCACTAGCAGCTACCAGATGTGTCCACCATGTGCGAGGCCCTCGCCCCGGCGAGGAGCCCGGCCGGAGGTACTGCTCGCAGCCGTCGCCCTTCCGCAGCCGGCCCGGAGCGCAGCTGGGCTGCTTAGGAAATGAGCAGATTATTCTGTTCCTTCCTGCGTGCTGTGTGTCGCACCTGCTGGGGCTGCAGGCTGCTCAGAGCCTGCCTCTGGGACTTGGGTCAGCTCTCTCGGTGTCGGGCCAGATGGAGTTCGAAGGACGTGGTATGGGAGCCAGGTGGTGGCCTGGCCTCTGCTGACCCTCTTCATGTGGACCTGTCTCAGCTTGCCGGACAGCAATCCAGTAACCTGGCTCCTGTAGGGCGCCTGGGTCGTGGAGGCCCCCAGACAACGATGACAACAGCCTCCTCGTACTGGATACGCACCAGGCCCTGTGGAAGCACCATCACGTTTTGTCTCCTTGAATCCTCGACAACTCCAGTACTATTCCTGTTTTATGAAGAGGGAAAGTGAGACCCAGAGAGGCTGTCACATACCCATGGTTAAATCTATGGACTCCTAAAGGCTGGATTCGAACCTAGTTACATTCACTCTAGAGATCATAGAAATAGATCTAGTCGCCAAGCCACAGAAGACTTGGCTCTGGGGAGCCTGGTTTTGTGCAGCAGCTGCAGGAGCATTACTCTGCCCCCGGGGGAAGCTGGGAACCGACGCCCTTGTGGTCCCTGCTGAGTACTGTCCCACGGGGGACGTGAGCCCACGCTGCCTGTTCTCCCACCATCGCCTGGGCCAGGCCTAGGGAAGCTCTCTCTGTCATAGGTCCCCCAAAGAAGCTCATTTTCCATGGCAAAGGTTTCTAGATTTCCCCACCTCCTGCCCCTGTTCCTGGTGGGGCAAGGAATCCCCAGCAGCCCAGGGGTCCGTCCGAGGTCAGGGCCCCGTCTCTCCTACGATCTCCCTGCAGCCCCTTTACCTTAAGAGCCGTCCTCTGTCTTCACTTGGCACCCCCCGAAGGTCCAGGCCTGCCCCTCGTGTGGAACACGCAGCACAAGGACTTCTCAAAACCAGGACTGGGAATGCACTTCAGCTTTTGCCATTTCTGTTCTCATCACGAATATTCCCTTGGCCCTCTTCAGGGACTTGTGTGGATGGACACTTACACGTTCATGACCTATATATAGTAATATTCATGCCACCATCTATCTCTCTTTTTCCTCTGCTATTGCTTATGAGATTACCTTCGTAGTCTAGTGCCCATCTTACAGATGGAATAATGGAAGAGAGAACGATGTTCATGCTCTGTTCTTCTCCACAGTTGCATATGTTTTTGTTTTTTGCGGTACGCGGGCCTCTCACTGTTGTGGCCTCTCGCGTTGCGGAGCACAGGCTCTGGACGCGCAGGCTCAGCGGCCATGGCTCACGGGCCTAGCGGCTCTGCGGCATGTGGGATCTTCCCAGACCGGGGCATGAACCCGTGTCCCCTGCATCGGCAGGCAGACTCTCAACCACTGCGCCACCAGGGAAGCCCTGCATATGTTTTTTATTCTACTCAAATTATGCTCATTCA
This sequence comes from Orcinus orca, assembly GCF_937001465.1. Classification (NCBI taxonomy): domain Eukaryota; kingdom Metazoa; phylum Chordata; class Mammalia; order Artiodactyla; family Delphinidae; genus Orcinus; species Orcinus orca. The sequence continues at coordinate 74,742,281 of NC_064572.1, read as the reverse complement.
CCCTCATGCCATGTAAGAAATGCTGGGTGGTCCTGTCCTCTGAGCATCCTTCCTTGGTCCTAAATGTTCATCACACCCTCCACGCTCCCATGGAGCTCTGACCTTGTCTATTAAAGCACTTGATAAGGAGCTGTGAGCACCTAGTTAAGACTTTCTCAGGACTGACTCCTGACCATCTGGATGTGTCCCTCAGCTAGTCCGTGGGAGCCATCCAGTATCTGCTGAGCAAATGATTGAACTTGTTATGGGAGAGGTTTGGGAGTTAGAAGCCAGGTCCTCTTCCTCTGTGTACCCCGATCAGCCCTTGTCTTTGTAGAAAGTGTATTCTATGCAGAAGCCATCATAGCTACCATGACAGCCTGACTCCATCTGGCCTTTCAAGTGTGTTATGTCATGATGTGTACAATGATATCGTGTGTGTGGTGGGCATCGGAGCCTCATTTGGCAGGAGGCGGGGGGGGAATGCTGAGGCTTGGTGAGGTTAAGCAATGCGCCCACAGCCCTCCAGCTGGATGCAAACCAAACACTGTGGATGGGGTGGCTGACGGGAGTCACGATAATCCCCGTTCTCCCTCTCGACTTGCTTGACGTCCAAGCTGGGCATTTTTTTCTTCTGGTTCCCTCTCCTTCCACCCAAAGGGTTAATTCCAAGTTGTTCCCAGTGTATCGTATCTGAAAATGTTTGTTTTATTTGTTCATACCACAGATTCCAGAATGGAAACAGCTCTCCACCCCAAAGATCGAGTCTCCAGAGGGTTACTATGAAGAGGCCGAACCATATGACACATCCCTCAATGGTACATCCTGGGGACGGGGCTTGGAGGGGGTCCAGTCACTTCCTGCACGGAGGCCAGTGCCAACTCCCCTGGTGGTGACCGGCACACTTACCCTGGCTAGAAACACAGGGCAGCCTGGGCGGCTCTTACTGGAGAGCGTGGCCCGAATTGAGAGCTGGCCACAGAGCATTTGGCCTCTGGTCTGCTGGGGAGCTGAGACCTACAGCAGACCCAACCCACCCACAAGGAGGGGCTTGGGGTGGTCCACAAGGAGCTGGTTTACTGTGTCTGATGCCTTCTGTGGTCCTGCCTGGATGTTGCTGGATTCAGCACAGAAATGTGACAAAGAAGAGGTGTGTTGGCCGAGAGGCACAAGGCCCCGTAAGCAATGGAAATGTGGTCAGGCTGAGCCAGAGCCCAGTTTCCAGGTTCTTTCGCTGGACGAATAGTCACTGGGCTCCCACCATGTACCCAGCATGCTTCTAGGAATCAGGAGCTCAGCAGCACGCAGGATTCAGTGGGGTTCAGTGGTCACGGCACTTAGATTCTGAGAGGGAAGACAGACAGCAAATAAACATAGGATGTGTCAGGTGGTGATAACTTGTCAGGATGGAAAGCTGCAGGGGCTGGGTTGGGGCAGGAGAGGGATTTTATTTTAGATTAGGGAGGGCCTCTCTGATAGCATGACCTTGAGCCGATTCCCAAATGAAGTGGGAACTGGGTGGAGCTGATACCTGCAGGAAGAACTTTCTAAACAGAGAGCACAGTATGTGCAAAGGCCCTGAGGCAGGAGAGCCCTTGGCATGTTTGGAGGCCATTGTGGCAGGAGCAGGTGGGGTTGGGGGAGGGAGATGGGAGATGGGGACACAGAAGCAGCTGTAGGCCTTGGTAACGACTTCGGCTTTTCTCTGAATAGACTTTTCTCCAGCCTTTGGAGGGGAGGGTTGTTTGTGGCTGACCTAACTTAGGTAGATGGGCTTTGCTATGGGGGCAGGGCTCACGCTGTGAGGCCCTTTGCTATGGGGGCAGGGCTCATCTGTCCTCGGCCAGTGGTTCTCAGCCTGATGAGGTTGGATCAGAAATAGAAATGCTCTCGTTGTGGGGATTCTATAACACAGAAAGGCCTTGAAGGTTCTGGAAGAAAGATGGTTGTGACCCCATTCTCCCAGGTAGCTGGACTCTGGTCCCCTCACTCTGCCTTTCTCACCTCCTTCTCTTTCCTTCCTTTGTAAGTGAAAGGTCTTTGAAAGCATAAAGCAACTTGTAGATGTCAGCAGTAAGGATCCCTGGTGGTGGGAATGAACTTGGCCGAAGGGGGGACCTTGTTGGTGTCACAAAGAACTGGCCCTGGGATGAGATGGGACCAGTCACCTGGAGCCACATGGGATTCTTGTCCTCTTTCTTCACACTTTACCTACTGTCTGCGGTCCCGGGAACTGTGTGGGAGGTGAGGGCTTCTTTGGCCCAAAGGAATTTTATCCTAGGAGTCTGGTTTTGTGGACAGACATCACTTAGCTTGCGAGGTGTTGCCAAGTCAGCGGCCGGACTGTGATTTCAGACTGGAGCTGAGAGCGCGATGGGGCTGTCTGGGTGCGTCTGGAAGGTGGGAGCAGTGACTCACCCTGGGGAGCACCTCCATGTGTCTGAAGCCCATCTCTCTCGGGTGTGGCCTGTGCCAGCCGGGGCCTGCCTCCCAGACGCTCCCAGGGGCCTGTTGGTGGGGCAGACACTTCATCTCGACACAAACAAGCAGTCAGAAGGATCCCGGTGTTTGTCTCTCGACTGGGAGTTCATATTGGTTTTATCCAGAACCGGGGGGGGGGGGGGGGCGGGGGGGTCATCACAAGGTCAGGAAGGAGGGTGGGGAGAAGCCCAGTTGCCTTTGTCCCCTGCCAGCCCGAGGACGGAGGATGACTTGTGGGGAGCTGGTCATACTTACCACGAAGAGGGGGCCTCCCCTGCATCATAAGCCAGCCTGCCCTTGGTTCCTGCCTGCTGTCCCCCACACCTGTTTGACCAGTGGGACGCACAGGTCACAACAGCAGAAATGACCATTGGACTTCCGCCCCTTGCTCTACTTCTTTGTCCAACAGCGATTTTGCTGACTTCCTGAAAAAGACCAGTTGCTTGGCCTCTTGGCCTGCTTTATCAGCAGTCCGCTCACTGCTTCCCTGGGTCAGGTCCTCTCTTTGAACAAGTTTAGTAAGTGCCCTGCCGGCCTGTGCAGGAGCTATTAGGTAGAGCTCCTGCATTGCTGGTGTCTCCTGCTAGAGACGGTAGACATCAGTAACGGCAGCTGCTGTAACAAACAAGCCCTCTTGCAGCTTAGAGTAACCCAATGCAGATCTGATTCTCACTCACGGAATAGTTCAGCTGGGCGTTACTGGTCAGCAGGCTGCGTCCAGCGTGAGCTCGGTCACCTTCTGAGGCCACAGAATCCACCACAAAGAAAGGGTGGAGAACCTCTATGTGCTCCTTAAAGGCACCAGGCAGAGTGACACCCAGTGCTTCTATCCACATTCCATTGGCGGCAGGAAGTCACATCTCTGGATGGGAAGGGGCTGGGAAATGATGTCCTTGGCCAGGCTGGGGTACACCTGACAAGCCCACATCTCCAATGGGAATGCACTAACTTCTGGTGGGAGGGCAGCCGCGTCGCCACATCTCTTTGTGTCTCTGCATCTGGGTCTGCCGCTCTCTTCATCTTCTCTCTCTTCCTCTTGCCTTTGTCTGTCCTTCTGGATCCCACACAGATCATTCTGGCAGATTTCCCCCCAGTGGAGTCCCCAGGTGGGTACAGGTACCTGAAGGAGTCGTTTATGCCACAATCACCTTGGGTACTGCTTGTCCCAGAGCGGGAATGCCGGTGATCCCATCTGCTGCCTGGCCCTCTCTGAGGCGGGGTGCATGCCCCGAGGGTGGCTGCCGCCCTCTTCGTGTCCTCTTGCATGGGTTCTGCACGCACACGCCGTGTGCTGTCCCTCTGCAGACCCCTGCCTGTAGCCTCCAAACAGATGGCTAGAGGATGCAGAGCGTGGCATGGCTGTCCTGCCCTCTGTTCCCGAGGACATGCCACAGGACACAGTGGGTGCAGTCTCCACCTGGGGACAGCAAAAAGGGGTTTGGAATTATCTGAGCATCCTGCCTTTCACTCCTGTTCATCCTGCAACCTCTAGAAGCCAAGTACCTGTTTAAGAATACCCTACATTTATGGTTGGGCCGTGATCACTCTTTTTTTTTTTTTTTTTTTTTTTTGTGGTACGCGGGCCTCTCACTGCTGTGGCCTCTCCCGTTGCGGAGCACAGGCTCCGGACGCGCAGGCTCAGCGGCCATGGCTCACGGGCGCAGCCGCTCTGCGGCATGTGGGATCTTCCCGGACCGGGGCACGAACCCTGTCCCCTGCATCGGCAGGCGGACTCTCAACCACTGCGCCACCAGGGAAGCCCCGTGATCACTCTTAGAGATAAATAAAATGGTCAATACATTTGCCCTAGATTTCCTCCAAGCTGTTCCCCATCGCCCTTGGAGGCAGAGGGGTGGATGTTAGAATTCTCCATGGAACATGTGGGGCAACCCCAGAAGCACAGAACAGCCGGGGGCGGGGAGGAGGGGGGCGGGATTCGGCCAGCTTCTTCACACTAATCTCTGTAGCCTCGCTTATTAATCTTTATCACTGGAAGAGCTATCCCAGTGACTACATCATTCTTATTTCATTTATTGTGCAGCTAATGCAGTGCTGACAAGGGGTACATTTTTTACAGAATCACCCTGATCCTACCACCAGATCAAACCAACTATTTTGAGTTCTCTCTGAGCCTTTCAGTACTGTTCTCTTTGTATAGATAATTTTAATTGTGCTTTCTCACTTACTGTCTTATCTTAAGGAGATTCTCAAGTTGCAGACTAGTCTTCAGAGCTTTCACTGATTACGGTTGCACGGTACGCTGGATGAAATCAGACTTTCCTGAGTCTCCTTCTGCTGACTGTTCAATAGCACTTGAAGAAATATCTTAATGCATGTAACCTTCCCCACTTCCTTCCTTTTTTAAAAACTAGTTTCTTAGGATAAACTCCCAGGACTGGGATTATTGGGTCGAAGGGTATGAATGTTTTTATGGCGCTCGAAACAGCAGGCTGACAGGTTGGTTCCTGAGAGGCTGGCGTTCATTTATATTGCCACCAGCCATACGAGAGAGTTCAGGGTCCCCTACTGGGTAGCACCACTATTTTCAGTCTTTGTTTATTTAATAGGTATAAAATTGTGAACTATGCAACTTTTTTATTAAGCCAGGAAGGGGAGTAGTATCACATTGCTTTTCAAGAAGACTGATATTAAAATAGTCAAGGTATTATTTTTAAAAATATTAAAGCAAAATAAAACACATTTTCATTGGCATTGTAGCCAGAGTAACTGTGGCCGTGGCCTCATTCTAATTCAAATGAGGTTCTGTTTTCTTAGTATTGCAGGAACCTAGCTATGCAGGTAGTTTAAGAGGCTTCTGGAGAAGAGAAGATGGGGGACCCATGGGCTGTCTCTTTTCTGATGGGTAATGTGGAGAAGAAAGAGAGGTTCCATTCACTCTGACTCAAGGGGACAGAACGTGTCTGTAGAAGTCACAGGGAAGTAGATGTGACTTTCTAACTGTTAGAGCTGCCCAGTAATAGAAGGAATTGTCCAGCAGTCGGGCGGTATGAGCTCCCCGTCCACGGGGGGATTCAAGCAGAGGCTGGGGCAGGGTTACGACAGACAGGATTCCGGTGCTGAGCCAGGGGTTGGACCTGGATCCTGAGGTTCTCCTTTCTCCGTGTCCTGCATTTCGGGGTTTGATTGACTGATTTTTTTCTGCACCTAGTTTTTGTTGGCCTTGAATAGCGCAGTGAGGCCTGGGGAACAGAGAAATTCTTGCAGGGTGGTGGAGGCAGAAACCGAGGCATGCAGAGCAGGCACAGGATCGGGTGCAATTTGGTGCGTTTTGGGATTCTTTTAAACAGAATAAAAACGTGAGGGTGGCTCATTGCTAGAAAGGAAGGGTAGCAGGTGGGGATGGGCAGAAGATGCTAAGCTCGTGACGGGAGGTGCTCTGTGGGGAGGGAAAGAGAACGGAGCCTGTGGAAGATAAGCCGATTTTCCAGCAGGGCTGCGATTGTGAGGAGAGCCTTCAGGAGTGCGAGGGTGGCCGCCTTCCCCGGAGGGCCAGCTCCTGCTGCTCCCAGGACAGAACCAGGGACAGGGCAGGCCCAGTGGGCCGCTGCTGGAGGCTCGCCCAGCTCTGGGCTCAGACGGCGACCCTCTTCTCCTGGGCCCTCAGAAGCGATCTCATCCTTCAGCGGAGGAAATGGAGGCCCCCAGCAGGGGCACTGGACCTCTCAAGAGCAGGCGTGTGAGGGCCGCGTCTGGTCAGAGGTTTCCACAGGGTCTGAGGCGACAGGATTTGAGGAGGAAGAGGGAGACTCCTGGTTTTATGTCACCTGCGTCTGCGGCCGGAGGCAGCATCCAAGGCGCTTTGCTCAGGGGTTTGGGGGCCGGAAAGTCCGCCTGGGTGTGTGGTTGGTGACTGTGGGCTGGTCCAAGGGCACGGAGGGGGCGGGGTGGCCTGGGGACCACTGGCTGCCCCTGCCTGCTCCCCTCCCTCCCGAAGGAGCAAAGCCTGTTTCGGAACATCCCCTGCCCGCTGGAACTGTGACGGAGGGCTCTTCCTTGCAGAGGACGGAGAGGCCGTGAGCAGTTCCTACGAGTCCTACGACGAGGACGAAAGCAGCAAGGGCAAGTCGGCCCCCTACCAGTGGCCCTCGCCCGAGGCCAGCATCGAGCTGATGCGCGACGCCCGCATCTGTGCTTTCCTGTGGCGCAAGAAGTGGCTGGGCCAGTGGGCCAAGCAGCTCTGCGTGATCAAGGACACCAGGCTCCTGGTGAGTGTCCTCTCCCCGGAGTGGAGGTGCGGGTGGTCCCTGATGCCAGGTGCTTAGAGCCTGTCGCGTCAGGGGGTTTCTGCTTCTCCCCAGCAGAGCTTCGTGTGCAAGGATGAACGTGCTTTCCCTTAAGTAGGAAGGACTAGTACTTTCAGCAGGCTTTCAAAGGGGTCTGTGACGACTGCCCCCTCCCCTCCCCACCGATCCCATCCCACAGATATTTTTTCCGGGGATCTTTTTGTCCCCTGGTCTGTGGGCTACTTCTTCTTTACAGTCCTTTTGGGGTGGAGCCTGCTGCCCAGGCAGGTGACTGATTATAAGAGGAGACCCATAAGGGAATCAGAAGATAGTACTCTGACCACAGCCCCGTTTCTTGTTACTTTAAATTAAAATTTGGTTTTATGTCCCAGTGTGAAGTTCCATGGGGTCATTGTAAACACCCTTCTTCACTGGTTACAACCCGCCCTGCTGCGCGCAGGTGTTTTCCAGGTAATCCTGTTAAGCAGCCCCGTAAAGCACCTCCATCTTACAAGTGAGAAACAGAGGGGTAACGCATTTTCTCTGGTAGGGAGGAGAGTCGCTTCCTTTCTCTGCTAACACATCGTCTCCTAACGAATTGGATGATAAACTTGGCCTTCATCCCCGCTGGACCCCTTACTGGGGAAGCCGAGGAAGGAACAGAAGCAGAGAGACAGAGAACTGGGAAAAGTGCCTTCCACCCTGGAGAGGTGGGAGTTGCCTGCAGAGGACACATTTTAGGAGCCGGCGTGGTCTGCAGTGCGATTAGAGCAGCTTGGATGAGCAGGGCTGGGGAAGAAGAGGCTTGAGGGAGACAGAGACAGCTGCCTGGTCACTGACACCGAGAACACGCGTTGCCAGTGTTGGAGGTGACAGCTCCGCACTTGCACAGGGGTGTCTGGCCGTTGGGTTTGTTGTGCAGAGCCCACCCCTCAGCGGGTCCTGCCCTGCCCAGGGGCCCCTCCTCTGCAGAACCTGGCCAAGCAGCGTCTCGCCTCTCCCCTCTTCCAGTGTTACAAGTCCTCCAAGGACCACAGTCCTCAGCTGGACGTGAACTTGCTGGGCAGCAGTGTGGTGCACAAGGAGAAGCAAGTGCGGAAGAAGGAGCACAAGCTGAAGATCACCCCCGTGAGCGCCGACGTGATCGTGCTGGGCCTGCAGAGCAAGGACCAGGCTGAGCAGTGGCTCAGGGTGAGGGAGGCGCCAGGTGCGGGGGAGGTGGGCCTGCTCCGCTCTGGGGCTCCCCAGCCTTTTCAAAGGGATGGCTGTGGTCGGGGGTGAAGTGTCTATGATCCTTCAAGTTCGCAGGGCTTCCTGCGTCGTCGGTGGTAGCGAGCCGCCTTAGGGAAATGGGTCGCAGGGCTAGGTCTCTGCCACCTGGACTTGGGCTCTAGCTGAAATCCACTTGCCTTCTGGTCTCCAGTGCGGCATCGCCAGCCAGTTCAAAGGCTCCTTCCCGGGGGAGCTGGGGTGGACTCTGACAGGCATGTCTGGGAGCCTGGCCTGGACCAAGGCAGCGTCCAGGCCTGAGTCCCAGGCGGCACGCAGACCCTCCACAGCGAGCCCCACGGCCCCCAGGAGCCAGCGAACCATCTGGCAAATGTGGGTGTTTACCCCCGCAGTGAACAGCCACCCCTGCCCAGGATGGGGTGAGAGGAGCTGAGGGCTGGCTGCCCTCACCCTGTTTGGGCTTTGCTGCCAACCCTGCCGCCTGCCTCCCCGCCCCGCTTCCCTGGCACGCCACCAAACACCTGGGGGCCTGCGGGAGACAGGCCTCGGGAACACGCCCCCTCCCTGGCTGGGTCCCGAGGCCACATGTGGCTAGGGGGGCTCTGGCTTTGGTCTGGCCGTGGCTGCAGGCCTGAAGGGTCTTCCTCTTCCTTCAGGTCATCCAGGAGGTGAGTGGCCTGCCTTCTGAAGGAGCTTGTGAGGGAAGCCAGTACACCCCAGATGCCCAGCGCCCGAGTTGTCCGAAAGTAAGCCTCTACCCTGCCTGAAAGAGAGTTCAATTCCATTTTTGTCTCCATAAAAGTCAAGGTGTTAAGATGGGGAGCTTTGCTCTTGCACGTCAGCCCAGTTGATAAGAAACGTGCAGTGCTTGGTTAAGGGCAGTAGCTTCAGCTTGGCAGGGAAACTGATGAGAATGACAGAAGCCTACAGTATTTTCTTGCTTGGGGGAAGGTTTATTGGGACAAAAGTCACTTTGCCTCCGTTCTTGGGCAGGGAGATTTTTCGAGGCTCTTCCTTCCCACTTAGGCAACTGTCTGGGTGTTGGACCCCAACCAAAGGGCCCTACTGCTGATTTGCATGGAGCTGTGGGAGCCCTGCTTTAGGGTCAAAGTTGAGAAAGTTGGGCTGGGTGCTGGCCGAGGGGAGGGCTGTCACTGCGGGGTCACATTCCATGTCCCCAGGTGGGTGCCCGGAACCCTGCTGTGCAGAGGGTCCCTGTGGCTCATCTTGGGGTCCCCACCCCCGGCAGGGAGGAAGGCAGAGGATGGACAGAGGCCCTGAGCAGGGAGGAGGCTCTCTGCTCCTTTGGAAGGCACGGGCCACCCCCATGGAGGAAAACCCACAGCCTCCTAGGGTGACGGAAGAGGGGCTGATGTTTTCATTCTTATTCATTCCTTGGTCATTGACAAGAAAACCGAAGTCAGAGTAAACCTGGAGATTCCTTCACATTGGGGTGAGAAACAAGGCCTCTCCCTAAAGAGCCAGCACACAAGATTCCCGGGCCAGGTACTGCAGTCCTTGGTCCTCAGCGAAGGCCTTGTTGGTTGGGAGTCGCTGGGCTTGTTTTCCAGGGGTTCTGGAGTCAGTGGTTCTAGAAGAAGCCTGATGGGAATCTTCTGAGTGTCTACTCTAGGGACTGTCTCTAGTCCCCCAACAGCCCTGAGAATGCAGACAGGGGTGTTATCCCTATTTTATACACATGCAGGGTGGGGCTCAGAGAGGCCCTGCCGCACTAGAGAATGCTCCAGGTGGGATTCGAATCGTGGTCTGACCCTGTGAGGACAAGCCAGCCCTTCTGCAAAGCCTGCCGCGTTGGTAGTGCAGTCAACTCTCAAAAGATGTCCTGGTATGGGTGGGTCCCAGCTTCAGTTGCGATGCTCTCGTGCACCCTGGGGCTGGCTACCTGCCCTGCCCACTGGCTACGGAGCCGCCGTCACACCAAGTGGAGTAGTCATCTTGAGAACTCACGATCAAGGATATGCGGTGGCCTGAAGAAGGGAACAATGCTCTGGGATGGGGTGGGGAACCTCACAAGGGAAGGCAAAGGCAGGTCCTTTAGGGAGCCCCAGGGAAGCCTGGCCATGCCCCACCAGTGACTTGGACTCCAAGGTGACCCCTAGCCTACACCCAAGAGTCATCTATTATTTTCCCTTAAATTGTGGTCTCCCAGGTAACCATTCCCAGACAAGATCACCCACTTGTCTCTCTCTTCCACAGCCAGATGTAACTGAGAAGTACCTGTCAGCCTCGGACTATGGAAGCTCCATAGATGGCCACCCTGAGGTCCCAGAGACCAAAGACGGTACAAACGCTCTGGCTCTCAGCCTAGGGTTGGGAGGGGTGGTATCCCGGGCTTTGAGGCTCGGCTGTCTGGCTCAACCCTACCGAATTTTAACAGCTCATTCCAGCATGCCTCCAGTTTCTAAACTGCTTAGAAGTATACAGCTGATAGATCGCGGAAAAAAGGAGAGAGGACCAAACTGAAGTTACGTTCCATGAATTGCTGGGGGTAGAATATTCTTTCATCTCGTTTGCTAACCCTAGTTCAGATCTCTCTGAACCCATTCAGTCTGTAAGGATTCTCCAGTGCTGACGTGTTCTGTAGGAGAGGTTGGTGTGCCTCTAGAGACACCTGACTGCCCTGTGGATCCGAGTCTGGGGCACAGACCTGTGCGCGCACAGGGAGGGGCAGACAGGACAGGGACAGGTCTGCTAATTTTTCCGTCATCCATGAGCGCACATCGGTAGGCTGTGTGCAAGGCTGAAGGTTTTTCCTCTCATCTTGACAGTCAAGAAGAAATGTTCTGCTGGCCTCAAACTGAGCAACCTAATGAACCTGGGCAGGAAGAAATCTACCTCGCTGGAGCCTCCGGAAAGGTCCCTCGAGACATCCAGTAAGCTTCAGTAGCCGCCTCCTGGGCCAGAGGGCGGGCTCCCCCGCTGGGCCGCAGCCCGTCTCCAGCAAGGCGGCTCAGACGGCCAGGGCGGGGACTTGGGGTTTGCTCTAGCACCTCTTGAGCGGGTGAGCCCACAGTCCACAGTTTCTGCTGATCTTCGCTGCAGGCAGCCCTTTATAAAGCCTCACCAGACCCTCTTGCTGCAGCGTGCGGAAGTGAAGGGTAGTTGATGGCCGTCCTCCTCACAGTCTTTAAAGTTGTATGTTCATTCGATCAATGTGTATGGAGCACGGTAGGCACGGTGTTAGGGAAAGGGGCCCAAGCAGGCGGAGGACACAGTCCTGAGAGCTTACAGCTCAACAGAGATGATGGCCTTATACCCATAACCGCACACTGTGCCGTCTTACTAGCTACAAGGACTCGGGGACAGAAAGAACCTTCCTTACTCTGTAGACAGAGATGGATGGCTTCCTGGACCTGAGCTGCCAAGGCCGGGCGGGAGCTAAACGGGCTGGGATGGCCCCCGCGGGCAGGAGCAAAGACTCTGAGGGGGCACTGGTAAGACCCGTTAAGGGGATGACAAAAGCCCGTGTCGCCGGTACAGAGGGAATGTGTGGGTGCTGGGAGGCCCTCCAGGTCATCTCTGCTGCCCTTACTTGGCCTTGAGGAAACTGATGACAGGAAAGAGAGACAGAGAGAGCGAGACCTTTCCCAGAAAACATCCTGGCTTCCAACTCAAAGCTCATTGCTATACTTACGCCCCGGAGCCTGAAGGCCACTACTCTCCATCTTTGGGCCTTTTCCTCCTCCTCATGGAACCCGTGTACCAGCCCTGGGCTCTCTTCCTGAGTCCCAGTTCAGCTCTGTGTTTTGCGGCTGGCAGGGTGGGCTGGAGCGACAGGAAGGCAGCAGACAGGGCCCTGCCTTTGGAGTCTCCTGGTTCTCTGGCCAGGTTGCGGGGTGACGGCCCAGCTCTGCCAGGCCCTGTGGCCTCAGAGGGCACGGTGTTGGGCCTGGGAGCCTGGTCCCAGTGAGTCGCTTTGCGCGATGTGGCTGGGTTCTTGCTGGCCGTTACTCAGCAGGGAAGCACGCTCCTGTCCCCTGTGGCTGGGGAAGGGCCAGAGAGAACATAGCTACTCTCCTTCCCAGGACTCGGTGCCCGAGCTCCCTGCCTCTCTCTGGTCCAGAGAATCGTGATGGGCGAGTGGGGCGCCTGCCTGAATGAGCCAGAGTTCCTAGGTCCTGGGCTCACATTCTTCCACTTTGCTACTGTGATGTGATGGTCTCGTGGCCCTGAGAAATTCACGATCCCCACTGAGTGTCCAGCACTGGACTGGGTGCGAAGGTGGCCGTGTACTTTGACCCTGTTGCATGGGCCTAGTTCTTCCCGGCTAAGGTTCAGAGCAGCTGCCGGTCCCTTAGGATGGAGAAGGCATCCGCTTTGTAAGCCAGTGCCCGTGGGAAGGTGAGCAGCACAGAGAGATGCCGACCCACGGTGTGTGGGGCAGGCAGAGGGGCCCGAGACTGGATGTTTACTGATCTTTCCAGCCCCAGGGACAAGGCTGTGCTTGGCACACGGTGTCAGCTCCGTAAATATTCACCTAAGTTGGGAGGAAGCTGAACCCAACACATGCAACCATTTAAAAACAAGAAAGGCCTATGTGATGGACGCACCCCGGCACTGGCAGCCCCTGTGTGCCGGTGGAGAAAGAAGGGCTGCCTGGTGGAGAGGCCAAGGGGCACAGAACCAGGCGCTGGAGACGAACGTGGCAAGTTCCTGCCCTTCACAAGCTCTGTGTCCCGTTGGGAGGCTGACATGGAAGTGGAGAATGTCGCTGTTCCAGGACTCAAGTGTTCTGAAGGCCGACCGTGCAGGGAGGGCAGGACCCAGGAGGGCCAGCCACCTCTGGGAGGACGTGGAGGAGCTGGCTGAGGGGGGAGGGGCCTTTGCAGGCTGAGACCCAGCGACTGGGGACGGCAAGGTGTCAGGGGAGCTGAGGGAACTAAGGCTGTGGAGGTGAGGGGGTCGCATCTGCGGCCAGGACACCCAGGCTGGGGCGAGCTTCCTGCAGGTGGCCTGGGCTGGCAAGGGCGGGGGAAGGGAGACAAGGAGGCCGGGGTGGGGGTGCCTGCCTCGGTCCTGCACACACACACACAGACACACACGCACATGCACAAACATGCACGCAGACGCGCACAGGCACGCAGACACGCACGCACACCCACACACGCGCACACACACACACACACACACACACACACACACGCTCTCTGCCTGGTCCAGGCCAAGGCACGACTCACTTCCCTCCGGACAGGCCTTTCTCAAAACCCAGTAGCACGGTGCTGCCCACCTTCAAAGGATCCAGCAGCTAACACAAAGGAGAATTCACAGCCTCTACGAGGCAAGAAAGTCTCTCGGGCAAAGCATGGCAAGCCTTGGAGCTGAGAACTGGAGGAGCCTCTCCAGGGGTCCGGGAGCAAGGGCGGCCCTCAGCCACGCACCCGCCCTGAAGCCGCCTCCCACCCCACAGGTTACCTGAACGTGCTGGTGAACAGCCAGTGGAAGTCGCGCTGGTGCTCCGTCAGGGACAGTCACCTGTACTTCTACCAGGACCGGAACCGCAGCAAGGCGGCCCAGCAGCCCCTCAGCCTGGTGGGCTGTGAGGTGGTACCGGACCCGAGCCCCGACCACCTCTACTCCTTCCGCATCCTCCACGATGGCGAGGAGCTGGCCAAGCTCGAGGTACCGCTGGCCCTCTGGCTGGGTGGGAGTGGGGAGGCACGGCCAGGGCAGAGGTCGTGGTCACGGCTGTTTGCCGCAGGTCCTGAGGACCGCAGTCCTACAATGGGAGAGTCAACTTAGCCACCCTTTATTTTTACTTCCTTTGCCTGAGACTGTTTGCATTTTTTAAAAATTTCCATTCCCTTTCTGACCTCAGGGTGGTTGTGTTATAGGAACGGGACAATGAGCTATTTCCTGCACTTAGGGCAGGAGGAGTATTTATAACTCCCTGAGCTGCTGGAAAAACCTTCTGGGGACTCAAAGCGGGTTTGTGATTTCGTTTGTGTATCACCAGATGGGGGCCAGTACATAAAAATGCTGACTGTTAGGGCTTATCTGGCGGTGGAGGGGGGGGGAATAATAAGGTTTGTGACACAATTACATTATTCCCACTCCCCGTCCTCTGTTCGATGTTACATTTACAAAAATAAAAGGTGACCTAATGCCTCGCAATGAGCCGGGCAGGCCTGAGCCAGAGGGCTTTACAGGCACTTAAGCACACACCCCAGTTCACCCCTGTTCATCTAGTCCTGTATCCAGGGGTCTTCATCCAGATTTTGCTCCAATACTGCCCTCTGGTGGCTAAAAGATCCACATCCCAGCTGCTTCCCAGGGACAAGCTTGTATTCATTCCTGCATCCATCCATCCTGTTGACAGATACCTATTCAGCACAGTGATAGGGTGAACAAGACAGACTCCCTGCCGTGGAATTTACATGCTAGTACAAGAGTGAGATATTATTCAGTGGTTGTCCAACTGATTACTCAGTAATCACTCAGCAGTGGGGCAGGCGCTATGAATAGGTAGGAAAGTTTGCGTGCTGGGCGGATGGGGGCTGGTGTAGGGAAAGCCTGTGAGACAAGGTGGGGAGGGACGGGGGGGCTGATCCTAAGAGCAGTGGGAGACCCTAAAGGGTTTCAAGGGAGGGTGGCGTGTTCAGGTTTGGATTCCAAGATTCTTCCTCCAGCTGCTGGGTGGGGGACGGAGGAGAGGGGGACAGGAAGGGATAAAATGAGACCCGTTAGGAAGCTGTTACCATCGCCCAGCGCAGGGATGGTGGTAGCAGGAACTAGAAGCAGCCCGTGAAAAGCTGTATTGAGAAATCCACTTGAAAATGAGTGGGGAAAGGAAACCAGCTAAACGTCAAACTGCACTTTTAGCTGCCCCTCTGATCGCGAGAAAAGAGCAATAAGGTGGCAGAGCGGTGTTGTGTAATGCCAGCATGGTGACTGTTTTTCCTCACGAAAGTAAACCTGTAGTATTTATAGAATTCCCAGTTCTTTATAAAGCCCAGAAACCCTGTTGGCATTTTAATAGAAATACTCAATGTGATAACGTATTTGATTAGAATGCATTGTCCCCTGGAGAAAATCAGGCACCAACTTCACTGGAATTTAGCTCAAGATTTGTCAGAGCCAGCTGACCTGGTGTAACGTGTATAAGACATCCTGACTCTTAAAACCATAAACAAAAATAAATTTGAATTTTGTTATTTCTTAGGGATCCAGGTAGTCTTGTATAAATGGACTAGGGTTGTAAACTGAAATGTGATCATTCATAAAATAGAGGTGTCGACCTAAAATACATACATTTGAACAGTCCTCTCCCGGTCCATTAGCCTTCCAGAAATACATGTTTATAAACATCACGTGATACTTGGGACAGATGTCCACAGCATCACTGAGGTGGCACCAGGGTGTCAGCAGTAGCAGGAAATATCATTTGGGGGTCCCTGGGGGATGGGATATGCTAGTGAAAATGAAGAGCATGACCCCAGGGCTCCCAGAGGCCTTGCCCGGGGTGGGCATCAGGGCAGGGGTGGGGCACCAGGCAGCACACTCCAGCCCTGCTCATGTCCCTCTCGGCCTCCTCCCAGGCCAAGTCTTCCGAGGAAATGGGCCACTGGCTAGGCCTCCTGCTTTCTGAGTCGGGCTCCAAGACAGACCCAGAAGAATTCACTTACGACTACGTGGATGCCGACAGGGTTTCCTGTATCGTAAGCGCCGCCAAAACCTCTCTGCTGTGAGTATTAAGGGGCCTCCTGCTTTGCACCCTCCCACTCCCAGCTATGCTTCTAGACCGAGGCCCAGGCTGGCCTCTGGTGGTCAGTCGAGCAGGGTGGCAGCTGGGAACTCAGGGTGGGCCCTGTTCTACCCAGCAGCAGGCAGGCCAGGGCCAGGGAGCAGCCCTGCAGGAGGCCCAGCAAAGAGCTGAGCCAGACCTCTGGCCCGGGGGCAGCCACAGCATCCCTGGCTCTCATGAGACGCTATCCAGCTCCTGAAGGCAGAGTTGGTGCCTTTCCTGGCCTTCTGCTTTCCTTTCTGTGGAGACAGCACTTTCCCATGGCTCCATCGCTGGGTCCCAGCACACCCTGGAATAAGCAGGGCAGGGGTAGTACTTCTGCTTCCTAGATGAGCAAACTGGGACTCGGGGAGAAGTGGTCCTGGGTTGGGGGGTAGAAGCCGGCTGAGCCAAAATGGGGAAGGCATCTGGCCTGTGCTGGCCGAGTGTATTGTGAAGATGAAGCGAGAAAGGGTTTTGCTGTTGTTGGAAGGAGATCCTGAAAAGGAGAAATCAGGGCGAGAAGATGGCAAAAGGATTCCAAGAGGGAGGGGTACGGGGCGAGGGAAGTTCGTTTTTCGGGAAGAGAAATTTGGAACCAGGAGTTCTAGTAAGAAGGCCCTGGGGAGAGAGGGAGGGGATACCCCTAAATAAATGAATTTGTTTTAAAATGAGGTCAGAGCTAGTCCCCAGGCCTCCTGCACTGCCCACAGATTTCTCTGCACCTCTCATTGTTATGACTCCTTTGAGACTGGTGGCTTTTAGCACCCTGTCCTGAATCCTCTTTTGCCGTGTCTTCCAGACTGATGCAGAGAAAGTTCTCAGAGCCGAACACTTACATTGACGGCCTGCCCAGCCAGCATCACCAGGAGCTACTGTATGATGACGTGGAGGTGTCAGAGCTGACGGCTGTGGTAAGGGCGCCGGCTGGGCTGCAGCCTGGGGCTGCCCATCCTCTTCCTGCCAAGCCTCAACGCCAGAGATCGTTAGATGGTCGGTCCCTGAGAGGAATGGACTCCAGGTCGCCCTGAGGGCCATCAGTGCAGAAACCGAGGCGCGAGAGGTCATATTTTGTATAGTGGGGCGGTGCCGTCTGCCTGGCTGGGGGACTTGTCTAGATAAAACAGCTGGTTAACCACCCTGGTCAGTGCCAGGGGTGCGGGGTGTGGCGGTGGGAATGGGGAGCAGCAACACCATTAGCCTTTTTTAAAAACTGAAGTAGAGCTGATTCGCAATATTATATTAGTCTCAGGTTTACAGCACAGTGAGTCAGTATTTTTATAGATTCTATGCCACTAAAAGTTATTACAGGGGCTTCCCTGGTGGCGCAGTGGTTGAGAGTCCGCCTGCCGATGCAGGGGACGCGGGTTCGTGCCCCGGTCCGGGAAGATCCCACGTGCCGCGGAGCGGCTAGGCCCGTGAGCCATGGCCGCTGAGCCTGCGCGTCCGGAGCCTGTGCTCCGCAACGGGAGAGGCCACAACGGTGAGAGGCCCGCGTACCGCAAAAAAAAAAAAAAAAAAGTTATTACAAAATAATGGCTGTAATTCCCTGTGCTGTACAATCTATCCTTGTTGCTTATCACCATAGCAGTTTGTATCTCTTAATCCCATACCCCTATCTTGCCCTTCCCGCCTACCCTCTCCCCACTGGTAACCGCTCGTTTGTTCTCCATATCTGTGAATGTTTGTTTTGCTACATTCACTTGTTTGTATTATTTTTTAGGTTCCACATACGAGTGGCATCACACAGTATTTGTATTTCTCTGACTTATTTCACTAAGCGTAATACTCTCTAGGCTCATCCATATTGCGGCAAATGGCAGAATTCCATCCTTTTTTATGGTTGAGTAATATTCCGTGTCTGTGTGTGTGTGTGTGTGTGTGTGTGTACACACACACACACACACATATAATACATACATACATCTTCTTTTTCCATTCATCTGTTGGACACTAGGGTTGCTTCCATATCTTGGCTACTGTAAATAGTGCTGCTATCAACACTGAGGTGTGTATAGCTTTCCAAATAAGTGCTTTTGCTTTTTCTGGATATATACCAAGGAGTGGAATTGCTGGATCAGATGGTAGTTCTATTTTACTGTTTTGAGGAACCTCTGTACTGTTTTCCATAGTGGCCGCACCAGTTTCCATTCCCACCAACAGTGCACAAGGCTTCCCTTTTCGCCACATCCTCGCCAACATGTTATTTATAGGCTTTTGAAGATAGCCATTCTGACAGGTGTGAGGTGGTATCCTGTGGTGGTTTTGATTCGCATTTCTCTAATAATTAGTGATATTGAGCATCTTTTCCCGCGCCTATGAGCCATCTGTATGTCTTCTTCGGAAAAATGTCTGTTCAGGACTTCTGCCCGTTTTTTGATTTTTTTTTTATATTGAGTTGTATGAGCTATTTATATATTTTGGATATTAACCCCTTGTCGGTCATATCATATGCAAATATTTTCTCCCATTCCACAGGCTGTCTTTTCATTTCATCAGTGGTTTCCTTTGCTGTGCAAGAGCTTTTAAGTTTCATTAGATCTCATTTGTTTATTTGTCCTTTTATTTCTTTTGCCTTAGGAGACAGATCCAAAAAAATGTTGCTATGCTTCATGTCAAAGAGTGTTCTGCCCATGTTCTCTTCTAGGAGTTTTATGGTTTCAGGTCTCACACTGAGGTCTTTAATCCATTTGGAGATTATTTTTGTATGTGGTATGAGGAAATGTTCTATCTCATTCTTTTACATGTAGCTGTCCAGACACCATTAGCCTTTGAGGCTCACAGCTGAGGGGGAAGAATCCCCCTGACAGCAGGTTTGCTTCACTGGGCGTGGGCCTCTGTGCTAAGGGCTTCTGTGGGTTATCTCATTTAATCCCAGCCACCCGATAGGGAGGTACTATGAGTCTCTTCTCTCCAGATGAGGAAGTGAGGTCGCGAAGATGAAGTACTGTCTCCTGGGTCCCCCAGCTCTTGAATGGCAGACCCAGGCCTTCTAACTCCAGCTCAGCAGGAGGCTCCCTGGGAAGGAGGCCCTGCGAACTCCGGCACAAGGAAGGGGACGGGAGACCTGCGGCAGGGCCCCCTCCAGAGCCCAGGGAGCCGAGGCGGTGGAGAAAGCCCCCTGTCTCTCCCCTGTGCAGGGGGAGGCCCCTGAGGAAGCTGCTCCTGCGACAGATGCCCCGAGTGAGCCTGACCCCGACCGCGTATACCTGGACCTCACGCCCGTCAAGTCCTTCCTGCACGGCACCGGCGGTGCACAGGCCCGGGCCCCCTCGCCCACGCTGCCCCAGCCGGACCCTCCGGCCGAGGCCCTCCCTGCAGACCTGAACCCCACCCCCGATGAGCCCCTCATGGTGTCTCCAGAGAACCCCGAGTTGCAGGTACAGGGGGCCCCCCAGCAGGTGAGCTGGCCTCACCTTCTGGGGTGTCTCGGCCAGCTGGGTCCTGTTTGCTTTCTCCCAAAGCAGATGCAGCAGGAGAGTCAGGAACCTGAGGAGCCTTCCCTGGGAATCACGGCAGTCAAAATCCAGACTGAACAGCAGAAGATCTCCTTCCCACCGAGCTGCCCTGACACTGTGCCCATCACCCCAGCCGGGGCCAGCCCACCTGTGAAAGACAGGTTGAAGGCAACCAATGCAGGTGCCTGTGCTAGATTAAGAGTTGAAGGTTTTGGAAAGGGCTTGGAGAAGTTAGCCCAATTCCCTCCCTTTCAGATGAGGAAACAGAGGCTCAGAGAGGTGAAGGACTTGCCCAACGTCACACAGCAAAGAAAGGGTGGGCCCCATTTCCTTTTCTGTCCGTGCTAGGCTGGCCTGGCATCCAGCTCTAATCTACTGCCAAAGCCCTGGGTTCCGTCTGAGCCTGCAGAGTGGGGTGGGACAGCCCTCAGGGGCCAGCCTGGCTGACCCGGGGGTTCCCCTCTCTGGGTCTGTAGAGATCAAACTTGGCAAGAACAGGACAGAAGCCGAGGTGAAGCGGTACACAGAGGAGAAGGAGAGGCTTGAGAAGAAGAAGGAAGAAATCCGGGGGCACCTGGCTCAGCTCCGGAGGGAGAAACGGGAGTTGAAGGAGACCCTGTTGAAGTGTACAGGTAAGGGCCCCCCCTCAGCAGAGAGGGCCCGTGGAGGGGCCTGGGCTTTCCGGGGGAAGAATCCGCATCTGCACCTGGGCTGCAGCCCCGTCAGCCTTTGGCGCAGGTGGGTGCTCCCTGCAAAGTCCTCCCCCTCCAGCCCGTCTGAAGGGCCACTGTCCTGTACCAGGACGTAGCTGGAAAAGCTGGTTAAAGGAGGAAATGCTCTAAAAATTGTGTTTAGACCTGAAGTGTTTGATTCTCACTTAAAACAAATGAATATTTTTTGGCCCATCTTCTAAAGCAGTGCCAAGGTCTTTTCCTGCCATCAGGGCTGGCTGACGGGAGCCCTGGGTCCTGGTTTCCACAGTAACCACATCTCTAATGCCTCATCTGGTCATTTTTTTACAAGCACCTTGAGTTTGTGTTCATTTTAAAGAAATCTGAATCCTTGTAGATTATTTTCCAAGTCATCTTCATATGATTCTTCAGCCGTTTCCTAGCACCTTGTTTCTCCCAAGACCTTTCAGCAGCATTTGACTTCGTTTTCAGAGTAGTAACTCTGGGCTCATTTAATATTTAAACTGCAGACTCACACTAACAGGTTCGGGCTCTCTGGGAAGCTTATAACATGATTGGTGGTGGAAGGTCATAGGGGGCACAAAGTGACCCACTGTTTTTTTTTGTTTTTGTTTTTTTTAATATTATATCTTTATCGAGAGAGAATTCACAGACCATACGATAACCCATTTACAGGTGGTTTTCAGTATATCCACAGAGCTGTGCAGCCGTCACCACAGTCAATTTCAGAACACTTTCATCACTCCTCATTAGCAGGCGCCCTTGCTTAGGATTCTATATTGAACACGTCCATCCTTTCCTCTAGCGCAGTGAGCTCCTAGGGTTGACTCTTCATAAGTCGTCATTTCTTGGTGCTGTAGGACCAACCTGAGAACTCCAGGGTGAAGAGGGAAGCATAAAACAGGGCTGAGAAGGTGCCAGGGCTGAGGACCACTGCTCCACTAGGCCCAGGGAAGCAGCACACGTGCCAGAAGGATGGAGGGAACCGTGTGGGGCAGGTTGCAATGGCCCAGCCATCCTCCAAGGGTCATTAATAAAGCTCCTCTGTCCCTTTGGGGTCGCTGTCACAATAGCAGGTATCGAAACAACTGAGAGTCTCTCTACCAGAAGGGACTTAGGACTCAGGTTCAGGCCCTCTCGTGAAGGCAGAGCTCTTCTTCTGGGGCCTCCCCAGCCTTTGTGGAGTGCGGACACAGGACCTGGGCTGGGAGGCCGCCCATCACCCAGAGGCCCATCCCAGCCCTGAGTGTTGGAGCCAGACCTGTGGTCCGGGGCCACTTGGGGTCCTGTTCCGGCAGAGCGTGTGCGAATCCTGCCCTCCCCCTGGTGGGGGCTTCTGGCTGAAGGGCTGTTTGTTCCCTGCAGCCGACTGGCTTCTCTCTGCAGACAAGGGGGCGGCAGCCAGCCTGGAGGAGAAGCTGAAGGAGATCGATGAGGAGTGCAGGGTGGAGGAGCGCAGGCGCGTGGACCTGGAGCTCAGCATTGTGGAGGTGAAGGACAGCCTGAAGAAGGCCGAGGCCGGGCCCGTGACGCTGGGCACAACTGTAGACACCACCCACCTGGAGAACGTGAGCCCCCGAGTGAGTCTGGGAGCCGCGTTCCTCTGAGCTGCTTGCAGGGCCTCCTGGGCTGGGCTTGGGGACTGGGTCACCCTCCCCGCCCTGAACTCAGCCCTCCCTCTCTCCTGTGACCACAGCCCAAAGCTGCCACCTCGACTCCTGCCCCGGACTGTACCCCAGTCAACTCCGCAACTGCGCTCAAGAACAGGCCTCTGTCGGTCATGGTCACGGGCAAAGGCACCGTCCTCCAGAAAGCCAAGGTAAGCGGTCGTTCCCGGCCTCCTTCTGGGCCACGGGTGGCAGCAGAACTGTCACTATGGTGGGGCCCTTCTGAGGCGGGTGGCACTTTCCAGCTTCGAGTGGGGGCTCTGCTCTCAGCAGGAAGAGGCAGGGGCTGGGGCTTTGCTGTGTCTTTGGCATTGACCAACCAGAAAGGTGCTTGTGCTTGGTTCAGTGTCCTTACGAGTCAGCCTGAGGGCGCGTGAATCCCTGCACTGCCCGCCACGTGATATCAGTAGAGTCTGGGGGAGAGCTGCAGTTCAGAGACAGACTGGCGCTGGACAGTTTTCCAATTAAAAAAAACCTCAGTGACTCTGAAGGACTTCTGCCATGAAAACCAAAACAGCAGATTCAGACAGGTGTCGGATTTGCCTAAAGCCATCCGGCCGGCTGGTGACAAAGGCTCAGTAAAAGGCGTAAACAGGGAGCAGGTGCCCATTGCTGGGTTTTTGCCTGAGGGCTAGACAAAAAGTGTTATGAATCCTTGACTCATTTATACAGTCAAGAGCATGCCTAGAGCTGCCTGTGTTTTTGGCAAACTCTGCTCCTTATTTTTATCCTGCTTATTACCTGCAGGAGATATTTTGAGGCACCTGCACCAATGACTAAGTATTAAATCCATGCAAGCACACGAGCCACTGCCACGGCAGACATCACTCACCTCCCTCTCTGCTGCTCCAGGGCCTCAGAAATCTCTGAACACGTGCTCCAAGCAGTGGGGGACACGCAGGGGTTGAACCTTACTTAATTGGCGTCTCTATTCCTAGCTTCTTCTAGGAATATGTAGGTTGGCTACGGAGGATAACTAACTTTCTTCTTTTGGGGGGATGCTGGTGTTTGAATGGTACCCTAGGAATGGGAGAAGAAAGGAGCAAGTTAGGAAACAAACTTCATCTAGAGACTCTCCTGTCAATATGGACCTTGGTGACAATCCTGCTTCATTACAGTCTTCGTTAAAGCAGCAACTCTGTAAAAGGGTGAGTCTGTTTACAAGAAAAAGGAAGGACTGGGGTTCTATGAATGGAAAACTTCAGCTAAGAGGAGGCTCTGTCCCTTTGCAGAGCCAAAGGAAGTAATACGACAACAACAACAAAAAAGACTTGTTTGGAGACCTAAGTCTATTGGTTGTAAACATTACATTGCTGTATTTAGGGGTATTCTGTGTTTCTTCCTTGAAGTTTTCAGCAATTGCTTTATCAAGCTTTTTAAGTGAAAAGATTCTGATATGGAGACTTTGGTGGAAGAGAAATTAAGGTAGCAGGGCCCTGTCCCACTGGTCACATGGCTTTGGTGATTGAGAAGGTCTAAACCCCTATCTGATTCTTAGCAGCGTCAGGGGTTAAACCGTCCTTGTCTTCAACTGTGTAAAGCCATCTATGGTTTTTTGAGAAATGGTAACGGGGAAAACATTTGGGACCAAGCTGAGGCACTGTTGCCAGTAAATTAAGGACTTTTTTCAGGCTAAAGCAGGCCAGAACCAATTGCTTTTAAATAAAATTTTAAGTGATGCTGTATTACATAGAAAAAAAAGTTTCAAATCCTGTAATTTAGAACAGTGAAAAGTGACTGTTGAGATTTAACTGACATTTTACATTACCATAGAAACAAGATTACCCTGTGTTTACAGATTCAGTCCTGCGGTGAGGCGATTTCTAAGAGAAGAGTTACTTAGTATAATGTTCTCTTAGTCCCTGTTTTTTTAAGTTGTGCTCGATGTCCAGGCCCTTATCCAAGAAAAAGAGGGGCGAGTTTTGTTTCTGGTGGTCTCTTTCTTCTCTTAAAATTGGCAGTGCTGTTCTTTGTGTTGCCCGTTCTTCTCTTCTGATGGCACTGGTTAACACAGGTTGGAACATTTCACCTGTCATCTCTCAGCCTCATTTCTGGGGGTTCTGAATCAGAGTTCTTTAACACTGGTTCCTGAGAACTAAAGGTCTTTTGAGTCTTATTGTCTTTCTAATCCCAGGGCATTTATTTCCTTTGTCATAAACACTTGGTGTCCCAAGTGGTGAGTTAGTTTTGGTTTTTTTTTTTTAATAAAATGTTAATTGTATTTTGGATTTTCTTGTATTTCATGGAAAGACATGGGGCAAGGCCTGGCAGACTTCTACTTAAAGGGGGGAAACATCATGGTTATTTATGCACTGAACTTCACACTATGTGCAGTAAAAACTGGTAGAACTACAAGGTGGGCTCTTAGCAGGAGACTTTAAGCCTCCTTAACTCAAGTAGCATAGGTAAGGCTGAAAGAAGATTTTAATAGTAAAATTAACACAAGGGAAACATCTTTAGAGGCTGACCATATATAAGTGGTTGAAAATCAGTACTCCTAGAAATTAAACACACTCCTAAATAATTCCTGGGGGAAAAAAAGGTACCAGTACTGGGAAAGGTGCCTTAGTAGTAATAATTAAGAAAGTTTATAGCATAAACATGCTGGTTTTAAAAATGACAAAACCAGGGCTTCCCTGGTGGTGCAGTGGTTGAGAATCTACCTGCCAATGCAGGGGACACGGGTTCGAGCCCTGGTCTGGGAGGATCCCACATGCCACGGAGCAACTGGGCCTGTGAGCCACAATTACTGAGCCTGCGCGTCTGGAGCCTGTGCTCCGCAACAAGAGAGGCCACGATAGTGAGAGGCCCGCGCACCGCGATGAAGAGTGGTCCCCGCTTGCTGCAAATGGTGAAAGCCCTCGCACAGAAACGGAGACCCAACACAGCCAAAATAAATAAATAAATTTTTAAAAAATGAGAAAACCAAACTTCTGGCTCATTGAAAAGGCGAATACAATAAAAAGACAGCCTAGGGCAGTATTAAATGGCAGAACTGAAAAGGAGGCCTTAAGTAGAGATACTGACAAGACTTTTGAAATTATAAGAAAACACTATGAATATAGCAGCTTGAAAGTCTGAGGACTATATATTTTTCATTTTAGAAAGTTAGAATTTTGTATCAGAGCTATGCTAACACATACTGCAAAAGAAAATCTCATTTTTGAACACAGATGAACAAAAGCTTTAAAGTAGTGGCAAATGAAATTCAACAGTGCTTAGAGAATCAGGTATTGCGACCAGACAGCATTCACCCAAGAAATCAAAGGTGATTCAACAACTGAAAATATACTAATGGGTAATTTATCATATTAACCGATTAAATGTGAAAAAACATCTTCTGAAAGGAAGCAGAAAAGCAAAACACAAATCTCAACACTCCTAATAAACACTCTTTGTAAGCTAGGAATAGAAGTAAACATTCCTTATCAAGTAATCCACAGAACATCATGATGAAAAAGTCCCTTCAAGTCAAGAACCAGATGCATGCTGTTACCACTACTTCTTAAAACATTATTCTGAAGGTTCTAGACAATGCAAGATGACAAGAAAAAGCAGTATAAGATTTCAAAAGGAAGAGACAAACCTGTCATTACTTGTAAATGCTGTCTTTCTAAAAAAGCAAGAGAATCAAATAATCAACTATTAGAACTAGAGCATTTAGCAAGTTGGCTGGAATAAGGATCATTTGGAGAAAATAAAAGATTTATGATCTATCTGCAGTGTTTAAGTTTTTCCAAGGAGAACATATTTATATATTACATGTGTAATTAAAAGCCAATTTATTTTAAAAGAAAGAAAAAGGGTTGGCTGGGAAAAGATCACTTAAGGCTATCTTGTTAGGAATTCCCTCTGCCGCTACTGGGACCCCAAAAGGGTTGAACTCTTCACACCTTCACTAGAAAAGGTAAAGTTTCAAGGGCTGGGACCTAAAAATAGCAACAGTAAAGGCTTTGATATGTAAGCCCAGGGACCACAGTTTTGTGGGGGGTTTTTTAAGTCCAATTCAAATGGGACATCAAAATGTCAGCCCTGAACCAGACAAAAAGCCTACACTATGAAACGATTAAACTGCTGTTAATATAAAGGGGTTCATGTAAATTCAGATATCACCTATCAGCACCTGCCAGGTGGGCATGTGACCCTGCTCTGATGTCACCTTCTGCCAAGGCAAAAGCAATAATAGGAATGAAAATATCCCTTGAACGCAAATGACTGTCATGCACAGTGCTCGGCACACAGGACTTTTTAACGTCTAACAGAACCATGGTGGTGACCTTTCAAGTACTTTTCTTGCACCAGAAATCCTAAAGTTCTTAAAGCTAAGCAATACTTAAACCAAGGTAGCCTTGAATGTTTGCCTATAAAACATCACATTAAGGTATTTACTTTAAAAATAAGAACTGTGATAAAGTATTTGGATTTAAATCAGAGATCTACAAAGGCTTCTACCAAAAACCCAACTCCCAACACGACCACCCAGGGGGAGAACTGATTCCTAAATACTGTGGGGTAAGGAAATAACCAGTTCACCAAAAAAATATTCCAACTAAGCCTCTTTGCCATTTAGGTACAAAAACTCCTGTTAAATAAATAACCAACATTACTTCTTGAAATATTCCTTTCAAAACCAGGTCTAAAAAAAAAACCTAAAACCAAGCAGAATAAGATCTACGCCTAAAAAAACAAAACTCCTCCAAGTTTCTTTGTTCTATATTGATTGAGTTTAAGAATTCTACTCCTTTTTGCCCCCAAAGGGCAGAGTAAGACAAGCACTCAAGAAACACCCCGCAATTAACCCTCCTAAGTAAAGGCTGAGAAGCCCCTCGAAGGGAATGCTGCCCAGTGCCCAGGCCCAGCTCACGTGGCCCCTGGAGACCAGGGCCGTTTGCACACTCAGCCCCTCCCCCAAGGCCAAACAGCTGGTTAATCAGTCACCTTCCAGTCTGGGGCCTTTCCAACTCCCACACGCGGATCCAGTCACCAAAACTAGTCACAAATGCCACTCAAGCCCCTTTTCAAACTAAGAATGAATCCCTCTGGGACATCTTAGGAGAAAGATGTGTTTCAAGGTCCACCCTTTGTCTATCTTGAAGTGTCATCACGTCGGGGGTCCGAGTGACACTCTCATCACTGCCTTCTGTTGGGCATGACTGTCCCAACAACGTTCTACTTAGCATCTGTTGTGGGAAAAGTGAGCTTCAAACAGGCCATCGAAAGTCTCCAGTTTCCTCTGTTCCTCCTCAGGGGAAAGGTGGCAGATGACACCAGCTCAGCAGCGTTCAACTAGGTCAGCAAAGTAAGTACTTACACCTGAAGAATTTTCAACATCGTCGTTAGGGGCGATATCAGCTGCTACTGTGTCCCTAGGCAGCACCGTCTGCAGCTGGGCCCTCTCTTCTCCCTGGGTCAGGAGAGTGGGCAGGAGGGTTCTGGACAGGGCTGAAGGCAGACACGCAAAGGACCCCACAGGACAGGATGCTCCACTGAGGGCAGGCCCCCTTTCAGCGCCCAGGGAACCCAGGCCTTCTTGTAGCAGCCGGGAGGGGGGCAGCTGCTGCCCTCCTGCAGGCTTTCGGCTGGGGCCACGTGCCTTGGGGGCATCTCCTCTCAAGGTCCCTGGGAAAGAAGTGAACTTTGAGGACACGAGGATTGTCTGAGTCCTCTTCTCAACCAACTAGCTGCCTCACGGGCCCCATCATGCCTTGCTCTTACTCCGTAAGCCAAGGAAGAGGTGCCCCTCACATCACGCCTGGTATCAGGAAGCCCACCTCTACCAGTGCCTGAAAACCCAGGGCTCCAGTGGGAATCATCCTCTGGCTGCCGCTGCTGTTCTAACTTTAAATTCATGAACGGCGGCCACAGGTGGGCCAGAGTGCTGCCCAACAATCATTCTCTACGTCCTCACTCTGGGCCCCTTCTCTCCTAGACAGTTACTAGTTCTCTTCCCTCCTCAACCTCCATGTCTCCCCATCCTCTCTCTCAGCTGAGCAAACAGAAACGGTCGGGGGCTTCCCTGGTGGTGCAGTGGTTAAGAACCTGCCTGCTAATGCAGGGGACGCGGGTTTGAGCCCTGGTCCGGGAAGATCCCACATGCCGCGGAGCAACTAGGCCCGTGAGCCACAACTACTGAGCCTGCGCGTCTGGAGCCTGTGCTCCGCAACAAGAGAGGCTGCGACAGTAAGAGGCCCGTGCACCGCGATGAAGAGTGGCCCCCGCTTGCCACAACTAGAGAAAGCCCTTGCACAGAAACAAAAACCCAAGACAGCCAAAAATAAAAATAAATTAAAAAAAGAAGGCTCAACATTTTTAAAAAAAAGAAACGCTCGGAACTCCCACCGACTTCCACCGCCACATCTACCCACCCACCTGTACCCGTGCCACATCCTCTGCCTGCCTTTCAGTTAGTCTGGGTCCACTTGCTCCTCCCTCCCAGTCATCAATTTTCATCAATCAGAGTGTGTGCTCAGCACCATATAATACACTTCGTGCTGTACTTATTTGCTGTCTCCCTCACTAGAATGGAAGCTCCACGAGGACAGAGATTCTCTGTCCTGCTTCCTGCTCTGTTCCCTGCACCTAGAATAGCACCTGGGATGTAGGAGGCACCCACTGAATGTTTCCTGCATGAACGAACAAATGATTGATTCCTTTCACTGATGCCCTAGAGCCTCCTTTGGCTGTGGCCCTGGGGCTCAGGACTCTCAGAACAGCACCCCAGCTCCCAAGTGCACGCAGGTGCCCCACTCATGGCTCTCGCAGTGCGCGCCCTCCCGGCCATCGCGGCACCCGCAGCGGTAGCTCCCGTTGTGCAGGACGCAGGTGCCCTCACTCATGCACGGGCTGGGTGTGCAGAGGTTAACTGGCCACTTGGCTTCTGCAAGGGAGCACGTGCCAGCAGACCCAGCCTGGGCTGGCCCCGAAGACCCCGCTCTAAGGAAGCCCAGTACAGAGGCGAGGCCACCAGAGCAGAGTCTTACACATCTTAGTGGCTCCATGGGCCTTTGAGCCACAGGTTAGTTGGGCCCCATACTGCATGGCCAGTCAAAGACCCGACTTCCACCCAGCTTTCCTACACGTGTACAGAGACTCCCTCTCTAGGGCGAGCCGTGCACACAGCAGTGCTTATTGTTATTATTGTGGCCACATGCTTTTTAAAAAGTGGAAAGGATGTCACTGGCAGAAGGAAGGCTTGGAGTCAGGCTGTCCTGGCTATGTCTGCTCCTACCAAGGTCAGTGCCAACCCGGGGTCCTAGGGGTATCCTAATGACGTCTTCTTTTTAAGTGGGGTGCATACATTCTCAAGTTTGGGAAGAGGTGCCTGTGTTAAATTAGCTGCACCTTAAATGTCAGGTGAGTGACATTCGTGTGAGTGTGGCACTTAGCATAAAGCCCGGCATGTGGAAAGCGCCCGGCAGTTGGGAGGAGTTGCTGTCCCTGTAATGATGTACATGAAGGCTCGGGCTGAGGTCCTCCCTTGGAGGCGGCCCCGAGGGTGTGGATCGCCCCCCACTCACCTCTGCATATCCACTCGATGAGCGTGTCCTGGTGGTGCCTCAGGTCTGCGTAGGCTGCCATGTGGATCAGGGAGTGCCAGGGATGTGGGAGCCTCTGCAGTGCCTCCTTCAGGATAGGCCCCACGCCCATCACCAAGACAGAGACGCCGTTGTCCCTCAGCTTCTGGGCAGGGACGGCCACATCCTCTGCCCCCTCCCACCCGTGACCACCATCACAGCCTTGGGGACACCAGGCCAGGCGCCCCTCTGGACCGTCATCACCTTGTCATAGATGTGCAGCAAGGCCATGCCTGCCGAGCCCACCCCACCCAGGTAGGGGGCCTGGCTCCTGGCCCGCAGCGCTGGTGAGGTGGGGGTCCCGCCCAAAGGCTGTCTGGACCTGGCCGCCATACACCACCAGGCCAATCTGTGTCACGTCAGGGTTCACGTCAAACCGGAGGGCACAGCTTCTCACGAAGCTCTGCATCTGGGCGAAGTCCTCGGGCCCCACAGAGGCCGAGGCATCCAACGTGAAGACCAGGTCCAGCGACTGGGCCTGGCAGCCTGCAGAACAAGCAGAGTGGACCACAGCGGGCAGCAAAGTGAGGACTGCTCCGGGGTGAGCGGAGCCCAGGTCAGCCGGTCTGCTGTCTGTGCACTGCAGTATCCGTCCTCCACCCTCTCCTAGAATGGTAGCAGGACACGTGAATGCTCAGCTAGACCACATTCCTAGCCTCCCTGGCAGCCGGGTGTGGCCACGTGACAAGTTCTATATAGTGGGTTGTGATTGCAAGTAATTGTGCGATTTCCAAGTTATGTCCTCAAAAGGAAGCTGCTTGCCTTCCACTTCCCCTCTGCCCTCTTCCTGCTGTCTGAGAAACAGTGACCTGGAGTTAGAGGTGGAACCACAAGAGAGCCGAGCCACCCTGCTGGCCCTGGCCGCTCACCTCTGAACTGTTATGTGAGAGGAATAAACGTCCACTGTGCGTAAGCCATTGAGCTCCGGGGCCTCATCTGTGCCATTACCGAGTGCCCTCCACGTGCCGTGCACTGTATACAAGGCACTAATTATACCACGTGGACAAAACTGCCAGTGCCTGTCCTTGATCGGCTGACAAACATGAAACCAACAAAGAATTACAAACTATGTGAGCAGCCATGGAGGAAAGGAGCAGGGCGCTATGAGAGGGACCAGCGGGGGCGGCACGGGTGGGTAAGGATGGGGTCGGGGCTCCTCTCAGGAGCGACATTTCAGCTAAAGACTGAAGATTCAGAACTCCTTATTAACAACAATAGATAACAATAATAAACAGCAATACCTACAATTCTGAGCGTACACTCTGAGCTTACTGTGTACTACTGTGCATGGTGCTTGCCTTACTTAATCCTCACGAAAGCCCCTCTGGAGGTACGAGGTATTACGTTAGTCCAATTTTACTGACCAGTAAACCGAGAAGTTACTCATCACAAGGCTAGCATACAGAAGAGTCGGGCTGTGCTTGTGGCCCCCAGTACAGGCCCTGGTTCAGTCGCTACCAAAGGGAGGAAGGGCCTGCCACTGGCCAGCCGGCCCCCGGGTCGGGCGACGCCGGCCCGCAGCTGGCGCCGGTGCAGGACTGGTCCTTACCTGGGCGCTGCTGGCTGCACAGCTTTCCCCGCAGCTTCGGGATTTGGCGGCACAGGTCCTCCGGGCCGGCGTCGATCATGACGCGCGCTGGGCTACCAGTGACCTCCTCCAGGTCTGCCCGCACGACCTCGCTGCCCACGCCCAGCAGGAGCAGCTCCCAGGCCCTGGCGAAAGTCGCCGGGCCGGCCACCTGGTCCTGAGAGCGCGCCTCGGTCATCAGGACCACGGCCCTGCGGCGCCGGTCCAGGCCCGTTCCGGCGGTGCTCCCGAAGCCGCGCTCCGCCGCCTGCTGCGGGGCGTGGCCTGTCAGGATGGCGCCGCCAGCGAAGGGCAGGCCGTCGAGGCTCCTGACCAGGTCCGCACGTCCCGGTACTCGCCCACGGGCACGGCCACACCCATGCATGCCCGGGAGCCCTCGCTCAGCGCCCCCGGCACGAACCGCTTCACAGAGGCCTTGGTCCACAGGAAGCCCTCCGGGGTGGCAGCCGCCGAGCCGGCCAGCGGGAAGACGACGTCGGCTCTGCACTCCAGGCTCAGCTTTGGGGCTGCCAGGATCACAGCGGCCGTCGCGCTGTGGAGCACGCAGACCACTGTCCCACCCGGGACCCCCAGGCGCCACGTGGGGCCGGAGCCGCCTCCCTCCCAGGAGGGAGATGAGACACTGACACAGAGGCTTCAGGGCCTAGTGACCAGTGCAGGTCACAGGGTTAGCCACGGCCGGACACAGAGCTCCCTGGCTCCCACCAAGTGTCTCCATCTCACCACTCTTTCAAAAGAAATTTTTCTGTAACTTTTTCCCATTATGGTTAGTGCTTCTTGTGTCCTGTTGGAGAAATCTTTGTCTACCCCAAGATCATGAAGATATGCTCCATGTTTTCTTCCAGAAGTTTCACAACTTTGCCTTTTACATTTAAATCTATGATCCATCTGGACTTGATTTTGTGTGTAGCTTGTGAGGTAGGGAGTCAACATATATATCTTTTTCCCATATAAGTCTCCAATTGACCCAGCACTACAGTTTTTAAAAAGTGACCATTTAACAAGTCCCGTCCTACGTGTCAAGCATTGTGCTAAGAATCTTATTTCAAACTCCCATAACCGTAGGGGGTAAAGCCAGTTATTATAATCTTCATTTCACAGTTTTAAATCCAAAAGGGGTTGAAGCTTCTCACTCCTCTTCTTGGAAGAGGGGAGAAGAGACTCAGCCCAGAACCAGGACCCAGTGCGGCCAGCTCCAGCCCGCAGCTGGGCTCCGCGATGCTCACAGATGAAGCAGCAGCCATTCTAAAGCTAAGAAGCCAGGGGCCGTGTCCTACCCGGAGCTCCACCACCTGAGTTACTTCTTCATGGAACCCTCAGTGTATCATCTGAGACATCAGATCAGTGGTGTACTTGAAAAGCAGGTGGCCCTAACTCCAGGGCCAGTTCCTACCTAGTAACTAAAAGGGTGGCAGGTGAGAAGCAGGAACCCCGGCTCCACTGCTCCCCAACAGGGTCTGGGAAGTCCTGTGCACACGTACCGCAGTCAGCCTCCCCTCCAAAGGCTGGCGGGCAGAGGCAGTGGTACTGGTCCAGTCCTTCTGGAACACACGTGCCTCCATTCTGGCAGGGCTGCGAGTCACGGGGGCCTATCAGAGAGATGCCTGTTGACAGCCTGGCACATCAGCCCAGAGATGCGAAGGGGTTTGGCTACCCAGCCCCACCAGGGCCCAGCCCCTTCCTTTCCCCAGATGCACTAGGAAATTAGTCTCAACACCTGTAGCAAAGAGGAAAAGGAGAGTAAATGAGGAACGTAAGGCGGGGTTAGGGTGTAGGTGGTACCAGACACTCAATGGTGGGCTCAGTAAGGCCCCGTGCGAATTACAGGCTCACTTGGGGATCTGCCAATGGGATCTGGCTCCTGGCTCTGATACTGGGAACACGTGTTATGGACTGAATTCCGCCCCCCCCCCCCGACCTCCAAATTTATATGTAGGAGTCCAAACCCCCAATACCTTAAAAATGTTAATCTACTACTTGGTGGTGACATGATTGTAATTAAAGTATACACTTCTGGAAGGTAGGAATTATCAAGGGTAACTCTGGGCTCCTAGGCCAGCAGTTCTGTCAGTTGGAGTTTCATGCAAACAACTGAGGGCTCATTAACAGCATCAACAGTGGCCTTTAACTGAGCAGCTATTATGGGGCCAGGTATTGTGCTAAGCGCTACACATGTATGATCTCACTTCACTGATACAACTGGATGAAGCAGGTACTGTGAACCGCCACGTCACAGACGAGGAAGCTGAAACTTGACGAACAGAAGTCACGTGCTGAAGGTCAGCTACTTGGAAAGTGGCAGAGCTGGGACTCAAACACAGGTCACTCTGGTTCCAAAACCGTAAGTCCTTGAGCTTTAATTTCTGAGCAGAAACAACCCCACTTTCAGTTCCTCCCATGTGTCAGAGACCAGCCAAGTTGGAACTTTAAAATAAGATGCCCGAAGGATCACCTAACCCCAGGCAGGAAGCACCATCCTGCCTGCACACAAAGCCTCTGGCTCTGCTTCCGAGGGACAGACTCCCGACCTCATCAGGAGTAGCGTATCTACACAAGCACTGATGCCAAGACACTTCTGTGTGATTTCTGTGCTCCTGCGTCAGTGAGACGCACTAGACCCCGGGGTGAGGAGCAGCGAGGGCCCGTTGGGAAGCCAGGCTGCATGATCTTAATGGTATTGAAAGGTCCTCCTGTTTGCTTGGGACTGTGTCGCTGATGAAGCACTTTGGTGGACATCACCTACCGAGTCTTCCCGAGGATCCCTTGTATGGTACCCCCTATCATCCACAGCAGGGAAATGGGGAGCCCAGACGTGGGGCAAACATTACTCCCATTTTACAGAGGAGGAACGTGAGGCTCAGTTATCTTGCCCTGAGTCTGGTGCTAGATGTGAGGCTGTCTGCACAGCTGGGGCTCAGTGCACACCCTGCTCTGCCTCTTGTCAACGCAAGGGGCCCTGGTTAAGGAAGTAATTCCAAAGCCTTCACTCCCTTTCTCAGTGAAAATATACCACTGACCAAGGGAGGCATGAGTATGGCATGAGCATGTTCCTCTGCCTCTGAAAATGCCTGTCCCTGTGCCCTGGAGCTCAGTCCAACCCCACGTGCTACCCCAGGAGTGTAAATGCCACTTTGGGAGCCAGCCTAGTCCCAGGGCCAGAAAGAAGAGGAGAATCCAAGAGGCAGACTGTACCTGGGCGGGTGGTCCTGTAGCAGGTGGCAGGGTGGGTTAAGAGCACTCTCTTCCAGCTACAACCCAAGGAAACAAATGGTAGAGATCAAAGTTTTAACAGGAGAGGGTATTTAAAACACTAAAAGCTGACACAAGATGCCAATGCAGAAGCAAGTCAAGAAAGACTTGGTTTTTTTTTTTTCCTGATTCTACCCAACTTTTGTCTGCACATAGAGTAGGAAATGTTTCAAACTACTCAGACAATTAAAAAAGATAATGGAAGCTGGCTATCATGTCAGAAATTAGAGCTATCTGTGTTCAATACTCTGAACTACAGCAACAGCTGTCTATTACGAGTTACTTTCTGGGGCCAGCACAATGAGTGGGGGGTGGGAAATGCTGGGATTAGGCGACTGCATTCTGGTTATGTGACCCCAGGCAAGTTACTTTCCCTCTCTGGTCTTCTGTTCCCTCTTCTATATAGCAACTCTGTAGTTTTCAACTGTGTTCCTCAGAGCCTCAGTGGAGAGGGAAGGGGACTGTCCAGGGCTCCCCCAGTGCCCCAGCCCCACGCCCCCACCCCAGATGTGCTTTTTCTGGTCTGCATAACAAGTGTCCATAGGAGGCTCCGTAGCTCAGGAGGATTTGCAAACCACTGGCTGGTCTCAACGACCTCTGAGGTCGGTGTGAGTGACAACCTTCTGTGACAACACAAGGGCCACCATTCCTGTGCTGGCTTCCATGCTCCCGCCATCCCCCATCGTTACTTCAAGGCCTCAGCTACTTGGAGAGACAGCAGTCTCCTCTTCCAGATGGAGAAATGGGTTCAGGGCTGAATTAAGTTGCCCAAAGTCACACGGTTACCAGAACACAGCAGAGCTGGGATCCGAACTCCATCTCCCACTCCAAAGCCCATGCATCCTGCCCTCTGGGCCTCGCCCCCTGGCTCTCCTGAGTCTGCGGGGCGATGGGCCGACCACAGAGGAGTGGGTCCTCGTCCCTCGGGCAGAAAGCCCTCCTCTTGGCTGGCAGCAGCTCCACGGATGGCCTCATCTAAGGAGATTCTCCTGGGGCCTTCGCGACAAAGTTCTCTAAAACTTGCCAAAGAGCACTTCTCCCGGGGAGATCCCACCCAGGGCTGCTCACCTGGCGGGCAGGCTAACTGGGCTCACCTCTAGGGCGGGGGCTTTCCTGAGGCAAAACATCCACTTGGGATAAAAGCCAAGTCAACTACGAACTCAAGGGGTTGCTGAAATCAAAACTGTGCCAAGCTGCCAGCTCATTAAAGAGAACTCTTCTCCCCCTCCACGTCTACTCCTCATCAAACCACAGGTCCTAGCCCAGAAAGCTCCACGGGCCCTGCCCTCCCTACCCAGGCCTACAGGAGCCAGCGTTGTTGAGCAGACACTATCCACAGGGCTTCGCCTGGGCCTGTGCTCAGCTAGTCCCCCACCTCCCTCAGGTCTGGTCCCTGCCCACTCTAATTAAAGCTGCACCCCTATCCTCTACTTACCCCACCCTGTCCCACCCCGCATCCTTTCCCCTATTGCACTTACCACCACCTAATAGTTCATTTAGGTATTCACTTTGTTCGCTGCTGCCTCTTGCTCATGAGAGCAGATTTGTTTCCGAGACGCTCATGCTGATTCCCCAGGACCTGGGGCAGTACTGGGAACTTAGGAGAGCCTTGGTGAGTATTTCTTGAATGAGGGGATTGATGAAAAGCCTACTATATATATATGCATTATTCTAGGAGCCTGCAACGTCAGTGCATTCTACGAATTACCTCGCTGCCTGCAACGTCAGTGCATTCTACAAATTACCTCGCTGCCTGCAACGTCAGTGCATTCTACGAATTACCTCGCTGCGTGCCCCTGGCAATCTTCGGGGGGCAGGTCCTGTTATCACCCCCTTGCTGAATGTGGAAACAGACAGCGGGAGGTTCCCAGCTCACTAGTGGTGATGCCCCCAGAGTCTGAGCACATAGCTATGAAGTGTACTCTACCCACCAGCCTCTCCCAGGGCTCCCGGCTCTGGACGCCTCTGCCCACTGCTACCCGGTTCCCACATCTTTCGAGACTGCTCAAGCAACTCCTCCTCCATGACGTGTGGCGAGGACAGGCCCCATCCCAGCACTTGGGAGGCTCTCTCTGGACCACGAGCTTCTTGGGGCCGCGACTGTGCCTGCCTCCTCGCTGGACCCTGCCTGGCTCACAGTGAGTCCTTAAACATGTTCACCAGGGAATGAAGAACTACCTCCTTTCACTCGAAAGTGCAGGCTCGGAAGAGAGCCTCTAGTGGCCTCTGACATGGCACGAGGCCCCACTTCCTCTGATCCACATGGGGGGCACCACCCTTCCCTGCCGAGATGGCGTTCAGACTCTGCATCGACCCAACACGGCCCTCACGGCTTCTCAGCCGCTCCAGCTCACTGCTGTGCGCGCTCTGATCTCATCGCTGAGGCCAGGCCAAGGGGCCAAGGTGCAGCTGGTTCAAACGCTACCCTGGCCCTCCAGAAAGGACTAGAGGGCGAGGTCATGAGCTCCTGACCAGGTGCCATACTGAAGGTGGTCCGGATAAAGGGGACGATCTGGGGGTCTGCGGGGCAGTGGCTGAGAGCCGGGCGGCGGGTGCCCTTGAATGCCTGAGCTCCGGCCCTGAAGAATCCAGCATTCTTCACGGCCTCCACATCCGGAATCCATCGAAGCACCGTAAGCCTCTGGCCTTGCTCAGCCCCCAGACACGTGGAAACTGGTGATCGGAGGGACCAGATTAGCAGACCACTATCCCAAGTCCAGACCACCGCCCTGTCAGACCAGCTTTTGGCCGAGTTACAGCCTTCAGAATGGCTGTGACCCAGGCCCGGGGCTCCTAGGCGGTGTGTCTAAAAGGCTCTGACACTGAGTAGCTGTGCCCCTGCCTGGGTCCCCGGAGCTCTGTCCCTGCCTCCCTCCCAGGTCTCCTCCGATCCCTGTCACACACTCCACAGCCAAGGCCCCGGAGAGCCGTTCTCCCTGCAGCCCATGAGCACTTGGCCGTCCCCGCCCAGGCCCTGCCCGCAGGCTCTGACCCCACACCTTGTGGACAAACCTGGAAAAGGGACAGAGAGCAGCCAGCACGGCCTTGGTCCCCCGAGATCCCCTCCGGCACGGGGCCTGGCCGGCAAGCTGCCTGACCATCTCTAGCGTCTTGCGCTCACAGGGGTGAGACTGGACCTTGCAGTCTGTGTCCACCGTGCATACCCGAGGCAGGGAAGACAGGGTTACGCCTCCTTCCTCCGCCCGTGGGCCCACCACCCTCAGCCCTGGCTCTTTCCCGGCAGAGTACACGGGGGAGGGGCAGCCGGTCTCCGAGCATTTCCTCTGCACAAGCCCCGCCGCCCCACACCGCTCTTCCATCCTGTGCACACGTGTACCTTTTTTTTTTTTTTTTTTTTTACAACGTACTTCACTCTAGCTCCTGGATGGAGCCTGACAAAGATGACTGGGAATACAGGGATCTCACCCCCAGATGAGGCCTCCCTGTGCTGACAGCAGGGGAGGGGACCCCACCGGATCTGAGCCTCTCTACCCCGTGTGACAAGTTCGGAATTCCCAGCCTAGAACCCCACAGGGCCTGACACAGGGCGGTAGAACAGAGCAGAGGGCCCCAGGGCCGAGGCTGCTGGGCTCCATTCCTCTTCCCTCCCTCTCAGGGGGACCTCCGGCCTTGGGGAACCCTCCTCACCTCCATCCCGCTTCCATACAGGCGAGGCCACTCCTTTCCACACGGAAAGGCCTAACTCACCCGGAGAGGCAATGGTGCACGTGGCAGAGCCGCCGAGGGTGCTGGAGAGGCCGTGGGCGGCGTCCTCCACCTGCTCGGCCATCAGCACGTGCTGCTCCCTTGGCTCGCTGGCCAGCGTGCGCAGCTCCTCCCACCTGTGCCCCGAGCCCCCGGCCGAGAAGTTACAATGGCTCATCGCCCCACACTCACCCACCTCCTATCCACCCGTCTCCTAGACGCTGGGCTCCCTGTGGACAGCCCCGCCACCCACTACTGCAGGCGCCACAGAGCTGCAACCTCATCCACCTAGGATGCAGGTAAGGTCTAGAACTGAAGCACAGAAGGACCTCGAGGATGCTCAGCCATGGGTCATAACGTGCACACGCTCCAGTCCCCGAACTTCCTCAGAGGAGAGCCTCACACTCAAACCGTCGGCTCTTATTTGAGACAGGGTCCTAACAGATTTAGTCGTCTGGTTTTGCAACCTATAGCTGATGAGAAAAATTAACCAGAGGGCTTCCCTGGGGGCACCGTGGTTAAGAATCTGCCTGCCAATGCCGGGGACACGGGTTTGAGCCCTGGTCCGGGAAGATCCCACATGCCGCGGAGCAACTAAGCCCGTGCGCCACACTACTGAGCCCGAGTACCACAACTACTGAAGCCTGCACGCCTAGAGCCCGTGCAATGAGAAGCCACCCAATGGGAAGCTCGCGCACTGCAACGAAGAGTAGCCCCTGCTCATCGCAACTAGAGAAAGCCCATGCGCAGCAACGAAGACCCAACGCAGCCAAAAATGAAAAAAAAAAATTTAACTAGAAAGGAAATGAAGGAAAGTGGTTCTAGGTGACAGCAAGAGAAGAACAAACAGGGACAGCTAGTAACAGAAAAGAAAAAAAAATCCTGAAGAATTATAAATAGTGGCAATAAGAACTCAAAGGCCAGCAACATGAGGCTGTGTAGAGGCAGGAGCTGGCGTAGCTCCACAACCAGAGGGCACTGCTAGTGTCCAGAACAGAAATGCTGTGGGGGATGATGACCATAGGGCATGAAGAAAGGGTTAAATGATGTTGAGAAACCTGTTTTTAAGAAGACAAGGCAGTCAGTGACACATTTAGAATCCTGCCTATCAAAAATTCATCAAAACAGACCACAGCTTGGCAATACAGCAAAACCTTCATGTATCTCTAAACCTCCTAATGTAAAGCTCCCCATCCTCCTCTGAAGCCACAGAGACCAGACACTTTGCCCAGCATCTGGGACAGCGCCTGGCACACAGAGGGGCTCCTCAGTTCCGGACTCACATTAGCATTGAGCGGGCAGCTCTGTCGGGCCGCACCCTTAGCTCTCCCGGCCCCCAAACAGACCTTCTTAAAAGCTCCCTGGGTAATTCAGATGCTCAGCCAGAGTTGAGAACCATCAGAGAAGGGACTCAATGTACACTAAAAGGGGGAAAGACTTTGAACGGGCAACAGTCTTTAATCTCACACTGCAGTGGTTCTCAGACTTTGGCGGCATCAGAATCACTGAGGGGCCAGAAAAACCACAGATCGAGGCTCCTTTTGCCCCAGAGTTTTGGACTCAATGCAGTGGGGCCTGAGTGTGTGCATTTCTAGCAAGCTCCCAGGTGATGCTGTTACTGCTGGTCCAAGGAACACACTTGGAGAACCACTGGTCAACAGGGAGCTGGCCTCTTACTAGGAGTGGGGAGGGGTCAGGTAGCCCTGGAAATCCAACAGGCTTTCTCAGAGGCTTCCTGTGTCTGCAGCTCAGGTCTTCATATCTGAGCCGTGCCCCCTCTTCTGAGCAATGGCTTCTTGATTTCCCTACACTAGGGATGCTCAAAATACGGTCTGTGGGCCAGTGAAGAGCCCCGAACTGTTTCACCCTGATTCAGAATCCGGTAAGTATAGACACCAAGCATTTAGAAACTAATCGTACAGCAACTCGACAGTCATTTTATGTCTGTTGGGTCAAATAATAAATATCTGAGTTTCTATTTTGTTTTTTTTCATCTTTCCAGCAACTCATTTTTATTGTATTTTTTTTTTAAAAAAAGTATCCGTTCATGATGGATTAGAAAAAAAAACAAACTGGACCTTCACCACAGATAGTTTGAGAAGCGCTACTCCAGCCAGCAGCTGGAGAAGAAAGCCCCAGAACAGGCCAGTATTTCCACCCATGGGAGATTCTATCCTCAGTGACAAACCTTTGGGCAAATACTACGTGCAAGGCACTCTATTTGGCCCTACGTGGGGATGAGGGTGGGCAGGGAGCCATGAAGTAACGCCCACTCTCCTCTCTCAAGGGGTTTATACTCCTTATATCTGAGGACACAGAAAGAGCCAGCCATAAGGCAGCTTGTGTCTAATACCAACTTACTGGCAATGACAACAATAATGGTGGTGGTAGCTGTCATCATCGTCACCAGGACACTGCACAATCGGGGCAGCCCCATGGTACCTACAACCTCAGTCCCCTTCTATCTTCTTCCTCTTTCTGCACTTGCTGGTCCACGCAGCACTCAGCTCCTGGTGATCTTATTTAGGCTTTAAATACCATCGTCAGTTTCAATCTCGATGCCTGTCCTTTCTCCTCTGCTCCAGACTCTCGTATCCAACTCTTTACTCAGCTTCTCTACTTAGATGGCTGATACGCATCTCAAACTTGACTTGTCTGAAACAGAATTCAATTTCCTTTGTTCCTTTCCCACTCTTTCTCTTTTCAGTAAATAGCACCACCATTCACATGGGAGTTCAGGCCAAAATCTTTGATTCTTCTCTCACACACCCACATCCAATACACCGGTCACTCCATTGCTCTGCCTTCCAAAAGCATCCTAAATCCAGCCACTCCTCAGCGGGGTCACAGCTGCTTCCCTACTGCAAACCATCATAATCTTGCATGTGAGCTGCTCCAAAGGCCTCCTAACTAGACTCCCCACTGCCCCTATTATTGCTTCTCCCTCTGCCTCACCCACCAGTCTATTCTCTCTACCTTGCAGTCAGTGTGATTTTCTAAAAATGTAAGCCAATTCATGTAATTTTCCTGCTCAAACCCCCCACCCCAAAGACTTCCCAGACTACTCATTACAAACTTTAGTCTCTACAATAACCCACAAAAGCTCTAGACCTAACTCCTGCCCACCTCTTCTACCTTATTACTTATAATTCACCCCTTGCTTGCTGGGCTCCAGCCACTCCTGGCTGTCTCACTGTTTCTATCACACACCGAGCTAGCTACTGCCTCAGGGCCTTTGCACTTTCCATCTGCCTGCCTTGCCTGCTCTTTTCCCTGTTATTTGGAAGGCTTGTTCCTCACTCAAGTTTCTGCTCAAAAATGAACTCTTCAAAGGAGCCTTGCCAGACCCCCCTATCTAAAACAGCTGTCCTCTCTATTCCCATCACTCTGTAACCTCTTCCCTACTTTATTTTTCTCCTTTAAATTTTATTTCCACCTGAAACTGTTACTTATTTATTCACTCACTTCTTTTTTTTTTTTTTTAAATCTAGCTCCTTTCCTAGAACAGAAGCTCCATCAGGGCAGGGACTTTGTATTGCTGTCTGTGCATCCTGAGAACCTAGAATAGCGTCTGGCACGAGGAAGACAACATACATTTATTTATTGAGAGAATAAATAATGTACAGTTGGTCCTCTATATCTGTGGGTTCCACATCCATGGATATGGGTGGCCAACTAAGGGACTTAAGCATCCATGGGTTTTGGTATCCACAGGGGTCCTAGAACCAACCCCAAGGAACAACTATACTAAAATTAATAAAGAGATTTCTATGTATAGGCACAGTGCCCAGACCAAGAGTCATTTCACTTGATACCCACAAATGACAACAGCCCCACTGAGGTCACCTCCATTTTCAGGGTTGAGAGCATTGAGGAACTGTGCCCCCCTCTCCTCTAGGAAGGCCTATTCCTGCATCTGGCTGCTGACCCACCCTGTGCAGTTGGATGAGTCCATGAACTTCCATTTCTGCCCAGATAAATTAGAGTCAAGTTTCTGACACTTGAAATCAAGTATTCAGACTAAATTAAAGACGATGCAAACTCTCAGACTTCCAAAGACTTGGCGGTCCCCTTGTGCCAGCAACAATACAGCAAAGTGACAAAAAAACGGATCCAGGAAGGATCAGGATGGTTTTCCCAGCTCCCCTCTCTTCCCATGGCTGCGACGTCCCCAGGCTGACCCAGAGGGCTGACCCCGCGTGACCAAATCTCTTACTGGGAAGCAGACCCCCACAGCAAACACAGGTGACGCCCCTTTGCTTCAGCTGCTTGGCTGGCAGGGCCACATGCCCTTGGGACCTCCCGTCAGTGACAATGATGGGGACCTGGGGCACAGAGGCAGTTCTGCCCCCAGGGAATCCTTTATGCAGAAGGTATTTCAGAGCAAGGCCCATCTCTGTACGTCCTCCTCTGAGCTGACCCAGAAGGAAAAAAACAAAGAAGAAAGAGTCAGCGGTCCAGAGATGAAGTTGGAATGAGAGCCTGAAATGATGGCCACCTTCTTCCAGCAGAGACTCAAAGGGACAATTCCAGCATGAGATACGCACTCTCTCACCAACTAAACCACAAGAATGATGAAGAGAAATGAACTTTTCCCCTGGACTTAACACTCCCCCTATACATCTCTGTTGTGTTATGTAACAATGACATTCTTTGTGTATGTGTTTGCTGTCTCTCGCCATGGTGTCTCCGGGGCACAATTCTCCTCGTTTGTCTAACACCCACCTCCCATCTCCCCAGCCCCATACCATTCCCTTCTTGTTACAGCTCAACATCTCCTTGGGGTGGGAAAGCAGATAAATGAGCTTCATAAGAATTTATGGGCGTGAAGGACGGGGCTTTGTGGCAAGGGTCTGATGAGGCCTCTCATCAGAGGCTTTGATGCAAGGGTCCGTGATCAGGCCTCTCTGTCCCACTTCCAAGTTCAGGGTTGGGCGCTGGAAGGCTGAACCGTTTGACTGCTTTCAGATCAGGGCAGGTTACGGTGGTCCCATCTCATCAGGATGCTAAGATTCTCTAATCCTCACAGCCTAGTTACAGGGACTGTCGACTGAGCCTGGAATCCCAGCACAGAATCCCTAGTAAAGCTCGCCATAGGAGGCTCGTGCAAACGTCCTCAGAGGGTGGACTGCCAGCTCCGTCAACTGGGAAGAAAATAATATGACTCACTACAATAGATTTTGGGCAAAACCTTTCAGTGGATGGTAATAGATGAGGAATCCCCTGCTCAGAGACCAGTAATACTAAATATTTACTGTGCACTTACCACATGCCAGGCACCACTGTGCTGAGTGTGTGTGTGTGTGTGTGTAAAGGTGCTTGGCTCATATAATTCTCACCACAGCTCTGAGACAGGGGAGTTCAGAGAAGAGAAGGGCCTTAGCTAAGGTGACACAGCTCATGGGTGGTGGAGGTAGGACTTGAACCCTCCACTTCCAGAGCCCAAGTTCTTAACCATCAGGCTACACAGCCTGCCTCTCCCCAGCCAGTGGAGGTCAGAACTGCAGTTGAAACCCAGTCCAGCTAATTCCAAAGCCAATGGTCATTCCTCTGCAGACTTGCGCCTAACGGGCATGGAAAATGGGCGCCCATTCATTTATGTACTATCTAAGCAGAGACCACGCGGCCGGCAGAGCTTTAAAATATTTACTCTATGGCTCTTTGCTGAAAAGGTTTGCTGACCCCTACTCTATACTGTTCTAAATGGTTTCAAAACACTTTTCGCCAAAAGCCAGGAGCTCCCTGTGCCTTCCCCCGGCAGGGTTCCCCACAAGCCTCTGGCTGTGGCCCTGCGTCCTTAGCTTCTCAGCCAGACTTCGCTTTCTCTCCTCAAAACACCCCCGCACCCCTCGCCCATCTAATCATCACTTCTTTCCATATGGATTCAAAGCTTCAGGACCAGGAAAAAAAGCACTTGTTCTCCGCAACGCTGTTCTTGTTTCTCATACAGGTCTACCCTCGGCCCCTCCAGAGTTAACCTTTGTTTTCCCTTTTCAATCCAGATTTTCTGAGTGGGTCTGGCCCCGCTCTTCGTAGCTACCAGCCTGTGGCTAGAGAGAAATTAAATTTCAAGGCCATGAGGGCCCAGACTACAACTCCACGGACCTCTGGGGTGTCCGCTTCCACATCGCTTAGCGCACAAATGCCCGTGCCGGCCACCCTCTCCACCTCTGCACCTGACCTGCTGGCTTCTGACCGACCGAGCGCAGGTGAGATTCCTAACAGCATCTGAACCCCGGGAAATGAGAAGAAACCCTGCTACCTCCACTTTTCTTATTCCACGGGGTGTTTCTCACAGA
This sequence comes from Orcinus orca, assembly GCF_937001465.1. Taxonomy (NCBI): domain Eukaryota; kingdom Metazoa; phylum Chordata; class Mammalia; order Artiodactyla; family Delphinidae; genus Orcinus; species Orcinus orca. The sequence continues at coordinate 74,698,374 of NC_064572.1, read as the reverse complement.
GACTGTTCTGAGCTCATCGTCTGGCTCCAGACAGGAAGGTCTGAGGCCAGAATCTAAGGTTTTTCTAATTTCTCTCCAATGGGACTAAACGAGGTAGAAAGTGAAGGTTCACAGATGGACTGCTGTTTATGATAGAAACGCGTGGACGATTAAGAACAAGGGCGCAGATACTAGTCCCGTGAGATACTGGCCAGCTAAACTTGGCAACGTTACTTGGTCTGACACTCCTGTTAAACCTGCTAAAGTAGAAAAAGTAACAGTATTGTTTGAAGATTAAATGCTGTATCCAGTGCCTGCTAGTAGCTAGTAAGCACTCCATCAGTGGTCATTATAATGAACTACCTAGCAGCCTCTTCTAAGAAGTTTACCTTTTGAGCTAGTCTCAAATTCCAGTCAGCATGAAAGTCCCTGAGGAGATTTACTAATGTGGATTTTCAGATTCCATCCTCCCAGAGTCCAAATTGGTGGGTGTGTGACCAGGCCTGAGAATCTATCAATACATTTTTGACCCGCCTCCCCTTTCCCACCCCCAGTGATTCTGATGCAGGTAGTTCATGGAACAGACTTTGAAAAATAATTCATAAGAACACTCACTGTAGGTACAGGGATGTTGATTACAGGAGTTTTTGTTGTTGTTGGTTTCCGCAATGGACAAAAATCCTGGAATCAAGCTAAATGTGTCCTTTTAGGGGTCTGATTTACTATATTGTAAGAGCTCAATTCATTGATTACATAACATTAAAAAGGATCAACATGAAAAATAATGCAGCTTTATGCAAAAATACAAATAATATTAAGTAAAAAAAAAAATAGAGCAAAGTGCTTTGTAATTTTAACTATTCTAAAAACTATGTTTAAATGTTAATGCAGCTTGAAAGAGGCCAGAGCTGGCTATAAAAGGCTTTGTGCTAAAGAAAGGGGTCATTGCTATTTCTGCAGAGCTACTCAAACACGGTACAACTTTGATAAAGCTACAGATGGGGTCCAAAAGAAAAAAAAAATTCAATCACAGAAAACTCAGAGTCATGTTACGTGAAATTAATCAGATGATGGAACAGACGTGCACAGCCCTCTGGCCAGACTTCTAGACATTCGGAAGCCAACTGCTGGCCGTGTTTTATCTGATTTTAGGTTATCATGGGGTACAACACTGTAAGGTTTGATTGTAGTATTTTTTAAACTTATTACAAAGTAGCAATAAGGTGACTGTCACAGTGTCTTCTTAGTCATTTCAAAACATGCTTTTAGGGGCTTCCCTGGTGGCGCAGTGGTTAAGAATCCGCCTGCCAATGCAGGGGACACGGGTTTGAGTCCTGGTCCGGGAAGATCCCACATGCCGCAGAGCAACTAAGCCCGTGAGCCACAACTCCTGAGCCTGTGCTCTAGAGCAAAAAGAGAAGCCACGGCAATGAGAAGCCTACGCACGGCCTCCGCAACTAGAGAAAGCCAGCCCCGTGCACAGCAACAAAGACCCAATGCAGACAAAAATAAATAAATAAATAAATAATTTAAAAAAAAAAAAACAAAAAAACATGCTTTTAGGGGACTGCATTGATCTGGAAAGGCAAGTGTTCTGGGTTTTGGGGACAGCTGTGCTCGTCCGTCGAGAATTTAAAACTCCACTGAAGAAAAAGGGTAAAGAGCCCTGGGCAGGTCATCGCTCCCATTCGGCCAACATTCCTCTGTTATTAGTAAGAGTGTCTTAACGTTCAATGTCCTCAATGACCCTGCAACCGTGGCCCAAAAACCAGGAACTGCCTCCTTTTCTTGTTTGTTGTCTTACAGCCAACCTGGGATACACAAATGCTAACCATTCTCATCCCCAAAAGAAGAGCTGACCTTGTTCAGACACGTAAAGAGGCATCTTTCTCCACCCCACCGTGTCCTCATCTGGTGCATCCTCAATGCATCTCCGCACGTCATGGGTTATGAATAACAGCCCTTAGTTACGATTTTCAGCACAGCTGACAAGGGGCTCAACTAATTACTTAGGGGGCAGGGGTGGAGGGGGAGGTCGGAGAGAGGTGGGAAAGGACAGCTCCATGGGGCCTCCTGGACGCGCAGTGCGACCCTGTGGTCCCGGCCAAGTCACCTGCTCCTCCCCAACCTCAGTATCCTCTTCCATAAAATAAGGGGTTGGAAGAGGTACTGGGTGATCTCTGTAGAGTACCTTTTGGTACCAAGTCACTTAAATTGGCTTAGTTTTTCACAAGAGAGCAGGGCTGAGTCATTTGAGTCAAAGTCCCCCAAACGTCTTTGACTTTCAGTCCTAAATTTAAAACATTAGGTTACTTTTTCTTCTGCAAATGTTTTTGTGTATATAATGGGTACAAAAGTTTTTATAACAATATCAATAATGATATAATTCACATACCACAGAATTCACCATTTTAAAGTACAGATGTGGTTTTTAGTATAATTCAGAGTTGTACAACCATCACCACTACCTAAATCCAAGCTATTTTCATCACCCCAAAAAGAAGCTTTCTACCTGTTAGCAGTCATATCCCGCCACCCCACATCCCCTGGAAATGACTAATCTACTTTCTGTCTCCACAGATTTGCCCATTTTAGACTATTTCATATAAATGAAATCATACAATACGTGACCTTTTATGTCTGGCTTGTTTCGCTTAGCATTTTAGTTAAGCATCTTGCCTCTTGGCCATTTTGATGTCCTCTTTGGAAAAATGTCTATTTAGTTCTTCCGCCCATTTTTTAACCAGATTGTTGGGTTTTTTGTTATTGCTTGTATGAGTTCTTTATATATTTTGGATAATAACACCTTACCTGATATATGGTTTGCAAAATTTTTCTCCAATTCTGTAGGCTGCCTTTTCATTTTGTTGTTCTTTTGCTGTGCATAAGCTTTTGAGTTTTATGTAGTTCTATCTGTTCATTTTTGCTTCTAGGAATAAATTACATTTTGTGTACCCATTCATCCATTGGATTTTGGCTATCATAAATAACACTGCTGTGAACATCACTGTACATGTTTTTGTGCAGGCATATGTCTTTGTTTCTCTTGGAGTGGAATTCCTAGGACATGTGGTAACTCTATGTTTAACATTTTGAGGAACTGCTGTACTCTTTTCCAAAGTTGCTGCACCACTTTACAATCCTACCAGCAGCGTATGAGGGCTCCAATTTCTCCACATCTCTGCCAACACTTGTTATTGTCTGTCTTTCATTTGATTCCTCCTAGTGGGTGTGAAGTGGTATCTCATTATGGTTTTGATTTGCATTTCCTTAATGACTAATGATGTTGAGCATCTTTTCATGTGCTTATTGGCCATTTATATATCTTCTCTGGAGAATAGTCTATTTACAAGGTTTCTTATTGAGATGATGAAAATATTCTAAACTTAGATGATGGTAATAGTTGGATAACCCTGAAAATATACTAAAAACCACTGAACTGTACACATTAAAGGTGTGAACTTTACAGTATTTTAATTATATCTCAATAAAGCTGCTTTAAATAAATTAGTGTGTATAACACTCCTAGGCCAGGGGGCAGTGGGAAGAGACCTTTTAAAAGTGCCAATTCTAAGTATCACTGCCCAGAGTGATTTAGCAGGTCTGGAGACAGCCCAGGCACCTGCACTTTAACATACTCCCTAAGCAATTCTGACTCAGACCATCTGACCAAAGACCTCACTTTGACAAGTACTGCTCAGTGTGTCTGGGCCCAAGATACAGAAGTGGGGATGCCACTGTTCTCTACGGGAACCATTCGTGGAGGGCCCAAGGGTAGAAGGCTCCAAGGGAACATGGAAAGGTCAACGTACACTAATATCACTTTTAAAAAACATATTAACGTGCTTTTTCCTTTGAACTTTCTTGTATTTGACTTGCTGCTCATTCTGCACCCAAGGTCAGAGGAAAGGGCTGGGATAAACAACCTAAGATGAAGTCACTGGGGATGGGGGCAGTAACAAGATGGCTGGGTAGAAGGACGTGAGCTCACCCCCTCTCACGAAAACACCGAAATTACAACTAACTGCTGCACAACCATTGACAAAAAACTGCTGGAACTTACCAAAAAAGATATCCTACATCCAAAGACAAAGAAGCAGCCAAAACAAGATGGTAGGAGGGGCACAACTGTGATAAAATCAAATCCCATACCCACTGGGTGGGTAACCCACAAACTGGAAAATAATTATATCTCAGAGGTTCTCCTATAGGAGTGAAAGTTCTGAGCCCCACATCAGGCTCCCCAGCCTGCAGGTCTGGCATCAGGAGGAGGAGCTCCCAGAGCATCTGGCTTTGAAGGCCAGCAGGGTTTGATCACAGGAGCTCCACAGGACTGGGGTAACAGAAACTCCACCCTTGGAGGACACACACAAGGTCTCATGCATACCAGGACCCAGGAGAAAAAGCAGTGACCTCATAAGAGCCTGGGCCAGACCTACTTGCTGGTATCAGAGGTGGGGGTAATTACCTTAAACATAAACAGATTAAATGCTCCAAACAAAAGACACAGACTGGCTGAAATGGATACAAAAACAAGACCCATGTATATGCTGTCTACAACAGACCCACTTAAGATCTAGGGATACATACAGGCTGAAAGTGAGTAAATGGAAAAAGGTATTCCATGCAAATGGAAATCAAAAGACAGCTAGATTAGCAATATTCAGATCAGACAAAACAGACTTTAAAATAAAGACTGTTACAAGAGATAAAGAAGGATACTACATAATGATCAAGGGATCAATCCAAGAAGAAGATATAACAATTGTAAATATATATGCACCCAACACAGGAGCACCTCAATACATAAGGCAAATACTAACAGCCATAAAAGGAGAAATCAACAGTAACACAATAATGGGGGGGGGCTTTAACACACCACTTTCATCAATGGACAGATCATCCAGACAGAAAATCAATAAGGAGACATGGGCCTTAGATGACACATTAGATCAGAGGGACTTAACTGATATTTATAGAGCATCCTGTCCCAAAGCAGCAGAACACACATTTTTCTCAAGTGCACATGGAACATTCTCCAGGACTGATCACATGCTAGGCTACAAAGTAAACCTCGGTAAATTTAAGAAAACTGAAATCATATCAAGCATCTTTTCTGACCACGACGCGATGAGAATAGAAATAAACAAGAAAAAAACTGTAAAAAACACAAACATGTGGAGGTTAAACAATATGCTACTAAACAACCAATGAATCACTGAAGAGATCAAAGAGGAAATCCAAAAATACCTAGAGACAAATGAAAATGAAAGTATGATGATCCAAAACCTATCGGATGCAGCAAAAGCAGTTCTAAGAGGGAAGTTTATAGCAATACAATCTTACCTCAGGAAACAAGAAAAATCCCCAATAAATAACCTAACCTTACACCTAAAGCAATTAGAAAAAGAAGAACAAACAAAACCCAGAGTCATTAGAAGGAAAGAAATCATCATAAAGATTACAGCAGAAATAAATGAAATTGAGACAAAGAAAGTGATAGAAAAGATCAATGAAACTAAATGCTGGTTCTTTGAAAAGATAAGCAAAATTGATAAACCTTTAGCCAGACTCATCAAGAAAAAAAGGGAGCAGGCTCAAATCAATAAAATTAGATATGAACAAGTTACAACTGACACCAAAGAAATACAAAGGATCATAAGAGACTACTACAAGCAACTATATGCCAATAAAATGGACAACCTAGAAGAAATGGACAAATTTTAGAAAGATACAATCTCCTAAGACTAAACCATGAAGAAATAAAAAATATGAACAGACCAATCACAAGTACTGAAATTGAAATGGTGATTAAAAAACTCCCAACAAACCAAAGTCCAGGACCAAATGGCTTCACAGGTGAATTCTATCTAACATTTAGAGAAGAGTTAACACCTATCCTTCTGAAACTCTTTCAAAAAATTGCAGAGGAAGGAACACTCCCAAATTCATTCTATGAGGCCACCATCACCTTTATACCAAAACCAGACAAAGATACCACAAAAAAAGAAAATTACAGGCCAATATCACTGATGAACACAGACACAGAAATCCTCAACAAAATACTAGCAAACTGAATCCAACAATACACTAAAAGGATCATATACCATGAGGCAAGGATCGTGGTATATCTCAGGGATGCAAGGTATATCCCAGGGATGCAAGGATTTTTCGATATCCTCAAATCAATCACTGTGATATACCACATTAACAAACTGAAGAATAAAAACTGTACGATCATCTCAATAGATGCAGAAAAAGCTTTTGACAAAATTCAATACCCATTTATGATGAAAACTCTCCAGAAAGTGCGCAGCACAGAGGGAACTTAACTCAACATAATAAAGGCCATATATGACAAAACTACAGCCAACATCATACTCAATGGTGAAAACCTGAAAGCATTTCCTCTAAGATCAGGAACAAGACAAGGATGTCCACTCTCGCCACTTTTATTCAACATAGTTTTGGAAGTCCTAGCCATGGCAATCAGAGAAGAAGAAGAAATAAAATGAATTCAAATTGGAAAAGAAGTAAAACTGTCACTGTTTGCAGATGACATGGTACTATACATAGAAAATCCTAAAAGAAAACTACTAGAGCTCATCAATGAATTCAGTAAAGTTGCAGGATACAAAATTAATACACAGAAATCTGTTGTACTTCTATACACTAACAACAAAAGATCAGAAAGAGAAATTAAAGAAACAATCCCATTTATCACTGCATCAAAAAGAATAAAATACCTAGGTAAACCTACCTAAGGAGGCAAAAGACCTGTACTCCAAAAACAATGTGATGCTGATGAAAGAAATCGAAGCTGAAACAAACAGATGGAAATATATACCATGTTCTTGGATTGGAAGAATGGATATTGTCAAAATGACTATACTATCACAAGCATGCTACAGATTCAATGCAATCCCTATCAAATTACCAATGGCATTTTTCACAGAACTAGAACAAAAAAAATTTTAATTTGTATGGACCCCGAATAGGCAAAGCAATCTTAAGAAACAAAAATGACACTGGAGGAATCAGGCTCCCTGACTTCAGACTATACTACAAAGCTACAGTAATTAAAACAGTGTGATACTGGCACAAAAACAGAGGTATCGATCAATGGAACAGGAAAGCCCAGAAATAAACCTATGGTCAATTAATCTATGACAAAGGAGGCAAGACTATACAATGAAGAAAATACAGTCTCTTCAATAAATGGCGCTGGGAAAACTGGACAGCTACATGTAAAACAATGAAATTAGAACATTCTCTAACACCATACACAAAAATAAATTCAAAATGGATTACAGACCTAAATGTAAGACTGCATACTATAAAACTCTTAGAGGAAAACAAAGGCAGAACACCCTTTGACATGAATCGAAGCAAAACCTTTTTTGAGCCATCTCCTAGAGTAATGGAAATAAAAACAAAAATAAACAAATGGGACCTAATTAAACTCAAAAGCTTTTGTGCAGCAAAGGAAACCATAAACAAAGCGAAAATACAGCCCACAGAATGAGAGAAAATATTTGCAGCAAATGATGCAAACAAGGGATTAAACTTCAAAATTTACAAAAAGCTCATGCAGCTCAATATGAGAAAAACAAACAACCCAATCAAAAAATGGGCAGAAGACCTAAATAGACATTTCTCCAAAGAAGACATACAGATGGCCAACAGGCATAAGAAAAGATGTTCAACATTGCCAATTATTAGAGAAATGCAAATCGAAACTACAATGAGATATCACCTCACACCAGTCAGAATTACCATCATCAAAAAGTCTACAAACAATAAATGTTGGAGAGAGTGTGGAGAAAAGGGAACCCTCCAACACTGTTGGTGGGAATGTAAATTGGTACAGCCACTAAGGAAAACAGTATGGAGGTTCCTTAAAAAAACTAAAAATAGAGCTACCATATGATCCAGCAATCCCACTCCCGGGCATATTTCAGGAGAAAACCATGGTTCGAAAGGATACATGCTCCCCAATGTTCATTGCAGTGCTGTTTACAATAGCCAAGACATGGAAACAACCTAAATGTCCACTGACAGAGGAATGAATAAAGATGATGTGATATGCACAATGGAATGTAACTCTGCCATAAAAGAATGAAATAATGCCATCTGTAGCAACATGGATGGACTTAGAGATTATCATACTAAGTAAGTCAGTCAGACTGCGGACATGCCCCACAGTGTGCAAAATTAGATTTCCTGCTGGAGGGGATGGAAGTCGACTGGGCTCGGGAGAGTGCAAAGACCCGAGGCTACTCTCCAGGAGAAGGACTCCAGGAACCCCGCAGTGGTTTCCTGGGAAGCATTGAGACACCCCGCAGCTGTCAGGAGGAACAGCACGCCCAAGGATGCAACTACATTGGCCCCCGGCTGTTCCTTTTGAAAACGCCAAGCACGCTCCTCGGAGCCATCACCTGGACCATCCTTCTCCAGCAAGGACAGGAACCTCTCCTTGACTTTCACCACACTGCTGGTCACCTGGCACCTTATCAGCGATGCCTTCCCCGACCACGCTACAAAACAGGAGCAGCCTGCATCCCTGCACTCCTAACCCCTAGCACACTGATGTTTTCTCAAATATATTTTTCTTCTCTCTTTTTTTATACTTATCACTAGCAGAATTATTTTATATTTACTCATTGGCATGTTATCTACCTCCCCACCCCCTCTGCCCCGCCAGCAATAGAATTTAAGCTTCAATGCAAGGATCTTGTTTTCTCTAGTCAGTGAACTCCTAGGTAGTAAGTAAGTCAGACAAAAGTATGTCAGACAAAAACAAATATATGATATCACTTATTTGGAAGTGGAAATGATGATACAAATGAACTTACGCATAAAACAGAAACAGACTCAGACGTGGAAAACAAACTTATGGTTACTAAAGGGGAAAGGTGGGGATAGGGATAAATTGGGATTGACATATACACACTACTCCATTTAAAATAGATAACCAGATATCTACACGTGGAACAACTCCTACAGAACACCTACTGAACGCTGGCAGAAGACCTCAGACCTCCCAAAAGGCAAGAAATCCCCCCACGTACCTGGGTAGGGCAAAAGAAAAAAGAATAAACAGAGACAAAAGAATAGGGACGGGACCTGCGCCAGTGGGAGGGAGCTGTGAGGGAGGAAAGGTTTCCACACACTAGGAAGCCCCTTCGCGGGTGGAGACTGTGGGTGGCGGAGGGGGAAGCTTCGGAGCCGCGGAAGAGAGCGCAGCCACAGGGCTGCGGAGGGCAAAGCGGAGAGATTCCTGCACAGAGGATCTGTGCCGACCGGCACTCACCAGCCCGAGAGGCTTGTCTGCTCACCCGCCGGGGCGGGCGGGGCTGGGAGTTGAGGCTCGGGCTTTGGTCGGAGCGCCGGGAGAGGACTGGGGTTGGCGGCGTGAACACAGGCTGAAGGGGGTTAGTGCGCCACGGCTAGCTGGGAGGGAGTCCGGGGAAAAGTCTGGAACTGCCGAAAAGGCAAGAGACATTTTCTTCCCTCTCTGTTTCCTGGTGCACGAGGAGAGGGGATTAAGAGCGCTGCTTAAAGGAGCTCCAGAGACGGGTGCGAGCCGCGGCTAAAAGTGCGGACCCCAGAGACGGGCATCAGACGCTAAGGCTGCTGCTGCCGCCACCAAGAAGCCCGTGTGCGAGCACAGGTCACTATCCACGCCCCCCTTCCGGGGAGCCTGTGCAGCCCACCACTGCCAGGGTCCCGGGATCCAGGGACAACTCCCCCGGGAGAACGCACGGCGCGCCTCAGGCTGCTGCAACGTCACGCCCACCTCTGCCGCTGCAGGCCCGCCCCGCACTCCGTGCCCCCCCCCCACCCGACCCGCGCAGCCTGAGTGAGCCAGAGCCTCCGAATCAGCGGCTCCTTTAACCCCGTCCTGTCTGAGCAAAGAACAGACGCCCTCCGGCGACCTACACGCACAGGCGGGGCCAAATCCAAAGCTGAGCCCCTGGGAACTGTGAGAACAAAGAAGAGAAACGGAAATCTCTCCCAGCAGCCGCAGAAGCAGCGGATTAAAGCTCCACAATCAACTTGATGTACCCTGCATCTGTGGAATACATGAATAGACAACGAATCATCCCAAATAGAGGAGGTGGACTTTGAGAGCAAGATTTATGATTTTCTCCCCTTTTCCTCTTTTTGTGAGTGTGTATGTGTATGCATCTGTGTGAGATTTTTGTCTGTATACCTTTGCTTCCACCATTTGTCCTAGGGTTCTATCCGTCCGTTTTGGGGGTTTTTTGGGTTTTTTTTTTTTTGCTTTTTAAAAAAATTTTTTTTCTTTTTTTTCTCTTAATAATTATTTTTTTATTTTAACAACTTTATTATATTTTATCTCACTTTATTTTATTTTACTTTATCTCCTTTCTTTTTTCCTTCCTTCCCTCCTCCCTCCCTCCCTTCTTTCTTTCTTTCTCTTTCTTTCTTTCTCTCTCTCTCTCTCTCTCTCCCCCCCTCTCTCTTTCTCTCTTTCTTTCTTTCTTTCTTCTACTAATTCATTCTTTCTACTTTTTCTCCCTTTTATTCTGAGCCGTGTGGATGAAAAGCTCTTGGTGCTACAGCCAGGTGTCAGTGCTGTGCCTCTGAGGTGGGAGAGCCAACTTCAGGACACTGGTCCACAAGAGACCTCCCAGCTCCACATAATATCAAACGGCGAAAATCTCCCAGAGATCTCCATCTCAACAACAGCACCCAGCTTCACTCAACGACCAGCAAGCTACAGTGCTGGACATCCTATGCCAAACAACTAGCAAGAAACACAACCCCACCCATTAGCAGAGAGGCTGCCTAAAATCATAATAAGTCCACAGACACCCCAAAACACACCACCAGATGTGGACCTGTCCACTAGAAAGACAAGATCCAGCCTCATCCACCAGAACACAGGCACTAGTCCCCTCCACCAGGAAGCCTACACAACCCACTGAACCAATCTTAGCCACTGGGGACACCAAAAACAACGGGAACTACGAACCTGCAGCCTGCAAAAAGGAGACCCCAAACACAGTAAGATAAGCAAAATGAGAAGACAGAAAAACACACAGCAGATGAAGGAGCAAGATAAAAACCCACCAGACCTAACAAATGAAAAGGAAATAGGCAGTCTACCTGAAAAAGAGTTCAGAAGAATGATAGTAAAGATGATCCAAAATCCTGGAAATAGAATAGACAGAATGCAAGAAACATTTAACAAGGACCTAGAAGAACAAAAGATGAAACAAGCAACGATGAACAACACAATAAATAAAATTAAAAATACTCTAGATGGGGTCAATAGCAGAATAACTGAGGCAGAAGAACGGATAAGTGACCTGGAAGATAAAATAGTGAAAATAACTACTGCAGAGCAGAATAAAGAAAAAAGAATGAAAAGAACTGAGGACAGTCTCAGAGACCTCTGGGACAACATCAAACGTACCAACATTCGAATTATAGGGGTTCCAGAAGAAGAAGAGAAAATGAAAGGGACTGAGAAAATATTTGAAGAGATTATAGTTGAAAACTTCCCTAATATGGGAAAGGAAATAGTTAATCAAGTCCAGGAAGCACAGAGAGTCCCATACAGGATAAATCCAAGGAGAAATACGCCAAGACACATATTAATCAAACTGTCAAAAATTAAACACAAAGAAAACATATTAAAAGCAGCAATGGAAAAACAACAAATAACACACAAGGGAATCCCCATAAGGTTAACAGCTGATCTTTCAGCAGAAACTCTGCAAGCCAGAAGGGACTGGCAGGACATATTTAAAGTGATGAAGGAGAAAAACCTGCAACCAAGATTACTCTACCCGGCAAGGATCTCATTCAGATTTGATGGAAAAATTAAAACCTTTACAGACAAGCAAAAGCTGAGAGAGTTCAGCACCACCAAACCAGCTTTACAACTGCTAAAGGAACTTCTCTAGGCAAGAAACACAAGAGAAGGAAAAGACCTACAATAACGAACCCAAAACAATTAAAAAAATGGGAATAGGAACATACATATCGATAATTACCTTAAATGTAAATGGACTAAATGCTCCCACCAAAAGACACAGATTGGCTGAATGGATACAAAAACAAGACCCATATATTTGCTGTCTATAAGAGACCCACTTCAGACCTAGGGACACATACAGACTGAAAGTGAGGGGATGGAAAAAGATATTTCATGCAAATGGAAACCAAAAGAAAGCTGGAGTAGCAATTCTCATATCAGACAAAATAGACTTTAAAATAAAGACTTTTAGAAGAGACAAAGAAGGACACTACATAATGATCAAGGGATCAATCCAAGAAGAAGATATAACAATTGTAAATATTTATGCACCCAACATAGGAGCACCTCAATACATAAGGCAAATACTAACAGCCATAAAAGGGGAAATCGACAGTAACACATTCATAGTAGGGGACCTTAACACCCCACTTTCACCAATGGACAGATCATCCAAAATGAAAATAAATAAGGAAACACAAGCTTTAAATGATACATCAAACAAGATGGACTTAATTGATATTCATAGGACATTCCATACAAGAACAACAGAATACACATTTTTCTCAAGTGCTCATGGAACATTCTCCAGGATAGATCATATCTTGGGTCACAAATCAAGCCTTGGTAAATTTAAGAAAACTGAAATTGTATCAAGTATCTTTTCCGACCACAATGCTATGAGACTGGATATCAATTACAGGAAAAGATCTGTAAAAAATACAAACACATGGAGGCTAAACGATATACTACTAAATAACCAAGAAATCACTGAAGAAATCAAAGAGGAAATCAAAAAATACCTAGAAACAAATGACAATGGAGACACGACGACCCAAAATCTATGGGATGCAGCAAAAGCAGTTCTAAGAGGGAAGTTTATAGCAATACAATCCTACCTTAAGAAAAAGGAAACAGCTCAAATAAACCACCTAACCTTGCACCTAAAGCAATGAGAGAAAGAAGAACAAAAAAACTCCAAAGTTAGCCGAAGGAAAGAAATCATAAAAATCAGATCAGAAATAAATGAAAAAGAAATGAAGGAAACGATAGCAAAGATCAATAAAACTAAAAGCTGGTTCTTTGAGAAGATAAACAAAATTGATCAACCATTAGCCAGACTCATCAAGAAAAAAAGGGAGAAGACTCAAATCAATAGGATTAGAAATGAAAAAGGAAAAGTAACAACTGACACTGCAGAAATAAAAAAGATCATGAGAGATTACTACAAGCAACTCTATGCCAATAAAATGGACAACCTGGAAGAAATGGACAAATTCTTAGAAATGCACAACCTGCCAAGACTGAATCAGGAAGAAATAGAAAATATGAACAGACCAATCACAAGCACTGAAATTGAAACTGTGATTAAAAATCTTCCAACAAACAGAAGCCCAGGACCAGATGGCTTCACAGGCGAATTCTATCAAACATTTAGAGAAGAGCTAACACCTATCCTTCTCAAACTCTTCCAAAATATAGCAGAGGGAGGAACACTCCCCAACTCATTCTACGAGGCCACCATCACCCTGACACCAAAACCAGACAAGGATGTCACAAAGAAAGAAAACTACAGGCCAATATCACTGATGAACATAGATGCAAAAATCCTCAACAAAATACTAGCAAACAGAATCCAACAGTACATTAAAAGGATCATACACCATGATCACGTGGGGTTTATTCCAGGAATGCAAGGATTCTTCAATATATGCAAATCAACCAACGTGATACACCATATTAACAAATTGAGGCAGAAAAACCATATGATCATCTCAATAGATGCAGAGAAAGCTTTCGACAAAATTCAACACCCATTTATGATAAAAACCCTGCAGAAAGTAGGCATAGAGGGAACTTTCCTCAACATAATAAAGGCCATATATGACAAACCCACAGCCAACATCGTCCTCAATGGTGAAAAACTGATACCATTTCCACTAAGATCAGGAACAAGACAAGGTTGCCCACTCTCACCATAGTTTTGGAAGTTTTAGCCACAGCAATTCAACATAGTTTATTCAACATAGTTTTGGAAGTTTTAGCCACAGCAATCAGAGAAGAAAAGGAAATAAAAGGAATCCAAATCAGAAATGAAGTAAAGCTATCACTGTTTGCAGATGACATGATAGTATACATAGAAAATCCTAAAGATGCTACCAGAAAACTACTAGAGCTAATCAATGAATTTAGTAAAGTAGCAGGATACAAAATTAATGCACAGAAATCTCTGGCATTCCTATACACTAATGATGAAAAATCTGAAAGTGAAATCAAGAAAACACTCCCATTTACCATTGCAACAAAAAGAGTAAAATATCTAGGAATAAACCTACCTAAGGAGACAAAAGACCTGTATGCAGAAAATTATAAGACACTGATGAAAGAAATTAAAGATGATACAAATAGATGGAGAGATATACCATGTTCTTGGATTGAAAGAATCAACACTGTGAAAATGACTCTACCACCCAAAGCAATCTACAGATTCAATGCAATCCCTATCAAACTACCACTGGCATTTTTCACAGAACTAGAACAAAAACTTTCACAATTTGTATGGAAAGACAAAAGACCCCGAATAGCCAAAGCAATCTTGAGAACGAAAAACGGAGCTGGAGGATTCAGGCTCCCTGACTTCAGACTATACTACAGTAATCAAGACAGTATGGTACTGGCACAAAAACAGAAAGATAGATCAATGGAACAGGATAGAAAGCCCAGAGATAAACCCACACACATATGGTCACCTTATCTTTAATAAAGGAGGCAGGTATGCAGTGGAGAAAGGACAGCCTCTTCAATAAGTGGTGCTGGGAAAACTGGATAGGTACATGTAAAAGTATGAGATTAGATCACTCCCTAACACCACACACAAAAATAACCTCAAAATGGATTAAAGACCTAAATGTAAGGCCAGAAACTATCAAACTCTTAGAGGAAAACATAGGCAGAACACTCTATGATTTAAATCACAGCAAGATCCTTTTTGACCCGCCTACTAGAGAAATGGAAATAAAAACAAAAATAAACAAATGGGACCTAATGAAGCTTCAAAGCTTTTGCACAGCAAAGGAAACCATAAACAAGACCAAAAGACAACCCTCAGAATGGGAGAAAATATTTGCAAATGAAGTAACTGACAAAGGATTAATCTCCAAAATTTATAAGTAGCTCAATAACAAAAAATCAAACAACCCAATCCAAAAATGGGCAGAAGACCTAAATAGACATTTCTCCAAAGAAGATATACAGACTGCCAACAAACACATGAAAGAATGCTCAACATCATTAATCTAAATTAGAGAAATGCAAATCAAAACTACAATGAGATATCATCTCACACCACTCAGAATGGCCATCATCAAAAAATCTAGAAACAATAAATGCTGGAGAGGATGTGGAGAAAAGGGAACCCTCTTGCACTGTTGGTGGGAATGTAATTGATACAGCCACTGTGGAGAACAGTATGGAGGTTACTTAAAAAACTACAAATAGAACTACCATATGACCCGGCAATCCCACTACTGGGCATATACCCTGAGAAAACCATAATTCAAAAAGAGTCATGTACCAAAATGTTCATTGCAGCTCTATTTACAATAGCCCGGATATGGAAGCAACCTAAATGTCCATCAACAGAGGAATGGATAAAGAAGATGTGGCACATATATACAATGGAATATTACTCAGCCATAAAAAGAAACGAAATTGAGCTCTTTGTAATGAGGTGGATAGACCTAGAGTCTGTCATACAGAGTGAAGTAAGTCAGAAAGAGAAAGACAAATACTGTATGCTAACACATATATATGAAATTTAAGGAAAAAAAATGTCATGAAGAACCTAGGGGTAAGACAGGAATAAACACACAGACCTACTAGAGGATGGACTTGAGGATATGGGAAGGGGGAAGGGTAAGCTGTGACAAAGTGAGAGAGAGGCATGGACATATATACACTACCAAACGTAAGGCAGATAGCTAGTGGGAAGCAGCCGCATAGCACAGAGAGATCAGCTCGGTGCTTTGTGACCGCCTGGAGGGGTGGGATAGGGAGGATGGGAGGGAGGGAGACGCAAGAGGGAAGAGATATGGGAACATATGTATATGTATACCTGATTCACTTTGTTATTAAAAAAATAAAATAAAATAACCAACAAGGACCTACTGTATAGCATGGGAACTGTGCTCAGTATTCTGTAACAACCTAAATGAGAAAAGAATCTAAGAAAGAATAGATATATGTATAACTGAATCACTTTTCTGTACACCTGAAACTAACACAACATTGTAAATCAACTATGGTCCAATATAAAATAAAAATTTTAAGAAAAGTCACTGGGCGTCTCTGGGACCTGTAGGACACCCAGAGTTCCTGCTGTGTCCAGTGTGGGGATTCTGGCTTATTGAGAGCACTGGGGACCTACAGAGGCCCAAGGCCTATTAAAAGACCTCAGAGCCTTTGCAAGCAGAGGTGACGGCTGTACATGGCTGGGACCATGGACTTGAGTGGAACTTCAGATCCGCTAGGGCAAGAGGCAGCAGGGGGCAAAGAAGATCCAGAGATCAGAGTGGCAGGTGACAAATAAAGGCATTCCTCTGTGAGGGCTTATGAAGAACACTGTGTGTATGTACATGTATATACATGCATGTGTATAACACACATTTATATCCATGTAGCTGTATATGTGTATGTTATAAGACACATATATAAAATATTTATACATAGGGCTTCCCTAGTGGCGCAGTGGTTGAGAGTCCGCCTGCCGATGCAGGGGACATGGGTTCGTGTCCCGGTCCGGGAAGATCCCACATGCCGCGGAGCGGCTGGGCCCGTGAGCCATGGCCACTAAGCCTGTGCATCCGGAGCCTGTGCTCCGCTACGGGAGAGGCCACAACAGTGAGAGGCCTGTGTACCGCAAAAAAAAAAAAAAAAAAAGAAAAGAATTATACATAAAATATATGTATACACATATATGTGTGTGCATATACACACATCAGCTGACTTGTGAGTAAAATTATGACTCATTACATATATATATATATTTATAGGATGTATATGTGTATGAGCACACAAACAGAAATGCATCATTTTTAAAGTGCTCTCAGTAACAGAGGACCACTTACTCTTTTTAGATCACAAAAATGAGGCTCCAAGAAGCATGGTGAATTCTCCTGGCTGTGTGGTCACCAGGGACAGAACTGGGAGAAGGACCCAGGGTTCTTCCTACCACCTCATGCTCTTAACCTGTCTCCACCTTCACTAGCCCTTTCTCCCAGCTGACAGCCACACACAGTAACAGCAAATCTTTTTTTTTTTAACTTGCATTTAAGTTTCCACCTGGGACATTATCACGCAATAAGGGGCAGCTTTGAGAAGGGAATTCTTATCACCTGCTGCGCTCAGCTCGGCTGGGCTTTCGGAAGGCGGGCCACAGCCTCTCTCTCTGTGAGGTCAAGAGCAGGCCCAGCCCTTCAAGGGACGATTCTGAGAGCAGCTAGCTTCATCCTAACCACGGCAGTATCTGATCATCTGATCGTACTTACTTGAAAACCATCCTCTTGATTCTTGCCTTCACTTCCCGTTGGGTTGAAAATGCATCCATGGGGAATTCCAGACGAGGGGCGGAACTGAACTGGACGGCTCCCACCTTGACCTGCAGTGGGAGACAGAGGGCCCTGGGGCCCGAGAGCAGGGTCAAGACACAAACATCCCTAAGAGGAAAGAAGGGATGAGAAAGGTTAACGACGCTGCCTCCTGCCCACTCACAAATACCAGTGCTGGTATTTCTCTCATGTCCTTAAAAGAAGGTTCCAAAGACTGAGAGGACAATCTGGAAGGAGACGGTCACATCTGCCCGTGCTCCACAATGACCACCACCAATTCGACCCCCATTCCGACAGCTCTCTTGGCGGAGCTGTGAGCTTTAGGGTCTCTGCTCACACTTACTGCCTCCCAGGCGGAAGCACTGTTTTAAGCCTTCTCAACTCTTTATTACATTTAACCCACAGAGGTGCTATTCCTACCCACATTACTGCTGGAGAAACTAAAACAAAGAGGATACAGGTCTGGCCCAGGGCTAGTAAGATAGGAGCGCAGCCTTTGGACTTGGTGCCTGTGATCTTCACTAAGCCTGTTATGCCGATCACCTTCTCAGCCAGCACACGACTTCAGCTAAACCCCCAACCAGGGGTGTCACAGAAGCTATCCGCAGCCTCCACACACCCATCCTTGGTTGGAGGGCCCGCCCTTCCAGGCCTCCTCCTGCCAAGCTAGGGAAAGGCCAGATCTCCAGGCCACAGTCAGACTGGGGGGCAAGCAGCTCCCTAATCGGAGACGAGCGCTATTGGAGCTGAAGTTCCTCTGTAGCGGAGGTTGTGAGAGCCACTGGCGAGTCCTGATTTCGCATCCTCATTCAGAAGGCCATGGGAGAAAATCCAATGCCTTACAAAACTGGAGAAGGGAAACTGAGTAAAGTCATTCCCTGGATCCTTAAGATTAGTGTGTGTCAAGCAGAGAAGGGTTTAAACATTTAAGCTTCCCCTTGAGGGCCTAACCCCTGCACCTAGTCATTGGCTCTCTAAACTCCCGGAGAAACTACATTCTCAGTTACTATTCTCACAATTAACCCCGATTCTGGCCAAGATTGCAAATGGACCAAGTGATTCATATTTAAACAACGACGCTGATTTTTTTCCTGCTCTGTGAGTTCCTTCACTGCTGATCCCTTAACAGGCCTGGCGCTTGGGAGCCGATCAAAGCACTTGGCCACACCAGGCCAGCTGCATCTGCTTCCAGGGAGCACAGCCCATTGGACCTTCCTCCCACAGGAAGTTCTGAGGAGGAGCTGTTGGGAATCTTAAATAGGAAGAAATTTAAGTCTTGGGTGGGCATGTGAGGGAGAGGGACACCGGAAAGCAGAGTAGTAGAGAACCTCAGGAAGGAGTTTCTGAAAAGCGACCCGTTTAAAATCTCCCTTGAATTTAGCATGTGATAAAGGGAGCATCTCAAACCACTGGGAAAAGATGGTACAGTCAGTAAGTGATACTGGGACAACTGGATAGCCATCTGCAAAAGAATAAAGGATAAATTGCAAATGGATTCAAGATTTAAATGTCAAAAATGTAACCATAAAAGTTCTAGAAAACTTGGGAGAACTCCTTCGTAACTTCAAAGTAGAAAAGACTTGCAATCCAGCAGTCGTAAAGGAAAACTGATAAATCTGACTACATGAAGAAAACTTCTACAGGGCAAAACATACCATAACACAACCAAAAAATGAAGACAAAATGAAGTTATTTGCAACTCACGTCAGAGACAAAGGGTTAGTTTCCCCAATATAGAGAGTGTCTAGGAATTGATATGTGTAAAGACCAACAATCCAACAGAAAAATGGGCCAAGGCTATGAACAGAGATCACAGAACAGGAAACACAGAACGGCTCTTTAATAAGAAAAGATGCTTGATCGTGTTGCACTGAGATGTAGCAAAAAGCCAGATACAATGTTTGCAGGGGGAAACCAGTATTCTCAAACACTGCTATAAGAACATAAATGTTATGGCATCCATAGAGAGAAATTTGTCAATATTTATTGAAAATTACTAATGCATGGGGCTATCAGGAATTTATCCTACAGCTATATACTTCTACATGTGTGAAATGACATATTTACAGGCTCACAATATATTTGTAATAGTGGATGTCCATCAATAAGGGTTGGTTAACTAAACCTTGGTAAATCCTTACAATGGAACATTAATCAGCTATATAAAATGATATAGTGTATATGCCTATATTAAGACCTATATTACCTATCTACCTAGATATGGAAAGACTTCCAAGATAATGTGAAGAGAAAAAGGCAAGGGATAAAACTGTGTGTATAGCATGCTACCCTTTGTGTTAAAAGGGCAAAAATTAGAATATATATTCATATTGCTTATATTTGCATGAAGCGATTCTGTAAGGATGCTCACGACAGCAGGGGGACGGGGCTGGGCAAATAGAAAATGTGTGACCGGGAGGGATATTTTTCATTGAATGTCTTTTTTTGGAACCATGTGAATGAATGAATTAGTTTAAAAACTCCCTTGAGACCAACAGCTGGGTGTATTTATTTAAATTAAACAGGAAGGAGCCAACTTCAAAACAAAACAAGATGGAAACAGCTTGAGTCAGTAGTCAAGGCATTTAATTTAATTGGTGGTTTGGGAGCAAAATAGTTACCTTTTATCTTCAGTTTACTGTACGCTCAGAAGCAAGCCCGCCCAGATTTCTCACCACACTGTAATCACTCTGCTGCAATCATTATATTAGAGCGAGGAAGTGAACTCCTCAGCTTAAGGGTTGAGAGGAAGACTTTTTAAACACCTTAAATCCACCTCAAAACAGAGCCTCCATAAAAAGCCTTAATTTATAGCTACTTAAACATTTCTTCCTGGAAAGTAAAATTAGGTGCAAATCAAATCCCTTGTACATGGAGATAAGACGATGACACCAAAATGCAGCAGCAAACACACAAAACCTGAAGCCACAAGTCAGACTGAAGCATCTGAAATCACCCCAATGCAAAAACCCTTCGCTAGCAATTCCATCGAGTCTGAGCAGCTTGGAGGTGGAGGTTCTCGTTTGCTCGTGAAATAGACACCCAACTCCTTTGCTCAACAGCTCTTGCTGTGAGAAAGTTTTCTCAGGACAAGCCAAATACAGTTCCCTCAACACCCAGACTATGTCCTCTTAATAAAAGAGAGCCGCTAGGCACCCTCTTTCCCATGAAAATGATAATCAGGTTCCCTCACCTGGAAAAGTCCAGGCCTCTCAGTGTTCTGTCTCCTTGCTGTGGGCACCGTCTGGTTTGCCAATATCTAACCTAAAAAGTGCCACATTCTAGACGTGGTTTGGCAACATTGAGATTAAATTCCCTGAAATCTGGGGACCTGTGTGTTGAGACAGTTGCTCCCAACAGCATCACCCATCAAGTTTTTCTGTCATAGTTTTCTTACCCTCTCTTTGAGGATGCTGAATTCCATCAGCACCCACCACTTCCGCATACACAGATACACATACACACACCACCATGTTGCCTGCTGTCCACGTGCTACGTGGTTGCGACAGCAGAATGTGAAGTCCTGGGCTGAGAGTCAAGAGCACCAGTTCTTCCAAGCTTAGCTCTCTTCTAAGATTGCTGTGTGACCCTAGGCAGTCACTTAGCCTCTCTGAGCCTGTTTCTTCAGTTGTAAAACATTCTCTAATAATCCATACAACTCTTCCCTTCCAACCTGCCATCCGCTGGGGTCTCCAGGCCACCCATTTCAGGACATATTATATCCATGCCAAGGTCAACAGTGTTTGATCTTTATGGCTCTTCCTCCATGAAAAAATTAGTGAAACTTCATAGAGAATCACTTCCTTTCAAAATCAGGGCCCTGTGTGTAGGAGGGTAGAGATTCAGCTGCCCTTGGCCCTGACCCTCTGAGGGTCTGTGATGGGTTGACTTCACGGTTGGAACTTCCAGGCTGTTCATGCCTCGATGGAATGATGTCAGCTATAACCATGCAAGACAGCCTGAGGTCCAGGGTAATGTGCTCACTCTCCACAAATGACATGTCATTCTGGAGAAAATCTGGCTCTCGTTAAAAGCCATTATTTTGCTCCTAAATCCTAGAAGTTTTTCTAGGATTAACCCAGGAATGCCATCTTGGAAAACCACTTTCTTCCCCGACCTGTATGTGACTAGCCCCTAATTCAAGTAATTATAGCTTTCCAGACCAAAATGCCCTCCTTAAATTTACTTGATTTTTGAGTCAGTTCACGTGGTTCAAAATCCATAAAGTATAAAGATGTCTATACCGATGGGCCTCCCTCTGGACTTGTGCTCCATCTGCTCAGTTCCCACCCTCTCCCTCAACGGGAAACCGCTGCTCTTAGCCTCTTACAAATCCCTCCAGAGTTTCTTCATGCACATACAGACGAATACAAACATAGACTCTCTTCATCTCCATTTTTCATAAAAGGTAACACATTATACATACCATTTGCACCTTTTTTTTTTTTTTTTTTTTTTTTTGCGGTACCCGGGCCTCTCACTCTTGTGGCCTCCCCCGTTGCGGAGCACAGGCTCCGGACCTGTAGGCTCAGCGGCCATGGCTCACGGGCCCAGCCGCTCTGCGGCATGTGGGATCGTCCCGGATCGGGGCACGAACCCATGTCCCCTGCATTGGCAGGCGGACTCCCAACCACTGCGCCACCAGGGAAACCCTGCACCTTATTTTTACACTCAATTTGTTTTGGTGTCTTTCCACATCAGCGATTTTCCTCATTTACTTTCTAAAGCTGCCCTGTGTTTCATTATATGAAGACACCATAATAGATTTACCTGTCCCCTGTGAGCAGGCCTTTGGGTTGCCTGAAATCTTTTACAGTTACAAACAACACTGCAATGAATAACTTCATATGTGCATTATTTTGCACCTGTGGGAGTATCTGTAGAATAAAATACTGAGTCAAAGGGTCCCAGCCTTTGTAATTTTGATAGACACTGTTATTACAGATTCCTCTATAGAGAGGTTGCACATTCCCACCAGCAGTGCATGAGAACACCGGTTTCCTACAGACTTGCCAATGGAGCATGACACCAAACTTTGGATTTTTGCTTAATCTAGTTAAGTGAAAAACGGTATATCGGTCAGAGATTTGCTATTACATTGAGTGAGGTTGGGCATCTTTTCCTATGTCAAAGGGCCATCTACGTTTCATTTTCTGGGAACTATCTGTGTTCACTGCCTGTTTTTCTGTTGAGTTGTTCCAAAATGCCCCTTTAGCAACAAGAGCCACAGCTAGCGCACTGCTGACATTTAAGACTTGCTATTTGAAACCAGGAAGAACAAGAAATGAAGATACTGGCTGGATTGATTAGGCAGGAGCTGTTCCTTTCAAGTGAACAGAGAGGGCAGGAGCTGTGTTTCATATTACGACTCTAGTCTTCAGAGGCAGTTATAGTTTTTGTCTGCCAGCATGCTTTCTTTTTCCCACTGTTCTACAAACACAACCTCTCTTTCTAGTGGGAAATGCAAGTGTTCATCCCCACTGCAAGAATGAGGATAAGCACATGACTCGGGTTTGGCCAGACAAGCTCTTCCCTTTGACTTCTGTGATTGGTCAAGGGATTGTCATGTGACCTATGCCTGTCCAATCAGAGCCCTCCCTGGGACTGCTGCCAGCTCTACAGGGTAAGAAGTCTACTTTCTTTTTCCTGGGGTGACTACCTTGAGGGACAATGTAGGGCAACTTTGCTATGTAAGGAAAACCTGCCTGGGAAGGAAGCCAACAGAGGGAAGCAAAAGGGAGAGGAGGAGAAAAAGAGAGGGATCGAGTCCCCGGATCCCACTGTGCCTAGAACCAGGATTCACCTCCTTAGTCTTCCTGGTTCCACAATCCAGTAAATGACCTCTTCTGCTTAAGACAGAATTTCTGTCACTTGCAGCCAAAGGCGCCCTCATACAAAGACAACGAGACTTGCACTCACCCTCCTGGGGTTGATGTCCAGAGCATCACAGACCGTGACGGCAAAGTGCTTGCACCTTTCAAAGCTCCCTTTCCCAATGCTGTGAGAGCCATCGTTCAGAAACAGGACGTCCGCCACAGCCGAGCACCACATCACTAGGGGAGAGGGGGACAGAATGGGTGACAATCAGCTTCCCTACAGTCTGGTCCCCAAAAGATCTTACTCCCAAAGCAGAGTGGAGGCGGAAACAACCTTGTGGTGGGTCAAGCTCCTCTAAGCCCAATGGGGGAAATAACACTGGAGAAATTCTGCGCCAGAGGCAGCCCTCCTCTGCAGCAGGGAGCACCTACCTACCATGAGCACAACTCATGAAAGTCTGTATAATAATGGAAGAGTCTAATTCAACAACACTAACTGAGCCGTATGAGAGGAGGGGCTACTGGGCCAGTGAGGGACACCCAAGAGCCTTGGTTCCCGCCCTCAGGGGTCACAATCTTGTCTGGGACACAGCCAGGCACCCTGGTTCATATGACTGCATTACCCAAGAGTCTACGTAATGATAACCAGCACTGACTGCATCTTTCCTATATGCCGGGTGCTGCTTTAAACGCTTTATATGTACTAATTTATTTAATTCTCATAACCACCTTGAGATATACTATTTCTTTATTTTTCAACAGGTATATTGAGATAATATTCACATACCATACCAGTCACCCATTTAAAGTATACACTTCAATGGTTTTTAGTATATTCACAGATGTATTTATCACCATCACCATCAATTTTAGAACATTTTCCATCTCCTCAAAAGGAAACCCTATACTCTTTAGCTATCAGCTCTCTAGCCCCCTACCCCCACCCCTAAACAGATTTACAATCTGCATTCCCATTGGAGAGATAAGGAGAGCAGGGCACAGGGAAATTCAGGAATTTCCTAAGGCCAAAGTACCAGAAAGTGGTGGAGCCGGGAATCAAACTGTCCACAGGTGTGACTCCAGAGTCCACACCCTATCACCTCACCAGGAAGATGCAAGAGAGCAGAAGTCAGAGAAGCACCAGTGAGAAGGCGCCACCTGGTAGCAGCGTGCAAGGGGGATTTCACCAGAGAGGAAGGGAAGGGACTGCAGGGTCCCTAGGAGTGGGCGGGTGTGGCTTGAGCATGTGGAGGGGATGACGAGCAGGGAGGAAGAGAAGGAATATGGCAGCGGACGAGGCCGGTTGCGTAGATGGTGGTCACACAACAGAAGACCTTGAAGCACGGGCCAAGAAATTCGGCAACAGGGATCTTCCTAGGGTTTTTAACCAGGAGAGGAACTTGGTCAGGCCCCTGTTTGGGGAAAATAACTCTGGCCACGGCATGAAAGAAGACAGGAGTGGGGCAGAAACTGTCCGGAGTAACGTGGCTTCTCTTGAGTCCATCACACAGAGGCTGAAGTAGGTGTTTGGAGGGTTAAGTAAAACGTGGGCTTACTTTTGCTGGCGACTGAAATCTTCCCAATGGTCTGCTTGCTCACGTGGACTTCCTGAAGAGGGAGGGATGGGGGCACTAGGAGAGAAAACACCAGAAGCAGTCATTACAAGGCAGAGAGGGGAGGAGTCTTAGTCTCCACGTTATATGACCAGAACAAACGGGTCACAAGAGAGAAAACAGGAATGTGAGAGTTTAATGATATTGTATCTTAAAAATTACCAGATGGATAACATAAATAATTCCCTCCGCCCCCACCAATTGCCCCACTTCTATCAGGTATCTTTGCATTTAAATTTGGGTATTTTGAAGAGAAAAATTTAAAAGATATATGGGGGGATATAGAGAGCCTGTGATTCTGATGAGGTTCGTCCCTGGGTAGGCGTGATAACTGAGTGCCCCTCTGGGGTGTAGCAACTTGCCATAAACATTAACCTTGGATATGAACAGACAATTCATAGAACAAAGAGAATTCATAGAAAAGCACAAGGAAAATTTTCAAACAGGTGACAAAACACTTTAACTCAAACAGTGGGATACCCTTTTAAATGTGAAACTTAGATGATCAAGTTTTAAATTTAAATGTAACTGGGGAAAGATTAAATCAGGAAAAGCTTTTCCAGTGGTGACACTGTAAATTGGTACAACCCTTTTGGAAAACAATTTAGCCAAATGAATTAAGAGTCATCAAAGCGCTTAGGCTCCATAGTATCGCACCTGGGAATTGATCCAACGGAAAAACAACTTTAGAGAAGGGAAAATGTGCACCAAGACACTCCCTTCAATGTGACTTGTTTCAGAGGAATGATGGCGATAACAAATATCCAAAGAGATAGAACTCTCAGTAAACACTGATACATTCATTCAGTGCAATTAATATGAACAAGCACTAAAAAGTTTTGGGGTAGAAAGTTTGTGGATACATTTTTTTTCTTCTATGTGATACCCAGTAAAATTGTAATAATGGCATATGAGCAGCCAACAACAATTTTCAAAATAAACTTTGAGGGCAGGTAACATGCCAGGTGCTGAACAGCAAGCCAACCCCGATGAAAGTTCTGAAGATGGGCTTCCCTGGTGGCGCAGTGGTTGAGAGTCCGCCTGCCGATGCAGGGGACACGGGTTCGTGCCCCAGTCCGGGAGGATCCCACATGCCGCGGAGCGGCTGGGCCCGTGAGCCATGGCCGCTGAGCCTGCGCGTCCGGAGCCTGTGCTCCGCAACAAAAGAGGCCACAGCAGTGAGAGGCCCGCGTACCGCAAAAAAAAAAAAAAAAGAAAGAAAGTTCTGAAGACAGTGAGGTGCCACTTGGAGGGATTATTTGAAAAGCCAACTGTGCATGGTCACTGTCAGAAGAAGCAGACATGTAGATGCTTATAAACGTCCATGTCTGCTGGATAAGCACAGTGGGCACAAAGTGAGGGTGGGCAAAGCCCAGGAGCCGGACAGGCCAGGAATGGGGCAGACGAAGGAATGTGAGATGGGGTGGGGGGGACTGCCGAGGAAAGAGGTGAAGGAGAGCGAGCCAGGCGGGGGTGGGTGTGGGGTAGCAATCACACAACACGGGGAAGCTGGGCTCAGGGGGATTTGCCCCTGCCAGGAAGGTGACCAGGAGGAGGACACCAAAAACTGATGTCAGGTTCTGGGGGGCATGCTTCTCGTTGGCAGCACCCCCTGGAGTTCATTAGGCCAGGGGTCCCCAACCCCCGGGCCATGGACCAGTACTGGTCCATGACCGGTTAGGAACCGGACTGCACAGCGGGAGGTGAGCGGCAGGCAGGCAAGTGAGCGAAGCTTCATCTGTATTTAGAGCCGCTCCCCATTGCTCGCATCACCGCCTGAGCTCCGCCTCCTGTCAGCATTATGGTGAGTTGTATAATTATTTCATTATATATTACAATGTAATAATAACAGAAATAAAGTGCATAATACATGTAATGCTCTTGAATCACCCCGAAACCATCCCCCTCCATGTGGGTCTGTGGAAAAACTGTCTTCCACAAAACCAGTCTCTGGTGCCAAAAAGGTTGGGGACCACTGCTTTAAGCAACTACCCCCTTGGCTGGTCCCAGCTCCACCTTCTGTGGCTCCTCTACATTCACTAGTCCCTGAAAAACAAACTAAACCAGTGTCTACTTCTCCCCCGACCGTATCTGAGTTCCTGCTCACCTGATATGTCCTCCCCCTAATCTCTACTCGAGTAGAAGATGGTTCTAGGCCAAAATGCTGAACCAGCCATTAGCTCCACAGTCAAAAGCTGTCAGACAAGTAAGTAGATGTCATGAAGTCCAAGAGAGTCCGCCACTGCCATTTTGCCACCAGAGGGAGAAACAAGACATAAACTACAACACAGACGGTAGACTGAATTAAAGAAAAAAAAATCCTCCACTTCCATAAAACACACGGCAGATGCTGGGACAGAAGCAGAGGCAACACTTACCCCCAAACTCCAAAAACAAAAGATCACAAAAGTCACTCAGTAATTCAGCAAATTGGTCCTCCAGAAAATGGAGGCTTTCTGCGTCAGTGCACTCGACATCATCAAGATCTTGTCAACCTGGTGGGGGGGGGGTCCTGCTGCAGCCCATCCCGTGATGCGGTGCAGCTCCCATGAGCCCTGCACCCCCGGAAGTTCTCCGAGGGCAGGAACACTTCCACCTGTCCTCCACAGAGCCCAGCCCAGCTCTCTGCACACAGTTTGGCCAAATGAATTAAGAACTATAAAAATGCTCACATCCTTTGACCCTGTGTCAAAGCCAGTAGGCACTAAGCTTTCCTGAATGAGCCCATGAATTACTGGCAAAGGGTCCAGGAGCTAAGGAATCCATCTTACCAGCAAATTCTCCAGCAGGAGACAGACCAGCCATCGCCCCGGATAGGAGGGAGGAGGCGCTCCGTGACCAGAGGCCGCTCACTACAGATGTGACTCAGCTAATGTAACTCTGCACCATGTGCCCAGCTGTCCTGGTGGGTGCCAGGCTTCAGGTGAGGCGTCCTTCAGGGGAGCAGGTACAGGGGTGATGTCCCCACTGCGCCCCTGTGAAACTACCTCAGGACTCTGCAGAAGTCCCCCTTGGAACAGGGAGCTGATGAACGTGTGACTGTTGCTTCCTCTCCCAACCAAGTCAGCCCACACCTCTGAGGACCACCTACCTGGGGAGGGCGGGGGCAATGGGTGGTGCTAAGAAGCTGGACGGGGAGGGGGTGGAGTGGGTGGCGGGTTTTCATCTCAGCCCTGCTACTGATAGCTGTGCAGCCCCAGGCAAATCACAGAACCTCTCTGGGCCTCCCCTGCCTCATCTGTACAACCTAGGGGTGGTCAGATCAAGTGCCCTGTAAACTGGACAGGCTACAGACGGTGAAGTTCCACGATGAGCTAGAACAGAACCTTTACTGTGCCTGGGCCCCCAGGGACCGCATTCGCTCCCTGTCCCCAAACACATCTCATCTCTCCCCAATTCCTTGGCCATGAAGCTACTGTGTCACATTCAGCACCTACATGGCTTCAGGAGAGGGGATAGGCAGGCTGGGCAAGCACACCCTTCTTCCAGCCTCCCTTATCTCCCTGAGGCTCCGGAGAACAGGCAGGTGGTGACAGCAGCCAATGAGCAGAGAGTATACCCCTACTCACAGAAACACAGAGCAGGGAAGAACTGGAAGAGAGCCTCAGAGACCGCAAGAGGACCCTGGGCTAGCCTCAGCCAGCCACCCAGCCCACTGGTTCTTACTCGTTGGGCGACAATCCACAAAACACACTATTCCTTTCTACCATCTCATATTTCAGAGGGGCTAGAACTTGGGAGGGCCAAAGTGGGAAGTAAACAGAAAACTGATTTGCTCCATTATTCACAGACTCTGGCAAGGTGCCCTGTGTCCAGAGTTAAGAGACCCGGGGCCCTGCTCAGCCTCGGCCCCGACCAGCCATGTGACCCTGGGGAAAGCCCCTCCCTCTTAGCAGCTCCACTTCTTCACAAGGAGTTAGATTCTGATAGACTGAAGATTTGATTTCAAAGTCTTCATTTTCTGAAACCGAGCAAGGTCTCCCAGCCCGCACTTTCTAAATTACTTAAAAACAGTAACATGGCGGAGGAAGCAACAAAAGTATTTTTGTAAAGTTTTTTTGTTGCCTAATGCTTATAGTATGGGTAAAATTCAGTTCCATGGAGCCTGATTACTTATCGATTTTTGAGGGCGATATTAAGGATGGGAAGTGAGAGCTTTTCTTGAGAAACCATAGACCGTAACTTTGCTTCCATAAGGGCACATATCTGAGGTTTACTTCTAATTTTAGCTGTGAGGCCTGGAAATGCAATATTATCATTTCAATCACAAAGATATGATGCACAATTCAGACAGACTTATATCTTGCTAAGTATACATGTAGCGTAAGAACTGAAAGGGATCATATAGATGAAATTTAGACTTTTTCCCCCCAACATAATTCAGCAGGGAAAAAAATCTAAAAATATCTTAACAATAGGTTCTATATTTTGTCCTTTGGGATGCAATACATTCAAGATCTCACCCTACAGTTTTTCTGCATTAAACATAAATCACAGCAAGATCTTTTTTGATCCACCTCCTAAAGTAATGAAAATAAAAACAAAAATAAACAAATGGGATCTAATTAAACTTAAAAGCTTTTGCACAGCAAAGGAAACCATAAAGAAAACAAAAAGACAACCCTCAGGATGGGAGAAAATATTTGCCAACAAAGCAACTGACAAGGGATTAATCTCCAAAATGTACAAACAGCCCATGTAGCTCAATCTCAAAAAAACAAATAACCCAATCAAAAAATGGGCAGAAGATCTAAATAGACATTTCTCCAAAGAAGATATATAGATGGCCAAAAAGCACAAGATGCTCAACATCACTAATTATTAGAGAAATTCAAATCAAAACTACAATGAGGTATCACCTCACATGGGTCAGAATGGCCATCATCAAAAAATCTAGAAACAGTAAATGCTGGAGAGGATGTGGAGAAAAGGGAACCCTCTTGACTGTTGATGGGAATGTAAATTGATACAGCCACTATGGAGAACAGTATGGAGGTTCCTTAAAAAACTAAAAATAGAACTACCATATGACCCACCAATCCCACTCCTGGGAATATACCCGGAGAAAACCATGGTTCAAAAGTATACATGCACCCCAACGTTCACTGCAGCACTATTTACAATAGCCAGGACATGGAAGCAACCTAAATGTCCATCAACAGAGGAATGGATAAAGAAGATGTGGCACATATATACAATGGAATATTACTCAGCCATAAAAAAAGAACAAAGTAATGCTATTTGCAGCAACATGGATGGATCTAGAGACTGTCATACTGAGTGAAATCAGACACAGGAAGACAAATATATGATATCACTTATACGTGCAATCTAAAAAAAAGGGTACAAATGAACTTATTTACAAAACAGAAGTAGAGCCACAAATATAGAAAACAAACTTATGGTCACCAGGGGAGAAGTGGGGAAGGAGGGATCAATTGGGAGATTGGGACTGACATGTACACACTACTATATATAAAATAGATAACTAATAAGAACCTGGTGTATAGCACAAGGAACTCTACTCAATACTATGTAATGGCCTATATGGGAAAAGAATCTAAAAAAAAAGTGGATGTATGTATAACTAATTCACTTTGCTGTACACCTGAAACTAACACAACACTGTAAATCCACCATACTAGGAGGAGCCAGGCAATGCACATGTTTCTTTCCACTAAACAAATAACACAGATGCTCAATCAGGAGCTAATTCCAAAGAGAAAATCCTAAGCAGAGATGTGGAAAGGGAAACACTGCAGGATTCCAGGAGAATCCCAGGCTATAGAGACGAGGGCAGAGAGAGAAGCGGTCAGTCTCTGCGGGGGCACAGAAGCGTGCAACATGCAGCGGGGAAACTCACTTCAACCTGACACTCCAAAAATCCCTTTAACATCCTCAATAAGGGCCACTCTCCTGCATCTAAGAACGTGGAGAGCAAGGCGGAAGCCCCAAGTCTTCATTTATGGATCCTGGCCCTTCGGATTCCCCACCTCCACTAGGGACGCCAGTTCTCCAAAACACCTGGCGGGAGTCTCCTGGTCATCTTCGGTGACTCAGCCGTGTGGCTTTTGTCTCACTCGTTTTGTCTCACTCGTCTGCTGCACCCCATCCACCTCTGCCTGGGCACTGAAAACACACCTGCCAGCTGCAGGAACACAACAGAACTCCACTCTGAATTCAGAGGATCTGCCGACCAGTCTGAGAGCCTTGAAAATCAAAGTCACCCAGGAAATGTATATTCTTGTGAACTGCAGAAGAGTTAAAAATGACCCGACTCGTGTTCATGAAGGTGCTACTGCCAGACCTCACTGGAATTGCAGGAAATATGAATAACCAGTGGTGGTCGGTGCGCTTTCCTGGCCCGTGCTTACCCCCTGGGCCTGCATTCCTACCCGCAGGTGGCACGCTCTGGTGTCAAAAGTAAAGAGGAGACTCAGTGAATGAATGTACACACGCCAGCGATGATTGGAAGGCGTCACTGATGCTTAGAAGGGAAGGGGTCCTGGGTGATCACACAGCTCAAGTCTCTGGCTCCTAATCCAATAGGCTTTCCTCTAACCATGCTACTCCTGGAGCCGAAGTCAGCTCAGAGTCCTAGAGCCACAGCCCTGAACTCCATCCACACTGAGCTGGCACACCGTAAGTCACCCCCGGACAGGCAGGAGCCATGCCCACCGCACGGTGGTAGAGTCTGCATCCTGGATCCAGGGGCCCTACTTCTCATCTGATGCTGTGCGACCCTGAGAGGGGCCTACAGTTCCTCACCTGCAAAATGAAGAGGTTGGACCAGATGCTACCAAGGTGTCTTCTGGTTTAAAAAAAAAAAAATCCCCTTTTGATCTCCCCTCCATCGTGGACCTACAATGTTCGGACCTTACTCCCCTGTCTATTCAGCTTGCTGGATTTCAAAACATTTCTGAAGCAAACCAAATCGAATATCCTAACCAGCTGAGGGTCTCTGTGCTTCAAATAACTCAGAGGCTTCACATCCTCACCTAATCTAAGTGAAAACTGGACACGCAATACTGCAAGTGGGAGGAAGGCAGGAGCTTCCCAGACACAATCAAAGGGAGAAAGGTAGATTGAGAGGATACCGGCTGGTGGAGGGGCTGTCATGCCTCCTGCCCCGCTCATGCCAGCAAGACAGACTTTCCTTTTCCCCAAGGACATGTTTTCTTTCCTCTTACTTCAGACAACAGCCATAGGACAAGTCCCCACCTGGGGTCTGGAAGCCAGGCAGGGGCGAGGCCTGGAGACAAGCGCCAGTGCAGAGCAAAGGGAAAGGGCTTCTCCACGCCGTCTAGTCCCGAGGTTCAGGATGATTTTCTGGGATCACAGCTTCTGACCTTGGGCACGCGCGGGACTCTGAGGCTCAGGCCTGTTAATTTTTTTTTACAAAACTAGGATTCTAGCAGCCTCCGCAGGCTGCCGTGAGGACAAGGCAAAAGAGAGTGCAGAAGGTTCCCGACGCAGAGCAAGGCGTTCAGTGAACACGGGCCCCTCCCTCTGCTAGGTGACAGACCTAAGCAGATCCATCGTGCTCTATCACGCGCCTCTGCTTGCCCAGATGCATGTTTTGCCAGAGCCTCCTAAGGTTCTGCTCATTAAAACAGAATTTGTGTTGGCAATCTGGAGATCAATGTAGGAAGTCAGACGCCTCCTCGTAAGTGCTTGGCTGAGATGGCGCTGACTCTGGGACCTCAGCAGCACCTCCCTCCCCTGTCCTCCCACACCCACTGCAATCCCCACTGCCACACAGCCCACACCGAGCCTGCCTGCTGGTATATCTGTCCTGCCTGCCAGATGGCAAACGGCTCAGGGACTAGGGATTGTGTCTCAGTCTCTGCTGGAGCCCCAGCAAGCTTCACGTGCCTGCCACATAGTAGGCGAGACACGTGCTTAGCGGAACTCAGCACGGCAGGTCGGCTGGAAGGATACTTCTGGATGAATCTTTGTATTCTTTTTTACACCAAGATAAATGAAACTGTTATTTCAATGCTGGTGCAGGGTTAATAGCACTCTTTACTATCTATGCCCACCCAATCATGTCAAAAATTCAGTTCATTCCCCCCAACTCACATAGCAAAACTTTCTTGCAATACTAATTCAACATTCTAAACGCAACCCTACATCTGAAAATTTTTTAAAGGATGAATTCCACAGTAAAAACCAACAGCTGCTCCCACCTAGTGAGCGCTTAACTCACTAAAGCGCCCAGTACCAGGCTCCATACTTCTGTATCTTCTCTCTCCTAATTCTCCCAGCCAGCTCGTGACAGCGTGTTACTCCCATTTTACAGATGAGAAAACTGAGACATGGAGAAGTGAAGTGTTTCGCCCCAGGTTAGACAGCTAGTAAGTGCATCGGACTCCTTTCTGGCCTCCCGGTGATCTGTTCCTTCTGTCACCTTCCTGGTTCTGGGGGACCAGGATAGAGGAACAGAAGCATAATTTAAAATCTGCCACCCTGAATCCCACCCATTGGCAGTCTTCCATGAGCTAATACCTGCCAGCAACTCCCATACTCGAGCACAAAACTTGAGAAGATTTCCAGAACTCTATGCATTCTTGTACAAAGCAGTTGGGAGTGGTCTGCAACCCAGGGGCAGAAACAAATCCTTCGTTCCCAGGTACGCGTTGTCAAGCCTCTTCCATTACGAATCACCTGCCTCATCACATTTGTTCCTTTCTGTTCCATCACTCATGCTAATCCCACACATTATTCCTAGCTTCTGGGGTTCTCACGCTTGGACTTAGACACCCCCCCACCCTGTCTTCTTATCTGATTCTTATTTTCCAATCCTGATTCCATGCAGCACCCGGGACAGCGGGTGAGTGAGGGGTGCTGCTGGACGCTGCAAAACATCACACTCTGTGCTGCCCCAGGAATACGTTTCCCATGAGACAGGAAGAAAGGAAGGCCAAACAAGGCTACTTTTGAAAAAGAAGGGCCAGACTGAGCAATAGTTAAAGGCGGTTTTGCAGGACAATGCCCACCTTCTCCTCTATGATTGGAAATGAAATGAGGGCAGGGTGAAAAAGGAGAGCACTCCACCTCCTTACAAAATGCAATTCCAACCCCGAATATTAGATTAGCCCTTGGCAGCCTCCTCTCCATCAGTAGGATGGAAATCTGAACCCTTTACAAAAACAGTCCACACCTGAACAGAAAGGCTTTAAAATCAGAGGCAAAAGTCTCCAGCCTGGAAGCCCGTGGTCTTCCCCTGTAACAAACATCTTCCTTGTTCATTTGGCAAAATACTTGGCTCAGACCCAGAAAGTCAAGGGAAGTGGATGACACATTTCTAGTCTGGTAAGGCAAGAAGAGCATTTTAAAAGTTGCTCTGGACACGCCATGCTCCCTCTAACAAAATCACAATTTTCAGAACCTAACAGTCTGGCAACCAGAAATCATCCCCAAGGGTCAAACAATGTGCCCTCTGGATCTCTGGATAATTGGGGAGAATAGGCAGATTGGGCATAAATCACAGGTTTCCCACATTCACTGTACCTGCTAAGGGACATTTTTAGCCAAAAGAGATTCTGATATTTGTTTTGGTAGTATTTGAAAATCCTTTATTGAAACTGTACAGGACCCAAATTCACTGCCATGGGACTCTGGAAAGACACACACAGGACTGGAAGTCCAGGGATGAAATTCCAGACTAGTTCTGCTTCTAACCAGGCGGGTGACTCTGCAAACAACTCCTCACACACCCCCACCCCTGTCCACCTCAGTTCATTCATCTGTTTCATAAACTGACAGTGTTGTAAAGATCCAGTGGAACAGTGTGTGAAAGTCCCCCTAAGGGTAAAAGACTTTCTAAACATATGATGTTAAAAGATTATCACTGCATTTAGTATATTAACTTCATTTAACTGCTCATACCCTATAGGGTACACATGATCATCTCCACTTTTATACTTATGGAAATGGTCTTGGAGAAGTTGGGGTCCAAGGTCAAAGAGCTGGTAAATCACAAGTTTGGTGTCAGGCCCAGGTCTTCTGATGCTGGCAGCCCGGACATGCCAAGAAGCGCGCCGTACACAGTTGGCGTGCAAAGAGCACCAGTCTGACATGAGGAGACCTGAGCGCTGACCTCTTAGGTAAATTCCTTCACTTTAGTCACTCAGTTTTCTTCTTTCAAAAATGGGGGTGACATTACCCGTCCTATTTACCTGGAAAGGTTGTTGCCAGCATCACATGAGACTACAGTGCAAAAGTCCTCTGGCAAGGGCAAAGGTGACTAATGGAGATCAGGGAAATCCAGTTAAGAGAAGGGACCCAGGATCAGGAAAGGAAGTGAGGGATGGAGGGTCATAATCACATTCAGGGAAACCCAGCAGGTAGTTTTCTGGGTGGAAGAGGAAGAGTAAGCAGGCTGGAGCTGTTTAGAAGATAAAAGGATGAACTAAGAGAAGGGCCTTCAAGTGTATTCAGCTGTCCCAGGTTGCTGGCTTGGGGAGACGCTGAAGCAGGGGTGTTGCACGGGATAGACCCTCCCTTGTGCAGGGTTCCCAAGAGACCTCCAATAGCTTTGTAGATGATGGGAGGGATGTGTCTTTTTTTTTTTTAATATCCTTGTGGGATAAAATTAAAAATGAGCAATTCTGTTACAGTCCTTTCAATTAAAAGTTTTTTTTTTTTTTTTTTTTTTTACTGATCTGTGAAGTACCAAAGTGTGAAGACCAGTCTTCCAAAACACCTTATAGTGGTGCTGACCCTTCCATTGATATAATTATAGGAAATTTAAATTATTCAGTAAGAACTAGTAAGCATCTGCCCTGTGCCCAGCACCCTCCCAGGTGGTGGGAATGCAGTGAATATGCTCTATAAGATGCGCACCTGGTGGGCACATTCTTAACAAAAGGCTTTTACATTTTCACCAGTAGTTTATCCTCAATGTCATCACTTGCCAATTAGTGACTGTGATGCTCAAGAAGCTCATTAAAAACCCAAGAGTCAGGGTTCCTGGGAAGCTCTCCCATTCTCCCTCGGGCAGTCTTCCACCCTTTCTGGGTCTCAGTCTCCTCATCTGTAAAAACACGGGCATCTGACTATAATTCATTCCAAGAACTCGAGCCTAGCGAGGGGGCGGGGAAAGAGCTACACTAAGCTCTGGACCATAGACCAAAAACCAGATTTAAAGAAAAAAATGTCAGACTTCCCTGGTGGCACAGGGGTTGCAGGGGACACGGGTTCGAGCCCTGGTCTGGGAAGATCCCACATGCCTTGGAGCAACTAAGCCCGTGCGCCACAACTACTGAAACCTGTGCACCTAGAGCCCGTGAACCACAACTACTGAAGCCCATGCGCCTAGAGCCCACGCTCTGCAACAAGAGAAGCCACCGCAGTGAGAAGCCTGTGCACCGCAACAAAGACCTAAAGCGGCCAATAAATAAATAATAAAATTTAAAAAAAAAATTGTTAAAAAAAAAAGAAAAACGCCATTGATGGTTTTCAAAGACGCAGGTATGATGAGCGAAGGAATCTCCATGACCCTCCGGGATTTGCCTGGGGACCCTGGCTGGGAAATTCTTATACCTCAAGAGGTGGCTCTGAGCTGGATTTCTACAAAGCAGAGGAAGGGCTACATGTCCCAATGCAAGGGACTATCTAGTCGAGCTTTGTGCCCCATCAGCCACAGGAAGAGAAGGGCTGCAGGCTACCGAAAGCCAGCAGCATTTACAAATGAACTTCCACGGCCTTTGCCAAGTACAGCCAAACCTCTCTTGGTTTTCTGTTTCCTTCTCTTTTCTGACTCTTCTCTCAATAACTGCACATTTCTTAATATAATGTCACACTGGAAGCAGAACAGACCTTCAATTTTTAGACCTCAATTTATAAAACACTCAGAGGTTCTCGGGGTTTTGTTTTTAAATTAATGGACCACATAATTTGAAAACTGTACAGGTTCTAATTATTCAGTTCCAAGACACCAAACACACTGCATAGCGTCACCATGGAAAGGTCCCTCTCAGCGGGAAAGCCACTGATTCCACAATGAAAGGGCAGCAAGGTGCCCTCCTCCCTTCTCTTCCGCCTGGGTGTCCATCCTGTTTTTAAACCCATGCCCCCTGGCGAGTTTCTAAGGTGCAATTCTGAGACCCTCCCCTTTCCCATCCCAGAAGGTGGCCAAGAGCCGGACCTGAATTGGAGAAGTGCAGGAAGCAAGGCTGGTCCAGCTGGCCAGAGTGGGGTTGGGCCGGGGAGGGGGTCCCAGCAGGTGAAATCACCATGGAGGATAAATCCCTTGGACTTCCCACAGGCCAAGGGCGAGTCTCTCAGGGCAGCGGGCCCCTCTCAGGCTCTGCTTGCAGAGACCTCGCTGGGGCCACTGGGCTGCTTGATAAAACCAAGCGGGCACCTGCATCTGTTCTGTAAAATGGAGCGCGGGGGAGGCTTGGGCTTGTCCCCAAAGCCTTTATTCGAAAGGCGAGCCACGTCAGGGGGCTCCACGACCGCGCCAAGCCTGTCGGGTGTATTATAAGGTTCCCTCCTCCACCCACATTCACCGAGCCCCCATCCCCTTACCTGCGGTCCGCGCCCCTCCGCTCGGTGCTCCGCTGCCGGGGACCCATGAGAGGGGCCGTTCCCGGGCCCGCCGCGCGCTGCCTCCCAAGAACCCCGCCGGCTCGCCCGGGGCCGACAGCGGGGAGCCCGGAGGAGGCGCGCGCCAGGTGCGCTTTGCCCGGAACGCCGACTTCCCGGAGAGACGACCGGGCCCCACGACCGCACTCAGGTGGAGCGCAAACATTGCCGAACAAAACCCGCCGTCCCGACGCCGCGTTCGCGCGGGGCCAGTGGTCTCGGCACGCCGGGCTTGTTCGCCCGGGGGCCGGGCTTCTCCTCTCCTGCGAGCGCGAGGAAGGAAGCGGCGCCTTTCCGACGCAGCTAACCACGCCCCGGAACGCAGGCTCCTGCGGCGTGGAGACCACTCGGGCTGGGCTCTCGGCGAATCACGCTCGGGCCAGGGGCCGCTGCAGGCCCGGGGAGGGGCGCCCGGGTGGGAGTCATGTGGGACACCTGTGTTCCTCACGGAACAGAGGCGGCGAGCGCGGCGAGGAGCGCGCGGCGGGACACGCTCGGGCCAGGGGCCGATGCAGGCCCGGGGAGGGGCGCCCGGGTGGGAGCCACGTGGGACACCCGTGCTCCTCACGGAGGAGAGGCGCGGAGTGCGGTGCCGGCTGAGCCCGCTCTCCCAAGGGCGGTGCATTGCGCTTATGGGAACACGGTCCGCAGCGCCTCTCGCGTTTTTAAACAACGCGTTGGCCAAGGCTGGCAAATAAACAAAGGTACTTACTTCTGCTCTGGTCTCCCAGCCTCCGAGCGGTGCAGCAGGGTGTCATCTCCCTTCGACTCTGCAGGATTTATTGCTTCGACCCTCACGAAAATGTTGACTTTGGCATCGTTTCTATTTGTAATGGCAATTGCCCTTTGTTTACCTGTCTGTCCTGTTCTTGCAGTTGGGCGGTAGTAAGCGGGCCTTTTGGCCAGTATCCTCGTTTAAGTCTAGTAGGTGCCTTGATTTTTTAAAAAAATCAACCACCACAAAGCGAAAATAGCTCAATGCCTGGCACAATGCCTTGTGCGTAGTAAGCACTCAAAAAAAAAGCTATTATTGCATAATCTGTAGTTTTCATACATCAAAAAAAGTGTCATTGCATAACGTGTGCTCATTACCAAAAAAAAATGGATAAGCAAAGCACACCTACCCCACCACCCAGAGATAGGCACTGTTAACATTATGGTGTTCCTTCTTCCAGCATCATTCTACTCATATTAAATTTTATTGTTAGCTCATTCCATGCATAGTGTATCATAACCAGCTTTTTTATGTCCCTTTTTGAACATCTTTCTGTGGCTTTTCTTCACTTCCACTGCATTTTATTTTTCAAGTCAGTCACAAAATAGTCCAATTTCGAGGAAAGGGGAAAAGATTCTGAGGGGGGGAGTAACAAGATTCTGTAAGATATGGTACCAGAACTTCTGCAGTGACTATTTTTGGAAACACACTATGCCACAATTCTAGCAGTTTTTGGTAGATTCCTTACTATTGTCTAGATAAACATTCATGTTATCTGCAAGTAGAGATATTTTTTCATTAAAAAAATCTATTAAAAAAAATTTTTAACATCTTTATTGGAGTATAATTGCTTTACAATGGTGTGTTAGTTTCTGCTTCTTTCTGTGGCTTTTAGCCACTTTTAATGTTCTAGTGTACTTAACCAGTCCACTCTTTTAATTTTAATCATTAGATATTTGTGCTTTTGCCCAGTTACTCCCTTGGAGTGAACTGCAAGATGGTAAAGTTCTAGGCTATAGGCTATATATACAATTTAAGGCTTTTGATGTGTATTATTATCAAGTTGCCCTCCAGGAAGATTGACCTGTTTCCTTTCTTCCAAGCCCCTCCCCCATTTTTCTTATAAATGGCAATCTGATAGACTAATAACAATTGTTTTTACATCTTTCCTTTTCAAAAAATTCTAAAAATGTCACATTTCCCTCTGTGGTTCTCAGTTGGTTTCCAATCCTCCCAATATTGACAACTTCCAGTGAAAGTGGCCCATGGTAATGTCGATTGTTGCAAACTTCACTGAAGAGGGGAAAAAAAGAGGCCTCATTTTTTCACCTCGTTTCATTCCTCCCAATAATATTTACTGAGCACCCAAATGTAAAAACAGTCAACCAGAGCAGCATAAGTAATGCCTGAGCACCTGTGCAGGGGAACTTGTCTGCGGGTCTAAATGCTCAGTGGGGGAGGCATGGTCTCTGCCCCTAGATGGGCACTGTCCCATAGAAAGGCAGTGCACGCCACACAGGTGATTTCAAATGGTCTAGTAGCCATATTAAAGTGAAAAAGAGCAGGTGAACTTAATTTACTAACCCAGTCGATCCCAAATACTATCTCAACATGTAATCAGAGTGAGATATTTTAAGCTAAGTCTTTGAAATTCAGTTGTATTTACACTTACAGCACATCTGCTTTTGGACTAGCTGTATTTTAAGTGTTCAATAGCCGCAAGTGTCGAGTTGCCCATGCCGCTCTAGATAGAGCAGGGGTTTGAGAAGAGCAGACCAAGTCCTGGTCAAAGTGGGAACTTCACAGGTGGCAACCCTCTCCCCAACCTGTTCTGATTGGTTGTTGACAGTGAACCAGCACACCTTTGCCTAAGCAGGTTTACCTGAGAGAAGCTACATTTCAATTCTGGATGCTCCTGACAGTTTTACTTCTGTAGTTGGGGGCATTTCACATTTTCATTCCATGATTAAGAAGTAAAAAGGCTGAAACTATAAATACTGGTGGAGATATTGAAATGGAGTAGGACCCTATATGGTCCTTGCCCCCCCCACCCCCATGTCCTCAGCCTGCCTTCTGTCTGTGAAAAAATCTTAGCCAAAGAATAAGTTTAATCAGAGAAGTGAGAAAATGCATAAACAGGAAGACAGTCCAACAAAATAATAATAGTTTAGTCATTACGCAAATCAAGGACCTCTAGATCCTTTTTCAAGGGCTATACATAATACTCTGAGCCACATCCTGCGAGCTGTCTTATACTGAAACCCCCGCCAGGTGGAAGAAGTGAACTAATGATGACAAGGCTGTAGTCACGACATAAGCTGCCACAATTCCGAGGGCTGGCCTCAAAGAAATGGGAACAAACCAACCCTGGAACTAAAGATTAACTGTACTTAAAAACAATCAAGATGAAGCTGATCAGACCACCGCATAACCAAATTCAAGATGACAGAGCTGACTGTGCTGTTTCTGCATGTAGCCCCCTCCCTCCGCCTATAAAAGCTCTTGCCCTCTGTCAGCTCTGGAGGGTTGGCCTTTGGACAGGCGTCCGCCCTCCCCCCAGGTTGCCAGCCTCCAAAATAAAGCAAACTTTCCTTTCCACCAACCTTGCTTCTTTATTGGCTTTAGAGTGGCAAGTAGATGGACCCCTTCTTTTGGTAACAGCATCAATTGCTCCAAACTCCCTCACATCAAAAGTTAATCACCTGTGCCTTTCTTCCATGTATGCGTGGGCGGGGAAAGCAGGTGGCCCAGGCTATGCCGTGTGCTGAGTGGTTGACTAGCAGCGGTAGAGGATTTTAATACAGGGAGAAGCTGGGCAACTACTTTTGTCATCCATGGCAACCCCTCCCTTGTGAGATTTGTGGAAATTTTAAAAATAGGCACTATGAAGGACCTTCATCCCAAAGGGCTTGTGAGCCCCTTGCTTCCAAGGACTTGCCATATTCATCTTTGTGGCCCCAATGCCCTGTAACTCTACGTAGTAAGTGCCCTTTTAAAATGAGTTAATTCATGAATTGCCCTATACAGCATGTCTCAGTTGTAAACACACAAGGTATAAAGACAACTTTGAATTCCACGAAGAGATAAAGGGGGACCTTGGCTCCCAGCAATGTGCAGAGGCAGACACCCAGCGTAGTGGAATGACCACCGCTTTGGAGATGAGGTGGTTTGGGGTTCCCCACCCAGCTCTCTTCCCTACTGGCTTTCTGACAAGAGATAAGATGCTTAATATCTGACTGTTCAGTTTGCTGGACTATAAAAGTGGATGGGTACAGTGGTTCCCAAACCTATGGAAGCCCAATTCAAATTCTTTGCATCCACTCCCCCACATGATGAAGCAAGGTGAAGCACATATTAAAAAACCCAGAGAAGGATTCATAATAGAGCCACAAAAGTTGTAGATTTCCCAGAACCCTCCGTTGAAAAATGAAAGAACAGGAAACAACGCATGTT
This sequence comes from Orcinus orca, assembly GCF_937001465.1. NCBI lineage: Eukaryota > Metazoa > Chordata > Mammalia > Artiodactyla > Delphinidae > Orcinus > Orcinus orca. The sequence goes on along the minus strand of NC_064572.1, from coordinate 74,656,588 downwards.
TAACGGCGAAGAAACCATCCCAGAGGAAACAAAGGGCCTGGCTCTCAAGTACTCCACAGGCAACAAATTAAGCCAGAGCAAAAACTGTGGCGCTAACAGCAGCAAGAGAGAATAAAGGCGTGGCAGGGGGACATAAGGAACAGAAATACCGCCATCTTGAAGCTAATGACCCTTAGGTTTGGGGCAGGCACCAATCGTTCTAAGGGTTAAAGCATCTCAACTCCTTAAAACAGTGAGAAAAATTATGTACAAGGTTTTACTGGATTTGCTTTTAGGAAACGTGATGCTTTCTGGCTACATGCGTAAGCGTGGAATGTCGGCAAAGGCAAAGGCTTGGGTAACATTCAGTCATTCAATCAACATCCAAAACCACATATGCACTCGACTTCAAACTGTCAATAGTTCCAAATTTTGTGTCTTTAGTTTTCACATATACGTGCATGCCTTAATGTAAGTATTCACTGAGTGCATTTTGAGAGGAATCTGGGCGCACCCTTGGAGGCAGCAGACTAGGCTCTGCCTGATGTACGATCAACCTCACAGTCAGTCTCATTTCCTGGAAGGCTCACGTAACAGCAGGTGGGCACCTGATCTTCAAAAGGTTATCACAAGTCTTTAAATACGGCATCACCTCAGGGTCTCAAGGAAAGCATAGGAAAATGGCTGAGGCTGGGCAGCTAAAGCCTTAAGTGAAACCAATGTTAGGTTATCTGAAAGCTACTGCCAAGATTTGAGAACCTTCCTAGGGAAGTTAGACCACAGTGCCTGAACGGTAACTTGAACAATGTTCAGGCATAGAGGAAGTGTTAGCAGTTCCCTGGGTGAGCCTTCCACAACTCCTGCCCCATACAAATAGGCAGAAGTCTTAGCGTATCTGAACCTCTCTTTAATTTCAGCAAACAAAACCATCCTACGACTCCTAACTGCACGTTTGGAACCACAGGTTGCCCTCTAATTCATCTGGAAAAACAGAGCAAACAAAAAGCACCCTTGCGATTCTTCTGTTTAACAAGTAAAGCACTCCTTAGGTGCAAGTCTGGCTACAGAAACACCCACAGCGGTGAGGAGCCCAGGTGTCACTCTTTGGCTAATCCCAGAAGAGCTCGATTGGCCCAATCCAGGCAGCAGTCATGTTGGTGATGAGCCCACTAGTTACTCTACTGGTTTACTGCTCTGGTCTGGCAGACTCAGAGTGGTGGGCATCACAATGACTTTATTCCTCACCTAGAATTCGGCAGTTTAAGGCCCTGCTGAGAAGGATCCTCAGGTTTTCTGGAGCAAGAGAGCTCGAGTTCAGATTATCACTCACCCTTGTTCACAATTTTGAAACTTTTTCATTTCTAGCGGCCCTAGCAAACAACATTCTACCAAAAGAAAAAGGCACATCAAATATGTCCTCTTCCCACACTGCCCCCCACCACCCCTGTTCATTGCTTAACCCATGGTTAAGAATCCCTTGCACGATGGATCTGATTTGTCTCAATATTTGCATGCCCTATGCCAAGGAATATAACTGTTTGATTATATGGTCTCAGGTGTTAAGTACTTATCTATGACTGAACTAAGTATTTTGAGGGAACCCCAAGACTGGGATTGGCAGGTGTTGATGGACCACACATGGCCCTACTGAACAAAAAATACGTCACTTACCTCAGTGTCAGGAACACAGCTGGAGCTCAGTAAATATGTGAATTAATGTGAAAGATCAAAAATAAGATCTGGTGGTCCAGTACGAGAATATGAGAATATGCTGCATTAATCCAGAAGACATTTAACCCATCTCTCTACTTGTGAGACTAGCACTATAGATTACGTTAGTTTCTCTTTGGGAACAAGGCAAATAGCTCAACCACCAACTATTATTAAACTCCATTTAATTTAAACGGTTTCTATTCAAACTTCCAGTATGTACCATACGATAAAACCTTGGAATCCGATGAACTTAGATTTTTTTTAATGTGTTCCATGACTTGCTTCCCTAATTTTCCTTAATAAAAAGGACAATTCTGCGATTCCAGTTTTCATTTGCATTCTCATTGTGATTGGAATTGAACAGAGTATGAACAAACTAAACGTCCAGTGCTCCTAGTATGTGCCAACAAGAAAAGGAAATTAGCAAAATGCTGCTGGCAATAAGGACACAAGGGAAATCTGGCTGTGAAGGAAAAGGATTTTACTGGGCAGCTTAAATTTTTATCTAATAGAAGCACATCAATGTTTGAACAACTTTTAACATGAGGAAAAACTCCACTTAATCTAAGCTGACACACATTACCAGTAAAAGCAAAAAAAAAAAAAAAAAAGTCGAGTTTCTTCTTTGAGTTGGTGACAACATCTTCTTAGGCTGTCACAGTCTGATACTTAAATCATGGAAAAATTCCCTAATAGAAACTTACAGGCTGGCAGGAAAGTCAGCTGGCCCATAATTCTGTATATGTGAGTTTACAGTTTAAGATGACTGTATGTGCTTCCAGAAAAATACATACTCTAACTTAGCTTTTTAACTTAAATTGTTAACTATATTTGTGCTTCAGAAAATGTAAATTCTATCTACATTAACAATCTAAGTGGCTACAGATTGGAAAGGTACCTGTGGATGGCAGGAACAGAGAGAAGAAATCTGTGCCTTCCGCCCACCCAGTGGGTGAGAGCCCAAGGGCAGACTGTGCCCAAGGGCAGAGGAAACGCCATCCGAATCAACATGGAGAGAAAGAAGCTGATGACCTCAGAGAGAACAGGATAAGAAGGGCAGAGACCCAAGCAACAACAAACCAAAGAACATTTATTACGTGGAAGAGGCAGACTGCGACAGGGAGAGCAGGGCATATTTTACTATGAAATATATCAAACATACAGAAAAATCCAAAAAATAAAACTCATGTGTCTATCAACTAAATTGATCCAATACTAACCCAGAGCCATATTTTCTTCAGTACCTTTAAGTAATAAAAAGTTACATGTACACTAGACAGCCCCTATGTATCCCTTCCCATATTCCCACGCACTTGGTATGAATCTTTTATGCAAGACTTATTTGGGGGGGAAGAACTTCGAGGGAAAAAAATAAAACTACCCCGCCTAGACAGAAGAGTGGTAAGCAAACAAAAATTAAGGCATAAAATGTCATTAAAGAAAAAGTTTCCAAGAAACAAAAACACAAGATGCTGTACTTTCTCTCCTCAGTCAAGCCTTCGCTGTTTCCTTTCTCGTAAGTGTTGATCTCTGAGAGTGTTTCTGCAAGAGAAAAATCAGCTATCATTATGCCTTATATAAAAACTCAATTACCATGGTTCTTAATTTCTATCTTAAGTAAAAGTAAACCAAATATTCACTTTTAACTGAAATTACTTTAAGTCAAATCTGCCAATTAAAAAAAATTCACCACCACAGTAACAGTGCTTTATGTCCAATACAGCTGTCTGTACTCCCCTTCACAGATATAAAATATAGCTGTTTGCTCTCCCTCCAAATATAAAAAATATTTTATTAACTTGTATGCTGAAATACTTACCACTTTTGAGTAACAGATTACAGGGAGTTTTATGTTCTCATCACCACATCACTCCTAGTTTAGCAATTTTACAATGAAATTACGAACAAATTAAAACAAATTTCTCCAGAGATGATGAAACACTGAAACTTTAAGCACATTTTATCCTTCTCTAAGAATAATAATTTAAACAATTATCCAGGGCCTCCCTGGTGGCGCAGTGGTTGACAGTCCGCCTGCTGATGCAGGGGACACAGGTTCGTGCCCCGGTCCGGAAAGATCCCATATGCCGCGGAGCGGGTGGGCCCGTGAGCCATGGCCGCTGAGCCTGCGCGTCCGGAGCCTGTGCTCCCCAATGGGAGAGACCACAACAGTGAGAGGCCCGCATACCGGAAAAAACAAAACAAAACCAACTATATTTTCACCACAATGAAGGAAGTATGCTTAAGGAACCATGCATGTAATTTTTTCTAGTAATATAACCCCTTAGTTTCTTGCCGTCCAGAACTGATCTAATCTAAAATGATATTGTAGCACAGCTACAGGTAAGCAGCAAACGGTGGTACGGAGAACTCAGCTTGCATCATAAGACCTACTTTCCAGTCTGTGTGTGTGGTTTTTTGGGCAGCCACTTAATCTCCTTGAGCCTTCACCTCCTCATCTATAAAATGAGGCCTACCTTCTTTTAATCTTCTGAGCACTGTGAAGATTAAATATGTGACTATTACACCATTGTAAAGCAATTATACTCCAATAAAGATGTAAAAAAAATATGTGACTATTAGATAATGCACTACTCAAATATAAGGTATTCAAAGGTAGACAACCTATATTTATTTCTGCAGTAGGGGTAAAGCCAGTTCAACCACTATGCTTTAAATCAAGTGTTTTGGTTTTTTTTAAGTAATATCTTCAATCTATTTAGAAACAATAGAAAATACAGGTTTCATCTGAAGTTGTGTACCCAAACACACTCAATATTCTTACGGGAAAAAAAAATCTTATTGCACAGATATAAAGATTAAAGCACATACAGTTAATCAACTTGATTAGAAATATGATGATTTGGTATCATTAAATTTTAAACTCAAGTATGGTACACATAACAGCAGTCAGTATTAAAACTTAATATATTAGAAAGGACTGAAAGTTGTAACTGCAAGTCAGCATTTATTAAAAATAACCCAAAACTTGTGAAGTAAAATAAATCATCTCAAAATAAATCATGAGAATCAAAACTCTTGATCTTGCATGAATGATATTTAGCTTAGAACTTAGCCATACTTTCTTAGAAACAGAAACAAAACAACTGTCCATTATCATGTGGAGAATAGGTCTGACCCCAGTAGGTACCTCCTTGAGAGCTGCTACACCCACTGAGCCCCAGAGGGCAGGAGGACCTCGGGAGCTACTTGCAAATGGTCAGATATGAACTGCAGGTTAGCCAGCAAGAGTGCACATACTGAGTAAGTCAAAGATCCTTTGCTTTTAGCTAGAATTCTATCAATTCAAAGTGGTGAGAAGGACAATTTCATTTTGATGAGAAGTTCTAACTGGCTACTGATCACAAAACAATTTCCGAGGGCCACCTTAGAACAAAGGATCCCAGGCAATATAAAAAAGCAGGGGAACCACTATTCAAAATCCACCAATGTAGTGTTGAACCACTAGACTCACCGCAGCCAAAAAAGGAAAAGTATGTTTTGTTTTGAAATGAAATATACTATCAGTACAGCCCATTTTCTGTTCTTGGCCTCTTAGAACCTCTTCGCAAAAAGTGCTAAATGTTTTTATAGAAGTACGTACAAGGGAGAGTTAATTTCACTCTAGACACAAAGAAGTTCAGGCTAAGCTTGACCTCACGACAATTTTTACAAGTCCCTGCAAATATCAAGAGCTGTCTCTATGTCAAACACAGTAAAGGATGCTGCAATCTGGACAGCCTTGGACTCAGTCCCACTAGCAGTGTCAAAGGGAGCTTACCAAACAAAACCTACAAAGACAGCAGAAACACTACAGCCAGACCTCAGATCATTACACCGCAGAATAAAGTACAGCCTCAAAACGGGTATCAACCCCATTAGCTCTGTCATGACAACATGACTGGAGATGTCCTGCTGGGGGTTACACAAGTGCAAAAACATCAAATTTAACTTACTTAACTTTTTAACAATTTTTTCATTTCAGTAAATTTGTTTTGATTGGTTGGACTGTTTAAGAGGAAGAGAAGAATCTGTTCATGTTTTTCAACCTGAGGGTGAGAAGAAACGGTGTTATTTCATTCCTAAAAATGTTGGGAGTATAATTTCACTTAAGGAAATTTTACCCACTTGTTTCTGTAGCTCTGTGCAGCAGCAATTCATCCTGTTCACCTTTTCTAAAAGCAAATGCAAAAAGCCATTAGACAACTAGCACTATAAATAACAGAAATAATATAACAAAACAAAACCTGCAGTCTGAACATATACAGATCTGCCCCTCAGGGAAGATCCTTTCCAACTACAAAGGACTTGATCAATTAATTTTTCATTTGGGCTTTATGTTATCTACTCCTGTCCTGGGTTTTACCAAATGAGTGCCCTTACCTCCGAGGTTTCAGGTCTTTTGCCTGTCATACACGGGATATCTCTTTTCGGTTGAGGGCAGGCCTGCCAAAGCATCATCTTATGAAATAACTAGTAAGATCCATTCTCAAATATGTGAGTTCTTCTCACTTTGATCAGGATCAAAAGGAAGTTGGAAGCTACTCTGAATGCTTGACATTTCTAAAGCTCTCAGCATCAATTCTATCAACAGTGTTGCTGAGCCTGATCTAAGGAAAATCTGGACTGGGAGGCCTGCTTCCTTCCAGGTGGCTCCTCTGAGGTGGCTACATGAGTCAGCACCCTGCCGCTGGATTTGTAAAGGATGACGACAGAGGGAACGCGGCCACGGAGAATAAGGAAGGATCAGGTCAACTAAATTGATCACATCTGTTCTTGGCTACACTTATACCTGCTATTAATTAAACTTGAAAAAAATACCTTTATTTAAAGCACTTTGCTTTTCAGATGTGATGTTTTTCGCCAGACCATACATCACCAGCTTATCAGCTATATTGATAGTACCATTCTCAGAACACTTCTCAACTGACACTGTGTGGACATTCTTGATAAATCCTTTTACAGAAAGCATTACATTCTGATTCAACATTAAATTTTTCAGTAGCTCTATTATTAATTGAGAACAGCTTCCATTCAATTCCATTGGTCCTGGAAAAAAATTGAATATTAGAGTTAATCTTCAAGTTCCTCAAAAATGATATTTAGATAAATTATCTAAGGATAATAAGCAAAAGGCTCACTGATTTTAGCTAGGTTTAGGTATGCTTTGATGTACTACTGCTGCTGCATTCAAAAAAATCAAACTTAATAAATATTCCTCAATCCCTACTATGTCAAGCACTCATTTAGGTCTAGAAGCCACAAAACAGACAAATGTCTGCCTTTGTGGACTTACATTCTAATGGTAGAAGCAAACAATAATAAAGATAATTTTCCAACTCTCTGAGTCAAAACCAAAGCAGACTGTGAGGAAATCAGTGTGTTATTATCTGCTGGGACCTCTGGGTAAAGAAACCAGGAGTAAGAATAAAACGCTACTTTAGCATTTTAGTTCCGTTTATTCAAATTCCAACTGAAGGGCTGAATAAATACGCAGATATGGTATGAATAGGAAAGTAGCCCCAAACGGTGCCATTTGAATGTCTCTAGCCTCTGTGACGAAGCAGAAAGACCCCCGCACAAGACGTCAGATGACTGACCCCAGTTCACCCTGGCCCTGCCACTTAACTAGTTTTGCAACCTGAGGCAAACCAGAATCTCTGAGCCTTGACTCTCTGAAACTAATCTGTAAAACAAAGATGGAACAAATGAACATAATTTTTGTGAGAATGAAATAATAATAAAAGGTATGAGATTTTTTTGTAAACTCTGCTTGATATTTAGAAATCTGGGCTGTTGCTTAAAATACGCTTTTTTTTAAATTTTTAATTTTATTTTTGGCTGCGTTGGGTCTTCATTGCTGCATGCGGGCTTTCTCTAGTTGCGGTGAGCGGGGGCTACTCTTCGTTGCGGTGTGCTGGCTTCTCATTGCGGTGGCTTCTCTTGCTGTGGAGCAGGGGCTCTAGGCGTTGAGGGCTTCAGTAGTTGTGGCACGTCAGTTCAGTAGTTGTGGCTCGCGGGCTCTAGAGCGCAGGCTCCGTAGTTGTGGCGCACGGGCTTAGCTGCTCCGCGGCACGTGGGATCTTCCCGGACCAGGGCTCGAACCCGTGTCCCCTGCATTGGCAGGCGGATTCTTACCCACCACGCCACCAGGGAAGTCCTAAAATACTCATTTGTTTCAGACTCAGTGCTATAAAAGGAAGAAAAACATCCCACAGACATCCAAATTGGAAAGTGACTTAATTGTGTACCTTCAAGGGAACATTTAATAATTTGGAAAGGAAGCTCCAGGTGGCTGGCAGAGATTGGCTGCACTCTGCAAAGAGGCAGAGTTTCAATGTTTCCATAGTCTGCATAGAGCACTTTCACATCAGCAGCTGATGTCCCCAGAACAACGGCACGGTACCAGAAATCATCACCTGAAAATACAGAGGAATCTCAGGTGAGAAGTTACATTCAATGATGCCCTCCTCCTTTAAGATGGTTATTCACAATTACATTTACATCACTTAGAAATTCACACCAAGATTTCTGACTTCACGCCAAGGAGTTTAGATTAAATAGGAGCATCACATATACTCCTTGCAGATTCTACTCAAAAGACAGTTATAGAACTAAACAGAAAAAGGCCTAAAACCACAAGGATAGAGAACAAGAGGGAAGACAATGTAATAGTGGAAGGTGGAAAGCAAATATGTGAGTGGAAATGATTTAGCAGAGCTCAACTAAAGCTGGGTGTAAAGAAGCCAAGAAACATCTCAGTTTGCATCTCAAATCCCCAAGCAATCAAGGCTCAATAATTGATGCTACTCATTCAAAAGTTGGAGCAAAGATGGAGATGAAATGGGGATTGGATAACAGAAGCAGACTTGCTTCCCCAAGGCACGTGAATAAACTTTAGTTTATAAACACATTTACACATAATATCTATTTTTAAAGTTGCTAAAGAGAATGCTCAGTTTTATGTTTACGTGTTTTAATAAGGCTTAGAAAATTCCCCCTTTTCAGGTAACTGCTCCTACCCATGGGCAGAAGACGAGTTTCGTCCCCAGAGAGGACGAACCAGAAAGACTACGGACTGGGGAACGTGAGGCAGAGCAGAGGAGGGAGTTTACAAGAACCCTGTCAGGCAAGCTATGCACTCCAGGGAGGAGACGACCATCTCAAGCAAAAGCACTTCAAGACACAGGCATCAGGAGTTCCCAGTGAAACGGCAGAGCCAGGTCACCCTACAGGAAAGTCCACTAAGCAGACAAGCTCTGCCTGTGCACAAAGGAACTTCCAATTAGCTTCTCAGTGCTTCACCTTACATAAATGAACAGCGAAAGATGACCAGATAGTAGAAGAAAGTCTCTGACATGAAAGAGAAGACTAAAACAAACAGGAACTCAAGGAAACAGAGACCCAAAGACGGAGAAGACCATGAAAATTAAAAAATGTTATTAACATCCTCGGAGAAATGAACTTCCATCCTTGAAGCAAGTACAAGACAGTTATTAAAAACCACACACTTTAGAAACAAAAAAAGCTACTGAAACCAAAAATGTGATATTAAAAATGAAATACGGAAGGCTGGAAGAGAAAACTGAGGAAATCTCTTGGAAAAAGAAAAAAGAAAAAGAAACAGCAAACGAAATTCAGCAGTAGAGTTTAAGTCCAACATGAGAATACTTGGAGTTCATAAAGGAGCAGAAAATAAAAGAAAGGAATAAAAAAATTCAGGAACAATTTTCAAAACTGAAGCTCATGAATTTCTAAAGGGCCCACTCACTGGGTGCTCAGTACAATGGTGAAAAGAAAACCAGTGCTGAGTCACATCATAAAATTCAGGGGCTTCCCTGGTGGTGCAGTGGTTGAGAGTCTGCCTGACGATGCAGGGGACATGGGTTCGTGCCCCGGTCCGGGAGGATCCCACATGCCGCGGAGAGGCTGGGCCCGTGAGCCATGGCCACTGAGCCTGCGCGTCCAGAGCCTGTGCTCCGCAGCAGGAGAGGCCACAACAGTGAGAGGCCCACGTACCGCAAAAAAAAAAAAAAAATTCAAAACTTGGGATGAAAAGATTACCAAAAGTTCCAGAAAGGAGGAAAAAAATACGTACAAAGTTTGGAGAACCTCTCCACCAGCAACATCCACGATGCCTTCAAGATTTTAAGAGAAAGATGATTTCCAACCTAGAATTTTATCTACAGGTAAGCTATCAAGTAACTATTAGGGTAGAATAAAGACTTTTTCAAACATGAAAGATAACAAAATTTATCTTACATGTACCTTTTCTCAGCTTCTAGAGAATGAGATAGATATACCAAAATATTAAATCAAAAGTAAAGGATCCAGAAAACAAGTTGAGACGAGGGAGGGAGAAATCTAGCCAACAAGGTGGGGTGGGAGAGAAATCCAAGAAACATAGGGGGTTCGTGCTGAAACAATCTCCAGTATGATGGTGAAAGGAAAATTTCAGGATGACAGCTCAGGTCTGGAGGACAAGCAGTCTGGATAGGAGTGTGTCAGAAGGCTGGAGCTGCCTACAATATGGTAAAAGTTGATAAAGTACAGGCAGTATTCATGGAGAGAATTTATACCAATGCAGAGAACTGGAGATCATTAGTGAAAGTATATAGGACACTAGTAACAAAAAAGGCTGCAAAAGAAAAATGTAATTATAGTAACTACGTGGGTAGGCTGTGAATACTGTTTATGCAAAACTAATAACGTAATACAGAATACTTATCTAAACAAAAATTATGACACATTTCTACTGGGAAGAAAGAGAGGGAAATTGTAGATCTAGTTGTCATACAAAAGAAGAGGGAAACGAAATACATTTTTAAACTGTAAATCTAAATTTTAAAGTGAACACTGTTTGGGGAACAGAAAAGAATCTTACCTGTGTATCTGGCACAGCATGCATCTCCAATTTTTGGTCTATAGGCCGATCGACTTTTCTGAGCACTGCAGTATTCTAACAATTCGGCTGTCAATACACACAGTTTTTCCTGATCTAAAATATATATGGAAAATGTTTTGTGAAGAAATTTTCAATGCTACTATTTATAATAAAGTATTTATATAAAAAGGAAAGTCAAATCTAACCACTCAAAAAAGAACCCTTATATATTAAAATATACATTTATATTTTTAAAATAGATAAAGCCAAAAAAGATAAAACCACTACTGGTTACCTTGTGGGGAAGGGATGCAAGACTGGGAGGGGGCAAGAAGGAAGCCACTGGGGGGCTAATTTCTTGATCAGGGTGGCTATTCTAGTGTGTTCATTCTACAAAAACTTGTTCTATTAAGCTGCAGTTTTACGACTGTTCAGTATACTTTTCAGTAAGTGTGTTATAGTTAATTAAATGAAGCAAAGTACTTCCAATTCATCATACCATATGTTATTGTCAGGATGCAATAATCCTAAGACGCTGCTTTCCACTATACAGTTTAAAGTTGATTATTCCTAATACTGGAGGATAAATTTAAGAGCAGTTATTGTTATCACCACAATTCTTGGTTTGACCATTTGAAAAAACTTTTTTTTTCATTTTTTTCAGCTTTCAAATACCTGCAAATTATTTTGAATAGCAAACTTGCACTAACTCAGCCTCTGATACTGCAAGAATAAAGTTAAATACGCTGGGGCTTCCCTGGTGGCACAGTGGTTAAGAATCCGCCTGCTAATGCAGGGGACATGGGTTCGAGCCCTGGTCCAGGAAGATCCCACATGCCACAGAGCAACAAAGCCCATGCACCACAATTAGAGCCTGCGCTCTAGAGCCCGCGAGCCACAACTACTGAAGCCCGCGGGCCTAGAGCCCATGCTCCGCAACAAGAGAAGCCACCGCAATGAGAAGCCCGCGCACCTGAACGAAAAGTAGCCCCCGCTCACCGCAACTAGAGAAAGCCCGCACGCAGCAACGAAGACCCAATGCAGCCAAAAATAAGTAAACAAAATAATTTTTAAAAAAACCTAAAATACACTGAAGAGATGCCTTAATTGTAATCTTTCACGAAATAAAAAAGGAAAGTCAATATTTACATGCTACTTTTCTTCATGATTAGGGCCAGTGTAAAAGATTTCTCCAAGTTTCTAAGATACAGTAACACCGTGATTATAGACTGATTAGGAAGTACTTTTCCAACGTATCTAAAACTGTTTGGGTTCAAATTCTCGTAATGCTTGTAGAAGGTTAGCTTAGTAATAAGTACAATTCAATACAGACAGTACCTATTTTTAAACAAGAAATTATACAGTAATTAAGGGTGCTGCTTTGTTATAAAAAGCTGTAGATGATCAAGACCAGGTGGAGTAGGTGCTGAATGCATGGCATGTTCACATTCATGTTTTTATAATTAAATTTTCCTTAAGTGTTATTATGATCAATTAAAACATGAGTGAAACAGAAATCATCACCTTCTTCTCCCCATCACTTCCTAAGGAATTCAGGTAAGTTCATTCTACAGTTTAAAAGACCAGCATAAATGTGTCTCAAACTCTGTTTGGTTTCTTACCTGGCATTTCATTTGGTAGAGCATAAAACAAGTTTGGGTTTACGATTTCTAATACGCTTGCCTGTACAGTTTTATTAACTGGCAATTCTATTGTCCTCCACTGCTCAGCTGAAGAGGTAGCTGAAAACATACGAAATACAGGTCTCTCATGAAAAAGATAACATTTAGTATTCTACTGAATACCAACATTCCCAAATTCCCAAAACGAAAATCTGTGTTTACATAAAACAATCTGTTTAATTTGAGGGATTTTGGTGTGCATTACAAAAAAGTTCAATCTATAATAAGAATCCTTAAACTATTATGCTCCTATAGTATATTTCAGTAGTATATTTCCATTTCTGTAGTATATTTAATTCTTAAAATTTACTCAAACTTTAAAGGATACATAGCTGTATGATACACGTCTGCCTGACAAGTAATTACATTAAAAATGAGTACAGGGCTTCCCTGGTGGCGCAGTGGTTGAGAGTCCGCCTGCCGATGCAGGGGACACGGGTCCGTGCCCCGGTCCGGGAAGATCCCACATGCCGCGGAGCGGCTAGGCCCATGAGCCATGGCCGCTGAGCCTGCATGTCTGGAGCCTGTGCTCCGCCACGGGAGAGGCCACAACAGTCAGAGGCCCGCGTACCGCAAAAAAAAAAAAAAAAAATGAGTACAGTGTTTCATAAAAAAGCCATGTTTCAATAAATATTAAACTAACTTTACTTATTACTAATCTATTTCCACAAAGCATATTTCTACAGGAAAATCATGTCACTTGGAATAGAAAAATTTTCACAGCCTATAAAAGCAAAGGATAACATAAATTTAAATAGCAGTTTAAAAATGTTACCTTGAAGCCATGGGGCATCAATTTGAAGACCATGTTTATTAACAGGACTGTTTTTCACTAAGTCTTTACATGGTGAACTAGCTTTTAAAACCAGATGTTCTTCAATCAGAACATCAGTAATTATCCTGGGATAAGAAGTGGAAAGATCGGTGAGTTCAACTCCCACTCCATTTTCAGTGATTTCAACCACTCGGGCTTGGAGTTTTATCCCTGTGACACACGTCTGAAATCTTGCTATGGCTTCTCTGGTCCAGTGTTTGTTTCTAGGCTGTATATCTAACAAATAAAACAGCATTAAGAAGAATTCTGCCCTTAATATGTTTTCTTTGTATTTAATTTTTGATAGTTTGATTAATATGTGCCTTGGCATGTTTATCCTTGGATTTATCCTGTATGGGACTCTCTGTGCTTCCTGGACTTGATTAACTATTTCCTTTCCCACATTAGGGAAGCTTTCAACCAAAATTCAAAAAGAGTCATGTACCAAAATGTTCACTGCAGCTCTATTTACAATAGCCAGGACATGGAAGCAACCTAAGTATCCATCAACAGATGAATGGATAATGAAGATGTGGCACATATATACAATGGAATACTACTCAGCCATAAAAAGAAACGAAATTAAGTTATTTGTAGTGAGGTGGATGGACCTAGAGTCTGTCATACAGAGTGAAGTAAGTCAGAAAGAGAAAAACAAATACCGTATGCTAACACATATATATGGAATCTAAGAAAAAAAAAAAAAAGGTCATGAAGAACCTAAGGGTAAGATGGGAATAAAGACACAGACCTACTAGAAAATGGACTTGAGGATATGGGGAGGGGGAAGGGTAAGCTGTGACAAAGTGAGAGAGTGGCATGGACATATATAGACTACCAAACATAAAATAGCTAGCTAGTGGGAAGCAGCCACATAGCACAGGGAGATCAGCTCGGTGGTTTGTGACCACCTAGAGGGGTGGGATAGGGAGGGTGGGAGGGAGGGAGACGCAAGAGGGAAGAGATATGGGAACATATGTATATGTATAACTGATTCACTTTGTTATAAAGCAGAAACTAACACACCATTGTAAAGCAATTATACTCCAATAAAGATGTGGAGTATAAAAAATAATAAAAATAAATAAAGATGTGGAGGATAAAAATAAAAAAAGTAAGAATTCTGTGCCCCAAAGCTGCACTTTTTGCCTCAATAATACCCAGGACTGGACCCTTCCCAAGTTTACCATTCAGGTCAGTGATTTTGAATATCTTTTCTCAATAATCAATTATATATCTACATCCTCAGTGCCTGAGTCGCAGATAATGCATCTATAAATATACTGTTTTAGGAGGCTCAGGATCCGTCTTTACTTTCCTCACTAACTTATCTTCACCTGGCATTTTTCCCAATAGGCAAAAATAGAATTATTATTTCTTTTAGAAGCCACTATGGTTACATACACAATGATGAGTTATCAACTATTCTGGTAAAAGATGTTAAACCTACACTTGCACCTTTGTGAAGAGTCTTCCAATGATAATTTCAAAATACCATATTTAATTATTTAACCAAAAATTATCTTTCTGGGATAACTTTGGCTTATACCCTTATTTTCATAACAGTGGTTCTCAAATGTGAGTGTGCATATGTATTATGTAGAGGGCTTGTGAAAACAGATTTTGGGGCCCCACCCTAGAGTTTCCAATTTAGTAGTAGGTCTTGGATGGGGACTAAGAATCTACATTTTTAACAAGTTCTCACGTTGACACTACTGGCTGTGGGGTGGAGGGGTCATATTTTAAGAAACACTGACATAAAACATGGTGATTAAAAACAATAATCCAGAACATAGTGTAAAATAAGTAGAAATTAAACAGGCAAAAGGAAAAATAAAAAGCATCTAATGCTTCTAGACATGACCACTATTAACATTTTGGTATCCAACCTTTCATAATCTTTATGTGCATATGGAAATACACACATGCACATATATACTCATAATTCTTTTACAAAGAAATTTTTATAATAATAAAAATAGTTGTAATGTTAGCCACTATTCAGTGCTTTATGCCTTGTATCTCTTTTATCCTTAATGCCTTTTTGAGGAAGGTACCGTTATTTTCCAGATGAGGAAAAGGAAGCATAGAGTTTAAACAGTTTACCTAAGGTCTCACAGCTAGTAGGCAGCAGAGCTGCTTCTAATCTGTCCTCTTAATCACAATGCCATCCTGCCATCTCTTTCATAACTTGCTTCCTTCACTTAAATCATGAACTAGTCTTCACATCAACACATACTTAACATTTTAATGACTGTGTAATAAGAACGAACACTTAATAGAACTTTGAGTGCCAGACAGACCCTGATCTAAACATTAATTTAATAATCTTCACAACAAACCTATGAAATAGGTACTACCACTACCCATTATGTGGATCCTCATTTAACCAAGCCTCTACTATTGGCTATTTAGGTTGTTTTGCTATTATTAACAGCAGTGTAATGAATTTCCATGTAGGTGAACTTTGTGAAATAACATGATTATTTCTTTAGGATGAATTATTAGAAGTAAACTTGCTAAGACAAAAGGTAAGAATATTTGAGGCTCTTAAGGAATCCTGCAAAATGTCTCCAAAAGAAAGCATCAGTTTTCACTCCTATCATAAGTATAGAAAAGCAGCTGCTTCCTTACTTTGACATCAACACTGAACATTTTGGCCAGTATCTTTAAATATATGTTTCTAAATTTTATAATATGAAACAGAAAATAACTTACATAAAATATTAAAATTATAAATATATTAATACTGAGAAATTTATGTACTCTAAGTATTAGAAGACAGTTGAGAAAATTTCTTACTCTGCACCATACCTACTAGCCAGCACTGTATCCCCTGAAATGGAAGTTTTAAAAATTTGGATGGGATCATTTGGAGTTCATCTGCAGTAACTTCTTCAATGTTTCCATAATCCACAAACTGTACTTTAACGTTTCCATTTGATAAGATTTCCTTGACTAAAGCACGATACCAATTACCATCACCTAGATTTAACACAAAATTTGTAACATGGAATATTTCCCTTCTATTAAGGTTTGAAATTTTTATCTTGAAAAAGACCATTCTTTGTCTAAAGTAGCTAATATATTTCTCTTCCCAGACAACACCTTTAGTTTTTAATTCAGAAATCCCTAGAAGGAGGATTCTCAAAATTCATTCTTAGAATATCACCGAAGTTTTTATAGCATCACACTTTTACATCTACTATAAAGATTTCATTCATAACCTAACCAATATGCAGAATATTAAGTGAAGTAAAGACTTAATAAACTTGATATTTGTCAAACTGGAAGACTTATAATAGTCTCACCACTAATGAGATTGTTTCACTTGTTACTTGGTAAATAATAGAAAAAATAAACAGAAAAACATGCAATGAAATTAAGGTGTTTCATCAAACATATTTTCAAAATAAACATGCACAGGGTGACCAGAAGAAACAATGAATCTGCAGTGAACAGGTTTCCCACTCTCTAGCTTTTAATATTATCAGAAATTCTGGAAAGAAAAGCATTTGACAAAGTTAGGTAAGAATGTATCATTTGGAGGCTCCTTGTTACAAAGAGAGAAGAACAAAAAAACCCACAGTATTTTAAGCATTCACTTAATTTTGATTATGAAAAATATCTGCTTAAACATCAGGAAGAAAATACACTAAAAATGAGGTTTGAAAGTCAAGAAATAAAAGATTCTAATATAGTCAATATTGTGCCAACTGCAACTTACCTACAAAAAAAGCACAACAAGGTTGCCCTACTTCTGCCTTAAAATTTTTAGGCAACTTCTGCTGGCAATATTCTGCTACCAATTTGTTCAAGTCACTGAGTTTCTTTAGAGCTGAAAACACAATACACATAGTTTAATATTTTAAAAACATGCAGAGTAACAGATTTTCATTTAAAGTTGGAAAGTGTTTTGATCATAAAAACCCAGGCATATCCCCAAGCAACTATAAAGTACACCAAATACCTCTCCCTTCTCCTTATTAAGAAATTGGGCAAATAAGTCATTATTTAGTTAATACTCTCAGTAAACCCCATGCCAACAATTTACTGGGCACAGAGCCATGATGATGGCATTGTTGTCAGTATGCTAGAGCATGACCTTGCATGTGGACCAGGAAACAGTGCACAAGCCTGCACAAAAAGGAAGTTACATATAAGCTGTCCTGAAGGAGTATATGTAATTACTAAATGGTTGGCACAGATAGTGTCTGCTAAGGACTTTCAGAGAGGTGAGCTCTGTGCACTAAAGGCTTCATAGAGAAATCTGAAGTATGACTTGTTTGCTAGAAAAGGAGAGGGTAATTCCAGAAAAAGAAACGGCTCTGAGGCAAAGTACCAAATTAAGCAGCCAAAAAAACACTTGTTGGGAGCAGTCTGGCAGAGAAGAGGAATGGAAAGGTGAATCACTGAAGAAGAACACCAGAGATGTGCTTGGAAAGATACAGACTGTGGAGAGCTTTAAAATGCCAAGTAAAGGGATCTGAACACTATAGAAGTAAAAGAAAAATATCTTTTAAATATGTGGCAAAGACCCATCCACAGAAATGGAAATTAAGTTGTATCGAGGTAGAATTGTCACCTTTCAGGTTAGTCAAAATAAGAAAGTTTAAGGACACACTGCAGGAAATTGTGTGGGAGAGGGCACTTTCATACACTGATGGTGGAAATCAGCCTGGATGGCCTCTTGAGGGCACTCTCTCAAGAGCACAAGCGCACATATCTTTTGACTTAATAACTATTGTACAATTTTAGGAATTTGTCTCAAGGATATAGTCTCAGAATAAAATCACAGATTACAAGAATTGTTTTTAGTGATAAATGCTTGTACACAGGAATCCTTTAGCTGTAGCTGCACCTAGGTTAACTAAATTAGGGTAAACCCACCCAGAGGAATACCATGTAACCATGAAAAGGAATGAGGACGTACAGTGATGTGGTACCCTGGAACAGAAAAAGGCCATTACCAGAAATGGAAAAGACATCTAGCGAAACCCAGATAAAGTCTGGAGGTTAGTTCATAGACATTTACCAATGTGGGTCTCTTAAGTTGTAACAAATGTTAACATCTTACGTAACTGTGGTACTATAGAGAAAACTAGGGGTATACAGGAACTCTCTGTACTACCTTGGCAACTTTTCTGTAAATCTAAAATTATTCCAAAATTAAAAGTATATATATATATATTTTTTGTGGTACGCAGGCCTCTACTGTCGTGGCCTCTCCCGTTGCGGAGCACAGGCTCCGGACGTGCAGGCTCAGTGGCCACGGCTCACGGGCCCAGCCGCTCTGCGGCATGTGGGATCTTCCCGGACCGGGGCACGAACCCATGTCCCCTGCATCGGCAGGCGGACTGTCAACCACTGCGCCACCAGGGAAGCCCAAAAGTATATTTTAAAAAGAACGGAGGAAACACTATGTGAACTGATATCCAAGACAGAGTGGGAGAAAAAGGCAAAGTGCAAATATTATTTATTTTACCATTTATGCCTACATAAAAAGGAATATATATATTCATACAAGCATATGTATAGAGCAACTTTGGAAAAATATTAAGAACATTGAGAAAAGGAACTGGAAGGATATTTAGAAATCTGAGAAGAGGAACTGGGAAACTTAACTTTTCACTATATTCTCTTTTGTAACTTTAAAATTTGTACCATATGCTTGTACAATCACTTATGAAAATAAGTGGCAAATATTTTAAAATAGTAGCCTATCTACCAGATGATTCTGTATGAAGGGATGACAAACCTCACAAGTTGGGAGCCAGTCAGGAACTTAGTTATCTAGGGTAACATCCTTATTTGACAGAAAGAAAACCCAAAACTTAGAAAGGTTAAAATCAATGATGCTCACCAGAATGGCTCAAGGGAAAAAGACGGAAAATACAAAGTGTTTGTGAGGATGTGGAGCAACTAGAATTCTCCAACCAACAACTGCCATGATCACTTTGGAAACTTTTTAGCATTCATCGATCAGGGCTGAAAACACACATACCCTTTAAGATTTGGCCAGTAATTTCATTCCTAGGTACATGTTCAATGGAAATCCATGTGCGCTAAATCTGTATGAGAATATTCTTACCAACATTTTATAGCTCAGAACTAGAAATAACCCAAATGTCCAAGAGTAGAAAGGAACAGTAAACTGCGGTACATTCACACAACGGATCACTATGCAGCAACAAAAAACGAGCTACAGTCACACGTGAAAATGATGGTCCAAACTCACAAATGTGAAAAAAAAAAAAGCAACAAGGCACAGAAGAGTATATATTGTATGATTTCATTTATATAAAGTTCATAGATGGGAAAAACTAATCTATGCTATTATTAGAAGGCACGATCATATTTACTTCTGAAAGAAAGAAGTGGCAGTGATTGTCAGCAGACATGAAGGAAACTTCCGGGTTACTGGTAACCAGAGGTTGGTTATACAAGGTTTTGACTTTGTGAGAATTTGTTATGCTGCACTCGTATTTGTGCACTTATCTGTATGTATGTCATACGTCAATGAGATCAACAATTAAAATT
Source organism: Orcinus orca (assembly GCF_937001465.1). NCBI lineage: Eukaryota > Metazoa > Chordata > Mammalia > Artiodactyla > Delphinidae > Orcinus > Orcinus orca. The sequence continues at coordinate 74,636,976 of NC_064572.1, read as the reverse complement.
TTTCAAAAATGAATTTAGGAGACATTCTGTGAACTCTAAGCTGGTTTAAACAGAGACTATTGAAAACAGAAAATAATGTCTTACAATGGAATAAAAGGCAACCAAGTAAAACCAAATCTTTCTTGAAAGTACAAATACCCACTTGGCCTTTACTGGAAAGAGAACAGTTTCACCACCCAATAACAAACTTATCTTGACCTATTATCTATGCCAGTGTACTGTAAAAAGAAATAAGTAAGAGTCAACTTACCATCCTCTTTAAGCACATGGCAGTAAAATTCTCCAGGACTATACATCACACAGACCACAACATCTACTGTCTGATCAACAGCAAGTTCAACCCACGTCCACTCCAACAGACTGATTTCTGCTTCTACACCCGAGGGAACTGTGAAAATAAACGGACGATTTGCAAAACAAATGGCCAGAGCGGGGAGTTGGAGGCAGGGCTGCTAAAGATAAAGAGTCTGCTTTTGAAGAACTGAATGTCCAATAACTTTCTTAGTGACTTTGCAGGAAAGTTAATTAGTATGAGAATTAACCATTACTACCTCACTGAATTCCAAATTCACATTTCTGATCGACCTTCAGCTGCCAGTGACCCAAACACACTCTTTAGATGAATGCTTGATTTAAAAGGACAAAAGGTACTCAACATCAATTCTTGTTTAAAGTATGAGAACCCATACATTCACAAAGCCACCTGAATTCCAGCACGGACATTATCTGGTGGACAATTTACTTACCACTGGCTTCTTTCATGTCACTGGGCTTAACTGTCACTACTCCCTTGTCCCCCATGGCAAAGCCTGCATCGATGAGCACTCTGGTGACACTGATGTGGGGCATCACAGACCTATCCGTAAGTTCCACCAGGGAACTGTTTTCCAACTTGTCCACCACTTTCACTGTGATCATCTTATTCTGTACAATTTTTCTCATCAGATAAATAGCTTCTGGAGTCCAAATTCCTAATGATGGCTTTACTCCTAACAATGAATTTTTAAAAGAATGTTAAAATATTTTATTGCAAGCCTTTACAAATTTAGCTCCTAATTTCCACAAACTTAAGGACTCTATGACAAACACTGGAACCAGAAAGTCCCATCTGAGAAGGATTTTCTAAACATGAAAATGAAGGCAAAATTATAAAGAAAAAGTCTGTAAAACGCTTCTATATTTCTATGTAAACAAACCATCATAAATCCATTGATACGAAATGTCCAAAGAGGCAAATCTAGAAGACCGAAAGTAGATTAATGGTTGCCTAGGAAGCTAGGATTAACTATATATAAATGGGCACAAGAGATCTCAGTGGGGTGATGGAAATATTCCAAAACTGGATTATGGTGATGGCTGTACAACTCGGTAAATTACTAAAAATCACTGAATTGTATACCTAAAACACTGCTGTGTTTTTTTTTTTTTTTTTTTTGGCTGTGCGGCTTGCAGGATTTTAGTTCCCCGACCAGGGATCAAACCCACGTCCTTGGCAGTGAAAGAGCGGAGAGAGCGGAGTCTTAACCACTGGACTGCCAGAGAATTCCCTAAAACAGTGACTTTTATGGTATATAAATTATATGTCAATAAGGTTGTTAAGAAAATCACAAACAAAAGTATAAAACAATCCAGGAAGAAACACTGGTCACTAACACTGACGTCTGAAACATCTGTAGCATTTACTGAAAGGGCACTTACAAATCAACAACCCCAAAGTTATACCAAGTCCTTTCATAAAATTAAGAGCCAAGTAACTTATGAAAAAACATCCAGTCTCACTGGTAATGAAGCAAATTAAAATGATTTAGTTTTTAGCTTATCAAAATTGGCCAAGATGAAACAATCCAGAAATATCTATTGGGCAGGACAAAAGTACCTTCAGTTTTTAAAATAAAAGACATTTTTCATTTTCACTTAAGACCTTTATTGAACAACATATTCACCCTTTTGTTCCACACCTTCTGTCATTTTTCAGGCAACTTCATAATTCCATCTTCCCAAAACTTTTTATCTTTTTGAGCAAAGAACTGTTCCAGGTACCTTTTACAGTCTTCCAGGGAATTGACATTTTTTCCATTAAGAGAATTTTGTAAATACCGAAATAAATGGAAATCTGAAGGTGCAATATCTGGTGAATACAGCAGATGAATCAGAACTTCCCAGGCAAGCTGTAACAGTTTTTAACTGGTCATCAAAGAAACATGTGGTCTTGCGTTATCCTGATGGAAGATTATGCGTTTTCCGTTGAGTAATTCTGGATGCTGTTCGTCGAGTGCTGCTTTCAGTTGGTCTAACTGGCAGCAGTACTTGTTGGAATTAATCCTTTGGTTTTCCGGAAGGAGCTCCTGATACAGGACTCCCTTCCAATCCCACCACGTACACAACATCACCTTCTTTGGATGAAGACTGGCCTTTGGTGTGGTTAGTGGTGGTTCATTTTGCTTGCCCCATGATCTCTTCCGTTCCACATTATTGTACAGTATCCACTTTTCATCACCCGTCACAATTTGTTTTAAAAACGGAACGTTTTCATTACGTTTCAGTAAAGAATCGAATGCGGAAATATGGTCAAGAAGGTTTTTTTCGCTTAACTTATGTGGAACCCAAACATCAAAGCGATTCACATAACCAAGCTGGTGCAAATGATTTTCAGCACTCAATTTGGGTATTTTGAGTATGTCAGCTCTCTCCCACGTGGTATAACGTTGATTGTCCTCAATTATTGTTTTTTGATTTGACTGCTATCAACTTCCACTGGTCTACCCAACTGTGGAGCATCGTCCAGAGAGAAATCTCCAGCACGAAACTTCACTAACCACTTTTGACACATTTAATCAGTCACAGCACCTTCTCCACAAATCTTTTTGTGCATTTCAGTTGCACTTTTACCTTTCTTGAAAGAATAAAGCATAATATGCCAAAAAAGCTGTTTTTCTTCCACCTTCAATATTAAAACGGCTACACAAAAATTCACCAATTTTGATGTCTTTTTTTAAATGCACGCTGATATGACAGCTGTCACATACAATCTAACAAAATTGTTTCAAGTGAAGTTAAAGAAAACTAAGTGCTACTAGAGCCATCTTACGGAAAAAACGAAACGAACCTTTTGGCCCACCCAATATTTGGTACACCAATGTGTCAAGGAACTGACTCCCTACTACGTTTCTGGTAGGTGTGTAAACTAGTTCTACCTTTTCTAGGGAACAATCATAATGTGTATCACAAACATGAAAAGCATACCCACTGACACCTCCATTCCACCTAAGGCGGTATTTTTGCAAATGTAAGTGCATTTTGCAACCTATCCCAAGGAAATGATCTTTTTTTAAAAATTAGTTTTTTAAAAAAGATCATTAATTTTTAATTGAAGTATATTTGATTTACAATACTGTATTAGTTTCAGGTGTACAATGCAGTGATTCAGTATTTTTATAGATTACAGATTATGCTCCACTTAAAGTTATTATAAAATATTGGTTATATTCCCTGTGCTGTACTATACATCCCTATAGCTTACTTATTTTATACACAGTAGTTTGTACCTCTTCCTAAGGATATGATCTTGGATAGGCTAAAAAATATAGTTAAAATAACACTGCTAGTAGCAGAAACTTGGAAATATCCTTCTGATAACTGGATACTAGTTAAATTCTGGTGCATGTGAATGAAAAGTTGTAGAAGCTAATCTTTTACACTGGAAAGAAGCTCCTGCTCCTAGCGGGACATGTTACATATACAGTGATTTCTAAGCATATGATCGTTAATGTTCTTGCTTTCAAAAGCAGTTTCCCCCTAATTCATGCAATTGACAGGCTTCAGTGATATGTATTGATAATGCAGGATCTATAAATAACAAAAAAGAATACTCAACTTCATAAACACAGGTACATTCAACTTCATTTTATTACAGATAGCAAAATAGTCATCTGTATTTCCTAAATGTTCCATTAAGGATTGTTTTTGTACTGAGGTAAGTTATAGCTAAACACATTCCCTGATCTACTCACTAGTTTAATTTCAATTCTAATGCTCTTAACTTTAGGTTTCAATATTTTAAGAATACAGGAACTATAAAAATTACATACCTGCCAGCACACACTTAATAGCTTGCATTGGCAATTCCAACAACTTCGGAGTTATGGGGCAAAGTCTTGTCAAACTAAGGATTTCAAAGTTTCCATAGTCTACATATCCGACCAGTACAGATTCCTCAGAAGCATAAGCCAAAACAGAGGCACGGTACCACTGGTCATCCTCTAAAAATAGGAGAGACTCAATCTGAAATGATTTTCCAATGTAGATATACACAAAAATTTTTCCTCCTCAATTTAGATGGTCATTTATAGATTCTATTTTCATGTAACATCAAGCTTTACTCAACTATGCATGCTTATTCACCATTCCTACTTTTCCTTATCAGAAGCTTTCAACTCCTGAAATGTCACCTTTATTCATCCCTTTCTAGGTAACTCATGTTGTATGCTTGTCATTATTTATTTATTAAATGCTTAATCCTCTAGTGGACAGTTAACTCATTAGGACAAGGGAACATGTCCTGGTCATGTGAGTGAATCCATTAGGTCTTGATCAATTTTAGAATACCTGGCAGTATGAGTCAACCAGACTCCACTAACCAAGCCATAGATTTACCGGAGGCCTACCTGTCTCTCCCCTCCTGTGAGGCCACTGGTCCTCCCTTCAGCAGAGAACTGAACCCGGTCATCACAGGGTCATCATCTGTGCAGCTACAGAGGCTGGGCCACAACAGCTATGTGCCTCCAGACACTCTTGCTGTTCCAAAGAAAACTGGCCAAGACATGACCCTGGGAGGTTCCACATTCCCACACTGATATAAACAAATGTCTGTATCAGTCTCCAAAACTAAAGGGCTGATAAAATAAAAACCTCCATCACCCCCACCCCCGCAGCATTTACAGGTCCTCCTCCTCCCTTACACACTTGGATTCAGTTTAATTGGATATACTTAAAAACATAATTGGTGCACTACTCAAACTTCAAATGCAGCCATCAATGCAAAACGAAGATTGGTTCATTTCTTGGTACTTAATTGTAAGTAAAAAATTCAATAATACTCTCTTTTCCTTACCAGAGAACTGAGCACAGCAGATATCACCAATGGTTGGATAAAAATCAGAGCGTGGAGACACTTGACTGCAGTACGTAGTAAGTGACGCCTGAAGTTCAGCGAGCTTATCTGTGGATACAGATCACATCTTAAACTAAAGAAATACAAGTTTACACATTATCTGCATATCTGCATGCTGAGTCTATTGATGTATGTTATACTGATAACACAAATCAAGATTTACTTACGCCCACTTTGTAGTCGTTGACAAAAGAAGTCTTCTGGAGTCTGAATGTGGGCAACCACACCGCAAAACTCATCACCTACGTTCAAAGTCAACACTTTGGGGATTAGGCCACTTCTGTCTATAACAATTTTGTTTTCAGCTGTGATTTTCCTGACATCTTCAAGATCACCTTATCAAAAAGCAGAAATATAAGCCTTTTTGGTTTCATTAATCCAATTTTCCAGTTTCTCAGGCCTAACTGTGCTCTTTCACACTTCTAGGCCTTAATACATACATGCTGGTCTTTTTTCCCAGAACATATTCCCAAATCTCCCAGCAACTTGAGTATTTCCTGCTCAGTATGATGTCACTGTGAATGGCTTTCCTCCAAATCTGGGTCAGGTGCCCTTCCCAGGGTCCCCACTGCACTCTGCGATCCTGCCACCGTTTTATAATCTCTTCTCTATGTGGGCGTATAACTGCCCACAGAATACCCTCCCTGAAGGCACCTCCACAGTGCCTTAGTGAAGCAGATACTGCTGGGAGGACTTTGTTCCTTCCACTGGACCCCTTTGCAGCATTTATTATTGCTGATGACTCCTTCCCAGAGCATTTACTCTTCTGTTATTCTGGCAACATTTTCCCTGTTCTCTTTCCACCTCTCCCAACACAGCTTCTCCCTTGGTACTGTAAGCTCAGGTTCACTTCTCTCACTTTACAGTCTCCCTAGGACACCACCATCATTTACAATTTCAACTGTGATAACTTTTAGACCAGTAAGTATTGAGTTTTCTCCTCCAGATGGCCAAAAAAACTCCTGAGAACTGTTCAGCAGAGCTGTCTCACCCAAGATTGATGTTTCAGGGATTTCATATAGGCAGTACTCTAGGAATACAGACAAGAGACAATAACTTCTTCAATAACTAAAATCACTACACCATTCAATATTCATCTGTATACTCACTTGAATCCGCACTTGGCTTCTTAGAATTTTGTCCCTTGGGTTTCAAGCCATATCCCATTTCTATGAGCACATGGTCTAAGAATTTTCCTAAAAGTGATTAAGAGAACATATTTCCATTGAGATATTATACTAAGTATTAGAGGAAAAGAATAAATACAAAAGAAATGAATCAATCACATGATTTAAAGATTATAGCTAGTCGCACACAAGCATATTTTTTACTAGTTCAGTTTCTATGTGCAAAATATAGTTTATTAATTTTCAGCTTTAAAAATTGAGTCAAGGGGCTTCCCCGGTGGTGCAGTGGTTAAGAATCTGCCTGCCAATACAGGGGACACGGGTTCGTGCCCTGGTCCAGAAAGATCCCACATGCCGCGGAGCAACTAAGCCTGTGCACCACAACTACTGAGCATGTACTCTAGAGCCCACAAGCCACAACTACTGAGCCCGTGTGCCACAACTACTGAAGCCCACGCACCTAGAGCCTGTGCTCTGCAACGAGAAGCCACCGCAATGAGAAGCCCATGCAGCGTCACAAAGAGTAGCCCCCACTCGCTGCAACTAGAGGAAGCCCACCTGCAGCAACAAAGACCCAATGCAGCCAAAAATAAATAAATTTATTAGAAAAAATTGAGTCAAAATCCCCATCATCACTTAACAAAAAATTTAATAAAAATATTTCACTTAAAAATTATGAATAACATGGAAGATTTAGTTACCACCTCACTGGCATGCTTACAATGACCACCATTTATAAGAAAAAATAAATTTAAGACATAAGACTACTGCATCTCAGACATAAAGTATGGCTGAATCAAGTGTCAACCAGCAGCCACATAAACTTCAAGTTCCCTCAAACAGTATCCAAAAGCTCAAGTCACAACATGGAACATACACAGCAAAGAAACAAAACACAAGAGATTTTATACTCAATTTCACAACAGGATTAACTGAATTTTCTACCAAGTAATCAACCAATGATGGGTCTCAAGCAATAGAAGAGTAATACCTTGGAAACCAAGAGGCAATTATAAGCACACTGTCAGAAGTCACTTTTTAAATATGTACAAAGCCATAAAGGAAGAACAGGATTCCAAACTGCTTCCATTTCCACAACTTAAATACTATGTGCTTATGGGCTTAATGCTAACCAAATGAAGTTCTGTGAAGGTTGTTCAAAGAAAAAGCACTGATGGTAAGGATGGACAAATTCACAGAAAAATTCCTGAATTTTCCCAGTAAATGAGTAGAAATCAGGGATATTATAATGGCTGTATTAAAAAGATACTAGAGTTTTCCCATAATAAGTCTAGATCTAGCCTTTTATGTACCAAATTCTATAAACTTGTGCCTTGTCTTTGATAAACTGCCAACTGCAAGAGCAGAGCCAAGGCCATATTTCCCGTCACAATCTGAATGACTCCAGAGTGGGGCTTACTTGGTCTCACTTCATGTTTCTATTTCTTCTCTGAGTAACAGGTGGGCACTAAATAACATATTAAGTGCTCCATTTAAAAAGAAATATTCAGGGCTTCTCTGGTGGCGCAGTGGCTGAGAATCTGCCTGCCAATGCAGGGGACACGGGTTCGAGCCCTGGTCTGGGAGGATCCCACATGCCACGGAGCAACGGGGTCCGCGAGCCACAATTACTGAGCCTGCAGGTTTGGAGCCTGTGCTCTGCAACAAGAGAGGCCGCAACAGTGAGAGGCCCGCACACGGCGATGAAGAGTGGCCCCCCACTTGCCACAACTAGAGAAAGCCTGCGCACAGAAACGAAGATCAACACAGTCATAAATAAATAAATAAAATTAAAAAAAAAAAAAAAAAAGATTCAGATCTTACCTGAACTTGTCAGCATAACATCCACAGCAAAGGAAATCACTTCTTTTAAGATGTCCACAATCTTTAGAGAGCAGTACTGCTGCATTAACAGTGATTTAATAGTTTTGATACAATCATTGCTCCAATTCCCCTCTGCTGGGATAACATTGGCTACAAAGCATTTTATGGCCTGAAAGATTTTACACAAGTTACTAAAAATTAGTATTTGAAAGTGACTTTTTTCTAATTAATTATGCAAAGATTTTTTTTAAAGACAATGTATTTCATGCTGAATATTCATCAAAAATCTTCAAGTACTAATCCGATAAACAATTTTATCAATAATTATTTGTCTCTCTTGATATTCTATCCACAATGCTTTTCCTTTTGGGACTTTAAGCTTGAGAAATCAATCAAAGGATGGTTATTATCCTTCAATTACACATAAATTCAAGTTGTTTCCAAATAATGTAATAAATATAAAAATGATTGTTTTTAAAGAGCAGATTGATAAGATGTCCCTAAAAATGCTAAGTTACCTACCTGAGGCAGTACTTAACTAAGTAATGCCTAATAAAATGGAGCCAAGAAAGTCCATGATTGTTTCTCTACATAGTAAAAGATACACCAATAGGTCCTTTCTCATAATAACCATGGCAACAAACACGCAAATATTATGTCCATCAAAACATTAAAAACAGCTCCTTTGGGATGCTATTAGGAATTCAAAAAGTAAGAGACTTACACAAGGAGGAAACAAGTCAATTTTTCTGTTTAGTTGGTGAATTCTGTTTACTGGAATTATTTCTTCATTTCCATAATCAATATATAAGACTTGTGCCTTCTTCTGCAGCACATCAACATCTTGTATTATTACTCTGTTCCAGGTCTGAAAGTGAAATATAACGGTATTCTGCTTCTAAACAGCATTTCACAATCTTAGGTTTAAAAACTCTCAATCTACAGAACATGCAAAGGAAAAGTTACTGTTCTGTTCTGAGATACTCTATGAACAAGTTACCTTAATTTCCTAAGAATCTGGCTCAGAAATCCCCAAATTTGTCCATTTTAGATGCTTTAATATACACAACAATTCCCAGGCTATTCTAGCCCAGCGGACTCTGTGACACACTAATGCCTCAGCTACACAAATAAACACAAGCTCTAGGACTAGCAATCACTCTGTACCCAGCAACTGAGGAGCCTACATGCAGAGCTGGAGTGGCCTCAGGCAGGGAGGAAGTAAGCAAACAGACGTGGACTCCTGACTGAGGAAGAGAAACAGCAGTGTGACCAGAGTCTCACCTCAAGCCATCTAATGCATCATTAAAAGCTCTGGTGTCAAGCTGATAGGACCAAAGTAAATTAAAATGTCTTGTTAAATATTTCATTAGGGGTTACCTGATCGACAGTGTACTTGGCAACACAAACTTCCCCCTTTACAGGAATATAATCTTCTTCATGTGCCTTATTTGCATATGTTTCCTTTAAGCTCGCAGACAGTTGGTTCATGTATTCTAAAACTTCTGAAGAATGTAACTGCACATAAAAGTCACCTGGGTGTTTGAATTCAGTAACTATACCCTTTCAAAGACAAAAAAGCTGCAATAACTCACTGAGAACAAAGCAAATGTTAATTTTGTAAAGCTTTATAACAAGATACAAAAAGTACTGTAGACAAGTTTTTGCAATCTGTATCAATTTCAGTTGTATTTTGGAGCTGTCTTACAAACTCAAACACAGGAAACAAGAAAATAAAAATCTACAGTTCTTTGGATCTCTGTCTATGGAAATTAAACAACAAATACCTTTATTTCCATGCTTTTCCTGAGTTGTAGGCTTCTCAAATCAGAAAACATTATTTTATCAGCACAAATGGCTATTTCTTTAGTAACTCCAAGAGGACAGTCACTCTGGTTTGAAAAAAACACATTAAGTGAGTTACTTACAAGCACATGTTTAAATGATACCATGGCCGGACTTCCCTGGTTGCACAGTGGTTAAGAATCCACCTGCCAATGCAGGGGACACAGGTTTGATCCCTGGTCTGGGAAGATCCCACCTGCTGCAGAGCAACTAAGCCCGTGGGCCACAACTACTGAGACTGCGCTCTAGAGCCTGTGAGCCACAACTACTGAGCCTGTGCATCTACAGCCCATGCTCTGCAACAAGAGAAGCCACTGCAATGAGAAGCCCGTGCACCGCAACCAAGAGTAGCCCACAATCGCCGCAACTAGAGAAAGCCCACGTGTAGCAACGAAAAGCCAATGCAGTCAAAAATAAATAAATAAAAAATAAATAATTAAAAATAACATAAAATAAAATAAATGATGCCATGGCCACTATTTGCTAGAACCGAGGTCAAAACAGCCTGACTCCCAGGTTTGAATGAGGGTGTAGAGAAATAACATACGTCTTCTAGAGTCACTAAAACGTACCGTCCATAGGCAGTGTGCATAGCACTGGGATCACCCGAGAATCAGGCCATGATGGTGATGGCAATGTTGAGTTTATTTTTTAAAAAAGGGGGTGGGGAGGGTAGTGTTTTAAGTTTTCACTTGTTAACATTTTTATAGGAATGGATTTTTTTTTTTTAAAGTAGAAGCTAGGACCAGCTAGAGAAAGCTAAAATTTACCTATAAAATATGAGTTGCACATCACTGATACTTTCCAGATTGCAAATGATTTACCCTATACAGTTACCTACATGGAAGAAAGGTATTAACAGGAAAAAGTGCTCCTTAGATAACAGGGCCCTATTAGAATCCAGTACACAAAGCTAGAGAGCACATGCACGCAGGGACTACAAAGAGACAACTTTCTCAATAGTCCACCTACAGCGAGACACGGCCATCTCAAGTCCTTTTTGGAAAAAGCTGGGCATAAACAGTTCTCATAGACCCCCAACGCTCACCAAATCTATCACTAGGTGTACAGATTTATTCAACAGGAATAAACAAACACTGGTGAAATGGAGAAATAAGTCATAAATATTTTATTTAGCTTAGGTCCTCTTATTTCAAAATAAAGGGAGTCATTAAAAATTCACTCTAAAGGCAAAGAGAAAGTAAGTATATCATACCTCTTTTTTCACTTCCATGTTCTTTGTTTCAAAAGGTGATTTATTATCTTCAAGTTTGTGGAAACTGAAATAAAGCAACCAATTATAATACTTACAGCACAGAACCAATTAAAAGTAAGGGCCACAATAATGTTAAATTCTCAACAAAATCCAGAAAGAACAAAACAGCTTCTTCCAGAAAGAATCACAGTAGTAACAAAGTAAAACAACCCCATGCTGGCTATGCAAGGGTCTGCCCTGTGCACAGGTGTGCTTCTTCCAAAAGCCACCTAATGAAAGGGAGATAGCCACAATCTCCAAGCCTCAGTTTCCCTATCTGCAAAATGGAGAAAATACCTACATTACTTAAAACAGAGTTTTGGGGATCAAAAATTGTAGAGCTGTTCACTTCAGATTTGTATACTTTATGTTATACTTAAATAAAAAAGTAAAAAGCAGCAACTTTTACATAGTTATGGCCTGCTTACCTGATTTGATCCTTATACTACCAAAAAAAAAAAAAAAAAAAAACCCGTATTTTAAAATATTCTCTAATGAATGTAAAAAAAAAAAAAATCACACTCACTTCTGCTGAACAGGTTTGCACACGATGCTGTGGGCTGCCCAGTCCCTTCTCTGGCATGCGACAGAGCAGTAGTACGTCTGCTTGCACTGTGAGCACCTCAGCGGCCCTACAGAACACAGCCCATGACACCACCAATATTTTATTGCAAATATTTGTTGGCAGGAACGAGACCGTTTCAAAGACGTCATTCTATTAATCATATCAAGGAGAATATGTGAAGAGGATTATGCTGTTTATGATTAGGTGTTAAAACTGAATTTATAGGGCTTCCCTGGTGGCGCAGTGGTTGAGAGTCCGCCTGCCAATGCAGGGGACACGGGTTCGTGCCCTGGTCCGGGAGGATCCCACATGCCACGGAGCGGCTGGGCCCGTGAGCCATGGCCGCTGAGCCTGCACATCCGGAGCCTGTGCTCCGCAACGGGAGAGGCCACAACAGTGAGAGGCCTGCGTACCGCAACAAAACAAAACAAAACAAAAAAACCACAGGGAGATACCACTCCACATCCATGAGAAGGGCTAAAATTAAAAGGACTGAAAACACCAAATGTTGACAAAGATGTGGAGCAACCAGAACTCACTCCCAGTGGGAATACAAAATGGGACAACTACTTTGGAAAACGGTTTGGCTTTTTCTTATAAAGTTAAGCATACACTCACCTTTTGACTCAGCAATCCTACCCCTAGGTTTGTACCCAAAAGAAACGAGAACATACGTCCACACAAAGACTTATGCAAAAATGTGTAGAGAGCTCTATTCATAATAGCCAAAAGCTGGACACAAGCGAAATGTTCAACAGAACAGATATACACACTGTGATATCATGTAATGAAATGCTACTCAGCAATGAACAAAAAAATTAATGTACACGCAAAAACATGGATTAAACTCAGAAATATTTTCTGAACAGGAAAAGCTTCCCACAGAGTCTATATTGTATGATTCCATTTACAAGAAATTCTGTAACTGGTAAAATTAATTTATGGTGAAACAACAACAGTGGTTGCCTCTGGGGGGTACAGTGACTGGGAAGGGACATGAGGGAACTTTCTGAGAAGATGGAAGTATTCTTCATCTTGATTGGGCTATGAGTTTGTGCCTTTCAGTGCAAGTATGTTTTATCTCAAAAAAAGTATAAAAAATAATCAAATAAAGAAGCATGGGGCTTCCCTGGTGGCTCAGTGGTTGAGAGTCCACCTGCCGATGCAGGGGACACGGGCTCGTGCCCTGGTCCAGGAAGATCCCACATGCTGCGGAGCGGCTAGGCCCGTGAGCCATGGCTGCTGAGCCTGCGTGTCCGGAGCCTGTGCTCCGCAACGGGAGAGGCCACAACAGTGAGAGGCCTGTGTACTGCAAAAAAAAAAAAAAAAAGGCATGGATGAACAAGAATGGTAGGATGTTGGCAGCTGTTGAAGCTGGGAAATGGGTGTATGATTTATATATACTCTTCTGTTTATATTTAATGTTTTACATAATAAAAATATTTTTCAAATGTGTAAAGGAATAATCCAACAGGCATCTGAGAGCAATATGCTTACCAAACAGACCGCAGCAATGGCAAGTTGTCGACCGAAGAGGAGGTCCTAATGAGCTGAAGAGTGCTGGATCATTTATGGACAAGGAACTCTCAACCAACTTGTGTACTTTTTTTGATTTTGCAGGAGACACATTATTGCTAGTCTTCTATTAAGAAAAGAGCAATAGCGGTATTAAAAGTTGGTAATAATGTTTTGTTTGTTAAATATTAGATTTGGGATTTCCTCTGCCGAGAAGACAAGATAGATGTACTTTCCCTTACTCCTACCATTAAGTACAACTAAAAACCTTGGACTTATATATAAAATAAACATATAGTGACACTGAAGGAAGGCAGCAGACAGGCTAGGAACTTGGCACCCAGAGAAGGACATGGCAGTGAGTCCCCAGAGTTTTTATTCTGCCTCATATATCTCAGATGCGGTGCTGGAGAAGTCAGAAACACCCAAAGGCACAGACAATAAAAGCCCCAACAAAAAGCCTGCTCGCTTGCTCTCTCTAGCCAAAAGACCAGGAAAGGGATGGCCCAGCCAGACAGAAAAACTTTATCAGTAACTGCTCTACTCCAGACAGTTGCCACAGAAAAAACTGTGGCCCCATCCCACCAGCAAAGGTAGACTGGGGAGCCTAGACCTCCACCTTCACCAGGCTACAGTGAGGTGCCCCTCTCTCCCACTTGGGTGGTATCAGAGAAGGCCAACAGAGTAGGGAGCCAGCACTTCATCCTCGTGGGGTCTCCCTGTGGAGACTGCATGGGGAGCATGGACTTCTGCCTGGCAGTAAAGAGTGTCCCCCATTCCCCCCAACTACCAGCACCACTGGGGTGGTGTTAAGAGGAAACCTAGTGGACAGTCAGGATTTTCCACCACCATTCAATAGTAATGAGTGGAGTATCTCCAAACCCTTCCACCTCCAATCCTCCCTCTACCTCGTGTTAAGTAGAGAGGATATGGGGGGGGGGGAGCAGTAAGGATGCTGGGAAGCTGAACTCCCACCCTTGTCCAGCCAAGAACATCCTGGACCATAGAACAAACTTCAACCAATTTAAAAGAATTTAAATCATACAGACGGTGTTATTCAACCACAATGGACTTACACTAGAAATCAGTAACAGAATGAGAACAGATAATCTCCAAACATTTGGAAACTAGACAATACACTTCTAAATAATGCATGAGTCAAAGAGGATGTCTCAGGGAAATGTTTTAAAAATACACTGAACTAAAAGAAAATAAAAATACAACATATCAAATTTGTGGGACACAAAGTATCACGAAGACAGAAATTTAGAGCTCTAAAGTCACATACTAGAAAAGAGGTAAAGTCTCAAATTAATAATGTAAGTTCTCATCTCAAGAACCTAAACAATAAGAACAAAACATGCCCAAAGCAAGCAGAGGAAGGAAACGATAAAGATAAAAGCAGAAATCAATGTAATTAAAAATAAAAACTTGGAGGAAAAATATCAGTGAAACAAGACCTGGTCCTTTGAAAAGATGAACAAAATTGATAAATCTCTAGCAAGACTAACAATGAAGAAATCAGAGGCAGAAATTACTGATATCAGGAATGAAATAAGGGATATATTACTACAGACCATGAAGATATAAAAATGATAATGGAATACTTCGAACAACTCTATGTAGACTTCACAATGTAAGCAAAATGGACCAATTCCTGAAAAATCACAAATTATCACAATATGAAATAGATAATTTGAATAGTCTTATAAATATTAAGGAAACTGAATCATAATTTTAAAACTCCCCAAAAAATAAATCCCCAAGCCCATATGGTTTTTACCACCGGAGAATACTACCAAATGTTTAAAGAATTATTACTTAACACCAACTCTATACAATCTCTATTCCAGAAAACTAGTATTACCTTGATACCCAAACTATACAAAGACAATAAAAAAGAGAAAATCACAGACCAACCTCTCTCATGAAAATGGATGTAAAAAATCCTCATCGAAACAATATCAGATATAATTCAGCAACATATAAAAAATAATTATACACCATGACCAACTGGGGCTTATTCCAGGGATGCAAGACTGGTTAAATTAAAAAAAAATATATCAATGCAATCCACCAAACTAACAGGCTAAAGGAGGAAAAAAAATCACAACAATATCAATGGATGAAGAAAAAGCATCTTAAAAATTTCAATACCTATTCATGATATAAACTCTCAGAAAAGTAGGAATAGAGAAAACTTCATCAACTTGATAAAGATCATCTGCAAAAATTCTATAGCTAACATTATACTCAACAGTGAAAAGACTCAGTGCTTTCCCCCTAGGTTTGGAAACAAATATGTCCACTGTCACCACTCTTAACATAATGCTAGAAGTTCTAGTCAGTGCAATAAAGCAAGAAAGGGAAATTAAAACCATATATTTTAAAAAGGAAGAAATAAAACTGTCTTTTATTGGCAGATGATATAATTGTCTATGTAGAAAATTGCAAGCAGTCTACAAAAAAATTCCTAGAATAAGTGACTCCGGGAAGGTCACAGGATACAAGATAAACATGTGAAATCAACCATATTTTTATATATTAGCAATGAACGTGAGGACACATGAAATAAAATATATAACAGCATTTACAATCACTCAAAACACAATACTTAGGTGTAAATCTAACAAAACATGCACCGCTGGTAAGCTGCAAACCACAAAGTGAAAGAAATAAAAGAATATGTAAATAAATTGGGAGACAGATTGTGTTAATTGGAAGATTCACCACAGCAAAGATGTCAACAATTTTCAAATTGATATACAGGCTTAAAACAATTCCTATCAAAATTCCAGCAAGATTTTTTGTAGATACAAACAAGATTGTTCTAAAATGTATACTGGAAAGGAAAGAAACTAGATTAAATGATTTTGAAAAAACAAACAGAAAGTGGGAGGAATCACTGTACCCAACTTCAAGACTGACCATCATAGCTCCAGTACTGTGTGGTATTGGTGGAGGGAAAGACCCATAGATCAGTGGAAAAGAAAAGAGAATCCAGAATAGACCCACACAAATTAGCCCAGCTAATTTCCGACAAAAGTGCAAAAGCAATTCAGTGGAGGAAAGATAACATTTTCAACAAATGGTGCTGCAGCAATTGGACATCCCTAGCCAAAAAAAAAATTAACCTCAACCTAAGTCTCACAACTTATAATTAACTCAAAATGGACCACAAATTTAAATATAAAACTACAAACTTTGGGGGGAAAAAACCCCAAAACTTTCTGCATCTATAGCAGAAAAAGTTCTTAGACTTGACACCAAAAGTATAATCCATAAAAGGAAAAATTGACCAGGACCTAGCTAAAAACTTTTGCTTTGCTAAACATCTTGTTAAGAGAATAAAAAGACAAGCCGGAAACTGGGAGAAAATATTTGTAAATCACATATTTGACAAAGCACTAGAATCTGTAATATATAAAGAACTTTCAAAACTTGGCAGTAAAAAAATAAACAATCCAAATTAGAAAATGGACAAAGACATGGAGAACATTTCACCAAAAAGGATACACAGATGGCAAATAAGCACATGAAAAGATGTTTATCATTAGCCATTAGTCAAACAAAACCACAATGAGCTATCACTACACAAATGTGACAATAGGGAAACTAAAAATAGTAACACCACCAAATGCTGGTGAGGATGCTGGGTGCAGAGAATCTGGATCACTCATACATTCTCAATGGGAATGTAAAACGGTATAGCCACTCTGGAAAACACTTTGGCAGCTTCTTAAAAAACTAAATATGCAACTACTATATGACCCAAAAATGCACTCCTGGGCATTTATCCTAGAGCAAAAACAAAAATTAAAAACTCATGTTCACATAAAACCTTACACATGAATGTTTACAGCAGTTTTAGTTATAATAGCCAGAAACTGGGAACAATCCAGATGTATTTCAATGGGAGAATGTTTAAATAAGCCACAGTATACTACTCAGCAATAAAAAGCATTGAACTATTGATACATACAGCAATCTAGGTGAATCTCCAGACAATTACGCTGAATGAAAAAAATCCAATCCCAAAAGGTACATACTCTATGATTTCATTTATATAACATCCTTGAAATGACAACATTTTGGAAATATGGATTAGGTTAATGGTTGCCAGGGCTTAAGAAGGGGGTAGGGGCAGGAGGGAAGTGGATGTGACCATAAAAAGGTGCAGAAGGGATCCTTCGAGTGATGGAAATGCTCTATATCTTGCCTGTATTATGTCAATAGCCTGACTGTAATATTACACTATAGCTCTTCAGCTTATTACCACAGGAAACAACTGGGTAAAAGCTACAAAGAATCTCTATTATTTCTTCCAACTGTAGGTCAATCTATAATTACCCAAATAGAAAAAGTTGAATTTTATTTTTAAAAAGATACTAGGCTAGAGATAAGACAGTCTGACCTTGAACAATACCCGCAAATTGAGTAATTCTTCATTAACACGATATAAAAACATGTTTAGAATTTTTTACCCAAAAACACAAAATAGAAAAAAAATAAATAACTTACACTATTTACTTCTTTGGGTGGTGAATTATTTCCAACATTTAATGGTGACACAGAGTTACCTGGGATGTAAAACATAATGCCTAATAAAGGTCAAATATTACTTTATTCCTGAAAATGTACAGCAACATAATTACGCAACATTCAGATAATAAAGCTATACCATAATAACCTTAAAGCTACATATAAGTAAGTAACATCCTACTTTTCCTAATGAAAAAAAAGGATTTGTTTGAAATTTCCTTGACTACTATATACCTCACTGTGAACTTTTCTCCATTCACGAAGGCAACAAGTTACCAAGCTTTTTGAACTCCAGACTCTATACCCTTAGAAATTACTGAGGACCTCAAAGAGCTTTTGTTTACATAGCTTGTAACTATCAATATTTAGCATTATTAGAAATTAAAACTAAGTATTAGAAATTTCAAATACTAGTAGTTGAAATTAAAACTAAACATTTAAATATATTTACTTAAAAATAATAACTGCATTACATGTTGACATGGTTTTTTAAAAACTATTTTCCAAAGCAAAAAAAAAAAAATTGTGTGAAGAGTGGCACTGTTTTACATTTTTGCACATCTCTTTAATGTTTGGCTTAACCAATGATAGTTGGATTCTCATATCTGCTTTTGAATCCAATTTGTTATGATATGTTGCTTTAACTGTGAAGTAAATCTGGCCTCACACACATACATGGTTGCAAATAGGAGAAGTATTTTATGGCCTTCTCAGGTAACTGTGGATATTCTCCTTTAATTCACCCCAAAACTCAAGTGGTAGTTTAAGGGTTAGCTGCAATGTGGAATCTAAAACCGTTATCAATAAACTTTTCATACTGTTATATTAGAATCCATTGATTTATCTTGCACTTTAAATGGATTTTTACCCATGCAGGACTACAGAGCATCATGCATTGGTCTTCAGGAAAAGATTGAGAAACTCCTGAGTTATGCAGATCTTCCAAATGTTGACACATTTCATAAGACAGTACCGAAAAACCTTATGTGTTAATATCACCATGCATCTCACCAGAAAAATCTTTTAAGTATTGGGAAGCTGTCAAGCTCAGAGTGGCAGATACACATTTCCTGAAATTCTCATTTTTGCTTGAAAGCTTGCACTTTATCATTAGCAACAAAACACTGTCAGCTGTTTTCTTTGACGTGACAGGCTCACTTTGTCCATTTTTGAGAAAATGACTGCCAGATATCTAAGCCTGAATGACCACAGTGTGTCATTCTTTTCAATTAAAAATGACGTTCCAAGAAAAAAAGTTTCCATTCAGCTCACAACTCAATCACACACATGCTTTTCATACTTCAGTAAGCAGCAAAAGTTAGGAGCAATTCCCATTTTGTTAAACAAAACACTAAAAATACCTGTACACAAGGCTCAAGACTTACTAATAAATTTGTACTGCTTTATCAAGGGCATTCTTAAGTAAAACTGACCCTTCTGGGTTGTTTTGTCTTAACTGCAAGGGCATGAAAATGAAAAACAATGACCACTAGCCCAAGCTGGTACCTCTGCTAAAGGCAAGTTAACAAGGTCCCAGAGTCTACTCACCTTTGCTTTTGCACCACCAGCATAAAGTCAGCACAGTGAAAAAGAGCAAATAATGTTTTAATATTATTAGGAAAATAGTTGTGACTCCAGAGGCCCAAGGGCCATACTCTGAGAACTACATCACCATAATATTAAAAGATCACATCTCATACACATTCACAGAGGCTAATTCCACCAGGCCCCAGTCTCCTTAAAAAGCAGATTTTTAGAATTAAGACTAAAGGAATGATTTAAAAAATCAAATGAAACAAGTTAATGTCTTAGACATACCTTTGTGAGCTATTACATGCATAAAATCTGCATAGTATTTTTAGAATACGGCCAATCTTTAGAACATCCATAAAAAGCCAGAGTGTTTGGTTTCTACATTCCCAGTATGTCTCTGGATTGGGGCAGGTGGGGAGGAGGGAGGCTTGTCTGTAGACACTTTCTCCTCAGGAATCCTTCTGTGATTAATGTAGCCAAAGGTAGCTACTTGGCATCTGGTTTTTCCTTCTAAATTAATATGTATATGCAAATCCTGTAAGTTAGCCATTTGGCTGTTCTGTTAATAGCACACTGGTGTATAGTTACACATACTTTCGATAAGTCGAAGAAACCATCAGAATCAAGTAGTATTAAGCCTACAGGTTTTACTCACCTGTAGGCAGCATCGTCCTGTCTCCTTTGGATCCAGCCACTTCTCCACTGATGCCATTAGAGTTTGAAGATTCTGAATTGTCTTCCTGACTAGCCAGATATTGTTTGGTTTGCTCACAAAGCAAAAAATTTTTCTTTTTATTTCCATTCTCTGGGCTTTTCAACCTGAAATTAGGATGGTTAGGATGTCCTCCGGTACTTCTTAAAGACTCATGCGGTGGAAGCTTGCTTTCATTTTTCTCAAAATTAAATGGCTCTGTCATTTTACAGCTAGATGCCTCCAAATTACTTCTTGACATCATATTAAGCGGCAATTTAACATTCACAGAAGTCTAAGGGAAGAAATGTATTTAAAAGGCAACTTTTAATTCCAAAAGTAGAAGCAGTGCAGGGCCAGGTGATTTCTCTTTATGTAACAGCTCTTTCTCATCAACGATTCCAAAGCAGATGTAACTGTAACCATGATATCAAAGCCTGTTCTACAGGCACAAGAAAAGAACGATTCTTTAAGTACAAACTCCAAGTTTAACAGAATTCGACAATGGGCAAATCAAGAGACATCAAAAGAGTTATCTCTGGATTCGACACCATTCCTTACTTTAAAAAGCTTCTGGAAACAACACGAATAGAAAAGGACCATCAAGTTTTAAACGAAGTACTTCCGACCTAAAGCCTACAACTTAATGGTGAAATACAATAGACGGTAGTGTTTAGATCAGGTCATCCCCTACCTGTCTAGCCTCTCAGAATCCCTCTATCCTCCCCTACTTGTTGCTCTGCTATGTCTTTGACTATGCTGAACCAGGTCCCCAGAATGCCCTCACTCTCTCATCCACCTGGTCAACCCTTTCCTTCCTAGTCATCCTTCACAATTTGCCTCAGCTGATTCCGGTTTGGTCTGTTTTTCCCAAGTCCTCTGTTTCATAATGTCCAGCTGGGCTTCCATAAATTGTAACTTGTATCTACTGCTTTTAAGGACTTATCTGTGTGTGCCCTTCACTGAAAATAAGGTACACATACTGTTGCAAAGCGCTTCTGAGAAACCTCTAATCAGACATTATGTGGGCTTGTTGTTTCCCTATTACTCCTTGAAAATACTAAGTGTTTGCACAGAGGAAGTAATATAAGTAGACAAACAACTCTTATTTTTAAGTAGTGACCTATCGCTTTGTCTTTAGCCTGAAGACAAAACTTCTGCCTATCTTCCCCAAACTGCTCAGGAAAAAAAAAGGCAACAGATAGCTGAAACTGGTATGAGTAATAGCTAAATATTATTTGACCTTATTTTAAATAGAAGATAAAGAGCAGAAAAATCCTCCCTCGTGGTGTCCTAAAACTTCTATCTCTGCTCTAAATCAGGCCCAGCCTAATTCAATGACAGTACAGAAAAGATAATGAAATTTACAAAAAGAAAGAAAAAAGAAATACACAAGCAGACTTACAGGTGGGAAGATCCCTAATAGAAGGCCGGCAGATGGGCAGCTGTGGCGGGAGATACTGTAGCTGTCAGGGAAAGCATACCTGTAGCAGATATGTTCAGGTATACCTAAACTGAAGGATCAGATTGAGAACTACTATGAAGGATGCAGTAAGACAGAAATACTGTGAAATTACAAAAGGAAAATAACTTCCAGGGGATGCTGGGTGGCGATGTGAATATTGAGTAACGCTAGACTCTGTACAAGAAATATAAAGAACATGCATTTAAATTATTAGGACAGGCTTCCCTGGTGGCACAGTGGTTGAGAATCCGACTGCCAATGCAGGGGACACGGGTTTGATCCCTGGTCTGGAAGGATCCCACATGCCGTGGAGCAACTAAGCCCGTGTGCCACATCTACTGAGCCTGTGCTCTAGAGCCCACGTGCCCCAACTGCTGAACCCCGCACGCCTAGAGCCTGTGCTCTGCAACAAGAGAGGCCACTGCAGTGAGAGACCCATGCACCGCAATGAAGAGTGGCCCCCGCGCTTCCCTGGTGGCGCAGTGGTTGAGAGTCCACCTGCCGATGCAGGGGACAAGGGTTCGTGCCCCGGTCCAGGAGGATCCTACATGCTGTGGAGTGGCTGGGCCCGTGAGCCATGGCCGCTGGGCCTGCGCGTCCAGAGCCTGTGCTCATCGCAACTAGGGAAAGGCCACGTGCAGCAACGAGGACCCAACGCAGCCATAAATAAATACATACATAAAATTTTAAAAAAAGTATTAGGGCAACTACCACAAGGACAAAAACAAAGCATAACTTTAAAATCACAATCCAACAGGGAAAAAAAAATTCAAGTATGGTAAACAGAAAATATCAAATAAGATGACAGACCCAAGCCCAAGTAATCTAAATATCAATGATTCAGTCTCAAAATAGAAAAAGAGAGATGGACCCAGGGAGGAAAATATCCAGATACGTACTGTGCACAAAAGGCACACATTAAACAAAATACACGGTAAGCTTGAAAATAAAAGGACTAAAATATGTGCTATGCAAATAACCAAAATAAAGTTGGGCTGCTAATATTAATAGCATTAACAGCAGATAAAATAGAACTCAAGGTAGAAAATACTGGGATAAAGAGAGATATTTTACATTGGTGAAAGAAACCCTCCCAGGAGAGAGAGGGGCCAGAAATCTCTGACTCACAATGACATCGCCTTGAGATGTATATAGTAAAAACTGATTAGAGGAGAAACGCAGTCACAATGAGGACACACCTGCTTTAGACACATAATAGTCAACAGATAGAAAACAAGCAGTGATATATATTTTACTAACACAATAAACCTGATCTAACAGGGACTAATACAACCAAGAACATTCATTTTTCCAACGCTGAGACATAATGGACTACGAAGTCCACTTCAACTAACTCCAAAAGAAACTAGTTCCAAACGGGCCATGTTCACTCATCACACTACACAAACCTCCATCTCAGATTTTGCTTCCCAGAGAATCAGTGTGCAACACCCACACTGGAGGATGAGGAGTTTGGGTTTTATTTATTTTTTTATTTCTGGGGATCTTAGTTCCCCGACCAGGGATCAAACCCGTGCCCCTTGCATTGGGAGCTCTGAGCCTTAACCACTGGACCACCAGGGAAGTCCCTGTTTTATTAAAGTGGTAAAATACCATAAACGAAATGATAGCAAACATGATTAAATGAACAATTAAAAACTTACAAAAAACAGCAAAGAGGTCGGAAAAATAAGTACTAACACAAAGATGAGAAATTTGATACCTTTTAAAAAGTGGGATAAATAGTAAAAACATCCAGACACTGTAGCAGACACTGTGGGTAACAGACCCAAACATCACCTTCTACCTCTGATTTGCCAGCTTGAGTTAAATACTGGCCATAATCAGAGTTCTGAGTGGAGCTTCTCAGAAACCTCTCTCCTTTCCTGATGGACAGGGACAGATTTGGCTAGCAGGGTCTTTCACTTCTTTCTTCCTGCAACACGGACCTGAGGCCTGAAAATATATCACCCACAATGCAATGAGAAAGCAATAAGCATGAGAAAGCAGCACACCCTCAGGACAGTGGAGAGGAGAAGGCAGAGTCTGGTGTCCCTGGCAGAAGCCCTGACTCCAGCCCTGATCTGCCTAGGCACAGCCTTGCTGTGGCATCAGAAAAATACACCTTTGGATTTTCTGCTATTTGAAGCCCAATGGACACAGATACCAATAAAAAAAAAAAACGAGCAAAAGGCATGAAAGGATACATAGAGGATGAAGATTCATTGATGAACATAAGGGGGAAAACATTCAACCTCATTTGTAACAAAAAAATTCAAATTGAAATAACTATATATTATTTTCTATACAGCATAGGTGCAAGTAAAACACTCATTACTGAAGGGAATATAAATTAATATGTTCTGCCTGAGAAATAAGTTGGAGATTTATATATGTACATGTGTATTATACATAATATAGTTATATAATATATATGTGCATATTATACATATATAACATATAATATATATTCTTAAAAATATCCATAGCCACTCACCTGACAAGTCTATTCTAGAAATCATCCCACTGAAATAATCTTAAATATCAAAAAATACGGCATGTATAAATATCCATTTAAAATAGAAAAAAAAGGAAAAAAGTTAACAGTGATGCTTCTACTACACAGAATATTACACTACCATTCAAAATCACAGCTTTCAAAAACATTGTAAAATGTCTATTAGAATGGCAAATGAAAAATCAGAAAAACACTGTATATTCAGTATAATAACTGCAAAATAAAAAAGAACAAAACTCCATGTAAAAAGAGATGAGTGAGATACATTAAATTTTAAATAACAGTGTTCTGGGGTAGGTAAGTTGAGGAAATCTTTTTCTTTTTCAATCTTTTTCATTTTCCAAGTTATATTTTAGGATGATTTACTTTTATATAAAAAAGCATGTTAAAGATTAAAATATCATTGCATGTTCAAACTTTTTTTTCGTAAACTGTGGTTAATTTTAAACCAAATAAAAGATCACAGTAATATTTAAACCACAAAACCAGGGTACAGACACTGTTTCAAGACACCATTGGGACCCTCAATACACAGCCTTTAACTTCTGAAATAGCTTTTCTAACTTTGTCCTTATTAATAAGGCTGACAGTCAATCCTTAACTCCTCACTACCCTGTAGAGTTACCTATAGACAATTATTTTAAGTTGCTTGAGTGCAGGAACCATGTCTTACTAAAACAACTTACAAAAAACCCTCTGATTTTCCACAGTGCCTACCACCGCGTCTGGTACAATGCAGCATTCAAAAGATACTCGTATGGGCTTCCCTGGTGGCGCAGTAGTTGACAGTCCATCTGCCCATGCAGGGGACACTGGTTCGGGCCCCGGTCCGGGAAGATCCCACATGCTGCGGAGCTGCTGGGCCCGTGAGCCATGGCTGCTGAGCCTGCGCGTCCGGAGCCTGTGCTCCGCAACGGGAGAGGCCACAACAGTGAGAGGCCCGCTTACCACACACACACACAAAAAAGATACTCGTATGATAAAACTATCTAAAATGCACTATTGCACTGTTTTCCTGACAACCTAGACAGGGAAAGTTAAATTCACTGTCTGAAATTTCATCTAGCAATCTTAAAGGGAGAATTACACCATGCTATGAGGTTTACTGAAATTTAATAGCAATACTTCATGTCTTACCTCAACTCTTCCAAAGTCCAAAAATTAATAAAGTTATTTGACTTTAGGAAGGATAACAATCAGTTTTAGACCCAATGTAAAGTGTAAGCAGCAAACAAAAAGGATTTAAGCTTAAAAGAAGCTCCACCTATGGTGGAATATTTAGGTTAGAATTTAGGTTATCTCACTTGCCTCACCCAATTTAGGAATTTTCATTACAACACCCAGGGCAAATAGACATCTAGCCCTGTCCTATAACTAGAAGCTTCTAACTTCCTTTCATTTTGGACGGCCAATTGTACTGCATGCTTCTTTATAAAATGGTTCTCTTCCCAAGTGACTCCTGCTGCTGCCCCGTGACCCCAACCGTTCAAAGATCTGAAATGGCCACCATGTCCACTTTCCTCCAGGTCCTTAATCTTCTAGACTTCTCACAATTCAGCACTTTCTCTAGTTCATCCGAAACCCTCATATAGAAAGGACTCTCCTAACAGCACAGGATTCTAGATGTGGGCCGACAAAGGGTCAACAGGAGAATCACACTATCCCTGACTCTGAAAGTTACTTCTTCCTATGCACTAGCTTTTGGAGGGAAGCCTGGACTACTGGGAGTACCCATAAAACTTGCACTCATCTAAAATCTTTTGGAATTTAATTTTTTTTAAATGTGTAATTATCATACCATGCAATTGTCTTTTTTCTTTTAATTTACAGTTCTGTGAATTTTAACACATATATAGATTTATGTAACCACCACAACTGGGATACAAAATACACTTTTAAAGCTGAATTTGAACATTAAAAAAAACTAAGAATGTGCGTTTATCCTTACTTGGCTTCATCGTGTGTCAATCACTGGGGCATATTTGAATCTGGAGAGGACAGGCCTTATACCATAGTTCTATGCTTCCCAATCTTGGGTTGCAAACTTCTGGAATATACAGATACAGAGGTGTGATAGATATTGCTTTGGGGGTCATACCTTGAGGACAGGCTTACCTCACACAGTTTTAAAATAAGCAGTTCCCCTATATACAATCCACTATTTTTTACACGCTACTAGTGACGAATAAAATATATTTATGATAATCCTCAAATCTACAGTAATTAGTTTTGTTTCCTTAACCAACACTAGAGATTAATTAGAAGGGTTCCCAAATTTCTTTAAGGAATCACTGATGTAATAAAAGAGCAGTGGAATGAAAGTAACTAACTTCTGCAGTTCTACAGGCAAAAATAAGGCCTTGGTTTTGTGTTGTCCTTTTGTTCTGTACTTCATGAATTGATCTCAGTAAGACTTGATGCTCCCCAAGGGGCAAAACCTTTCTTTTACTCCCTTGAAATCCAGCTACCCTTCCCCTAGGAAGTCCAGAGCATCCCAGGATACACTGTAAACAGTGACATAAGGCCTCTCCTGTCTTTCCAAGAGACCACAACCTAGAGGCTAGAGTAAACCCACAGTGAGTTAATTCCTTTAATACCAAAAGTGCATGCAGCAGATACTTAACTAATACTTTTTCTTCTCTGTTTGCTTTTGTCCTCCTGGTAACCCCCTGCATTCAGAGAGAATGGCTATTCAAAGGAAACAGTCAGTTTTAAAGCTATGAAACTCAATGGTTCCACAGAACACGAGCTTTAAAGTCGGTCAGACCCAAGTCTGAGCAGTCTCATCTTCCTCATTTAGCTATGCTACCTCAGGCAAATCACTTCATCTTTCTAGGATTCAGTGCCTGTTAAGTGTAGCCAGAAGTAGTAACTTCCTCACAACACCTAATCATGAGGATTCAATGTGACACTGCATGTAAACTACCCAGCACAGTGGCAGGACCTTACTAAATCCTTAAAATGCAGCCGTTATTTTTACTTTACTTCTATACCACTCCCACACACAAAGAATTTCTTCCACTAAGGTGGAATTAGTTTGCACACTGAAAACGAAACTAATTTGAGGATTAAAGTATTACTATTTCTTTATTCCTACAGACAAGGAAGGGAGACCTGAGAAGGTTTAGTAACTCGCCAAAACCACGAGGACCAGCGCCATTACACAGCTAAGATGAAAACTCACGTCACATTCCTAGGCCGTGCAATTGCACATTCAATAACCGGACGGCTCAATAAGCGAACCAGAGGCCAACAGGGCAAGCATATTTATAGCAGGGGCTGAGTGCCAAGAAAAGCGACTAGTACACAGCAGACATGCTATAAATACGTGTTAAATGAACCAGTGTTGCCTCACCTATATGTAAGCGAACGCTGCGATGTATCTTCCTTTCTACAGTAGATAAGTAAGGGGAAGAAGTCTAAAAAGTATTGTCTGCACTGTAGCTTTGAGTTAAATGAAGACATTGAATCCACGAACCAAATTGTTTTAGAGTGAAGGGGAAAGAGGTCCTCCAATGGGATGCAAGCGGATGTTCACACTTTGGAGAGTCATGCCTGGAAGTATTAACTATTTTCCAAATCTGCTGCAAGGCCCGCATTTGCCCAAAGCTCAACTCCCACGTCTCTCGCCCCTGCTCCCAATACGCCCCTCCTCCCAAAACCTCCCACCCCAGACCTGCCTTCCCAGCCAAAGCTCCTAGGGCTTCTCTCAACCTTCCGTACTCTCTCCACTTCCAGGCCCCTGATACCCGCTCAACGTACGACCTAAACGTTCAGCGCCCAACATCCGGCCCCAACGACTGAAGCTCCGTAACCCTCACGCAGACCCTTTCGCTTCCCCATGCGCCTGGGAATCCTGACCTGGAAAGAGGCAAAAGGGCCGCTGACCCCGACCAGCCTCTGAAGCCTGGCGGTGGTGGCACCTGCCCGTGTCCCGGAGCCCCGGCCGCCGGATGCGCTCCCCGCGCTTACCTCGCTCCTGACGCCCAGGCCGCTCTCCCGCGGCAACGCGCGCCTGCGCAGTCCGCATCCACGTGCTGCCGCTGCGGCGACGTGCTGCCGCTGCGGCGACGTGCTGCCGCTGCGGCGACGTGCTGCCGCTGCGGCGACGTGCTGCCGCTGCGGCGACGTGCTGCCGCTGCGGCGACGTGAGCTCTCTGCGCGTTGGGAGCTGCGCCCTGGGCCTGGCGGCGCCATTTTTGTGCTCTAACGTTGGTACAAAAGCTGCAGGGTCAGAGGGAGGTCCACTGCGGAAACCTAAGATAGTCGTTTTTGCTCTTTCTAGAAAGGAGTCCCTGGAAACTCCAAGGGCAAAAATGCAGACCTTGTCTCCGCAAGGGTCACTTGAGTTATATTAATCACTTAAAGTCTTAAGAAGTTTTCTCAAATCAATCCACTGCTTCTGCCTGCACGTGGAAACCAGGTACACGTGATCACAGTTTGCCCTGAGAGCACGTGATTATAGGTTGATGTTGCTCAAAGAAAAAATATTTTTAGCTATTTTTTGAACTATGACCTTTAAAAAAATTCAGAAGAAAAAGGGTACCCTTATGTAATCATCACCCAGTTCAATATTATCAATTTACGGTCAATCTTGTCTGCATCTGTACCCCACATACTCTCCATCCATTGTTTTGAGGCAAATTCCGACTTGTATATTGTTTTCTTTTTAATAGATTTTATTTTTAGAACAGTTTTAGAAATACAAATAGACTGAGAAGACAGTATGGAGAATTCCCACGTAAGCCACACCCAGTTTTCCTTATTAGTAACATCATATTAGTAGGATATGTTTGTTACAATTAAGGAACCAATATTGATACATTATTACTAAAGTCCATATTTTATTTAGATTTTCGTAGTGTTTACTTATTGTCCTTCTTCTGAGCCAGGATCCCATTCAGGATAACACACTTATTTAGTTGTCATGTCTCCTTAGGCTCTTGGCTGTGGCAGTTTTTCAGACTATCCGTGTTTTGATGGCCTTCCCAGCTTCCAGGAGTAATGGTGAGGCATTTTTGTACGATGCCCCATTGATGGAATTGGTCTGATATTTTTCTCATGTTAAGAGAGTAGTTATGGGTTATTAGCAGGAAGACTACAGAGGTAAAGTGTCATTCCTATAGCATCATATGAAGGGTACATTCTATGAGCATGATTTATGACAGTTGATATTTTCCATGATCACCTGGCTAGTACTTGTCAGGTTTCCCTACTATAAAGTTACTTTTTTCCCCTCTCTTTACATACTATACACTTTGGAAGAAGTCATTATGTGCAGTCTACACCTAAAGAAAGAGGGTTATGCTTCACTTCCTTAAGGGCAGAGTACTTACAGAAATTATTTAGAATTTTTTAAATATAAATTTATTTATTTTTAGCTGCATTGGGTCTGCGTTGCTGTGTGAGGGCTATCTCTAGTTGCGGTGAGCAGGGGCTACTCTTCGTTGTGGTGTGTGGGCTTCTCATTGTGGTGGCTTCTCTTGTTGCGGAGCACAGGCTCTAGACATGCAGGCTTCAGTAGTTGTGACACATGGGCTCAGTAGTTGTGGCTAGCGGGCTCTAGAGCGCAGGCTCAGTAGGTGGGCTGCATGGGCTTAGTTGTTCTGCGGCATGTGGGACGTTCCCAGAGCAGGGCTCGAACCCGTGTCCCCTGCATTGGCAGGCGGATTCTTAACCACTGTGCCACCAGGGAAGTCCCTATTTAAAATTCTTTTGCATGGGAGATTTGTCTCGCCTCTTCTATTTATTAATATATTCAATCATCTCTATCAGTAGGAACTCATAGATATTTATTTTATACTTTGGGTTATAATCCAATACTACTTTATTTCCTTGCTCAAATTCCAACTAGGGCCATTGGAAGCTCCTTCAGTCCTTCTTTTTTTATAAATTTATTTATTTTATTTATTTATTTTTGGCTGCATTGGGTCTTTGTGCTGCGCATGGGCTTTCTCTAGTTGCGGCGAGTGGGGGATACTCTTTGTTGTGGTGCGTGGGCTTCTCATTGTGGTGGCTTCTCTTGTTGCGGAGCACGGGCTCTAGGCACTCGGGCTTCAGTAGTTGTGGTACGCAGGCTCAGTAGTTGTGGCTCGTGGGCTCTAGAGAGCAGGCTCAGGAGTTGTGGCCCATGGGCTTAGTTGCTCCGTGGCATGTGGGATCTTCCTAGACCAGGGATCGAACCTGTGTCCGCCGCGTTGGCAGGTGGATTCTTAACCACTGCGCCACCAGGGAAGTCCCTTCAGTTCTTTTTTGTTCTCCTTTGACATACTCCCATCAATGTGGGGTTGTTTTTATTTTTTTGAGCACGTTCTTACTTTCTGGGACATTGTATCTTTACATCCATATATATTTAAGGATGTATTTTTAAAAGATTATGACTGTTAAAAAAATCACCAAAATTTATCCCACCTTTAAAAATAGTTTCCTAATGTCATCAAATTAGTATTGAAAATTTCCAGATAGTCTCAAATGATTTTTAACAGTTGGTATGGTCAAATCAGATCCTACATTTGCATTCAGTGATGTATTTTAAAAAGAGATTTCTTGCAGCTTATGTATTGAAGTAACTGCAGTTTTTCTCACAATTTTGTTGATTACATCCTCTCTAGCAAGAATACTTCACAGGTGGTGTGTTCCTCTATTGCTCCACATCAGAAGACACTTAATATCTAGTCCTTTCTCTTTGGGGGATATTAAAATTAACTTAGCAGGTTCTAATGTTGTCAGACCTATCCATGCACTGTGAAGTTTCCAGTCAGCTTTTCATCTAATGATTCTGGATTCACTGATGATCATTACCTGGATACATTATTTCACTAGGGTTTCCAAAATGGTGATAGTCTATCTTTTCCTCTGCATTTATTACCTGAAATTCTATAAAGAACTTTCTCACATCAACTACTTGACTGAGATTCAGTTTGTAACAGAAAAGGTAGGATGCTTTATTCTTTTATCAGTTTTCAGAATGTGATGATTCCTTGGCATCCTCCAAAGGTGACCAATGACATTTTAAAAAATCAACGCTCATTGATTTTTAACCTGGTAGATGTATCTCTATTGCTGTTATTTTTGAATGCTAAAATTGTCCTATCTTTGACCAGTGGGAACACCTTTGAATTGCCTCCTGAATCTTTTTGACACAACTCCTATGATCTTTGCTTTCTTCTTTGCTTTCTGATACAACCAAAATGTCCTAGGCTTTCTTGTACATTTCTTGCCCCAGATGTAGATTTAGCCCTTGAGCTTCAAGGATCCCAGGTGACTTTTAGAGGTAAATTATATTTAGAGATGATAGGAGAATAGGGGTGTGCATTGGGTTGATCATTGTTCTAGGCCTTTCCAGTGGACAGCCTTTTTTTTAAATGGAAATGAAATGTGCCATGAGTTCATACTGATATTTCTAAATTCAAATTTAGGATTGTAGTATTTTTACTTAATTTCTTTGATTTTTATATGTGTATTTCCTTTCTCCAATACTGAAAATCTTGGTTCCCAAAGATTACATATACGCTTTATACTAATATATTTCAGAAATAACAGTATGAATGTTATTACTGACAATATGCACACTGAAAAAGCTTAAAGCTTCTTTTTTAATTTTCCCCCTTGGAATAACATCTCAGTAGGAATATTTGGTCAATTTATTGTTTAAAAGTCAAATCATTTCTTGGGACTTCCCTGGTGGCTCAGTGGTTAAGAATCCCCCTGCCAATGCAGGGGACACAGGTTCGAGCCCTGCTCCAGGAAGATCCCACATAGCCTGTGTGCTGCAACCACTGGGCCTGTGCTCTAGAGCCTGCAAGCCACAACTACTGAGCCCACGGGTCACAACTACTGAAGCCTGCACGCCTAGAGACTGTTCTTCACAACAAGAGAAGCCACCGTAATGAGAAGTCCACGCGTGGCAAGGAAGAGTAGCCCCCGCTCTCAGCAACTAAAGAAAGCCCGCGCACAGCAGCGAAGACCCAACCAGCCAACAACAACAAAAAAAGCCAAATAATTTCTTTACTGTCACACTTTCACTGCATAATGTGCTTTAATCAGTATCTTCATTTAAGGAGGGAGGTGCCATTTCCTGTTGAAAGGAAAGAGGAACAGAGTTACAAAATGTTGAATTTTTTAAAGTGGGGTTTGTTTTTTGGTTTTGTTTTTTAGGTTTTTGTTTTTGTTTTGCCAGCAGTTAGTATCAAAGAAGTTTAACCGAAAAAGAAGTTTTTCTTTATAAACTCTTGAAGTGACTTGTCAGAATCAACTATATTCACGCAGGAGTTGTATGTAAGATATCTTAAAGAACAGCACTTAACTGGACAGAGTAGGTTTGCAAACCCTCCAGACTGAAACTGCTCTCACCTTACTTCTCAGGACGCGATTAGGCAACTATATTGAATACACATCCTCCACCCACCCCGGCCCCCAGTACACTTTTTAAAGTTTTTTGCTAATTATTGAGCTGCTCCAGCATGTCAACCCCGACTCTGCGTGCGGGGATGAGGACACTTCCAGCGCTCAAGGCTCACAGTGCAGTACAGGCGACGAACGCACCAACAGTTTATTATTAAACAATGGCAGTAGGGGCCGCGTGGTGGACTCGAACGCGGTGTTCTGGAAACCCCCAGAACCTCTCCCAGAGATGAACTGTCTGACGGGCAGGTAGGCTGCTCTTGCTGACGCCGCCCACGTCAGGTGCAAGACACGCATCAAAGCTTGCAAGTCACAATTTTGAATTCTCATTTTTATAACTTTATGTCCCTGACTATGATGAGTAAGGGCCAAAGGGTTCAGAGGGAACATCTCCAAGGAGCACGCTCTACAGGAAGCAATAACCTGCTTGGGCCGGGGAGGGGCGTGAGAGATAGGACGGAACTAGAGGCGGGAGAACCGGTTCGCCGGGTCGACCGGGGATGCGGGGTGGTGGGGGGGTGCCCAGCTAGTCTAACTCTCGTGCCTGGCGCTCCCGGGGTAGGAGACAGCGCTGCGCCGGCCCCGCCCACTGCAGACAGGTTACCCAGGCACCAAGGGGCGTCGCGTCACGCCGCCCGCGCCGTGCTGATTGGCTCCTCCAGGGAGCCCCGCCCCCTCAGCTGTAGTGGGGCCGGCTTCAGCGTCGCCGCCATCTTTGTTGATGTGTCAGCTCTGCGGGGGCTTGGGGAAGTCGCGGCGGAGGGAGCTTGGTGTCGGCCCTGTTACTCATCGCTGCCCCCCGCCCCTGCACTTCCTGTTCTTCTGGACCCCGTTATGGAGAAGTTGGCCCCTACGCGGGAATTCCAATGGCCTCTTTAGGGGTGTGGCCTAAGGCTCGAAGAAGTGGGGTAAGTGCCTGAGGGATGCCAGGGGCGGGCCGGGGAGTCGCGGTGGCGGCGCGGCGGGCTGCTCACCTTCCGCGCCGTCGTGCCCACCTTCCGCGCCGTCGTGCCCACCTTCCGCGCCGTCGTGCCCACCTTCCGCCCCGTCCTGCAGGTCCCGGGGCGGCTCCCTGCCTGGCTTCTCTAGGGGGCGAGGCGAGCGCTGGGGGAAGGAGTTCGGAATCCCCTCCTCTCCCTGCCTCCCTTCCTCAGTCCCGGGCGCCGGGGCAGGAGGCGGCCGAGGGGTCGCCGGGGGCCGTGAGGGCCGCGCCTCCAGAGTGGTGCCTAGAGAGCGGCGGAACTTGGGCCGCTTGCCCGGTCTCCTAATGCGAACTGTAGCTAAGCCCTACCTGCTCGGCCATCCCTCATAGACTCAGTCGCCTATTTCTCCTTTCCTCTCCAAGTTCACTGTGTATGTGTTTTATGTTGACTGTTAGCGACTTTTTAAACTCTCTTCCAAACACTTCCATTACTGTGATTTTAAGTAATTTAGAGACGATTCTTTGGGATTGTGGATATGAGAGAAATCGTTCTTGGTGTTTATGTTGCCTTTTTTCCAAGGACATCAAGGCATTTGATAAACCTTGGTTGGTAAGGATCATGTTTCAAATTTGAGCCTCTCTCAAACTTGTAAAATGGTAAAACCCCTTCTACATCTTCCCTAGTAGCAGTCTTGGGGAACAGGTGTAATTATTGCTTGGCTGTTAACAGTTTAATAACTTGAGCTAATATTTACATTTTGATATTGTTTTGAGGAAAGAGGCCTGGATTTGGAACATTTGGATTACCTTTGACATGATAATCTTGTTACTTAGGAGCGTTGTTTAGAAGGCCATGCAGCCCCAGGCGTTTGGCAGTTTTCTCCGTGTATGCGTGTGTAACGTACCTTTGATGCCTAGCTTTGTTATTTTTTCCGAAATGATAGGTTGGGAGTTTTTCTAAGGAAATTGTGCGGCAAATTAGTGGAAGTGTTTCAAGAGGTGTGCTGGTAGTCACTCAAAAAGAAAAATCTATTAAGTGTTTAGGTATGGTAGTTGTGGGTGCAGCCTTCCCAACTACTAACTACTCTGTCATATTTGCAGTGTGTGGGAAAGGTTAAGGTTCAAGAGATATTGATAGTAAAACTGAACTATCTGCTTGTGTATAAAGTCTGCTCGTCTCTGTACAGCTACTTTCCAATTCTTTACCCATCATTACACAAATAGAAAACAGTGATGATTGGCCTCTTTTTTTTTTCTTCCTTTTTGGTCTTTTATTTTAAATTCAGTGACAGTATTGAGTGATTAACAAATTTTGCAGTATAAAGAATTAAAACTCCTTATTACATTGTAATAAGCAAGCATGTATAATTACTGAAGATTCTACCTGGAAATGCCTGGATTGTGTTTATATTGGTTTTATTCTTTTTAAGACCTTGTCTAATTCCTGATACCTGGATATAAACTCAGAGGTTTCTTTAAACAGCGGAGATTCCTTAGAGTTTCATTGGTATTTCAGAGGCTTGTTCGCTGCTAACAGGAAAGGAGTGGTGTAGCACAGTAACCACTCTTTAACCTTTTAGTTCCTTCAACCATAAACTAAAGAGTTGTTCTTTGATGCTGTACAGTAACAGCATAGCTGATAATGATTACTTATTCACTTTAAAACCATCTATTTACAGCTACATGCTGACATCCTGGAATGAAGGTAAAACAGTGAAGTATACTCACTCTTTAGGAAGAGATGATAGGTTGAAGCAGCTTTTATTTAGAGATTTAGAAAAATCATCTTTCCCTTTGAAGGGAATCATCTTTCCCTAATTTGTGCTAGTTTTTCAAATTCATTTAACAGTTTCATGTTAAAGTAAGACTGCTTAACCTGAAGTTCTGTTTCTTTTCTTTCAGTAAAATTTAGGTCTTTCTTTTATCCCTTATCTCTAGCTTTAAATAATTAAAGCTGATTCTTGAGTTTCTCATAAACATGTCACGCTGCTTGCAGTGTTGGGAATGTTATGCTCAGTGTCGTTTCAGGGCAACCTTGGGAGCATAGATAATTTAAATTTGCAAATTAACCCTGTAATCTTATCATATTATTGCAAATGTCACCTTTGAAATTTATTTCTCAGCTACTGAGATTTTAAAAATCTATTTGGGCTAAGAAGTAAACAAAAGAAAAAGTATTGGCATGAAGGGGCAATAGACACAAAGTGGAAATCAAACCCAGCAAAGTATTGATTGGATTGTGAGTATAGTTGTCAGTCATTAAGGCACATGAACTGTTAAGTCTATTTCAGGGATGATTATGTAGTAGCTAATGAATAATTTATTTTTTTGGTAAACTACATTGTACCAAATTAACCAAGCCCAGGCCAAAGGTGGCTTCAAAATTTAAACATTAACCAGAACTTCTTAATGTAATATAAGGCAGACTTAAAACTTAATTTTTTTTTTTAAGTTATTAGCCTTCCTTTTTGAAAAGGGAGCTATAGGCCAATTACCGCCCCCTCTTTTTTTTTAAGCTTTCAGATTTGGGGGGGAAATTAGCTGAAAATACTTTTCATGTCTTCTTAGACTTATTAAAGTTCATTTGGTGAGCTCTGTACAAGTAGCTTCAAACTGAGATTTCTGTATTAAAATTTTTTCTGTTTTAAAACTTACTATTAGAGATACATAAAATTGCATGGATCTAAGATACCAAACTGATAATATGACATATACTTGATAATGTGATGTATGATGTGGCTACTTACTCTCTTTTTCCTGGAATCTTGATGGACTGTAATGTCTTCTGTTTTCATGTCACAGGATTTGGTACTGTTTGGGGTGGGGGTGGGGTATCCTGCTGCATCTATTGCCCTGAGTCTTTTCAACATCTTTTTTTTTTGGTGATACAGTGTACACACTGTAAAATTCACAATGCCCTAACCCTTGGTTGCAAAACTAAACAAATCCCTACAGGGATAATTGACCTTGGCCTCATATAATATGCTTTTTAACCTAGTGGACTAAAGACAACTTTTAAGAGCAAGTAATAATGTTTCACGTAAAGGAAACTCGGTATATTAAATTTTACCCAAAAGCTTAGTTACAATGTGACTACTTTATAAATATATCTTACTTTTGGTAAAACTAGAGTTCTTTGAAATAACCAGTTTTTAATTGCTTCTGATTTTAATTGCCGTTTTAGAACCTTGTTACAACTGGTCGGAAAGATAGGTCATTATTTTGTTTATGCTGCTTTCAGAGTGTATTCGGGGAGTGTGTAAAAGACCTTTGGATGTACTTACTTTTCCTTCAAAGGACAGTAAACCATTATATTGAAGAACAGGAGTGCCCTCACAGGCTCAACTTGCTTATCTTAATGGACATTATTTGAGAAGCTATAGCTGGTATTATTTGAGACTTTTTAAAATTTAAAATTTTTAAAGTTTAAAATTTTTAGTTTGTTGTAAGTAACACTTATGCTGAACTGAGTCACATGTTTCTGTGGGACTTAAACACTCATGCATTTGGACCTAGACACTCATGCATACCTTATACAGCTTCTGATGGAACGCTGACAGACCTTCAAATTAAAATACTGTAAACACAAGAGCAAAAGATTTAACATAGATTTTATATGTTGGTCCACTACACCAGAGTGTAAACTCCAGAAGAGATATCTGTTTTATTCACTGCTGTGTTCCCAACACATAGAACAGTGCCTGAACATAATTACATGCTCAATACATATTTGGTGAATGAATGAATTAATATCTAGTTTAGAAATGTATTTCTGGCTTGGTACTTTTGTATGAGGCTTGTATGTTTGATAATCTATTACCAAATATCTGTGGATTGGATTCATTTGTATTTGCATTTATTGAATAAGCTTAAGTTCTTTTGTTGTTGTTGTTTATACTGCTGTTTACTGAGAAACAAGAAATAGTACTAAAAGCTGTTAAAGACAGTGTTTTCGTTTATAAGGCTTTTTGCTTGGAAATAATTTTGTAGAATTGCTAGTTCTTTGATTAAGAAATAAAATCCAAGGTGGATAATGGTTGGCTTTAAGGCAAGTAAATGTTTCTCGACCAGTTGCCTACAGCTGACGAGCTCCAGTAAGAGCGAAACCACTTCTCACTCCACTGAAACAATTTTGAAGTGTGAATTGGTCCTGTAGTACTGTGTCAGAAACAGAAACAACTCTCAGGGGGGAAAATAGTGCTTGAATTAAGAGGAATTTTGTGACTGCTAAATTTAAATACAGTATTTTCCCCTAATGAGTAAGAGTTACTAAAAAGTCAAATAACCTGTGTTACTTCTTACGTCAAAAAAGCAACAGATATTGTAATCTGTAATTGTAGTCGCTATATCTATATACATGAGTGTGAATTTGATTTATACAAGCACTTCTTAATTAAAACAATCTTGTAAACAAATGTCTAGTTTTACATCCTACACCTTTAATCTACTTCTAGGCTATTCAGTCCTCAGTAGCTTTAATGATAACTACCCCCACCCCCAAGAAAAAACTTGGACAGCAGCCAAATTGGCCTATATCACCATTGCCAACTGGAGGCCCACAAGAGGAGTCAGCTGACTCTTTTTCCCCCGGGTTAATCGTGGACAATCAAGCTCATCATGGCTCTCTTCCCCGCACCATTCTTGTACAGTTATTTACTCTTTAGTGATGGCTTTTTACATATATACACATAAATCTTCTTTAACTTCTCTCCTTTTTCTTTTGCCTCCAATCAGTATTCATTTGAGCATCAGAAAACTATGTTTGCAAGTTAAGTGATTCTCAGATGCCAGTTCATCTGAAGAGTTTTTTCAAAGGTCATGGGCATATTACTGAGCAACAGTATAGAAAGTGCTTGTCTTTTTTTTTTTTTTTTTTTTTGCGGTACGCGGGTCTCTCACTGCTGTGGACTCTCCCGTTGCGGAGCACAGGCTCCGGACGCACAGGCTCAGTGGCCATGGCTCACGGGCCCAGCCGCTCCGTGGCACGTGGGATCCTCCTGGACCGGGGCACGAACCCATGTCCCCTGCATCGGCAGGCGGACTCTCAACCACTGCGCCACCAGGGAAGCCCAGTGCTTGTCTTTTGAGGTTGAACTAAGCCTTCTTTAATTTACAGGAGGATAATACGTAAAACAGTCCAAGCTGAGGTAATTATAAAAAGTTTTTTTTTTTTTTTTTTTTTACCTAGATGAATATCCAGCAGAATGAGACCTTTTTGTTGTTCTGTACTGTCTTACACATGACAAGTCTTCTTACAACCTGGTTCCCACCTTCTAAATGTCCTTCAACCCCCCCACCCCAAGCTCATTGTGTAAACCCAATCCCACCCTCACTGAGAACCACTGAACAGCCTTTGCAAGAATGACTGTAAAGGTAGTAGAGAATATATTTGTTAGATTTATTTATCTATTTATTATTACTATTATATTGCTTGAGATTTAAGAAGTTTGATTCAGTTCAGAGCGTGGTTCCTCTTCTTTGCAAGAGATCATTTAAAAGGCTGTTCAGAAATGTCACAAGGAAAAACAAAACAAAACAAAACAATAAACAAAAAAAGAAACGTCACAAGGAAGGCTGCCACTATGTACCTGATGAGTATAAATGAAGTATGTTTTCATTTACATGAGAGATTATTTTTGTACTTCTCATGAGGGAAAATTTGAAGGAAAATGTGGCCTTAGAATACGTCCTTTAAATATAATTAGGCTCTGGATAGACTGAAGGGAAGAATGTTCTAGATTAGAGCAAAGCCATGGAAATGTTAATGAGCACACTGTTTGGAGGAATCTTGAATAGACTGGTCAGGGACTGGCAAAGTATAATACTATAGTGAAGTACTAGGATTTTAGGAATGTGTTGAGAGATAAGATTGGAAAAATACTACAACTGGTTTATTGAGGAATTGCAACTCTGAGGTATAAACATGAAATGCTCACGTCCCCTCCACTTCCCTCTGAGGTGCAATCCTTCAATAGTGTCTTGGTTTGATGTCATAACTCTTTTGCTGCCACTTTTGATAACCAGGAAAAACTTATTCCAGAAATTAAGACAGGTTTCAATCGCTTACAAAACAAAAGCAACAAAAAATGTTAATCATAAACTCTATCATCTCCCTAAAGAAGTGTTGAAGCTGTTAGTTCCCAGCTGCTTGGATTAAAGAAGAAGAGGTGTAATTTGGCTCTAAAATATGTTCCCTCTCCTTTCTCTAACTAGCCCTTTTGGAGTTGGGGGAAGAAAACCAGCCAGTGGAGGCAGAGTTCTCACTCTCTGAAACTTTAAAGAGGGAAGAGATAGCTCTGGCCTTACTCTGGTCCATCTGGTTGTATTTGATGGTGGTCTCTGGAGGTGGTATGTGTGGATTTCTGGGGGGCAGTGTTGTAGCTCCGTGGACCCTTGTGCCATTGAGGACTTGCTTCATAGGGCAGCTCCTGTTCCCCTTTGGCAGAGCCAATGTAGTATATTCTTCAACCCCTTCTCTGGATTGGGTGATGCAGGAGGGAGGAATGGAGTGAGACTGAGAAACCAACAATTCAGTGTTCCGGGTAGGAAGTTATCAGGCCTGGGTTGGGTTGCAGGTTGGGGACAGTGACAGTAGAAAGGAGGGTATAATTGCAGGAGACATGAAATTAGTAAAAGAATATGAGGCTAAAGGAAAGGAAGGAGTCATGACTAAGAAAAATGATACCATTGACAGAAATAAAAAAAAGATTATCTGGGGGTACTCAATTTTAGGAGCTATTGTTATGATTTTGGATTTAACCATTTTTGAGTTGAGCCATTGGAAATGCCTGTATTCATTTGAGATTTTATTTTATATAGAGATAGAGTGAAGACAAAGAGATAATTCATTATCTGTAACTCAAGAGCACAGGAATGAAAATAATTAAAGTGGGCATCAACTGTGAGTTTTTGGTTTAAGTTATCAAAGTGGATGAATTCTGGGAAGGAAAATAAAGTTGAGGACTGAACCCTGGGGAATATGAAAGCTGGATGAGAGGATAACGATTGTTTGCGTAATGCTTTTCTGTTCGCAAAGCATGGTGCACAGGCAAGAGCCTTAAGAGTTCTCAAATGAGAGGTTTTTTTCACTTGCTATCTATGCTGGAGAGTCACAATGCCTTCGTAGACTCATTCTTTTTTAAATAGATTCTTTATCTGCTTTCCATTACATTTGGTCAGCTCTGAATTTGACTTGAGTAGATATCACATAGCATTGACTAGTTATGATGTTTCTAAATTAAGATTTCAAATTCAGCAGCAACACGTTCACAAGTTGTATCTTGAAATTAGTTACTTTGAGGAAGGTAATGTAGGCGGCTAATGTCCCTGTTTGAGAATTATTTTACTTTGTCCTAGATTTGGAATACAGCATACTCACAAGGCTTTTTGTTACTGCATTTATTTGTATTGCCTAAACCAAACCTTTATTGCTAGTGTGGACTTTGTCTTAGTATGCAATATATGCAGCAAGATAATAATGATAATTTGTTTCATTGTTTGGAAATATGTTTTACAGGTAGGTAATTTATAGTATTAAGGCCAACGTCTGTATTAGTCGACGCCAGAGTATTTAACAAACAAGCTGGTTTTCTTTCCTTTCTTAGAATTATTCTTCCCATTTTCTGCATTCCTAGTCCTCAAATACTGCTTTTCTCATATTACTTCTTGCTTTAATTCCACAAATATTTGAAAACCTAGTATGTGCTAGAAATTCTATGGTATATCAAGTATACAAGTCTGTCATGATTTATCGTCCTTCTTAACAACCTTCACTCCTGCATATCATTCTGAGGATTCTACCTGACCATCTTCTCTTACCCTTTTTCACCATCCTCTGACCACCACCTTCACCACAGACCAACGTAAACATGTATCTTTCTTTTATTCAAATATTAGTCTTTCTGTTTTCCATTTATACCTTACATCTGGAAGTATTTTTTCCCTAGTTTCTTTCAAAACTATGATCTGCCCACATTTTTATCCAACCTCACATGACTCCAGTACATGCTTGGTTGATGTCTGACAAAAGAAGTTGACAATTCTTCTTCATCAAGATTGCTGGAATGTTTTTATTTTTCTGTCTCAGGATAATTTTTAAAGTTGACTAATTTTCAGAAAATAGCTAGATTAGTAACGCTCATAAACAGCATAAAATATATTTTAACATTGTTGAATTAGTTTTGTAAATGTTTCTTTTATGACCTAAGCAATGTATATGAGGTCCGTTTGAGTTGTACTGAACATTGTGTGTTCTTGATGAGAATGTTTGGAAATCGCCATGATACTTCCTGCAACCCTGGGTGAAAAATGAATTCCTGTCAGGGATCCTTTACACCCTGACTTCTTTCAGCTCAGCTCTAGGTGTCTGGGCTATAGGTAGCTGTGTTTTGTTATTGTTTAGTTTTCCTTTTGCAGTAAATATTTATCATTGTTAATGTACATTGTTATCTTGATTTGTAATTTCTTGCCTAGTGTTTTCATTGCTATCTTATTTCCCCAATAGTTTCTTACAAATTCTTTAGGTAGTCTTTTTCCCTTTGTGGAGCTGAAGGAATTCTAAACAATTCTTGGGCGCTAATCTTCCTGTTATTAGTATCATTCCGTACCCAACATCTTATGGGGGTGATTGGGGAATGCCAAACTGCAACTGAAGTGAAGTTGTAGGACTGGACTGAAGGAGAAAAGAGAATGAGCCTATGTAGCACCTGACTGGTTGTGGCTCACGTGGGTCAGCTGTTCTATTCTTCCCCCCACCCCCACCCAAGGAAAGAATTTTTAAAGAATTATTAGTGGTAAAATGTGCGGCCTTAGATTTTCCACATCATGGAATGTGTGCAAATATATATGGGGTCTTGGTTTAAAAAACCTTTTTAAAAAAAATTTATGTTTTGACTTTCTCAGATGTAAAACGAAGATCAGGAACAGCTTTGAAGAGATGCAAAGTGAATTGGTGCCAGTCAGCATGTCAGAAACAGAGCACATAGCCTCCATTTCCTCTGATCAAAATATTGAGAAAACATCTGAAATAAAGGAAGACTCATGCAATTCGTTTTCTGGTGATGAAAACAGCAGCTTAGAAAATGAGTCCAAACTGTTGTCATTAAAGTTTGATAAAACTTTATGTCAGCCCAGTGAACACAATAATCAAACTGAAACACAGGAAAATTATATTCCAGATCATGGTGGAGGTGAGGATTCCTGTGCTAAAACAGACATATGCCCAGAAAATTCTGAACAAATAGCTAATTTTCCTGGTGGAGATTTTACAAAGCAAGTTTTGAAAACAAATGAAGCAGAACAAACAGTAACACAAATATTGGCGGAATTAAGGTCATCTACATTTACAGAAGCAGCTA
This sequence comes from Orcinus orca, assembly GCF_937001465.1. Classification (NCBI taxonomy): domain Eukaryota; kingdom Metazoa; phylum Chordata; class Mammalia; order Artiodactyla; family Delphinidae; genus Orcinus; species Orcinus orca. Next base: position 74,594,245 of record NC_064572.1, on the reverse strand, counting down.
ATCAAAAGACCTATTCAGAAAGTCCTTATGATACAGACTGCACCAAGAAACTTATTTCAAAAATGAAGAATGTTTCAACATCAGAGGATTTGTTGGAAGAAATAGAATCTGAGCTCTTATCTACTGAGTTTGCAAAAGAACACCGACTACCAAATGGAATGAATAAGGGAGAAAATGCATTAGTTATGTTTGAAAAGTGTGTGCAAGATAAGCATTTGCAGCAGGAGCATACCATAAAGAAGTAAGTGTTTTATTCTTTCAGGTTATTTTTTTCCAGAGGGATTAAAGATTGAATTCTTTAAAGGAAGGTATCATTTTATCTACTTTTATTTCCACAATAGAGCCATGCACATGGTAGTTGAGCAGATGTGAAGTTTGCCTAGTTATTTAATATATAACTCTGTTTTTTCTTAGAATGTGGTATTGTATTTTCATTATTTTAGAAATAATAGGTAAACAGTGTTTTTATGAGAGTTATATATAATATACCTATGTCAAATACATTAGCATATATAGAAACATATGTATCTATGTATAAAGGCACTGTTTTGAATATGATTCAAAATTTCTGTTTTACATATGTCTTAGTGTATAAGTTTAAAAGAATAAATGTTTTATTAAAGTGTTAGTTTATTAAAGATCTAGAAAGATTTATAAAGAGAAATAAATTTATATTCTTTCAAATTTTCCAGTTTTGAACGAATGTAAAACATAATGTCAGAATTAAGATAAATTCAAGAGGAATGACAAGTTATAAAATTCAAAAAATTTTCTTAAAATTCCCACTGTAAATTCATTGGTTTAAAAAATTAAAATTAGAACAGAAGAATTGGTCTAGTGTCATTCAATAAATAAGAACATAGTTGTTTTTAGACTTCTCTTGGATTTATGGAGTTAATTTCTATTTTAACAACAGTTTAATTTCATTTTATCTTTTCCTAATAATATTATATCACTCTTTGTTTTAAATTTATATATGTGAGTGATGCATATGTTTAGGTACTCCTATAACCTTTAATAAAGGAAAATAAAACTTGCTAGCCTTCACTAAAATACAGACGGATTCTCTTTTTAAAAAAGTGATACTTTAAAAAAATTTTTGGAATGGTAAAAAAATTTTTGGAATGGGAGGGGTGTGTGTAGAGAAAGGGGAGGAGGAAATCTACACGCTAGAGGAGGATGACAGAGGAAAATATACCATAATCCAAATATTGCTTGATATGCAATTGACTTTTAATGATCTCCTTGCTTCTAGTTTACTCTTCCAGATTATCAGTAGATCAGTCTTCCCCAAGCCAGCTCACCCTTCATTGGTTTACCCAATGAATTTTAATCTCAGCATCCAGAGCCCTTCTTTTTTCTATTTTTTTATTTTTCAATTGTGATAAAATACACATAACATAAAATTTACCATCTTAAACATTTTTAAATGTGTGCAGTTTGGTAGTGTTAAGTATATTCACATTATTGTACAACCGATCTCCATAGCTTTTTCATCTTACAAATCTGAAATTCTATACCTATTAAACAACAGCTCCCTGTTTCCCCCTGCCCCAGCCCCTGGTAACCACCATTCTACTTTGTTTCTAAGAGTTTAACTGCTTTTGATACTATTTGCCGTTTTGTGACTGGCTTATTTCACTTAGCAGATGTCCTCAAGGTTCATCCATATTGTAGCCTGTGTCAGAGCTTCCTTCCTTTTTAGGGTTGAATAATATTCCATTGTATGTATACATACCACATTTTGTTATCTGTTCATCCATCAGTGGACATTTGGGTTGCTTCTACCTTTTGGCTAGTGTGAATAACGTTGCTGTTAACCTGAGTGTACAAATATCTCTTGAGAATCTAATACCTTTCTTAATACTATGCAAAAACCAATGTCAGCTACTCCTGCTCATAACTTTACTGGAATGCTGCTATTATTGAAAAAACTGTGATTTTATACTTGAACCGTCAGTATTTCTGCCATTCTTGCTTTTTAGGGTAACTTCCTCATTTTCCTGTTACCTGTGCTTATCTTTTAGACCTTCCCTTTGAGATTATCCTTGATGCCTCTACTTTCCTTAGATTTGGAGACTTAACCACTTTCAAGCTTCTCTTGTAAATTATAAGATGTTACAGATTTAATAATAATATCAGGAACACTTAAATGCTGTTAATTATGTGCCTGGCACTTTACATGTATTAACTCATGGAATCCTCACAACAACCCTATGTGGTATGAACTATTATTATTCCCATTTTACAGATGAGGTACTTGAAGCACAGAGAGGTTAAGTAACTTGCTTCAGGTCACATGCTAGTAAATGGCAAAGTTAAACCCAATTAGTCTGGCTTCAGTGGATTTTTTTAATGTGGTTATCTGAAATGAACAAGTTACATGTTATTAAATTTATCTAAAAACATTAGGAATACAGTAGAAAATTAATTCCTCTTTTGTTCCGTCATGTCAGAACAGTGGCCACATGGTAGACTGGGGTGAGCACAGGTCTGGTCAGAAGCCCAGAGTTGGAAGATTCCCACTACCACTTGCACGCTCTGTTTCCTTAGTTAAATCAACCTCTCCAAGACGAAGATTTTTTCATCTTTATGAGGGGACAATACTTACCTGATGGGATTGTTTTGAGGACATTAAAGCATTATAAAAATGTCAAATATTATTTTAAATCTAAGTTAATTTTTTGTTATACATGTAATTTTTTTTTTTTTTTTTTTTTTTTTTTTTTGCGGTGCGCGGGCCTCTCACGGTTGTGGCCTCTCCCATTGCGGAGCACAGGCTCCGGATGCGCAGGCTCAGCGGCCATGGCTCACGGGCCCAGCCGCTCCGCGGCACGTGGGATCCTCCCGGACCGGGGCACGAACCTGTGTCCCCTGCATCGGCAGGCGGACTCTCAACCACTGTGCCACCAGGGAAACCCATACATGTAATATTTTAAATTTCAAATAAAATGCTTTGTGATTAAGGTTAGCTCTAAAACAACTCATTTTTTTTCTTTTGCCTTCATTTAATTTTCTGTAAAGAAAACTACCTTTCAGTTCCTTTGGCTTAAATTTTCATGAATGCATGTATTTTCAAATGGCTTTGTTTATACATCCATTCCTCTATTTTCTAACATCAATATTATTGTCCAAGATCCCAACCAGAATTCTTAATTAAGAACAGTTATTTGTGTACAGGATATGCATTTGGCATGTAAGAATAACAATTTCAGGGCTTGCTGTTCTTCACTTCTCCCTCCCTAAATTGTTTACTTTCGAGGTATAGTCAGGATTTTTGTGTTTCAGGTTGTTTTTCGCAACAAATTGAGTGTACACCTTAATCATGTACATAAACAAAGTTAACCCCCTGTGCCATAAAAGGCTTGAAGAAACTTGCATGCTACACATTTTTTTCTTTTCCCAAACATTTTCATGACTTTCCTCCTCACTGCATTACTGTCCTCCTCAGAGAGGTCTGTCCTGGTTACCTTATGTACAATCACAGCTCAAGTCACTCTCCCTGTCCTCTTGCCCTCCTTTAGTTCTTAATAGAACTTAATCACAACTTGGTATTTCATTATATATCTATTTATTGTTTAATTTCTCTGTTAGAATGTAAGCATCATGAGGGCAGGGACAGTTTGCTGATGTACCCCCAACATATAGACTAATATAGGTACATAGTAGGTACCCAGTGAGCATTTGTTGAGTAAATGAGGGATCTTCAAAGGAGAAGATGGCAAGGAATTAGACCTGGGTCCAAATCTCAGTTCAACCGCTTACTAGCTATATAACCTGGAATAAGTTCTAGGCTTCAGTTTTGGTTTGTTTTCAAATTCATAAAGCATAATAATAATTTCATAGACTTATTAATTTATAGACCTGAGTGTTAAATAATGCATTTAAAGCTAAACTTAGTAAATAGTAATTGTGCAATAAATGTCAAATAATAGCTGTTGCTAGTAATCCTAAAATATTAGCTGTTAACCCTCTTAGGTATCTTACTTTATAGTTCTGAGTACTTTTACAGGTAATTTTTAAGGTTTTATTTATATTTTTCTAGGGAACTCAAAATGAAATTTCTGCTCAAACTTTATTATTTTACATTGACTACTTTTGTAACTATAAGAATATCATTAAAATATTTTAGAAATCTAAAGCAAGATTTCTCAACCACAGCACTATTGACATATGGGGGCAGATCATTTTTTGTTGATGCTGGGGCTATCCTGTGCATTGTAGGATGTTTAGCAGCATCCCTGCCTCTGTGTACAAGAAGCCAGTAGCAAGCCTCACCACTGTAGTGGCTACCAAAAAGTTTCTCCAGACACATGCCTGGAGGGGAACAATTGCCCCTGGTTGCCACTGACTGACCTGAAGGAATTCCAGTGCTGAAGGGATGAACTACATAATTCATATGCCTGTAGACATAAACTTAAAAGTGTGTGGTTTTCTTTATCTGATTATTTTTCTCTTAATTTGAAATAATACAAATTTCTAGGAAAAAGTTAATAGCCTAAAAAAAAAAAAAAAAAAAAAAGTTAATAGCCTGACTGGCCAGAGAATGTTTTGTAAAGTATAATATATCATTACAAAAGGACGACATGGGAATTTTCATTTCTTAATCATAGGTATCTACACCCTAGTCTGCAAACAGATTATATTACACATTGTCATTTTTAATTATGTTTTACTGATACTGCCTTTTTATATTTAGGTTAATTAAAGAAAATAAGAAGCATCAGGAACTTATCTTAGACATTTGTTCAGAAAAAGACAATTTAAGAGAAGAACTAAAAAAAAGAACAGAAACAGAGAAGCAGCATATGAACACAATTAAACAGGTAAAAAGACAAAAATCTTTAAAGTCTGTTCTTCAATATATAAAATAAATACATTCCTGAATATTTGTGTGTAAATTGAAGTTCTGTAAGTTAAATCATACTTTAAATGCAGAAGATTGCTTGGTATGTGAAGCATTGTCTTTTATGAACTGGGAATCATAGTTGATCTTTTTGTTTTATATAAATTAATATTTCTATGTGATATGTGTGACTATTCTATATATAATAGAAATCTGAGCGGGAAAGACTATTTGTTTGGCAGTCAAATAGATTGTTTTGGAAGAAGCAGTATATACTTAAAAGTTTATATCTGGCATTAGAATGTTTTCAAGCTTATAGTTTAATATGTTTCCATTCTCAGTATTTTGTGAACTATACTGAAGACTGGCTCTCTTCAGACTTTATCTGGTGAGCTAGCTTCCCTAGCCTTTCCTTTTCTTTCTTTGTTTCTTTCTTTTCTTTCTTTCTTTTCTTTTTTTTAAATGTACTGTGATGCTTGGATTGACAAAGTTCATCTTTGTTTTCTTTGTTTTTTTTTTTTTAATGTACTGTGATGCTTGGATTGACAAAGTTCATATTCAAGACTGGTAGCAAAGCTCAGCTGCTCTTTATCTTTCTGAGCTGCTTTTTCTTCTGTGGGAAGGATTAGAAACATTGTAGCCTTAAAAGTCTTTCTTTTTGCCTCATCTTTCACAGAAAGCTATATAATGAAAATAAAAGTAAACAGCTGGTAGTAATATAATAAAAAACCAAGTTTCACTTATCTATGCCTTGGTATACTTCATGAACCTTTACATAGTTGGAAGGTGACCATATTTGTAAAATTTTACATATTTAATCCTGATTTTTGTGTGGAAAGGGCTACTGCATGCAGACCAAACTTAGAATTTTAAAGTGTGAAGGTGCCTTAATAGTAGCCTGAATCTGTATTTTGGTAGGCAGGTCACTGCTGATGACCAGAAACTTCAGACTAAATAGATGGAGGTGAACCAGAGCTGTTCTTTTCATGAGCTTGTTAGTGGTTGTGCCTTTTTAAAAGAGAAAATTCGATTCACCATTCTTTTGCTAGCCAGTATAGCAGAGTTTTCTTTCCTAATTTTATCTGTGAATCTGCACCACTTAATATGGCAGCCACTAGCCATAGTGCTATTGAGCACTAAAAGGTGGCTAGTCCAAATTAAGAGGTGATGTAAGTGTGAAATACACACTTAATTTCAAAGACTTAGTACAAAAAAAGATAAAATGGCTCAGTTTTTCATGTTGATTACACGTTGATATGATATTTATAGGATTTAATAAAACATTTATTTCACCTGTTTCTTTTTGCTTTTTAAAATGTGGCTACTAAAAAATTGTGGCTTAGGGGCTTCCCTGGTGGTGCAGTGGTTGAGAGTCCGCCTGCCGATGCAGGGGACACGGGTTCGTGCCCTGGTCTGGCAGGATCCCCCATGCCGCGGAGCGGCTGGGCCCGTGAGCCATGGCCGCTGAGCCTGCGCGTCCGGAGCCTGTGCTCCACAATGGGAGAGGCCACAACAGTGAGAGGCCCGCGTACCGCAAAAATGAAAAGAAAAAAAATTGTGGCTTATATTTCTATTGGACAGTGTTGCTCTAAATAATTTTGTCATAAGGATAATTAGTACACATGTACTATATGTAAACTAATATTTAGGGTTTTTTATAACAACTTTATTGAGGTATAATTCACATACCATATAATTCACTTATTTCAGTATACAGTTCAGTGGTTTTTAGTTGTGCAGGGTTTGTCACAATTTTAGAAAATTTTATCATACAAAAAACTCTGAATCCATTAGTAGTCACTCCTCATTTCCCTCCAACCCCTCGCAGCTGTCTCCCCCCAGCCCTAGGGAACAACTAATCTACTTTCTGTCTCTCTGTATATTTGCCAATTCTGAACACTTCATATAAATGGAATCCTATAATATGTGTCCTTTTCCTTCGTATAAATGGAATCATATAATATCTGGCTTCTTTCACTTAGTGTAATGTTTTCAAGGTTTCAATCAAATTGTAGCTTGTATCAGTACTTAAATTAATGGCCAAGTGATATTCTGTTGTATAGGTATACAACATTTTATTTATCCTTTCATCATCTGATGGATATTTGGGTTGTTTGCACTTTCTGGCTATTATTAATAATGCTGCGATGTAGAAGTTTTTGTGTGGACATATGCTTTCATTTCTTTTGGGTGTCTACCTAGGAGTGGAATTGTTGGGTCAAATGATAACTCTATGTTTAACTTACTGAGGAGCTGGCAGACTGTTTTCCAAAGTGGCTGCACCATTTTATATTCCTACCAGCAGTGTATGAGGGTTTCATTTTCTCCACATCCTTGCCAATGCTTGTTATTATTGGACTTCTTTATTATAGCCATCCTAATGGTTGTGAAATGGTATCTCGTGATTTTGATATGCATTTCCTTAATCACCAATGAAATTACACATCTTTTCCTGTGCTTCTTGGCCATTTGTATATCTTAAATAGATACTTCTAGGGAAGTATTTTCTCTACCCATTTTTAAACTTTTTTATTGTTGAGTAGTGATAGTTCTTTTTATATTCTGGATTATAAACCTTTATCAGATATATGATTTGCAAATATTTCCTCCCATTCTGTGGATTTGTTTTCACTTTCTTGATAGTGTACTTGGACAAAAGTTTTAAATTTTGATGATGTCCAGTTTTATCTATTTTTTTTTTAATTGCTTGTGCAGTTGGTGTCATATGTAAGACTCCATTGCCAAATCCACGATCATGAAGATTTACTCCTATGTTTTCCTCTAAGAGTTTTATAATTAGGCTTTTATATTTAGGTCTTGATTCTTTTTGAATTAATTTTTTTTATATTGTATGATATACAACTTCATTCTTTTGTATATGGCTATCCAGTTGTCCCAGAACCATTTATTAAAAAGAGTATTCTTCCTCTATTGAATGGTCTTGGCATCCCTGTTGAAAGCCAATTGATACATCAACTTATTTCTAGACTCTCAGTTCTGTTTCATTGATCTATTTGTCTTTCATTATGCTAATACCACACTATCTTGATTTCTGTTGTTTTGCAGTAAGTTTTGACATTGGGAAGTGTGAGTTCTCAAATTTTGTTCTTCTTTTCCAAGATAGTCTATTCTCAGTTTCTTGTATTTCCATATGAATCTTACTATCAACTTGTCATTCTACAGTGAAGCCAACTGGGTTTGTTAGGGATTGCATTGAATCTGTAGACTTCATTTGGAGCGTATTGCCATTTTAACAATATTATGTTTTTCAATTCACAAACAAGGGATATCCGCCCATTTATTTAGATCTTTAATTTCTTTCTAAAGTGCTCTGTAGTTTTCGGAGTAATTTTTGCAATTCCTTCATTAAATTTATTCCTAGGTGGTTTATTCTTTTTGATGCTATTGTAAATGGAGTTGTTTTCTTAATTTCATTTTCAGATTGTTAATTACAAGTGTATATAAAACTTTATTTATTTATTTATTTTGCTGCATTGACTCTTCGTTGCTGCACGCAGGCTTTCTCTAGTTGTGGCAAGCGGGGGCTACTCTTCGTTGTGGTGCGTGGGCTTCTCATTGCGGTGGCTTCTCTTGTTGTAGAGCACGGGGTCTAGGTGTGCAGGCTTCATTAGTTGTGGGTCGTGGGCTCTAGAGCACAGGCTCAGAAGTTGTGGCGCATGGCTTAGTTGTTCCGCAGCATGTGGGATCTTCCCGGACCCAGGCTTGAACCCGTGTCCCCTGCATTGGCAGGTGGATTCTTAACCACTGCGCCACCAGGGAAGTCCCAACAATTTTTTTATATTATATTCTGTAACTTGGCTGTACTTGTTTATTAGTTCTAAAATTTTTTGGCAGATTTCTTAGGATTTTCCATATATAAAATCATGTCATCTGCATGTAGAGAGTTTTACTTCTTCCTTTCTCATCTGAGTGCTTTTTATTTCATCTCCTGCCTGATTTCCCTGGCTGGACCCTCCAATACAATGTTGAGTAGAAGTGGCAAGAGTAGATATCCTTCTCTCATTTCTGAAGCATTGTCTTTCACCAGTAAGTACGGTGTTAGCTGTTGGCTTTTCATAGATGCTATCAGGTTGAAGAAGTTCCTTTTTATTCCTAGTTTGTTGAGTATTTTTATCATGAAAGAGTGTTGAATTTTACCAAATGCTTTTTCTACATCTGTTGAGATGATTATGTGTTTTTTGTTCTGTCGATATGGTGTATTACATTAACTGATTTTTGGATATTAAACCAACATAGTTTTACTGTGATAAATCCCTTTTGGTCATGGAGTATAATTCTTATATATTGCAGAAGTTTTTGCTAGTATTTTGTTGAGAATTTTTCTGCCTATATTCATAAGAGCTATTGCTCTTGTAGCTTTCTTTTCTTGTGATGTCTTTGGTTTTGGTGCAGCATAGTACTGACTTCATAGATTGAGTTGGGAAGTGTTCCTTTTTTTTGGGGGGGTGACAATTTGTGAAGAATTAGTATTAATTATTTAAATGTTTGGTAGAATATACCTATGTAGTCACCTGGACCTGAATTTTTCTTTGTGGGTAGTTAAAAATTTTTTTTTTTTACTAATTTAATCTCTTATTACAAGCATGCCTTTTTTAAAATTGCACTTCACCATATTGCACTTCATAAGATATTGTGGTTTTTACAAATTGAAGATTTGTGGCAACCTGTGTTGTCAGATGGTGGTTAGCATTTTTTAGCAATAAAGTATTTTTTAATTATGTACAGTTTTTTAGACATAATGCTGTTGCACACTTAAAAGACTACAATATAGTGTATACATAAATTTAATATGCACTGGGAAACCAAAAAATTTGTGTGACTTGCTTTATTGCAGTACTTGCTTTATTACAGTGGTCTGGACTAAACCCGCAGTATCTCTTGAGATATGCCTGTGTAGGTCTATACAGATTTTCTATTTCTTCTTGAGCCAGTTTTGGTAGTTTGTGTCTTTCTAAGAATTGTGCATTTAATCTAAGTTAAATTGTTCATAATATTCATTCATAATTAGTTATTTCTGTAAATTTCATTTATTTCTGTAAGGTCAGTATGTCCCTCTTTCATTTTGATTCTTGTGATCAATCTAGCTAAAGGTTTGTCAGTTTTGTTGATCATTTCAAAGAAGCATTTTTTGTTTTGTTGATTTTTCTCCATTTTCCTATTCTCTATTTCATTACTTTCCTCTCTAATCTTTATTATTTCCTTTTTCTTACCGGCTTTAGATTTAGTTTGCTCTTTTTTTTTTTTTTCCCAGTGTCTTAAGATGAAAGTTTAGTTTTGATTTGAGACCTTTCTTGTTTTTCAATAGTGATGTTTATAACTACAAATTTCCCTCTAAACACTGCTTTAGCTGCATCCCATAAATATGTTGTATCTTTATTTGTCACCTTATTTTCTACTTTCTCTTTGATTTCTCCCTTGGTTATTTAGATGTTGTTTAATTTTTACATATTTATGAATTGTCAAGTTTCTCTCTGTGTTACTGAGTTCTAATTTCATTCCATTATGGTTGTCAAAGGAAGATACTTTGTGCGATTTCAGTGTTTTAAATTTATTGAGATTTGCTTTAAGACCTAGCATAGGTTCTGTCCTGAAGAATATTTCATGTTCACTTGAGGAGTAGGTGTATTCTGCTGTTGCTGAGTGGAATGTTGTATAGATGTGTTAGATTTAGTTGTTATATAGTTGTGTTCAAGTCTCCTATTTCCTTGTTAATCTTCTTTCTAGTTCTGTTCATTACTAAAAGTGAGGTATTGAAGTCTCCAACTATTATTATTGAATTGTCCACTTCCTTCTTCATTTCTGTCAGTTATTGATTCATGTATTTTGGTGCTATATTACTAGGTGCATGTATATTTATAATTACCATACCTTTCTGCTGGATTGACCCTTTTATCATTATGAGATGAATCTAAAGTGCCTTATTTTTTTTTTTTTTGGCTGTGCCGCGTGGCTTGTGGGATCTTAGTTCTCCAACCAGGGATTGAACCCGCGCCCTCAGCAGTGAAAGCACAGAGTCCTAACCACTGGACTGACAGGGAATTCCCTAAAGTACCTTTGTAAACAGCATTTTGGTTTTTATTCCAGTCTAGATCTTGTTTTCTATTTCAGTCTGAAGATCTCTGCCTTTTGATATGATTATTTACTCTCATTTAATGTTACTGTTGACAGTTCGATTTTTGTCTACCATTTTAAAATTTTGTGTCTGTTTTCTGTATGTCTTTCTGTATGTTTCTGTTTTGTTTCCCTGTGTCTCATTTACTGCTTTATTTTGCATTAAGTAAATATGTAACATTAAAATTTTTTTCATGATATTTTCTGAATTATTTCATTGGTAATTACTCTAGAGCTTATCATCCATCTTACCAGAATCTGCTTCAGATTTATTCTGACTTAATTCTATTGATATATCAGAACATTGCTAACATTTACTTTTGATTTCTATGGCTGAAGTATATTCATTGCCATCTTTATGCTTGTTTACATTGTTTATATTTATTTGAAATATTGGGGGTCTGTTTGTTATAACTATAAAAATAATCTGGAAATAATTTTCTTTACAGTTAGAATCAAGAATAGAGGAACTTAATAAAGAAGTTCAAGCTTCCAAAGATAAAGTACTAGCTCAAGACATTGCAACTAAAAATGCAATTCAGCAATTACACAAAGAGATGGCCCATCGGATGGAACAGGTATTTTTCAAGGCATTATTATTAACTTTCTGATGATTCTTTGTATATTAAGTAACCTTTTAGACAGTTTTGGACATTAGTGTGTATTAGGATTAGGATTTAAAAAATGCTAAAGCAGGGGGCTTCCCTGGTGGCGCAGTGGTTGAGAGTCTGCCTGCCGATGCAGGGGACACGGGTTCATGCCCCGGTCTGGGAAGATCCCACATGCCGCGGAGCGGCTGGGCGCATGAGTCATGGCCGCTGGGCCTGCGCGTCCGGAGCCTTTGCTCTGCAACGGGAGAGGCCACAACAGTGAGAGGCCCGCGTACTGCAAAAAAAAAGAAAAAAAAAAACGCTAAAGCAATACATAAATGCATGCTAACAACAAAAAACTTCAACCTTTATTCCTGTGATTCTTTACAATATGCTTACCCTGAGCATTAGGAATGTTATATATTTAAAATTTACACTATCAGTTCTCAAACCTTTTATACTAATTAAAGAGAAATGTAGAAGATAAGACATTAAGAAGTTGTTGGTTTTAGTGGACCCAAACATAGCTTCATTAGAATAACTTAGTGAGCTTTAAAAATATATATATTCTTGGGGACTTCCCTGGTGGTGCAGTGGTTACGAATCCGCCTGCCAACGCAGGGGACACGGGTTTGATCCCTGGTCTGGGAAGATTCCCCCATGCCGTGGAGCAAATAAGCCCATACACCACAACTACTGAGCCTGTGCTCTAGAGCCTCCGAGCCACAACTGCTGAAGCCTGTGTACCTAGATCCCGTGCTCTGCAACAAGAGAAACCACCACAATGAGAAGCCCAGGCACTGCAACAAAGAGTAGCCCCCGCTCTCCGCAACTAGAGAAAAGCCCGCACACAGCAACAAAGATCCAGTGCAGCCAAAAATAAATAAATTTATAAGAGAAGAAGTGTGTGTGTGTGTGTGTGTGTGTGTGTGTGTGTGTGTGTGTTCTTGGGGACTTCCCTGGTGGCGCAGTGGTTAAGAATCCACTTGCCAATGCAGGGGACACAGTTTCGAGCCCTGGTCCGGGAAGATCCCACATGCCACAGAGCAACTAAGCCCATGCGCCACAACTACTGAGCCTGAGCTCTAGAGCCCATGAGCCACAACTACTGAGCCCATGTGCCACAACTACTGAAGCCCACGCAGCTAGAGCCTGTGCTCCGCAACAAGAGAAGCCACCGCAATGAGAAGCCCGCGCACCGCAACGAAGAGTAGCCCCCGTTCGTCGCGTCTAAAGTCTGCACGCAACAATAAAGACCCAACGCAGCCATAAATAAATAAATAAATTTAAATATTTATATATATTCTTTGGAATTATATTTTAAAATAGAAACAAAATGATAGTAAAATGTGCACAATAACAATTCAAACAGTAAAACATGTCTTCTTCCAAACTTTTTCTCCCACTCCGCACCCTTCCCAGAGGCAACCATTGATGCCAGTTTCCTGTATATCCTTCTCAGAATATTTGTTGCATGGACAAGCATGTATATATTTCCTTTATTCCTCCCATCCTCCTCCCTGTTTTTAAACAAATGGCAACATACTACACTCAGTACTCTGTATCTGTTTCCTCTCTAATGATGAGTGTAGGTGAGGTTAATAACGGTTTACAAGTATTCACTTATTTAATATTCAGGATAACCCTAAGAGGTGGGTATTCTTATGTAGATTTTGGAGATTGTTCCATTCACTTGTTTCTAGATTGGCTTCATTCCTTTTCTCCCATAACTTTTCCTCTCAACTTTTTGATTTGAGAATTTTTAAGCCTGTAGAAAAGGTAAAAGAATAGTAAAATGAACATTTGTTTACCCTTCACCTAGAGTCACCAAACCTGGTGAGTTTTATTTAGAAATAGCTTCCTAGCATGAGTGTGTACATGTTGCTGCACACACATGTGTACACTCCCCAGTTTAATTTTCCAGTTTGAGGTTTCTCCATTTCTCAGAACAGATACGTAGAATGTATCTGAACCTCAAATTTACAGGAGGGTAGAGTTAGTTATAAATTCTTAGGGACTTTGTAGCATGTCTCCCTCAGCCTCACATGACCTCATATTGGTAAGTATTCAGCCCTAACGAAGCATTCTGGATTCCTGCTGCTAATTAGATTTTTTGGCCCTGAAATTTCCCATACTTTCTTTTTTTTTTTTTTTTTTTTTTGCGGTATGCGGGCCTCTCACTGTTGTGGCCTCTCCCGTTGCGGAGCACAGGCTCCGGACGCACAGGCTCAGCGGCCATGGCTCATGGGCACAGCTGCTCTGCGGCATGTGGGATCTTCCCAGACTGGGGCATGAACCCGTGTCCCCTGCATCGGCAGGCGGACTCTCAACCACTGCGCCACCAGGGAAGCCCTCCCATACTTTCTTGTGAACTCAACTGTGCATTAAAAAAACATTTGTTGTACTTTATCTAAAATTTTAGGTGTTTTGAATGGGGAGGGTTCATCTGCCATACTTGGAGAAGCAGAACTACTTCTACAGTTTATCTTAATTTTAGTTGACTATTGAATCCTATCAATTATGTTATTCATATCTTCATCCAAGTCAATGGTAAACATCTTAAAACTAGTCAAGTCCGAAGACTTTTACTGACTCCTCTTTATCTGTGCCATAATGGACTGACTTTCAATAGAAGCTTAAAGAGTAGTCAATTATCTCATTTAATACTCCCAACAATCTATGAAGTAGGTGCTGCTATTATCTGGGGTGGGATATAGAAATGTGAACTTTTAGCACCCCAGGTTATTCTTTTTTTTTTAATAAATCCATTTGTTTTATTTATTTATTTAAATTTTAATTTATTTATTTATTTTTGGCTGTGTCGTGTCTTAGTTGCCACACGTGGGCTCTTCATTGCACTGCGCGGGCTCCTCTCTAGTTGTGGTACGCAGGCTTCTCTAGTTGTGGCACGAGGGCTCCAGAGCACATGGGCTGTGTAGTTTGCAGCACGCGGGTTCTCTAGTTGAGGTATGCGGACTCAGTAGTTGTGGCGCACGGGCTTAGTTGCTCTGTGGCATGTGGGATCTTAGTTCCCCAACCAGGGATCGAACCTGCATCACCTGCATTGGAAGGCAGATTCTTTACCACTGGATCACCAGGGAAGTCCCACCCCAGGTTATTCTTTTGCAGCTGATTCAGGGATGACTCTGGGTAACAGGACATTCTGGTGCATATCCCCTCCTGTAGTTAAGAACCTTGTAATATGTTATCTCGTGTATTATAATTATCTGTTTTCTGCTGCTTATCTCTTAACTTCAGTGAAGTTTCCATGTTGCTACCAGGTATCTTTTTAAAACACAATTTAATTTAATAAAATTTAAAACACCTTTTATTAAATCCGTCTTTGGCTTCTCTTTGCCTGTAGGATAAAATCTCAAATCATTAGCATGACAAGAAGAGAAGTCCTTCTTCCTTTCAGGATCTGATCTCTACCTCCTTTTCTGTTTTATAACTACTTCCTCTCCACTGCAATCAACACACCAAATTTAATCACTACAGAATAATTTAATGTCCTCTAAATATATCATGCTATTTTATACTTTTAGGCATTTGAGCCTAAAATAACCACATGATAACCACTCTAGCTTGAATTCCTTTCCTTGACTGATCCCTTTACTGAGTCCTTCAATGCCTAGCTCAAGTATAGCACCTAGTTCAAGTACAAATAGCATCTTTCACCCTTCATGCCAACCCTTCCCAGGGACTGTTAGTATTTTTGTATTTTCAAAGAACTTTGTACATTCATCCACTAGAAATTGTTTCATAATCTTCGTTTATGTGTTGTTCTTACTAGGTAGTGAGCTCTTCCAGGACTTACCATGGCTTATTCTTCATTGTGTTCCCAAAAGCTAATCCATTATCTAAGCATTAAGTTATCATGGAACTGGACTTCTTTTAAAGTTGACATTACCATTAGTTGACTTTTTCTAAGTACAGTTATTCAATTATCTAAAAATCTAGCTAATTCTGTCAGCCAATTCCATCACGGTTTTGTCAATCATTTGTCCACAAGCATGTCATCAAAGCCTCAGGGATCTCTGCCATCCCTATTCCAGTGTTTTCTTTAATTTCTTGAAAATTAGTAGGCTATTTCAATGGGGGAAAAATCCCAATTGGATGATTTTTAAAAATACTTATATGTATAGTATTTTGAGTGGTTACTAGATGTGCTTATCAGCTGTAGCAGAACTTCATGAAACATTTTTTGTCAGTCACTTTCATCAGAGCATAGGAGGTTTCCCCACATTATCCTAACGCTAAACCTACTTCAATTCAGTTATAGTATTAGTTGGAGTTTACCACTAGATGCCATTGAAGATCCTTAAAGTTTAAGGATCCATCTTCTGTAAAATAAGTATGTGCTTCATCATATTTGCAAACTATGAATTTACTTAAATGAAGGGCTATCTGTAGAAGTTTTCATTGTATGAAATTTCACAGTATGGAGTACCAGCTTATAGTTACAGAGAATTTTAAGTTAGTATATAGGTAGATGTCACACCTAATCCAATTAGGTATTTCTTGTTAAAATGCCAAATACTTTTCATACAGAGGAACCCAGCGATCACTAATTAGCATATTACTTACTTTTTTGTGAGGGAGCTAAGATTATAGATTTTAGAAATTGTCAGCCATAGACTCAGGATCCTGACAGAAAACAGAAACTGGTGATTTGGGGAGAATTTCATAAAAGGACTCTTTACAAAGGTATGGGTGAGATTTAGGGAGTCCAACCTGGGAAAATGCAGGATCCTGGGGCTGCTGGAGGAGCCATTATCACTCTTTGGGCTAAAGGAATAAGGAGACGGTGCAGGTAGTACAACCCAGAGAAGGTAGTTGCATAGAGAGGTCACCTGACAGGAACAGTGTATGATTCTGGAGGAGCCAGATCTCATTCTCTGCCTACCGTCCTAATCTTCTGCTTAGTGCCTCCTGTTGGCCAAACCCAACTGGAAGTATGAGGGCAAAGAAACTTGTTGATATGGTCCCTGATGGTCACTTTCCCAGAGCACAGAGTGGGCTAGGAAAGAGTGGAAAAGTGATCTGAAGGAGTAAACAGAAAATAGCAACCATATTAGCTAAAGGAAAAGGAATAGGAAAGGGAAGAAGCAAATATTAATGATATTAATTTGTTCATTGTATCATTTCTCTTTTTTAAAATTTCATGACACAGGTCCTGAAAATCTTGTGTAAAAGACCAAAAAATACATTGGTGATATTATAGGAAAATATTATTTGTTTTAATTAATTTTTATTTGAAAAATATGTTTTATTAATGCTAGATATTATTTTCAAAGGCCAACAAGAAATGTGAAGAAGCACGCCAGGAAAAAGAAGCAATGGTAATGAAGTATGTAAGAGGCGAGAAGGAATCTTTAGACCTTCGAAAGGAAAAAGAGATACTTGAAAAAAAACTTAGAGATGCAAATAAAGAATATGAGAAAAACACTAACAAAATTAAGCAACTTTCTCAGGAGAAAGGACGGCTGCACCAGCTGTACGAAACAAAGGTATAACTTTTGATATTGTATCTTATTTGAAACTTACTCTCTTTGCTTTTCCTTATTTAATCAAATAATCATAACTTAACATGGTTAAACCACTGTTAAACATAAAGTTGTTTTTCTTAGTTTACCTTCAAAGAATGCTTTAATAATTCCAATATCTTGTTACTTAGCTCCAAAAAGTTTTTCCTATGAAAAGATGAGAAACTGACATGTTGTTTATTAGATCTTTTTAAAAACTTCCTTTTAAAATCTTCATGTTGAAGAAATGACTTTGTGCTTCACAGGAAGATTTTATTTTGGTAAAAGATATACATGGTGTGTCAAAATGTGAGTAGTTTTTCAGCCAGAAGTATACTTTGACCAGAATCTTAATGTAACACTTACTTACACATCATAGAATTTATATTTTACTTGTAGAAAAACATGTTCTTACATGCTGTCCAAGGAGATTTAATTACTGTGCTATTTAGAATCCTTGCTATTAACTAGCATCCTCATGGCGTAGTCTTGTGTCCAGTAGGTTATCATTTCTTGGTAATCAATGATATTTTTTATTAATTAACTTTTAGTTCAGGAATGTTGTCATTGTCTCAAGAATTCTGGCAAAACCAATTTAATTCATATTTCACCTTAATGTCAGCCAGTTGAGAAGAATCAGAAAGGTACGCTTATACTCACAGTGTACTAGTTGGTTAAAATATAAATATTAATCATCTTATGTCTGTTAATTGGTTTTAGGCTTCTACTGTCCTCTTATGAATTGAACTTTAAGTCAGTTTATAGGCCGTAATGTGCTAGCCCTGAATTATAGTGTTATTGCATTAATTATCTTGAGATATAAAAGATACACAAATGATTGGTTGGTTGTTTAAATGAAAAATATGACCTGGTGATATTATTTTAGGAAGGTGAAACTACTAGACTCGTCAGAGAAATAGACAAATTAAAGGAAGATATCAACTCTCAAATCATTAAAGTAAAATGGGCACAAAACAAATTAAAAGCAGAAATGGATTCACACAAGGTGAGTACTGTAATACAGTGGAAAAATTATTAGAATCAGTTTTAAGAGCACATGCAGTAATAGTTATTAATGAGGCATAAAGCTTAGTGACTCCTGTAGGATAGCTTGGGCCTGAATATTTGGTGATCATAAAAAGATACTTCCTTGCATGATTTACATATTAAATTGGATAGAATGTTGTTTTAGCATTCATTGTTTTTAACCCCCCAATGACTTTGTTCTTTAAGCATTTTTAGTGTTCTATATTTTATATTAAACATTGTCAGGTTCGGGGGAAGAGGAGAATATGTAGGTTATCAAAATTGAAAGTAAACTCTGGAAATTCTTAAAAAAATGTTAGTGATGATACAATTCTTATAATCAAGAAATATGAATTTTTATTTAAATATAAACATAACAAAGAAAGTTTCCTTATCTGTTTATTATGAATATAATTCTATTTGTATTGTGTATAATGAATATCATATTATTAAACAATATAATAAAAAGTGATAAAGGCTGGTACCTGATGCCATAATTTTAAGCAGTAACTGAACTGGTATAAGCAGTAATAAAAATCTGAAGATGATAGAATGTGAAGTAAAAAAAAAAACTTTGAAATATGATTTAAACAACAGAGCCATGTTATTTATAACAGTTACCACATTTTCAAAAATAGGCTTAATGATATTGTTTAAATTATCATTGGCATCTCTTTAAATAATCCTAAGTTGGTAGAACTGTTAACCTTTGGATATTTGTATATTATAATATCAGAGAAAACTGTAGGGAGAAGTGTCTGTTGACAGTGGTCAAAGATAGGTTAGAGAATGGTAGGTTTCTGAGCTAATTGCTGATCAGCAAATGAGTGTTAGGAAACTATATGGGCAGAGAAAGAACTGCCAGAAGGAGTAGGGGCAACAATCCTTAGGGCTCACACAGGGCAACAAACCATTTGAAATTGTATTTGACACAGGAGTCTCTCAATTGCTATGTTTTGAATAAATGAAGTGAGTACCTACTATGTATCAGGCTCTGTTTTAGTTATTGATGATATAGAAGTGGGGGGGTAAAACAGATAAAGTTCTGTTCTCTATCTCTCTCTCCTTCTTGTTGAGCTAATATTCTCATATTTTAAAAAACAATATTTGAAAAAGCCTTCAAATGTTTAAATTTTAAAAGTAACACAGTTTTAATATAAGTGAAATTATTTTTAAAAGACCTGCAACTGAAAGTATGTAAGTAGGCACTTAATTGTATGGTAGGTTTATCCAAAAACAAAATGATGTATAAGAAGCCGTGTGTGAAGGATAGATGCAATTTACATTAAGAGATGACAGGAAAGGCATTCCAAGTGGAGGAACAGCAAGATAAGAGAGAAAAGGGAGATGAATATTTGGTGTTTGAGAAAACCAACCTAACTAGAACAGAAGGTTTATGTTAGGTATTCCTTCGTTAATTCAACACTTATTACATGAACAATTAATATGTGGCAACTACTGAGCTAGGTGTTATCCAGAAGCTGTATCCTCAGTGGGGGAAGCATGTAAGCTGCTGTACAATGTATCAAGTGTTACAATCTAGGGATTCCCTGGATTCTATCTATGGGAAGGCAGAATAGCAACTTCTACCCCTTTCTGAAGGGAAGCTACTAGGAGGAGATGATACCTAAACTCTCATTTGAAATCCACATAATAGCCCAAATTATGGGACTGGATGGGTACTCTGAAGGAGAACGTTGGAGCTACAGGGTAGGGCTGTACTGGGACAGTCACCACAGGAAGTTTAGCTAGTCAAGGAGACAGCGAAGGCAATGATGAAGTGGGCAAAAACAGGAGTATGTTGTCTTGTAAACAGAGGAAGGCTATTCAGAGTCTGGAGTGATCAGAACTGGAACAGGTAAGTCAAGAAGAAGAAATGAGAAAAAGCAATTGGATTTGATGAGAAAGTAGTCCCTGCAGACCTTCAGAATTGTTATTTTAGGAGAGTAGTTAGGAACAGAAACCAAATTGCAGCATGAATCTGTAAAAAAGTTTTGAATAGATACCTTGGCCATAAACCAAACAATTGACTTTTTATGGATCTACAAAGAACTGCTTAAACACTTTGCTCTTTTTGTCTTTTCAGGTTAGTAACTTCTAGTGATTTGATGAAAACTCTATCAAATTTAACTTTATTTAATGACTATCAATTAACTGTTCAGGCCACATTTAGTTTTTTGTCAGAAGCATAAAATGTTATTACTAAAATAGTATCTGACTCCAGTGGCAGTGCTACGACAAGAGCTTTCTCTACTGTCTGGTCATTGTTCTCACCATTCATCACATCACTATGCCAACCTTGTTACTGTCTGTAAAGGAAAAACCCAGTTTTCCTTCAGTGTAGGGAAAAATCCAGTTCTCCCTACTGTGGGTTTCTTCCCTTTGTGTCTCTTTTACTTTTACACAGAACACTTCACTTCTGTCACTTCTGGTTACCAATGTGAGAAGGCTTTTCCCCACAACAAGCAATTCTCTGTGATACCAGCTGAGTGGCCTACAACTTAACTCAGTTTTGACACTATCGATCCAGAGATAGTGTCAGATCCCCCAGGTTAAAGGCTCAGTCCCACAAGACTTCCCCCACCTCCCACTTCAGGCACCAGTCCCAAGCCCAGGTTATGACCTGTTCTTCTGATCAACTGGCTATAGATTGGAGGTTCTAACAACCCCCCCGCCTTGGGTTCAAAAATTTGCTACAGGGCTTCCCTGATGGCACAGTGGTTGAGAGTCCGCCTGCCGATGCAGGGGACACGGGTTTGTGCCCTGGTCCGGGATGATCCCACGTGCCGCGGAGCGGCTGGGCCCGTGAGCCATGGCCGCTGCGCCTGCGCGTCCGGAGCCTGTGCTCCGCAACGGGAGAGGCCACAGCAGTGAGAGGCCCGCGTACTGCAAAAAAAAAAAAAAAAAAAAATTTGCTACAGTACCACACAGAACTCAGGGAATGAGTACAGTTATTTACCTTTACCAGTTTATTAAAGGACATTATAAAGGGTCAGATGAACAGTGAGATAAAGAGATACATAAGGTGAGGTCTGGGAAGGTTACCAGTTTATTAAAGGACATTATAAAGGGTCAGATGAACAGTGAGATAAAGAGATACATAAGGTGAGGTCTGGGAAGGTCCCAAGTGCAGGAGCTTCTGTCCCTCTGGAGTTAGGGTTTGTCACCTTCCCGATATTGGATGTGTGCACCATCTGGAAGCTCCCCAAGCCTCATACTTTTGTTTTTTTGTGGAGGCTTCATCACATAGGCTTGAGATTGATCATTAACTCCATTTTTACCCTTCTGCCTTCTCAAGGGAATGGGGGACAGGGTTGAAAATTCCAAGCTTCTAACCATGACTTGGTCTTTCTGGGGACCAGCTGTCATCCAGAAGTCCAGTCAGAGTCACCTCAGTAGAACAAAAGACACTCCTATCACTTGGGAAATTATGAGGATTTCAGGAGCTCTGTGGCAGGAACAGAGGTTAAAGACCAGTATTAGAACAAGAGATGCTCCTGATGTTTTTATCACTTAAAAAATTACAAGGGTTTTAGGAGCTCTGTGCCAGGAACTGGGGACAGAGACCAATATATATTTTCTATCATCTCACATTGTCTTTTTGTCAATGCAGGAAACCAAAGATAAACTCAAAGAGACAACAATAAAATTAACTCAAGCAAAGGAAGAAGCAGATCAAATTCGGAAAAATTGTCAGGATATGATAAAAACATATCAGGTATGCTTAAATTTTTGAATAGATTAGTAACAAATTATGCCAGATATCAGTAATCTTGTTTCATAAATTTTTGTATCTACAATATTCGAAGTGTGGAATAGATTTGGTAGGGCAGCTAAATTAAATACAGGCTATTTCCTATGTTAAAGTACTTGCAGGTTAAATAGAGATCTTACTAGAGAAGTTTTTAACCAAATAAAAACACTAGAAAACGTTAGAAGAATGAAGAGTACAAGAAAATGTATAACTTAAAAAAAGAGCCCATTCTATTATGTTATATATGTTAAGTATGCTCTTCTAGTTGGTGCAAAATTGACGTATTTAAAATCTTTGAATACAGTCATCAATTTTACATACATGAGCTATGTATTTCACGATGAGGAAACTTAATTGCAAAAGCCTTCTTCACATTTCAAAGCATAAAACTTTAAAAATTGTCATACTTTTGTCATTTCTTTCCCATTAGGAATCAGAAGAAATTAAATCAAATGAACTTGATGCCAAGCTTAGAGTCACAAAAGGAGAACTTGAAAAACAAATGCAAGAAAAATCTAACCAGCTAGAAGTGAGTAGCTTTGTTCTTTGTATACCTTGAATGGTATAATATAGAGGAGAGAAAGAACAAGTACTTATTGTCAGCTACTTTAAGGCCTTCTGGAAGGAGCAGGTAATAAATTTTAGATCTGGTTTAGTATATAATGATTTGTGGTTTCTTTTAAACGTTTTTAAAGATGCATCATGCCAAAATAAAGGAACTAGAAGATCTGAAGAGGACATTTAAGGAGGGCATGGATGAGCTACGAACACTGAGAACAAAGGTAATTCAGTCTTTAGTCATGACTCCAGAGGAAGGATAACTATCTTTAATTTTGTACTCATTCTGATTTTTAAATCTTGGGGAAAGGATATTTATATAGAAATATTCCGAAATCAAATAGTAGCATGTCAATTCCCTAGCAACAAAATTGACTCTTAGAGAAATAAAAGTGTCTTCCATTTCAGTCCCTTTAAAGTGTTTGCCAAACATTCCTGTTTCACAGCACATTTGCTTTATCTATAAGTTATCCTTGGTCCTCTGTTACATGGGCTTTAGAGCTGTGTCAGAAAATAATAGAAAGGGACTGCCCTGGTGGCGCAGTGGTTAAGAATCTGCCTGCCAATGCAGGGGACACAGAGTCGAGCCCTGGACTGGGAAGATCCCACATGCCACGGAGCAACTAAGCCCGTGCGCCACAACTGCTGAGCCTGTGCTCTACAGCCCGTGAGCCACAACTACTGAGCCTGCGTGCCTAGAGCCTGTGTTCCGCAACAAAGAGAAGCCGCCACAATGAGAAGCCTGTGCACCGCAACGAAGAGTAGCCCCGCTTGCTGCAACTAGAGAAAGCCTGCACGCAGCAATGAAGACCCAACGCAGCCAAAAATAAATAAATAAAATTAATTAATGAGAAAAGAAAAGAAGAAAGAAAATAATAGAAAACCTTTACATTTCTCCTAGGTATATTTAATAGTCTTGTATACAGTTTTTTAAAAAAAAGGTTTGCTTGCTTGCTTGTTTATTTATTTATTTATTTGACTGCATTGGGTCTTAGTTGCAGCACACAGGATCTTCGTTGCATCATGTGGGGTCTTTCGTTGTGGCATGTGGGCTCTTCATTGCAGCACGCAGGCTTCTCTCTAGTTGTGGCACGCGGGCTCAGTAGTTGCAGCATGCGGGCTCTCTTAGTTGCGGGCTCTCATGTGGGCTCTAGAGCACACAGGCTAAGTAGTTGCGGTGCATGGGCTTAGTTGCCCTGCAGCATGGGGGATCTTAGTTCCCTGACCAGGGATTGAACCCACATCCCCTGCATTGGAAGGCAGATTCTTAACCACTGGACCACCAAGGAAGTCCCTTGTATACAGTTTTAATTTCTAACAACCTCTTAAATCTTTTCCAGTGTTATGGTTCTCATTTTAAGAATATTTGCCCTTTTAATATAAGTGTGAAATATGTTATCATTATATATCTTTCATTTATTTAGAAATAGGCTTTTAGGTAACCACCTTGAATTTGCGATCACTTAATAATTTTTAAAGTGTCTTTCATGTACCTTTCTATTTGTTCTTCATGCCAGTACTTTGAGGCAGATAGGGAAGGTACATCCTCTTTTCAGATGAGAAAATGGAGATTCAGCCAGAATGAAGTGGCATGTTAAAAATCCCATGACTAAATCATGAGAAATCTGAGACTGAAACCCAAGACTGTTAACTTCCTATTATATTTTCTTCATGTTAATTAATATTGCTTCAGAATTTAGCTTAGATTATTAATATATAACCACTGTCTGAAATAGCTAATAAAGAACAAGAAAATATTGTTTGTAGTTTAACTCAATTATGATTATTTGATAGGTAAAATGTCTAGAAGATGAACGATTGAGAACAGAAGATGAACTATCAAAATATAAAGAAATTATTAATCGCCAAAAAGCTGAAATTCAGAATTTATTGGACAAAGTGAAAATTGCAGGTCAGATACAGGAGCAGCATCAAAGGTATAAAATGAGCAACTTCTGTTTATGCTAATCAACAGGCTTTTTGATTCTATCTTGTTTCTGTTTTTAAATGCAATTGTTGCATTAAATAAGAGTAATTTTATATTTTACTAGATAAAAAAAACTTTAATTCCTGTCTTCATTTGAACTTATTTTGGGTTTTCTTTGTAGTTCCCATCACGGCTTCTAAAAAATCAAAGTTTATATTCCCTAAATATTGGCAGTAGTTTTTTTTTTTTTTGGCAGTAACTATTTATAAGACAGAATGGATTGTAGTTTTTTATCCATTCCTTAGCTTTCAAATTCTATTACTTATACACAGTAGGTTTTCTTCTAAAAGATAGATATGTATCTCTGTCTATATTTTTGCATGTATGTAGCTCAAGGTCAGGAGGTAACATTATTCCTTGGCTTCTTTTCTTTTTTTTTATAAATTTATTTTATTTATTTTTGGGGGCTGCTTTGGGTCTTTGTTGCTACACACGGGCTTTCTCTAGTTGCGGTGAGTGGGAGCTACTCTTTGTTGTGGTGTGCGTGCTTCTCATTGTGGTGGCTTCTCGTTGCAGAGCACGGGCTCTAGGCATGTGGACTTCAGTAGTTGTGGTGCGTGGACTCAGTGGCTCTAGAGCGCAGGCTCAGTAGTTGTGGCTCACGGGCTTAGTTGCTCCTCAGCAGGTGGGATCTTCCTGGAGCAGGGCTCGAACCTGTGTCCCCTGCATTGGCAGGCGGATTCTTAACCACTGCACCACCAGGGAAGTCCTATTCCTTGGCTTCTTATAAAGCCATTTAGCTAAATTCTACTTACGACATTACCTGAGAGAGCCGGGATTCAGGCTGGATCCAGATACCTTCTTCTTCATACCCTACCAACACCCAGGCTGCTGAGTGTTGCTGAAGAAATCCTCAAGATCATCCAGATTGATGCTGCTATAAATTCATGGTTAGCAACCAACCTCAACTGGGAATCCTAATGCACCTCCAGTCCTACCATATGTCCTTAGTCAGAGCCTTCTCCCCATCTTCTTAGCATTATTCCAAACCTTACTGCTTTCTTCACACTTCTGATCTTCCCTCTCACCTTGCTCTTTACTCTTGTCAGGCGATTACCTCTAACTTCACAGAAAAAAAGGGAGCTGTCAGGTGACAGTTCTCTCAACCTCTTGCTATCAGTCCTATGAACTTGCCTGCATCTGCAGTCATTTCTCTTTTCCTTCTGTTATTATGGAAGAAATGTTCCTATTCTTTCTGAATCAAATTGTGGTCCCTACTCCTACTGTGGATCCCATGCTCTTCTGCCTTCTCAGGGTCTTCCTTGATTATTCCTTCTTTATTCTTTATCTCTTACCTCCCTCTTTTTACTGACTTTTCTTCTTTCTACATTTAAATATTATATCTTAAAAATATCAAAACTCCTATGATCTCCTTTCTCCCTTTCTTCACAACCAAAAATGTCTTTATAGAATCATCTGTGCTTGTTCTCCATTTCTTCACATGCTTTGTTCTTCTGTTCCTCTCCATTTATTCTAATGCCCCAGCATTCCATTACAGACTGCTAATGCATCCTTAAATATAGTAGATATTTCCCAGATTAAGCCTTGCTTGAATTTTCAGTATGGACACACTAAGCCCATTACCTTTCTTGATATGCTCTGTTCTTTTGGCTTCATTTCCTTGTACTTTCCTGGTGTTCCTCCCCACTTTCTGGCCAATCTTTTCTGTCTCCTTGGCAGCCTTCTCTTTATGTCATAAAGCTGTTTTTTGTTCTTATTTTATTATAACCCTGGGTGATCCTAACTCTTCCAGTAGTGTGCTGCAGGACCTTCAAGTTAATTATCATCAACCCTTTTTGCTGAGCTCCAGATACACAAGTATCAAAGACACCTCAAACTTATAATATGTCCAATACTGATTCATGTATCTTGTCCACAAATATGCTTCTCTGATGTTCCTGAGATGAATGATGAGTGTGACATCCACATGATTTTCCAACCCAGGAACCTGGGAGTTACCCTTGGCTCTTCTTTCCTTTCCCTCACACATGTAACCAGTCACAAAATATTTTTGATGCTAACTCTTTAATATCTTTCAAATCCATTTACTGTTTACATCCCCACTGCTGCTACCATTGTCCAAGCCATTATCAGCTCTCCCGGCAAACTGCCAGGGCTTCTAAACTGTTTTGTTTTGTTTTTTTGCTTCCCTTTTAGTCTGTTTCCTACACTGTGGTTAGGATAATCTTTTTTACAAAGGAAATCTCAAACCTCTCAATGATTTCCCATTGCCTCAAGGATTGCCTAGTGAGTTCAGATGGCTTAACATGGCTTGAAAGATCATTAGTAACCTTGCTTCTCCCTCTGTGCCTTCTCCTTCTTTATTCTGTATTTCAGCAATAGTTGGTTAACAAATGTTAATTAATTGTCTCCTAGGTGCCGAGCCCTGTGTTAAGTGCTAGGATATAGTACTGTCCTTATCCTCATCAGTATTGAACATCTGTTTGTTAGTACCAACAAGAAGTCATTCTCTTGTTCCCTTCCCAGCTTTGCACATACTGTTTCCTCTACCTGGAACATATTTTGTTTTCCCACTCACTGTTACTTTCCCTTTAGCTCAGGAATTAGCAAACTATGGCCCAGAAGCCAAATCCAGCTCACTGCCTCTTTCTGTCAATAAACTTTTTTTTGGGAACACAGCCACTCTCATTCCTTTATGTATTATGTGTGGCTGCTTTCACACTACAGTGGCAGAGTTATAAACAGTTGTAACGAAGGCCATATGCTCCAGAAGCCTACATTGTTTACTGTGTGGGCCTTTTATAGGAGAAGTTTGCTAACCCTTTAAATATTAGTTTACTCATCACTTACACTAGCTTAGGTGACCCACTCTGTGCTTTCATCATCAAAAATGTTTTTTCACACTACTTGACTAAAAGCTCTTTGAAAGCAGGGGCCATGTCAGTCTTGCTTATGTATATTCCCAGCTCTTAGTTCCTAGCATATGTTAGGCATTCATAGTAATCCAAATAAATACTTGGATGAATGAATAAGAGTACCTTCATAAAGAATTTCATTTGATGAAAATTCTCAAACCATTAATGTCTTTTAATAGTTTAATTTTTTTCTTAATTGTAAACTTTGTTTTCTAGAGGTAAACAAGAAATTGAAAATTTGAAGGAAGAAGTGGAAAGTCTTAATTCTTTGATTAATGACCTACAAAAAGACATCGAAGGCAGTAGGAAAAGAGAATCTGAGCTACTACTGTTTACAGAAAAGCTCACTAGTAAGAATGCACAACTTCAATCTGAATCCAATTCTTTGCAGTCACAGTTTGATAAACTTTCCTGTAGTGAAAGTCAGTTACAAAGCCAATGTGAACACATGAAACAGACAAATATTAATTTGGTAAGTATAAGTGTACATTTAACTTTTAAAGCAACATAGCAAGTAGCACAAATTAAATTTCCCTAAAAGCATAAACTTAATGGTAGTTGATTAAACTCTTTTTTTTTTTTTTTGGCACTGACTTTCTGATAATTTCAAATGCTATGAGAAATGTCAGTTTTTCCTTTCAACTTATGTAATTTATAATAAAAATTTTTCCCTAACATCGTTAGGAAGAAATATTTCACTTTTGAAAGTAAGAAAACCAGGGTTTTTGTTATTCCTAACTGGATTTATTATATATTTCTTAAAAGAACTTTAAATTTCTATATTTTTATAGCTTAAAAATGGTTTAATATTTCCAAGTAGTGAGAGTATCTTCAGGTTACTCATAGAAATAATTTGAGACTTTAAACCAGAAATAGAGACATGAAAAAAAAAAATACAGAGACCTGTATCACATGTTGTTTTACATGTATAGAATGGCAGATGCATTAATATATCCCCCTGCATTACTGTATAAAGAATTTGAGGAGCTCGTAAACAAAACCTGATAATGAGTGATGACAGAAGAATTTACTATGAAAGACCTTGTATTTTTAAGGTTTTAAACTGTGAACAGTAATTGGAACAGATATTAAAGTTGGTATTTTTTATCTTATTTAATATTTAGGAAAGTAGATTGTTAAAAGAAGAAGAACTGCGAAAAGAGGAAGTCCAGACTCTGCAAGCTGAACTCACTTGTAGACAAACCGAAGTTAAAACACTGAGTACCCAGGTGGAAGAATTAAAAGATGAATTAGTAACTCAAAGACGTAAACATGCCTCTAGTGTCAAGGATCTTACCAAACAACTTCAGCAAGGTATAAAATTTTTCTACACTTAGACCTTGAATGTTTTTGTTTCTTTTCATTGTTAAGGATTTATAGAAAAAGTATATTTTACATCAGTTTCTCCCACATTGATTAGAGCTGTATGTTCTTTTTAATGTATTAATGTTAATAAACCACATGGCTGACCTTCTTGTAGTTCCGTGAATAGTTTATAGCATGTTCTATGTTAAAAGACATTTATTCACAGAACCACAAAATGTAAGAATTGAGAAAGTACCTTACCAAGGCAGTAGTGTCTAGACTTTGTTGATCACATACTGCTGTCAATAAAAAAGTATTTAAGTATTTGTTCTCCAATTTGTATCTAGTTATTTGTAAATTTTAAACATATATTACTCTAGTTTATGCACATTAGAAAAACATGAAAAAATACAAATTTAAAAAGATTAGATTAAATATAAGTATAAATAGAGTTCTGATATTTTCTCCCTACCCTTGTCTGTGAGTTGTTTTGTGCAGCATCTAGGGTACCTGCCCCCACCTTGTAGACCTCTCACTTAGAGATCATTGAACCCTAACCCTTATTCTTAGGGGAAACTGAGACCCACAAAGGTTATAAATTACCTGGACACAACAATTAACATCTAGAACTGGAACCCAGATTTCTTACATTTAAAAATTCATACAAATTGGGGGTCTGTGCTATGTGATTGGATACAAAGATGAATAAGAGATGTATTCTGACATCCTATTCTCTACTATTCCCCACTGCTTTATTTGTATTAAAATAGGGTGAAATATAGTAATATGGTAAAAGAGACTTAGCATTTACTTAATATAAATATATTCAGATATTTGCCATAAGAATTTAGTTTGTTTTCATAGATGTGATTAAAGGGAAATTTGGGGGAAATTTGTGGTAGTGTGGAGCTCTTCGAAATCTTTCAGGACTCCAAAAGTTAGGTTCTGTGTACCTAAGTGATGCCTGTATCAGTTGTTATCATAATGTTGTTTCCATATATTTTGTATATGACCTGTACATTTCTAGATGTCATTTTATATGAATGACCCTACAGCCCTCCTTTCGAAAGTACATGTTCAAGAAGTTTCTCTTGTTGTTTATGCCATTTTGGCCTAAGTGATTTTAGCAATTAAAATCAGAGATAGTGGGGGCCAATGGTCATGACAGTTGTCACAAGTAATCCATTTCTTTTTCCTGCAGCACGAAGAAAGTTAGATCAGGTTGAGAATGGAAGCTATGATAAAGAAGTCAGCAGCATGGGAAGTCGTTCTAGTTCATCAGGTGAAAAACTAATGTTTTTACAGTTGTTTTTTAGTGATTGATTATAAAAAGAAATAGCATTTTTCGGGAATTCCCTGGTGGTCCAGTGGTTAGGGCTCTGTGCTTTCACTGCCGAGGGTGTGGGTTCAATCCCTGGTCAGGGAACTAAGATCCCATGAGCTGTGGCATGGTCAAAAAAAAAAAGGAAAAGAAATAGGATTTTTTGTTTAAAAAGTATCGATATGCTTTTCTTTAATTTTGAATTATAAAAAGCAGTAGTTGTACATAATTATGTTGTAAAAAATATTTCCAGTTAAATGTTTAATCATTAGACAGGGTTTCAAGTTTGTCATGGGTTTCTATACCATCTGTCTTCCTACCTCCTTTTCCATACCTGCTTCTTTATTCTGTGCAACAGTTTACTCTTCCATTTTTAAATTCAGATTTGTGTCCATCTACAGAGAGATTTGGTGTAGTATGCGCTTTCGTTTTCTTTTAATTTTATATTACTTTTAACACCTGAGAGCTAATGAAATGGTCATCATTATATATCAGCTTTTATATATATATATTTATGCCTGTGTATTTTTAAATCTTTTTGCTTTTCTCATGGTAAATATACCTATAGTCTAAAGCAAAAATTGAATCTATAAAATTATGATCAGTAGCACTGTGAAAATTATAATTGGCAAAATATCAGCATATTTACCATTTTTGGAATGCCAGGAACCGTGCTAAACGTTTTAAATATATCATTTACTCACAGAACAGCCATGTGAAATAAGTGTTGTATTCCCATTTTACAGATGGGGAAACTTAAGATTCATAGTGGTTGCATGACTTTCCCAAAATCCACAGTAACAGAACTCTCAGGCTCTGGAGTCTGCATGCCACTACATACACTGCCTCCCAGGAGTTGCACATTAGGGGAAAAAACATCATCAACTGTTACAATAGTGGGAAAATTGTGTAGTAGAGAGAACATGGGTTTGAGATTACACATTGGGTATTTAGATCCCAGCTCTACCATTTATTTGTGCATGACCTTGGATAAGATATATTACTTGTCTTAAATCTACATAATAGGGTTAGGAAAAAAATGTGTCTTTGTAGAATAAAAAGGATTAGAAATTCTTCTCAAATGATATTGGTAAAAATAATAGCTAACATGCACTTAGTGCATACTATGTATGCTGTTCATGCACTTCAGACATGTTAACTAATTTAAATGAGGATAACAGTCCTACGAGGCAAATCATATTATGATTCACATTTTGAAACGAAGTGACCTTGATACAGAGAGCTAACTTGTCCAAAGTCACACAGCTAGAAAGTGGAGAAGTAAGATTTGAACCTAGGAAGACTGGCTCCAGAGCTTAACCCACTGGCTATATTCTGTCTTCTGTCTTTATCTGTGTCTGTCTCAGTTTAATTTTGGTGTCACTTCAGACTTGTTTTTCTGACTTCTCTGGAATTTCTCGTTTCTCTATTGCACTTACTCATTCTGTTCCTGAGAGACATACTAGACCCTTCTTCCTTCCTCCCTCCCTCCCTCCCTCCCTCCCTCCCTTCCTTCCTTATTTATGGCTGCCTTGGGCCTTCATTGTTGTGCACAGGCTCTCTCTAGTTGCCGTGAGTAGGGGCTACTCATTGTTGTGGTGCACGGGCTTCTCATTGTGGTGGCTTCTCTTGTTGCGGAGCACAGGCTCTAGGCACGTGGGCTTCAGTAGTTTTTTTTTTTTACATCTTTATTGGAGTATAATTGCTTTACAATCGTGTGTTAGTTTCTGCTTTATAATAAAGTGAATCAGTTATACATATGTTCCCATATCTCTTCTCTCTTGCGTCTCCCTCCCTCCCACCCTCCCTATCCCACCCCTCTAGGTGGTCACAAACCACCGAGCTGATCTCCCTGTGCTATGCGGCTGCTTCCCACTAGCTATCTATTTCACGTTTGGTAGTGTATATATGTCCATGCCACTCTCTCACTTTGTCACAGCTTACCCTTCCCCCTCCCCATATCCTCAAGTCCATTCTCTAGTAGGTCTGTGTCTTTATTCCTGTCTTACCCCTAGGTTCTTCATGACATTTTTTTTTCTTAAATTCCATATATATGTGTTAGCATAAGGTATTTGTCTTTCTCTTTCTGACTGACTTCAGTAGTTTTGGCGCACGGGCTTAGTTGCTCTGTGGCATGTGGGATCTTCCCGGACCAGGGATTGAACCCGTGTCCCCTGCATTGGCAGGCAGAGTCTTAACCACTGTGCCACCAGGGAAGCCCTAGACCCTTTTTTCTATCATCAATGTATTCAGAAACAATAACTCAGGTCACGTATGACTTGTGTTCTGGACCCAACTCTGTTAAATTGAATATGTGAAAATGATACTAGAAGAAATAATATATGAGATTAGAGTTGACTCCAGACTAAGTACAATAAGTGGATTTTTTTTTTTTGTCTTCAGGGTCCCTCAATGCTCGAAGCAGTGCAGAAGATCGATCTCCAGAAAATACTGGGTCGTCAGTAGCTGTGGATAACTTTCCAGAAGTAGACAAGGCCATGCTGATTGAGAGGATAGTAAGGCTGCAGAAGGCACATGCTCGGAAAAATGAAAAGATAGAATTTATGGAGGATCACATCAAACAATTGGTGGAAGAAATTAGGAAAAAAACAAAGTATGTATTATTATGGTACTGTAATGTGTGTTCAAAATACCATTATTCACATGGTAAAGTTATTGTGTTCAAAATTAGTCATATCAAGAGCTTTTCTTTCAAAAAATAGTTCTTAAAACTATAGTCACTCAGTTCCCAATCTTTTACTGATAACTTATTTATGTTCTAGGTTTTGGGACTACAGACATTAAAGAAAACACAGGTCTTTCCTTTAAGGTGATACAGAGTTCAGTAGACACTAATTTTTTAAGAGACTAAAATACCTTTGGACTTAAAAACAGATAGTACTCTACTTAGCTTTTTATTTTCAAGATGGTGGTTTTAAGAGATACTGGGGTTGTGGATTATCATTCCTGTTGGGCAGGACATAGTGAGTTATTATTGGGCATCTACTAAATATAGTAGAGAAATATAAATATAAGGCACTGTGCCTGTGACTTAACAGTATCTCATTGATTTCTTAAAACTACCCAGGGAGAGAATGAGTCCTCTAGTTCAGGGGTCCCCAACTCCCGGCAATGCAGGCTCCCCATTGCTCGAATTACTGCCTGAAGTAGCCCACCCCACGCCCCAGGCCGTGGAAGAATTGTCTTCCACGAAACTGGTCCCTGGTGCCAGAAAGGTTGGGGACCACTGTGTCTAATTTGATAGGTTAATTAATTGGGGCTCAGGTCAAATTACTAAATGTTCCAGAGTCACCACTCATCCTGTAAGTGACAGACCGAGAGTTGGAAATCCAAACCCAGCTCTGACTGGCTCCAGAGCCTGTGCTGGGCCAAATTCCTCTCACAGATACCATATTCATTTAAGTAATATTGTGGGTCTTTACCCATGACTTAAAAATTTTTATTTTGAAATAAGTTTAGACTTAGAGAAAAATTTGCCCATGACTTTTAAACGAAAAAGAGTAAAACACAGTTTTAAGTTTAATGACAGGAAAATAGAAAATATTAACTGAAACTGGAACAATAAATTGCTCACATATTTTGATTTAAAGTAATAAGGAAAAAATAGAAAAGCAATGTTTATGTATCTTTAATCTAAATACCATGTTAGAACAAAAATGGGATTGTTTAAGAAACCATCTGAATAAGGAAAACCCCTTTATTTTCTAATATAGTTCTGTTATTAACTAATAGATAATTACTTTATGCTAATCATCTTTAAGCTTATGATTAGTTGACTCTTGCAAATTACAGTGTTTGTAATTCTGCAAGGCCATAACTGATAGTGTCGTTTTATTTTGCAGAATAATTCAGAGTTACGTTTTACGAGAAGAATCAGGCACACTTTCTTCAGAGGCATCTGATTTTAACAAAGTCCATTTAAGTAGACGGGGTGGCATCATGGCATCTTTATACACATCCCATCCAGCTGATAGTGGATTAACATTGGAACTCTCTTTGGAGATCAACCGAAAACTACAGGCTGTTTTGGAGGATACGTTATTGAAAAATATTACTTTGAAGGTATTTGTATTTCTCATTCACTTACCAACCAATAAACATGACAAAAATGGTGCCTCTTTCATAGTTCAATCCAACACATGGATGGACTATTTCTGTAATGCAGGGTAGCCGTTTTTTCCATATATAAAATTTTGTGTTTTTCTCTTTTTGAAAAGTACAATTTTTTAAATTAGCAGGAAAGAAAGAAATAGCAAAAAAATCAGTTTAGCTGTTGGATAGACGCTAAGATGAGTCATTTACCGAGTAATTTACTTTGCAATGGGTGGCCTTTGACATATATTACAATTAGTTATAATTGATTACTGAGACTTTAAGATTGAGGCATTTATTTTCTAATGTATTCCAGCTTTATTTTATTTTTTGCAGCTGTTATCTGACCCAGCTATTCTATCTGTGCTGTTTGGGCCTTGATGGTTAGTAATGGATTTAAAAAATAATTTTTTTAATCTGGTAATATTTTTAGGCACTAAAATTTGCTATAGCTTCAGTAAAAAGAGTTTCTGACTCTGAAGTGTACAGGATTACTTTACTGAAAACAGCCGTGTGCCTAGTTTATCTTGCATGGCATTTAAGACTGTCACTGTTTCAGTTCAGAATTTAGGCAAAAATAGTTCAAACTGAATCTTTTTACTTATTATACTTAGTAGTTCTGTTTTCTTTTCCCTCTTTTTCCAATTGTTAAAGGAAAATCTGCAAACACTTGGAACAGAAATAGAACGTCTTATTAAACACCAGCACGACCTAGAACAGAGGACGAAGAAAACCTAACACAAAGTTCTTCCTCAGTAAACAGACAAAAGCTACACAAGGAGCAGGTGCCATTGCCCAGTATTGTTGGAAACTTTTCCCTGCTTTGTGTGTCAGCCAGTAAAAAATTTGTTTTGCTTCATCTGTATAAAAAAGTACCTTTTTACAATACAAGTGCATTGCTGTGTATACTGTAAGAATGTAAGCTTTGATGAAACTTGTTTTTGTGTGGTGACAGCCTGTCATTGAATCAGAACAACTTATTTAATTTGCTGATAGTCATATGAAGTGCTGAACATTATGACAAGGGCTTTTGAAAACCCCTTCTCCATATTTCTTCCCTTTAAAATATATAATCTCAAAAATGATTTCACTTTTTAAAATTATGCATGAAAGGACAGGTGTTAATCATTCAGTAATATGCTATTTCTCCAACATGAAGAAAACTAAAGAAGTGATAAAAACTTGTTTTGACATTCTAATATAACATTTGCTTGTGTGTTAGGGATGCCAATGAGTTCTTAAACCATTTGATTTTAATGGAAGCTAATAGGAAAGCTAGCTTTTGGTAACTAGCAATGATCAGGCATTGTATGCCCCTGTCAGGTTTCCTTATTTGTGCTAGGTACATTTTTTTCAGATTCGAATTGAGTTAATAGTTGAGTTTTTTAAATCTCCAGTTACATAAAATATGATTTTAAATAATCTGCTCATTTAGAGAATTCCTGTGGACTTCAGTTATATTTTAAAATGTGAAATGGATTAGTCTCATTAGAACAGAGAGATGAATAATGAATTCTTTGAAACTGAAGTACTTTAGTTTTACTGACATCAAGTATAAATTGATATAATTTAAGATATTTATAAAGAACCAGTTCCCAAGAAAATCCAGCATATGGCACTGTTAACCATTTTATCTGTGCACCATTCTTTACTATTGGTATAATTATATATTATAGTGGGGTGATCTTACAGTCCCCAGATATGATATGTTTGGTATATTTATTTAAAATACAAAATAATTACATCTCCGTAACCAAAGGAATTTTAGAACCAAATTTATGTATCCTGTTGGAGTTTTACAATATTTATGATGTACACTTAAATGTTGACAGTCATAGTATCAGTATTTCTGTCATTGAATTTTTTTCTCACCTCTTGTAATTTCTCACTTATTTTAATTTTTGTGTGTGGTTTTTCACATTTCATTATATTCAGATAATTTCTATAGTAGATACCTTGGCACATACACAGATGTTGCAGCAAGCCTCATTTTCGTTTTGGATTTTCGCCAACTTCTTTCTCCCCTTAACAGAAGTAAGCTTTGCGGTGGATTAAAAGCCTTTAAAGAATTGTGTGGCAGGGCTTCCCTGGTGGCACAGTGGTTGAGAGTCCGCCTGCCGAAGCAGGGAACACGGGTTCGTCCCCCGGTCCGGGAGGATCCCACGTGCCGCGGAGCAGCTGGGCCCGTGAGCCATGGCCGCTGGGCCTGCGCGTCCGGAGCCTGTGTTCCGCAATGGGAGAGGCCACAACAGTGAGAGGCCCACGTAGCGCAAAAAAAAAACAAAAAAACAAGAATTGTGTGGCTTTAAAAGTTGGGCTGGGCTTATGGTGGCAATTTCCCTTTAATGTGTTTTAACTTTTTTTTTTAAATGAACATTGCTTAAAAAGATCAGTTACTAAGGATTAGATAATTCAATGTAGCATTTTTTCTGTCTATTGAGTTATATGTTGTCATCTAAAAACAAAATCTTTTCACTTCAGAATGGAAATACAAGTTCAGAAACATTTTATATTTAAAATAGCTATAAAACGTTTAGCCTTACCATAACGTATCTTGTTCTTTTTACCAGTAATAATTTATCAAAATAAAGAAATAAGAGGGTAAGTGCAATCACATCTGAATTATTTTCCTAGTTGTTTTTGACAATACTGTCGATACTCCCAAAGACTATTTAGAGTAGTCAACATAACTAAATTTATATAGCTTCTTATGTGATATAGATTCATACACTACAATATTTGTTTTTTTCCTCCCAAGACACAAAATATATTAATGGAGACCAAATAGTGGTCAGAACCATAGTATTCTATGTCTATACACCTTAAAAATATATATACATTTTTTTGCATACATATATTACATATGAAAATGAAACATTCCAATATTAACATTTGTGCCAGCATTCACTCAGAGAAGTTTAATGGTTAAACAATTTTAGAAGAATGTAATTATAAACCATATTTTGACTTATTATTACTTTTCCCACCCATAAATGTATGGAACTGTGGAAAACTTGAAGAAAATGCTTTATTTTCCTTTTGCTCCTTAGTTTCTACTATATCCTTTTGTATATGGATCAGGACTGAGCAAAATGTGTACAAAAATGTGCATTTATCAGCTCCCTCTCTCTAAACTGATTCACAGACAGATTCTGATGTAAACATTTAGAGGACCTTCTACCCTTACTGTACTGAATATATGGAGAGAAGAATGGGGTGTCTAGAAAAGGAAAATGGTCCAGATAAACTTGAGATCTAGGAGAAATTTTGTTTTATGTGTTTATTATTAATTGAACACATCAAATGCTATTTTTGTTAGCAGTATTTTGGTTTCTTTGAGCAGGAAATGATTTTTGTGTGTGTGTATATATATGTATACACTTCGCTAGGTTCACTTTTAAAGTGCATACTTGCTGTGACTCCCTTTTTCCCATACCACTTCAAACGTTAGCCTGATAAGTTTTAAGGATTGAAAATGGTGGGTTTGGGCAGAAGAATGAGTTTAAACTTTAGTGTTGTTTTTTTTTTTTAAACTTTCTATCCATAACCATTTAAAGCAGATTATCTTGAAATTAAATTTTGTCAGGCTACCAACATGTTATTTATTCATGTAATAAACATAGTTATTAGAAACCTCTTATTGCCAGGCACCATACAGGGTATCATCATTATACTGGTAGACAGACCAGACAGGGCAATTCCTGTCCTTACGGAGCTTATGGTCTAGTGAAAACAGCTGGGAGGCAGTAGGAGCGGCTCTTTAAGCCTCTGCAGCTCACAACCAGCCCCTGTTGGAAGAGGGTTAATTCACTTGTGCAAGTAGGTGACCCAGAAGTCTCACTCTGGCGTGAAGCTTTGGGAAATGAATCCTTGCTGAGGTACGCTGAGAGCAGATTGCAGTTTTCATGGTGGTTCTGCACATTCCTAACTTTTTCACAGCTTGATGTTTATTCTTTAAGAAGAAGGAAAAAAATCCAAAGACTATAAAATGGTATTTGATTTTTGCCATTTTAGTAAATTATTAATGTCTACTTGATGCTTATAAAGATGAATCTAATCACATTGTCATGCATATTTCCAAACTTTGTTTTGCAGTATACTCTAAAGACTTTTACATATAATTTTAGACCAAGATTTACCAGTAGAAGGAAAAAAGCACTAGAAACCATTAATATTGTAAATGTTATATATGCTACCGTGGTGAAAATATTTTTATCAATCATGTTATTCCATATCATTAATTTGCCTTATGGATGCTGAGTCCAGTGGTCTATCTTCCAGTAACCTTTTTAAAACAAAACAATTCTTTTTTGACACTAAGATTGTTAATTTTTAACACCAGTTGGTGGCACTAGAAACCTGAAAATTTTCAAGGCTGAACAAGAGAAGATAATCCAAACAAAGAATTTTCAGGAAAATAAATGAAAAATATAATTGTATATTAAAGATGTATTTTTCTTCTGGAATGAAATTCTTTTTTAAAATGCATATGGCTGTCCATTTTGACTATGATGAAATTTGTTTACCTTCCAAAGTTCATATATATATATATATGTGTGTGCATTGTACAGATAATCTTTAGTTTGATTATACTGTTCATTTTGTAAATATGTTTCTATATAAAATGAAGCTTTTCAAGAGAATTTTATGTATATATTGTACTTATTAAATAGGTAATGTCTATTTACCAAGTTGTATTTTACTGGCATCTTTGTTTATTTATTTATGCACACCACTTGCTAACAGACTGATTCTCCAGACTTGGCAAAACCTGATACAGATTGCTTGAATTTTCTTTTTTAAAACCAGATTAAGAATGTTTGCTTTCCATTTTTGTCTTTACTGATTACCATTAAAAGTCAGTGAACAATAGTAAGCAAACTGAATGCCACATTGTATTTTAAATTTCTGTTTAAATTATTGATAGCAAAATTCAGCCTTTTATAAAAGGCCTTTTATACATGCCTATGTGAAAATTTCTCATTGAACTTGACAAGCCAGTAATAAATTCAGATTTTCCACAAAATTATGGAACTTACTTGCCCGAATTATCCAGCTTTAACAATAAAGATCTAATACGTTCAATAAAAATATATTGAAATGGCATTAATTTCATGAAGGTAATGTGTATGGTGGATATTTCACATCACAATGTGTTGTTTTCCATTTCTCTTAACAGTTCAAGTACACAGATTATGCAACGTTCCTTAAAGAGTTTACTATTGGAAAGAATCCCCTGAAATCAGGATCCTTGGAATAAAGGTAAAAGTGATAGAATAGAGGAAGCTTTCCTGACATCCTTAATAGTCTGCGTTCAGCAACTTGTAGATTTGTTTGCAAGAGAAAGGAATATATGAAAGAAGAGGGTGAGTTATTGGAAGAGTATTGGCTTACGGTTCTTCAGTGTGACCCACAGTCGTAAAAGACCGTTCCAACAAACTTAAATCCAAGTCTGTTTTTTCTTAATAAAGTCTGCTTCAATCAATGAGTGTAGAATGAATGCACACTTCTTCAGGACCAGCAACTTGGGAGGATGCCTCTGGCTGACCAATGCTAATGCTCTTTTAATGATTCTGAGAACAGTGTGACTAGACTTGATGTCCCTGCCCCTGCAGAGATGCACCATTAATTCCTAAGTTACATTTAAGAGACTTGATTCTTATTTTTTAAAAGAAGCATCCACTTAAGTAGTTTTCTATTTCTGAAGAATTTTCAGCCTTTAAATTGTCCAAAGGCCATGCTTCTTGCCAGTCAGACTTGCCAGTCTGCCCCCTAATTGTACTTCAAAAAAAAGGATAGGATGTTAGACCTGAGAGGAAAATCTCTACCATTTAACCCAGTGTAAAAAGAGTTCTATTGAAAGTTTAGGATTCACTGAAATAAGAAAACTTAGCTTGTTGAGAGTCAACTTCTAGTTACATTTACTTGGGAACTATATTAAATACTAGAATGGCTTTCCACATCATCCATTTCACTGTGTAGTTTTTGCTTTTAATGACTAATTAAAGGCCCAAGGACAGGAAATTGTGTGTATGTGTTTTCAGCATCCTTATGCTTTACTTGTCCCAAGAAATAGCAGTTAAACCTGCCACAGTAGCTATTGTTTCTTTGGCAGTTTCTTCTTTATGAAGTCTGACCAGGGAAGATACCCCCAAATGCCCACTACCTCTGATGCCCTTGATCTAGTCTGCCTGCCCACATGAAACACTTTCAGCTCTATTCCCACCGGAGCCCCCATAGATCCCATCTCCCCCC
Source organism: Orcinus orca (assembly GCF_937001465.1). Lineage (NCBI taxonomy): Eukaryota > Metazoa > Chordata > Mammalia > Artiodactyla > Delphinidae > Orcinus > Orcinus orca. Next base: position 74,553,957 of record NC_064572.1, on the reverse strand, counting down.
AAAAAACAGGTCCCTAGGAGTCCATGCTAAAGGAGGCTGTTGCTTTGGGCTCTGAACTGGCTTCTTCCTGGATTTTGTGTTTTGTTTTGGGGTTAATTTGGGGCAAGCCTGGAGGGATTGGAGGGAGACCCTGCTGGGACTTGCCGGCCAAAAAGTCTGTTCCTGGCTTTCCTAATTGAAATTCAGAACCCACTTTCTTATAGAAATCATATTTTGAAACAGTGACTGACTAAGTCTTATCAAAATTTATGAGTAAAAAGGCTTTGTGTGCTTGCCTGTAACATTTATTACCTTTTTTCTTTATGTGGTTAAATGCCTTCTAAGCTCCAAGGCACCAACTTTCAAAAAAAGTTAAAGCAGAGGCTTGGAAGCATAACTTCATGGCAGAATGGTGCTCCACATGCTCAAGCCCCAGGTGCCTTCTGAGATTGGATGATCCAATATCACAGTCTCACAAAGGTGTTGTGAAGTTTAAGCAGTCTGAGTAACTTGTTTGCAAAGTGCATACTCTGAAGCACAAACGTTGCTGATGGTTTTTAAAGATCGCACTCTACCTGCAGGCATGACGTCGTTCCATTTCAGTAACAGCTTTGGGATAAAGCGGAAGAGGACCTTTCCTTTTGTCTTTGCCCACACTCACTGCCTCCCCCATCACACAACTTATCACACCCAAAACAACAACCAGAACTCTACCTGTGCAGAGCTGGTTTGGCTGTCTCTGAGTTTCCAGCCTTCATCGATTCCTTCAGCATCCTGCTTGGATGGGCTTTTATTTACCAAGTCAGTCAAGTGAGGAAGAGATTAAAGGGAAAAGAGAAAGTTCAGCGACATTCCTTGTCACGTTCAGTTCCTTGTCAAATTACTATTTCGCTGGTGGAAGTGCTCCATGTCATAGACGGGCTTGCCTGTGCTGTAGACGATATACCGCAGGAGGCGAGACCCATGTAATGTGGCTGTTTAGAGAGAATGGTCCATGGTGATTCCTGATCTCACTTTGTACCTTTTTGAAATTATAAGTCGAACTAGAGATGTACCAGCTTATCATATGTGTTATGTTTTTTTTTTTTTGAAGGAGGGGATTCCAGAGAGTTAAACACTGAAGTCCTAGTAGAAATTAACCTTGTGTGATTGTGTGTTGGGGGCATGGTGTAGGGGTGCAGGGTTAAAGGACTTTCAGTTTTTAAAAGAATGTATTCATATATTATGTAATTTAAAGTTGACTTCTATTAAAGCTTCCAGAAAAAGAAAAAAAGCCAGTCAATCCTAGGAAACAGAGTATACTGAAATGTTTTTCTAGATTAACCTCTGTCTTAAATGCTCATTAACAGGTAAATAGGTGTCATATTGTATTGCAGGCTGTGGAGATGAGAGGCAGAGACCTTAACAGGTTTGGGGGGATGGGTAGAGTTGGGGTAAGGACTAAGTTCAAGTAAAGGTGAGGTCTGCGGTGATGGCCTGAGGGCCATGGAGCTCATGGTCTGATACAGCTGGCTACATGATCCATCCCCCAATGAAGTTAAAAGGCCCTCTGATTGGTTCTGGACACTTGTCAGTATAAGAAAAGTAGCTACATATATGAACATGGTTTGTCCTGCGAGGTGCTCTAATGTGTTTTAGGAGTTTACCCAATGCTGTATTTACTTAACAGTAGCATTTAGAACCTAGTCTCTCTGGTCAGAAATAAATCAAATACAATGTACTGTATTGCTTTTGCATTTTAAGAACGTTTGTTTTCCCTTTGAAATGATAAGGAACACAGTTAAAGGACAAACATCACGGCAGGGGCAGGGAACAAATACTAATGAACTGCTTTGAGGGAGGCTCTGACAACCGTATGAGTTAGGAAACAGGTGCACAGTAGTTCTGAGGATCTTCTTGCTAGGGATTTGTTGAGGTGGAATTTGAACACGGTTTGGGGGTGCCTTTCACTATCCTCTGCTGCCTCCCAAAAGTCAAAAGTACTAATACTTCAGTGAGTGGGTTGAAGTCATATTTAGATTCTTTTTCTTTGCACTAATATGGTTTAAACAAAAGACCAATAATCTATTAAAGAAGATGGATGTGCAAGTTTGTGTGATTTAGCAGACTCTTAGTTGGAGACTTGGTGCCCCTCTTTTCTTCCTCTTTCTGATTGTCTTTTGACTAAGCTCTTCCTCTAACTGCAATCAGAGAAGAACAGAAATAAAATCAGTCATTTTGTTCCCTTTTAAACTCAGTAGAGATTTGCCGGGGACTCACAGTTGATAGATGATATTATAATTTTCTTGACAGTCTGGGCAATGAATAGGTGTTCCTTAAGCTTCTGAATTACCTATGGGTATACCTTTTCATGCTGCCCTGTTGGTGACTGTAATGGAGCCTCCCTTTCCTGCCCCATCTCCATCTAAGGAACCGGAGAACGCTGAGGGCTGTGAAATGATCTGGACATGGACTTGGACAACCCTGCCCCGCCACTGATGGTAAAACCTTAAACACGTCACTTTACCACTTTGAGCTTCAGTTTTCTCACCTGTAAAATCGGGATGATAAAACCTATTTTTCTGAGGACTAAATAGGATACTGAATGTGGAAGAACTTTGTAAACTGCAAAGCTCTGAGATGTGGACATATAAGCTAAGTCTTTAAAAATAAAGGGCTAATTCCTGTTTTTTTTAAAAAAACTATTATTCAAAATGTTGAAGGATGCATATATATGTGTATTATAAAAATTGTTGCTTTAATAGAATAACCTTTACAACAAAGTGAAAAAATACTGTTATATATACAACTATGTGTATATGTAAAGGAGAAGTTCTGATTGGATACATAGACTCAACAGTGGCTTCCCCTGAGGAGTGGTATACTTTCATATTTCACTTTAAATTCTTGTTTCCAAAACATTTTTCAATGAATATGTACTCTTTTTTGCTATAGTTGCCTTTTTTTTTTGCGGTACGCGGGCCTCTCACTGTCGTGGCCTCTCCCATTGCAGAGCACAGGCTCCGGACGCGCAGGCTCAGTGGCCATGGCTCACGGGCCTAGCTGCTCCGCGGCATGCGGGATCTTCCCGGCCCGGGGCACGAACCCGTGTCCCCTGCATCAGCAGGTGGACTCTCAACCACTGCGCCACCAGGGAAGCCCACTATAGTTGACTTTTAAAATTGTATTCTAAGAATCATATCACATGCTGGTACCGTAGGAGTGCATAGTAAGAGAAAGGGAGGAGTGAGGGGTGGAGATTATACACACACGCACACACACATAGTTACTATCTGGAAAGATCCTATTGTTCAGTTTCCTTATTCTCTTGAAAAAGATTGAGTTTGGAAAGAGGTAGGAGAAGGTGATGTATTGCCAATGTTCATTTGAGCAGCATTCCCTGAGAAGGTCTATAATTCAATTCTTGCTTCAGACCTTTGTGCAACCTAGAGACACCTGCAGCCTGATGCCATTTCTGAAGATGGGATGGCGGGTTCGGCGGCTGCATGATGAAAATAAGTAACGAGAAGAATGCAAGTTACTCATTTTCGAGCCAACCCTATCCTCTTGTGCACAGCCACTGAGGTGTCAGCAGGGGGAGTGTTTAGATGGCTGGAGCTTTAAAATTAATACTTGTTTGACATTGTCACATAGACTTTGTCCTGAGGGCCTGGTTCTAACTGTGAACATACTGTGAGTGTTTCACCCTTTTGTAGGAAGGAGGAAGGAAAGGGAAAAAAAGCACTATGGGGCTTAGAATTTTACTAATACCAGCCAAAGGGAGGTGTTCACATGACTTGCCTCCTGTAGCCTCTGGAGGTCAGGAGGTCTAACCCGGGTTCCAATTCCAGCCACCCCCTAGCTAACACACAAGCACTGGTGGGCTGTTGAAGATAGGAAGGCAGACGGTTAGCTGGCACCTAACCACGTGCCACCCCTGCCACGTGGTTGTCGCTCATTTTCTTAGTTTAAGAAAGCTCCACTGTCAATATTTCCTTTAGGTTCTGTGGTGCTTTCAAAGCAATATAGATAACTCAAGCACTGCTCCTGACTCAGTGTGTGTTTTGATAGAACTCAGGCTCTGTTTGCTGCCACTAAGACTCAGTCATTATGCTAAGCAAGATACATGTGTAAAATAAATTTTCCATCCTTTTCTAGAATTTCTGCCTGCTTTTGGATTAATTCGTTTGTATGATTCAATTATATCTCCAGTACTGGCTTAGGAGTTAACCCTTTTTAAAAAAATGTCTTGGGGGCTTCCCTGGTGGCGCAGTGGTTGAGAGTCCGCCTGCCGATGCAGGGGACACGGGTTTGTGCCCCGGTCTGGGAGGATCCCACATGCTGCGGAGCGGCTGGGCCCATGAGCCATGGCCACTGAGCCTGCGCGTCCGGAGCCTGTGCTCTGGCAATGGGAGAGGCCACAACAGTGAGAGACCCGCGTACTGTAGGAAAAAAAAAAAAAGTCTTGATGGTTGCCCTGGGGTTTACAAAATATCTTAAAAATATGAAATGCTTCACTTATTGGTGAGTCATCACTGTGCAGGGGCCATGTGGATCTCTGTGATGGGTGCAAATTTACAACAGGTGCTGCTGAAGCAAGCGCCTTTTCTAGATTTTCTTCTGCCTGCTTTACAGTTGGATGATGAGAAGCAAAGACCACAGGGCTCTGTGGAACCGCAGGTCTGAGAGATGAAGGAAGGCTCGAGAGAGAGCATCTAGGCTCAAGTCCAGACTTGCAGGTCCTACAGGCTAGTAAAATTTCAAAAACAAAATTCTGAGCTTGCAGACTTTTATTTTGCTAAGTGAGAATCAAAAAGAACTGCAGTTTATCACCATAATTTCATGAAAGACAGGATGTTTTAACACTTTTCAAAAAAGGCTGAAAGATTCCACTTTTCAACTGCATGAGTTTAGTTCTGCAAAACGCTCTGTTTTCTTCCTTCAGTGGAGCCTGGTATTTGAAAAACCACTGATTCACTTCAGTCGCTCATTATAAGATGAGGGAAAAGGCTCATGGGAGGAAGTGATCTGCCTGAGGTCACACCTCATCAGGCTTTTCTTTGCTCCAGAGGCACCGATGACCCTGATAGTGCCCGAAACAGTTAATACCAATACCTTATGGTTCTACAGGTCCTTGGAACCAAAGGAGTTAAGGAAGCTCTGAAGATGGAAGTTGTGTGGGTTATTGACTTATTGCCTCTCAGGTCCAAATGCATTCCGAAATATCTGCCCCGTGATCAACAAGAGAATTCCTTTAACCATCTCTCCTTTATAAAGTAAGCATGGTGTTAACCTTCCTCGGCAGAGAGCAATAGAAGCAACTTACAGGAGGAAGAAGTTTCTGGAAGTTGCTGGCAGGGGCTGGGTGTCAGCCTTGTGCATGAGAGGACATCCAGTGGAGCCTGCCCCAGGCATCCCTCTGCAACTTTGCAGCACTTTATGGTAACCGTTCCATGGCCTTCTCAACATGGAAACCAAAGCCCCTGCATGGCTACACAAAGTTACATGTGGTCCAGAGAGTTACACACAAAATAGCCCGTGCAGGTCCACACCACTGGTTGCTGACCACCTGCTCCCCAGCTGGCACTCCTACCTATTGTTTGCCAAGCAGCTCCAGACCAGCTCCATCCTGGCCAAACCTGCTAACACCTCTGCTACCCAATGGGCTGAATCACACCTTCTCCAGCGCAGTCTGAACCCCTTCCAAGTTTGTGCATCCTTGGGTTCTCTCCCTCAGCCAAAGGTATCGTACAGAATTTCCTTATATCTTATAGTAACTCTTTATCACAGTAATTCTTTGTATTAAGCTTTTGTTTAGCATACTGTATTGTTTCTGTGTCCTGACGACCCAGACTGCTACTGAAAGTGAGAGTGAAATACGTTGTATGACCTTCTGAAAAGGATCTCCTTTTTTAAGGCTGAATAATATCCCGTTGAATATATATACTACATTCTCTTTATCCATTCGTCTAGTGATGGATATTTAGGTTATTTCCATATCTTGGCTTTGTGAATAATGATGCAATGAACATGGGATGCCGATTTCATCTCCTTTGGATATATACTCAGAAATGGGATTGCTGGATTCTATGGTAGGTCTATTTTTAATTTTTTGAGGAACCTCCATACTGTTTTCCATAGTAGCTGCACCAACTTACATTCCCACCAACAGTGCACAAGTGTTCCCCTTCATCCAATCCTTGCTAATACTTATCTTTTGTCCTTTTATTTTTTTTAAAAGATTTATTTATTATTTTATTTTTGGCTGCATCGGGTCTTGTGGCACCCGGGATCTTCGTTGAGTCATGCGGGATCTTTTTGTTGTGGCGTGCGGGCTCTTCGTTGTGGTCTACGGGCGTCTCTCTAGTTGTCATGTGTGGATTTTCTCTCTCTAGTTGTGGCTTGCAGGCTCCAGAGCACGTGGGCTCTGTAGTTTGCGGCATGCAGCTCTCTATTGAGGCATGTGAGCTCAGTAGTTGTGGCGCGAGGACTTAGTTGCTCCGCAGCATGGGATCTTAGTTCCCTGACCAGGGATCGAGCCCAGTCCCTGCATTGTAAAGTGGATTATTTACCACTGGACCACCAGGGAAGTCCCTTTTGTCCTTTGAATAAAAGCCATTCTAACAAGTGTGAGTTGATAGCTCATTGTGGTTTTGATTTGCATTTCCCTGATGATCAGTGATGTTCAGCACATTTTCATGTACCCATTGGCCTTTTGCATGGCTTCTCAAAGCCCATGTTCTTTCAGCACACCTGGTTCCTAAAAATCTGGAGGAGGTACCTAACACACTACATATGCTTTAGCTAATAAACATTTCAGTTAGAAAAATAAGTCTGGAAATTGTTATAAATTACTTTAGAGGAAACTGGTGGTATTCAGAAGGCAGTGTGGCACCTCTGCAAGGACTCTGGGGTCCATTTATTCACCCATCAAACAAATATTTCCCCAGTGCCCATAAATGCCTGGCCTGATCTAGGCACAGGGATAGTACAATGAAGGAGCAGGTTTTGTCTGCCGATGCATAGAGCTTACAAACTACTTGCGAGTAGGAGTGAGGAAGAAAGAGGGCAGAAAGTAAATAAGGGAAAAAGATGATTTCCAAATATGCAAAAATTTTGAATTCAGAGCTGGGTTCAGATTCTTAACATTGTAACTTTGGGTTTTGGACCTATATCTGCTCTCTCTGAGCCTCAGTTTTTATACCTGTAAGAACACTTACAACATACATTTGTTGTGAGGATGAAAGGGGTTTATTTTATAAAGCATATAACATGGGCCTTTTAGAATAAGTAATAAGGTGTTATTACTATGAAAAAATCTTACACATTTCTTGCAAAATATCCATAGAAATCTATGCACCTCTTTTTGTTCAGACTCTATTTCTAGGATCTGATTATTCAGCCCTATAGAGAGGAAGTATTAGCTAAATTAATTACTGTGTATAAATCACTTATAATAGTGCCTGGCAAATACTAAGTACCATATATATTTATTAAATGAGTAAATGAATAAATTCTACTCTGGATATAGTTCACTGAATCCTCTTCATATCATGAGATCCATCATATAATTTTCCGAACAATCTTATATTGATAATCATGCCCATCGTACTTCAATTCGTTCAGCAAAATTTACAAAGCACATGTCCAGCGCTGTTTTAGGTGCTGAGAATACCAGCAGTAAACATTTTTAGTAAAGATTAAAATATTAGCAAAAAGCAAGTAACTTCAGATTAAGGGTAACTTCAAAATAGTTTGAGAAATTATTTCAAAATATTTTGCCCTGAAGAGAGGAGCTTTTTTCTTTTAAATTTAGTTGGCAAACTAGTTGTCATCCTATGTCAAGTGGAGTGCTTCCTTGAGCTGCTTTCAGTTGCTAATGGCGGTACCAAGAAACTGTGAGCTGTAAATACTCAGTGCTTTTCTACAATTTAAGTGGCACATAGTTGGAAGTGGGGATGAGGAAAAACGAGGACAGAATATAAATAAACTAACAAACAAGATGACAACACATTGGCTCCAGCCTGTGCTGCAGGGACCTACAGAGCAGTAAGAGACTCTCCAGGGCCTGGTTAGCACATCCAAGCTCTTCTGGCAATCTCTCTGAGCATCATTTGGTCTCATAGTTTTCTCAGAACCATGAGAGCCAATGATGAGAATTCAGGTAATTCCAGGAAGCAAGCAAGTTAATTGGAGACCTGTTTTGAGAGATTATGACGGTGAGCAATTGCTGTGTCTCAAAGACACTGCAAGGAGTGGGGGTAAGATAGGACAAGGAGCATTTCATGGCTTTTTTTTTTTTTTTTTTTAGAATTTTGGGAACACAAGAGCTTTAATTGTTCTGCTTTGTCTTTGTGGGAGAGGATTTGAATATTTATTTATTTATTTGGCTGCACTGGGTCTTAGTTGTGGCGGCATGTGGGATCTTCGTTGCAGCACGCGGGCTCTTTAGTTGTGACATGCGGGATCTAGTTCCCTGACCAGGGATCGAACCTGGGCCCCCTGCATTGGCAGCATGGAGTCTTAACCACTGGACCACCAGGGAAGTGGTGGTCCTTCATGGCATTTTGAGAAGACACCTATTATATCAGGCAGAGCAAACAATGGTCGATTCAATGGATGCATCACACCAGGGCACATGGACTATTCTGAGATCAGAGTTTCAGTGGTATTGATTGTGGCCTCGAGCAGGTAAATTTTAATAAAATCAATAAATCTGACAACACTAGCAAACAAATGCCTCCCTGACAAGGACTGGGAGCAACTTCACACCTAACTTTTCTGGAATGCCTCCTCTCTGCCTGTGCTAATCCATTGCTGTATTAATTAAAATGGCAGATGCCTACTATAAACCAGGTACTCTTTTGTTAACTCGTTTGATTCTTGCAAAAAAATAAATTTTAGAGATGAATAAGCTAAGTAAGTTTAAGCAGCATGCTTGAGGTCACCTGGCTAGTAAGTAGCTGAGTCAGCATCTGCACCCAGGCCAGCTGACTGTAGAGCTTTTGCTCTCAGCAAGGACACCAAATTCCTAGTCACCCGAATCCTCAGCTCTAGCATAGTCCAGCACCTAGAGAATGCACAATCACCACTTATCAAATAAGTGAATGAATTATAAATTATTCAGTGTTCTCTTAACTACTATTTACCTAAGCAGTTGCAAGACCAAATTATACAATGCCAAGGAAAAATTAACACAGGCATATAAACAGTATCACAATAGATCTCTGTACCGGGTAATTCAGATTAATTTGTGCAGCCCAAGGTACAATTTGCTCTGCAGGTCATTGAAAAAGAATATACCATTCCTTGATTATTACAGTATACAAAAATGGCATGTATTTCTTGCTAGAGAAATGGTAGAGTCTCTAGGAAAGATTCTTGCTTTTTGCCAGTTTTTGCTCTAGCAGGATATGGGAGAAGTCATTGACTTCAACAAACACAAAGAGCTGTCCAGGCAGTGGACTGCCCTTTGGTATCCGGACACATTTTAGTTGAAAGGAAACAGAGCTTTGTCATTGCATTTTTTTTTAACTACATTTTAAAAAAAAAAATTTATTTATTTGGTTGCGCAGGGTCTTAGTTGCAGCAGGCGGGCTCTTTATTTGTGGCTCACCGGCTCCTTAGTTGTGGCATGCGAACTCTTAGTTGCAGCATGCATGTGGGATCTGGTTCCCTGACCAGAGATCGAACCTGGGCCCCCTGCTTTGGGAGCACGGAGTCTTCTCCACTGCGCCACCAGGGAAGTCCCTGTCATTGCATTTTAATGTGTAATGGAAAACAATATTGTATTAGGACCGCTTCAAATTATATTTTAAAACATATCTTCTATTTACAAATATATTTTTATATTTTAAAAATATTTGTTTTCTGTACTGAAAAGCTCCTTTGGCAGACATTTTGCTAACAATCCAACAATATATTAAAATTTTTTTGCATTAACTACTTTGGTTGATTGATTTGCCAACAGCCAAGGTAAAAGCTCTTTGAGCTTCAACGTTTATTGGATGGGAAAGGATTACAACATGTAAAATTCCATCACATATTGTAAAATAAAGATATGGCCCCGATAGACCCAAGATTTCAAGGCCAAGTACAGTTAGTTTGCCAGTCGCCGACTTATTGACATTTCTTATTCTGATCTAATTAATCGACATGAATCAAACGTCTGTTGTAAAAGATATGGAGAAGATAGAGATAGTCAAGTAGAGAGCTATAGAATTAATCATGGGTGCAATCAATTACTGTTTGTACATCATTATTAAAAAGGAAAATTGAAAAAAAAACTTTAAGCAACCTCAAATGACATGAGTATAAGTTTTTGTGGAGTATGTTCCCTTTAATATTATTAATTTTGACCATTCTCATTACTCTATCCTCAGCAGAATGTCCTTTCTCTGAATGAAAACTAATTTTAAATGATTTAGGAGCACCCTGAGGTGACAAGAACATCTAACAGATTTAGCAACACTCGGCCTTAAAACCTCAAGTGGCTTTAAAAATTGAAAGGCACAAAACTGAATGATTTTATTCATGTCAAAGCACTAAAAAACCATGTTATGTTTGCCTGAAAATGTGTAAATTGGAGTATTTTTTATTCTGTCACATTTTGCTTAAGATTTTAAATTTCAATGTTTATTTTACTTTTTAGCTTTGTTGAAAGAATGATTTTTAGCGATTAATAAAATTAGTTTCCCAATTCATGTGACTGCATACGAGGGGCTCAGGTGCCCGACTTTGGATCTGGGCTCATTTCACTCCTTCACACCATCTATAAGTTCTTCCTTTGGAATGGTTCTGGGAAATATTCACTGAGATTTGCTAGTCTGAAATATGCTACAGATCTTTCACATGTGTAATTCACTTCCAGGCCTCTGCTTCTGTGCTAAGAAGTCCTTGACATAATTTGACATGCAATGCCAGTATGACACCCACCTCCTGGAATAAGGCTGGGTTTATTTATGCTGAGAGACCTTATATTTGTGCGTAGTGATGAGCTTGGACTATTAATCAAGCAATTTGATCAGCTTGAAAAATTCGATAAGTTTCATACCATCAAAAAGTCCAGTAGTGGGGATATGATATGAACTTGAAGGAAGCTGTGGCAAAATAGCTAAAGAGTATACGTTCTGGAATCTGACCACCTGGGTCTGATCACTTGATGAAACCTTTTTGTGCTTCAGTTTCTTCGTAGGTACAATGATGATGAGAGTAGGTACCTTGCTCGTAGTATTGTCTTGAGATTCAAATGAAATAACAAGCCTATACCATCTACTCTTTCATGCAGTTTGAGCACTGAATAAAAACAAGCTGTTGTCATGGTAGAGAGTTCAGAACACCAGCACTGAACATGGCTCTTCCAGGCAAGGAAGAACAGTGCAAGGTCATAGATACCAGGCAAAAGACTGCAGTCATGCAAATTGGCATAATGTCATTAAAGGCTGGCCTCATCCTTAGAAAAGAATCCCCAAAGCAGTACATACAGTAGAGGCCAGCCAGGGAGTTACAGTGGAACTCCTTGTGTCTAGTGATAAAGAGAGCAAGGACTGTGTGTGTGTGAGTGTGTGTAGTTTTTGTGCTGTGGATCACATTGTTATGAAGGAAAAAGCTGTTACCTGCTACAAGTTCTTAGGCAAAGTGTCCCTGTAAAGTGGGCATCGCCCCACACACCATGATAGACCCGAAGTCAGTTTTCATTGATCTCTCTGGTGAACCTCAGGAAGGATGTTTTGAAAAGCGTTTGTGTAAAACATGAAGTTAATTCTTAAAAGTTTTGTAGATAATCCTCCCTGACATAGGTACTCCTAGAAGGTTCTGTGGGACTTACGTGTAGGCTCTAACTGCCACTAGGTGGCAGAGGAACGTTATGAAACCAGCCAATCATCACACACTAGGAAGCATGCATCTCCCTTTCTTTCTCATCACCTGGCGGGAGCCCAGTCTGCAGGATCCTGAGAGATCTTTCCTGTAACTTGGGCTTTTAGTCCCCGTCTTTGCGTATACTCAGCCCCCAGACAAGTCTGTGACCCTGGATGGCTGGTACTAGCATAACCTAGCGTGTGATTCTACTGTTGCCCAAATCCCTAAACAGAAAATATCAAAAGCTTTCCAACCTTTGAAGAATTTTCAAGTCTCCTAGAGCTGGACATTTGGAAGAAAGGCAACATTCCTGCAGCACTTTGCAGATGTTTGTTAGAGAGAATGAGCCCAATGCGCTGCAGAGCCGTCTCGTTTCTGGCTGGCAGATCCACTTCTCAAACTGCCCACTCCCAGGAGGGGCCAGCAACACTACTGTTATCTAAATCTTTAACTTCTTAATCTAGTTTCTAACACTCCAAAATTTGGGAGGCTAATTTGGATTAAACTTGAGCAACTTAATCAATGGGTCTTACTTTTCTTTCTTTCCCTTTCTTTCTTTCTTTCTCTCTCTCTTTCTTTCTCTCTTTCTTTCTCTCTCCCTTTCTTTCTTTCTTTCTTTCTTTCTTTCTTTCTTTCTTTCTTTCTTTCTTCTAGAAAGCACTATTTTTATTTCTGAGCTCTGTCTCAGCTATCTCCTATCTGGAGAGAGTTTAGGATGGGATTGATCAAGCAGCATTGCAAGCAGAGAGGAAATGCCCTCCTGGAAAAAAGAGCTGCTTTAATGTCATATCACCACCACATGAAGAAGAAATCCAGCAGGCTCTGCTTTATGACTCTGAATTTTATTACATTCGCTATAGATTGCTAAAAATAACAAAACTTTCTCCTGTCGTTTATAACCATCCAATTAATTGTTCCAATTTCTGGAGAAAAACTAAAGGTAGCTAATGGAGGCCCTTGGTTTAAGAATCAAGTCCTCCTCTTCTATTTCCACATGACAGATGTGACTGAGGAATGAAACAGGGCCGGCTGAGATGACAGCAGGGCATGCAATTCATATAAAAAGGATGAGGACCTTACAGTCTGAAAAGACACCTTATCGAGGTGACAGGAAGCTGGGTTCAGAGCAGGCAACTGCGAGTGTGTCCTCTGGTGCAGTCCCCTGTCTCCTACCAGTGCCCTAAGTCACTGTCAGTTAAAGCCTCAGTGTGTCTGGGATCTGTTCAGGGCCTCCATCTCCGGCATGGGCAGTGCTCTCTTACTGATGAGCTACTAGCCTTTGGTGTCAACTGAGATGTTGCCAGACCATTTTTCTGTCCATCCAGCCCTCCCTTCTGCAAGTGACAGTGGCCATATGCTCCCTCTGGAGCTGGAGCTTTCCAGCTAAGGATCTGTTTCTCAGGTTAGGAAGAAAGTGGGAGAGAAAATCCAGCTTTCAAATTAAGGGCACATGAAATTCGGGGCTTCCAAATTAAGTCAACACAATCATTTCCTTCTTTGAAGGAACCCTAGGCCCCCGAAAGCCTGGGCTGGAGGTTCAGCCCCTCCTGCTTCCTATAGGGTTGTTGGAAACGCAGCCATCTATGAATCAAAGGAAGCCTGCGAGCGGCCCGCCTGCCCGCGGTCGGGGGCGGGGCGGAGGTGGAGAGGAAGGCAGACGAGGAGTTTCTGAGCCGGCTAATCTCTTTGTCCGGGTGTCTAGGCAGGGCTTTGAAAGGTGCCCTGGGAGTGGGGAGCGAGCTGGGAACCGCTCCCCTTAGGAGCTTCCAGACACTTTACTCGACCCGCGGCTGTGAGTCCCTTTTCACTTCCTAAATCATCGCTTGAGGATTTCCCACGGCTTGAACCACGGCTCTGCCCTTCTTTTCCTTCAAGAGCCTCACCTCCATCTGCGCCCCTGCCGTCCCCCGCCTCCCTGGGTGTAGAGCCCCGTCTCATCTCCTCCTTTGGCCCAGGGCCCCTCGCAGCCCACGGGGACACTTATCAGGCTTCCCTGCCGGGAACCTGGTCTCCTCTAAGTGGTTTTCTCTCTGGAAAGGAAAACCTCACTCATTTCTGTCTTTCTCATTCTAGACGGTTTAACCCTGGCTTGACATGTAGGGAATTTTTCTCAGGGAGCCGTTTCCATTTAATGTAGGATAATATTTGCTTTAGTAGCTGGGTATGTTGCTGGAGCTTTGGTATTAAAACTGAGGTGTATCTAGAAATTTGCAAACTTGCTTTAGTGGGGAGTGAAAAATATGGTTTTCCTTAATAAAATCTTTAGTAAAGGACTTGTGCTGCATTGGGAATGCATCAGTAGTGCGTCCTCTGTGGTGGCTGTTTAGATGGGCAATCAGCCACTGCCCCGGGGTCCTTACACCTCATTTTATGATGTTTGGGGATCAGCAGACTTAAATTTGCCTTTATTTCAAAGGCCGCTGGAAGAGAGGGAAGAGCTGCATTACTTAGAGCTTAACATGTCTAAGATTCACACACCTCCCAAGCCGCCGTATCGCCCCCATGTCACAGTCTGGGTGGGATGACAACTTCCCCACTCTGCATGAAGGTCAGAGACTTTGAGATTGTTCTTTAGTGGCATGATTGGAATCTTTGCCAGTTGTGCATATATTGATAAAAATCTAATGATCATCCTGAAAACTGCAAAGATGATGATAATGAAGACACAGAGGCATATTTTTAAGGAATCCAGTTAAAGTACAGTACTTACATTAGTAGACAGGAATGCAAATTCCCAAAACACTTAGGTTTTGGTCCTGGAGCTGGGCAGGGTACAAAAGCACTCAGGTTGGTCTTCAGCCAGAGCATGGCTGGAGAACCCCGATTGTGACTGCTGCACACATGGCTTATGTCGCTGTCACTTTCAGCAGTTACTATTTTAACCAGGTCAGTGCCTGATCTCTGCCTGCTGGGAAAGTCAGCTGTGTCCTTCCTCCAGCCTCCTTCCCACCCCAGTGGTAACAAAGGCATCTCTAGCCGGTTCAGCAGGGGGAGGGCTCTGCGCAGAATACAGCTTGGCTCCTGGGCCACCTGTTCCAGAGCTGTCTTTGGGACCGAGGGGCCTTCTCTCTGCTTCAAGAAGGCAGACCCCAGGCGTCAGGCCCACTTGGGACTTAGTGAGCGTCCCTGGGGAAGCAGAGAGGAAAAGGGGAAATGGGCTCATAATGCAAATCATTGCTCACGCCCCCAAGTTTCAGTTCTGCCTCGGAATGCAAATGAGCTCTGCCGCCACCTCCCAGACAGTAAACTGGCAGGGAAAGCCTAGACTTAGAAGTAAAGCGGTGACCCCTTCGCAGTGCCTGGTCACTTTTGGCCTGAGTGGGGGAGCAGTGCACTGCAGTTTTCCCCAAAGGAGACAAGTCAGGATCCAAGGGCTGTTTTAATTGGAATTATGTCTGCCTGAAGAAGTCTAATTTTTCTCAGGATCTTTGTCATTCTCTGTGTGTTGCTCAAATAAGAAATGTGAGTATTAGACAAATAAGGGCAGATAAGAAGGGCCGTTTTAGCTTTTCTTTGGGGAAATAGGGGGTGTGGACCCTGAATTATTTTCCAGCGCTGCCCTGCCTAGGATCAAATGAACATTTTGCTCTAAGTACTAATTGAACTAAAAGTCACCTGAAATGAAAGGAACGTTGGAATTTGTGTTTGTGTGTGTATAGCCCTAGGGCAATTAAACAGTGAGGAAGCAGTAAGTAAATCAGAGATCCATTACAGGTTAACAGCCACAAAGCAGGGCGTTTTCGCCTAAGTCAATTGTTTTATTTGATAAAGAAGTTTCAAACTGGGGCATGTGGACTAAAGTTCACTCTATTTCTTACAGGGTGTTAACATCTTTGAGCTTGTGCTAGGCTCTTAGGGCCGCCATAGCAAAAGACCACAGACTGGGTGGCTTAAACGACAGACATTTATTTTCTCACATTTCTGGAGGCTAGAAGTCAGAGATCAAGGTGTTGGTAGGATTTTTGTTTTGTTTTGTTTTGCTTTTTTCCTGAGGCCTCTCTCCTTGGCTTGCAGAGGGCTGCCTCCTTGCCGTGTTCTCCCTTGGTCATCTCTCTGTGCTCCCACAGATGATGTTCTGATGTCCTCTCTGTGTCCTAATATCCTTTTCTTATAAGGACACCAATCACATTGGATTAGGGCCACCCTAATGACCCCATTTTAGCCTAATTACCTCTTTAATGACACTATCTCCAATAGAGTCACATTCTGAGGAGCTGGGGGGGTAAGGCTTCCACACATGAGTTTGGGGGGATGCAGTTCAGCCCATAACACAGCCCCAGTTTCCTCACTGGGAAAACTGGAATAAAACTTCCTGTCCTTTCTTATGTTTAGGCTCAAATGAGATAGGGGTGGGATAGGCAGCTGAGGACAATGTGTCTTATGGGCCAATGTGAAAGTTGCATCCTCAGTATACACCCAAGGTTTGGAGGCCAAGTTTGCCATGAAAAGATGAATTTGCAAAGGTGCTACTAAATATCACGCTTTCTTAGCTATTTGAGCTTAAATGCAAATCATGTTTTCATTTATTTATTCATCACCATTGATTTCAGACCTACTCTGCTGGGCACTGGGTCAGTGTAATCCATTATCTACAGATGATGCAGAATGGCGAGTTGGCTGGATGAATTTTGTAGGAAATTTCATTAAGCAGGAGAAGACTTCTAATTTGTCTTCCTGTGCAGCTTATGGGGAGCTTCACAGAAAATATCTCTTGCCTTCAACAACTTCCCCTGACTCTTCCTTCGTCAATCACAGGAGGTTACTCAGGATCTGGAGATTCAGAAGAGCTTGGAGGTCACCCTGGGTTGGGGGCTGGAACCACACAGGTTAAATTCAGGGTGGAAAAATTCAGATTCTGTCACTCTTAGAGACTGAATATCTGATATAGTGAGGCAAAGCTGGGTTCTATGAAAAACAAGGGTCAGTTACACACACATACACACACACACACACACACACACACAGAGGAGTGTACAGAGGCCAGAAGAGTTTGCACTTGTCCTTGAGTAAAGTACGTAGCACTGGTATTTTTAACTGTTAGGGAGTCCCAAGCTGTGCTGAAGTGTGCCCCAAGTTCACAGAGGGTAAAACGACTTCATTATGCACCCTCGATCTCTCTCTCAAATTTTGAAACTTCAGAGCTGAATGAGGAGCATAAAATCCAAGCTCTGATGTCAGCTATGGGAACTCCTTCTCTGTTGGGTTCTAGTCATGTGACAGGGTGTGGGCAAGAAGGGAAATTTAGCCACACTGTCCTTGGGAATCCAAGGGCAAAGTGGTGACACCTTGATTTCTTTCTGGTGCCCAGTCCTGAGTCTGAAGTCTCGCTGTCCAGGAGGAGTCCCAAGAAGAGATAAGAAGTCCACAGCCCCGAAATAGATTCTGTGATAAACGGGAGGCGGAAAAGAGCCTGCAGTAAGTACTAAGGAGGAAGGAACTAAAGAGTATTGGAAAGTCCACTTGCTACATGACAAAAGCAACCTGGAAAAAATGGGAAGAGGGACCTCAGGAATTTAACTTTTTACCTTGGGCCAACAGACCATTTTGTAGTTCTGAAACTCCTTTGGACTTCAGTATTGCTTTATTTCCAAAACGGGACTGGAAATGGGAATGACAAAGCCAAAAATATCAAACAGCCTTGGATCCTTGGTAAAAAAACACTAGCAGCAACACATGGCAGAGCTCACCTCCCCCATGCTTCACATTTCATTGTAGGAGGAAAACCACAAGCTGAACCCTGCAAAGGCTATTGTAATTAACTCACAAGTCCTCCTGTGCTTCCTAGTGGTTTGAGTCTCTGAGGTGCTGAAGTAATGTGAGATGGGGTTACTTAATATGTGTTATGGGAGGAGGAAACAAAAACGCATTTTTAGTCTTGTTTGCTGAAAGAGTCCATTATGTCCATTTAATTTACTGTTTCCAGGTTCAAGGGAATCATCTCCACGTGACATTTATCTACGTTAATTTGGGATAAGAGGAGTTAACATGTGTCAATCAAGGTTTTAATGGCAAATAACAGAGACCAAGTCTGGCCCCTTGAAGCAGAAAAAACATTTATTTAAGTGTATTAGATGCTGTCCTAGAACCCAGGAGGGTGGAGAATAAAGCTTGGAGGCTGTATAATCAGCCACAATCCCTGACCTCAATTCTGAGGCTGTCCTGAGTGACACTCCACTGCCTTTGCTTCGGGCAAGAGACCACAGCTTGTCCTGGACCACGTCTCACACTGAACAAACTTCTGCCCTCTATAAACTGGCTATAGTGGCCACCATCCCAGCACACCCCCGAATCCTAAGCAGGGTCCTCCGGGTCCTTGCTCTCCAACGATCTTTATGAGGCTCTCCCCCTGCCTCTTTTGGGAAACCCAACCTGAGCCGATGGAAGGGGGCTCATGCTCTGGAATTATGCCTCCCCCTTGCGGTACCCCCGTTGCTTTTGCTCAGGTTGGAGTTGTTCTGTCTGGAGTGACACTTGGGGCTTCAGCTTGATGGTCAGTGATGTTTGAAGAGGTGGTCCAGACCCCTTGGTAACTGAGCCCTCTAGGCTGGGTCCCCTTGTTCTGCTATGGGCATGGGAGGCACTCCTGATTCTTTGAGCACTTGGTCTGTTAGAGCAGGCTCATGCATGTCTGAAGGAGGGACAAGTATGAAGCCTCAAGGGGCAGTATAATCTAGACTCATATCAGGAAAGAAAATTCTCCCATACACTGCAAGGCTCTTTTTCTGCAGGGACAGCCGGATTTATTTTTTATGCAGAGTGGTCACCTTGGAGGCCCACCAGATAGTAAAGGACCCCCATACTACCCTCTAGTGGCTACTCCTGTTGACAACTCTCCACAAATGCTCCTGGCACTCTTCCATCCTTTCGTTTTTCTCCATCTCCCTCTGGGGGGTAGAAGGTGGTACAGGGCCTGGTGCTACTTCTTCCCATGACTGGGTCATGTGTCACCCTCTACAGGTTGGTGGTACGAGGCCATATGTTGAACTTTTTTTGTTGTTTTTTTTTGCGGTACGCGGGCCTCTCACTGTTGTGGCCTCTCCCACTGCGGAGCACAGGCTCCGGACGTGCAGGCCCAGCAGCCATGGCTCACGGGCCCAGCCGCTCCGCGGTATGTGGGATCTTCCCGGACCGGGGCACGAACCCGTGTCCCCTGCATCGGCAGGCGGACTCTCAACCACTGCGCCACCAGGGAAGCCCCATATGTTGAACGTTTAACGTGGTGAAATAACCAGCTTGAGAATTAACTATGCCTATTTTTTTCTCAGCTGTAAGCTCATCAGGAAAAAATGAGAGGTATTTTTTCCTTTTTCTTCCAAAAGAGGAGCCAGGTTCCGTGTCCTGGATGTCTGGACTTCTCCTGTCTCAGGCGAGCTTTAGATGCCTGTGTTTTCAACAGTCTAGGTTCCTGCAGGAGATAGGACTTAACCCACTGCAAGGACAAGGGCTCTGTGGGTTGAAGGGGAGGGTGCAAGGGGTGGAGCCCCAAGGCTGGCCAGATGCAAGGAGTGAGGTTCTGAATGAAGACCCACCTTAGCTTGCAGGCAATACCTTGTGAAAGGGGACACCTTGGACAAGGGCTGGTTACCTGCAGGCCAGTGAAGGATCAGGTGCTGATCCCTGAGGCTCTAACAGGCAAGGCAAGTGTTCCCAGGTACCCAGCCTGGCAGGTGAAGAGTAGAGCACTCACCATTAACTGCCTGCCAGCACCTGGACCAGGCTGGCCTGGGCTCACGGAGCTAGTGAGGCTGGCATCTGATGGATCCACAGCACCGAACAGGTGGCCGCGGGCTGCACCAATAAGGGGATGTAAGGTGAACCAGCTGAGCACTGACCCCACGCTTAGAGGGGCCCTACTATGGCCCTACTAAGTTCCCAGGGTTCCTTATAGCCCAAGACTGGAGGTGGGAGCCCCAAAGAATAAAATGGGTACTGGACTTCTCCCTGACCCTTAAGAAACCTTATTTTGGAAGAATTTAAATTTACAGAAATGTTACAGAGATAGTACAGTGAGTTCATGTCTACTGCTCACTCAATTTGCCCCAAACTGAGGCAAATTGAGTGAGGGGTAGACATTGGGAACAAGTTACTTTTCCATGGTATGTTGTCAAAAGTCAGAACCATCATTGGTACTCTATATTAACTAAACCCCAACTTTATTTTGATGTAACTAGTTTTTCCACTAATGTCCTCTTTCTGTTCTAGGGTCTAATCCAGGGTACCGTGTTGTACTTAATCACCACGTCTCCTCAGTCTCCTCTGATCTGTGACAGTTTCTCAGTCTTCTCCTGTTTTTCATGACCTTGACAGTCTTAAGGAGGGCTGGCCAGCTATCCTGTAGAATGTCTCCCAGATTGGGTTTGTCAGATATTTTTCTCATATTAGACTGGAGCTATGGGACCTGGGGACTTGCCCTTCTCATCACATCACGTCACATCAGAGGGTACGTGCATGACACCCACATGACATCATTGATCAGGTCAGCCCTTGTCACTCGGTGAAGGAGGTAACTGCAAGGTTTCGCTGCTGTTACGTCACTATTTCCAATTCCCTATTCCTACTCTTTATAAGCCATCCGGCCCTGTTTTATTTGCAATAGAAAAATAAAGAAATGAGATGCTCCGTGCAACTGAGTGTTGTGGAACAAGTCTTGCCTGGTATATGTATATTTGAACAAGGGTTTTCTTGAAGCCCTCTGCCTCAACCAAAAGTAGCAACTCTAATGGTAGGAATTTCAGGCTCTGTGACAGTTGGGTGTGGGCGTGTGGGCTTGGGCGATAAATGTAAGCAGCGTTCTCAATCCTACCACTCAGGCAGTACCCTGCTCCTCTGCCTATATATAGGGCCAGAGCATGGAGTATTCTGTTCATAAAATCTTAGTACAGATTTGAAAACTTAGCATGCCTACATACATATCAGGGACTGTCCTTCCACTTATTTTCTAACACAGGGTGTGGGTGCAGATTTAGAAGGGGTGATGATTGTTGACCCAGGACAAATGAAGCATCTTTGGTTGAGGATGTAATTAGAGAGGAACATGGCTCCCCTTCTATTTCTAGCCCAAAGTGTTCCCAATGAGACAGTCATTCCATTTCAAAAGCAAGACCTTCCCCACATCTTTGAAATTGGAAGCTACATAAGGATGAAAACAGGTATACAACCGTCACCTGTGTTCCCGTTCATCAAGTAGAAAGGTGCTGCTTTCAAAGTCTTGTGGCCACTTTCAGCTCCAGGTATCACTTTCAGCACCTCTTATTTTCCCAACTGTTCCAATGAACCTGAGAGCTATGGATTTTCAGGTTTAATGGCTTTAGACAGAAAGTACTTCTGTGGTTGGAATCAGCAGGAAGACTCTATGAATCATTCAGAATATCCGAAACAACAGTCAAGGTAGTTATTGGAACATTGCAGAAGTTGTTTATTGGGCTTCTGACTCGTAGAGAAGCAAGGAATTTAGCAACAGATTTAGAGCAATAAAGCATGGTAATGTTTATTCACACTTTGTGCTGCCAGCATTAAAATTCAGCTCCAGAAGTCTCTGACTTAGGTCCTGAGCCGAAATCATCTCATAATATCCCTCGGACGTGGGTTGTGTGACAGCAGTTCTGCAGAAGGTTGGAGTGAGGCATAGATTTCAGAGAAGTCTTTTGAAGAGACTGGAGATCAGGAAGGGGCCTGGAGGGGGTTCTGAGATCAGGAAGACCCAGCTGAGCATCCTGAGGCCTCCTCAAGATCGAGGCTGAAGCTCACCTCACACGTTCACCTCTACCCGGGTCTTATTTCGAGCTTTCCTTTTATTTAACACCTTTTGCCGGAAGCTGGACTGCTGGGCAGAGGAAGAGAGCAAGATTCTGCCTCTGCTGCTAAGCGGCTCACAGTTTAGTGGGGGTGGAGACAGGGGGAGTGTGACATGAGACAGACAGATGAACAACTGAGCAGTTAAACCAGTGGCCAGAGTTACCCAGGTGACGAGGTGGGGTGGGGGATGGGGAAGGGGTTCTCGGCAAAGACAGCAAGGCTGAGAGAGCTGCACGTAACTAACCCAGCCAACCTCCATGGAAACAACAACATGTTGCTGCTCTTTAAAAAAATGACATGGTGGGCTTCCCTGGTGGTGCAGTGGTTAAGAATCCGCCTGCCAACGCAGGGGACATGGTTCGAGCCCTGGTCCGGGAAGATCCCACATGCTGCGGAGCAACTAAGCCCATGCGCCACAACTACTGAGCCTCCACTCTAGAGCCCGTGAGCCACAACTACTGAGCCCGAACACCACAGCTACTGAAACCCGCGTGCTTAGAGCCTGTGCTCCGCAACAAGAGAAGCCACTGCAATGAGAAGCCAGCGCACCGCAACCAAGAGTCACCCCCACTCGCTGAAACTAGAGAAAGCCTGCGTGCAGCAACGAAGACCCAACACAGCCAAAAATAAATAAATGAATAAATTTATTAAAAAAATAATCACATGGTGATTAAACTTCGTTTGGAAAAATAAACATACCAGCAGAGTTAAGAAAGTTTTGGGAAAGCATAATGAGGAGAAGGAGGAGCCTTAAATATTAAAGGAGATCTGAAAGCTACTTTGAAACACTATGCTCTAGGCATAAGAATTGATAAGTGGCTAGACAGACAGAACAGTCAACTTAAGAGAGACCCCAAACATTTTAATACTTAGTAGTTCATAAAGGAACCAACGGAGAAAGATTTGGATTATTCAAAAAATGATGGAAAATTTATTTATTTGTAAAAGATGAAAATTACAGCCTCACCCGATAGATTAAAATACATTACAGTGGATTAGCATAAAAGTAAAACATGAAGCCTTTTAAAATCAGAAGAAAATATCAAAATTGAGCACTTTCTAAGGGCCACATCAATACAATTAATTATTATGAAAAAGAATGAGATTTTCCAACAAAATAAAAGAAGTTCTTAAGTGTCTAAAGAAACAATAAGCACCCAAAAATGCAAATGACAAACTGGCAAAAGTATTTTAACACTGTGATAAAGAGTTAATATCCTTATTTTACAAGCAAACCTTACAAAATATTAAGAAAAAAACTGCACCAGGAAAATAGACAAAAAGGATATGAACAGAAGTGCAGACACCCAATGAACATGAAAGAATGTTGAATCTTAGAGATAAAGAAAGAATGCACAATAAAATTAAAAGATAGCATATTTTCACCTATCAAAATAGCAAAGATTTTAAAATAAGGGACTTAGGCAATAGGTACCATGAGCCTCGAGAATATGTTTATTACCTTTGACCCTAAATTCCGCCTTTAGGAATCTGTCTGAAAACTTGAATTTTGAAAATAACAGCCCCGTTTTTTAACTTAATTATTTTATTTTTTAAATTTATATATTTTAGTCATATTAATAATGTAAATTCACATGTATATTTTATTTGTTTTATTAGGTCCTATTTGTCAAGATAGAAAGCTATAATATATTTTAGTTAATGGGTTAACAGTTTGATTTATGACTTTAAGTAGCTGGACATTACTAATTAGCTATGTTATTTATGAAATAGCTTTTCAATATTATCACATTAAATATTATATTTGCTATGCAAAGGAAGCACAAGGTGATCCCTTTGGAAAATTTTTAACTCATCAAGTATTGTAGAAATAACCCCATTTTTAAAAAAGCAAATTCTCCTTCCATAAATTGATGCTAACTGTGGCCAAAACCCACAAAATTATATCTGATTAGTCTCCTCTTTTACGTCATTTTACAATATTGTAAAGAGAAAGGGTTTGCAGTCAACTTGTTGAGTTGCTAGTACTGTGACAACAGGCAAGTTTTTTAACCTCTGTGAACCTCAGTTTCTTAAACTTAAAAAAATTTTTTAAGTTTTAATTTCTTAATTTTAATTGAAAAATTTTTAATTTTATATTGGAGTATAGTTGATTAACAATGTTGTGTTAATTTCAGGTGTATAGTAGAGTGATAAGTTATACATATACATGTATCTATTCTTTTTCAAATTCTTCTCCCATTTAGGTTATTACAGAGTATGGAGTAGAGTTTCCTGTGCTATGCAGTAGAACCTCAGTTTCTTAATCTTTAAAATGGGATTTTGCTGTTAGATTAATTCCCTAAAGTATCAGAGGGCAAATAATAATTGCTCAGTAAATGGTAGTGTCATGGTTTCCATGTTTCCATGAGATCATTCTCTTCCAACTCCTCAACATGTGTTTGCTGATTTGATTTGAATTAACAGGCAAACCACCATTCCGTGTTTAGGAATCTGGTAGAGAATAGGAATCTGGTAGAGAGAAGGAAAGCATTTTAGAAACTTCTAAGGATCTTGGTGTTTGCAGATGAAAAGCCGGTGGGCACCATACAGAATAAACTAGTCCAAGCGCTCAGATGGAAGAAGGAAGCAGGGGCTCATGGGAAATGGTGAAGTGTCGATCAGCCTAGACAAAAATTTAAAAAAAAAAAAAAAAAGCAAGCAGTTGGCCACACCAGTTTTCAGGACATATCTATCCTGAAGGAAGTCACCAAAAATATTGCTCCACTTGAGCTTGAAAAAAACTGTCCTGAGGTTTTAGGATGTACCTGTCATAGATACATGCCTTCCTGTGAGAGACACTCATCATTTGTATCAAGATAAACTTGCCCACTGGTGCTTCTGCGTGATGCAGGAGACTTAAAACTGGTGTGGAGACTCGGTTAACAGGACAGCTTCTGGGTGAGCTGACCTCTAGCTGGCTTCCAGATTCCCACTAAAGAAAGTGGAACAGCCTGTCTTAGAGCTGGAAACTAAGGGTGACTGACTGACACGTGACAGGAACAGGGAGGGATTTCTGTCATCTACAGATTAGACCCGACCTGATTCAAGGAAGGTGTGATCTAATCTGGGACTGACTCCGTAATGCAGACATCAGGCAAACTCCCTGCCCCCAGAGACCACAGCTCGTAAAACTTCAAAGCCCGACCCACCATATCTGTGAATTCCTGGGGCTTATATTCTCACGATCCCTTCTGCCTCTGGCCTCTCTCTTCCTCATGCAGCCCCTGCTTGGCCCTCTATCAGCCTGGCCAGGAACTCAAACCCTTCAACACTTTCCACAAAGAATTCACTCAGCCCAGGCACTTCATGAGTTTAGTTGTCTTAACTCAGTTGTTCTCCACTGGGGGCAATTTTGCCCCCCTGGGTGACATTTGGTAGTGTCCAGAGACATCTCTGGCTGTCACCTCTGGAGGATGTGTGCTAGTGGCATCTACAGGGTAGAGGCCAGGGATGCTACAGGGCATAGGAACGCCCCCATGACAAAGAATTATCAAGCCTCCAATGTCAATAACGGTGACATTGAGAAACTCTACCTTAACTGAAGGTGTGAAGGTCATGGGGCTGGTGGGTTTCGCGCAGTGCATGGGTTTCTGCCATCTCTATGACTTCCTTTTCTCCTTTTCCTCTCTCTCCCTCTCTCTTTCTCTCTCTCTCTCTGTTGCTTCTCAGGAGCAAAACAAATTCCTCTCCCTGTCTCATGGTCTGCAATTCAGCAATCATCTTTAGTAGTAAAAATATGCCTTTGGAGTCTCATCCCCTCTACCAAGTAGCTGGTCAAGTTATTTCTTCCAAATACCACACTCTCCTTAAGAGGAATTCTGGTAAATATGATTCTACTATCTTATTAAATACACATGTAAAGGGACTACCTACCTGGGAAGTGGAAGAGGCTTAGACCCTCACCAATATCCACCAAATTTGAGGGTGAGGGCTGGAGAGTGTGTGTGGGACAGCGGGGGCAGGGAAGGGAGGCAGAGAAACACCAAGCTTCAGCCAGCCCTTTAGAATCTTTGGGGAGCAGTCAAGTCCAGCTCCAGCTCTTGGAATGGACAGCGGTCTCAGGCAGAGTCAGGGAACGCGGTGCTGCTGGCTCAGAGCACAGCTGCATCAGACAGAGCGTGTATGTCGCTGTGAACGCGAGCAGGAGTCTCTGGCATGTAGGTGAAACCCACTGCCCAAGGACCTATGGAGATGCCTTTCTTCCTTCTTCTCTCCCAGCCCCCTCCATGCTCTCTGACGAAGCTGCTGGACCTTCGACCTAGCAAGGTGAAACTAGAGTCAATCTCTTTACTTGCGTAAAAAATTCAAACAGGTGACCCAATCATTTGGAATGATTGCACCTCAGCTCCCAACCCTCTTCTCTCTGTGGAAGGCTCAACTCAGGCAGAATGCATGAAACACAGTGGGACTCCACACTTCTAAAGAAGGGGACCCATCCCAGGAATCAAGCAAATATGCAAAATAAACTATGAAATCAACTCAATGCAAAAAAAAAAAAAAAAGCTAATTTGCATTCTCAGTAAGATCCAAGAGGACATGGCTGCTGGGAAAACATTCAAAGCAAATTCGAGGAGGAGATATCTGAGAGCAGAAGAGGCAGCCTGGAGATGAAAACTGTGATTTTGCCGTATTACAAACCCCAGTGGAGGCACTGGGTACCATAGAAATGTAAACCAGGACAGGAGAAGATAAGGTTAGGAAAGTCTCCCAGAACCCACAGGAAAAATAAAAAAGAGATTATGGGGCAAGTTTAAAAGCAATAAATGTTATTTCAAAAAATGATTGGGGAATAGAAGAAGGTGGAATGGAAGCAAAAGGGGGGGGGAATGATACTCTGAAAAGAGGGGACCAGAGAGAATGATCTTAGAAAGAGTGAATACAGATCTTACGAGGAAATACGACGTATCCCGAGAACAGGCAGAGGTAAGCCTTATGAAAGCAAGATTCAGTGAAGAGTGAGGCTTGTCTGGGCCCTGCCCACTCTGGCCACCAGCATCTTGACAGCAATATTTAGACAGTGTCTGCACAGCCCACACATTCTCCTCTAACCTACAAGATTTCTCTAATCGGGAGCTTTAGGTAGACAATAAAGAAGATCTGATAAGAATAACTAGAAACCACTGTTATTAAATGAGAATTGCAGTTTACTGCAATTAACTGAAGAATAATTTATATTGTGCATAAGCATTTCATGGACATATGTAACCTGCTCTTCTGATGTAGATGATTACTGTATTAATTCCCTGGGCGTGGGGGTTTGGTAAAAACCCTGGGAAGGGGTGGCTGAGAAAACAGTGCTTATATTTCTGTGGTCTGGGTTCCTCTTCTGCCTGTGTCCAGGCATTGCTGGGCCTCTTCTGCAGGTCCCGTGCTGGTCTGAGAACCAGGGTTGTCATGACTAGTCTCATTTCGCCGATGCCTTTGTTCACCATTTTTTTCTGTGTTTTAAGTGCAGTCTTCTCACCAAGGCTGGTGCTGAGTCTGCCTGCCTGTTCTTGCTGCCTCTCGCCTGTGTGTGATCTCGGTGTTCTGCCCCTTGTCTGCCTGCTATAAGGTGCAATGTTTAGCTCTTTAGAGTGTGCATACGCTATGCCAGTGCAAGGGGTTATCTGCTTTATTTGATGGGTAAAATCAATTCGTCGTTGGAATGTGAGATGAAGACGTACCCACAGAGAGCTGGACTCTGTGACACACCAGCATCCAAGGCTTGTCACCAGACCCTGGAGAATAAGCTCCAGGGTAGTGGAGGTGACCCCTAGCTCAACAGCTCTGAAGTTAACAAAGGTGAACTTAACAGCCAATCGGGAGAAATTGACCGGGAGATTGCATATCCTCTGCGGAGGCTGGGAAACCCACTCAATTCCTGCCCCCTTTGGCAGACCCAGAAAATTCCTGTGGCTTTGAAGTCCTGAGTGGGAAATGGGAGTCAGATAGTGCTGGAATGCCTTCAGAAGAACAATCGAGAAGAATAGATCATGGAGATAGGGTTGAAGGACTCCTACTTTTCATTTTTATTCTTATGTACTATTTAGTTTATTTTGCCAGGTACATATTTTGTTTTACTATATATTTAAGCTAGTTAAAACAAAACAAAATAAAACAAAGAGGAATGGCTGGCCAGGATGGAAGTGGTGGCAGGCTCAAAGCCTAGGAGGCGAGGTCTCTAAGTCATGTAGATTCCGGAGTCCACCAAAGCCTGACGTGAATGGTACGTTAACCAGGAAGTAGGAGATAGCCTGGAGCCTTGAGAAGCCCAAGAAGCCTTGACTGTGGTTTTGATGTCCACGCGCACAGCCCATGTCCTTACAAGACCAAGTGTGGTAGATTATCATGGCAGTTGTCCTTAGTGAATTCCACCTCCACACCCTTGGGAGACTCCTCCCACAGTGACTCTGGCTTTGGCCAAATGACTTGCTTTGGCCAATGGGATATCTGCAAACATGGTATGGGATGTTTAAAAAGTTTGTATTGAGGTTTGCCTTATCAGAACGTTGCCTGCCTGTTAGAGACACGTGACCCAGTTGACAGCCAACACCAACCACCAGACATGTGTGTGAGGCCATATTAGACCACCCAGCCCCAGGTAAGTTGCCAGATAGATGACTTCAACTGCACGAGGGCCTCTAGGCAAGACCAGCCCAAACTGCTGACCCACAGAATAAATAGAACGGTGGTTGTTTTAAGCCTCTAAGTTGTGGGTGGTTTGTTATGCGTTAATATTTAACTGATATACCTGTCAGATGTCTCCTTACGTTTGCACCTAGTACCTTGCTCTACACATACTATATGATCAATAAATGAATCCTCCTACAGCTTTTATTTAAGGGGGTACAGAATGAGAGAATGAAAAATAGTATAGAATAGGGAGGGTTGGGCCTCTCATCTCCTGGTGACACCAGTTTATCTCTAGATTAGAGATCTTGTCTTATATTACCAGGTTTAGGTAAAAATAGATGATATTGATGAGTTCTGTTTTTCCTCTAATTGTATTAGGAGGTTAGAAATGTGTTTTCAACAATCGAAGGAGAGAAGTTTACCTGTTCCCTACCTGCATTCTCCCCTCCAATAAGATAGTCTGAGGGCTTTGGGGAGAAGCCTGGGTAAAGGGTCCATGGCACAGGATCCCCCAGGCTACTGGGCTGAGTCCTTCCTTGGGAACACAGCAGGCAGTGCTGGTATGAGGCACTCAACAGAGCACATGCCTAGATGCCACCGACGAACTCGCAGTGCTTTCCTCCCTTCCCAAGGAGAGGAAAGGAGGAAAATCATGCTTACTGCGTGGCACTGCAACTGAATTTCATGAGGAGAAACATGGCTTTGTAATTTCAAAGTAGAGTCTTTGGTACTCCCAAACAAGTAGTTTGTCTTTTGGCCCCGTGTTTGCATGGCCAATTATTTAAATAATTTGTTAATGATTACGTTCATAATGATTGATAAGTATAATTGAAAAATGAAACAAGCAGACTCTATGTTAACTATAGCCCTTTTTATCAGAATGATTTATTTAATGAATCATATCTTTCTTATCTCTTCTCTATGGAGAGGCCAACCTGGCTGCAATTCAACTTTCTCAAATATGGTTGCCCTATTTGCACCCAAAGAAATGCAATGCATGCACAGATCTGTCTTAACCTCTGAGGAAGGTTAACCTTTTCTTCTTTCCTGCCTTGCCCACAGCGGAAGAAGCAGCAGTCACGTGAGGAAGTTTACCGTGCAGGTGCTACTTCTAAAAATCTTTCAATAGCCACTACGACATCAGGGACAAACCCCAGGACAGTTTTTGCCCAAGTTACCATTGAATGGCATCCCAGATGGAGTACTTTCCTTTGGGGCATCCTAGGGCTGCCATCTGGGTTTATGTCCTTGGTTAGCTTGAGACTTTGGGGGCACATCAGACTTTGCTGTGATTGGACATCAAAGACTTGAGCTTACAGCACCTTTGGATGTTCAGCTGAAAACCTCCTTAATAATGGGTATCTCTGATTGTTACACACAATTTCCAACCTTTTACTTATTCAGTAATGAATCAATCAGAAAACAACTGCCCATTTTGAATGATCCAGTTTGCTAGGTGTAGTAAGCTACCAAAGCAAAGTAAAGTTTCTGGTCAAGCACATGAGTGTTCTACGTATTAGAAAAATAAAGTCGAATCAAGAAAGGTAAGAGGAAAAAAACCCAAACTGAATGCAAATAGAAACACATGAGCCCCAATGTATTGCAAAGGAATAACACAACCATGCTGAATAGGCGTGGGAGAGGGGAGAACAAATCCGGGTGATTTTGAACATAGTGACTGTGTACCCTCAGTCCGGGAGGAACAAAACCTGCCAATAGATCTTGAACTCTTTTCAGAAGGTTTGTTTTGTGAAGTGACATGGGTGTGGCAACAAGTGTCATAGAATTGAGCAAATGAGTAAATGTGCCAATATTGGGGGATCTGGAGTCCTTACTGTGGAGGAAGGGGTGTGCAAATATCGAATGGAGGAAAGCAAGGAAGCACCCTATGAGACTGGTCTGGAATCAGGTGCCAGTGAAACTCATGATTTCTACTCTTCACTTCTGAGCTTGTTTTGAGTCCTTGATCTCTTGCCTCTGTATCTCGGTCGATCCCATTCCCATCACAGAGAACTGCCTTCCTATCACTGCAATGTATTCAAACCAGCCTCTTCTTCACCATGTCTTCTATCTTCTCTCTCCCTGGATGGGAGCAATTTCTTCTTCTCTGAACTTCCATGGTTCCATAACTGAAATTCCATAACTGAAATTCATGAAAAAGCACATTCATGTCTGTCTACCTTAGAATAAATTATTTGTGGGTGTATAATCTTACCTACTATAAGCACTTTTTGATGAAGGACCAATGTCTGATTCTTTTTTGCTTCTCACAGGTGCCAAGGAATTCAATAATGACTTAATGACAGAAGAAAGGAATTATTTTAAGGAGAATAAATGCAACGTTCTGCAAAAATCTGAAAATCTAATTGCACTTGGACTAGAGAGGGAAGATGTGCCCTGATGATAAATCTTGTTTTTAACAAGCTCATCGTGGGTCCACAGTGTGATACAGCATTCAGAAAGCTAGTGAGGTTGCAGGACACAATGGCAAATGTGTAGTTTTAGAACAAGGGAGGTGATTGGGCCATTAGCAGACTATTTTCTGATGTTGGATTTTGTGGTGTTGTGTTCAAATATTTTCTAATCATAATTTAAGAGCACTGTGAACAGCACTGTCAAAGCCATGTCACGGGCAGTATAGGATGAATAAATTGTTTGGACTGGAAGTGAGACTCCTGGGGAAGGGAGGTGGCCAAGGAAAGGGAAGATGCATTAAAATTGTCTTTAAATATCTAAAAAGAAGCTATATGGCAGAGGGATTCCATTTATTTTGGGTCATCCCGGGGAACAGCTATAAGCTCAATTTTGGTGGAGATTGGTGGGAGGGAGATTTTTGTCTTGGCAAAAGGAAGGACTTTCTGACAAATAGGGTTATCTAACTAGGAATGGGCAGATTGGGTCAGGTATTAATTTTCCCCCTCTTGGCAGTGGTTTGAGAGAGCTAGACAGCAATGGGGTACAGGTTGGGGTCAAACTGGATGACTTGTAGATACCTTCCACCTCTAATTTCCTATGACTCTATGATGCTAATGAAGAAGAAACCCAAGAAACACTGAATGAACAAGACAGTATGTGACTGAATGCTCAAACACGATGTATAGCCAATGAGTAGGAGAGGAACCAGGAAAGGAGCAGTAGGGTCCTCGGGCTGGGTGTCATGGAAAAATTTGGTGGAATGAGTACAGGGAAGGAGGGATGGGACCTTCTGGCTGAAGGTCTGGCAGAAACAAAGGGGAAGGGCTGTGCACAGTGGTGAGGTGGAGCTGGGGACTCGGGGCCAAGAAATGATGTTCTATTAGAATGTGGGGTCGAACTGTGCTTTGAAAGTTTATCAGAGGAATTAAGGCAAAAAAAAAAAAAAAAGAAAAAGAAAAAATACAACCATGCCTTGGATTTGGAGCTCTAGCTTCTTATTTCTGTCAGTTACTAGCTGAGCAACCATGAGTCAGTCACCTTTTCTGGACCCTCACTTCACCACTTTGCAAATAAGGTGTCCAGATGAAATGGCTGAGATTCCTTCTGCTCTACAAGGTAGTGACTCTGAGATACATTATTGGCTGCCATTGTAGATTCATGACTGAAGGAGGGAAATGAGAGGAGTGTGTTAGGAAGATTAATGTAATATGCAGGGAAGATTGAAGGCGGAAGAGAAAGAACAGCTGAGAGGCAATTCCAGTCACTGTTTCTCAAAATAGTATCATTCAACTTTAATATTGTTTACTCAGTTTTATGTCAAAATGCCAGGAAGCACGAAGTTTGGTTCCTCTATACGACCTGACGACTTGGTTTCTGGGTCAAATTAATTTCCTGTCCTCCTGAGTAATTAAAAAAAAAATGCAATGCTGGTACAATGACTCTAAACACTGCATCAGGGACCTGAAAATTCTGCGAGTATCTCTTTTTCCTATTCTTTCAAGAGCACGGTTTCAACAATGGCTCACTTAGCAGAATGTTTCTCTGTTACCACATCCTGCAAAATATTCAGTACCATCCACAAAAGTATTGAGGCAGACAGAGGAATTTTAGCACGTCATTTTTTCTCAGCAGTTCAGCAGAGATGGCCTAATCCAAACCTGGCTGGCCATCAAGCTAAGAATACTGAATTCTTCTCCCTGTCCTTTTTCCAGCAGGCACTTTGGGGATGAAGTTTCATCCTGAGTTAGTGAAGAGTTATGGTCATGACACTTCGCTCTGGTTCTTAAAATAAAATGCTTTCCACAGGGAGCTGAATGCCCAGGGCATTCGGAGACGGAGACTCCTCTCAGGGTCGCTGGCTTGCAGTTGGACAGACTGAGAGGGAAGGAAAGTCACGGCCACCTTACAGTGACTGTGACTGGCAGGGGGCATGGGTGGGAAAGAAGGGGAGGAGAAGAGTCTTTGATTGCCGTGACTGGACGCTTCAGTGAGCTAGAAACACTAATGAGAGAACCATTAGGTTGTAGGTCAGTGGCTGGAATGTCGTCAGAGCGGGGCCTGACCATGATGTTACGTGAGTGCTGCCCAGGGACTCACCAGGGAGGTGTGGGAAGCCCAAGGTGACCTAATGAGCTGAACAGGAGAGCCTGGGAGGGCCGCTGGGAGCACCCTCTGTCAACCACTCTGGATGGGGAGCAGCCATTCCAGTCTCATATCTGTCTTCCTTCCTTTTCCGTCTTGGTTTCTTCCCCCATCCAATGCTTGAACGGAAAACAGATTTGGGAGAAGGAGGATTTGGGAACAGTCAAGTCCAGGTGGGGTTTGAGGTCTGTCTGATGGTTTCAATTTCTTACTTGCATCAAGCCCCAGACTTGGTGGGTGAAATCAGAGTGAATTGTGGGTTCATGCACTCTTATCATTTTTGGAACAAAGTATCCTTTTTTTTTTTTTTTTCGGTACGCGGGCCTCTCACCGCCGCGGCCTCTCCCGCCGCGGAGCACAGGCTCCGGATGCGCAGGCTGAGTGGCCATGGCTCACGGGCCCAGCCGCTCCGCGGCATGTGGGATCTTCCCGGACTGGGGCACGAACCCGCGTCCCCTGCATCGGCAGGCGGACTCTCAACCACTGCGCCACCAGGGAAGCCCCAGTATCCTCTTTTTAATTTTTCTCTTATTGACAAAGTGTGGTCCATGGACCAGTGCTGATCTGTGGGTGTTTTCGTTTTTTGTTTGTTATTTTACTACTCTACAATGAGATAACCACAGAACTTAGGATAAAGCTTCTAGAAATGTATACAACAATTTGGCATTGCTATGACACCTACACACACTTTTATTGTGTTCTACCAATGCATTGGCCACCAATGGATTGGAAACTTTAGGAAAGATCCCTCTACTGCAGATAATGTGAGGAGCACTGCTCGATGCTCTATGACTTCATCAATAAAATGTTTCCTTAGGGGGCTTCCCTGGTGGCGCAGTGGTTGAGAGTCTGCCTGCCGATGCAGGGGGACACGGGTTCGTGCCCCAGTCCGGGAAGATCCCACATGCCGCGGAGCGGCTGGGCCCGTGAGCCATGGCCGCTGAGCCTGCGCGTCCAGAGCCTGTGCTCCGCAGTGGGAGAGGCCACAACAGTGAGATGCCCGCGTACCGCAAAAAAAAAAAAAAAAGTTTCTTTAGGGCCTATTACATGCAGGTGTCAGTTCTAGGGGCACAAACCCCCGAGAAGTTCACAGTCCTGGCTTTGTATGGCTGGCTCATGATTTGAGGGTGATGGTCTAGTCCTTCCCTGTGTCATTCTGGAAGGAAATGTGCCATATTTTGATCTTCTTTGGTGTCTACCTAAGTCTCTGGCACAGTGCTGAGAACAGAGTAGACACACACATGTGCTTGTTGAATGAAGTTATTGCTCTGCATTCATGGGAAGAAAAATGAGATAAAAATTTCAGAGCAGTATTTGGCTACAGCAGGTAGGTGATCTCTTGCCTTTCTGCCTCCCTGCTCTTTTTTTATTTTCTTTTATTAAAAAATTTTTTTTTGGCTGCTCTGCACATCTTGTGTGGCTTGCACGATCTTCCTCCCCTGACCAGGGATCGAACCCAGGGCCCAGGCAGTGAGAGCGCTCAGTCCTAACCACTGGACCGCCAGGGAATTCTCACCTCCCTGTTCTTCCTACACACCCATTCTGAGATAAACTTCAGGGCACACAAACAAACATGGACTGGAAGTGGCTCTACTGCTGACCTGAAATAAAAACCCAAATCTAAAAATGACTGGAATCTATAACGAGTCATCAAAGGAAGTTAAACTCTTGCTAGGCAAATCATATGGTCTTGTTTACCTGTTAATTATTTTAAAAAATTTTGGGGGGTGACTGGAGGCAAGGGTTCCTAAATAGATATGTACACCTTTGGTGCCAAGAAATGGTACATGGATGATTTCATTGTGCTGCTGAATGTCAGGAGCACCCAACAATCTCGATAGGGATCAAAGCACAGGAGAGCCTTAAAGAGGCCTTGGCAGTCAGCTGCCGCTCTGATTCTCTTATTTCATAGAAGAGGAACTGAGATGCTGAGAGAGTAAGTGGCTTGCCTTTTGGCAATAAATTGTTACAATTTTCAAGGATTTATGATGCAAACGTAACTTACTCTGAGCTAAAGTTTGATAATACAGAGTCTCACCATTAAAAGGAACTCAAACGCAAAGGAAAACCTCAATGATTTGACATTTATTTAGGTCAGAAGAAGGCCAAATACGTAAGTTAGCAAGAGTGTGCGTCTAAACTTGAGAGAGAACTTATCATGGGAAGTATCAAGCTGAGAGCATGAAGTTATGAACCCTAGGGCAGACTGAAAAAAAAGGGTTTAAGATCTACTGGAAATTGTTTCCTAAGTCCATTTTTATTAGTGTAAATGTAATATAGCATGAAGAGCTCCCCTAATCTTCAGGGTGGCCCGTGTTTGAATCTTTCTGACAACACTCTAGTGCAGAGTTTCTCAGCCTTGGCACCATTGACATTTGGGGATGGATGACTCTTCGTTGTGGGTACTGTCTTGTGCATTGAAGGATGTCTAGCAGCATCCCTGGCCTCTACCCAGTAAATGCTACTAGCACTCCCCCGTTGGGACAACTGAAAACGTCTCCAGACGTTGCCAAATGTCCCCTGGGTGACAAAATTGCCCCCAGTTGAGAACCACTGCCTAGTGGTGTGGTTACTTATAGTTGTGGTAGAATTAAAACCTTTCCAGCTTAGCATCATTAGTCATTAGGGAAATGCAAACTAAAGCTACAGTGAGGTATCACCCCACACCTATAAGAATGGCTATGTTTAACAAAAAAGACA
The DNA here is from genome assembly GCF_937001465.1 of Orcinus orca. Taxonomy (NCBI): domain Eukaryota; kingdom Metazoa; phylum Chordata; class Mammalia; order Artiodactyla; family Delphinidae; genus Orcinus; species Orcinus orca. Next base: position 74,518,470 of record NC_064572.1, on the reverse strand, counting down.
ATACCAAGTACTGGCAGGGGTGCAGGAAAACTGGAAGTCTTATACACTGCCAGTGGGAATGCAAAATAGTGCAACCACTCTGGAAAACAGTTTGGCCATTCCTTATAAAACTAAATATGCTAAAAACTAATAAAACTAAAAACCTAGAGAAGACCTGAAGAGAAACATTGAGAAGTAAATGCTGAGCTGTTGTTATCACTTATTGTGTAACTTTACTGGCAAGAGCAAAAGAGCTCTTTAGCCATTCCCCCCCCCCAACCAATGTTAAATTATATACAAATATATGTGAAAAGGTCAAGGGAACATAAGTTTGTGAACCTGTACTTTTCAGATTTTTTTACCTACACACTCAATGTTCCTATGAGGCTTTGCTTAATGACAACAAGAAAAAAACCTAAACATACACTTATTATGTGAGCCAGAGGTCCCACTCTGAAGTATTTATGCAAGTAAAGTGAAAACTTACATTCACACAAAAACCTGTATGTAAATGTTGATAGCAGCTTTATTTGTAATTGTCAAAAAAATAGAAACAACTTGAATGTCCTTCAACCTCTGTATGGATAAGCACTTTGGAACATCTATACAGTGGAATACTACACAGCAACGAAAAATAACAAACTACTGATATATACAACAAGGTGGGTGAATCACAAATATATTATGTTAAATGAAAGAAGCTACAGAATGTGTGATTCCATTTATAGACATCCTGGGAAAGGCAAAACTGTAGGGACAGAAAATAGATCGTGGTCACCAGAAGCTGGAGGTGAGGGAGAGGGTCGCCTACAAAGGGCCCAGGGAAATTTTTTTGGGTGATGGAACTCTTTGATATCTTGATTGTCATTGTGGTTACCTGGCTGCATGTGTTTGTCAAAACTCGCAGGACTATCTGCTAAAAATTACATGGAGGACTATCAACTTCCTCCATGTAATTCATACATTCTACTCTATGTATTAATTTTAAAGCATGAAAAAGTGTGCCAGGGTTAAGAGAATTAAGTAAGCTAAAACAAATACAGTTCTCAATCTTTTCTAAGCTGAAAACTCATACTGTTCTTAGTAAACTAAGTAGAACACAAACAGCAAAATGTTGCTTCCATAGCAAAGGCCCAGACATTGTGCTGTCACATTCCCCAGGTACACCAAATGGCCTGGACAGTACGTGGCACACACAGGAAAGAGGCAGTCCCTGTCCTACAGGTAAAACAAACCTACTGTACCAAGCTCTGGCCCATTAACTGGCTTCAGGCAGGTCTGGCTCCTTTCTGGTTTTGTTTTATGTCTTTGTTCACACATTTCTCCTTGGAAGAAAAGAATGCCCTTCTCTCTCATAATCTCAATACTGTATTTCCCAAGTCCCACCTCTTTACTGAGATCATTTTTTAAAATATCATAGGCTGTATCTTCTCTCCCTTTCCTGAACTCCTGCAGTATTTATTGCCTGCATGGTTGAGCAGACACTTCCCATATCATTTTCCTTAAACCTATTTAGTTTTCCGTTCTGTGCAAATATATGCATGTCCTATGTTCACATGTTGTTAGAGGGGGTCCTGAGCAAGTGTCTAGTAAGTGTTTCACGATGACGATGATGATGATGATGATGATGATGATGGTATCAAAGCAATGGACGGCCTGGTTCTTTTCCGGTTTAAGGATATACTTCTGCTTACATTGGGGTTTTTTAAAAGGCCAGATTTGGCTGCGAGAAGCAGTGGAAAGTGGATCTAGAGGGACAGAAGGAGAATATCCAGCATTCCTCTTAATTACCTCAGTGTGAGAAAGTTATGCACATGAGAAATCAAGTATCTTAATTGGTAAATTTACTCATCTTGAGATAAGAGTGTATGTTTCCAGCCCCGCTAAGCTAAATTTAGGGCTGGGGTTACAGTTCCCCAGACAGAATATTTTCTCCTGTACCCACGCTGAGCTGCCAGGAATAATGATTTTAGGTGTAAGACTAAAAAGTTCTCCCAGCAAGCTGTCTTCAAGGTCAAGGGGACCATCTGGAGCTGAAATGAGAGATGAACTGACAGGCAGGGAAGGGCTGAGTGAGGCAGAGCTCACTGTGGGGATAATTGGCGTCTGGCCCCCCATGTTTGAAACTCTTCCCCTTATCCTTACTGTTCTCCATTTATTTTCTTAAAGATTAAAATGCAAAGAAAATATCAGTAAAACAAACTGCAATAAGAGAAGCTATAATAAAAGATAATGTACTAAAAAATAATTTCAATACAGTAAAAAATGAAAGTGCACAAAGGTCAAGACTTCTGTCGTACTGGAAAGTTTAGAAGATACAAACCAGTGACCTAGGTTGTTGAAGCAAAAAATCCAAAAAAGGGCTTCCCTGGTGGCGCAGTGGTTGAGAGTCCGCCTGCCGATGCAGGGGACACGGGTCCGTGCCCCGGTCCGGGAGGATCCCACATGCCGCGGAGCGGCTGGGCCCGTGAGCCATGGCCGCTGAGCCTGCGCGTCCGGAGCCTGTGCTCCGCAACGGGAGAGGCCGCAACAGTGAGAGGCCCGCGTACCGATAAAAAAAAAAAAAAAAAAAAAAAAAAATCCGAAAGGATTCTTCTTCGGTGAAACTTATAGAGCGCCAGGTAAAAGGTCCAGTCAAGGCCTAGCAGAGGGCTTGGTCCAAAGGGTCTCTGCTATCCTGGTTCTTTGGTTTCAGCCACAGGTGGGCATCTGAGGCTGGAAACACCCACAAGGTTGTGTTCAGGTGTGTATGGTCAGGCCACTCAAGATGGCTGTTCTCTTGCTCTCTGTCCACCCCCTGCTCCACCAGTCCCTGCTTCACTCACATGACTATCCAATGCTCTTAATTATAGGGCTTAATTAGTCCCGGTAACTGATGAGCCCACCTGACGTCAATTCCCCTATAAATGGGAGCCTCCTCCTCCCCCCACCCCCTCACTGCAGTAAAGGCTGCTGCCGTGTCCTGCCCGTTGACCCCCTCACTGCGGTAAAGACTGCTGCCGTGTCCTGCCCGTTGACCCCCTCACTGCGGTAAAGACTGCTGCCGTGTCCTGCCCGTTGACCCCCTCACTGCGGTAAAGACTGCTGCCGTGTCCTGCCCGTTGACCCCCTCACTGCGGTAAAGACTGCTGCCGTGTCCTGCCCGTTGACCCCCTCACTGCGGTAAAGACTGCTGCCGTGTCCTGCCCGTTTACCCCCTCACTGTGGTAAAGACTGCTGCCGTGTCCTGCCCGTTGTCTGCTGCGCATGGTGGGGTGTCGCTCCAGGACGCTCTGTGTAAGATTCCCTGTCCGATAAATGATTGATCTCTGTCGCTTTCTGTGGGTTCTTTCTTTGGTCTCATGGCTGGGCAACTACAAGTCTTGTAGGCCTGTGCTCTATAGCCCAGCAAGGTGTTTTCCCCAGAAAGCCAAAGATCAGTAAAACTCAGCTGAAGCTGTGATCAGGCCTCTCCCTCTCTCTAAGCGGCTCTACCCCAAGCCAGGGTAGATTAAGCCCATGTGAAACCTCTCATACATAGGACGTAACCCTTTGGATTTCCAACAGGCAGAGTGTTGTCTTTGCTGACTTCCACTGAAACCCCCATGGCCTTGGTCAGAAGTTTGCGGGCAAAATAAAAAGTGGATCATAGAAGGAATTGCAGAATGTTACCTAAAAGGATGAGTTTAAATGCCTACAAATATTTATTCTATTTCAGTTCCCTCTGGTATAATTCCGCAGAGGTCAAGTTTATCAAAACTCAGGAGTCTTCTTCCCTCCAAAGTGGATGACACGCTGAAGATGTTTTCTTGGAGCAAGAAGGGGTAAGTCTGTCCTCTGAGTTCCAACTCTCACGAAATTTAAAAATGGTAAAGTGACACACTGGAATTCAAGCTCGCAGATCCCACATTTACTAACAGATAATAATGCTGGAAGGATTGTGGCTTCAAAGAACATGTTTTGGAAATTATGTAAGTATTTATACAATGGATTATGAAAACCTTTTAAAAACAAACTTGGGTATTTACATCACAGACCTTCAGACTCCAAAAAAGTTGTTAAGCTCTGTGTGTCAACTGCCATTCGCTAGCATGAAGTCTTTTAAAAAATATTGCCTTGCAATGAAGTAATGAGAGAAAACCGCAAGAAAAATAAGGTTCATGAGCCCTCCCTCCAGACCACTACTCTGCATAATTTAAGGGGTAGAGAAAGAATATCTATCAGTGTAGGGAAATTACAAACTGTGACAAGAAATAAGGATAGAAAATGGAAGCGAGCCCTAACGTAAGTAAACTGAAACTTCATAAAAAGGGAAGAACGTATTTACTTTTTCCCACTTTAATAAACTTTGTGGGACAAGGGATGAAATGATTTAATTCTGGGAGGAAAAACATGCACTTTTCATCTTCAAAGCACTTTCATTTGAATAAAATAGCTCCATGAAATTTAAAAAGTATCTAGTTTGATTAGCACTCATTGTAATTTTTTAAAATGTTGTGCTTTTTAATTTAATAGATCAGAGACCCTCATGATACACTTGGAGGTTCAATTAAGTGCTTTTAATGTCTTTTGTCCATAATAATCATCACTTTAATCTTTCATTATCTAATAGGAACACTTGCCTATGGGAATCATTCTTTTTTCTTTTCTTTTTTTTAAAAAAATAGTTCTCTAAACTAGTGGTCACTGGGACTCTGTAAGATGTAGAATGCTGGATCTCAAAACAGATTGGCTGGAAAATAGCAGGTTGTAGATTAATACCAATTAATATAATGCCTATAACATTTAAAAAGTAACAAGACAATATTCTATGATGTATCTATGCATGGTTTAGGCACAAAATCTCGGGAAAATATGCTTATTAGATTCATGATAGAAGTTGCCTCTGAGGAGGGAGAGGGAGGAATGGTGCTGGGCTGGAAAGCAAGGGGCTTCAACTTTATTTTATTTATTTATTTATTTAAAAGCTCTTGAAACACGGCCCAGTGTTAATATTAATACATTCCAGTAGCTAGTGCCACATAGATATCTGTTGCCAATTATCTTTACTTTTCCATTTTTTCTTTATCCTCCTGTTAATCAAACGTTACATTTTAAGGAAATGGAAAAAGCCCAGCTGAGTTCAGCTGAACTCTATTATGGATTTGCCAACCATAAATGAAGCAACTGTTTTTGGGAGGGAAGCAAACATAAACTCCAATGATGGAAAAGTCACATCTGACCCTTTGTATAAGGTCCTTCTGTTTCTTTCTTGGATGAGAATGAGTCTGACTCCCCCAAAAAGAACCCTCCAGGGTTGCTGTCAGTAACAGCACTTTCTGTTGGTTGCACCTCCATGGACCCAGTTCTCCCTTTCGTTGCTCTTGTACCCCTTTCCCCTTCCTGGAATCCCCTATCCATGTGTTTGTTGGCATAATCAACATAACAGTTCATAGTAAAAAAATTTTTTTTTTTTTTGGTGGTACACGGGCCTCTCACTGTTGTGGCCTCTCCTGTTGCGGAGCACAGGCTCCGGGCGCGCAAGCTCAGCGGCCATGGCTCACGGGCCCAGCCGCTCCGCGGCATGTGGGATCTTCCCAGACTGGGGCACGAACCCGTGTCCCCTGCATCGGCAGGCGGACTCTCAACCACTGCGCCACCAGGGAAGCCCTAAAAAAATTTTTTTATTGCACTACCATATAAGGTTTGGGAATATAGGCTAAACACATCAAGGTAATTAAAAATAAGATTCTACCCCATTTAGTCAACTTATCTTTATTCAGTTGAACTTGCTAATCAGGCCTTTATTCGCACATCAGCTTTCTTTCTCCTGCTCCTGTCTATAGCTGAAGCCAGGACTCTTAATTCTCTTGGCCACTGGGCAGGTGAGAGCTTCCTGTCTGGCAAGGCCCTATACCAAACGGTTATCCCCACGATCCACTTGATTTAGCTGCCCTTGTTTTCTGAGCATGTGTCTCTAGGACACTCTCTCAGCTACTGCCATTGGTTTTTCATCCTGTTGTACCTCTGCCAGTTCATGTATTTATTCTGTTCTGGTCGGTTTTCTAGGCCTTCAGTTTGGAAACTACTCATCCTGTTTCATGGGGGACTGGTAGAAGGATTTTTCAAACCTGCATATATTTAGGGGAGATTTATAATAAAACGACAAACATGCTGGAATTTTCAGAAGTATAGATATTTCTATAGAGAAAAGAAAAATAGAAATACAGAGGAATGCCTTAGCCATAGGGGTGAGCCAAAAAATCTATTTCTAGTTCAACCTATTAGCAATCCATGTTAAACCTATTCCTTAGAATCTATCCACACCACCCAGGGAAATAATCAACAGTGAGATGATGTTCATATTCAACTGCCCTTATGGGACAGGGACGTGCAAAACATCTGACTCAGGGACTTCAGCTCAGCTGCTCTGGAAAACAAACTTTAGAGGTGAACAATTCCAACATGAGATCGGTGTTTAGACTGGATGACTGTTAAGGTCCTTTCAACTCTGGGATCCCACGATTCTATGAACATAAATTGTTTTCTAGAAAGAAATTAACACATCAAGTTATATTTGCGCCCATTTATACAGAGTCACCAGACTTAACAGAAGTTCCAGTTAGTTTACTGACTTATTTAAAAAAAAAAAACAGGTCTTGCAGCAACAGGGGTTGGACTGCTTCATGGAAAAACTTATCTGCAGCACTACAAACTGAAAAAGGAATTTAGAAGGCCTCTGTGTACGGTCCTCTCCCAGCTGTGCTTGTCTTCTCTTCTTCAAAGTCTGATGTTGGCTGTAAAGTTTATCAAGTATTTTCTCTAGCAGAGCTTTGAGAATCCTTTCTGTGGCATCAGGGTTCCCAGCAGATGAATTTCAGGGGATGGAAGGGGAGGGGGTCATCGTTATTTGGATTCCAAAAGTAAAATCGTAAGAAAAGTATTGTCCTAGAGAATACATTTTCAAAAGGACAGCTAAGGGGCAAGTAGGTAATGAGAAAATCATTTTGATTTGCAACAAAAAGCCCTGTTGTGGCTATAGTGACTGCGTTTCTTATTGAATAATTCAAGGATATTAAAATGAGGTTCAAATAAGAGGAAAACCTAAATGCCAGGAAGAAAATGCTGACTGATGTCTTTAGCCTGACGTCATAGCTTCCCATAGAAAATTACGGACTTTTGTCTGATTTTTAACCAAGAAAATGGTAGCTCGCTTTATATTGTAGATGTGTATCTGAAATGTGATTATACAATAGACTTTGATCAATTGAATCACCTTCTGCACACTTTAACACTTGATGACTCATCACATTTTCCTCTAATTATTCTTTTGAGTGCAATCAGAAGGTGAGTTCTTTGGAAATGTTTTTGTATGTTAGTATTCAGCCCAGGCAGATAGATAGGCTTCAATAAACATTTAACAATGTGCATTTCCGAGATGCTTTGTATTAATTTCTAAGTGATTGTCAATTAGCCAGGACTTTATTGCCCTCCATAACCCGCCCTGCCCCCGCAGTGGCTGTTAATGACGTGTAATGCAATGTACTAGGGACAGCTATTTAAAGGTCTTCTGCTCAATTGAATTCAATCGTCTACTCCATCCTAGGACTCTGTGGATGTGGAAGTTTGAATTTTCATAAATCAGGGGAAATGGTGGAAAAATACTGCGGGGGGTAAGACCATGAACGTGAGTTCGGTAGGGTACGCTCGGAAAGAAAAGCACATATTCCATCGTGCACGAGAACAGAAAAAAGTCATGGCCTGAAAAAGGAAATTGGGTGAAACAAAAGAAGATACTAACATTAAAAAAATGTGATCTTTAATCAACAAATGCAGATGTGTCCTTTGATCTTGCACCTTTGGACGTCTTGAGTATCTGCGATTACCCAGGACATCGTGGTACCATGTGGAGTTAGGGAGGATGAGGCCATGGAATAAACCCCAGCCTGGGCTCCCCAACTCAAGCTGGGGTTTGGAGAGTCACTCTCTTGCCTGAAACCCAAGCTGCCACCCACCAGACAAATCATGGCTTGAATCAGAGAGCCCAGTGGGAGGGGGCTGGGGAGGCGGAGTGCCCATTTCAGTATCCATAAAAGGGCATTCTGGTGTCCTAGGTAGAACAGTCATGTGAGGAAGAGAGGGCGGGCTCTGGAGGAAAGCGCTTGGGTCCCCAGAGCTCTGACAGCCACTTCCCAGCTCTGGAATCTTAAGCAGGTCATTCGCCCCACCAAGCCTCAGTTTCTTCATCAGTAAAATGTGCTGGTACAGGACTTGTCTCACAGTGTTCTCTCAGATCGAGTGATGTGATCCATAAAAGCGTTTAGTGTAGTGCTAAGTAAAATAAGAAACACTAAAAAAAAATTAGCTATCATTTCAAAGCATTTTCCCAAGTTATGCGTTGTTCCTGAGCTATTACCCTATTTTTCCAATTCCTACTCTAAGACAGACCCCTCTCCCCCAATGCATAGCTATAGTTATTAATATGAACGGGATGTCCACAGGGATGTAGTTTCTTGTGCGCCAGTAGAACTGCTTCTGTTAAGGGCCATAACCCTCCATTTCCTTATGATTTGCCTCTGACTGTGGCCCTCTCTTCCCCAACTGAGGTGTAGTAATGAATTCACATAATTAACGTCTCTTGCCGTCACTGGCTTTTCCTACTGTTTATGGTTTTCTGTTGTCTAATGACTACATGTCTGGGACTCCTATTTTTAACAAAACATTTAAAACCTGACAGATGACAGCTCTTGGGTTATAATTGTTCAATAAAAATAAGATTCTCGGGCTTCCCTGGTGGCGCAGTGGTTGAGAGTCCGCCTGCCGATGCAGGGGACATGGGTTCGTGCCCCGGTCCGGGAAAATCCCACATGCCCCGGAGCAGCTGGGCCCGTGAGTCATGGCCGCTGGGCCTGTGCGTCCGGAGCCTGTGCTCCACAACGGGAGAGGCCACAACAGTGAGAGGCCCGCGTACCACAAAAAAATAAAAAAATAAGATTCTCAACAGGTAGCTGTTAAAACAGAAGGGAGACTGACTTCTTAGGGAAGGTCACCTGATAACAGCGGTTATTTTGACACAGCTGGAAAAACCGTATAAGAGGGAGGAACAGAAAATGCCCGGTCAACACCAGTGCTCTCAATCAAGGGAACTAAGAGCCATAAATTCTGCAACCGACTGATGCAGCGGTGGCAATGCCAGGACTCTGCTTCAATCTGCCTTCACCCTGTTCTGAAGCTGGGTGACCTTCTTGGAAGTGGGTGAATTGACCCGGCTATTTCTGGCAACAGTTCCGGTTCTCAGGCTCTTTATTCTAACAGTGCCACTTCTAAAGTAAGAAATATGTTGTCTGCCTGATACCAAGTCCTCAGGGCCAAACACATTCTTTCAATGATGGAGGGGAAAGTCTTGCATACATTGGACAGCAAACTAAAATATAAAGAAGCAAATATAACTTTTTCCTAGCTATTCTTGGGCAACTCACCTGGCTTGAAGCTGATGCACCATCTTTTCCCAGAATGAGGAAGGACACACACACACACACACACACACACAAATGCAAAACACACATGCATATGTATATATATTGCATGCATATGTATATATATTTAAAAATTCTAGAACCTATATTTTTCTTACCTATTATTATATAATGTTGGAATTGGCTATAAAAAAGAAATGTTTATCTGTGAAGATATAAGAAATAAGTCTAAGGAAAACTGTAGACATTATTTGTCCCTTACCTACCATTATTTTCTTACTTGTTTTGTTGTATTTTTGTTAGTAGTATTAGAAAGTTTTCACTTTGAACTTCTTTCCAGTGGTGTGCCAACAATTCCTACATCTCTGCATTATGCCATACCCTGAAACCCAAATCTCTCTTCTCAGCTGCTTGGTAGACTTCTCACCCTGCGTGTCCACGTCAAACTCAAGAACTTCCAACCACACATCTGACTCTGTTTCCTTGAACTTCCCCCACCCCAACCCCAACAAGACATGCTACTGGTCTTGCCTTCCTTTCTGTGATTTATGGCCTTCTCGCATCGTCTTGACTCACTCAACGCATCTCCCCTTTTCCAGTTCTACTCACCTGTCCACCCCCCCCGTTCTTGTCAAGTACGTGCAATGGAACTCAAATCTGACTCGAGAATTCATTTACTTAAAACCTTCCATGACTCTCTTCGCCCTTCAGAATGAACTCCAAAATTCCTGGTAAGATCTATAAACTCCTTCCTGGTCTAGCCTTTTCCTGTTTATCGGGAGTCGTTTCCCACTGCAGTAGCCTTGGCAGGCGTACACTCCAGCCATGCAAGTGTTCTTGCTGTCTTCGGAATCCAGCCTATTCTTTCTTGCCTCCCTGCCTTTGGAAAGTTCTCTCCTCTGCTTGGAATGCCCTTTTCATCTTGGCAAAAACTACAAAATCAACCAAGTTCCAGCTCACTTGATACTTTGTAGGAGATGCTCTTCCTAATTATCCAAGCCTGTTTTAGAATCTGTTCCCTTTTTGGGGGTCTCATGGTAAACCTTGCATAATTCAATTGGGGACTTGCATTGGCTGCTTCCTCCATCAGGCTGTGAGCTCCTTGGGGGCCAGGATTGGTAACTGTGTGTTTCCATTACCCAAGATGGTACCTGGCTTCTAGTTGGAGTGCAAAAAATGTTTCTGGACAGAAAAATATTAATTAACCCATAAAATTTGATCTCTTGAAAAACCCGTTAGAAAGTTACTGGGTTTGCCTTCTAGGAGAGCGTGAACTTTCAGGAAAACACCCTTGGTTAAAAGTAGGTGGTTAACAGCTCATTGGAGCTAGGAAAAGATCTTAGCTGTTACCCTGTTCAACCAGCAGCCTTTTTCAAATTCAACATTGTGGTAAAGAGGTATAAAATTATTCCCCCAAACTTACTGGGAGCAGAGGGTATTAGAACCCATGCAGGTCCCTATACCTAGTTTGGGGGTCTTTTTTTCTGATGCTTCCATTGGAAGTGTCCAGAATAGGAATTATTTGCAATACTCTCCTGTCATAGATTTAACCTGCCATATAGATGTGGGTAATTCTACAGGTCAGACAAACTGCTAGTTTATATAAATAAATACTGAAACAAAAACTGTTGTACTTGAGCCCTAGGCAGTAAATCAGGTTGAAGGGGAGTAGCTAAAACTGTCAACGGCTCTGCCCATGAAGGATGCTGGAAGTCATAGGATAGGAGAAAAAGCAAGTAGACAGAGAAGTTAGGCTTGATGAGGTTCAGATTATCAGACTTTGGGGCTGCCTATTTAAATAATGTGAACCTTTTTGGCTTAAACTCTGTGGGTCCCTCACGTCCCAGGGGATTTTATGTCCTTCCTCTGAGCAGGAAAGCTCCGGATGCCATTGGAAAGGCTGCTTTCTCAGCATCCCGAGAGCCACACCCAGGTCCTCTCTGAAGATAAGGAACAAGTGCAAAACAAAACAAAAATTCATCTTTGTCAAGCCTGAGAAAAGGAATTGAAATTAGAATTTGGGAGCATGGATTTATTAATTTAAAAGATTAGGTGAGTATGTACTGAGTGCGAAGCATGGCCATCCTTGTTTTATAGGTGAGGAAGTGAGGCTTGAGAGGCAAATAATTGGCCTAGGGTCAGATCCGGTGACAGAAAACCTAAGACCCAGGTCTGTTGGCATCACAACCATTCTGCTCTGCTGCTTCGTCATTCAGTGTGGCAAAAATACTTGGGGCTTTTTACTGTGGCTGAATTCATTTGCCTATGCCAGGAGAGGTGGAACCCAACCCCATCATGGGAAGGGTTCTAGAAAGCAAGGCAGAAGACTTGGTTCTAGTTCTGGCTGAGATTCACCATCTAGGAGCAAGTGTTTAGTGGGAATGCTGGTGAGATTTTGGGAGAAAATAAAGGATTTGTTGGGTGTAGGCAATGGTTATGTGCTTGACATACAACCATAGCACCTCTGAGGCCCCCTCCATCACACGTGACAGAACTCTTAGGGCCTGGAGCTGAGACTACCCATGTCAACATGGCTTGCTTGTTTGTTCCAGGAACGCTTCCCTCAGAAACGATAAGATTGTAAACCAATAATAACTGCACAGTTTGCCTCAGGAAATTCCTGCAGATCAGTTTATCCAGAGCAACAGGTAAACAGCTGGCTAATCAAACAACAGTTAGTTAGTCAAGACTTGCTTCAAGCCCCTCGCCCTGTTGTTTCCACTGATCCTATGATGCTACGAAATCTGCCCAATCTCAGTCAGCTCCACCTTGAAAGACCTGCTGTAAGTCACTTGAGACCAGTTCCTAAAACCCTATAAATATCCATTTTGACTTTCTCTTCTGAGAAATTAAGACTTTGTCAAGACGGCATTCTCCCTTACTGCACCAAGTTCTGATAAATTTAGCTTTGCTGTTATCAAAAAGTGGTCTGGTGACCTTTTGCGGACTTCCAGGCCCATTTTATTGATGTGGAAACTGAGGTTCAGAGAGACTGAGTAAATGCATTCAAGTCACACAGGCAGTAATGTAGACTAGTGGTAGGCCAGAATCTGGCAGAACCAGATTCAAATCTGGTTGTCTGCTCTCCAGACCAGGTTACCCCAAAAGCCTTCACTTCTTAGCTGTAAGATGAGAGAATTGTGTTGGTTCATGAAGACTGAGATGCTCCCTTGCTTGCTTTCAACTTTGATAAAAACAAACTGAACTATTTTCAAAGCTAGAATAAATTTTCTCCTCTTCTGTTGAAATATTTTCTCCAATTTTCGTCTTATATGTTTTTGTCTACAGAAATAAAAATGCAAGCCTAGTAGAAAAGGACCCTATCACATTTCTTTTTATTGTGGTAAAAAACAAATACCGTAAAATTCACCATTCTAACCATTTGAAAGCTCACAATTCAGTGGCATTTAGTACATGTAAAAAGGGGCAATCATCATTCCTCTCCAATTCCAGAACATTTTCATCACCCAAAGGGAATGGTGCACCCATTAAACATTCTCCATGACCCCCTACCCCGGCCTCTGGTGACCATTTATCCACATGCTGTCTTTATAGATTGGCCTATTCTGGACATTTCATGTAAATGGAATAATGTAACATATGGCTTTTGTGTCTGATTCGCACTTAGCATAAAGCTTTCAAGATCCCATCAGATTTTGTCTTTTGTAATATTCATGGTATATCTTTGACACTGAATGGTAGCAAAGGAACAAGCCAAACACATGAATTATTATGACTGAGAGTTTTTCTCCTACAGGGAGAGGCAAAGAAGTGGTCCTCAAGGGCAACAATGGGAAGGGAAACCGTTCACATCCCTTGGCCACTTGACCTAAGGATTGCTCTCCATCACTTTCCCTGGGACCTGGGCTGAGTCTGATGATGAGACTACATGCAGGAAGGGCAAGGAGCCCATCATCTGACTTGGCCGTGATTTTGTTGACCTGCCTGGTCTTTTCCTGGCATAGTCCTTGTATGGCCATGAGGACAGTGCAGCAAGCTATTGGAAGATGCCTATTAACAGGGTGAGATTTCAGCTGGGCTCCAGCTTGCCCTTAGGACAGTTTATGTTCAATTTCACCAGACTAACTGGAAAGAGGCTGCAGGACACTTTTTCTGTCCATGCCTAGCAGGAACCATTGCTCTCTTAATTTCTTACGCAAAGAGAAGTCAGTCTTTTTGATGTGATTGTGGAGTTCAGGTACTCCTTCTTCGGGTGTGCCAAGGGGCTGGTGTTGGTGAGTCAGTCTCTTTGAGATGCTTAGATTGAGAAGGATGCTCTCGATGAACCGTTCGGATAAGTGCATAGAAGGAAGTTTCTACTGCAGCACACGCAGAATCCTCTCCTATCAGACGCCTAAAAATGTCAAAGAAAGGCAATGGTGTGCCTAATACTGAAAATCTAAATCATGATTTGATGCCAGAGACTAATATAAGTCTTTTCTCCCGTGACAGCTCCACACTTAGAAAAGTTACTCCATCATTTCCTATTCCAGTTAATGTCAAATTGAAAATTGTTGCTTGATAAATTATTAGCAGGAAATTTTATGTTTTTTCCTTAGAGGATTTTTTTTTTTTTTTTTTTTTGCTTTTCCTATTTATTTTTTTAAAAATCCAGAATGGATCAAAAAGAACAGTCATCAGGGATACAGGTGCCAGACACAGGCCAAAGGGTAGCTAGGAAAGTATGCCTTCAGAAAGTTTGGGAGACTTGCGTTTTAGAAGCTGGACCTCACATAAATAGCTAGCTTAGTTTTCCATTGATTTAGCTTCCCCTGCCCTACCTCCCAACATGGCACAGCTGGTTTGCCTTGCAGGGCCTCAGTTGAAGAACTCCATATACACACAGGCTGGTACAGCAGTACTTAGGTAACTAGAAGGATCTCATCCCCCTATGGTCTCATTCCAGACCTGTCTTCAGTGTGCGAGATGGTTTCACCCCTTTGAAAATACAGCTACTTCAGCACAAAACAACGTTAAATCTTTAGAATGATCGATAAATCATCTTTCCCCCCATTTTACACGCAGCTGAAAAGGAATGACAGGCTAGGGACAGAACACTGTGAACTTTGTACTGTTGGGAATTATCACTTGTTAAATGATCATTAGCTAATGGTCACGAAATTTACACATTCAGGAAATTATATAGAGAGTACTGCAAAAACACAGTAGAAGACTGAAGTTTTGCCCATTTCAGCTCAGGAAATCCCTTCACTCCCAAGCATCATAATATGTTGTCCTTTCGACTCCAGTTTACTGCCTTCCCGCTCAGATGCCATCTTTTTGTATGCCATTTCGAAGAGCTTCAATGATGCTTGCTGAAGGGAAGATGCTGCCTGCCTTATGTTTTCTCCTGTTTCACTGTCTTTTCGAGCGAGGAGCTCCCTCATTTTGGAAATCTCTTCTTTTAGCTTGTGGCACTCATCAGCAGGCAATTGGTCCTTGAATTCTTCCATCTTGGTTTCTGTGTCATGAATGATTCCTTCAGCCATATTAACTGCTTCAACTCGTTCCTTCTTTCGCCGGTCTTCCTCAACATACTTCTCTGCATTTTTAACCATATTTTCAATATCATCTTTGCTTAACCCACCGGAAGACTGGATCACACTCTGCTGCTCGCGTCCTGTACCCTTATCTTTGGCAGAAACATGTACAATCCCATTGGCATCAATGTCAAATGTAACTTCAATCGGAGGGACTCCACGAGGGGCTGGGGGAATCCCAATCAAAGTAAACTGTCCAAGAAATCTGTTGTCTCCAGCCATCTCTCTCTCACCCTGACACACTTTAATCTCCACTTGAGTCTGTCCATCAGCAGCTGTAGAAAACACCTGGCTCTTCTTGGTTGGAATAGTGGTGTTCCTGTTAATAAGCTTGGTGAAGACACCTCCCAGAGTCTCAATACCCAGAGACAGGGGAGTGACATCCAAGAGTAGCACATCTGTGACATCACCAGCCAGCACACCTCCCTGAATGGCAGCTCCAATGGCCACAGCCTCATCAGGACTGACAGCTTTACTTGGGGCTTGACCAAAGAGATCCTGCACAGTCTGCTGAACCTTGGGCATCCTAGTCATGCCACCAACCAGAATCACTTCTCCTATGTCACTTTTGCTGGCTTCTGCATCTTGCATGGCTTTTTGGCATGGAGCTATGGTCCTTCTGATTAGATCAGTAACAATCCCCTCAAACTGAACCCCGGTCAGCTTCATATTCAAATGCTTGGGCCCAGAAGCATCCATCGTAAGGTGTGGCAAATTGATGTCAGTCTGCACAGATGAAGAGAGTTCACACTCGGCCTTCTCAGCGGCTTCCCGAACCCTTTGAAGCGCCATGTTGTCTTTGGTCAAATCAACCCCTGTCTCTCTTTTGAACTCCTTCACAATGTGACGCAGCAAGGCCTGGTCGAAGTCTTCACCACCTAAAAACGTGTCTCCATTGGTGGATTTCACCTCAAATACTCCTTTCTGAATTTCCAGCATGGAAATATCAAAAGTTCCATCACCTAAATCATATACGACAATGATTTTGTCTTCTGATTTGTCTAGACCGTAGGCAAGAACAGCTGCTGTGGGTTCATTAATTACCCGAAGCACATTTAGTCCAGATATCTGGCCAGCATCCTTAGTGGCCTGTCTCTGAGAGTCACTGAAATACACTGGGACAGTGATCACAGCATCTTTTGCTGTATGCCCCAAGTAATTTTCTGCAGTCTCTTCCATCTTCATCAACACAAATGCTCCAATCTGACTCGGGGAATAGAGTTTTCCATGAGCTTCAACCCAGGCATCGCCTTTAGAGGCACGGACAATTTTAAAAGGAACATTTTTAATGTCTTTTTGAACTTCTGGGTCATCATATCGCCGGCCAATGAGACGCTTGGTAGCATAGAATGTGTTGTTTGGGTTGGTGACAGCCTGTCGCTTGGCCGGCACGCCAACAAGTCGCTCACCATCCGCTGTAAAGGCTACAACTGAAGGGGTGGTTCTGGCCCCTTCAGCATTCTCTAGCACCTTTGCTTTGTTAACCTTCCATAACTGCCACACAGGAGTTGGTGGTACCCAAATCAGTACCAACAGCTGCTCCCTTGATCGCTTCTGATGCATAGTCCCGCCTTGAAACAATTCTAAAAGTTTCATGACTAAAGCCATTCCAGCCATCCTGGTGGCGGGCGGCTGGGGGGGCCCCGAGAGGCTGCGGCGCCGACAAGACGGGCTACTGCGGCTCGGCTGGTGCTTATCATGACTGGTAAATAGTGGAAATACGAGGCAGCAAACACGCGCTCGGACCACCGAGAATTGCGCGGCGCGGTGATGCTAGCGCTTCTGGAAACCTCCAACTACGTGAGGTGGGGGGCGGGGTTTGATCGCTGCGGCCTGGAAGCCCGCTCTTCCGCTGAGGCGCCGCCGCGCTGCCTGATAAGAAAATACCTGAACGCTGCTTCCGGAGTCAGGGCCTATGGCTAACACGCTTCGGGGCATGATGGTAGGGAAAAGCGTGTCCTCCCGTGCCAGCTGCGGCAGGTCTGGGCTCCGTGACAGACCAGGAGGCTAAAAGCGGTATATCGAGGATTTCTTTTTCTTTCTTTCCCCTGTCTGAGTTATGTGTGATATGGGATGTAAAAATACAAAAAGAAAAGCCAAAAAATGTCATTATGTTTCCTCTTTTCAACCTTTATGGTTAAAACAAAGGGTCACAGTGAGTTCAAAAATATTTATCTTGGGCTTCCCTGGTGGCGCAGTGGTTGAGAGTCCGCCTGCCGATGCAGGGGACACGGGTTCGTGCCCCGGTCCGGGAGGATCCCACGTGCCGCGGAGCGGCTGGGCCCGTGAGCCATGGCCGCTGAGCCTGTGCGTCCAGAGCCTGTGCTCCGCAACGGGAGAGGCCACAGCAGTGAGAGGCCCGCGTACCGCAAAAAAAAAAAAAAATTATCTTATAAATATTGCATAGAAAATCATAAGTTGAGATAAACGTCACAGAAGCCATTGAAACATATGACCACAGTCAATTTATGAGCAACTTAAAATATAGAAGCTCTCCAGGGTAGTAAGATTGCTGTGAAATTATAAAACATTAGCTTTCTTTTCAAATACGGCAAGCATCTAGGCAGGAATTCTGAACTCGGGGTCGGTAGATCCCTTGGAAATGATTGTGACACTTATCATGTATGTGCATCTTTCTGGGGTGAAGATCATAACCTTTTTTCCCTTTTCTTTTTTTCTTTTGTAACTTTAAGGGGTTGGTGACCTAAGGATAAGAAGATTCTTTGCTCTAAGAGGTGGTTGGACTACAGTGATTTTAAAGTGATTCCAATCCTGAGATTCTTTGAAATCAGCCTTGAATTAATCAAGGATATTTTCATAGCTGATATGTTGCCACTAACAAGCAGTGGGTTGGCTGTATAACATATTGGCTCTTGTTGATTGTTTGCAAATAAGTTGCCCACCAATCACTATCGAGCCTTTGGACATTCTTTTATTTTTCTTAAATATGCATTTATTTATTTATTTGGCTATGCTGGGTCTTAGTTGCACCATGCATGTGGGATCTAGTTCCCTGACTGGGGATCAAACCCAAGCCCCCAGCATTGGGAGTGCGGAGTCTTAACCGCTGGACCACCAAGGAAGTCCCCAAGCCTTCGGCCATTCTTAATGTCCGCTAACAGGATGTAGCCTATTATATCAAATCTCCCTGTAATTGTCACTGTTTAAATAACTGTGTTTATTCCTCATTGGACAAGTATCTATTGAATAATATTAGTTGAAAATTAATTGATTTAACATATTTGGTAGGTTTAAATATGTTTCATTGCCTTCCCTAAAGAGTAGATGACATTCTATGAAGGAATATTTCATAATACACGTCCACAATTTCTCACTCTCAATTCCCAAATCTAGAAAGCTCTGAAGATAGAGTTTTTTTTCCATAACTCACTTGCGAGTAAATGCGACCTGAATTGAACTCATTTGGCAGTAAGATCTGACCTGAACTGGCATGAGGCTTTTTATAGTCATTATTTATCTACTCAGTAAGAACAATCATACATTTCGCTGCACAGACATTAATGTTTGATTATAGAATGCTGACCTGGGACCCTGCTTACGATGTTCTGTAATATGTACCGTATTATGTTCCTAGAATCCCCCAGATCCTGAATTCTAAAACATATCTTCCCCCACAGGCTCTCAGGTAAGAGTTTGTGGACCTAGACCCTATATTTTTGCCTGAGAAGCTTTTGTAATTCTGTGTGTATGTGTCTATGCGGTCACGTTTAAAAGAAGAACAAAGCACCTTTCTCATCTCTCCAAACCGGACTGACACACAATAAATTACTTCTGACCTTTGAGAAATGAACTTTAAAAAGCACTCATTCACAATTACGCCAGCAGGCAGAGCACGGGCTCTGCC
Organism: Orcinus orca; assembly: GCF_937001465.1. Taxonomy (NCBI): domain Eukaryota; kingdom Metazoa; phylum Chordata; class Mammalia; order Artiodactyla; family Delphinidae; genus Orcinus; species Orcinus orca. The sequence continues at coordinate 74,499,652 of NC_064572.1, read as the reverse complement.
CTGCAAGGCGCTGCCTATCAGGGCGTGAACCAAACATGAAATGCTGCACACGGATCAGAGAGCCAACCATGAAGGCCCATGGCCTTCCCGTGGCACACGCCAGCCCCCATATGGTCCTTCTGCCCCCGTGCCCCCCATGACAAGGCCCCCTCCGTCCAACTACCAGCCCCCACCAAGCATGCAGAATCACATTCCTCACGTATCCAGCCCTGCTCCCCTGTCCCGGCCAATGGAGAACCGCACCTCTCCTAGCAAGTCTCCATTCCTGCGCTCTGGGATGAAGATGCAGAAGCCAGGTCCCCCAGTACCTGACTCACACATAGCACCTGCCCCTGTGCAGCCCCCTATGATTCGGTGGGACATCACCTTCCCACCTGGCTCTGTTGAAGCCACACAGCCTGTGTTGAAGCAGAGGAGGCGGCTCACGACGAAAGACATCGGAACCCTGGAGGCGTGGCGGGTAATGATGTCCCTCAAGTCCGGGCTGCTGGCAGAGAGCACGTGGGCATTAGACACCATTAACATCCTGCTGTATGATAACAACAGCATCATGACTTTCAACCTCAGTCAGCTCCCAGGGTTGCTAGAGCTCCTTGTGGAATATTTCCCACGTTGCCTGATTGAGATCTTTGGCATTTTAAAGGAGTATGAGGTGGGTGACCCAGGACAGAGAACACTGCTGGACCCTGGGAGATTCAACAAAGCGTCTAGTCCAGCTCCTGTGCGGGGGGAGAAGGAGGAAGACCTTCTAGGTCCTAAACTAGAGGAGGAAGAAGAGGAGGAAGTAATTGAAAATGATGAGGAGATGGCCTTTGTGGACAAGGAGAAAGCCGCCTCAGAGAATAGTGAGGAGAAGCTGATTAGTGAGTTTGACAAGCTTCCAGTAAAGCTTGTGCAAAAGAACGCCCGTCTACGGTGGGCTGCTCAGATAAGCTTGGGCGCATGCAGGAGTTTGACAGTGGCTTGCTGCACTGGCGGATTTGTGGGGGGGTCACCACTGAGCATATCCAGACCCGCTTTGAGAGCAAAACAGAGCTGCTGCCTTCCCGACCTCATGTACCCTGCCCACCAGTCACTCGGAAGTATGTCACAGCAGTAGAGGGTACCCCAGGGACAACGGAGCAGGAGGGTCCCCCGACTGATGGCCCTCCAGAAAAACAGATCACAGCCACTATGGATGACATGTTGTCCCCCCGGTCTAGCACATTGACCGAGGAGGGAGCTAGGAGTGTAGAGGCCACCAAGGAAAGCAGCAAGTTTCCATTTGGCATCAGCCCAGCACAGAGCCATCGGAACATCAAGATCCTAGAGGATGAACCCCACAGTAAAGATGACACCCTACTGTGTACCCTTCTGGGCTGGCAGGATTCCCTAGCCAAACGCTGCGTCTGTGTCTCCAGTACCATCCGAAGTCTGTCATTTGTGCCAAGCTTCGACTTTGAGATGTCCAAGCACCCGGGGCTGCTGCTCACCCTGGGCAAGCTGATCCTTCTGCACCACAAGCACCCGGAACGGAAGCAGGCGCCACTGACTTACGAGAAGGAGGGGAAGCAGGACCAAGGGGTGAGCTGCAACCAAGTGGAGTGGTGGTGGGACCGCTTGGAGATGCTTCGGGAAAACACCTTGGTCACGCTCGCCAGCAGTTCGGGGCAGCTGGACCTCTCCCCATACCCCGAGGGCATTTGCCTGCCTGTCCTGGATGGACTCCTACACTGGGCAGTCTGCCCTTCAGCTGAAGCCCAGGACCCCTTCTCCACCCTGGGCCCCAACGCCATCCTCCCCCCCCGCCCAGAGGCTGGTCTTGGAAACCCTCAGCAAACTCGGCATCCAGGACAGCAATGTGGACCTGATCCTGGCCACACCCCCCTTCAGCCGCCTGGAGAAGTTGTACAGCACCATGGTGCGCTTCCTCAGTGACCCAGAGAACCCGGTGTGCCGGGAGATGGCTGTGGTACTGCTAGCCAACCTGGCACAGGGTGACAGCCTGGCAGCCCGTGCCACTGCAGTGCAGAAAGGCAGCATCGGCGACCTCCTGGGCTTCCTGGAGGACAGCCTTGCTGCCACACGGTTCCAGCAGAGCCAGGCCAGCCTGCTCCACACGCAGAACCCGCCCTTTGAGCCAGCTAGTGTGGACGTGATGCGGCAGGCTGCCCGTGCGCTGCTGGCCCTGGCCAAGGTGGACGAGAAACACTCGGAGTTCACGCTGTATGAGTCATGGCTGTTGGACATCTCGGTATCACCGTCGATGAACTCACTGGTTTCACAAGTCATTTGCGATGTTCTGTTTTTGATTGGTCAGTCATGACAGCCGTGGGACGCCTCCCTCCCTGTGTGCGCGTGTGCGCGCGCGCGCGCGTGGAGAACTTGGAAACTGACTGTTGCCCTTTACTGATGCAAAACCACCTCAGAATCCAGGTTACCCTGTGCTGTCCAGCTTCTCCCTTGGAAAAAAAGTCTCTCCTAGTTCTCTTTCCTCCTCCTCGCCCCTTCTTCCTCCCGATCTTTCTATTCCCTGTCCTCACTTTACTCCCCTCAGGACCCTGCCCTATTTGAAAAGACAAAGCTCTGCCTACATAGAAGACTTCTTTTATTTTAACCAAAGTTACTGTCGTTTACAGTGAGTTTGGGGAAAAAAAATACAAATAAAAATGGCTTTCCCAGTCCTGGCATCAAGGGGATGCCACATTTCATGGTTTTTTTTGTTTGTTTGCTTTGTTTTTTTGCGGTACGCGGGCCTCTCACTGTTGTGGCTTCTCCCATTGTGGAGCACAGGCTCTGGACGTGCAGGCTCAGTGGCCATGGCTCACGGACCCAGCCGCTCGGCGGCATGCGGGATCTTCCCGGACTGGGACACGAACCCGTGTGCCCTGCATCGGCAGGCGGACTCTCAACCACTGCGCCACCAGGGAAGCCCCATAATGTTTTTAATGGTTAAAAAAAACAAACCAAAAAAAACCCTGAAGGACAAAAATGGTGACTGCTGAACTGTGTATGGTTTATTGTTGTACATTCCCAATCTTGCAGGAACCGAGAAGTTCGCAGTTGTGGACAAACCCTGTTCACTGGAGAGGCGTGTGCAGTAGAGTAGACCGTTTCATGTACTGTACACCTGATCCTGTGAACATACTGTAATAATAATGTCTCACATGGAAACAAGAGAAAACGCTGGGTCAGCAGCAAGCTGTAGTTTTAAAAAATGTTTTTAGTTAAATGTTGAGGGGGGAGAAAAAAGAAAAGGCTTTTCCCCCAAAGTATCATGTGTGAACCTACAACAACCTGACCTCTTTGTCTCCTCCTTGATTGTATGAATAACCCTGAGATGACCCCTTAGAACTGGTTTTAACCTTTAGCTGCAGCGCTTGCGCTGCCACGTGTGTATATATATGATGTTGTACGTTGCACATACCCTTGGATCCCCACAGTTTGGTCCCCCTCCCAGCTACCCCTTTATAGTATGACGAGTTAACAAGTTGGTGACCTGCACAAAGTGAGACACAGCTAGTTAATCTCTTGCCAGACATCTCTAAGTTAGTGAAACAGAATCTGATTCTCTTAGCTATGTTAACTGTTGGGGGGGTCTAGGGAGAAAACTTGGGGGTGGGGAAAGGGACTTTTTCCCTTGTAAAGTCCAGTAAGAAAAATGGCTACAAATCTTCCAGTTACAAAAGAGAGAACCCCATTGAAAATAGAATACAATAAGTGACAAATAAATCAAGTATTTTACACATTGATAACGGAACCTGGAGCCTAGAACATGCAGTTCTGACTTAACAATTTTAGAGAAATGCCTATTTTTAAAGAATAATGATGTACATTTTCATACAGTGTATACTCATTGAATATATGTTGCTAAAATACATTCCAGCAATCTAGGTGCCATTGCTAGAAATAAATCCATTTCTTAGAAATTTTTGGGAAATAATCTCATTGTTTCCTGTGACACTAGCAAAGAATGCCCCGTATATGTTGCAATTTGAGGCTTAGCACCTTTCTTAGAGAAACCATTATTTATGTCTGCTAGTGAAAATCTGAATTGCAAAGGAAATAGAGGGTTACATCACATCTTCTTGCAGTGCACTGCTCTAGTGAGGCCTGTTATCACTCTGTGCTTGGATTGTTGCAGAAGCCAGAGAACCTGGTTCTCTGGCTCCAGTGGAATTCAGTCAATGAAAATTTAGAGTTCATCCCTTGTGCCAGGCAGTGTGTTGGAGCTTCCAGTCTTGTGGGGAACAGACAAGCAGTTTGGTAACAGGAGTAAGAGATGGACTTAGGAGTCAGGCACCTAGACTTGATCCAGACTGCTTACCTGTTGTCTTGAACAAATCACCTGAGCTCATATGCCTTACCTCCAAGGGGGCAGAACCTTCCGTCATCGGCCAGGCTGTCAGCGTTATGCACTCAGAAACCTGGGTCGGCTTCTCTGGGCTGCATTTCTCTGGATCGGCTCCTGGGGCTGATATATGAGAACCAGAAAGCCAGTTTAATAATGAACTCATATTTATTATATGAGATTATATAAATATTAGTCTTTTGATTTATAAAATATGATTATTGAATTTACTTAACTCAATTATTTGGAAGATTAAGATGTGATATCCACCTGTCATGCCTCTGATGCCAGGTTAATCTTTCTAAAACACTGCTTTTCTCATAACACTCTTGATCGTCAATCTCCAGGCTTCCGGGAAGGTTAGAGTTCAACACTTTTGCATTAACCTTCTGATCTGTTCCCGAACTACTTATCCAGTTTCATCTTCTAATTACTCCATCAACATGAACCGTCTGTAACTGGTTATTCATTGTCTAAAAATTCATCTCAACTACCTATATCCCTATGCTTTTGTTCATGCGGTTTTCTTCCCCCAGCAACTTCTCATGGAATGGCCTTTCACACAGGTTTATCGCCTTATCCAAGATCTACTACATCACCAAGCCTCTAGATTATGCCACCCTATCCATCCACTCCTATCCATCCATGTCCTCTGAACTCTAGAGCTGAAGTGTCAGGACAGTAGCCACCAGTCATATGTGTCTGTTGAACACTTGAAATATGGTCTCAATTGAGATGGCTGTAAGTGTAAGATGTACATCAGATTTCAAAGATTTAGTATAAAAAAAGCATCTCCTTCATACAGTTTTACATCAATTCTATGTTGAAATGATAACACTAGCTTCACCTGTTTTTTACTTTAAAAAAACGTAGCTACTTGAACATGTAAAATTAAATATACAGCTTGCATTGTATTTCTATTAGAGCTGGTCTAGAGCCCTTACTTTTGGCCACGTGTCTGACATGCAGCCACACCTGCCTCATTCTTTGTCACTTTTCACTTATGGATGTCTGATCTCCCCAGCCAGAGAGTGGGTGTCTTGGGGACAGGCCCAGTGTTTTCAGCTGGTTGTATCCCATACAGCACAGTCACTCAGGACACAGTACCCTCAATCTTTCAGGAACAGGTAAACATATGAATCACAACTCAAAAACTAATCTCAGAAATCCTCCAAATAGTTAAGCTCCCCAGGTGTCTTCTGAGCATCTCTAATGTGAAAAAAAGTATTTATCTGTATCGGTATATTAACACTCAAAAGGTTTGAAGAGACTTGTAGACATTTGCCGCTTGAAGAGGGAGTTCTATGGTTGCCTGTTTTGAGTAAAATTTATATTGTCCTGTGCTTGCAAGAATGCTTTTTGCAGTACTGTAAGGACTTACAATTTTCGTGTTACCTTTGTCACTTGGTACAGTGTTTTTTCAGATCCTCGGAATTTTGTGACTCGGAGATGTTTAAAAACATTAGCAACACAGTTACAGGAAGGATGGCATGTTGATGCCACCAGGCCTCGTGCCACACTGAACGCTGCACAGTGCCGTGTTTCATTCCAGTCTCCAGCCAGGAAAAATCCCTGTAACTGGGATGTAATGGGACCCCCATTTGAACAACAGAAAGAATGAAAGGATTTGAAATGAAATGAAAGTTGTTTATAAGAGGAAATGGATTTAGCGCATAGAAAGATGAGGGGGAGGGCACTGTTTTTCATATGTATCACTGGAAGGATTTTAATACAGAAAATAGTGGCTCAGTCATTAGTTTTCAGATTCCATTGAGATTAATCATGAGTCAAAACAGTAAGAGGGATTTGAGTTAGCTACAAAGGAAATATTTGCTGATAAGACTGGTAATTAAATGACGGGTCAGGTCTTTACATCTCAGATTATGTCTCGTCAGTCTTGGTGGTCTGTACTGATCTAGTTATACCGTTGCTTGAGTATAGTGGTGTTTTTGTTTTTGTCCATTTCCTGTATTTATTTTTTAAATTTAATTTAATTTTTATTTTATATTGGAGTAGAGTTGATTTACAATGCTGTGTTAGTTTCAGGTGTACAGCAAAGTGATTCAGTTATACATATATATACAAACCATTCTTTTTCAGACTCTTTTCTCATATAGGTTATTACAGAATATTGAGTAGAGTTCCCTGTGTTATACAGTCGGTCCTTGTTGATTATCTGTTTTATAGAGAGTAGGGGTGTTGTTTACTAGACATATCTAGGTCCTTCCCATGCCGAAAATTCTGGAGTTTTTCTGGGTGACTCAGTTTTATTAAGATATGCCTATTTTAAGGGAAAAAAAACCCACACATTATTTCAGGACTGATCACTGAATCATTTAAACACAAGGAATTCTTTAAAAAGAGCATCTTACTAAACTGTTAACTTTAATGGCTTTAGAAAAAACTCACTGCAGAAAATGTCATTGGAACATCTATTAATGTTTACTCTTTAAAAGCATTTTTAACTAGGACCTCAAGATCACAGGTGAGTTTCTTTAGTTAACATAATAGATATTTTAAGTCAGTGAAGTTCCTGTAGATTTGCCTCTGTTCATTAAGTTGGGAACAAAGAAACCCAATGCCCTGCAAGCCACAAAAGAGAGGTTAGCAAAAATCCGAACTGCCATTGCTCTCAGCACTTTTCATCTCTGAATTGCTATTCCAGGAAAAGGAGAACAATCTAGAGAGTTGCTTTTAGTGTTTACAACTCAATGCAAAATCGTAGAGTTGAGTTACCTTCCAAATTGACTTACTTTTCTCAAGTGGCCGTGGGTTCAGAATCATTAAACAACCACTTTTGCTTAGCACAGAGCAAACAGGTTTTTAAATCTGATGTTTGGGAAGGAGACTATTTTATTCAGTTGTGGTTTTTGTGGAATTTTTTGGGTGTATGGAATTTTAAGTATAATAATAAGTGAAGGACTGTTTCTTGGGATGCATGGGGTATTTTATATATATATATATATATATTTGCTATTCTTAGTTGTTCTTTTCACTTAAAAAAAAAAACCAGGGATTTTGTGGGTGGAGTTGCAAGGAAAGGGAAAAGAAGGTCAGGAGGAAGTATTCGAAATGATAGACCGTGCAAAGCTATAAACTCCTTCTATCAGAGCATCTCAGAGGGATTTACAAACAAAGGCTACTGATCAGGGTTTGTGGGAAGTGAACCCGAGTAGCAGGGAAACCAACTGACCTCTCCAAGCTCACTGGGCACAGCAGCAAATACAGAGGAGCCAGAGCAGCCAGTCTTTGGACTGTCTGCTTGAACACGTTTTCTGCTCTCCTAGAGTAAAAATTTACCCACAATTCCCACAAATCAGCTAGCCTAATGATTAGGAAAACTAATTTACAAATAGTTGAAGGTGTAACAGCTCATGTTATCCTTTGCAATCAGGATGCTGAAAAACGGACAAGGTCATACAGTTAAGAACTGAAAAATAAAGAAAAACAGGAAAATAAAGCCTGTTAAGAAAGCCCCACACCACAAATATTAAACTCAACATGAAGACTTTTTATAGGAAAAGTACAGAGTTTAAAATGTTTTTCTACTCATAATTATGAGCAATACTGAAATTCTCAGGAAGAAATCCAAACTTAAGACATTTAAAATGCATCATAGGTAAGTTCTCTCATAAATAGGAAGAAAACAATGTGATCTTGCTAATATTAATTAATAGCTATGAGCCAGGGGACATGGAGAGAGAAGAAAACAAGAATCTTAAGTATTGAGAGATGTTGAAAACCAGAGCTTTAGGAAACTGTTCATGAGACGTTAATGCTGCCAGGAAGACAATTTATCTAGATGTTCTAGATGGTTCTAGTTCATTCAAGAGGAAATGAAGATGTGCTCAAGAGAAGGGCTGGTGAGTATAGGGTATGTCCAAGGCAAGAACTGGCTTCAGGTACCAGGAAGGTAGAGATGTGCTCAGAGTGAAGGCAACATGTAAGTGAAGACAAAGGATTAAAGGGTGTAGACAGTTACTTTCCATGCTTTCTTGGGTGCTGCTAAGATGACTGCCAAGATCATGCTCTCATGTTGTCAGCATACTGTCAGCTTCTCCTTTGGGCAGCTGTTTTCCAGTCTGTCGTTAGAGCGATTGGATCTGGAAGCCTATTAACTGCTCCATCAAATGACCAAGTCTTATTGATTCAGAAACTATCTCCCACAAAAGGTAAAGAGACTATCAGGAGGTAAATTAATCCACAAAGTATCTATTTATAGTATTAATACTTCTTTGATGACATTATATGGACTATTTAGTAGAGACTCTTTAAATGAGAGCAGAGTAAAAGTTGGAATTTTAGGAGAGGTGTATTTCTCAGAAAGTAGTTTGATAGAATTTGCTTTTTTTTTCTTTTTTTTAACATCTTTATTGGAGTATAATTGCTTTACAATGGTGTATTAGTTTCTTTTGTATAACAAAGTGAATCAGCTATACATATACATATATCACCATATCTCCTCCCTCTTGCGTCTCCCTCCCACCCTCCCTATCCCACCCCTAGAATTTGCTTTAAAATAATTGCAATGTAGCAGTGCACTCTGGGACACATTGAATCACAAATTATGAGATTCACAAGCAATATTCTAGATGGAAATTTAAATAATGTGGAGGGTGTGTGTGAAGGAGAAGAAAGAGAAATTAATTCCATTTGCTGATGTGACTGTAGTACAACTATTTTTAGGTATAATCCAAACAGTGCATATCTTCTCCATTTTGATTAGTAGCAAATTGGCAGGGAGTCAAAAGAATTAGTATTTCTCAGCACATAATGCCAGAAATGTACAAATAAAACTAAATTATCTGTGCCAATGTGTTTAATTTGAATTACGGCTAAGGTTTTAAATTTTTTTCCTTCCAAAGAACTGATGGGTCCTGCTTTGTTAAAAAATTTTTTTAAGCCTTTCACAAATGGCAGTAAAACTTAATAATTTTCCTTTTGACCCTTGCTTAGAAGCTCTTGCTAAAAACTTGAATGCTAATATCATCCTGAGACTTCGAGTGCAGAATTTCCGTCTGGCAATTTTACATATTGCCAGAGGAAGTCAGCACGCTCAACAAAATGCGAAATTAGGAAAATGTGCTTAACAAGGAAAGGTTTCACAATAGCCAGTTAGAGGTTATTAATAATTCCAGTTCCAAAGAAAGCCTGGATAGAAAAAATGAGCTCTATTTACAAAGTTTTACATTGCCAAGTTCACCAAGCGATGAAGCTATCTTCTATACCAATTATAGATTCCTACACTGGAGGGAGAATTATGGATGCTGGAATATCTTGTTACACATAGAGAACTTTACAGCGTGCAACTGAAACATAATTTCAAATGTAGCAAATAAGTGACTCTTGGTCATATGTTCACTGTTTTAATTTTAAGGCTTATGCCTTTGGTACTGTTACACACAAACCCGCGAGGTAAGGTTGATTTTCTGCATACTCACTGCCCTCCTCCTGTCACTTCTACTGTGCATTATCTCACCAGATTAAACAGGATTGGCAGTTTTCTCCTCCCACTGATGTAGCTATTGGGATTGGCAGCTCAGATTCCTACATTTCTATTATAGATCAATGTCTTCTTCAAAACAACGAAAAGCAGTTTTCCTGGGTAGTAGGAATCACTGACAAGGTCTGTTTCTGAATCCCCGTAACCCTCAGTTAGAGAACTCAAGAGATCACAGAAAACTCTTTTTTTCTATTTCCTACAAATACATATAAACTGGCCCCAAGATTATAGTGGTTTCCTCTAATTCACTAAAGAGTTCAGACCTGTCTACTAAGCAGTTAAATTATATATATTTGTTATTAAAGTTTATAGGACTTTCATGATTTTGAGACCTAAGGTTTGATGGGTCTATATGTAAGTTTGGGTCTGGGAAAATTTCTTTTTATTTAAGTGTAAAGACTTAGCTAGACAAAATAGGAAAGTGAAGCATTACCTGGTACTTGAGTGCTCTTCAGATGAAACTGTAGACATTAAGTCTGTTAATTTTCTAGTATGATTTAAAAACGAAGAGGAACAAAACCCCTAACAAAATGCAACTTACATATTCAGGAGGGGGAAGGGAGGATAGAAATGGACTGTATTTGTTCCTAGGGGAAAGGATAGTGAGATTTCATCCTGGAATTTTTACATTCTCCAAAATGAGTTTCTTTAGGTATGTATCTGTATTTTTAAATAACTTTTGCTATCTCCCACCTCTCCACTTTTTTCTTTGCTGGACAAAGGGGTTAAACTTCACAGCAGCTTTTGTTGAAACTGCTACTGTTCATGCAACCTTCTGCTGGTCTCTAAAACATCGGCAACATTAATCTTTCTCAGAAGACTCTCGTCTTTCCTGGTTTTTAGAATATCGCATTGCCAAAAAAAAAAAAAAAAAAGGATAATCGGTCTTGACTTTCCTTGGTAGCGAAGAGTTTGTTCATGTTCAACCTCGGTATAAGCCAAAACTTTATACTCTTCACATTGGTTTCTTTACTGTACCATCATGAAATGAAAAGCTTGTTTAAAAATACAAAGAAAGAGAAATACTTAAACTTATTTTGGAGAATGTAGAATTAATCCCAAGATAGAATTTCACTATATTTTCCTTAGGAACTAACTTTAGGAAAACTATCCTATCCATTGGGGGGTGTCATACTCTTGTTAGGAAATTTGGAAACTTCACATTTACTTTTACCTGTTACCTGTCCACCCAGAACTTCTGCTGAAATGGTCTAACTTCTGCTGAAATGGTCTACTTAATTACACAAGAGAAAAAAAAATTTACTTAAGTGCTCTTTTATAAATTTTTGCTTAACCATGAAAGCATTTTGCTTTCTAAACAGCCACTGGAGAAATCTGCACACACTGTGATTTTGATTTTCTGTTGGAAAACAAAAACCAGCCGTGGATGCCACTTACCGAATTCCAAGTAGGCAATGCCGGTTCCACGACTTAGTCTTCTTTCCTGCATTTCTGTGCAAAGTTGCAGCTGAGTTACCTGACTCAATCATTTTTTCTTAGAAGATGCACAATCCCAAATATTACTTCTTAAGGCAAGTACGGCAGATGGGATCTTGAAAACACCTACAAGTAGTCTAGAATACTCTGAATCTGGCTGTGAAAATTTAGGGCAAGCATGCAGCTCTCAGTAGGTGCACGCCTTATTTGGTCTAGAGGCATTTTGCTATGCTATTGAGTCATGAAAAGCTATTAAAAGAGCTCTATGGGAAATCCAGCCTATATTTTGAACAAAACAAACTGTCTTTTCCATTATCACTGAGCCCTTACAGACACACAGTACATAATCTTTTTTGTGCTTTATTGGTATTTATTGCACATGGATCAATTCCTCACATAGTAGTTAGTTGCACCAGAGTATAAATACTTGGCAAAACACAGAGAGGAAATAGTATTTACACACAAGTGCTAAATATTACCAGCAGATTCACGTGGGCCCTTGGACATAAAAAAATAATAAAAAAATCCTTAAGATAATTATATTTATAATATGGATACAGTTACAGTACCATGATAAAAGAGTATAAAAAGGTATTTTTCCAATAAATCATTAGCTCAGTAACATAATAGACAACAGAAGCAGAGTTTGAGTTTTATTTTAGTTTTTAAGATCTGCCCCTACCTCACCCCACCCCCGTTAAAAAATATTCAATTTCTTTTTGTGCAAGTAACATCTTCAGCGGACTTTACAGTTCCTAATACTGTGCAAAAATGCCACTTTGAATCACGCCTTTTTGTTTTGTTCTGCTTTTCGTTTTTACCCACATGTGCAGTAATCTGAACTGTTTCCTCTTCTTCTTTTCTTTTTCTGTCCTGTCTTCAACGGACAGAGTCACACGTCACAGAGGCTCAGCGCCTGGTCCTTCCAACTAATATTGATACATAAATAAGCTGTTTAATATAAACAAGTCTTTCTATCTTGCTGTGCAATGTGCACAGTGTGAGGTAGGAACCCCTCGGCCTGACCACCGAGGCTCTCCGGGACAGCCGGCTTGCCCTACAAAAGGAAAGCAAGGTGAGGCTTGTTCCAAGAATAGCTTAAAATTTCCTGAAACGCGATTTTTGCATCCATCCTTTCCCTCTGCTTTAAGAACAGGAGAAATCATTACTCAGCAATTCAAATGAAATTTCAACGGAAGGCAAAGGAAACACGTCCTCATCAACTGTCGTCCTCTCCTCTTTCTCCGGTTGACCGCTCCTGTTCCCGAGAACGGGATAGAAGCCAAGTCAGAGACTTATCTCCTAACGCTTCTCCCTTCCCTTCCCGGTCATCGCAGAGAGTGTTAAAAAACCACCTGGGAGAAAAAAAAAATCTAAAGACGTATCACACGCACCCACAAAAGAAGGCCGGACCACAAAGATTAAAAAGAACCCAACAAAAATCAGCAAGCCGCTCTCCCACCCCTCCCCAAACCTTCCTTTCTGTGCAACACTGTCTGTGGCTTTTCTGTTTGCCTTGGACGATGCAGACGAGGTTTGCGGGCTTCGAATTCACCTGCTTTCGGTCTTGAGTAAACACAGATCTCCTCTTCCCCCAGGAAGCCATTCAGGGACGCCCGGGTTCTCTTCCTCCCGGGGCGCAGAGCCTGCGCCCGGGCTGGGGAGGCGGGGAGGCGGGGAGGGCGCCCGGCCCTACACCTTGGATTCCGAGGCACAGCCCGGGCGGCTCGGCTCGTCCGGGCTCGAGTCGCTGTCGGCCGCCGCCCCACCGTTGTAGTCGGCCCAGGGCTCCAGCAGGCGCGCGGGCGGCGAGGTCCCGACGTCGTCGTCGTCGTCGTCGTCTGAGGCGGCCCCGGGCGACGGCGACGGCCGGGCCACCGCCAGGCAGCCCGAGGCGCGCGGCGGGTCCCCGGCGGCCGCGTGGCTCCCGCGGGCGGCCCGGCGCGCGCAGCAGAGCAGGCGCTGGAAGGCCTTGCGGAAGTCGGGGCTGCGGCAGTAGATGATGGGGTTGAAGGCCGAGTTGGCGTAGCCCAGCCAGTTGAAGAAGACGAAGAGGCTGTCGGGCACCAGGTCGCGGTGGAAAGCCTTCACCACGTTGGCCAGGAAGAAGGGCAGCCAGCAGAGCGTGAACACGCCCATGATGATGCCCAGCGTCTTGAGCGCCTTCTGCTCGCGAAGGGCCACGAGGCGCGAGGGGCGCCGCTTGCTGGCGCGCCCGTTGGCCACCGGGGAGGCGGCGGCGGTCGGGAGCGGGGGCGCGGGCGAGGACGCGGGCGAGGGCGAGGGCGGCCGCGTGGGGCCGCTGAGGAAGCGGCGCTCGCAGCTGTCGATCTTCTTCACCTGCTTCTGGGCCTCGCGGAACACCCGCAAGTACACGAAGGCCATGATGCACAGGGGCACGTAGAAGGAGACGACGGACGAGGCTATGGCGTAGGCCCGGTTGGTGACGAAATCGCAGCACTTGGGGTCGTTGTAGCAGCGGCGCGCCTCGTCGCCCTCAGCCCGCCACCAGTGCATGAGTATGGGCAGGAAGGACACCAGGGCCGAGATGGCCCACACGGTGCACACGAGGGCCCGCGCCCGCGCGCGGGTCAGCAGGCTCTGGTAGCGGAAGGGCGATGTGATGGCGAGATAGCGGTCCAGGGCGATGACACACAGGGTCTCGATGCTGGCCGTCACGCACAGCACGTCCACCGAGGTCCAGAGCTCGCAGAAGAAGGAGCCGTACTCCCAGCGGCCCCACACCACGATGGTGGCCCCGAACGGCACCACCAGCAGCCCCATGACCAGGTCAGCGCTGGCCAGGGACATGATGAAGAGGTTGGTGAGCGTCTGCAGACGCGGCGTCTTGGCGATGGACACGATCACGAGCACGTTGCCCGCCACGATGAGCAGCACGATGAGCGCCATCAGCAGGCCCATGCCGGCCGTCCACTGCTGCGACAGCGGCGCGGATCCCTCGCTGGCGGGGGTCAGCAGCGAGGCGGGCGGCAGCGCGGGCACTAGCAGCCGCGCCGCCGTGGCCGCGCCGTCGGGGAGCGGCGCGGCGGTTGACAGGTTGCAGGGCTCGGAGGCGCCCAGGGCGAGCGCCCCCGCGCCCATGCCGAGCTGCGGAGGCCGGGGGAGGGGGTGTGGCGGAGTTGGGCCGCGGTTGGGGAACCCCCCAGAGGCCCGGGCGGCGGGGCGCGCGGAGGGAGGTCGCAGCCAGGTCAGGACAGCCGAAGCGCTGGGCCGGAGGCATGGGCGCCGGGCGCCTTCCCAGCCGGAGCCGTGCGCTGTCGCCGCCGCCGCCGCCGCCGCTGCTGCTGGAGCCGCTGTCGCTGCTGGAACAGCTGCCGGGACCTCAGCATGTTTCTGAGCGCGCGGAGCCCGCAGCCCCGGCACCCAGCACCCAACCCACCCCAGTCCCACTCCCCCGAGCCAACCCCCGGGGCCTCGCGTCAGGCTCCTGCAGCCAATCCGGGCGAAGGCACGCCCCTGTCTGGTTCCCCGCAGCAACCCCCCGCAGCCCCCCCTCCTACCGGCGGTTCCGCGGCTCCGAGGAGTGAGGCAGAGGGCCAAGCGAGCGTCTCCTCGGCGCCCGCGGGTTCCTGCGCGCGCGCGCGCCTTCGTGAGTCCGCTGGTTCCAGCGCCCAGTTCCCCTTGGCTCCCTACGGCGCCCGGCTCCCACCCTGTCCCCTCCCGCGGACCCCAGTCTCTCCTCTCCTGCGCCCCGTTTGCCTCCGGCGTTTGGCTCCTTCCTGCGCTCGGGCTCAACTCGCTACCCGTCTACCTCCGGTGCCCAGGATTCCTGCGGAGCAGAGCGCGCGCTTCCTTTAGCGGGGAGGGGACCTCGGTGTTCTCGAAGCACCAGAGCGCCTTGGACGGTCTGTTCACTGGGGTTGGAGGAGTCTGGCTGCAAGATTGTTTCTCGTGTTGGGCAGCCTAGGAGAGTGCGTGTAAAAGCCTTCCTCCGTCAAGAGGGGACCCAGCCAGCCTGCGTCCTGCCAGCTCAGGGGATCGGAGGCGGGTGTTAGCGGTTAGAGGAAACTTTCCAGCAAGCGCCTTGCTGGAGCAAACCGCGCATCTGTCAGCAACGCTCTCTGAGAGCTATTCTTGCACGAAGCTTCTGTTGTTCCAGGACAGCAGATGCAGAAAGGAAGGGAAGGTTTGTGCATCTGACAGCTAATGCTGAGGACCAGTTGGAAAAACACACACTCCCCAGTCCCAGCTGATGGATGTGTGAGTATGATGCAACAGTGTGTGTCGATACTATGAAGAGAGAGGCTTAAGGAAACACAAATGTTAACGTGGAATAAGTGACACCGCCACGAAGACAGAGCACGTTTAATTACATTTCAGACTTTTCACATTAAGTTATAACACCAGGATTTTGTGTTTTATTACTCACGTGATTTTGCAGTTTGAGCTGGGTCAGTGCAAACAGAAAGGTACATTAGTTTTGGACGACATAGTGAACTGAGATTTCAGATCTCTTGGTCTGCCCAAGTTGTTTTCTCCTTTGCCCAAGTTCCCAGATTCTCAAAACTCTAGGATTAGTTTTGGAGGGATGAGAGAAGAAAATATGTAAATACTCCAGAAGATTAAAATCCGATAGCATTTAAAGTTATATCAGAGACCCCTGAGTTGGCAGCTGCATGGGTTTAAAATTAGTGAGTCAGCCCTGCAGTCGGTGTGCTTATATGTGGGGACCCACCTACAGGATGGGCACCGTGAGCACACAATGCAGCAGAAGGTGTTCAGGCCCCCTGTCTGATTCCACCACAGTAAGGTCCTCAGCTCAGCCTTGAAAATAAAAAGACCTTAATCGAATCTTTGAGAACAAGGACGGGTAAACAGCTTCTAATTACCCATGTAAGGGTGCATGAAAGTGTTATATAATGCTCACACATCTTTCTAGCATTGGAATAAAAAGCATAGCATCTGCGGGGGCTTCCCTGGTGGCGCAGTGGTTGAGAGTCTGCCTGCCGATGCAGGGGACATGGGTTCGTGCCCTGGTCCGGGAAGATCCCACATGCCGCAGAGCGGCTGGGCCCGTGAGCCATGGCCGCTGAGCCTGCACGTCCGGAGCCTGTGCTCCGCAACAGGAGAGGCCACAACAGTGAGAGGCCCGCATACCGCAAAAAAAAAAAAAAAAAAAAAGCATAGCGTCTGAAAGGAACAAACTCATATTCTTACCCTGTAGAGAAAGACTGACTTCCACAGCTACCCAAGTCAAGAGCTAAAAGCAATGTTTATTCAGTTTATAAAGCCCAGCAGTTTAAACCACTTTCTCTATATCCAAACATAAATTTGCTTTAGGCCCGACCTTGATAATCAGTGCTACAAGGTGGGTGGGTGTGGATGTGGCTGATTTATTTGTTTATTCACCCCTGCCCTAGGACTTGTTAGCCTAGTTCTGCCCTAGTTCTGCCAACTTGGGAAGCTTGAGAAGGGGGAGCAAGGAAAGGAGAGGGCTAGAAAGAGGGGGGGGGTGGGGGCCTGCACCCTGAGTTCAGTGTAGGCTCCCAGAGAGCCCTAGGTACCCAAGTCACTGCAAACCTGTCTCCGCTTCCGACTTTTTTCTGTTCCCGCCCTCAAGGGACAGTCTCAAAATAGCCAAGGGGTTGGAAAGAGTTGGATTTGACGCTGCAGGATTCTGAGTGCTGGGCTGTGCAGTGAGGTGTAGGGAATGTGGGAAGGAGGCTTTCTGTTGGGCGCCATCTTTCTGTCAAGTGGTGTTACTGGGAATATTGTGTGCCAAGCTTAAGGGCCCCTGAAGGGCAAAGGGACTGCATTTCTGTGAGCGATAAGGCCTGAACTTGGTTGTACAGATTCAGTGCAGAAGCCTGGATGCCAATAGCATTACCATATGTGCAAATATGTATGTATTTGTATACATTTTGTATACATTCATGTATTGGTATACGTATGTATAAACACACCAAAAATACCAGGGCGCGAGATTTGAATTGTTGAAAAACTTTCCTGAAACTTTTTTCCCCTGCTCATTCAAAGATAAATCAAGTTTCCCTGAATTTCTGGATAATAAATACATTAAATCACAAATATCCAAAACCAGCAGGTTATTTTGATAGGAGTTCCAACGTAGGGCTGCAGGCATAAAGGGATTCCTGGAATTCTTGGGGCCGTCCTTCAGTTGTACTGATGGAAAAGTTTGGAGTATTCAACTAGAGTTCACTTTCTTTTAAAATAAAATGTTCTCGGATTTCCTTTAATCCTTACACTTCATGACACTTTTTTAAAAAAACATTTTGGAGCTAACATTTTTTTGTCCTGAGTTAAGGATACAAGATTAAGAAGAAAACATACCCACTTACACAGGTATGAGATGTTGCAAGTTCAAAATTAGTAACTCCTCCATTTCCCCGTTCCCCACCCCCAACTCTTAAAATGAATCAGTTCTTGGGAACCCACTGACTTGACGGTCCTTTAGAAAGGAACAGAAAGCTCCAACAATACATGCTAATCAGCACATTGAAAACGAGAGGGCTTCCTCCTCAGTATTTCCTGCTCCCACCTCTACCTTTCCCGTCCCACTGCCTTTATCCCACACCTGAACATGCTGTGGGTTCCTTTTGAGCTCCTGGCCTCTAGTCCTTCCTGATCCATTTAATCTGGCATACCATAGCCAAATTCATATTTCTAAAATGCTGCATTGACCGAAATGCTTTTCTGTTCAGAAACCTCAACTCCTCAACATGGCCTTCAAAGCCCTCCACAGTCCAGTTCCAAAGAGCCTTTCCAGCACTATCCCGTACTAGAACTCTCCATGTCACCCTAACTTGCAGTTGTGTAAGTTAGTTTTTGGATCTATACCCTTTTTCCTTTTTTTTTTTTTTGCTGTACGTGGGCCTCTCACTGTTGTGGCCTCTCCCGTTGCGGAGCACAGGCTCTGGACACGCAGGCTCAGTGGCCATGGCTCAGGGGCCTAGCCGCTCCGTGGCATGTGGGATCTTCCCGGACCAGGGCACGAACCCATGTCCCCTGCATCGGCAGGCGGACTCCCAACCACTGCGCCACCAGGGAAGCCCCCTTTTTCCTTTTTTTGCATCTGTACTCTTTCTCATTGTGATCCTTCCACCAAGAATTCCCTCCTCCATCTCTGTCTCATGGAGTTCAAATTCAAGATCTGGTTGATACATTTTTTACTTTACAGTCATCCCTACCCACTGTTTCTGGAAATGATCTCTCCTTCCCCTACCTAGAGTAGTTACTTTGCTCATTGCATTTCATGTGTCAAGGAACAATATGTTGCCTTTCGACGTCTCTTATATTGTGATATGATTTTTATAATTTTAAATTTTTCTCTTTTCTTCTCATATGGATTATAAGGCCATCGAGAGCCAGGACCATCCTATACATTTTTATATTTCCCATGTTTACTAAAATTACCTAACATTAATTAACATTAAGCTTTGATTCATAAATATTTAATATTTAATTTATTAAGATATTCTCGTATTTACTAGTAGGAGAAATAATCGAGTGTTTTTGGAGTTACGATCTTTCCTCATGCTTCAAGTTTAGAGTAATAATTCATGTCCCTACAGCCTAGTCGATACCTTCATATAAGCATTTCAAAATATAAGCTTTACAAATACAAGGTAGGCTCATGAGATAAATAAATTTATATCATACCTACTCAGTAATAAATAACGTGGGGCAGACTTAGGTAAGAGTTTTTCCAAAGGTACAATGAAAGTCCACATAATAAAAAATACTACCTAATCTTCATAAATATTCAGGGTGAATTACCTTTTTCCTTCCTTTATGATACTATATATCCAGGCATTTCTGCCCTGGGAGAATGGCTGATGACTTGAATCTGGCTTCAAATTCTAGATCAAATTAAAAGTCTGTGCGGCAGTGACTAATGGGCGTCCAACCCACCCATAGTTGTAAGCCATGAACTTGATGGAGACCTTTCCATTCTTCAGTTGACTTTGTTGGCAAATGAGATTAAAATAATGGTGAGTAGCCTAACTGGACAGCTGCTGGAAGTTTGGCCAGAGGAAGTCCGGGGGAAATTTCTAAGTAAAGCGCCAAGAAAAGTATCAAATCAGTAAGTTAGCATAATTTGCCTTGAGGCTGATAATAGGTGGCAGAATTCATTGATCAGAGCTCTAGTGGCTGTTTCTGAGGAAAGATATACAACTTTTCACATAAAGTAATGTAACTGCTAAAACAGTCACTCAGCGCTAAACTAAGCAAAGAACAGTTTGCACCTGTGGCTGGCTTAAGGTCATATACTGGTTTTGAAGACACAGTTTACACAGGGACAAGCAATTGCATCCACTGTGATAAGAAGAAGCACAGAAGACAGTGGTGTAATCATAGCAAAGCATGGACTATTTGGGCAATTCAGAAGCTCTCCTCTCTCCCACTTCCTCCCTCTTTGCCTTCTCCTCCTCTCCCTGGTATGTCTAAAGAGTACTTTGAACAATGCAAGAGCCAGTAATAATATTTTTCAAAATTTGGATATATTGAAAAGTGTTCAGACCTGGTAGGCGGAAGATCCAGGTTTGTGTCCTGGTGTCACTTTTGAGTTTGACCTTCAGCAGTGGCTTCATCCTTAAAATGGACTCACCGTTCGCTCCCTCGCAGGGTTACACATGGATTAAATGAGATGATGTATGTGACAGCTTCTTGAAATCTCATATAGCACCATATGCTTGAAACGCATCAAATGCGGTCTCATCCAATCATTATGACATTTCAAACCATGAAATGTGTCAGGATTTGCTTGTACGAGAGGAGTCAGTTCACTTACATAAGCTTCACTTTATCAGGTGACTCCTTTCTTTCTCACGCTGGATATTAGTACGACTCAGAGGCTGGATAACAGTGAACGATTTTTAAATGCCTTTACCTTTGGCCAATCACATTTTAAAAAAGATTTTCCCCCATCTTTGTGCCCTTCCTTAGTAGGTACCCTACTCTTTTTTTTAAGTGTTCATTTATGTGATTCTCTGACATAAGTTCCTTTAAAGTATTTCAGTGGTGAAATATTAGCAGCAGAGAAAGGATTTTTTTTCTCAACTATTTAGTGCCATAACTAGTAACTTTAAAAAAAATGGAAGGTAGTGCAACATAAAACTTAGCCAACTTTCATAAGTTCTGTTCTTATTCAGGTGTATGATGAATAAAACTTGAGTGTTCATCAGCTGAGATCTTACCTTAAAGTGCCGGCGGCAATGGGAGTATTATCAGCACACATGAAAAGTACTTGGCTAAGAGTTGTCCTTCAATCTGCCCAAGTCTAGAGCTTGTAATGACAACAAGCTGCACTAATTATTGAAAACTCTAGGTTTTATTTTAACAGAGTCTTATTGTGCTCCTGATAAAACGATTATGTTGTAAAAAGCTGAGAAGTTTGTAGCAACAAGAATCCCCCAAGCCCTTATTTTAAGTTTCTAACGGGTAGAAATGATACCTTTTAAACGTTTTAGCTCCCATTTATTTTGGTCATGTAGTTGGTACTTTGCAAATTCCTGTGGAATAGAGGAACCACTTAAAAGCTTATGTGCACTCTCTAAAATAAAAGAAGACATTGTGTTTTCCATTCACCTATGGAAGATGGGTCTGGCCCATCCAGCTGAATGGAATTGCCAAAGGGAACCAGTGGAAGAAGCAAGTTGTCTTGCCTCTGGGTGGCAGACCAGATCATTTACATTGCTTCTTTTCACTCACTACTCTGAGTAGACCAAACACGTATCTTCTTTCATATGTTTTTCCACTTCTTTGTTTTGGATATATATTTTCGTAGGTAACTTACGTACTGTATAAATGCTCATCCAGACCCACTCAATAAATACAGGCATGGCGAGTCCTTTGCCTTGGAAGGGCAGAGTCCCACACTAGTGGGACACTATTGCTGCTACTTTGGTTTTGATAACCACTGTGGTTAGGCTTCTTGCATTGAAAATAAATATCAAACCTTTGACATGACATGTATTTTCCACAATGTCTCAGCTTTGCAGCTCCTTGAATAAAACCCGTTCGAAATCTTTATCCTATGATAGCTTTCTGTTTCCAGAGCATTATCACTTAATTAAATGTTAAGGGGGCAGTGACCTTCTTTGCAGACCTCTTCTAAATATAAGTGACTTTTCACACTGGTGGAGAAATGGTTGGGTTTTTTCCTTCCTGTTTTCGTATGGAGACACTGAAGCATAAGGAGAGAGACGTGCTTAAGGTTTCAAGGAAAGGGAAAGGGAGTTCTTCACTTTCCTGCCTATTGAGCTAATCTTTAATTACCAGAGCCTGCATCCTTAACAGATTTGGACCCACCTCTTAACTGCTTGTCAGCATAATTCAATTGCATGATATATTTTGGGGCCTGGAGCGAGTCATGGAGTCATTTTTTTAAATAAATAGCTCTGAATGAGTGAAGAGATTCTATCATGCAATGTTTATTTGTATTTTTCAATTGGTTTAAATATAATAGATCTAGAAGAATAATCATATTTATCCACACAAATAAAAGTCTCTTTGTTAGTACATTTCAATGTGAATTTCCAGAAGTGTCACATGAATACTAACTCTGAAGACAAAAACAAAAAACCCAAAAAGCAAAGCAATTAAGTAATTTGGTTTTTTGTTTTGTTTTTAAATCTGTAACTAGAAAAAAATTTCACAAAAGACTCTTACTGAGAATCAAAGGCCCCAAAGCTGTGACAACCTTGGGGTTTTATTTAAAAGTCAAAATGAAGCTGTTTGGGAGTTTGGAACAGAAAATTAAAAAGCAAGCTCTACTTGCTTGGTCATTTCCTCACCCTAATAACTTTTCCAAACCAGGTAGCTCTGTCATGGGCATGTTGAACTTTGAGGCTCTCTGAAAAGCCTGGAAAATGCACTGAAATGGTATTGACACGGTCCTGAAACTATTGTTTTTTCTTATTCTGAAAATATCTAAAGTGATGATTTTACTCCAGCTTGTCACCATTTCCATCCCACTCCTTACCTTTCCTTGCTTCTGCTGCCAGTTACTCTGCATTTTGACATCTCCCCCATTATTAATTAATAGAGATTATTTGCATTTTCATAGCTGTCTCTTGAGGATAATAATCTTGGTTTAAAAAATTCCCACGCGTACACATTCATGTGTATAGTGTTCATAAGTTCTTATCTGAGGGTTGACTTAGACTAAAAGTAATTTATTAAGCAAGTTAAAAACCCATACTTAACCTCGCAAAAAAGAATCAGTGTTTTATAGCATAACCAGTCTTGATGGGAGATTTTGAGAATATCCCTGGCTTATGCGTTTTTGTTTTAGTTGCTTTTTAGTACATAATTTCAAATTATGGCATTTTAGTAAGATGACACTAATGTTAGTAATTAGTTTTGACATTTGCCTCTCTCTGTATACCATCATGATTAAGGATGCAGATTCTGAAGTCACACTGCCTGGGTTACAATCCAGGTTTTGCCAGTTAGTAGCTGGATGACTCAACAACAAGTTATTTGAACATCTCAGGGCTCGGCTTCATCATCTGTTAAGTGGGAATAATAATAATAATCGTACCTATCTCTGAGGCGTTTGGAGGATTCGATAAGACACACAAAGCATTTGGCATAGTGCCTGGCTCATCGTTAAGTACTTAATAAACATTATCTTTTCTTTTTTCCATTTTCCCCCCCAACTGCCACCACCACAAAAAGATCATGGCAGAAAAATCCTCATTCTGCACAAAATCACGGGTGGCAGAGGCAACCTCTAGTCAGTGGAAATTGAATAACTGCATTTTCTTTTCAAGTGAGAGGATGTAGTAAAGAATCTAATTTGGTAAGTACTCTTTTGCTTTCAAAGGCAAGTTTATTCCTTTGTGGTCATTTAATCTGATTATCATTCTGTTTGGGGAATTAGAATTTCTCAAACTAATTTTACATCATGGAAAGGTCATTGTAGAGAGTTCCACCCTATGGTATAAACCACATTCAAAATATATGAAACAACAACAATTACCAAACAAAGCCCCACTGGGCTCTTAATAGAGAGGCTTATTTCCCAAGCTCTAATTGATCCAAGCTGCTTCTTTTTACGGTGTATATTCATAAGATCTCGAGGAGACCAGAAGGTTCTCTTGTGACTTGTTTTGTGTCAACGGAGGACACTTCAGTTGTCCTGAGTACAAGGGGTCTGACCACCCCACCTCCTGAGAACAGAGAGTAAAGAAGCAGTCGACAAAAGAAGTTTTCCCAAGTCCATGCGGTGTAAACCCTAGGAGAGTCTTTCAGACTCACTTGGAACAATTTTATTTCCAAAACAGTTTCAGTATCTTGTTCGGTCTCTGTTCTTTCATAACAGATTAGGAGAAACAAGTTGGAGGGAAGGCACGAGGATGGTGCAGGGAGCGGAGGGGCGCTTCTGGGAACTTCATATTAGAGAAGAAAACAGGGGAACTGGTGATGCCATTTACTGCAGAGACCAATAGTCTTCTGTGTTCTGCACTCCGCAGTCACCGATAGTCCTGGCTCACTAAGAAAGTTTTAAATTAGATTCAACCGTCCTCAGTTTAATGTGCGTTTTATAAACATTTTTATTGAAAAACGGTGGTATGAAAATTCGGGAACTTCTTATTTTCTAGAACGCATGGGTTATCTAGAAAGTGAATTGATGTGGGCTGTTTTTATCCTCCAGTGGTGCCAGATCAGTGAGGTGGGAATTAGTTTGCTACGAGTCCAAAATCAAGGTGTTGGCAGAGTTGGCTCCTGAGGGCTATGAGCAAGGGATCTGTTCCAAGCCTCTCTCCTGGGCGTGGAGATGGCTGTCTGGCCCTCCATACCTGTCTGTCTCTGTGTCCAAATTTCTCCTTTTTATAAAGACACCATCATATTAGATTAGGATCCACCTTAATGACCTCATTTTATCTTGATGACTTCTATCACCTGTATCTCATACATGCTATATTAGTTAAGTCTTCTAGGACAGAGGGCAAGTATAATGTCTTCTCAAATCTCATGCTAAAGATGGCTCTGCAAATAAACAGTACCCAGACCCTGATGAGAGCAGTCAAGTTGGTTGCAGAGTCGCAGGCTGTCACAAAGTCATGAATGCCACAGGCTGACGGTGATCAGATCAGTTCCCAAGTTTGCTAAGTAGCCTGGGTCTCAGATGGAGGGGTGTGGGGAGAGGGCCGGGGAAGGGTAAGGCACATACCCTGTTAGGGATGTGCTTAAGGTAGGAAGGGGTAGATGCACTGCTCATTTATAGCTCTCATTACAAACCAAGAAACTCTACTGTTTTCTTGCAAATGGAGTAGAATAATTCAAGTTCACTTTAGTAATTCAAATTCAAGGATTAAAACCAGCCAATCCACTTGGTTGTTGTGTCGACCACTTTCAGCAGGTTGTTTTGACATTGTCTAGACACAATGTCAGAGAGTTTCTCTCCATAGCTGCAACATGCCTGTTACTTTTCCTGAGCTAGAATTAGTGTAACAGACAGCAAATAACTGGGTAGGAGAGATATAACAAACCTTTATAAGTGAAGAACAAAGCTGGCCTTTGAGGCAAGATAAATCAGGTACTCGCTCATATGGAATCCATTGAGAAACAGGATTTTTATCACCTTGAAGTAACGATTTTGATTGAGAGAATGATTCAGATCTTACAATACTGGCTAGCAGAGGTTTGACTAAGAAATAACTTCCTTAAGTATGTCGGTTTAGATTTATTATGGAATCTGAAGTTCACAAACAGCCTGATTTTGTGTGGCCCTAAGTTGTACATCTAATTGGCCTTTGTTGCTACTGATGATCAAGCTAATAATAGCTTAACCTGTGCATGGCCACGGACCAAATCAACTTGACCTTAATGCCAAAAGAACAAAAACCAAAACCCCAGCTGATTAAGATCCAAGAACTCAATCTGATAACTTGTCTTTGCCATTTGATATTAAGAATGGCTCCCAGCTGTCCCGAATGCCTCTGCTACCAGAGCCTCACGAGAACTGGGTGCCCAAGCAGGAAGTTCTGAGGATCTTGGTAACATAGTACTGCATTCCATAGGCAATGATGCCAACTCCTCCTGACAGATGTATCTGTTACGTGTGTGCTATGTAAACAGCATGGATGTGGATGTATATGAAACTGTATTTTTTTTAATGTCACATCTAAGTTTGTTTAATGGCGAGGTTAGTTCAGTAGAACAAACTTATATAAGATAGTACTTAAAGAAAAGCTCAGTCCTGTGGGTCTGAGTATTATTTAGTCATCTGTTTGTGCAACTGTATTTTTAACTTGATGTATGATGAGCAGATAGTTTTTCTGAACTCCCAAGCTGTGTTTCCTTACTTCAGTTTGGTTTATTTTCCTCTCGGTTTCCTTCAGAACACATCACAGAGACCTTTCTTTGGAAACTTCATAATGCTTCCATGAAAGTTGGCAGCATCCAGAAAGCACGAGACCAAATGATGAAAATTAAAGACTTGAAATAGAATCATAGGATATATGCACTCTTTGCAGTGCAGCGTAATAGAAACATAGATGTGTGTCACATTCTCTTTCTTTTGTCCTTTTTCCTGTTTCTTTTTATTTTTCTTGAAAACATTATCTGTGACCATGTAAAACTTCTGCAAACACTTCTGACTGACAGAGAATCTTGAAAATTTTGTTAATTGAAGTACCATTATTGTCATAGTATTAATAGTAATATCCAGCTGTAAAAATCCACTTGCTATGGAATATAGAATAGTAAGTCTATATGTAAGATTTGGACCCAGTCCTCAAGAAGTTTACCTTTGGAGAGTTTCTTTCTTTCTTTTCTTTCTTTTTTTAACTTCATTGAGGAATAATTGACAATATAATTGTATATATTTAAAGTGTACAATGTGATGATTTGATAGAATGATCACCAAGGTCAAGATAATTAATATATCCATCACCTCCAATAATTAGCATAGCTAACTCTGTGTGTGTGGGGGGGTGGTAAGGATGCTAGATCTACTCTCAGCAACTTTCAAGTCTGCAGTACCGTATCATTAACTATAATCACCATGCTGTACATTAGATCCTCAGAACTTATTATTCTCACAACTGAAAATTTGTACCCTCTCACCTATATCACCCCATTTCTGTCTCCCCCCCCAGTCCCTGGCAACCACTGTTCTATTCTCTGTTTCTGTGAAATCAGTTTTGTTTGTTTATTTGTTTTGATTCCACATGTAAGTGACACCACACAGTATTTGTCTTTCTCTGTCTGGCTTACTTCACTTAGCATAATGGCCTCCAGATTTATTCATGTTGCTGCAAATGACAGGGTTTCCTTTTTTTAATGGCTGAATAATGTTCCATTGTACATATATATATATATATATATATATATAGAGAGAGAGAGAGAGAGAGAGAGAGAGACATATATGTCTATATATGTATATAATTTTCTTATTCATTCATTTGGACATTTAGGTTATTTCCATAGCTTGCTAATGTGGATAATGCTGCAGAGAACATGGGTGTGCAGATATCTCTTTGAGATACAGATTTCAATTCCTTCAGATATGTACCCAGGAGTGGGATTGTTAGATCGTATGGTAGTTCAATTTTTAATTTTTTGAGGTACCAGCATACTGTTTTCCATAGTGGCTGCACCATTTTACATTCCCATCAACAGTGCACAAGGCTTCCCTTGTCTCCACATCCTCACGGACCCTTATTATCTCTTGTCTTTTTTATAATAGCCATCTAACCGTTGTGAGGTGATAGCTCACTGTGGGTTTGATTTGCATTTCCCTGATTAGTGATGGATGTCACATTCTCTCTCAAAACCAATGACTAAACACCAGATACTTTGTTAAGGGTATCATTTATAATATCTCATTTACTTCTTGTAATAGTCTTGTCAGGTATTACTTTTCCCTCTAAAGGAGTAAATTGAGGCTTGGAGAAGTTGAGTGACTTGCACAAAGTTTCACAACTACTTAATAGCAGAGCAGGACTTCCAACCCAGGTCTGTGTGACTCCAAAGGCAGCCCTCTTTACATCTCTAAAATAAGCCACATTTTATTTTTCTCCTATTTTGAAACAGCTTATTATTTTGAAACTAAGATCCAAATTCAATTGATATCAGAAATCTTAAGTGAATGCTACACGATGTCATATGAATTTTTTTCTGTGCTTATCTTTTGTAAAAACTTCGTTTGTAAGGATGTTTTCCATGAATGCTCACGGCTGGTCCTCCATGACTTATTGAATTCTGCCTGTTAGGACTTTCTTCTCTTCTGCTGTTACCGTGTCAAGTCTGCCTCCCAACATCCCACACAAATCAACAATTACATCCTTTTAATGCCTTCAAGATCTTGTTCCAACTTTCTGTGACCAATAGGGAAAGAATGACCACCAACTGGGGGGGGGGGGGGGGCGTGTCACACCATCAGGAACAGCATTGGTGAGAGTTGACCTTGGTCCCCGGGAACCTCCCTTTCCTCACTTGGGGCCCAGGCAGGAAGCCAACCTCTCACCTTTAGAGTTTTTCAGGCATGAGTCAGGTATGAATCCTGTGTCTCCCCAGTTCCATAAGGCACAGGCCAGAGTCTCTGAAAGTTTCTCTGAAATTCCCCTGCTTGGTTTGAGGGTGTTGGGAAGGAACCACAGTACCCCCTCGACTCTGCAGAAAACCCAGGAGCAACACTCAAGCCCCCACTGAAGACCCTCACCATGAGGTGTGGTCCCTGTGTGGTGGTTTGGGTCGCCCTCCCAGGGTCTGCATGGATGGTCTAGCCCTTCTCTTTAGAAGGCATGGGTGCCTTACAATCCTTACTCTCGGCTTTGGGGTCTCAGCCCAGATGGGGGCATCAGAAAAGTCCTATTTTAATATCTGGTTCCATGTATATTTGGGAGTTTTCAGCATCCAGTTGTAATTAGAATTCTGATGGAGGAAGAGATAGAAGGGAAGGGCTGCCTTAGAAGGATATGCAGAGGAGGGAGGCTGCCGAATATGGGGGGTGCTACCATTTTTAAAAAGGTACCAAGGGGAAAAGTAACCCACGCACAGAAGGAAAAAGTCCCAAAACGCTGAGACGAGATCCTGGGAGGCGAGAGAAGACCTAGGAGAGAGTACTGTTGTGGAAACGAAGAGAAGAGAGTTTCAAGAAAGGGGATACTATAAAGGACCAAACTCTGTGATATTTAAAGAGCTCCTAGAAATCAAGAATAAAAGACTCACAGCTCAACAGAAAAATGGGCAGAGACCTTGAACAGATAGTTCTCCAGAAAGAAAGACAAATGGCCCTTGAACATTTGGCAAAATGCTCAACCTCACTCTCAATAAGGGATTCACAAGTGAAAACTACCCCGAGATCCAATTCTCACCTTCCAGATTGGCAAACATTTTGACAACATGCTGTGTTGGCAAGGCTGGGGAAAAGAGCACATCGATGCCGTGCTGATCACGGTGCAAAATGGCTCCACTCCGGTGTAGGCGAATCTGGCAACCTCTTCCCAAAGCGCATTCCTGGATACAGATGGCCACTATGCGCTCTGGAAACATTTTCTCTTTTGGGTTCTAGACAGCAGCTCCCATAGTTTTCCTCCTATATCACAGTTTGCTCCCTTTGAATCTTCGTTATTGGCCATCCTCCTCTGCTTGGCTTCTAAATATTGGTGTGCTCCAGGGCTCACTCGGGAATCCTCGTCTCCATCGAAACCCTCTCCTTAGATTGTCGCGTCCAATCCCATTGCCTGTTTTTTGTTTTTGTTTTTTTGAGTGTGCTAAAATACCGCTAATACACACGTTACCATTTCAAAGTATACAATTTGGTGGCATTTAGTACATTCACGTTGTTGTGCAACCAGCACCTCTATCTAGTTCCAGAACATTTCCGTCACCCCAAAAGAAAACTCCATACCCATCAAGCAGTCACTCCCCATTTCCCCCTCCCCCCAGCCCCTGGCAACCACAGATCTGCTTTATGTCTCTGTGTATCTGCTTATTCTGGATGTTCCAAAGAAATGGAATCGTTCACTTAGCGCAATATTTTCAAGGTTCATCCATGTAGCACATATCAGTACTTCACTCCTTTTTATGGCTGAATAATATTCCACGGTGTGGTTATTCCACGGTTAGTTTATCTGTTCATCTGTTGATGGACATTTGAGTCCATCATTTTCTACCATTTGGCTATTTTAAATAGTGCTGCTATGAATATTTGTGTACAAGGTTTTGTTTGAACACCTGTTTTCAATTCTTTGGGGTCTATACCCCGAGTGGAATTGCTGGGTCATATGGTAATTTTATGTTTAACTAATCTGACCTTTTTTTTTTTCTTAAATCAATATGCTGATAACTCCAATCTGTAGTGCTGGCCTGACTTCTCCCAGCTGTCTACTTCAGATCTCATCTGGCATGTCAAAGTTAACTTGTCCAGTACTCTCAACTCCCCCCAAACTCCTCCCTCAGTCTTCCCATCTCAGGAAATAGCACCACCATTCAGCTAGGGTTCTCGGGCCAAGGTCCTAGGACTCATCCTCAGTTCCTCTCTGTCCAGCTCTCCCCACAGCCAGTCCGTCAGCAAATGCTATCAACTCTGCACACACCAGATTCTCACCTTCTCCACTGCTGCTACCCTGGTGGCAGCATCTCCCATCTGGACCCCTGCACAGATGCCAGTGACTTCCACTCCTCCCCCTAGAGTTCATTTTCCACTCTGTACCCAAGGTCATCTTTTAAAAATACATACATGATCACTTAGCCTTCCTGCTTCAACCCTCCCAGTGGTTTCACACTGCAATTAGAATTAAACCCAGATTCACTTCTGTGGCCTCAAGTGTACGGTGATCTGTTTGCTGCCTCCCCTCTTTCCCCCTCCCCTGCTTCCTGTGTTTTACCACACTGGCCCTTTTGTCCCTTAAACTGGTACCTGCCACAGGGCCTCTGAACTCTCTGTCCCCTGAGCTGCATGGCCAGTTCCTTCTCACTACTGAGGTGTTCACTCAAATGTCACCTCCTTAGAGAAGACCTGTCTGACTACCCCTTCCCCCAGACTCAGCCAACTTCTATCTTATTATACCCATCTCTTTTGTCATTGCTATGTCATTGACATTTTCACATCGTTATATAAAATTACCTTATTTATATTTATTGTGTTTATTTTTATGCTTGGTGAGTCTATCTACCCTGCCCCCTTCCTATTCCCTCCCCCAAACATAAGTTGCTGAGGACAGGAATTTTGTTGGTTGTAATCATGGCTGTGTCTCTGGGGTCTAGGACAGTGCCTGGCACAATACAAGGCACAGAAACATGTTTGAATGCTGTTGAAGAAGAAAGGTTCATGTCTCATCTGGCCTTAAACAAATCCTTCCCATCCCACCACCACTTCTCATCTCTCTCCTCCTCTTGTCAACATATTTCTAGAAGGAGTAGATCATACCTAACGTATTTATTTCGTTATTGTTCCCTCCCTCTGTAATTCTGAGCAATCCAGTTTTGCTGCCACTACCATTCAAAAGTTCTTCCTCAGAGATTCCCGGTAACTCCATGAAAGTTAGAACCAGTTGTCCTGTGCACTGTGCCCCTTCTGTAGCGTCTGACACTATTAACTCTATTCACACTCATGAATCTTCCTTTGAAATGTTGTCCTTTCTTGGCATGAGGCCTGGATCTACCAGGGGCATGGGAATCCTGGGAATACATCCTAGAGTGTCAGGAATGTGCTGGGGGTTCCTTCCACTCACACCAGGTGAGCAGGTTGGCTCCTAGGTGGATGGTCCAGACCATCTGTAGGAATGGGTCAGTGGCACAGACTCCTAATGAAAAGTGCGAAGGCAGATGCTCAAAGCCCCTGAAGTGATCCTGAACTCATTCGGGTGGTTCCTTGGCAGTATCGTGCCATGCTGCATTCCCTAGGGCAAGGGATAACTTCCTGCTCTGTGTGGCCGTCTCTGGGCTGCAGGTTGGTCTTTTATCAATAAAGTGAGTTGGATCATTGTCCTGAGCCTATAGAATCTTTTGATCCACTCCGTTGGGTCAAAGTCACACCTGCTGCAGCTAGACTCTCTCTCTTTTTTTTTTTAAATTTTTTTAAAATTTATTTTTGGCTGCGTTGGGTCTTCATTGCTGTGCGCGGGCTTTCTCTAGGGGCGGCGAGTGGGGGCTACTCTTCATTGCGGTGCGCGGGCTTCTCATTGCGGTGGCTTCTCTTGTTGTGGAACATGGGCTCTAGGTGCACAGGCTTCCATAATTGTGGCATGTGGGCTCAGTAGCTGTGGCACACGGGCTTAGTTGCTCCGTGGGATCTTCCCAGAGAAGGGCTCGAACCCGTGTCCCCTGCATTGACAGGTGGATTCTTAACCACTGCGCCACCAGGGAAGTCCTGAAGCTACACTCTTGATGTTCTTTTTTTTTTAATTGAAGTATAGTGGATTTACAGTGTTGTGTTAATTTCCGCTGTGTCTATATATATACATTCTTTTTTCATATTCTTTTCCATTACGGTTTATCATAGAATATTGAATATAGTCCCTGTGCTGCACAGTAGGGCCTTGTTGTTATCCATTCTATGTGTAACAGCTTACACCAGCTAACCCAACCTCCCACTCCAGCCCTCCTCCAACCCCCACCCCCTTAGCAACCACCAGTCTGTTCCCTATGTCCATGTAGACTCTTTTTTTAAAAAAAAAATTATTTATCGATTTTTGGCTGCTTTGGGTATTTGTTGCTGCACACGGGCTCAGCAGCTGTGGCTCGCGGGCTCTAGAGCACAGGCTCAGTATTTGTGGCGCATGGGCTTAGTTGCCCTGCAGCATGTGGGATCTTCCTGGCCCAGGGCTCGAACCCATGTCCCCTGCATTGGCAGGAGGATTCTTTCTTTTTTTTTTTTAAAGAAGATGTTGGGGGTAGGAGTTTATTAATTAATTAATTTATTTTGGCTGTGTTGGGTCTTCGTTTCTGCGTGAGGGCTTTCTCTAGTTGCGGCAAGCGGGGGCCACTCTTCATGGCGGTACGCGGGCCCCTCACTGTCGCGGCCTCTCTTGTTGCGGAGCAAAGGCTCCAGACGCACAGGCTCAGTAGTTGTGGCTCACAGGCCTAGTTGCTCCGCGGCATGTGGGATCCTCCCAGACCAGGGCTGGAACCCGTGTCCCCTGCATCGGCAGGCGGACTCTCAACCACTGTGCCACCGGGAAAGCCCTCCACATAGACTCTTGATGTTCTAAATCACAGTCCTGTCTTGTCCCACTCAATTTCCCCAGGGTATGAGGAGCGTGGGGTTTTGGGGTGCCCACCTCAGCCACGTACTAGCTGCGTGAACTTGTGCAAGTTAACTGCACAGCTTAAATCCTCCTGCTCTGCATCTGAAAATTGAGCAGAGCCACTGCAGTCCCACAGGATTGTTGTGAGGATGGAAGGAGGCCATGCCCAGAACATTCCACCGTCAATGGCTCCCCATTACCCTCCTAATTAGGTCCGGCATTCAGGCCTCCACCCCACGTTCCTCCCTAGTTTATCAGGCTCCCCCACAGGTCCTGCTGTCCAGCCCCCCATGTCAGGTCCTGCGCCTCTGCTCAAGCCTTCCACTGCTTATGCAAGGTCATTTTTTCCTTGGGGTTTTCTTTGTTTTCTGTATTTTTTTAAAAAACAAAAATATTCATTAATTTTATAATCAGGAGCAAAACTTCACTATTAATATTCTTTTGAACATCCACCCTTATTTCAAAACCCACGTCTCCATAAACTTTTTCTTGATCGCCCATCATCTGTGGTTGCTTGGGCCTTTGAATCACCACCGGATTTTTTAAACCTTTCCTAGAGTTCATAGTATTGAGCCTTTAAAGTATACAAAGTCAAGTATGTATGGGGATATTATACAAATATACAGCAAATTGTTATAGAAATCAAAATCGTAAGTACTCTGAGGGCAGATCCTTATTTTTTTACTCATTGGGTATTTCCACTGCAGTGACCGGTGACTATCAGATTGCCTTGTCCATGGTTTCAATAAATATTTGTTTAATGGAATTGTTAACTAATGCATGTAAGAACAAGCAGGACCTACATGCCTTGTCTCTTATGAATAGAATAAAAATAACTGATGTAATTCATCAGATTAACTGATAGGAGGTTTTGTTCTTTTGCCTAGAGAGAGGGCTGTTGAGAGAAGCTTTTCTTTTCTGAATCCAGCAGTTTCATGCCACTTGAATGCATGACTAACAGCAGCCGTTACAATGATATATCAATTCGTATCTATCTTTTGCCTTCCCCCCCGCCCCGAGGGTGTCTCACGAGGGAACGGGTGTCACCTTCATTCCCTGCCTTTGCAGGACAGTAATTGCAAAGAGATGTTTATCCCGCCTCACACTCTTCACTCTGAGGGTTGCAGTCATTCACTGCTATGGGGAATTTCAGTTTTCCTGCCTCTTACCTTATTTTGTGGGAGCAGTTTCATCAGGAGGTGATGGACCCTTTTCTTACAGGTTTTCAATTCCTCTGTGTGGTTAATACATGAGAGCTAAGAATTGTTGTTTTAATCTTACAGATTTGAACGGAAAGCTGAATAAGACAAATCATCCACTGTTTACTCGATTATCTGTTTAAATGTTCCGTTTTCTTTAGATGTGAGCCAAAAATTCTTGTTACATTTTTAGTGATAGTGATCATCATTAAACAGCCTCTCTGAGCACCTTCCTGTTGTGAAGTCTGTACAAATTAGGTTAGTTCCAATCCTAAAGGAACTTGTAATCTAGAACAGCGTAAAGCCAAGTGTTTCTCAACCAGGGAAATTTTTGCCTTCCTGGAGGATATGTGGCGATGTATAGAGATAGTTTTGGGTGTTGTAACTTTGGAGGGGGTGCTACTGGCATCCAGTGGGTTGGCCAGGGATGTTGTTAACCATCCTTTTGTGTATAAATAGCCCCGCAACAAAGAGTGATATGGCCCAAAATTTCAATAGTGCTGAGGTTCAGAAACCCTGATATAAACATATGGACTTAAATGCACAAATAATTTAAAAATAGTGATGGATTAAAAAATGTCTATGTGCAGACTTCCCTGGTGGTGCAGTTGTTAAGAATCCGCCTGCCAATGCAGGGGACACGGGTTCGAACCCTGGTCCGGGAAGATGCCACATGCTGCGGAGCAACTAACCCTGTGCGCCACAACTACTGAGCCCACACGCCGCAACTACTGAAGCCCACGCGTCTACAGCCTGTGCTCCGCAACAAGAGAA
The DNA here is from genome assembly GCF_937001465.1 of Orcinus orca. Classification (NCBI taxonomy): domain Eukaryota; kingdom Metazoa; phylum Chordata; class Mammalia; order Artiodactyla; family Delphinidae; genus Orcinus; species Orcinus orca. The sequence goes on along the minus strand of NC_064572.1, from coordinate 74,465,221 downwards.
GCCACTGCAATGAGAAGCCCGCGCACCGCAACAAAGAGTAGCGCCCCGCTCGATGCAACTAGAGAAAGCCCGCGTGCAGCAATGAAGACCCCACGCAGCCAAAAATTAAAAAAAAAAAAAAAGAAAAGAAAGAAATGTCTGCGTGCTATACAGGAGGTGTAGGCAAGAGACTGGAGGGGCAGCAGACAACTTGATGCCTACTGAAATAGCCCCAGGTGCCAGAGTTAACTACCGTTCTATTGTAGAGGCTTTGGGAAAGGAATAAAGAGGGCGCAGGAGATCTTTGGGGAGCCGAGAGATCTTCGTGAGAGTGTGTGATGACTTGAAATCATTCTCGGTATTAACACTGAGGTCTACATCGGAGAAAAATGCCAGTCATTTAGGAAACAATCACTACCAGTCAAGCCTTTAAATTGGAAGACGTGGACTTTATCCTGGGATTACGAAATTAACTCACGAAAGCCAGAAACAACTTAAAGCTCAGAATCGTACTAATTCAAAGACCAAAAAACAGGAACCATTCAGCCAGCTCAGAGAAATTATTGCCTCATTTCCTTGTGTGCCGTTCAGGTTGAACATAACCTTTAATCCTCATCAAGAGTAAACTGTCTTGTCTAAGAGAATTAGGAAGTTACCTCAGAGCGAGCTCAGGGCAGGGGAGAGAAGGAGCAATTCATCAAGGAAGAAGTTACTTGCCGTATCTTAAGATGAAAATTTCTCCCTCCTCCTCTTCAGCAGCTGATTCATTTTACTGTACAGCAGAAACTAACAACATTGTAAAGCAACTATACTCCCATAAAAATTAATTTAAAAAATACAAAAAAAAAAAGATGGAAATTGTTGACATGGCTGCAGAAGTGTGGGACTAAGGGGATGCGGTCTGTGATTGGAGGAGCAGAAGGGCACGGGAAGGGTTTGTATGTCTGTGTGTGGAGTGCTTGGGGGGCACAGGAACGCTGGGGCAGAGGTGGCTGGCTACGGTGTCTTGAACTCCTGGGCAGCCGGGTGTTCTTTTGTTCTCAGTCTTGGGCCGTCTGCCCCGGCCTTGAATGCTCCCAGAGATAGAGGGTGAACCACAAACTTGGTGCCTATTGGGCCATGAAGTGAAACGCGGAAAAGGCTGACCTTAGACTGAGCCCCAAAGCCATCTCAGCATCTCCGCGTCACCACAACATGCCGGGGACAAGAGTAGACGTGGTCCTTGCAGGGTCACCTCTGCTGCCTAGCCTATAACGGAATGAGGTGGGGTGGCGGTGGCACATGTCAAACAAAGGAGGCTTGCTTTTTTTTTTTTTGCGGTACGCGGGCCTCTCACTGTTGCGGCCTCTCCCGTTGCGGAGCACAGGCTCCAGACGCGCAGGCTCAGCAGCCATGGCTCACGGGCCCAGCCGCTCCGCGGCATGTGGGATCTTCCCAGACCGGTGCAGGAACCCTCGTGCCCTGCATTGGCAGGCGGACTCTCAACCACTGCGCCACCAGGGAAGCCCCAAAGGGGGCTTTCTGACCTTTCAGATTAACTGTAGATTTCAGCCAGCTGGCAGTCACCTCCTATTTGCTACTGTGTTTAAAAACTCCGTAAAGCAAAAACCAAGCGGAGGTGCTGTAAATGTGTCCTGAATTCTCAGTATGGGCACTCATGTATAGGCGAAGATTATCAAAGGTTGCAATGTCCTCTCCCACTGTCCCTCCAGCCTTGTAATTTGGGACCAGCCTTATCGCTCTGGAGGTAATCAACCAGACTCATTCCACCCAATCCACTTCAGAGTACGCATGAATATGCATATTGTGGAAGTCCGTATTTGAAAGATTAAGCGGTTTTCTTTTTTTTTGAGGTCACACTATACTGAAGTCAAAGGAAATCTACACATCTGATCTTGTGGGGTTTTTTTAAGTAACCAAACCACAATAACCCTGAACATGGTTTTTAGTACATGAGCAGTTCCGCGATGTCCTGTGTAATAAGTGAAAGAAATGTGTTTTTCTTAGAACTACAGTATCTAACCCAGGTGGTGGAGCAGCAGGAACACAGGCTGATCTAGGTTTAAGTCTTATTTCACCACTAATTATATGTCTTTGAGCAGTACCTTTCGTAGTTTTTGAGATTCAAGTATTTCACCAGCAGAATCAGAATAATATTCCCTATTTCCTAGGACTCTAGTGTGAAATGACTAAACTAATATGGGTAAGAGCCCTACGTAGTGCGTGCTTAATAAATAGTATTTATTATTTGTTTTCATAATTTTTGTGTTAGAAATACAGGGTCTCTAAGAGACATCTTTTCATCAGTGATTAAATGACACATTATATAATATGCCACAAAACCATACCATCACCAACAGTGCATTGAACAAATACCAACACATTTTTCATTAACTTTATCATCAAAACCTTCCATGAAGCAGTCACCATGTAGAATTAAAACTTGCTTACCTGATTACAATTTCTGTAAATAGTGGGAAATCAAAGATAATGTGCGCATACGTAGACGTAAGTCAACTGTTAGAAAAATGCACAATAAAGAATATGACATCATTTGGTCTGACGGTTAAGGAGGTTTGGTCGACAGGAGTATGCAAAACTCCAGAAAGGTCGCTTATCACATTTTAACTCAAAAAATAAAATCTTACACTCTAGAGTCAGAATCTATAAATGGAATAAGATATCAGAAAGAGTAGTCTTCAGGTGATAAATAGTGCATTTGGCACAGAGCTTGCCGCATGTGGCATCAGTGAAGCATGGAACTCTTTTTCTGTCTATTCCCACCATGCTTATCATCAAAACAGATGAATGTCTGGACTTTAATGATAATACCGTGCATTTATTTAGCAGTTGAAATACGGGGGCAGCTTGACGTATAGGACCTTGAAAGTGGGGAAATTTATTGACTGATTGGTCTGTCTGTTCATCCATCCATCCATCCATCAACCCATCTATCCATCCACCTACCCACCCACCTACCTACCCACCCGTCCGTCCATTTCTATCCCATTCACCCATCCATCCATTCAACCAACATTGATTGATTGCACACTCTTTGCCAGGCCCTGGGCTGGAGGCCAAGGCTACAAACACGGAAAGGCTCAGTTCTACTCCTCAAAAATCTTACAAATCACCGAAAGTCAGGCGCAGTCAAAAAGCAGAAATGTTCAAAATTCAGTGAGTTACCACGAGCTGGGCACAGAGCAGACTTTCAGTAAATACGGAATGAAAACAATAGAAATGAACCACAGGTTCTCTCTGCCATGTTTAATTTGAGAATAAGGGTTATCGAGCCTGACTTTTGGCAATTTGGGTGGAGCAACTGGACCAAGTAGGTGGCTCTTGCCTCGCTTTCACCTCCACGTTCTTCCTCTCCAGAGAGAGTGACTGCTGTGGCTTGAAGCCTTTAATAGAGCCAGGTCTGCCCCATGGGGAGGGCTATTTGCTGTGCGCTTCACCACTGACGATCCCAGTGGAGAGAACCCAGGAATCACAGTCACTTTTAGCCTCTGAGCGTGCTGGACTGGAGCCACCTGTGTTACTCTCCCTTTATCTAACATGTGTGTAAGGGGGAAGCCAGGAATGCATTTTTAAAAGAAATACTCAGAAAAGTTTAAAAAATGGCACAAAATGACATTCCTAGTTCAGTATCAAGTTGTGATTTATTGTTCATTTTAGTTTCTATTTTGTGTGTTTTGCCAAGGACTTAGCCATGTATACTTTGGCTTTTTTGAATTAGAATTTCCAACCATATGGAAACTCTGGTTTTAAACAAACAAACAAAAATTGAGTGCCACGCTTCTCTGTTTTAAACACGAGCAAAAACTGAAATTGATTTTCATATAATTGTGCATTATAATGACTTTCACCTACTTGGGTTTGGTTTGCAGTTTTGGCATGAACTGGTGAGAGCTAAAATAATGTTAAGCTTTAAAAAAAAAACCTTCTGGTTTGGATTTGAGAGATTCTGGAGGTTTGAGATTTGAAAGCAAAACATATGCTCATCAGTCAAATTACTGAGACCACGGTGTACATGGTGTTCCATTCCAGCTGGTACAAATCATCCCATCAATTCTATGTAGCCCTTGTCACAGGGGTAGACAAAGAATCAATCAAATCAACAAGTGTTTATCTGGGACTTGTTAAACACTTAGCACGGTTCCAGGGCACCATTTGCAAGAGGAGCCGGAGGATGTGGAAGAAGAATAAGACACATTCCTTCATTATGTGAACAAGTGAGGAGGACGATGTCAATTGTTTCCTCAAAGCACATCTGCCTTGATCGTGAGCTTTGAATAGCTGTATGATTTCAGGTTACGAGGTTGAAAATATTATAACTGCTTTGTACTTTCAATGTGAGTTATCTGGGGAGGAAAAAGCCCACAAACTCAGTATACTCGTCTGTTTTTTTCTCTTTACAATTGCTGCTGATTTGGGCAGTGTAGAAAGGACCCTACATCCTGTCTGCTGCAAAGGCACCACAGTATAGGAAGGGCTTCAAGGGAATTCTTTCCTCCCCGGCATCCTCCCTGTTGCGTGAGTGGGCATGGGACCAGCAAGGCCCTGCTTACCCGTTGGTATTGCGGTGTCTCAAAGGCCCACAGACAGCAGGCAGAAAGACACTGATTTTCTGTCCATATTCCTTGAAAAGGGGGAATTGGCCAGGTTATGTAATAGTCTGACTTTAAGAAATGTCCACACCCTTTGCTAATAAAGAAAGCCACAGCTGAGAAGCATAAGGGAAAATTTCTCCTGTGCCACCCAGCCAGAGAGGCGTTTCAAAACACCTATGATTTTTCTAACAGCTTCATGAGGTATAATTTACATAATATAATTCACCCATTGTAAGCGCACAATTCAACGAGTCCTAATAAATGTATACAGTTGTGCAACCAACACTAGAACCCAGTTTTAGAACACTTCCAACACCCCCTCAGGCCCATTTGTCATCAGATTCTGCTCCCACCCTCAGGCCCAGGCAACGCCTGATCTGCTTTTTGTCTAGAAATTTCGTATAAATGGAATCGCACCATAAGCTATCCTTGGTGTCTGGCTTCTTCACTTAGCATAATGTTTTTAAGGTTTGTCCGTGTTGTTTCAAGTGTCCATAGTTTATTCCTTTTTATTTCTGAGTAGTGTTACACTGTATGGAGAGACCATTTTGTTAAAGGTCTCCATCGGTTTATGAACATTTAGATCTTTTTTAGGTTTTGCTGTGATATCACTCGGTCACTGATCATTATTTTTTTTTTTTCTTTTTTGCGGTACACGGGCCTCTCACTGTTGTGGCCTCTCCCACTGCGGAGCACAGGCTCCGGACGCGCAGGCTCAGCGGCCATGGCTCACGGGCCCAGCCGCTCCGCGGCACGTGGGATCTTCCCGGACCGGGGCACGAACCCGTGTCCCCTGCATTGGCAGGCGGACTCTCAACCACTGCGCCGCCAGGGAAGCCCGGTCACTGGTCATTTTAAGTGAGACATGATACTAATGTTGAAATGGCAGTTTGGTCTAGTTCTGATTTTGAGTTATTCATGTCACAGCGCCAGTTCTGAAGTGTTCTTATATTAGATCCACACAATATCAAGTACACTGGAAAGTAGGAAGTTATCAGATGGATGTATTGTCCAACTAAGGCTCCAGTTTAAAAAAAAAAGACTTCCGGTATTCCACATGAACCAGATCCTAGCAGCTTGAAATGAGCCAGTTCTTCCCCAAAAGCAAGAGAAATTCGCCCCCAAACCCTCTTACATTTTTTCTCTTATCTGTTTTCTCACCTTTCAAGTACTTCCTCATTCTAGCCACGTTGCACTTCATTATTCAAACATGCACTTAATCATTCCTCCACAAATACTCAGTGAACATTCCCTCTGTGTTAGGGCACGGTGCTGGGTGCTAGAGGATATGAACAGGAATGAAACATGGAAAATAATAACCAGTTCTGCATAGTTACTCAAGTCAGGTTTTTGAACACTTTTGACTGGGACCCACAGTAAGAAGTACATTTAACTTATATATACATACCTGACACAAAAGTTTCATAAAATGATACTTAACTTTACCATGTGTGATGCACTATGTTATTTCCTGTTTAACTTTTAAAAAATAGTTGATGGCAACCCCTGGAACTGATTTTACCAGCGCTAATGGGTTGCATCTTGCAAATTTAAAAAGCTTCACCGAAATATTAACTCTTTAGGATGAAGAAGGACAGTGCTTGCCACATAGGAGGAAGAGGCGATGGGAGAATTGTATGGAAGCTGATGGATGGTAGGGGGGAGGGTGAATATCATCACATAGAGGGAGAGCACAAGGGGCCTTCTCAGCGACATAACACCGCTCGGAGCACTTGTCACTCTAGTTTCCACCACAAGCATCCCAGCAGTGAATCCTGGGTAATGGAGAAGCTAGGCCTCTGTGGCTTAGCAGAGGCGGGTAGTGAGGAGATGACAGAGAGAGGGATTTTTCTTCCTTCCCGGCTGATAGAACTTCATAAAGCAAATGTGCCCTCACTTATTCTAAATTTATTGCCCTTGGACCTGATAACACTTCTCTCAGTGAAGCTAAAACTCATAAGAATTGAAGAGACTTGATGATCTCCCTGGATGATGGAACACTTCGGCTGTATTTCCCTCTCTTTCTGAATCAATAATTATCCTTGGCTTGTTTTTCTTTCCTCTTGGTTCAGTCCTTTAAAAATTCCTTCTCTAGCCTGTTTTCTCTCAGCTGTCTCTCTTGTGAACTAACTAAAATTGGGCACTGTAACAAAACAGCTCCTTTTAATAAATGCCACCCAAATCCTTTATCTGGTGGTACTTCTGTCCTTCCCTAAGGCTGGAGGGTGACAAGCACTGTGGCATAGGTGGCTGTCAGATATGCAGCACAGGCCTGCCTATCTAAAGAGCATTTATTGAGAGTTTATTATTGACTAAAAAAATTTTTTTAGAAAACATGTATTGAGAGTTTATTATTAACTAAAATTTTTTTAAAAGCATTTATTGAGAGTTTATTATTGACTAATCATTTTATATGCTTTGTTCCATTTAATTCTCAAAAAGAACCAATGAAATAGACACCCTGACCCTCATTTGCCAACATTGAAAATGGGGCTCAGAGGGGTTAGTTAACTTACCCAAGCCATTAAGTGGTGGAACCAAAATTCCAACTCAGGTTTTCTGACCCGAAAGCATGTGCACTTGGCCGTGCTGATCCAGCACACATTAATGGAGAATCTGTCAGGTACAGACATAATCCCTCTCCTGAGGAAGTCATGACATTGTAGTCATGACCTGGAGACAGACCGACCTGGCAGCCATGGCAAGTTGCTTGGGGAGATCAATGTGGGGGGCTAAGCTGAGGAGTTGGAGGTTTGTTCTGTAGGACGTTTCCGAGCAGGGGAGTCACTGGGCAGATGTGAGCTCCATCTGGCAGCAGGCGAGAGGTGATGGGCTTCTGGCCCAGGAAGGCAGCCTTGGGAGGCAGAGGAGAACATTGCGAATGTGGAAGGGAGACGAGCAGACCTGATGGCTGATTCTGTCCAGGCATCGTCGCGTCACCAGCCACCGTGGCTGACCGGAGTGACCCCCTGCCGGAGCCATCCAAGATAGCCCTTCCGGAAAAGGCCCTGGGCCCTGATGCCCCTGACTTCTGCCTTTGGGAGAAGCCGTGTTGCTCTCACCTCTGGCTGCTGCCGGGTTTGGCTGGAGGTCTATTTCCTTGGGTATCCTGAGCTCACTAGCGTGTGTGACAAGTTTAACTGCTCTCGGCCACAACAAATGATTTCACCTTTTCTCCAGTTGCATTTGAGCGATCTGGGAGCCTGTGATTTTCCTTGCCTTGGTCCGAGTTCCACGGTGCCGGCAGTTGTGCAGCCCCATTCCTGCAATATGTTCCCCCCATCTGCCGCTGTTTCCCACAGTATTTAACTTTAAAAATCTTGAGTAAAGCCTTCCACGTTGGTGGATTCCCATTTTCAACATTTTCCTCCAGCCTCATAGTTTCCGCCACCCAAGAAAGAATCTCGCGGGGCTCAGACTGGGACTGCCCATCACTTTGACCTTGGTCATTTCGGTCTCTCCCTGAGATCTCTTGGTCTAGGGGAAAGAGGTGAAATGGTCAAAGAACCCCACAATTAGGAAGTGTTGGGGTCTAACATTTTTTAAATTAGGAAACAGCTCTAGCAATCTGGGCCACTCCTGCCTCTGAGAAATGGCAAAATGCGGAGAACCCTGTATTTTCTAACCACAACAGCAACTGGGGTTGGTGAGTCTGAATGGGGCTCGCTGGCTGTGGGACCCAGAGAAGCTGGCTTAACAGTCTCTGGACCAGAGGATCCTTGACTACAGAAACGGGAACCGCATCCTAGAGTTGGGTGCCGTAGTTGAACGAGCTAACATTTGCACCTGGTAAGGCCGGGCAAGCCCTTACTTTCTTGTCCCTTATTTGCATTCATGTCTTTGCTTTCTCAGCCTCTTACCTCCTCTAGGGCAGAATAGCAAGTGGTCAAGAATGTGGCCTCTCGGGTCAGACCATCTGGGTTTGGATCCCTGCCCTGCTTACCACCAGCCATGTGTGACTTGGGGCAAGTTGACTTCAAAGTGCCTGTGCCTCAGTCTGCCTGTAGGTAAAATGGGGCTGTTGTGAACATCAAGTGAGCTGATCTTTACAACTCCTTGAATCTTGGGAGCCACTAGTTGGTCAAGGAAGCAGGCCTTTGCTCATCTTTCCTTGGCTTCCAGTTGCTTATTCCTTCTCTCTGATGAAGCATCTAACACAACTTGGAATTTAATGACAGTGAGATCTGCCATGAGTCTTAGATTCTACATGTGACTTCTGAGAAAGCCACAGAGCAATAGTCTCCAGCTTAAGCTGTACTCCTCCTGGACACATTTCCTATGGCAGTTAAGCTTTTTGATCAGGCAGGTTCCCTTAGAAGAAGAAAAGTTAGGAAACTTCATTATTTTTCCCCATTTAAAAAAATTGTGGTAAAATATGTATAACAAATTTTGCCACTTTAACCATATTTAAGTGGACAGTTCAATGGCATTACATACATTCACAGTTTTACGCAACCATCACCAACATCCATTTCCAGAACTTTGTCATCTTGCAAAACTGAAACTCTGTCCCCATTAAGCACAATTCCTCTTCCCCTCCCCCAGCCTCTAGCAGCCACCATCCAGTCCCTGAACCTGACGACTCTAGGCACCTCATAGAAGTGGAGCCACACAGTGTCTGTCCTTTTGTGTCTTCTTTCTTTCACTAGGCTTAATGTTTTTCAGGTTCATTCACTTTGTAGCATACGTCATAATTTCATTCCTTTTTAAGGCTGAATGAGTATGCCATCATATAGCTATACCACATTTTGTTTATCCCTTCACGTGTCGATGGTCATTTGGGCTCTTTCCACCTTCCGGCAATTATGAATAACGCTGCTCTGAACATTGGTATACAAATATCTGCTCGAGTTCCTTAGGTAACTTCATTTTAAAGAATTATGGTAAAAAACACAAACTGTATTGTCTTAACCACTTTTAAGTGTATAGTTCAGTAGTGGTAAGTATATTCAAACTGCCGTGAAACAGCTCCAGAACTTTTTCCTCTTGCAAATCTGAACTTTTATACCTTACTAAACAATAAGTGTCCTTTTCCCCCTTCCCTAGCCCCTAGTGATCTCTATTTTACTTTCTATTTCTGTGAATGTGTCTACCCTAGACAACTCCTACAAGTGCAATCAGACTGTTTGTCTTTTTGTGACTGACTTATTTCACTTATCATAGTGTCCTCAAGGCTCATCCATGTTGTAGCATGAGACAGGATTTCCTTCCTTCTTAAGGCAGAATAATATTCCACTGTATGTATATACCATATTTTGTTTACCTACTCAGCAGTTGGTGGACATTTGTGTTGCTTCCATACCTTGGCTATTGTGAATAGTGCTGCTATGAACATAGGTGTGCAAACATCTTTTTGGGACCTACTTTCAATTCTTTTAGGTATATACCCAGAAGTAGCATTGCTGGATCATATGGTGGTTCTATTTTTAATTTTTTGAGGAATTTCCATACTATATTCCATGGCAGTTGCATCATTTTGGAATCCCACCAATAGTGCACAAGTGTTCCAGTTTCTCAACATTCTTGCCAACAATTGTTATTTTCTTGTTTTTTGATAGTAGTCATCCTAGTGGGTGTGAGGTGATATCTCATTGCGGTTTTAATTTTCATTTCTCTGATGATTAGTGATGTTGAGCATTCTTTCATGTGTTTGTTGGCAATCTGTATATCTTCTTTGGAGAAATGTCTGTTTAGATCTTCTGCCCATTTTTGGATTGGGTTGTTTGTTTTCTTGTTATTGAGCTGCATGAGCTGCTTGTAAATTTTGGAGGTTAATCCTTTGTCAGTTGCTTCATTTGCAAATATTTTCTCCCATTCTGAGGGTTGTCTTTTAGTCTTGTTTATGGTTTCCTTTGCTGTGCAAAAGCTTTGAAGTTTCATTAGGTCCCATTTGTTTATTTTTGTTTTTCTTTCCATTTCTCTAGGAGGTGGGTCAAAAAGGATCTTGCTGTGATTTATGTCATAGAGTGTTCTGCCTATGTTTTCCTCTAAGAGTTTGATAGTGTCTGGCCTTACATTTAGGTCTTTAATCCTTTTTTTTTTTTTTTGCAGTATGTGGGCCTCTCACTGTTGTGGCCTCTCCCGTTGCAGAGCGCAGGCTCCGGACGTGCAGGCTCAGCAGCCATGGCTCACGGGCCTAGCCGCTCCGCGGCATGTGGGATCTTCCTGAACTGGGACACGAACCTGTGTCCCCTGTATCGGCAGGCGGACTCTCAACCACTGCGCCACCAGGGAAGCCCCTTTAATCCATTTTGAGTTTATTTTTGTGTATGGTGTTAGGGAGTGTTCTAATTTCATACTTTTACATGTACCTGTCCAGTTTTCCCAGCACCACTTATTGAAGAGGCTGTCTTTTCTCCACTGTATATTCTTGCCTCCTTTATCAAAGATAAGGTGACCATATGTGCATGGGTTTATCTCTGGGCTTTCTATCCTGTTCCATTGATCTATATTTCTGTTTTTGTGCCAGTACCATACTGTCTTGATTACTGTAGCTTTGTAGTATAGTGTGAAGTCAGGGAGCCTGATTCCTCCAGCTCCGTTTTTCGTTCTCAAGATTGCTTTGGCTATTCGGGGTCTTTTGTGTTTCCATACAAATTGTGAAATTTTTTGTTCTAGTTCTGTGAAAAATGCCAGTGGTAGTTGGATAGGGATTGCATTGAATCTGTAGATTGCTTTGGGTTGTAGAGTCATTTTCACAATGTTGATTCTTCCAATCCAAGAACATGATATATCTCCCCATCTATTTGTATCATCTTTAATTTCTTTCATCATTGTCTTATAATTTTCTACTTACAGGTCTTTTGTCTCCTTAGGTAGGTTTATTCCTAGGTATTTTATTCTTTTTGTTGCAATGGTGAATCGGAGTGTTTTCTTAATTTCACTTTCAGATTTTTCGTCATTAGTGTATAGGAATGCCAGAGATTTCTGTGCATTAATTTTGTATCCTGCTACTTTACCAAATTCATTGATTAGCTCTAGTAGTTTTCTGGTAACATCTCTAGGATTCTCTATGTATAGTATCATGTCATCTGCAGAGTGACAGCTTTACCTCTTCTTTTCCGATTTGGATTCCTTTTATTTCTTTTTCTTCTCTGATTGATACACAGAAGTTTTAAAGTTTTACATAGTCCCATTTGTCTATTTTTGCTAAGTAACTTCATTTTAAAGCAAAAAGAAGTGTGGTTATTTTTTCCAATGTACATGTTATATTCTAAAGAAACTTTTAGATTTTAGGACCAATGAAGCAAATCTATGATAATAGTAGTAAGTCATAACATCTGCATATCTTTTCATTTGGTTCAAGAGGAAAAATAGTCCTAATGTTAATTTTAGAACAGTCAGAAATGGGGGCCAGGAGTGCAGGCGTTAAGTGTAGTCACTATAGTCTGTCCGTGTTCTAGGCCCAGTCCTACTCCCTCCAAGCGGTGTAACCTGAATAGCTTAACCAACTTGCTAAGTCTTAATTCCTCATCTTTAAAATGGGAGAATAATGGCTTGTATGTTATTATGAGAATTAGGTGAGCTCACTTCTGTCCAGTGCTTGAGAGAGTACCCAGCACAAAGTGAGGATGTGCTCGTAAACTAAGACCATTGCTCTTCTAATCCCGTCCTGACCAGCGTGCCTGACTGTTCCAGAAATTTTCATTACAAAGCATAGCGGCAAAACCAGAGACAGTAAAATGATCGATGGTTGACAATGTTTCAAGGAGGGGACAGGAGTGAATAGATGGAGTACAGGGGATGTTTAGGTCAATGAAATTAATCTGTATGATAATGGTGGATACGTGACATCTTCACGTGTGTTAAAACCCATGGAATGTACAACACAAAGAGTGAACCCTAATGTAAACTAGGGACTTCCGTTAGTAATATTGGTTAATCAGTTTTGGCTCATCAGTTGTAGCACATGTACCACACTGATGCCGGATGGAAATAACAGGAGATACTTTGTGTGAGGGGAGAGGGGATAAGGGGATTCTCTGTACTATCTGCTCCATTTTTCTGCCAACCTATAACTGCTCTAAAAAATAATGTCTATTACATTTTTTTAAAGACACGGTAATAAAAAATACAGTATGCCAGCCCACCTTACTCCCCCGCATCCTGGGGGAAACGTCCTCCAAGTGTACCTGCCAATAGGTGTTTTCTTGAATTTCTCTGTCTCTGATTGCCCACCTGACCCATTTTACCCTTCACAAGGTTTCCCTCCTAAGGCACCATCTAATGGGAAAAGGGTTTTGATTGGATCTGTCATCATCTGACGAAGAAAAACAGGACTGTCCTCTCCTTTGGGAAATTTCTCCTTTTCACAGAGACTAATAAGGACAGCCTTTAAGCAGATGCCTCATCCAAAGACAGAGGGGCTGGGACGAACAGTGAGAACACTCACAACTTACCCTTGGTTTACATTTCAAACAGACGAAGTCATCTGTAAAAGGATCTTGTCCTAATTACAAGACATCATCTCTTATTAGCTGCACTACTGGTCAGCAGTGATTTGTAAATAATGACTAAAACCTCACTTTTCACCAGGGCATTCGGGTCCCACCTGGGCTGACTCCAGAGCCTGCTCTTACACGCTGCCCTCTTTGGCTTCTGCATGTTCTAACTACTCTCAAGTAATACGATTGCCATTTTCCCTTTTGAACCTAATGAAAAGATGGGGAGAGGATATAGCTTGCATTTAACACCAGGGAGACCAGCTGACAGCAAAGCACATTCATATAGAAACATTCTGGATCAAGCAAGTTTGCCTTGCTGAGATCAACATTCAGCCTCTGGAACTGAAACGCAGCCACCGGCTATTAACTGTTCTCAGCATTGGACATGCTGCCGTCACGCCAACACTGAAGGGTGCCTTTGGAACATTACAGCTGTTCTCCCTGAAAGGCCAGTACGTTAAGTCGAAGACAAATAATATCAAGTGTAGAATACTCTTGGGGGCTTAAGAAATGGGCATAATAAATAATGTGTATTAGTTGTGAACAGCTTTGAAACGTTCCTCTGGGTGCTAAGTGCAGCCATTGCTGCCACCCCCACATGCCCTTCCTTGGAGTTGCTTTCTATCCACAGCCCTCCATGAAGGCAGGGGCCAATTTGACAGTGTTTGCCACAGCTGATTGGGCCACAGGGGCTCCTGACCTCAGAGGAGAAATGCTGAATGAGGAGACAGAGAAGCTGGAGTCTCATGGGGGCCCCTGGAGCTCTAAGGTCATGTGAAGATGAGGCTTGGGCATGTGTCCTGGGAAGCCAGACACTGAGGCTGCGGATGGGAAGCAGAGGTGAAGTGCCTCACACAGGGAGGAGCGGATAAGCAGGGAGGGGCAGAGACGGGACTACACTGTCCCCAGAGAGGGACAGGGACAGGGTAGCCATCTGATGCCTTTCCAGGTCCCGGAGGCCCACTGAACTTCCTGTACCAGGATCCCAAGAGGGGCCCCCTTTGCCTCATAGTAACCCTCTTCTTCATGGTGCTTTTTTGAGAATCCATATCTGTTCCTTGCCACCAAATGCTCTGTGTGGAAAGCACTGTGATGCTGAGTGTCTTGTCTGTCCCAGCAAAAGCAGATTCCTCCAGCAATCCATTTCAAAAACGGGCAAAAGACTTGAAGAGACATTTCTCCAAAGAAGATAGACAAATGACCAATGAGCACATGAAAAGATGCCCAGTGTCATTGGTCATTAAGGAAATGCAAATCAAAACCACCTTATACCCATTAGGATGGCTAAAAAACAAGGAAAATAACAAGTGTCAATGAAGAGGCAGAGAAATGGGAACCCTCTTGTGTTGCTGGTAGGAATGTAAAATGGTGCAATGCTGTGGAAAACAGTTTGGTGGTTCCTTAAAAAATTAAACATAGACTTACCAATATGACCCAGCAATTCCACTGCTAGGTATACACCCAAAAGAAACGAAAGCAAAGTCTCAAGCAGACACTTGCACATGAATGTACAACCGTATGAAAAATTGCAGCATTATTCATAATTGTCAAAAAGTGGAAACACCCTAAATGTCCATCAGCATTTTTTGTATGAATAAACACAATGTGGTGTACCCATGCAATGGGATAAAATTCTGACGTATGGTACTACATGGACGAGCCTTGAAAACATTATGCCTAGTGAAAGGAGCCAGACACCAGAGGACAAACACTGTGTGATTCCATTGATATGAGGTGCCTAGAGCAGGTGCCAGTATCTGGGAGGAGAGGGAAATGGGAAGCTATTGTTTAACGGGTGCAGAGTTTAAGTTTTGCAGGGCGAAAAATTTCTGGAAAAGGATAATTATGGTTGCACGACAATGTGAATGTACGTAATGCCACTCGATTGTACACTTAAAAATGGTTAAAACGGTAAATTTTGTGTTATGTATGTTTTTCCACAACAAAAGCAAACAGATAAATAAATAAAAGGCAGTGGAGAGCAGACTCCTTTCCGTCCTTTGCCGTTTTGTCACGGTCCCTGCACATTTGGCAAATGCTACCCGGTGCCTCCTCATCAGAAAGTTCTTGCTGCTGCTTGTGTGCAAGACTTGGCCACCTGATAAGAGGGATATAGTTGTTGACTGAAAAACACCGTGTTGCATCCACAGTGTTTTTCAAGAGCAAGTGGAGTCTCAAGTCCTAAAGTGATGAGCAAATGAGGGATGATTTTGTGTGTATTCCACGGAACTGCTCCCTCAGGAGCACAGGGGTCAAAATCTTTGATGGGCTGTCTTTTGAGACGTCTTCCCAGTTATGTAGTGCCATATTTCTTCTTGCTGTGTTAGTAATTCTACCCACGCAAGACACAAAGATTCCCCCTAGGTTGTTAAAAAATAAGTTAGGAGGAGTGTTCATTACAGAACGATTTATAATAATGAAAAGTTGAAAACGATCTAAATGTCTAAGGTAGGGATATAGTTAATTCTGCTGTATCCATGTGATAGAATAGTATGTAGCCATTAAAAATCACGTTTCTAAGGCTATTGAATGATGCGAGGAAAGGCTCATAATATAATGCTAAGTGAAAAAGCCAGCACAAAACTGGATATTTATCAAGGTTCCAATTTCGTTATGACCTATGGCCATATCTGTGTAGGAAACCATTTTAAGGAAAAACACAAGAATGTTAACAGTGATTATTTCAGAGCAGAATGATTATAGGTAATTTGATTATTTTCTTCATACTTTTCTGGGTTTTATTCTATAAGGCATAATTTAGTTATTTTTATATTAGGAAAGTTAAATATTATTAATTTTTTAAAAGGAAATGAGATGGGTTCGTCTTGGTGCCTAGAGGGAGTCCAGTATAGCACTCCCAGGACAGTTTTAAAGGCCCCCAGACACTTGACCCTTGGTCTTTGACCCTTGGCCTGGGTCTGCAACTGTCATGTGTGTTAGGAGAATTGATGAAAAGTCGTTTTTAACCCATTATTCCTCCCAGAGACCTCAGTTTGGTGCATTATTTTGTCAGTGATTGGAGGTGGAAACACAGCCACCTGCTTCTTCTGCTAGAATTTGTGTCTGAGTTTAAGCACTCACTGTCCTATTGACACTTTTCCTCTTTCTGACGCTTTCACTACCTGTCCACTCCACGGCACCCAAAGCTGCACAGCCCTGCCTTCTGCTCCGGAGTTCACAGTGGTCCCCATTCTCCAGGGCTTTAGAGTTCCTGATCACTTCCTCAAAGGGATGAGTGATTCATGCTTGGAATTCCAGTTCTTGTTTATAATCTACAGAGCAGTTATTTGGGGGAACTTTGAATTCATCTTGGTTTGAGTTTTGCGGAAAGGAATAGATTACTCTTCTTCCCCAATAAAATCTGTTCCCAGCTTGCTTTTGTATGGAATACATAAACTACGAACAAAACAAAAGCTAGTGACATACTTCCTGGTGTTAGCATCACAGCCTTTATTACAATTAAGGAAAGGAAAATTAAGTCAGTAATTCAATCCAAGTGGCATTTTTATACCACTTATTATTGCCATTTTTTGATGGGGCTAGTACTTACGATTCTATGGGAATTAATACATTTGTGTTTCATAAGTATTGTAAGCCCTGTCATTGGCCTAAGCATCTTCTCTTTTGGAATATTTAAAACATTTAGTATGATTTGTGTGTCTTTTTCACTACATGGATCAACATGGGATTGTGTAATAATAATTTTACTCAAAGTTAATGAAATCTATAACCGTGAAGTGAAATACACACTTGCAATGACTCTAAGGAACGTTGTGGTTTTGTTTTGTTTTATTTTCAAATAATAACAGCAGTATATTCTTTGACATTCTTTTAAAAAAAAGCCACCACGTCTAGGCAAAAGCACCACACTCTTTGAAGTCTTTAGAAACAAATCACTTTCCTTAGCCAGAATAGGAGCAACCAGGCCATTAAAATGATTATCTACTTGGAAAACAGAGACTCGAGAAGATTGTAGAAGATACTCCTACACTTAAAAGGGCAAAACCTCAAAATAAAAACTAATCTAGAACACTTGCCAGAAAGAGCAGCCAACGTCATCAAATTCAGTTACACCAGCGCAATGCGCCCCTGAGAGTCCTGTTCGACATTGTTGAATGTTAAGACTGTTTGGACACAATTATGGCTATTGTTGGTCACAACTCCGGCATGACATTAGCAACATACTGGGGCTGTCATTGTCTCAAGGTCAAGTTCAGACCATACCAGAGAGCTTAGAGCTACAGCTGAGAGCGTGACAAGAAGCAAGTACAAGATCAAGACCATTCGCTATGGTGATTGAACACCACCATAGTAAGAACATAATTTTTAATCAAAGTGATGTTTTATCTATCATTGGGGAATAAATCTAAATATTAGAAAACTTAAAAGAGGGCTTCCCTGGTGGCGCAGTGGTTGAGAGTCCGCCTGCCGATGCAGGGGACACGGGTTCGTGCCCCGGTCCCGGAAGATCCCACATGCCGCGGAGCGGCTGGGCCCGTGAGCCATGGCCGCTGAGCCTGCACGTGCAGAGCCTGTGTTCCGCAACGGGAGAGGCCACAACAGTGAGAAGCCCGTGTACCGCCAAAAAAACCCAAAAACAAAAACAAAAAAAAGTCTAAACATATGATGGCATTTAACAAGACAGTATTGATTTATTGATTCTAATTTAACATGCTGAATTCTCTTCTTAAAATGGGATGAAGAAATGATTTAGGGAAAATAGCATATGATTATTGCTTTTAACAACTTTACTGAGATGTAATTCACGTATCATCCAATTCATCCATTTAAAATATGCCATTCAATGACTTTTAACATATTCACAGAGCTGTGCAACCATCACCACAGTCAATTCTAGAATATTTTCATCACTCCCAAAAGAAACACTTTATCCCTTAGCCATCAGTCCCTAATTTCCCCCTACCCCCATCATCTTCAGCCTTCAGCAGCCACCAATCTATTTCTATCTCTATAGATTTTCTTATTCTGTATATTTTATATAAATAGAAATAATGCAATATATGATGCTTTGTTATTGGCTTCTTGCATTTGGCGTAATATTTTCAAGTTTCGTCCATGTTATAGCATGTATCAGTACTTCATTTCTTTTTATCCCCAAACATTCCATGATATGAATATATCACATTTTATTTATCCATTTATTAGTTGATGGACATGTGGACCTTTTGATGGACATGTTTCCACTTTTTGACTCTTATGAATAATGCTGCTATGGACATTTACATACAAATCTGAAGGTTTGTTTTCAGTTCTCTTGGAATACACCTAGGAGTGGAATTGCTAGGTCATATGTTAACTCTATGTTTAATTTTTTGAGTAATAGTAACTTACAATTATGGCATTAGATTTTCTGAAATATTTGATCCAGCATATTTTTTTTTATAACTCAAGCAGACAACCCTTAGAATCCTCATTATAGCTGTAGTTCACCCTATTAAGGTAATTGATTCAGACACTCCTAGGACACGCACATCTCTCATTGCTCCCAGTGACTATAGTACTGAAATTTTCTATACTTCAGTATAGGTTTGGATTTACGTATGTGACACCTCTCTTCAAAATAACATAGTATAACATCTTGGAAATTATCTTGCTAAATGTCAATTATCCAACCTGAGGGGAGGAGAGACAAAGTTAGAGGCACTAAGATGTTGAGCTGCTTGTAAAAAAATCACAGTAAGTTTGTGGTAGCCTGAAATAAGATCTTGGTCAACTTGGTCACCATGCCAATACCTAAAAGATGCAGTACATGATTGTCTTCTAACTTAGGAGAAAGAGCTTTCTCTATGAGCCCACATCCCTCTCATTTTTCCTTCCTAGGAATATTGACAGTGTTTTCAGTTGTGTGTGTGTGTGTGTACAAATTAACTTTCAAATAGGTGTGAATTCTCTCCTTAGGTATGGCAGTGTGAATACTTTTTTTTTAACATGTTTATTGGAGTATAATTGCTTTACAATGGTGTGTTAGTTTCTGCTTTATAACAAAGTGAATCAGTCATACATATACATATGTTCCCATATCTCTTCCCTCTTGCGTCTC
The DNA here is from genome assembly GCF_937001465.1 of Orcinus orca. Lineage (NCBI taxonomy): Eukaryota > Metazoa > Chordata > Mammalia > Artiodactyla > Delphinidae > Orcinus > Orcinus orca. The sequence goes on along the minus strand of NC_064572.1, from coordinate 74,446,124 downwards.
CCTCCCTCCCACCCTCCCTATCCCACCCCTCCAGGCAGTCACAAAGCACATAGCTGATCTCCCTGTGCTACGCGGCTGCTTCCCACTAGCTATCTATTTTACGTTTGGTGGTGTATATATGTCCATGCCACTCTCTCACATTGTCACAGCTTACCCTTCCCCCTCCCCATATCCTCAAGTCCATTCTCTAGTAGGTCTGTGTCTTTATTCCTGTCTTGCCCCTAGGTTCTTCATGAATACTTTTTCAAACAAGGAGTTCTGCAATTTTCAGGAATGGGTATGTGTGTCACCCAAGCACCTTTGAGGAAATTTTAAACAAATACTTTTCATTAGTTCTAGGATTATGCTCTTATTTTTATAGGCATTTTTTTTCCAGAAGAGCCTTTAATTCTTCTAAAAATTTTTACCTGAAAATCTTGTATCAAGATTTACTTGCCTGTAAGTCTTGGCATTTCATTCATTCATTCATTCAAAGCCATTCATTTATTGAAAGCCAATGGAGATTTCAAGGTAGTAGGGGAGAGATCCAGAGAGAGACATCTGATGGGATTGGAGAGGTGGGCAGAGATGGGTCTGGTAGGGCTCAGTAGGTTTGATGTTATTTATACTATGGGGATTCTCTTTCAGTTAACCGAGGAGAAAGCCTCAGTGTGGTACCAGTCCACATAAAGCGCTTCTCTAACTGCTGTTAATGTCCCTTTTTAATCAAGAGAGAGCAGGCTGCAGACCTGGAGCTCTCCGTCTGAAATTATATCAAGCAGAAATTGAGTCACACTGCTTTGCTTTCATTGTACTTAATTTTTTATGATTGTTATAGTTCTGTCAAGTGATACCGGTTTTCCATTTATGTTGGTGATATGCAACGTCCTTTGAAAATAGAATTGAGTTTTAAAAGTGAGGCAACATCAAGAAAAATCTGTGGTAAATGATATCAACAGCATAGGAAGTATGGGACGTGACCAAGGCAGTGGCATAGGAAAGACAGAACTGGGAAACATTGAATCCCTTCATGTTGCCTGACCTGATTTTCATTAGAGTGAGAGTTAGCTTCATCCACTCCTGTAAGTTCATGTCAAAGAGATGAGTCTCCAAGTCCTGGAGGTGGGCTGGGCAGCACTGTGTGATGGGAGTCTATGCAGATCAATTACTAGCCCAACATCCCAGGAACCACCACGCAGCCCAATCTAATGACAAGAGTTCTTGAGTTAGCAGGGTGATTGGAAACCCCAGGGCAGAGGAGCAGATGGTGCACTGCAGAGCACTGTGCTGTCCCCCTCCCGCTGCAGAGCCCCTCCTTTCTGCCATCGGCACCCACCTCCCCTCTGTATTATCATTCTGCTTCAGGACTGTTCTCACAGCATTTAGTGTCAGCTGCCTGCACTGCTATGTAAGAAAGAACACAAGGGAAGTCGAGGACACATTATTTCCAACCAGTCTAACTTCAGCATTGGCCCTTGGCCTTTGTGAGGGCATGGGCATGAACGTTGGATGAATCAGAGATTCTGGAATTTTCCCAATCAGTGGAGCCTTAAAGGAACTTATTGTTTCCTAAACTGAGAGTGTGCCCTTCCTGGTAGAAGGAGGAAAAAAGTCCCGTTTCTTTGTTCTCTTCTGGATTTCCAGCCATATATGTAGACTTGCTTCTAACAGAATAGTATCCTGTAGGGTGACTAACTCTTCCCAGTTTGCCTGAGACTGTCCTGATATTAAAACCGAAAGTTTCATATACCAGGAATTCCCTCAGTCTCGGGAAAACTGGGGTGGTTGGTCACCCTAATCTTAGGTCTGGAGACAAGTGTACACTCGTAGGGTGGCGTTTCTCTTAGACACTAAAGAGTATTTGAATGGTTGTGTCCAGAAAATTGTGTTTTGACAAAGTCAAATGGTATTAAGTGATTTCATCATTCAGGTTTAGACTACAGTGAAAATATTAAAACCATGGTGTTTTTGTTAATACTCGTTATGTAATGCATTAAGAGAAGGGTTTGTTGCATCAGCAGTGGCTTTAATTGGGCTGAACCAGGAAAACCTGAAAAGAACCATTCTTCAAGTCATGTTTATAAAACCTGCTGTGTTCAGAGTGACACATAAACCCTAATCAGTTTCTTACAGTTGGCATTGATCCCACCGTGTGCCTTTCTGCAAAACAGGCTGTGCTTGCCCCAAATATTTGGGATTTGCATTGTGTGTTTCCTTAGAGTAATGCTAGCTGCTATGATAAACAACCCCCAAATATATAATTACTCAACACAATAGAAGTTAATTGCTCATTCATATAAAGTCCCAAACAAATGTTCCTGATTGGCTGGTAATTCTCCTCCACCTGGTGATTCAGGGACCCAGTCTCCTTCCATTGTGTGGTATATACAACATATGGCTTCCAAGGTTGTCTTGATTATCTGCATCAGGCCAATGGAAGGGTAAAAAACATGGAATAACATGCATAGGGGGCTTGGGGGAGGGCAAGCTTGGATGTGGCACACATCGTCCACTCACATTCCATTGGCTAGACCTCGGTCGGAGGCCACACCCAACTGCAAGGATGGTCTGGGAAGTGCTGTCTAGTTAGTGCCCGGGAAGAAGAGAAAATGGGTTTGGTGAAAGCTACCAGCCTTTGTCACAGATGAGTGTCTTGCGTCTCTCTTACTATAAACCAGAGGCAGATTTAATCTCGAAGGCAAGAAACCTGGGAGTGCAGGCACAGTGCGATTGAATTCTGTTTTCTTCTTTCTAAACATACTCCGTCCTCACACATAAGCCGTCACACTTTTTTTTTTCTTCTCTAAAACCATAGCTCATTTGGGTCAAATAAAAATAGAATCTGTTTCTTAATATGCCATCTCAAACTCTTTAGGAATAGAGGTGAGGTCATAATTATAAACAAATACACTTGAAACATGTGAATAATGGTTCTGGTTGAACAGGGCTGGAAATGTCCCCTCTCCCTAGGGTAACTTTGTAAGACCCATGGAAGTCTGTACTAGTTTCCCATTGCTGCAGTAAATTACAGCTTTAGGAAACTAGTAATTAATAAGTTACCACAAACTTAAAACAACACAAATTTATTATCCTAGGGTTCTGAGGGTCAGAAGTCCAGAATCAGTCTCAGTGGGTTAAAAATCAAGGTGTCAGCAGAGCTGCTTTCCTTCTGGAGGCGCTAGGGGAGAATCTATTTCCCTGATTCCACCGGCTTCTAGAGGCTGTGCACATTCCTCGGCTCACGGTTTCATATCATGCTGACCTCTGCATCCATCAACACATCTCCATTTCTCTGACTCTCCTGCCTCCCTTTTATAAGGGAAAATACAATCTTTAGAGTATCCTTCTTCTGTACAGATTAGGAAACTTTGGTACAAGCAAATTCCATGACTCGACAAGGTGATATTCCCAATAAGGGGTAGAGCCAGGATTCAAATTCATGGCTGCCTGGATCCAAAATCCATTTATGAGTTCATGAGAGCCAAGGACAGGGAAAGTTTTGCAGTGGAAACACACAATCTAGACTTTAAGGAAGCAGATTTCCCAAAGGTCAGAGGAGAGATAGGGCAGATGTCACGGTCAGAGACTTTCAAATGACTCATGTCCCAAGAGGGTTGGGACACTCTCAGAAATGTCACTCTGAATCTGCAATTGCAAGTGATCCTCTTGCAGGAGGAAAGGGAAGGGAGCTAGTAAAAGCAGAGGCTGCACAGGACATCCTTTGATGCTCTCGGACTTTAAAAGGGCAGGAACAAAAATGGGAAGGAAGAGCACTTAGCCAAGTACAAATAGAAACCAGTGGCAGAGAATTGTAGGAATAGCAGCAGGAAGCGTTACACCCCAAATGGTTTCAGGGAGAATGTTTGGGAAAACAAGGCAGGGCAACACTTGCTTCTTTGGGTCACCAGCGTAACATTTATGGGTCAGAAAAGGAAGGAACTCTTCCAAGACAATGACCTTGAAACTAAAACAACCTCTGAGACACAGGAGATGATCAATCCATACTGGTTCAATGCATGAATGAACAAGCAAATATGTTTAGGAGGGGAATGAAGTTATGCCAGGATTGGCCACAGGAAGAAAGAACCAAGTTCTTTTACATGGAGCTTTGGTGCAGAAGATCTATAGCCAAGTGGGATGCTAAGAGCGGAGGTGATAAAGGAAAGAAAAGTAAGATGAGCAAACATCAGTCTAATGTCTACAAGGAATAATCAATGACAATTAAAATGGGTTACTTGGCGAAAGTTAGAACCACTATTCCCTTGAAGAATTGGCAAAAGAAGTTTTGACTCAGAAGTATCTTTGGCTTTAAATGGTTAAAAATTAAAATATAGACATTTGTTTTAAAGGATTGTCTTGTTTTAGTATACTGTAATTTAAAAAATCTTCTAATTCTGTATTTTTTTGCTAGGGAGAAACTTTTAGTTCAATTGCTTGCTAGAGAGGTACCAAACTTTAATTTTTACTCAGACTCCCAGGTTTAAGCGTAATTTACTAACAAAACACATTGTTTTGTAACTATTTCAATATTTAGTTCTCAAAAAAACAGGGGATTTTTTTTGTGAATTGGATACTATGATACAATCAAAGGTTTGTTTTTGGTTTGGTTGTGCTTTTAAAATGTGTCGATAAAAGTAATTTGACTAATGTAATCAATAAATGCTTTGTCTTTTCCTTTATAGACTTTATGAATAAATGCTAGCATTTTCCCATTAAGCCCTTGTGAGATTTGCATTCAAAACTCCTGCAGTTGAAACCATTTTAGCGTATTTTGGTATTCAGAAATCTGTTGATAGACGCCACAAAAAAGACATCAAATATATTTATTCAATCATTATTATTGTTTTTGATTCCTATCATGTGCAGTCTGGGTTCTAGGCACTGGAGATAAAGTAATGAGTAGGATGATCCCTGGTAAGCAAGTAATCAAATAAATTAAAAAAAATAAGCTCAAAGAGTAATATATGCCATAAACAAACAGGTGAGGTGTTATGAAGTGACCGCAGAAACTTCTGTTTTAGATATTTAGGTAAGGTTTTTTTATAAGATGGTGACACATGAGCATAGATTAGAAGATAAGGAGCCAGCCATTATGTACACAATAAGTATAATAAAAATATATTATCCTTATAATAAATCCTATAAAAAAACTTCCTTAGTTAGTTGGTTCATTCATTCGTTATTTAGGGACTTAGCCTCACAGCACCGTGGCAGCTGGTAACTAGATGATGTGAGGCTGTTGCTCCTGTATCCTGTGCTCCACCCTGAAGTCAGCAGCGCAGGCAGTTGGGAATGATGTGATGTGATGTGAGGGAAGGAAGGATGAGTGGCGAGCTGCAAGGGTGAGCTGGAACCTGACTGGTCTCTCAACACCTCCATGCCTCCATCCTCAGTGCCCTTCGTCACAGGGCTAAGCGTGCACCTGGCCAGGAGCTGGAGTTGCTGAACGAAGAGATCCTGTGGGAACCAAAGGAGCTATGGCTCAGCCACTGGCTGACAAAACAAAGCCAGCAGAGACGCATCCATCAACGTGAGCGAGCTGCACCTGCACCTGGTACCCTGCACCACCTTCCTAGCAAAAAGGGATAACGCTGCGGCTTCGTTTCTGCCTTCCAAACCTCATGCGCAACTGTGGGCCATGCTAACCTGGAACTCTGCGTGGAACTAGGCTACTCTAAGCAACAGACGTCCAGCTTGGCTGAGTTGACACAATACGAGCCCAGCCCAGTCCATTCTAGGCACGGCAAGAAGACCGTGGGTGGCTTACTTCCTCATCTTAGCTCGGGTCCTGCCCCCTCAGTGAGGACCTACCTAACACTGCAGCCGGCTCTCGCTGGGCCAAGCTCACCCCTTCCAATTCCTCTCTAACGTCTCTTTACTTTCCGTAGCACTCATCACCTTCTTATACACTCTATTATTAATTATTACCGTGTTTACTGCTCACTGTTTGTTTCCCATCATTATATATAGAACAGAAGCTCCACAAGAGCATAAATATTTTTCCATTTTGTGCCATGATGTGTCCCAAACACCCCGAACAGCCCTGTCCCCAAGCAGGCACTTAGTACCTGCTGTTGAAGCAAAGAGAGTAATTGGGAGAGTGTTGGAGTTGAGTCTGGAAAAGTCAGCAGTGGCCGGGTCAGGTAGCATGGATTTTGTTTTAAATGTGCTGAGAAGCCTTTGGGAGGTTCTCAGCGGAGGAGTCATGTGTTCTGTTTGACATTTTTAAAAGATCACTCTGACAATGTGTGTGTGTGAAAGGGCGGGCGGGACGGCTGGGGGAGAGCCTGGAAGCGGGAAGACCAGGTAGGAAATGATGGCTATTGTCCAGCTGAGAATGGTTTGGACTATGGTGTTTGCAGAGAAGCAGAGGCAAGTCGTCAGATTCAAGATATATTTTCATGGTCAAGCTGTTGGCACTTGCTAGTAGATGATGAGGGCGGGTCAGAATTTTATACTGAAACACTGAGTGAAATGGTGGGCCCGTCGGCAGAGTGGAGGCTGGGAGAGACCAAGAGGTTGAGGACAGAGACCAAGATTTTCATTTATTTATTCAACAAGTATTTCCTGAGCCCCTACTATGTGCTGGGTGCTGTGCTGAGTCTTAGGGATACAACACTGAACAAACTGAACTAAAATCCTTGCCCTCGGGGAGCTTACATTCTAGTGGGAGGAAAAGCAATAAACAGGAAAGTCAGTAAGATATAGAGCGTTGAGAGGTGATAGGAGGTGGGGTTGGGGAGGGCGTAGGGAGTGTGAAGGATGTAATTCAAAATACGGTGCTCAAGGGAGGCCTGTTTAACAAGGGGCCTTTTGTAAAGGCTTGAGGAGGTGAGGGAGGAAGCCATGTGGATACCTGGTGAAAGAACTTTCCAGGCAGATGCAATAGCAAGTTCTCCTAAAGTGAGGCCTGTCTGCCATGTTTCAGAAAGAGCAGAGAGACCAGCACGACAGTGGAGAGAGCACTGAGAGAGGAGGACAGGGAAGTGATGGGCTGGGGACGTAGGTCAGACCATTTTAGGGATTTGTATTTGGCATGAGATGAGAAGACACCGGAAGCAGAGGAGTGACATGAGCCAGTGTAACCTTTTGAAAGGTTTGAGACACCCATTGGACATCCTAGTGGAGATGTCAAGGAGGAAGTTGGATATGAGTCTGGAGCTCAGGGGAGAAATCACAGCTGGATTTGGGTGTTATCAGTGTGCAACAGTATCTAATGCCATGGATGCCATGGGACGAGATAAGGTCAACCAGGAAAACATTACAGAGAGGAGTAAATAAAAGGCAGTGAAAATCTGAGAAAAAGTGTCATGCGCGGAGACTCAGGCCATCTGTAGTTATTCTGGTTCTGCTTCGTTCACACTGGGGGACCACTGTTAGGAGCTGCGCTTGACGTAATAATACGCAGTGCTCTGGGCACCCATGATAATGGAAATTTACAAATTCAAAATGCAGATTATACATGTGTGCATATTGCAATCCTTTGTAAGAAAAGCCGTGATTCTAAGTGGTCTCAGGTGGGCAGAGGTAGCTACCAAGACCCAGAAGTGACCAAGATTCTCAGCTACAGGCAATGGCCAACCTTTGTTCCGGGCACCATAGGCTGCTCGTGGCAGAGGCTGGTGCCTTGCACAATAAGGCCTGTCAAGGTCACAGTCAGCTTGAAGCTTTTGCTCAAAACTTGCTCTAGCCTGTGCACAGATGCTCAGGTGTTAGCAGTCGTGTTCTGGTAAACCAGCTCTCCTACATGAGACGGGATAGGAAGAACCTGATTGGCAGTGTTCGCTGATTTCCATGGTGTAAATATTCTTACCACAGCTGATCTCAAGGTACCAATGATTTGACAACTGGCTCTCAAAATTCCTGCAATTTTCCTGAATATGTAACAGCTGGCTCTGTGGTACCAACCTTTTTCCTCTCCGTAACCCATGGCTAGGCTGTACTTCTAAAGCCGCAATTCCTGGGGCTTCTCAGATTTTTCCCCACTCCCTGTATCCATGCCTATGGTTCACACTGAAGATGGCCAAGTGGCCAGCACAATGGCATTTACCTCTGGAATTAGGAGCTCCTTTTCTGTGCCAGTCGCTTTTAGCCATGACCCCGGGGAGGCGTCAGCAAGTGTTTTCTTAATTGAACTGCTGTCCTTGTCATTTCCTACTGCAAGATACTTGTCCTCACTTGGGATGGGCCATATATCCATATATAAATGGATCTTTCTGCGTTATTAAATTATTTTGAGACCTTCTGTAGGGAGGGCCCTCAACTTGATGCTGGGGATACAATAGGCACAAATCTGCCCTCCAGGGCCTTACTGGAGAATCGAGAAAAATGCAAAGAATATCTAGGAAGGTTATCATTATTATTATTAGAGTTAGCAAACGTTCCATGCAAAATGAGGGAATACAGCTGGTGGACGCTGCAGGCGGTCACAGTGGGCAAACTCAGGCAAGCGCTCACGGAGGATGTGGGGCTGGCCTCAGAGCGTCATGGAAAGCTTGGGACTAGGAATCCATTTGCTTTCCACATTTTCAGTTACCATTTTGCATCAAAGAAAACACCATTCCCCAAAGCGCTTTAATGGTCAGCCAAATGCCATGGATCTCAGGACTGTACATTGGAACAAAGACGGACAACATATATAAATATATATAAATACACACACACACGTGCGCACATATATATATATATATATATATATATATATATTTTTTTTAAATTTAATTTGCTGCACCGCTCTCCCCACCCCCAAAATTCCATCCCATTTCTAAAAGTCATGAATGGAAAGTTTAACAGCCTTGGGGACTCAGTGCTACTTAGGAGTGGGAAAGGGCCTCTTCACTAAGCCGAGTCACCACCTTCAGAGCCCAGTGACCCTTTCTCATGGGCATATTGTTTGGAGGAAGAATTCAAGCTCAGTTAGCCAGTCAGCCGGTTCCCCACGGGTCACACTTTTGCATATGCTCATCAGCAGACGCGGCGTGAAGCATCTCAGGTGGGTCATGTGGCCGGGAGAAGGGAGACACAGCCAGCCCCAAGGGCACCCGTGTCCAGGTCTCCAGGAGAGGAGGCATTTCGTGATCAGTGGAAGACACGAATGTCTCCCAACACCTTTTTTGTATATGTGATGGTGAAAATAGGGGAAAAGTCACAAACTAGAAGACATCCAGACAGTGGGGTGTTCTCACAGACGACATTTGTGCCGCATTCTTCCTCGCCCAAGGAGTGCATTGCGACACTCAGACTGGGGACTCTGGGAGCCAAGTTGCTGATTGGGAACCCCAGGAGGCAGCAAATACGAATTAATCTTCAGGCCCACCAGGTCCCCTGAAACATACCACTTGCTAAACTGTGAATTTCAAGCCAGGAGCAGCAATTTTTCACAGCTCGAGTCTGGAAAAGGCTATGGAACCACATGGGTCAGAAAACCAAAGTTGGTTTTTTGCTGTTTTGCATGGAACACCAGAGGGACAATTCCAGAATTCCAGATGTGCAGCAGTGGAGAAAAGTCTGTGTCCACGCATCTGCATAGCAGCTTCGGAAAGGCAACTGCTGGCAGCTTCTAAAAGCAGACCACTGACCTCCTTCTTTCTCTGTCTGAACCTCTGGACTTACTTGTTTGGAAAGAAAGAAAAAGAAAAAGAACTGGTGCTCAGTGTTTTGTTTTCTCAATTTTCTTGTCAACTGACTCATGATAAAAGAATGTCAATTTCAACCAATTTCGATTCCACCCAGAAAAATAGAGAATTTATAGGCAACTATTGGAAACAAAGGAACCACCTGTTTTTTTAAGCATAACTTTTCTCTGAAACAGCTCTCTCCAAGTACCAGGATCGTTTGTTTTTCCTCACTGCACCACTGTGAATAGTCCAGTTTCTCCAGAGAACCACAGAGCTCTACCCAGGTGGGTTTCTCTGAAAAGACCCCTCCTCCCCAGAGTGGGTGGGCTTCTGAAGCAGAAGGTCGGTGGGGTAATCGCGACATCTGTCTCTTATGTGAGGAGGGCTTTGTTATCATGGCAAGCAGTCCGGGCGACTGGTGGAGGTCATCCAACCCTGGTTATTCTGATTCATTTGTCATTTTATAGTGACAGTTGTCACTTTTGTCCAGGAATCTCCAGGGACATTTTACAACATTGTGACTCAAATTCAGTCATGTGCTGGTAGCTTCCATTGACTAAAGACTTACTTGTCCAAAAGCCAGAGGTGGCTCCGTAAATGGGGATAAGTTTTATGTAACCCGTGTGATGGCAACACGTTGTTTCTAAATCTTCCAGCATTTGGGGTCCGTCCTTCCTTCCTTTTAATACCATGCTCGCTGGCTCGCAGTCCCTTCCCACATTCAGGAACCATCTTGCATCCACTCCGAGGTTGCTGGAGTTTCCTGATGGAGCCTTGCGTTCTGCTCACCAGCCTGTGCCTCAGAGACTTCCCCAGTTCAGACCTGCCCTGATCAGCAGCTTGCCTTCCCGGACCTTCTCTTCTCTCTGCCTCTCTCTCTCTCATCCACCTGAAGGTTGAATGCAGCTCCCTTTCCACGAGACACACTATCACAAGATTGTGGCACTTGGCCGACTTTCCTGCAGGCTCGGGAGTGGGGGGATGGAGTTCCAATAGAATACTACACAATCTTGACCTACGCCCGACTTTCCTTTTCAGGCCCTTGGTCTCCTGCTCTGCTGCTGGGTCCTCTTTTGTTCCCCAGAGCTGGTCTTATCACTCACAGCTTCTCTCCCATATCTCCTGTTCCCCACCCATCCTCTCCCTCCCGAGGCTTCCCTGATATCTTCACATTCTACCCACTTCACTTTGCCTCAGTACTTTCTAAACCCAGCCTTTCCAGGAAGACTATACCCAGGGGGCCTCTCCTCCCGTGACCAAAAGGCCCCTCAAACCCATGAGGATGGGTTTCATCCATCCTCAAGGATGAAAGAAACAGTAGTGGACACCAGAGAGGAATCTGGGGGCTCTCCTATAAGGCCATGACCAGTAACTTGGGTATTAGCTTACTTCTCACTAAACTCAGATCGCACTGTTAAGACCATGCAGGCTCTTTGCTGCACTTTGATTTAGGTTCAAATACATATAGGTGCCCATGATGTGTCAGACATTCCAGTGAGCACTGCATATACAGGAGCAGCCGGGCGTGTTCCCTGAACGCACACAGCTGATGAAGGAAGCCGCGCGAGGGCTGCAGAGAACCCCAGAATGTGTTTAGGCCCCTCACTCTGGCAACATTCTATTTCACCTCTGGGAATTCAAGGGAGACTCCCAGGTTAGGCCTGGAGAAGAGCTGGGAGACCACCTTGCTCAGGACATCCTTGTGGACTCTGGAGCCCCGGAAGTCAAGGCAAAGTACTGGAGTCACCACGCAGTGTTCACTCCAGCTCTGGCTCAGGCTCTGGCCGGGGGCTGGTGGCCAAAGCTGGAGATATACATTCACAGGGTGATGGCTGGAGAAGGGAGGAGGGAGGATCTGGGGCCCAGAGGGAGGTCAAGGCTGGGACCACAGCACACCTACAGAAGCAGCAGATGCCAGTTTCTGCTTTGTGACCCAATCTATGGTCACAGTGGGATCCCCCAGAGTTAGGTGTGGGAGGAGCCACAGAGGCCAAGGATGATGTGACTGTGGCTCTCAGCGGTTGTGTCCTCATTACTGTGGTCAGGCAGAGAGGCTGGGAACATGTGAGATGATGATTTTCTGGTGCCAGCTCAGTGCCAAGGGCAGAGAAGCAGGTTGAGGTGGCCTCAGGAAGGAGAACCAGGCCCTTCCCTGGCTCCCATGGAATTGGCTGCAGGGGAAGCCACTGGTCTTTATTCTACACTTTAAAGTTCCATATGCCTTTTGTTCATTTCTTCTAGACCTGTCTGCTGGGGTTTCATTTCTGTTTTAAAAAGGCGTGAAAATAAAACCACTGGTTAGTGACAAAGAAGCCTGCTAAATCTTCAGTTCTGACCAACGTGTGGTCGGAAATAAACTTCTCAAACTTTGGCATAACATGCGTCCCCTGGGAATCTTGTTAAACTGCAAATTCTGATTCAGCGACTCCAGGATGGGACCCGAGAGTCTGCATTTCTGACAAGCTCCTGGGTGTTGCTGAAGCTGCTGGACTGTGGACCACTCTTTAGGTAAAGCTTGATATTCTAATGGTTCTACTTGTTAGTAGATGTGAACACGTCCACGGTTCTGAGTCATGATGAAAGGGACAAGGACAACGGGAGCACCCAAGACAAGGCCAAGAGGCCTGTGTCAGTGACCAAGAGAGAACCAGCATTTCTTTCCCTTCTCCTCTTCCCAGATTTCACGCTCCCGTAACTGGATTTGAGCTGATCATTCTCTCCCTTGGCAGACACTCTGCTCTCCTAAAATGTTTTCATCTTTCAAGGATGGAGTCACTTTTCCAAGACACTTTCCAGTTAGAAAGAAGAGCAACTCTGACTCCCAAGATAGAATCTGAATTTTTCTTGCACCAAAGTTCCACGGCCTTGGCTTGAGGAGGTGTTGCTCTTCTCACGTTGCAGGACAGTAGACATGACTTATGGAGGGCCTGCTTTTTGCCTTATTTATTCTGCAAGGAGTTTTTCCTATCCCCATTCACAGATGAGGAAACTGAGGCTTGGAGAGAAATCAGGTAACATGTCCAAGGTCATGCAGCTGACCACTTGCAGAGCTGACACCGCAGGCTGTGTTCCTTCCACTACATGTCACTGTCTTTAAATGTATTCAGAAAGCTCAGGGCTTTCCTGGATTTCAGACACCCTGAAATCCATTATTTGTGATTCTGCTACCAAATAGGGTGACCTTAAATTACTCTAGACAAGAGATGGGAAAGGATCAGTAAGTACCAGGCAAAATTTATTACATAGACCAATAGATTTGCAGTAATTAATCTTCTTGAATTTCAAGGGTAAAGAAAGCAACAAAACAAGCAAAACATGTAAGCTTCAAGGAAAGTTACTACAAATGAGTATGTGTCAGTGTGCTTTTAGATTTCTCTTCCCTTACATGAAACAAAAGAAGTAGTTGAACAACATCTACATAATTTTTAGGGGAAATGTTTATGAATCAATAATTCTACCTTCGGCCAAGTTAATGTTCACAGAAATATTATCAGATATTCTAGACTCGGAAAGTCAACTACTTACATGCTCTGCCTGAGGTGAGGGAATTACCCAGAGAAGAATACCAATCAACCGGCAGATTAAGCGAAACAAATACTTTAAAATGGGGAAGACAGTGTAAGTGCATGGGTGTTAAACTATGTGACCAGTTAAATACAAATCAGTCTAAGTAATTATTGCTGATGTGGTCATAAAACTTAATGTAAATATCAATAATTATTGAAATAGTAGGTATATATTATTAGTAATAATAATTTAAGCCCCAAATTCCGTATTAAATGAACCAAAGCTGGGAATGGTTGAAAAAAGTAGAAATTAAGTAATAATGTACCAAATATCATGTCTTCCATAAGAGAAAGGTAATAGGCACTATTTAATTCTTGCCACTGATAGAGAAAAATGAATTCAAATTAATGTGAACCAGCATAGTAAAGAGAGGATGCATCGTTTTCCCTCCCAAACTACTAGAAAGGGAAAAATAAAACAGGTCAGAGAAATACGCCTCAAAGTGTACACAGCTGTTGACCCTAAATAGTGGAATTATGAGTGATTTTATTGTCATTACTTTTTTCTGCAAATTTCCTATAATAAACATGAATTATTTTATAATATAAAAATGAAAGCTACAAAATTATTATAGGAAAGTTTTGCTCCTTTTAAAAAAAAGCTATGCATGCATCCAATAAACCATTTTTACACAGTTCATCACACTTAATAGCCACGCTAACTGGATTTTTTTCTTTTTAATCATTTGTAGTCCCAGTATGAAATTTATCTGTTTCAAAGTCTCAGATGTGGGAATGAATAATTGATGTGCCTGGAACCTTCTATGAATATATCAGATGACCTTTGCTTTTGTAAATAGCATCTGATGAAGGGAAAACTCAATTGCCTGACATTGAGAGCTGTGGTTCCTCAACCACCTGGGCAGAACCTTCTCTTTTTTAGCACTTAATTTTTAGCTGGTTGAAAGTCATAATTTTTGCTATTACTGTTACCACTACTACCACCATCACCATCATCGTTATTATCATCATCACCATCATCATTGTCCTTTCTTTTATTGAGCACCTACTGTGTGCCAGGCTAGATACCCGATATCTTAACACACACCATCTCATATGAATATGAATTCTCACTACAACTCTATGAAGTAAGAATCCTGTCCCCTCCTTATGGCTGAGGAAATGGGCTCAGAGAAGTTAAATTGCTTGCTTGATCATTGATGACCCAGCATGAACTATAGTGATTTTTAAAAATTATAAAATATTTTACTTTAATAATAAAATAGATATTACAGATTTTGGAGATTAGGAAAGAAACAAAATGTCTAATTCCACTGTCCTCACCCAACAATATAACACAGCAACTAATTATATTACTATGATTCATTCATTCATCCATCCACTAGGATGTTCAACAAATACCTGGTACCCTATCTGTGGGAGGCATAGCCCTAGGAATTAGAAGTCTGCACAGACCAAAAAGACAAGTTCCCCAGGCAAAGTTAGGAGAAGAAATAAGCCACGGATAACTATAACGCATGTCCAAATGCGGCAGACGTGTTAATAAAGACAAATGCGAAATGGTATGAGAGTTCAAAGAAGAAACTACCAGTTGGGGATGAGTCTGTGTAAAGGAGATCTTCATGGAAGCTACTGTGTTTATTCATTGAACTGAGTAGCAGCTCAATATATTTCAGATGGAGGGAATGACAGAGGCTAAGGAGTTCATAAGGCATGCAAAGGGAATTGCAAGGAATCCAATCTGGCTGGAGCAAGGGGTAGCCGTGTGTGGGTGAGCAGGGCATGGCTGATGTTGGAGGGGGCCCTAAATGATTCATCTGAGGCTTTAAACCTTATTTCAAAGGTGCTGGGGACAGGTGGTGGAGGAGGACATGACCACAGCTGTACTTTAGGGAGAGTAACCTACCGATGGTAAGGTGGGGGGTGATTGGATAAAAGGGAGAGTGGGGATGAATCAAGAGGCTTCAAGAGGGTCAGCCCTGGAGACTGGATGAATGGAGAGGCACAGAGGCGAGAGACCAGCCCTACATTCCAAGCCCGGGTGACCAAAGCCCTCACGATGGCCTGGGCGGCCTGCCATTCTAGACTCTCATCTCCTCCTGATCTCATTTTCTTCTGATCTGCCCCCTTGCTCACTCTGCTCTGGCCATTGTGGTTTCTCTAAATGTCAAATGCTGGACACACTCAGCCATGAGGACTTCTCCGTTGTCTTGGAAGCTCCTCCCCGGGTATGTGCATGGTTCACTCTCTCTCTTCCTTGAAGCCTTTGTCCCAGTATCACCTTCTTTGTGGGCCCACCTAAGTACCCCTCTCCTACACTCTGCATTCCCCTATTCCCCTTGCTATGTTCTTCTCTGTAGTGAGTATTACTTTCTAACATAGTATGTATTTTCCTTATTGATTATGTTTGAGTGTCCATCTATCCTCACTAGAGTGTCAGCTCCATGAGAACAGAGATTTTTGTCTGGCTTGTCCACTGCTGTATCCCCGCAGCTGGCACAGAGTAAGTGCTCGTTAAATATTTGTTCAGTGGTGATTCAAACATGAACAAAAACTGGGATGTCAGGGAAGAAAGCTAGCATGGGTCGGAGGAGAAGGTAGGGCTGGTCTAGAACATTTGGTCTTAGGTGCAGAGGGATGCTAGGTGGATGGAGAAGTCCTTCAGGTAGCTGGGAATATGTGTCCTGAATGCAGGAGCCAGGTCCAGCCTGGGAGCCTGGGTTTTGGAGCTGTTCAAATATATAGAGAGAGGAAGACAACTGATGCTTGGAGGGCAGCAAGAGCACCATGAGGGCACTGTTGGAGAGACAGGGAAGGAACTGAGAATGTCAGGTTTTGTAACTCAAGGGAGGAGAAAATTTCAGGGAGTGGGTCATCAAACGTGCCTCACATAGCAGAGACTTCAAAGAGAATTCGGAGGAGGCTTGTGTGTGAGAAGAGGCCATTTGCCTTAGGAGGTCACTGGTGTCCAGTCAGAGAAGAGTTGCAGTTGAGTGGCATAGGCAGGGACCAGACCCGCGATGTCCAATATAGTGGCCACACATGACCTTCGAGTGCTTGAAATGTGGCCAGCTCAAGCTGAGATGCGCTCCAAGTGCCAAAAACACCCTGAACTGTGATGATTTAGAAAAGTCAGGGGAAAAAAAGAATGCAGTATGTCTTCATAATTTTTATATTGATCACGTGTTGAAATGATCTTTTCATTTCAAATATATTAGATGAGGTCTGGTTATATTAAGTTAAATAAAATATATTTTTAAAAAGTAGTTTGGGGCTTCCCTGGTGGCGCAGTGGTTGAGAGTCCGCCTGCCGATGCGGAGGACACGGGTTCGTGCCCCAGTTCGGGAAGATCCCACGTGCCGCGGGGCGGCTGGGTCCATGAGCCATGGCTGCTGAGCCTGCGCGCCCGGAGCCTGTGCTCCGCAATGGGAGAGGCCAGAACAGTGAGAGGCCCGCGTACCGCAAAAAAAAAAAAAAAAAAAAAAAAAAAAAAGTAGTTTGTACACACTGCTAGATTTAAAATAGATAACCAAAAAGGACCTACTGTGTAGCACAGGGAACTCTGCTCAATATTCTGTAATAACGTAAATGGGAAAAGAATTTGAAAAAGAATAGATACATGCATATGTATAAATGTATCACTTTGCTGTACACCTGAAACTAACACAACATTGTTAATCAACTATACTCCAATATAAAAGATTAAAAAAGGGCTTCCCTGGTGGCGCAGTGGTTGAGAGTTCGCCTGCCGATGCAGGGGACACGAGTTCGTGCCCCCGTCCGGGAAGATCCCACATGCCGCGGAGAGGCTGGGCCTGTGAGCCATGGCCGCTGAGCCTGCGCGTCCGGAGCCTGTGCTCCGCAACGGGAGAGGCCACAACAGTGAGACGCCCGCATACTGCAAAAAAAAAAAAAGATTAAAAAAATTTTTTCTTAAGTAGTTTCAACTTCTTTTTTTTTTTTGCTTTTTAAATACACTTACTAGATACTTTCAAATTACACATGTGGCTCACATTATTTTTCTTTTATTTTTCTGAATGATATTATTTTGAACATAAGCATTTCTTGCGATTTTGTGTATGTGTGTGGCTGTCTCTTTCTCTCCTACAGATTAGTGGACATTCTGAAGGGATGATGGAATGTGTCAACAAGGAGTCCATCTGCTGTTATATAAGCATCTCTATGCTCAGTAAGAGAGAATGGTCCTAAGGTCTAGTTATAAAGAGCCATGACAAAAAAAAAAAAAAAAATCAAAAATTTCTAGGCAAGAGGCAGGCTGTTTAGTTGATTTAAAATAAATATTTTAGTGAGGGTGGTTTTGTCCCAGCATACTGAAAACGCTAAGTCCTAAATTGTAACACTCCATTATATATTATAAGTAGATCAGAAGGGCATGTTGGATGTGACCTCATTCCTTAATTCGCTCATTCATTTACTCAAAAAATATTTACATTTCTTCAATGTTTCAAGTAATGCTTAATGCAATATGGTAGCTATTCAGTGAATATGATTTGAATTTATTCGTGTATGCCGTCTCGCATTTATATTTATAGAACAGTCACCTCATGCCAGACAATGTTAAGTCTTAGGGATATATTGGTGATCAATGAAGATAGTCTCTGCCATCATATTTCTATTGGACACAGCTGGCTAGTCAGCTGGGGTTAAAATTCAACAGCATATATACATTTGGTTTTCTGCCTTTCTTTCCTTCTACCTCCCTCCCTCCTTCCCTTCCTTCCTTCTTCCCTTTTGTTGTTTCATCCACTTCCTTGCTTTTTTCCTCACTCCCTCCCTTTCCCAACCATGCCTTCTAACGGCTACGTTGTTTTCTGAATGGACACCTGATTAGTTGATTTCCCATTCTCAATAAAAATGGATGCTTTTTATGATATCAAATCATCACAATGCTTTAGCATTAAGTTGCCTGGGACTATATTAAAGCCAGTGATATATGTAGTCCATTAGCTTTACTGAGCTCTTAACCTCCCTGGGAGAAAAAGAAACTACCTAAATGAGGTTTCTTTTACATCAAGCAGCAAATAAATGAAGGCCTTTGAAGAAACCACCTACGTGAAATCCTGGAATTGCAATTACCCAACTCTCCAATTCGGCAGACAGAGGTTTTCTTACAATATAGCCATCTCCCAAATAATGGTCCCTCCCAGTGGGACGTAGCAAGCATGGGTCCAAGACAAAGACGTTACTGATTTGGACACTTGAACTGCTGCTTAAGAAGGATATTCCCAATGTTCATCTTGGCTGAGGTCAGGAATTGTCCTTGTAAGCTGTGAGGTCAACCTTTAGTCTTTTTTTTTTTTTTTTTTTTTTTATGGTGCTCTGGCCTCTCACTGCTGTGGCCTCTCCCATCGCGGAGCACAGGCTCCGGACGCGCAGGCTCAGCGGCCATGGCTCAGGGGCCCAGCCGCTCCGCGGCATGTGGGATCCTCCCGGACCGGGGTACGAACCCGCGTCCCCCGCATCGGCAGGCGGACTCTCAACCACTGCGCCACCAGGGAAGCCCAACCTTTAGTCTTTGTGAATCTGCTTGTAGTTCAATGACTTTGCTTACTTCTCAGAAAAGTAAAAGGACACTTAATAAAATAAGTTGCTTCTACTCCCCTCTGGTTTCTGTGAAAAAATAAAATTCAGTATTAAAATTCAGTGCTCTGTAGGAATGTGGACGTTCTTCCCAGGAGAGATGGAGAACTTTGGAGCTGGACAGGACCCATGAGGCAATCATTTCAATAGATGAGGAAGTGGATTCAGAGAGGTCCTATGGTCCCGCGATGACTCAGCTCGTCCAGCAGCAGCAGAGTGGAAAGGAGACCTCCCATCCATCCTGCTGTCTACTCCCCGCGGCTCACCTCTCTGCTGTGCATCGTCCACCTGCCCTTGCCCAGGAGACACTGTGGGCACCAGAGCTGCCCAGATGTTCCTGTGCCTCAGGGTGCCTCTCTCCACCAGAGTGGTCTTTTTTTTTTTTTAAGTTAATGAAAGGAAAGTTTTCTTTCCTCAAATATTTATTTAGGAACTTGTGGTTTAAGTGGACACCTCTGGTGACTGTTAGGATTGGTTTGGCCAAAAAGTTGGTTCAGTCTTAAGTAAAAATAAAAGACACATCTTTCATTTTCACCAAAAACTTTATTGAACGACATACTCCTTAACTGGATGAACTTTTGTCCAACCCAATATTTTCTAATCAAAGAGCAGTGAAAATAAAATCAAGATTAATTGATGCTCTCTTAGGTTTGCATGACTTGCATAATCTGAGTATAAGGACAAAGAAGGAATTATAAAAGTTCCCTGTGTAATGATCTCCTTTTAAAAAGGAGGAAACCAGTTTGCATCCAGAGTTCCAAGTGAGCCAGAGCAGAGGCCGGGATTCTCATTGGCTGTGGACATTTCTGGCCATTTCAGTATCTCCAGGATTCTCGGAAGCAGACCCGGAGATGAGGATTTGTGTGCAAATGATTTATTAAGAGTCTTCCCAGGTACTGGGGGAGCAGGTCAAGGAGGGGGAGAAGCCAAGGAGTGGGGGAGAGGTATGCTCTGGGGTCAAGTCCCAGACTCAGCTGGATCCCACATGGGAACACTGCAGTGGCAATTATACCTCAGAGTTAGTCCACACCTGAGGCAGGAGAGCTGGCCTTTCATCCCCCTGCACTGGTCAGTCATTGGTCAAGAGCTAACCTGCTCAAGGTGAGCTCCCAGGTAGCCCAGCACTCTGCGAGTGGAAGCACCCAGGGTAGTCTTCTGCTGCAGGCCAGAAGCCGAGCACACGGGGCCAGGGGATGGATACAGGAAACAGGAAGGAGGATGGAGGGAATCTTTGTGTGGCACTGTCAGTGCCTTCTGCACCACAGTTTCGGCCCGGACAGAATCTTGACATCTTCCACTCTTCCGTTTATGTCTTCCAGGGCTCCTTACCCTGACATCTGAGTCGGGGTGTGTAGTGGACATTTGTGTTTTTTGGTTGCCCAATCGCCATCCCCCCTTTCCCTCGATAATTGTAATTTAATTGTTAGTAGAGTAATTTAGCAACACTAAAGTAATAGTAATTTCAGGAAATTATTCTTTTTGTCTGTATCTTTTGGCAAAGATGACTAACCCAGACTCTGTGGGTGGGCATGTGCCCAAGGCCCGGGCAATCAGCACGTTCCTTCCCCTCTGGCCCAGTGACTGGTTCAGGGATGGGGCCTTGGTCAGGAGTCAGACACAGGGAGCAGGAATGACTCAGTGGTTTTGAAACAGAAATATATTTACTGGCGGGAAACAGGTGTTCATGGAAAAACTCTGGCTGGGTCTCCAGGAAAGATGCTTTTTGCCCACCAGGCATTAAGGTGGAAGGAGAGGAACACCACCCTCCACCCTGCCATCCCATTCAAGAATATACCCAGTTGCTGCAATCCAGGCTTCAGAAGCTTCTGGACACCCATGGAGCTGGAGACTCTACCCGGAACCTTGGCCAGGAGCCACAGCTGAAGCAGCAGGAGAATGGGACCCGTCTCGCTGCTGCCTTCCCAATCTCACACTAGGACATGTGATGAATGGCACCTAATTTGCATGCAGAACCCTAACTGAGCGGGGCTGAGGATGCAGATTTCCATTCTGCAGGCTTTGCAGCGCAGGGACGCAGCCTGAAGGGATCCTGAATGGGGACTGGTTCACCGTGACCCCCACAGGTGGGTGCAGAGCACCTCTAGCAACAAAGTCAGCACTTTGGTTTGGCCAACAAGGGGGAAGAGAAGCTCTCTGTGTTTCCTGCTAGGTGTGAGCATCAGAAGAAGAAGGTTAGTAGCTACTGGAAGCCATCCTGACATCATGTAAGGTCTGAGAATGAAGCCACTGTGAGGTGGAGAACAGAGCCAGTTTGAGAGATCCGAAAGATCAGACGCCAATTAAAGGCTCAGGGGAGGCAACTTATTCAAGGTCACACACCTGGAGTGAGGGGCGGGGCTGAAACAAGACCACCGACTACCTGACTCCCAGTGCAGACTTTTCCCCATTATTGTGATCCTTGGTCTCCATAGAGCCTGCCATCCTTCCGCCGACCCCGGCAGCCCTCCCTCTGCAGCTGGCAGGGTTCCACAGGCCCTTTTTATTGAAGGAGCTGATTGGCCCGACCCCTCCGCATGCTCGGAGCTCCCGTAGCAGGGGGCCCTGGCAGGAAAGCACCAGAACGCACTTCCGCTGCCAGCCTGGTGGAGCCCTTGTGCGTGAGAATAACTCCTAGCTGGAGCCTGGCTCGTAAGGAGCTCAGGGCTGGCGTGAAAACACCCTGTGGGTCCTCTCCGAGGGCCGCTGAGATGCGGCCACACCGGTTCAGGCTACTTTAAAGCTTCGGAAACCAAGGGAGGTGAGGTGCGGTGAACCGGCGGTGGGCTCTGAGGGCAGATGAGTCTCAGGCCAGCTTTCTCTGTGCCTCCAAGGTCACCTTGGGCCCTTACTCTGTCACCTGTGATCTTGTTTTCCTCTCTCCTCTTCTCCCTGGAAGGATGGGAAGGAAGGACGCTTCTGACCTCAGGAGGAGGGGGCTGGGAAGGAGGGGGCTGGGAAGGAGGCGCCTAACTGGGCAGGCGCCTCAGTTAGACCCTGAGACGGGCGAAGATGTCGTCTGCCAGTTCCTGAGCGCTTCCCCTACATTTATTTATGTGCATTGATTTTAAAAAAATCCTCCCAGCAGCCCTTTGACGTACGTACAACTGTTATCTCCATTTGTCACAGGAAGAAACAGAGGCTCAGAGAAAGGAGCTTGCTCAAGGTGACACAGCAGAACTGGGATTTGAACCAGGTGGGTCTGCGTTCCAAATTACTATGCCCTGTGGCCTCAAACCCCAGTAATGATCAGAGCTACCCTCTCCTACACATTGGCTACTTTCTATTCCTCCCAAGAGCTCTGCAAGTTCCATTTATACGCCCCATTTTTCAGACGGGAAAATTGAAGCTCAAAGAGCTTAAGGAATCTGCCCGAGGACACTCAAGGACATAGAGTCAGACGTGGCAGTGCCAGGACTGAACCCAGTCTTCTCCCTCCGTGGCCCGGTTCTGACCTTTATACTGTGCTAGACTTTCATTCTCTGAAACGGTTGCACAGTCTCTCGTAGGACACCTACTCTGATCCCTCCTCATTTTACGCCGAAGGAAGTGAGGTTCTCAAAGCTTGGGCGACTTGCCCCAGGTCAACAGCGAATGGTTGGTAGGGCTAGAACCCAGACTCCGGACTCTTCGGCGGTGTGTACGCAAACTCCATTTCCTGACTCATGTTGTAATTTCAGGGATGTTTTATCTCCATTGCTAGCTAATCTTCATTGGGCAATGGCTTCTACCACTTTGGCTTAGTTTTTCCCTTATCCTCTGTCAAGTAGTTAATGATCTATAATTGCCTGAAGAGGAGATTGGGTTAGGGCTTCTGTAATTGCAATGGATACTCTATGAGAAGAAGACTCCTTTTCAAAACAGGAATCCTCCTATAATACAGTGTTGACACCCATCATCTTTTGCCATGGAGGTCCTGAGCACAGCTACACTTAAACAGCAAAATTCCTCTAGGTACCTCTAGGTATGTTCCTTACAAAAACACTTATTGGAACGCGGGAGGGGGCCTGGGAGGGTGAGCAGCGAGAGAGAGAAAAAGCCTAGAATCTGGGAACCAACAGGCACTGCATGTGATTTGGCTTTCCTCGAGGATTTTAGATGATCCCTTTCTTTTAATTTTATTTTTCATTGTGCTGAAGTAGATGATACAGGTCTAAATAATATGACAATTATGGCAGAAAGTCACATTTTAATTGCTTGATTTATTCCTCCTCTTCTGAAATCAACAACATTTACTGAACATCCCCCCTGTGCCGGGCACTGCAGGAGCCACGTGCTGAGGATCCAGAAATGAATGAACCCAGGTCCCTGCCCTCCTGCAGCCCATAGTCTAGTGAGAGAGACAAATGCGGGGCACCCAGCTCCAAAGCCCCGTGTACAGTGCTGTGATGTGGACAGGGTCGGTGTGAAGACCAAGCACACAGCCAGCAGCGTTTCCTTGGGTGGGGAAGTGTGGGATGCTTGAGCTTCACAGAGGCTGGGAGCCTGGGAGGCTGGGAGGTGGGGGCATTTCGGGCAAAGGGAATGGCTGGAATGAGTGCCTTGGGGGCCTACAAGCTGCAGTGGCTGTGGGGAGAGCTGCTGAGGAAGGAGAGGGGAAGAGCTTGGCAGGTTTGGTTCTCAAGAGCCCTGCGGGTTCTGGAAAGGAATTTAAATTGTCTCCTGGAGGCAATGTAGAGCTATTGAAGAAGTTGGGCAGGAATGTGCCGGGGCAGGGCTCCTAGTTTAGAAAGTTACTCTGGCTGCCGTTGGAGGAGGGACTGGATGATGAGTGACACCAGCAACGGGGAAGCCATGTAGGGGAGGATGTCAGTGCTCAGAAGAGGATTGAACCGGCCCCAAGTGTCTGCACTAAGGACCAGAAGGTGGAGATAGAGAAGAGAGGATGCATGGACTGAGATGTTTAAGGGGAAGAAAAGAAAGGCCTCAGGAATGAGTGCCGACATTTTTAACTAGGTGTTTGGGTGGCTGATATGCTAAAGAAAAAGGGGGGGGGGTGTCTTTTTTTTTTTTATGGTATACAGGAAGTTAGGAAAGTAGAAGGACAAAAATACCCAGGAATCCCTTCATCGTACCACAACTCATGTGCATATTTTGATTTATTTCCAATATCTCCCCCTAGTTTGTAACTCAGATTCTTAGGTGACACTTTGAGTGTTGGGTGGTGATGGGAAACACTGCATGCTTCCTGAAGCTGGTGACACTTGAGTGTTGGGTGGTGATGGGAAACACTGCATGCTTCCCGAAGCCGGTGACACTTAAGTGTTGGGT
The DNA here is from genome assembly GCF_937001465.1 of Orcinus orca. Classification (NCBI taxonomy): domain Eukaryota; kingdom Metazoa; phylum Chordata; class Mammalia; order Artiodactyla; family Delphinidae; genus Orcinus; species Orcinus orca. The sequence continues at coordinate 74,422,132 of NC_064572.1, read as the reverse complement.
GGTGATGGGAAACACCGCATGCTTCCTGAAGCCGGTGACACTTGAGTGTTGGGTGGTGATGGGAAACACCGCATGCTTCCTGAAGCCGGTGACACTTGAGTGTTGGGTGGTGATGGGAAACACCGCATGCTTCCTGAAGCCGGTGACACTGGAGTGTTGGGTGGTGATGGGAAACACCGCATGCTTCCTGAAGCCGGTGACACTTGAGTGTTGGGTGGTGATGGGAAACACCGCATGCTTCCTGAAGCCGGTGACACTTGAGTGTTGGGTGGTGATGGGAAACACCGCATGCTTCCTGAAGCCGGTGACACTTGAGTGTTGGGTGGTGATGGGAAACACTGCAGGCTTCCTGAAGCCTGTGAAAGACTCACTTGTAGACCAGTTGCTGGAGGCTCTGTCCTCATTTCTTACTTCAAGGGAGACTGAATTTCTTGCATATGTAAGAGCCAGTCTCTTTGATCCAGGACCTGACAGTGAGCATTTTACTGTTCCATCTGTTCCACAGCTTGGTGCATCTAATTATCTTTTTCTCTTCTACCTCCCCACCGGTCATAAAAATGACCAAGATGATGCAACATCTCATGCCTTTGTGTCCTGGAAAATTCATCCTGAGATGCCAAGAAATGGCCATGTTCAAATTAATCCTTGCTGTGGCTGGTGAGGCCCACTCGTTGGAGAAGTTGGTGGGGAGATCATAGATTTTTCGCTTAGCAATGAAACCTGGTGTTTTCACTGCCAGGATATTCTCTGAGCATAGTTTGACTTCCAGCTTTGCTCTACAGGGAGTGTCCAGCCTGGAAAATAAGTAATTGATGAGAAGCCTGCAGAAATGTCCTGACTCTAGCGGTCTCCCACGGGTCAGAACCGTTTGCTATGAGCAAGCTCCGTGTTTTGCAGAAGCATGGAGAGAAAGCTGCAGCCTTCCTTGGGGGAGGTATTAGGCAGAATGTCAGCACACTTGGCTTTGAATGAAAGGCCTCAGGGACAACCAGACAGTGGCCTTATTCTGTGTTATCAGGCTGAAGGGTGATCTTTGGCAAAGTAGACATTTGATGGAGAGAGCCGAGCCTGGAAGGGGAACCAAGTTAGTTTGCTAATCCGGAGCATAGATGTGGTTTCAGTGGAACCTTGGCAAACAGGAGGCCACTGGGTTCATTCCTCGGCTTCTCTCTGCACACCATGGCGACCAGGAGACTTCCCTCTCCTGGGCAGCCTCTGGGAGGAAATTCAGTGATCAAGGAATCCAGGGCAGCAAGAAGAGTAAAAGTAGGAGATGGATAGTGAAAACTGGGAAAATGCTGATGACCAATGCAGGAGTTGGAACCATTTTTATCTGTCACATGCTCTTGTGCAGGGAGAGCAGGATGGCATCCAATGGTATGTTCTCTGGGGCTTTGCCCGGGCTAATTTTACATGACAAAGGCTGTTCTGTGTTCTTTCATGGAGCTTTGGAATGATTTTGCAGGCCCCATGTGGCCTGGTGGCCAGAGTTGGAAAAGGCTCCCTCTTGGACTTCCGGCAGCAGGTGAGGGACACGGGCTGTGATTACCCAGGAGGCTAGTTTCCCCTGGCCGCTCCCGCTGTTCTTCCAGTAGGAGGCCTTTACCGGTCACTGGAGGGGCTGCCCAGGGCACGATGGGTCACGGTCCTGAACACCAGGCTCTTTCATCCAGGCCGGAATGAAGGTTGGACCTTTCACTCCATGTGGGTCACCGAGAGATTTTGCAAGATAGTGTGGCAGAATGTTTCTGTGGGTCTAGCCCTTCACGTTCTGTCCATGTGGAAATGCCCAGTGTGGCCAGAGGAAGAAAGATGCCTGGGAGCCAATGTGAGGCTGGGCCAGACTGGCAAGAGTGAAAGCACTGTGGTCAGCCAAGTTGCAAGCTGGTTTAGAAATTTACTGATCTCTTTAAAAATAGGTAAAGAAAACCAAGTGACTTCTTTTTTTTTTTTTTTTTTGAAAGAAAACCACTGATAAAGAGAAAGAAAAATGTAAGCACTCTGTTCTTCTGAGAGCAATAAAGGCAGCGAACAGGGAAACGCCAGAAGCTGTGACCCATAGTGTGTGCTCTCTCTTCAAAGCTCATTTCCATTTGCACACGAAGGGGAGATTCTTGTTTTCAGGTCACCTTCGTAAAAAGACATAACTCAGGGAAGGAAATGAGCTATAATTATTATTATTAATTTTTAGTTTGTTCTTTCAATCAAAATAGCTCTTCAGTAGAGTGTTCCAGTGCAACCTAATCTCTTACGTCAACACGCAGCCCGGAGAGCCGGCAGGGGCCCTACACGCACACCTAGGGCATAGGCGTCTGGGGAAGAATCTCTCCATAAGGAAGTCGATCTCCATTAACTCCACGGGCCCCTCCACTTACAGGGCTTCTCGGTTTCCTCTGTGGTGTGTTCCTGAAGCCAGAGACAGAACCAAGTAGAACCTTCCTGACTCTTTGGTAGCAAGTGACAGAAATCAAAGTTAAAGGACATGATAATCATACAAAAAGGATGGGAAGGAGTGGGGGTTGAAAGTGATTAGGTCATGTAGATGAGAAGAGGCAATTCCTTGCCCCCAGTTTTTGTCTCCAGAAGAAAGGGAAGAGGAGCAATGTGGTTAGAAATAACAGACACCCACCACAGCCTCTGCCTTAGCCCCAAAGGGGACAGTAACATCAGCCTCCTCCACCCTCGAATCCCGAGATGCTACTGCTCTCTGTAGTCACTGGGTGTGTCCTACTCGGGAGCTCTTCTTTGATCTCAACTCATCTTCCTGCTCTTTGAGCACCTGGCATACAACCCACTGAAAATCCTTATCTTTCTAATGCATATTCTAGGAAGACCAGAGTCCACAAGATCGCTTTGGACTTGTAGTAACCTGAGTACTGAATGGATGGGATGCTACAGTATTAGAATCTTGTATCGGGGCTGAAGTTGCTGCAGCAAGCAGATGGAACTAAAACATCTTCCCTTTCCATCTCAGTAAAGTCCCCTTACCCAAGATTCCAAGGAGGGAGCTTTTGACTGTAGTTAATTTGCACTGCTGCAAATGATCCCAAACTCAATAATTATTGACTTCTTTCTGAGCTAAGGAATAGAAGAGAAGACTATTTTGGTTGGATTCTTGATACACAAATCAGAGACTTGCTCAGGTGAGCTCAGATAAGGATTCCTATTGTTCAGTTTCAGGGAGATCCAAGAACAGGGCTGTCTGAGCACTGGGCATCACAAAGAATGGAGATGGGAGATGACTCTAGATTCATGTGAGACATGTCAATAGTGGGTTTCTTCATTTTCATACCACTCACTGGAAATGTGTGTGTGGGGGGTGCTTCGTTTTGTTTTTAGCTCTAAACTCCTGCTAGGCAACGAGAAAGGTGTTCATCTCATTCACTGTTATGTCCTCCCAAACCAGCCTAGAGTGCACAAAACACTAGGAAGTGTCTCTTGCATTTTTGTTCAATGAGTTAATGAGTTTTCACTGTATGTTTCACCATTTCAATGAGCAGCTAACTCGGTGTGTTTGCTTCTATCAAGTCTGCTCTCAGTGGTCCTCTTTGGTTCCTCTGATGACCCAGTTTTTTCTCCCACAACTCTGGATTGTACCTGGCCCATCATGAGCTTCTCAACCTCTTTTCCATCATGACCTTTTGGTTTTAGCTTCCAAGACTAACTGACCAATGCTATCCTAATTTATTCAAATTTTTGAGAGGGAGGGAGGGAGGGAGAAAGACAGAGAGAAAACCAATTAGCCACGTCATCTGTATGTACCAGGTCATAGGTCATGAGCCAACCAGAAGACTGTCCTTGGGACTGATGCCCACTTTTGTTGTCAGCTGAGGTGAAGGTCAGGGGTCAGTGTCAACCGGTTCAAAACATAGGTTCCGAGGCAGCAGGGTCTGTGGGCAAGACGATTTCTCAAAGAATGGAGTATGAGTGTGGCGGGCAATTTTTGACCTTGTTTTCTTGTGTGCCTGGTTATTTTTTACCACGACCTGCTCATTTTCCTTGGGAAGTTATTTGTAAGACGTTTTCCCTAGGCTAGGGATGCATTTTGTCAAAGAAGATTTGTGTTTGCTTCTGCCAGGTACTTGGAAACTATATTAGTTAAGGACCTCTTTCAATTATATTAACGGCTTAAGATTTTTTTTGACCATCCAGGTGATATGAATGTGGGCTCCTGTGGTGGGCTGAATGGTGGCCCCCAAAAGATATGCCCACTTTCTAATCTCTGGAACCTATGGATATTACCTTATTTGGAAAAAGAGTATTTTACAGATGTATTTAAGCTAAGGATCTTAAGATGAGATCATCCTGGATTATCTAGGTGGGTCCTAAGTCCAATGATAAGTGTTCTTATAAGGGACACATGGAGGAGAAATACACACAGTAGGGGAGTCCAAGATCACACAGCCACAGGCTAGGAAATGCCAACAGCTACCAGGAGCTGGAAGGAGGACAGCCCTGCTGACACCTTGATTTCAGACGTCTGGCCTCCAGAACTGTGAGAGAACAAATTTCTATTCTTTAAAGCCACCAGTTTGTGGTATTTGCTATAGTAGCTGCTGGCAACCAGCTCAGCCTCTAAATCCACGTAAGGACTGACCTGTTAGCTTCTCTAGGGCTCCCCCACTTCCCACCCTACTTAGCACCCACACAACATTATTTGCCATCCTCTGGGGGTAGAGAATGTCCAGCATTGTGAGGGGTGTTTCACCTATAAACAGTTCCATGGATGTTGGCAGAAGATACACGATTCCTGGGTCAGAGACAAAGGATGTTTTCGTACTCATCACAGTGGCAGTAGCTAGAGTATCGGCTTTGTGTCAGTTCTCCTCCCCCCGATTCCCACAGAGTGACATGAACACGCAGTGGGTTGTATTAGGAAAGAAACTTTGAGTTTAGGGAACTGACATTTTTGTATTGGTCAGTAAACATGCCTATCTTTTGTATGACAAGGACATATCTTTTTTATACGGGATGGTAAGTCTGCATGTCCTTTGCTCTGGAGGGAGAAACTACACTTCTAAGGCTGTTCATTACACAAGCATCCTTGAAAAACTAATCCAGAGTGAAGGCAGTCAGTGCTTCTGCTCATAACTTGTGTAGAAATGGAAGAGATCTATGGACAGTTATCTCCCAGCGAAGAGGTGGGGAAGAGTGGGCTGCATTTACTTCTAGTTCATTCTTGTTATATCACCAGAAATGGACTAGGGCAGCTTGTGTATAGCTGCCTAAGGGTAACACAAACAGTAACATCAGGATTGGATGATTCCTCACATGAAATGGCAGTGAGAACTGTGCCGCTTCAAAGGGTGTGCCTATCTGTGCTTTGCAAACTGCTGAGAGATTTAGCACCAGTTATTGTAGCCCATTGTCCTGTAAGACTCTGTGAGCAGCCATAGCATTGTTTAAAAACAACATGGAGAGCTTCCCAGGGTGACTGCTTTGAAGAAGACCTCACTTATCTGGATACAGGGTTCAGTGTGGTTGGTTCAGCAAGCTCGCTGGTTTATGATTCGCCCTCTTCTTTACTGAGAGCCCCCCAGCAGTCGACTGTGAGGTGGAAGGCAGGCAGAAGCACGGATGAGGGATAAAATAAGAGAATGTAAGCTGCATTCGGCACCTCTCCTTGCGTGATGGTACGTTCCCACCTAGAGGGTCTCGGTAGCCCGCCCTTTGATCAAGGCTTAAGTAGAAGCCGAAGGAGCTAGAACGTGGAAAACCCCCCCACAGCCCCTGTCATTTGTTTTTATTTGTTGTTTCCGTATTCGAGGTGCTCTCTGGGTTGGGCAGCTCTTCCACCCCTCTGCCTCTGTGGAGTATTTTATCACCTACCAAACGATACAGTTCCTTCAGAGCCCTTTTGGGAATGGCACTGCTCAAGCCAAGATGGAGTTTCCCCTTAGTTCAACAAAAACACCCGCTTTCTACCAGTTCCATTGATTCCATTGGTATGAGACCAAACTCTGCTGAGGCAGAAAACCACTACAGCAGAAGCAGATGGAATGCAGGTATAGTCAGTTGATTGAGCTAGGAGGAGAAGGGGAGAGAGAAAGAGACAGAGACAGAGAGAAAGAAAATCCAAATTGCCTTTGTTAATTGAAATAAAACATTTCTGAATTCATTACCTAAGCCAGAATAAACCCAACCCTTGAGATGTGAACTTTCTTTTTCTTCTTCTGTTTTCCCTTTTTATTTTTGAGAGCAAAGCACATGTTTCCCCCTGCGTCAGCAAGCAGGGCAAATGCTGAGTCTAAGGCAACCAAAGGACATGAACTTGAACTAAAGCTTGAAAATATAGACTGTCCTAGATAGAATCTCAAGATTAGGAGACATTTTGATGTAGAGCTGAACGTAAGTCTTTTCTCCTCCAAAGAACCAGTCACCCTTTATTCTGGAAGCAAAAAGGGAGAGTCTGTATTTCCCAGGGTGAAAAAAACCCTGGGGCTCCGAATGAGCGAAAATCACAATTTTCCCAAGAGTTATTCTGGTTCTTTATCTTGGGGCAGGGAGGACGTTAGACCTTGAATTGGAAGGTACGTGTGTAAGGGTGAAGGTGTCTCCAGGGATGATACTTGCAGGCTTTACTTAGAGTTTTCTAGAAATGCACGATGACCCTTGATAGCTATGGGTTAACTTGTGGTCCAGTGGCATCGTGAGTGGTCACATGCAAATACTGAAGCAGGCGACATAGGAAAGAGCCTGGCCACCATCTCTGCACAGACCCTGTAACAGGACAAAAGGGCCCTTATGCACTTACTCTGCTCTAGATCAAGGTCTGGTATCTTCAGAGCGAGACCTGTGAAAGTGGGCTAACTCAGAGGGCAGGGCCCAGCCTCAGCTGGAGAGTCAGTCTGGACCAGCCTCTGGACCAGCTAAACTAGGAGCAGAATGGAACTCTCTATAGAGAGTGTCTGAGCGACCGTCCTCACTTCACAATAGGGGCGAGGGACCTGGAAAGAAGTGTTTTACCCAAGGCTTTGCGTTGTTCCAGTCCTCCAATAAGCAGACTCCAAGACAGGATTCAAGATGCCAGGATTTCATTAGAGGAAACAGCTGAGTGTGGGAAAATGAGGTAGTGGGGGAAGACCACCATGGAAGTCTGATCTGAGTGAAAGGTTGAATGGAGCGCCTTAGACCGCCGTGCAGTCCAAGGAAGGGTCAGCAGGCTGCGTGTGTCTGTGTGTGGGTCCCCCCGCCAAATTCAGCTGAGAGGAATCTGGTGTCTCCCAGGAAGGCGACTGCCTTAGAATCCTGACCACATCCTTCCAGGAGCAGCCGTGGGATGTGTGGCCTCTGTGCAAGGGCAGTGGTGGGTTCCAGGAGCAGCAGCGGGCCCTTGGGTGATTACGTTCCCTATAGTTGGAGGTCTGCTGACGCATTCTCACGGCCACCTTAGTGCATTTGGTCTTACAGTCACAGCTGGTACTCAGCCTCTCCCTCCTCCATTATCCATTCTAAATCCCTCTCACCCTCAGCTATCCCCTTGGCAGGTATTGGTAGCATCCTTGGTGGTTTGAGCCAAGTCTGCCTTCCTGGGGGGATCTGAACCCTTGATAACATGCCCTTTTCAGGCCCTCCACCATGTAAAGCATCCCTCCATCCTTCGGGTTATCAAGGTCAATAGCCCCTGGCAGGATAAAGATTTCTCTCCTCACCTGCTGATCCTTGGGCAAGGAGTTCAAAGCACGCTGCTGGCAGCAATAAATTATAGTTCAATGGGACCCTTGCTTTGTCCCCTGCCATGAGCGGGTCCCTTTGGGAGACCAGGACCTTCAAGAAGTCAGAGTCCAGGGTTGCAAGGACAGGAAGGACAGTGGGTCACTAGGAGTAATGGTAGGCGGGGCCAATGCTGCTTCTTCCCCCTGTTTTCTGAACTCAGGTGTCCTTCCTATTGGAGACACGGTGCCGTGTAGGAGTCTCTGACTTAATAAACGTGCTGTGTCCTGAAGGATGCGCCCCACCCTTTCTGAGGGTTTCCTTTGACCTGGCGCTTCAGCTGCACCTTCAGCAGACGGTTCCAGCATTTGGGAGGTGGGCTGTTCTTGTACAGGTCACCAAGTCAGCTGCCTAAGCAGATATCCAATTGGAGGATGACACGCCAGTGTCCCTCTTTGCAGGTATCCCCAATTTTCAAGAGGGACTTACTTGACTTCAGAGAAGGTGTTAAATAATGTGTAATTTACTTTAAAATACCATACACAGTACGATCTATGCATGGGTGTTGGTATTAAACTCAGGGAAGTTAGTGGACATTTGGAGTACACTATTTAGGAACCACACTCCAGGCATGATGAGTTTGCATTTGAAAACTCTAAAGGTTACCACAAGCCTTCAACTATGATGTCGGATGACCTCCAGATCCACTCCCTGTCTTGCACGCTGGCGCACGGGCCCTAAGAACTGACCTTTCAGAGCTGTATCAACCCAGCCCCCTTGCCTCTAGCTTCCTGATGGGTTCAGCTAGTGGGAGGCACCAGCAGGAGATTGGAGTCTGGAAGGCAGAGACCGCGGTGTTTACCCCTCCTCCCCACACGTAATCCAAACGAGTCCTTTTAGGCTACAGACTGGCAGTGGCCACATTGCTCTACCTAAGGCTGCAGCTGTTGTTGGTAACCCTCTGCTCCAGGTTCCAAGAACAACTTCTTATGTCCCTTCGGGCTCAGGAGAAGAGTAACAAAGGCTCTCAGAGTTGCTAGCCCTGGCTGCCTCTCCATCCTTTGTTAGTTTCTCCTAAACCTGACCACACCTTTGCAATAGTCTCTTCACTAAACTTTCTTTCATGACCTCATTGGAATGTGCTGTTTTCTGCCAGAACTTTAACAGATAGAAATACTTTTATCTCCAGCAACACCAGAGGGTTTATTAATTAGAGGAGGGATTTTTAGAAATGACTTTTATACTTGTGAAATGAATAGTGTTCAAGATACATGAATTAATGGACAGAAATGCTGTACAGGCACCACTGCTCTACATAGAATAAAAACCTAGAAATTCCATTGCCTATTACTTCCAGATTGACATTTTAGCCCCTTAACATAGGAATCTTGATGATGACTAGACAGTTGGCTGAAACATGCCAGTAGAATATTCTTGCATTTACCTCAAGAGAATCCAAGGACAGATTGTAGGGACTTTACCAAGCTTACAGGCACGTTGGAGGACAGTGTTTTGTTTTATTTTGTTTTGTTATGCCTGCTTGTTTATAAAATTTGTGTGTGTGTGTGTGTATGTGTGTGTGTGTGTATGTGTGTGTATGTGTGTATGTGTATGTGTGTGGTGTGTATGTGTATGTGTGTGGTGTGTGTGTATGTGTGTGTGTGGTGTGTGTGTGGTGTGTGTGTGGTGTGTGTGTGTGTGTGTGTCAGAATTTGGCTAGGACTTCTGGATTGTGGAGTGAGAGATTGTTAGCTCTACCCTGTTGCAAACTATTAAAAGCTACACTGATACGTGGAAAAAATAACTCAGTAATTCTGAACCATCAAAGTAGCTTAGATCAGACCCTGACAGAGAGAAGCACTCTTCTCTCCTCCCCCATCAGAGGGACGAGAATCTTCTTTCCCAAACACAGATCGCCTCCCCAAAGACCAAAGGCCTCAGTGGCACTGCGCCCATTGTGCCCTGAGTGTGGAGGAGGGTGGAAGGGTTTGCCATTTCTTATTCTGGAGGGGGCACCTGGCCGCATACCTGATGGCTCTTTTCAGAGGATGGCTGCATAACAACTCTGTTTTCATCTCTGAGCCCTCATTACTGGTTTGGGGCCCCAAGTAACCTCAACACCTTGTTACAACTTATATTTACAAGTGCAGCATTTCAGCACAGGAAACCTCCGATTGTATGACTAACACACTCAAATTGCTGAAGCAGAAAAAGAGGCCCAGGGAGGCTGAGCCACTTGTCTTGGCCACTCTTATTTGGACTCCAGGTTTCCCACCATATCCATTATTCTCTGTACAGCTGAGCTGACCTTTCAGGGAAGCTGGTATAGGAAGTTTAAGTGCAGGGATCGTATGAAGGCACGTTCATCATCACCAAGCATTCACCCAGCAGTTACTAGGTGCCCAGAACTATGCCATATGGGCCACAGGAAGAAGAGAAGACTACAACTAAAACAGAAACAGCAATGGACTAGCTCACGGGAGCGGGATAGCTCTAGCTCGAAGAAGGTAGGAGCACAGAGAAAGGTAACTCAGGTGGTGGTTAGAGGTCTGCTCCAGACTCAGACAGACCTGGTTTGAATCGTAGCTCCCCTCGAGCAAGTCACTTCACCTTTCTGAACCTCCTGTTGCCTATCTGCATTGGAATAATGAGGGCCTCTGTCATGGGATGGTGAAATTAATAAGATCTTGCCTGCTAAAATGCTCTCTGCAGAGCAGGCCAACATGGTAGATGCTCTACTGTCAAACTAGTATGAATTAGTTAACTTATTTAGTAATTAAAGAGGAGAGGGGCACCATAAATGTACACCTTTCTTGATCAAGCATCACGGTGCATGTGGTATTCCAAAGGGAGCCCTTTCGGGGGTAGAATAACCTTGAAGAATGCTAATTAGATGGCTGAAACATCCGCCAAGTAAACACGATCTAGAAACGGGGTTAGCCAAGGGTCAACCAATTATGGTGGGATACTCAGCCGCTGCTGTGTCAGGACTGACTGTGTTACATCGTATCTGGGGAACAGTAACCACCTGCTGTCCCACACGCTTCCTCTTCTTTAGCCTTTTGGCCACAAATGCAAGCATAGATCTAGAACTGACCAAGAAACCCATTTTCAGAGTTGTTTCGCAGAGCAACTGCCATGCAGCTATGTAGAAATGGATTCATTGTTCTTAAGGTTTCTGTTTATTAATCTCCTTACCAGCTTCACAAATACCCAGATCGCGTTCAGTCCCAGATCAGTCTATTGTAATGCAAGTCCAGGGCGATAATATCATGAGGCCAGACTGCACTCCCGTGCCTGAGTTCTTCAGGAGTTAATTAAAAAGGTGATCACCAGGCTACCCACACAAAGGAAACCAGAAGGAGAGCAGTGTCTGTCTAGCAGAGGGACAAACATTTCCATAGAAGGAAGATGGAGTCAAAAGTTCCCAAAGGTACTCAAAAGCCAACATGATTTCAATTCGAAAGATATTTTCACCAGAGAACAAAGACTTAATTTGGTGTAGAAACTGCAAGGAGCCTCATGGATCAGAATCAATGAGAAAATTCAGGATATGAAACAACTTCGGTTTAGTTAGGTCCATAATCTGACTATTAATACATAGAATTTACCTTTCTCTTAGTACCTCTGATGGTAACAAACCTGTAGCCTTTTAACCCAACCTGTACGCTGACACTGACTCAACGAGGCAAATAGAATGAAATTTACTGTGAAGAGAAATTCCATCCCTGGATTTGCCCTGAGAACTTCCTGACTTACCATTCACGTCTAAGGAAAGTTTTTTACTTAGAATAATCAACCTTTGTCTTGTCATCAGCACTGCAATTTCTTCTGAGAACCCTATTTTCTCAGTCACCTAGAAAAGGTTAGCTTTTAAATATACCAACCACTTCACATCCATTAGGATGGCTACTATCAAAAACAAACAAACAACAACCAGAAGATAACAAGTGCCTGCGAAGGTGTGGAGGTATTAGAGCCCTTGGTGAGGTTGTAAAACGGGACAGCTGCTATGGAAATAGTATGAAGTTTCCTCAAAAAATTGAAAATAGAACTACCATATGATCCAGCAATCTTACTTCTGGGTAGATACCCCAAAGAATTGAAAGTAGTGTCTCAAAAAGATATTTGCACACCTACGTTCATAGCAGCACTATTCACAATAGCCAAGAGGTGGAAGCAACCTATTCATCAGTGGATGAATGAATAAACAAAATGTTATATACACATAAAATGGAACATTATTCAGCCTTAAAAAGGAAGGAACTCCTGACACATGCTACAACGTGGATGAACCTCGAGGACATTATGTTAAATGAAATAAACCAGTTACAAAAAGACAACTTTTATATGATTCTACTTATATGAGGTGCCTAGAGTCGTCGAAGTAGATGGTGGTTACCCAAGTTATTCAATGGACATAGGGTTCCAGTTCTGCAAGGTGAGAAAACTTCTGGAGATCTATTCCACAATAATGTGAATATACTTAACACTACTGAACTGTCCATTTAAAGATGATAAATTTTGTTATGTATTTTTTACCACAATAAAAAAATCAACATAGAGGCTTCCCTGGTGGCACAGTGGTTAAGAATCCGCCTGCCAATGCGGGCGACACGGGTTCAAGCCCTGGTCCGGGAAGATCCCACATGCCTCAGAGCAACTACGCCCGTGCGCCACAGCTACTGAGCCTGCACTCTAGAGCCTGTGAGCTACAACTACTGAGCCCATGTTCCACAACTACTGAAGCCCACGCACCTAGAGCCTGTGCTCCGCAACAAGAGAAGCCACCGCAATGAGAAGCCCGCGCACTGCAACCAAGAGTAGCCCCCGCTCGCCACAACTAGAGAAAGCCCAGGCGCAGCAACGAAGACCCCACACAGCCAAAAACAAATACATAAAATAAATTTATAAATAAATAATTTTAAAAATCAACATCATAAATGCTTCAACAAGCTAAGTTGACAGATGGAAGAATGGACAGATGGACAGATAGATGATAAAGCAAGTATAATAAAATGTTAATTGTGGATAGGTGGTGGGTATACAGGTGCTTACTGTAAAAATTTCCTCAACTTTTTCATATGCTTGAAATTTTTTATAATAAGATATTGGCAAAGGGTGAAAAAAATCAATGTAGTAATTAAGATTTCTATGCATGCCTCGACATACGACACCTATATCGCACATATGCAGCTAATACACGTGTGATACATTTTTCTTAGAATTAAACCTCCCTGAGAGAGTAGAATATCGTAGAAATAAAAGAGGGACACTTCTTTACATTAATTTGCTCAACGTTCTTTTTCCCATCAGACGAGACCTACACATTGTCCTTTAGAAAATCAGTCGGGGTAGTGAGTAGTAACTGCACTCGGCTCAGCCCGCTGCAGCCCCAGTCCTGCTCCCAAGAGCTAACTGCATTCCCTCCTTTTTGTTTCCTGTTTCTGATGGTGAGTTCCCTATCTTTAAATAAAATGCTTATACCACGATTTCTCCTTTTATCAGCTTCAGGCATTGTCTGCTGACTTCCTGCACTGACAAGTGCGGATTCGGCTCCCATACACAATCCCCACACACCATCTGCACCCCACCCCTCATCACCGCCTTTCCCCCTCCTTCTTCCCTGCCAAACACCCTACCCTCCGTTCTTCCACCTACACCTCCATCTTTTGTGCCGTCAACCATCCCCATCGCCTCTTGATTCTCTGTTGTAAGGTGGGCTTTTTTTTATTCCCATCCTCCCCCATACTTCTCCTCCCACTCACCTTCCACCCCTTGGACTGTTCACCACGCCTTTACTTTTGTATCATTACATCAGTTTGAATACGTCGAAATAAAACCAAAACCCCTGTCACAGCGCCATGTTGAAAGTCCTGTTCCAGCATGGTGGAACGCGCACACACTGCTAAGAACACAGTAGGCACTTTATAAACACCTGGACAAATCGGGTATTAGTCATGTTTGCCAACACTAAGCTCAAACAACAGAGGCCTCACCGTAGTCTCTTTACCCCTGGGAGGCAGTGAGCAAGTTCATCACGATCCCAACTGAGAACAAAGACAAAAGGCATTTCACAAACGTATACGAAAAAAAAAAAGAAAAGGCACCACATATACTCTGCATCCTTTCAGGATTCTGAAAGGCCTTACAACAGCACTAGATTTTTAAAAACAGGATTAAATACATTAAAGCAAGATAGAACCAAAATGGACTATTAGAAGAAAATTTAGAGAATGTCCCTGCCCTTTTCATTTTGGCTGAATTGTCCGCAAAGCTGTTCCTTTGTGTCTCTAACAAACAGAGACATAAAATACTGTGGATGGACCACAGGCACGAGCCCTTTGGCACATTCCTCCTGGGCTGCAGCCCCTGTTTCATCCTGTCATGCATCCGAGTTATGCCTATGCTTGATGCCGTCACTAAGTTATAGATCACTTCCATCCAGGGACTCAAGGGGTTCAATCATCTTTGTTTCCTCCTCACCTCCCAGCATCATCCCCTTCCTGTCACTGCACCAGAGCCCAGGTCTCCTGAAATGCAGGCCAGTCCACTCTACGACTCTGCTTGAAACCCAGCAGATTGATCTGGTAGCTATTTTATCAGAAGCCGGTCGTTTACGACGTACTCTGACATGCATTGTGCTCTCTCTGTGATCTGCTCCCCCCAGGGCACAGAAAGCAGCCTCTTCCCAGGAATTCATATAATGCTTCAGGAGTGTGACAGTCTCAGATTGCCGTCTGACATGGCCCATGAGGTAGAGAACTCCTATTTTTCTTATTTGATTGGAGGGAAAAGCAAAATTGCAGAGCAATTCCATGCCTCACTCTAGTCCTGCAATAGTTTGCTGACATTGCTTAAGCTTGAATTGACCTGCTAATTCCACGTCTAGAATCCTAGCCTCTATCCCCCACACCCTACCTCCGAGGGGTGTCCATCTCTGAATCCCCGGAACCTGTTACCTTACTAGGCAAAAAGGACTTTCCAATGTGATTAAGGTTAAGGACTTTGAGATGGGGAGATTTTTCTGGATTATCCAGGCAAGTCCAATCTAATCACACGAATCCTTAAAAACGGAGACCCTTTCCTGGTTACGGAGAGGAGGTGTGACTGCCGAAGGAACGGGCAGATTGATGTAATATAGGAAGGACTCAGCTTGCCGTTGCTGGCTTTGAAGAGTAAGGAAGGGGGCCGTAAGCCAAGGAATGTGGGTGGTTTCTAGAAGCTGGAAAAGGCATGGAAACACTTTCTCCCCTAGAGTCTGCAGAAGAGCACAGTCCTGCCAACACCTTGAATCTAGCTCGTTATGACCCGTTTTGGACTACTGACCTACAGAACTGTAAGATAATAAGCGTGTCTGGTTTTAAGTGACTACATTTGTTGTAATTTGTTATAGCAACATTAGACAACTAATACACTGCCCTAGTCCTTCTATCTTTTGGCATGCCCTCAAAAGATAGAAAAGCAACCAGTTCTTCATAACTACTAGACACTGGACAATTGTTTACAAATTATGTATGGAAAAGTCTCAGCTATCTGGGACTCTTGCAAAATATGTCATGATGATAACTGAGTTTTTCTAAAAAAGCTGAGGGTTTACTCATTTAAGACCTGAAACATTTTTTATTTTAAACATTTTGTAAGATGAACATTTTTAACTTTTAGGAAGTTTCAATTTTAACATTTTGAGTTAAACATTCAAGTTTAACATTTTAATCTTTAGGAAGATTAAATTCTTTATGAATCATACATATGAGTCATATATATCATATTTACCATATATATTCCTTCATATATATATGAATATACACATACATATTCCTTTCTACTTAAACAGAATACATTAAACTTTATTTAACATTTTTGTGATGCGTGGGGGGATTTCTTATTTTGAGTATTAACTATTATCCAATATAATAACATCACCCTTGAGGATCACTCAGTATTTGAAATCTACCATATGTTGCAGATTTTCTGGAATGATCCCTATTTTAAATATTCTGTCCTACTTTCCTTATTCTTGTCAGATACTGATTTTCAGTTCAGGTACAACGGTCACTATAGCTGTAAGGCTACTTGCCTTTACAATAAGTGGCCCCAAACTGCCGTCCAGCAGGGAGTCGTAAACCATGTGTTTGCCTTGAATGAATTAAAATGAAATAAAAATATTTTGCAGTTTCCTGTTTGTTACCTTTCAACCCTGATAAATAATTCTCTGCACAAATGTTTTCGTCGGTGGTATCACCCATATGGGTCTGTTGGCATGGTGAGACTAGGTAACCGAGGCCATGAGAAGTTAACTGGCAGTGGTGTCAAGCAGTTGATCTATAGCAAGGCCCTGGTGAAAACTTAGAATACCTTAGGTCTCTATTCTTTGGCCTGGTGAAGCCACCAGCTTGCTTTCAGCTTACATAGCAAAACCTGCATCTCTAGTCTTGCGTCTCAGGACTAGAGCCACCAATCACACAAACCAGTGTGATTATGATCTCCCTCCTCAAAATAGTGCTTCCTTTCTAAACCCAGGCTCAGAAAATCTAAACCAACACAGGCCTCCAAACTCTAACCGCAACCATCTTCAAAAGGCATGTGAGATGTTCCAGGTCTTAGCAGTCTGGTTGCGGCTGCTGGAGTGACCATCTACTCAAGTGGCTGAGACAGGAAGCTCCTTTCCAGGAGGTGATGTGGCTGGAACAAGGTTCATATATGAGGCTTCCCAGCTTATTGGTCCTGAGCCTCAGATATTTGACTGACCAAGACGCCCCTATGGTTACTAATCGCTCTTAATACGGAGAGGTGTCAACAAGCCTGTGGGTACCCAGCTGGTCTTCTGAGTTTACTTAGCTTAGCCTCAACGGAAAGGGGGGAGTGTATGTGTGCATGTTTCTGTGGATGTGTGAGAGTGTGAGTCTGGGTGAGTGTGAGCTGTGTGGGATTGTGTATGTGTGCATGTGTGTATTGTGTGTGCATACATGTGTCGTGTGCATGCATGTGTGTGTATGTTTCTCTGTGTGTGGCTCTGTGAGCGTGAACTTGTGTGGGGTTGTGCTGGTGTGCGCATGTGTGTGTGCAAGTGACCAAAGGGAAAACGGAGAGATGGAGAGATGGAAGCACAGAAGGGAAAGAGAAGCACAGAAGGGAAAGAGAACCACAGGGACTTCCCTGGTGGTCCAGTGGTTAGGACTCGGTGCTTCCACTGCAGCACTGCAGGGGGCCCCTGGTTCGATCCCTGGAGGGGGAACTAAGATCCCACATGCGGCACAGCTCAGCCGAAGAAAGAAAAAGAGAGAGAGAGAGAACCACAGAGAAATGGGCATACGTAGGCACAGATACAGAGAAAACAAGTGGAAAAGCAGGGAGTTGGGAAACAAGTGACTGAGGGCAAAGGCAGAGAGCAAGAGAGCAGACGAAGAGAGCACAAGACAGAGAAAAGGAGAGATTCAGAGATGCCAGGTCTGCCTTGTTTCCGGGGGTAGGAAATGCCCTTTGGGTGGGCCAGGTAGCCTGCCCAAAGAGTAGTGTCATTCCCTTGTCACTTTTCTGTCTCCTCAACACACGGCCACTGTCTTCAGCCCGCAGTGGTTCTCATCACCCAGCCTCGGCCCCGGCTCCAAGCCTCCTGGCCTTGGGAGACGGTGCTGTGCGGTCATATCTAAAACCGCACTGTGGAGACTGTGGGTTTATTTATTTATTTTTCTAAGAACTCAGCAACATCAGACAAAGAAAGTCACGCTCATCTGCCTCAGCAAGGCAAACAGTGGCTGCCCCAGCCTGGGTGCCACCCTCCCAGGACACACACAGGTGGCACCTTGGGGTTGTGGTGCTGAAGGGCAGGGGCTTGAGCCTGAGAACAACAAAAACCAGGTGTGGCATTTAGTGTGGAGCCATGGCCAAGGAGAGGGGCTGACCTAGGAAGAGACACAGCCCCAGCAGGAGCCTTGTGAAGCCTGTGGGACAGGCCACCTGCCTGGGGACACAGGAGAACCTCAGGCCCACTCCCTCACAAGCCCGCTGTGACTTGGAAACACAGCTTTCCCTTTTAGGCCAGGGTTTTCTTTCCTTTCCTTCTTTCTTTTTTTTTCAAAGAGTAAAATTCTATGAGCCTTTTAAAATTATTACTGAAGTATAGTTGACTTGCAATATTATATTAGTTTCAGGTGTACAACATAGTAATTCAAACTTTTTATAGATTATACCCCATTTAAAGTTATTAGAAAATATTGATAATACTCCCTGTGCTGTACAGTATATCTGTGTTGCTTATTTATTTTTTATTTTTTTTAATTTTTATTATTATTATTTTTTTGCGTTACGCGGGCCTCTCACTGTTGTGGCCTCTCCCGTTGTGGAGCACAGGCTCTGGACGCGCAGGCTCAGCGGCCACGGCTCACGGGTCCAGCTGCTCCGCGGCATGTGGGATCCTCCCGGACCGGGGCACGAACCCATGTCCCCTGCATCGGCAGGCGGACTCTCAACCACTGCGCCACCAGGGAAGCCCTTGGTGCTTATCTATTTGATGCGTAGTAGTTTGTGCCTCTTAATCCCCTACCCCATCTTGCTGCTCCCCTCTTCTCTCTGCCCACTGGGAGCCACTAGTTAGCTCTCTCTATCTGTGAGCCTGATTCTGTTTTGTTATCCTCACTGGTTTGTTTTCATTTTTGGATTCCACGTGTAAGTGATGACGTGCAGTCTTTGTCTTTCTCTGCCTGACTTGATTTCACCAAGCATAACACCCTCCAGGTCCATCCATGTTGTTGCAAATGGCAGAATTTCATTTCTTTTCTTTTTTTATGGCTGAGTAATATTCCGTTGTATCCAGGGTTTTCTTTAAGCACATAAAAAGGAGTTGCACTGGATCAGTGGTTTCCAAATGGCTCTGGGGATTCCAGGGGGTTCCAGGGCTTGTGGATGGGGGTAGGCCAGTGAGCCTGGAATCAGTCTCCCCTCTGCTCTGACCTGAGCCGCCCCACATTCATGGTTTACTTTTGTTTGACGACCGCTAAGCAAAAGCAAGCATGAGCTGAGCTGGACAATGTCAGCATCCCTGCCAGCCCCAACACTTTATGACTCACCTTCCTACTCCAGAGGGTGGCCTGGTGCGGGGGAAGCTCTGTTGGGACCCTGGGACAGAGTTGGCAGTGAACTTTGGCAGAGGAGAAAGCTTGTTTTTTCACGTGATTGAGGGATCCGGACTCTTCCTGGCTGGCCCCCAGCACTGGAAACTCACCCAAAAGGCTGATTCCTTGGGGACCAAGGCACAGCTGTACACAGGCTGGAGGAGGCGGAAGGGTGCACCCCACCCTGAAGGACACAGTCTCATCACTCTGGAATTTCTGAGCTGGACAAACCATTAGTTGACACAGTGCTCGGCCATAAGGGAACAGAGAAATTTCTTCCTTGAAATCAGTGCTGCCTTGATGATTACAAATGGTGCAAGAAACCAGGGGGAAACCCACATGAGATGACTCATTGGGTTAGAAGGTCAGATTCAAGCTCCTTGGATGGCAGTGGCTGTGCCTTCCTGCCAGCTGGCTCTGGGGTGTGAGCCAAGGCCTCCCAGCTGGTTGGGCCCAGCTCTGTCCTTCCGCCTCACCAAGACCTTCCCTCTTTGTCAGTGAACAGATATTATCCCTCAGCGCATGTCACTGACACATGTCATTTCTTGGCTCCTAAGCTGCCTCCGCCTCCCAATGTCACATTGAATTGGCCAGTTGCATTTTCTGGAAGGATCAGAAAGCAGGGAGCCAATGGAAAAACCAACCATCCTGTGTTGAGTTCTCCTAGACTTTACTCTAGGATCTGGGAGCTTGGGGTGGGAGGGACCAGCCTGTGTGCCGAGGTAGGTGGGGGAAGCATTTACCACCAGACTGAAAAGTGACCAACTGCTCAAAAGCCAGGTGGATAAATCTGCAACATCAGTGAAACGGCATCCTGTTCCATTTGGAGGGTACAGCAAACAGATGTACAAAGCAGTGTGATAATTACATCCACTGCAGAGGAAGATGCTAACTCTTTAAATGCCTGTCTGGTGCCGATTCTTACCAGGGAATTTTGTGATGTTGGGTTTTACACGCAGTAAGCTTGTATACTGAGTTATTTTTTCCTCTCTCTTAAAAAGTGCTGTGTCCATAGTTTACCACGTAGCAGGTAATTACTCGGTTCCCTCCACGTCAATCATCAGTTACCTTCACCCCCTTAGCCTCAGTTGTCACACTGGAAAGTTCTTTACCACAGCTGTCCCATAGCTAGGGAAATCGCTTCATCACTGGACCATAGTTCATTTCTGTTTCCAGGAACAGAAACAACAGGAACAGGAACAACCACTTCAGCTTCCTAGCCTGGGAGTGCTTTCCATACGTGAGTCACACAGGTGTGACATTCCTCCCAAAGAACCAGTCGTGTATCCTTTGACCGGACCAGGGCCCTCATTGCCAAGCTGCCCTGTCTGGGAGGCTGCCCCATCCCTGGAGAGGGCACAGGGCCAGCACCCTTGCCTTACTGGACACTGTGACTGCCATATGGAAACGCGCCGGTGGCCCTCGTGCCTCAGTCACAGCTCACCCTTAGCTGAGAGCTGTCCCTGCTCCGCCCTCCTTCTTGCCCTCCCATGGAGGGTTTCCTAAAAGGCACATCCACCGTAAGTCACTTGTCTCAAATTCCTGTCTCAAGCTCTGCTTCCAGGACCTGAACTAAACCAGTAAGCCTCCACCCTCATAACCCAGTTACCTCCCAAAAGCCCACCTCCATATACGACCCCACTGGGGATTAGGTTCCGACATACAAACTTTGGGGGCACACAAACATTCTGTCTATACAGGCAGTTATCTGAAATTCTCCTTTTAGAGATTTAGTCCTCTGTATGAAAACACAATGTGACTTATCATGTTGTCAGCTGTTAGCAGTTTTATGTGAATTAGGTTGTTCCAGAGTCCAGTGTGACAGTTGGTCCAGGCATCTTTGGAAGGGGGAACCGGGGGAGTCAGGACCAGAACAGAAGCTTGGATGAAGGCCTCTCTGCCAGCCATGGGCCTGGGTGACACGAGAGGGCCTAGCCAGGTTCGGCTTCTTCCCAGATTTGCTAATGGTATTGGTGGTGATGACAACACCCGCGGTTTTCACCTTCCCCTCCTTCCGTATTTCACGGTCACACACAGTAATGGACACATGAGCAGGTCTTAAAAATGCGTGCTCTTCAACAAAGGCAAATACTGTATGATCCCACTTATATGAGGTCAAACTCATAGAAACAAAAAGTAGAGTAGGAGTTGCCAGGGGCTGGAGAGAGGGGGAACTGGGTATGAGTTTGAAAATGAGTATGAAAAAATTCCGGACATTGGTTACACAACAAGGTGAATGCACTTATTACTACTGAACGGTACACTAAAAATGGTTATGATGATAAATTTTATGTGTATTTTACTGCAATTTAAAATGCTCTTCAAAGACCATTTGGGCTTTTCATATAGTAGGTCCTCATACCGTAGTCAACTGTTCGTTGACTTTGTGATCTCCCAAATGTAAGAGAAAAGCTCAATAAACAACTAAACAAAACCAGTGTGAAGGACCTGAAGACCCTCAGAACCTGCTTCTAATTCCTCCATGCTGAGGCTGTTCCCATCCTGACTTCTCCCCTTTCCAGACTCTTCCCACCATGGCTCTGCCCACATTCTGTCTCTTCTGTCCCTTCCTTCCTTTTAGATCCCCTTTTACCTTCTAGGGTGTTAACTTTTGGCCTTTTCCAAAGCTCATCTGTTTCCTTGTCACCTTGTTCATTGCTCTGATTCATTATTTGATCAGCATAAAGCCCAGAGGTTGATTTGGGGGTGTTTCCTGAATTCTTCTTGGCCAGACCGTGGTAGGGTGTAGGGATGGGGTGGAAACAGAGGCCATCGGAGAAGGGATAGTGAATACACTTCCTATTCACTGTCCCTTAGAAAGAATTTTTATCCTGTCCAATCAGGGTTTTTATCCTTTACTTCTCAGACTTTATGTGTTTGGGTCCTTGTTCCTATTCTCATGAAATAGTGCAATGCAATTCAGTTCATCAAATTCAGCAGACCTTACTGGAATCTCCTGTGTCCCAGATGCCATTCAAAGGGTCAGAAATAGCATCAGCCCTCAAGATGCTTATGGTCTGGGCAGGAGGACGCAGGTGTAAACGGAGGATTCTTCCGAAGCCACTCAGACCCTGCAGAAGTTCTCACTTAAGCAGAAAGGGGGCTGTGGAATATAGCAGTTGGTTAGAATGGGGCTCTTGTGCCCTAGTTTTGATGACCAGTGTTTCTCCAGGAGGAGGGTCGCTACTGACCTTTGGGGCAGTGAGTAGGGATGTCCCATGCATTTCAGAATATTCAGCAACCCTGTTCCAGGCACTAAAATGCTAGGAGAATCTTCGAACCCATTGTTTCAACAATCCTGAGAAAGGTCCTCATGCATTTCCCTGTGCTTTCTAGGGGGCGGTGTTGCCTGACTGAGAACCACTGGACCCAAGGGTAGATATAGATCCCTCCCCGTAGGTAGCTTTCCAAAGGATGTGACCGTAGGAACTGCTCACAACTTCTAGACCCCAAGGCCAGAACAAAAATGAGAAAGAGGAGATCAGATACAGTGGAATGAGTACTCAGGGGCAATAGGAGCTGTGCTGTGAATCCCCCCTACCCCTCACCCAAGCCCAAGCCCGTGGGATTTCCAGAGGAGCCCTTGAGAGCTTTGGCAATGGGTCGATGTAGTTGGGAGACGCAGGGGACTAGCCTGTGACTCCGTGGGCTGGGGTCTAAGTGCTGCTGGAAATCTGAAGGCCAGAGAGGACTAAGTGTGTCAGGGGTGCTGGAGTGGGGCCCCCTGGCTCCCCACAGGTCTCTGTGCAAAACTGCTTCAGAGAAACACTATCAGCTTGCTTAATGGGCAGCAGAAATTCTGGCAATGGCACAGCTTTTAGAATTGTCCCCACCCCCCACCCCCGACCAATTCAGGCAATTAGGCCATATCAATCTTCGTTTAGATGAACAGTGCAAACTTCTGAAATCAGCATATTGTCATCAACTGGACCGTCTGCCTGGACTGAAAAACGCAATGTGTAATTTATTGTGACTGGTTTTCATTGAATGGGATCGGAAAAAAAGTAAATTAGCCATAAATTTAGAGAGATGGTACATGATGAAACGCTATGGAAACTGCAACACTAGCGGTCAGGGAAAAGGCCAGCTCCCAAGAACATACGGGAGGAAAATCTTACTTCCTGTGAAGCTCCACTAAATCCTATGAGAGTCAGAAACGTTGGTGTGAGCTTTAGAGGTATAAGGACTGGTGCTTCCAGTGTGTCTAAGAGAGAAAGAAATGCCATGAAGGCTCTGAGATCCTCAGGGCAGAAACAGGCTGCACCAGTCCTAGGCACTCGGCAAGGAGCTAATGGAAACCCATCAGAGCTGTTTGTGGTCCATGTACATGATTTGCCAGGTGGCTTGATGGCAAGATTGCTGGGAGGTTGGCTGCTTTACCTTCCGTTTCTGGCCAGCGCTCGGGCTGCTATAACAGAAGACCACAGACAGGGTGGCTTAAGCAACACACATTTATACTTCTCAGCTCTGGAGGCTGGGAAGTCCAGGGTGCTAGCAGATTCAGTTCTTAGTGAGGGCCCTCTTCCTGGCTGGCAGATGCCCACTTCTTCATGTGTCTTCCCATGGTGAGATCTCTCCCTTTTTTTTTTTGGCCATGCTGCATGGCTTGTGGGATCTTTGTTCCCTGACCAGGGATCGAACTCGGGCCCCCCTGCAGTGGAAGCATGGAGTCCTAACCACTGGACCGCCAGGGAAGTCCCTTTCTTTCTCCTCTTATAGGAGCACTGATCCATCTTGGGGACTCCACTTTCAGGACCTCATCTAAACCTATTCTCCTCCCAAAGGACTATTGACTGAAATAAAAATGCACAACGTGAGAGGTATGAGTTTCAGTTTTATGTGGGGACTTACTGAGGACTATAGCCCAGGAGACAGCCTCTCAGAGAGCTCTGAGGAACTTCTCCAAAGAGATGGGGTGGAGGGTCAGTATATATGTGAGTTTGGAGAAGGGGCACGTGCAGTCAAGCGCACATCTTGGTAGAAGGCTGCTGCTGGTCATGAGGAGAAGACATCTTAGTTAATGGTTTTAGTGTTTTTCTCAGTATGGTAGATAATTTTCTAAGAATTGGGGTTCATAAAATTTCCTGCTGAAAATATCTCACCATCTGAAGGCCTATTCTGCCAGTTTTCCCAGAGCACGGAGTGCCTCATTTCTGATCTCCACCCTCAATTCCTTGCAGGTGTGTTAAAAGTCAGCAACTGCAGTGGCTAATGACTTAGTTCTTGTAGAACCAGATGGCAAGGGACATTCTTTAGTTGGCTGGACCCACCTTCAAATACCATTACATTAGAGGTCAGGGCTTCAACATTTGGGGGGAACACAAACATTCAGCCCATAATACATGGTAACAATCTTGGGACATAGATAACAGACCCTCTGTTGGATGTTCTCTGTACTTCACTTCTGCCAACACCCAGTTGGGAATACAGTCGCACCTCGGTATCTGTGGGTTCTACATTCATGGGTTCTGCATCCTGATTCAACCAACCTCGGATTGAAAATATTCCGAAAAAGAATTCCAGAGAGTTCCAAAAAGCAAAACTTGAATTTGCCAAGCACCAGCAACTATTTACATAGCATTTCCATCGTATTTATACTTCTTTACATAACACTTACATTGTTAGGTATTATAAGTAACCTAGAGAGGATTTAAAGTGTACAGACGGATGTACGGAAGTTATATGCAAATACTACGCTGTTCCGTTGAAGGGGCTTGAACGTCCTTGCATTTGGTATCCTATGAGGGTGGGGGTGGGGCGAGGATCCTGGAACCAATGCCACGTGGATATGGAGGGACTTGAATAGATGGTTAAGACCCCGAGCTGTTTCCTTTCCCACACGCCGGGCTTTCAGGAGACAAGGTAGAGGGAAGAAAAAAGCCTGAGCAGCGGCATGGTCAATGAGGGCTTTCGAATACTGTTTGTTGGGATATGTATGTCTGTATGTGTGGCTTGTTCTAAAAACAATTTAAGGTGGCTTGCAAAGATTAAGAATATTAGAAGTCAGTGAAAGACAAGGTAAAAGACAACAAGGGGAGGGATGAAATACAGGACCAAAGCTTATACTAGAAGGCAAGAGAAATCTATTTTGCTTCAGTAGGGAAAGCTGCCCTGTTTTCTGGGAAGCTCGTGGCATTCTATTCCATCTCTCTTTTAAATTTAGAGTTAAACACTGTTCGTCTCAATTTAGGGGCCTGCATTTTGATGAGTTTGTTCTGTTTTGGTTTTTGTTTGGTTCCCTGACCTTAAATCTCCATTTCAATAAGAAAATCAGGCTCCATCACAGTCAGTTGACAGTTTTCTTGTAATTGCCTTCCTCTAGGGATCTTTTGGTGGGGAACTTGGCAACTCATGAGGGTAGCAGAGGAAGTCAAAGGTTAAGGAAGAATCGGACAGCCTGTACAATACAAGAACTCAAAAAAAAAAAAAATTCTGGAAGGAACATCCACTTTACCTCTAACATTTGGAGAGCTCAGGATTTAATTATTTTCTAAAAGGGAATAGGACTAGGTAGGCGTCCTCCACAGGAGCTTAAAACTTCATAAATAAAACAGGATTATCTGGATAATTGACTTGACTTTTTGCTTTGGCTGTGTAGGTACCGTGAAACAGAGTAGTCTTTGTTCAGTTCTGTGATATTTTTATTTGATGGGACAAAGGCTATCTTTTCTTTCAACCCCAAGACTTGTTTGCCGAGATGATTTAAATGCTCCATATTAAGTGACACCTGTGAAGTCTCACGTAATATAGTCATTTTTAGCCTCCAGAATTAAAAAACAAAACAAATAAAAAACAGGGAAGTTACGTGAGTGTTTTATTAATATTGTCTAATGATTCTCTATTATCTACAGAGTTATGTCCAATTTCTTAGTCAAGGATGAAACGATTTGCTGGATTCTAACTCTTCTAATGTGGTACCTCACTTTTCCTCCAAAGACATCCCTAAAGGGACCTCCCTGCTCCTCACTGGGATCAATTAGGATCACTCGGGAGATTTTAGGTCCATGGAATCACTTGGGATCAGTATTGTTATGGGCTGAATTGTGTCCCCCAAAATTCACATGTCAAAGCCCTAAGCCCCAGTACCCCAGAAAGTGACTGTATTTGGAGATAGGGTCTTTAAAGAGTCTCTTAGAGTGGGACTTATTCCAATATGAATGGGGTCCTTATAAGAAGAGGAGATTTAGACACACAGAAACATGAGAGATGCACACACAGAGGAAAGGCCGTGTGAGGACACAGCGAGAAGGTAGCCATGTGAAAGCCGAGAGAGGCCTCTGGAGAAACCAAACCTGCCGACAACTTGACCTCGGACTTCCAGCCTCCAGAACTGTGAGAAATACACTTCTATTGCTTAAGCCACCTGGTCTGTGGTATTTGTATGGCAGCCCTAACAAACTAACACAGGTGTCCTCCATAAAGACTTATTTTTCAGCTGAAGTTCATTGTAATTATTCTTCCTCTCAACTCATCATTGTCTGTACCATTCATTTGAAAATTAATCCTGAAAAATCAAAGTTTTTAAAATTTAACGCTTCATGATTTTATTTTTTTCTCCAATTCTTCATTCAATCATTAACCAAACCTTTACTGAGCACTTCTAGGTATGTCCTGTTCTAAAGCACGTAGATTGCCATGTTCTCCACTTCAGCCATGCGTCCATCACAGAACCAAATAAAGCCTTGAACACTGTAGGGCTTAGAAAATTCGATGTATTTCTTTTTTAAAGTCGTCATTTTTTTCTGATTATCATGGTAATTGGAATTATTAAAGAATTTGGAAAATATATAGAAGAGTATGACTATGAAAATAAAAATCACTCATAAATGCCACTACTTGGGGAAAATTACTGTTAGGATTGAAGAATTTTCTTCCAATTTAAACAATAGAAGAAACACTTTCCCATGTTGTGAAATAGCTCTCTAAAGCAATTTTTAATGCTGTAACAATATCCTACTGTATGGGTTTACTTTATCTATTTTTACTGTTTACCTGCTACTGGACATCTGATCTTTCTTATTTTTATTGTTATTATGATTATTATATGTTAAGTAGCCTGGCTTACTATCTTTCCATACAAATCAGCTTTAAATTTAATTTTTATTTTATATTGGAGTATAGTTGATTTACAATATTGTGTCTCCATACAAATCTTTCTTCAAATTTCTATAACTTCCTTATGATGGATTCCATGAAGCGATCACAGGAGAAGAGCTTTGCCGTTCTTGACATTTATTACCAAACTACTACCCTGGGGTGATTGCATGAACTGGATGTGGTTTTTACTATAAAATAATCAGGAACATGCTATAGGTCCTTCTACTGCTTAGATTTGATAACCCCAAACTTAAAAGAGGAAAGATCTTTATAAGATAATCAGAAACACCTGCATAATACCAAAAAGCTGACTACAAAAATTCAATTTTTTGTTATTGCATCTTGAGTGTTTTATTTTCAAGTCTTAGAATGTTAACTCCAGTACGAAGGGTAGAAGGACTTTTAGAAGCCACCTGCCAACTTTATCGATGACAAAATTGCAGCCCAGGGAAGTGGCTTTCTTAAGGTCATGCAGTTACAAGTCAAAGAGCTGGTGCTGGGGCTTCCCTGGTGGAGCGGTGGTTGGGAGTCCGCCTGCCGGTGCAGGTGACGCGGGTTTGTGCCCCGGTCCGGGAGGATCCCGCGTGCCGCGGAGCGGCTGGGCCCGTGAGCCATGGCCGCTGAGCCTGCGCGTCCGGAGCCTGTGCTCCGCAACGGGAGAGGCCACAACAGCTAGAGGGCCGCGTACCGCAAAAAAAAAAAAAAAAAAAAAAGAGAGCTGGTGCTGACATTCATGTCTCCCAAATCCCACTCTTAGAAACTGCTCTTAGGAGGTTCAAGTTAAGGCAGCACGTAGCAATAAGGATATGACTTAAACATTTCCAGCAGAGATATCCCTAACTCAGCTGCTCATAAATGGCTTTCCAAGCACTTTCTACTAATTGGTTAATTAGTAGAACAGTGTTTTTACAAAGAAGATTCTGAAATAATGAGTATTTCTAAGTAAGAGGTACAGTTGGAAATGAAGGTCGCCCATGGCAGAAACTACCATAGCTTCCCTGAGGAGGAAAATGCGAACTTAATTCCTCTTGGAACTTGACTAACTGATGAAAGTCCTGTGCTCACCTCCCTTCTCGGGACTTTTGGAGTAAATAGCAAGAAATAAAGGACTGCTCTTTCTCATCATACAACCTGGGAAATATGGATTGAATATCCAAGGAAGCAAGGCAAAATGTTGGTCTTCCTTGTTTGAATTTAGAGACTAGAAATAATTCTAAGAAAACAAGAAATAATTCTATATCAGCACAATCCAATAGAATGTAATGTGAGCCATATACAAAATTTAAAATGTCCTAATAGTCACATTTAAATAAGTAAAAATTAATTTTGCCATCATATATTTCGTTTAACCCAATATATCCCCAGCATCACCATGTCCACATGTAATCAATATAAAACTTACTACTGAGCTATTTTACATATTGGTCGTATTAAGCCTTTGGAATCTGGTGTATATTTACACTTACAGCCCATCTTAGCTTGGACTAACAACATTTCCAGTGTTCAGGAAGCCACATGTGGCAGGTGGCTCCCATCCTGGATGGCAATTCTGCCCTATACGGCAGAATTCAGTCTCTGGTGGGTCCAGGCCTGTCGGTTTTATTACCAAAATGAAAGAGGCATCTTAGAATAGAAAAGATAATATGGTCATTTTTATCTTTTTAAAATGTCTAGCAGGCAAAGTGTATAAGTTGTTATTAAAAGTGGTTATGGGGCTTCCCTGGTAGTGCAGTGGTTAAGAATCCTCCTGCCAATGCAGGGGACACAGGTTCGAGCCCTGGTCCGGGAAGATCCCACATGCTGTGGAGCAACTGAGCCCGTGCACCACAACTACTGAGCCTGTGCTCTAGAGCCCACAAACCACAACTCCTGAGCCTGTGAGCCACAACTACTGAAGCCTGCGTGCCTAGAGCCCATGCTCCACAGCAAGGGAAGCGGCTGCAATGAGAAGCCCGCGCGCACCGCAACGAAGAACAGCCCCTGCTCGCCGCAACTAGAGAAAGCCTGCACGTAGCAACGAAGACCCAATATAGCCAAAAAATAAAAAGCTAAATAAATTTAAAAAAAAAAAGTGGTTATGGGAGAGAGACACAGTGGCCTTGCCAAGGAGAGGGAGAGCAGGCAGGTCCAGAACAGGATGCCACAACTGGCAGAGGGTTTTTCTTATCAGGGACTCACAGTCAGAGAAAGAAAGTCTCCTTGTTCAGGGAGGGTTTCTTTTGTTTGCTTTTTCTTTTTTAGCTGAAGGGAGTTCCTGGGAAAGATGAATGCCATTAGAAGTGGAAATTCTCGGAAATAAGAAAAAAAAAACCTGCCCATGCAGACACTTGCCCCACCCAAGCAACTATCGCAGCTTCAAAGGATTCAGCAAGTGTCCAGGCTCTGCTGCTTGGGGTTGCAGAGGGCCAGTCCTGAGAGAGCTTGGGGCGGGCAGAGATGCCTGTTCATTTCCCTTCCTCTCCAGGGGGCCAGGGCTGCATTGAGAGCAGCTGTGTCTAGAGCTGCCCCTGCTGATTTAAATCAGGTGTAATGGGGAAGGCCAGGGAGACCTCGGTGTTCTTGGGTTCTGCAAGTAAGCAAAGCTTGAAGCTGCTACAGAGGAAGCTGGGAGAGCCCTGGAGACCACCATGCCCAAGAGGAGGGTCCCAAGAGGCAGAGGGCCTTGCCCAAGGCCCACACCTAGATAGAGGCCAAGCTGGGCCTTGAATGTGGTTCTGACTGGTAGCCTAACTAGTGCCTGTGGGCAGAAGTGGAATCTCTTCTGCGATTTGCCTGTAAGTGTCACTGGGTATTTGCGGGTGTTGGGAGCGGGGGCTTAGAGAAGGAGGGCTGTCCACCGGGGGCCACACCCCAAGTTATCACCCAGGCCAGTATGTGGTGGTACTCACAGCCACCAAGGTGATGCTGAATCCCAGATTTGCCACTTCATCATTTAATAAATATTTATTGTGCCCTACTGTGTGCTAGGCACTGTTCCAGAGTCTGGCGGATACAGCAGTGAACAAAATGGGCAGAAAACTGTGCCCTTGCCTTCCCCCTAGTGAGGGGAACAAATAATGAACAAAACAAGTAAATTACACAGTCGGTTAAAAGACGACAAGCAGGGAAAGGGACAAAGAATACAGAGAAGAAAGGTTGCCATTTACATAGGGTGGTCAGAGAAGGCTTCACTGAGGAGGTGACGTTAGAGCATGATCTTCCTAGAGATGGAATGTTTAGGCAAATTCCTTATCCTTCTGGACTCAGAACAGTGGTAATAGTAATAATAATAGATATATCTATTTAAAGTGCTCACTCTGTACCTTTTAAAGTTCTTTATATGCGTGAAGCTCACTTAATCCTCATAATCCTGTGAGACAGGTGCTATTAATAACCCCATTTTACAGAGTAGAAAACAGAGAAAAGTGAAGCAGGTTTGCCTGAGGTCATACAGTTAATCACGCAGGCAGGCAGGTGGCCTCCAGAGCCCGCCCCTTTCTCACCAGCCTTAATAGGGGTGGTCTCTTAAGCCCTTTTCAGTTTCACCGAGGAAAACCGAGAGGAAGCGTCTGCGAGCTGAGCGTTGCCGTGGCTTGTGATTTATCTGGGCAGGTTGCTCTTGCTGCTTCCATTTTTCTGTCTGAAAATGGAGTGACTGAAAGCTCTTCAAACATCTGTTTCTGAAGCATCCTGCTGGACTTGGCAGAGGATACAGGGTGGCATCGGATGTGAGCCGAGTCCTAAGGAACAGATCTTCGCTTTAGGCAAAAAGAAGCAAACCCGTTAAAAAGGTAGGCAGGACGAGATGCCACCAAAAGGCTACACAGCCGAGGTCCAAGGGGAGGTCAGACCTTGGGGTGGCGGGGGGGATCCAGTAGGACTTGCTCAGAGGCTTAGGTGGGGAGTCTTGAGTAGTAGTGGGGGGTGGTACATCTCACAGGTGAGAACAGCATAGGTACAAGGTGAGACGCGGCAAGTCATGCTAGGAGAGTGGAGAGTTGGTTTACCTAAAACAACACTATTCTGATGTCTGTTTCCCAGAGGCATTGAGATTAATAAGTGCAAAACTTCTCCAAATTCTGATTATCTCTTCTGATTTAAGGGACTAGGAAGCTAGATAATCAACATCAACACATCCAAAAGTAGTTTCCAGTTGGTTTGGAATGCAGCTGATTTGACTTCCTAATTACATCGGACGCACATCACGTTAGCCAAGTGGGAAACTATCATGGACTGCAAGCATTCCCGTGGTAGAGAAAGAAGAGCCTTGAGGGCGGGGCACGTCCAGGTGAGTCCTGTACGCCTTGTTATTTACACTGAGTGTGTGACCTTGGGCGTAGCTTCTCTTTATCTTAGCTCCTGTGTTCTGTAAATGAAGGATGCATTCCCTCCTGTTGCTTAAGGACCAAGTGAGCTAGCCCAGGTGTAGCAGACACTATGGGTGCTGAATTCAGACCTCCTTAGAGCCCTCTGACTGGTTCCATGTGCCAGTCCCCCAGTTTCTGAGTGCTTTGCTTCCGAAGGCTCCTACCTGAGACCTCCTTTGGGGGATGGTCCTTGGGCTGCTGGAGCTGCTCCCACCCCTTGGCTGGTTTCTCCTGGGAGCATCTCCATTGTAAATTATTGACACCTGCATGTGAATCTTCTCCTGAGTCTGTATCTGGGGACCCAACCGAAGATAGTTTATGAAAGCATTTTGAAAATTTACAAGTGAAACATATAATGTAAGGAATTACCATTTGAAATAACTGCAGAACTGACTGTACTTGAAATAACTGCAGAACTGACTGTACAAATCTTCCATCTCTGAATTATTGGGGTCAGGACAGAACAAGAGTTCAAAAGATGATCTGAATCTAATTTTTCCATAATGTACTCAGCACAGTCAGCCTCTGTGTGCCGTCCCATCAACTAGGAACTTTCACATTCTTGGGTCTCGGGGGACCTCCGCCACTGCTCTGTCTGCCAAGCCGGCACTGTTTGCCACCCAGGGGTCATCAGCTTATTTCCACTCCATTCCCTGTGTGACCTTTATCAGGCCTCCAGAAGAAAGGCAACGTCCTGAGGACAAGGGCCCAGACTAGATTCACTTTTGAGAGCTAAGTCACGTACTTTTGGGCTATAGTGGGAAGATCCAATTGTGGGGAGTCAGGAGGCCTGGCTGGGTTCTGGCTCCGTCTCTGTTACCAACCAGAAGGTGTCCTTCAATGACCCTTTTCAATTCACCGTTGTAGGATGAGGTTGTTGACCTTGAAGTTCTCCGGGATCCTTTCTAGCTCTAAAAATACATGATTTTATAACATAAATGGGGGCAACTGTGGCTAAAACCATCTGATGTTAATTTGGGCTTAAAACCATTCTAATGAATGTTTTCAGGCTTGGGAGGTGGCCTGCAGTGCACTTGCCAGAACCAAGCTGACCTCTTCCAAACCTCAAGTCTACACGAGGTTCGTGGCCTTGGGGAGCCATTTGGAGTCTCCAGGCTGGGCAGATGGTGCAGAATTTGGTGCCACTGACAATAAAGTTTGGTCTGTATCTGCCTGGACCCTGCAGTAAAGAACACATCAAGTATTTTCTTTCTCTTTTTAGCTGGATGGGGCTCAGTGCAAACACAGAGCTGGAAACTCCAAATGAGGACACAATATTTTAATAGATAGTCTGTCAAGAACATTAAAACGCCTCCAAGGGGTGCTGCAGACCTGGAACTACAATGGCATCGGCCTGAGTCCAGGCTGTCAGAACAGTCTCTGAAACTTTGCTTTGGAGACACTGGGGAGAAACAGGACAACTCCCACATGGGAACTGTCTTGCAGAAAAACTGGTCTCTAACAGCATCTGACCCCACATCAAACATCTGCTGGTCTCCTTTAAAAAAAAGGGGGGGGGGAATAAAGTGAAAAAAAGTTTTTTTAAAAATTTTTATTAGAGTATAGTTGACTTACAATGTCATGTTAGTTTCAGGTGTACAGCAAAGTGAATTAGTTACATGTATACATATACCCACCCTTTTTTAGATTCTTTTCCTATATAGGTCATTACAGAGTATTGAGTAGAGTTCCCTGTGCTGTACATTAGGTCCTTATTAGTTATCTATTTTATATATAGTAGTGTGTATATGTCAATCCCAAATCTCCCAATTTATCCCTCCCCCAACTTACGCCCTAGTAACCATAAGTTTGTTTTCTACATCTGTAACTATATTTTGTAGATAAGGTCGTTTGTACCCTTATTTTAGATTCCACATATAAGCAATATCATATGATATTTGTCTTTCTCTGTCTATGTCACTTAGTATGACAATCTCTAGGTCCATCCATGTTGCTGCAAATGGCATTATTTCATTCTTTTTAATGGCTGAGTAATATTCCATTGTATATATGTACCACATCTTCTTCATCCATTCATCTGTTGATGGACACTTAGGTTGCTTCCATGTCTTGGCTATTGCAAGTAGTGCTGCTGTGAACATTGGGGTGCAAGTCTATTTTCGAATTAGAGTTTTCTCCAGATATGTGCCCAGGAGTGAGATTGTTGCATCATATGGCAGTTCGATTTTTAGTTTTTTAAGGAACCTACATACTGTTCTCCATAATGGTTTTACCTACCAACCATTTACATTCCCACCAACAGTGTAGGAGGGTTCCCTTTTCTCCACACCCTCTCCAGCATTTATTGTTTGTAGATTTTTTTGATGATGGCCATGCTGAGTGGTGTGAGGTGATATCTCATTGTAGTTCTGATTTGCATTTCTCTAATAATTAGCAATGTTTAGCATCTTTTCATGTGCCTCTTGGCCATCTGTATGTCTTGTTTGGAGAAATGTCTATTTAGATCTTCTGCCCATTGTTTGATTGGGTTGTTTGGGATTTTTTTGACACAGCTGTAAAATGTTTTTCTTGTAGGGGAAGAGCAAAGCAGGCATGACTAAGGGTGGCCACCCTTTCGCATGAGCTTTAGACAAACCATCTAGTGTGACTGTAGAGGGAACTTTGCTCAAAGAAAACGCTGTTCACAAAAATTTTAATTCACAAAGTAAAGAGTGAAGCGTAAAGGGATTTTTCACTTCTCTAAAGGATTTACTGTAAATTCATTTGAGTAGGATGGGGTTTCCCAACAGGCAGCTTACAGGTAGAAAGGAAGCCCATCTCCCAGGATGTGGCGAGCAGAGGTTGTCTGGGATCTGGATACATAGAGGGGGGCTCGGCAGCATCAGATGCTGGGCCAGGCGCCAGGAGAGCCTTGGCTGGTGGTAATGGGTGACCAGCTCTCTCCAATACTCCCTATGTGATGCCATCCCCTTACCGTGTCTGCCACATGTGTATGCATTTCTGACATGGGAGAAGACTTTTTTCCAGTTATAAAAAAGGTTATACAGTGTAGAGAATGTCCCAGGACTAAAAGTGGGCTCGCTGAAACTCTGGGACACCTCTTTAAACATACCTCTTACTTATATGGTAGTAAAGAGTGACCTGGATATTTCAAAACCACAGATAGTCCAAAAATAATTTATATCAGGCACACATGTGATTGTCTTGTATTGTTTCTTGAGTCCTGTTACAAAATCACATATTTTTAGAATGGGAAGATCAGTTAGTTCCTTTACTTAAAAAAAAAATGTCGTTAATAAACACATGGCATAAATTTACCTTCTAACAATTTTAAAGTGTACGTTACAGTATTGTTAACTATATGCATCTTGTTGTATAACAGATCTCTAGAACTTTTCATCTTGCAAAATTGAAACTGTACCCATTGAATAGTTCCAACTTTCCCGCCTCCCCCTAGCCCCTGGCAACCACCATTCTACTTCCTGTGTCTAAGAGGTTGACGACTTTAGATACCTCATATAAACGGAAGCACGCAGTGTTTGTCTTTTGTGACTGGTTTATTTCATTTAGCATAATATCCTCAATCCTTATCCATGTTGTAACATGAGACAGGATTTCCTTCTTTTTTAAGGCTGAATAATATTCCATTGTATGTATATACCACATTTTGTTTATCCATTTATCTGTTGATGGACATTTAAGTTGCTTCTACCTCCTGGCTATTGTAAGCAGTGTGGTAGTGATCATGGATGTGCAAATATCTCTTCAAGATCCTGTTTTCAATTCTTTTGGATAAATACCCAGAAATGGAATTGTTGGATCATATTGTAGTTCTATTTTTAATATTTTGAGGAAACTCCATAGTGTTTTCCATAGCACCAATTTACATTCTCACCAGCAGTACACAGGGTTCCCTTTTCTCCACATTCTCACTGACATTTTTTATTTCTTGTATTTTTGTTAATAGCCATTCTATCAGATGTGAGGTGATATCTCATTGTGGGTTTGATTTGCATTTCCCTGATGATTAGTGATGTTGGGCATCTTTTCATGTGCCTGTTGGCCATCTGTATGTTTTCTTTGGAAAAATGTCTATTTAGATTCTCTGTCCATTTTAAAAATCAGATTCTTTATTTTTTTTGCTACTGAGTTGCACTAGTTCTTTATATATTTTGGGTATTAAACCCTTGTTAGATACATGATTTGCAAATATTTTCTCCCATTCTATAGGTTGCCTTTTCATTCTGTTGATGGTTTTCTTTGTGCAGAAGCTTTTTAGTTTGATGTAGTCCCATTTGTTTACTTTTGCTTTTGTTACCTTTGCTTTTGGTGTCAAATCCAAAAAAAATCCTTGCCAAGACCAATGCCAAAGAGTTTACCACCTATGTTTTCTTCTAGGTGTTTTATGGTTTCAGGTCTTATATTAAAGTCTTTAATCCATTTCAAGTTAATTTTTGTGTATGGTGTAAGATAGTGGTCCAATTTAATTCTTTTCCATGTGGCTGTCCAGTTTTCCTAACATTTTTTACTGAAGAGACTGTTCTTTCCCCATTGTGTGTTCTTGGGTTTTTTGTCATAAATTAAATATATATGTTATATACACACACACACACACACATATATATATACACACACACATATATATATATTTATATTTACTTCTCTCTATTCTGTTCCATTGGTCTATGTGTCTTTTTATGCCAATACCATACTGTTTTGATTATTATAGCTTTGTAATATAGTTTGAAACCAGGAAGCATGATATCTCTAGCTTTGTTCTTTTTTCTCAAGATTGCTTTGGTTATTTGGGGTCTTTTGTGGTTCCATACAAATTCTGAGGTTCTATTTCTGTGAAAAATGCCATGGGAATTTTGGTAGGCATTGCATTGAATCTGTAGTATGGATATTTTAACAATATTCTTATCTATGAGCACAGAATATCTTTGTTTATCTGTGTCTTCTTCAATTTTGTTCATTAATGTCTTATAGTTTCACCTCCTTTGTTAAATTTATTCCTGGGAATTTTATTCTTTTGATGCAGTTGTAAATGGGATTGTTTTCTTAATTTCTCTTTCTGATAGTCCATTATTAGTGTATAGAAATGCAACTGATTTTTTTATATTGATTATAGTTTTGTAAAATCGATTTTTTTTCCTGTAACTTTACGAAAATCGATTTTTTATCCTGTAGCTTTACCGAATTTGTTTATTCTATCAGTTTTTTGGTGGAGTCTTTAGGGTTTTCTGTATATAACATCAGGTCATCTGAAAATAGAGACAGTTTTACTTCTTCCTTTTCAATTTGGGTGCCTTTTATTTCTTTTTCTTGCCTAATTGCTCTGGCTAGGACTTCAATACTATGTTGAATAAAAGGCAAGAATGGGCATCCTTGTCTTGTTCTTGATCTTAGAAGAAAAGCTTTCAGCTTTTCATTGTTTTTTTTTTAATACATCTTTATTGGAGTATAATTGCTTCACAGTGCTGTGTTAGTTTCTGTTGTACAACAAAGTGAATCAGCCATATGCATATATATATCCCCATATCCCCTCCCTCTTGATCCTCCCTCCCACACTCCCTATCCCACCCCTCTAGATTGTCACAAAGCACCGAGCTGATCTCCCTGTGCTATGCTGCTGCTTCCCAGTAGCTATCTATTTTACATTTGGTAGTGTACATATGTCTATGCTACTCTCACTTCACCCCAGCTTCCCCCTCCCCCTGCCATATCCTCAAGTCCATTCTCTATGTCTACATCTTTATTCCTGCCCTGCTACTAGGTTCATCAGTACCATTTTTTTTTTTTTTTTAGATTCCATATATGTGTGTTAGCATACGGTCAGCTTTTTATTGTTGAGTATGATGTTAGCTGTGGGCTTGTCATATCTGG
The DNA here is from genome assembly GCF_937001465.1 of Orcinus orca. Taxonomy (NCBI): domain Eukaryota; kingdom Metazoa; phylum Chordata; class Mammalia; order Artiodactyla; family Delphinidae; genus Orcinus; species Orcinus orca. The sequence continues at coordinate 74,385,075 of NC_064572.1, read as the reverse complement.
TCTTTACTATGTTGAGGTATGTTCCCTCTATACCCACTTTTTTAAAGAGTTTTTATTGTAATTTTTAAAAATTAATGTGCAAAGATGGGTCTTTAGTTGGGGAGGGATTCAGAGCAAATTTCTTGATATCATAAAGTTGGATGAATTGTGGTTTTCCCTTGGTGAGTAAGGAAACTGGAGTTTGGGGACCATCAGACATGGAGATAACGTTCCTGGTGGAGAGGAGCCCATGGAGAAAAGGAGCAGGGAGAGATCCCCAGTGATGGGAATTAATATATCAGGGAAGTGATGCCTGATGTTGAATTATTACTGATTCCTGTGTTCTCCCACCCATTTGCTCCAAACCCTTAGTAAAGATATATTGCCGTGTCCATGGTTCTGTGGGGAACAAAGGAGGAGCAGTGGGAGCTGATGTGGGACAGAAAGAGGACAGCAGCAGCAGGGGGAGGCCAGGAGTCACAACAGGAGTAGGGAAGATGGTGAGAACGTGAGCCCCTTGGAGAGCCAGGAAGTCTGGAGATGGTGCTGGGCCTCACACTGGGAAGGGGGTTGCATTTTGCTCATTTATTTAAGAAAAGGGGGCTCAGGAAGGCTAAAGGGGGACACCAGCCCTGCTCCTAAAACTGGCAACAACCCAAGTTAGGAGGAGAAGGTGCACAGACATGGGCACACACAGGAAATATTTCTGATAACTAAGGGAGCAAAAGCTAAATGCCCATTTATTGAATAGAAAAGACAGGAAGTGCTATACGAGTTTAGAATTCAGAGAGATTACTTTGGTTGGGGTCAGTGGTCGTGCTGGTGAATATTTAACAACTGGCTCTCTGGGAGGAAAAGAAAAGTTTTCCTGTGTAGCATTTGCCAATTTCCATGGTGTAAATACCATACTTCCAACATGGTCAACTTCAAGTCACCAAGATGACTTCATGGAATGTGGAGTTGGGAAGAGACACACAAGGGCATACCATGATAAAGTAGTTCCACCACAAAGGCACAATGAATGTAAATAAATGCAAGCACAGATTACAGTCAAATGTATTATAATAATTCAGAAGTGATGAGTTCTGAGCATTTACTACCTTCTTAAATATAATTTATTTCATTGTAAGTTTACATATATTTAATTTTTAATTATGCCTGTGTTCAATAATCAGCTTGCAAAATTCCTGAAAAAATTACCAACTGGCTCTTTTGAGCTGGTATGAACCAAATTCAGCATAAACTGGCTACAGTGTCAGGGAAGGCATTCTGCAGAAGGTGAGACTTAAGCTGGGCTTTGGAGGATGGATAGGAGTTTGATGGTCATGGCAAAGAGTATTCAAGGCAAGGTAAAAGATGTGGCAAAGGGTGGCCAGTAAAGTAGATGACATGAGAAACAATAATGAGGGTTTCTCCTACTTCTGTATTTTAAGGTTAAGAAAGTACTTTAAAAAAAAAATTATTTATTCAGTTGCACCGGGTCTTAGTTGTGGCAGGCAGACTACTTAGTTGTGGCATGCAAACTCTTAGTTGTGGCACACATTTGGGATCTAGTTCCCTGACCAGGGATCGAACCCAGGCCCCCTGCACTATGAGTGTGGAGTCTCATCTACTGTGCCACCAGGGAAGTCCCAGAAAGTACTTTTTTAACCAGAAAAAAACCCAGAAGGGATGGAAAGACCAAGTAGGATTAAGTATTCATAATACACATAAAGCATACATGGCACCAAATGTTCACGATACACTAAACATACATAAGTACATACATATGAGACACTCAGTATTCATCAGGTCTTAAAATGGCCACACATTCTGGTCCCATATGTCCTCTGCCAGATAAAATTCATAGCTGCTCAACAGGCTAACTGAGAAGGTACAGCTGTGGCCCTGAGTGCTTGCCCCTACATCTCCCTGTGGAGCAAGTGTGCATTATTGGCCCAGGTACCTTCTGTCTATGGGTCCCTTTGCTCAAAACCTCAACTTTGGTTCTCATAATCAAACCATCAGTGAGGAAGCCTGATATGGCTGACAGAGGCTGGATATGTGAATATTGCATAATCCAGGGCTCAGGAAATGTGGTCTTTCATTCCACTCGGACCTACCCCATCTCCTTCCTCTTGTTTCTTAATTTTTAAATTGCTTTAATAAACTGTATTAATGGCTCAGTCCATTCTGGCTGCTGTAACATAATACCATAGGCTGGGTGGCTTATAAACAACAGAAATTTCTCATAGTTCTGGAGACTGGGAATTCCAAGATAAGAGTGTTGGCAGATTCAGTGTCTGGTGAAGGCCTGGTTCATAGATGACTGTCTTCTTGGTGTGTCCTCACGTGGTGGAAGGGATGAGGGAGCAACCTGGGGTTTCTTTTATAAGGGCACTAATCCCATTCATGAGGGCTCCACCCTCATGACCTCATCACCTCCAAAAGGCTCCACTTCCCATTTCTATCACACTTGGGATTAGGGTTCAACATATGAATTTTGGGAGAGACAGAAACATTCAGTCCATAGCAGTTCATTATCTATGGTTGTGTAACAAATTACCCCCAAATTAGTGGCTTTAAATAAATATGTAATATTTCATAATTTCTGTGAGTTAGGATATAGTCCTCTGCTCAGGGTCTCTCATAGGCTGTAATCAGGTGTTGGCAGGGACTGCAGTCCTCCCAAGGCTAACTGGGGAGGATTTACTTCTAAGCCCGCATAAGTGGTATTGGCAGGATCCTCCAGTTTCTCACAGGCTGGAGAGAGACCTCCCTCAGTTTCTTGCCATGTGGGCCTCTCCATAGGGCCACTTCCAACATGAACCTGCCTTCCATCACAGGGAGGAAGTGAGAAAGCAAGAGTCTCTTCATAACCTAATCTCAGGATTCACATCCCATCACTTTTGCCAGATTCATTAGAAGTAAGGCACGAGGTCCAATCAGTACTCAAGGGGAGGGGATTACACAAGGATGTGAATACCAGGAGGTGGGAATTCCTGGGGGTCGTCTTAGAAGCTGCCTGCCACCTAATGTTCTATGACTTCTGGCTTAGCCAGTCTGGTGGTAGACTTGGAGGCTGCTGTTACATCGAAGTCATCCCACACCACAGACCCTACAGTCGTTCCCACTCTAGTCTCACGACAGCCTTGAGTGTAGGTATTATTATTACTGTTGTTATTATTTGCATTTTATAGCAAAAGCATTGAGAGTTAAATGACTTGTTTAACTTCTCAAAATTAGTAAGTGGGGTCAAGGCAGACCTTGAACCCAGGTCTTCTGACTTCTAGGCTACGGCCTTTGCAATTTACTGTATTGTACTCAGTTGAATATGTCCCCTCCCAATTCATGTCTACCCAGAACCTCCGAATATGACCTTATTTGGAACTAGGGTCTTTGCAGATGTATTTAAGGTGAAGTCATACTGGATTAGAGTGAAATCTAATGACTAGTGTCCTTATAAGAGGACCCTGTGAAGAACACACAGAGGGAAGATAGCCATGTGAAAGTGGAGGCAGAAATTGGAGTGATGCTGCTACAACCCAAGGAATGCCAGCAGTACCAGCAGCTAGGAACCAGCAGCTAGGAAGAGGCAAGGTAGGACGCTTTCTTAGAGCCCCCAGAGGGAACACGGCCCTGCCATCACCTTGATTTCAGACTTCTAGCCACCAGAATCATGAGACAATAGATCTGTGTTGTTTTAAGCTCCCCAGTTTGTGGTTATTTGTTACGGCAGCCCTAGAAACAGGACATGTATTATCTCCCTGGAAAGATTCCAGCCAAACTTACCCAGTGTCTACAGTGTGTTGAGGGGGCTTCTGATAGTGAGTCAAGCTGCACAGCTACCCTGGTTTAGGCCCCATCTACCAGCCCCTCGGACTTTCCATCTAGAATTCAGTCTCCAGTTCCCCTCCTGGGGAGCGACATCTGTCTTCTCTAATCCCAGGCCAGAGCCCCAACCCAGGGATGGAGGAGGAGAAGGGACACAGTGAGTAGATTCATTGCCTGTGATCTCAGGACAGAAGCATGGGTACATGAGATTTTCTTTCTTCTTCCATGTGACAGACCAAAGATTAGAATCCCTCCTCCCTTCTCCCCCTCACGTTCTTGAACTTGAATGCACTCGGGGCAATTTGTTCACAGCAGCTCTGTGTATGTGTGTGTAAAGTTTTTGGTCATCTCAGCTTCCTCGTAATTGTGCTGGTTTATAATAAGAAGCAGAGGTCAGGGTTCAGGGGGAATAGAGATGGGTGTGGAGAGTGGCTGTGGGACACGTTGTTCTGTGCATCCAAGTTGGCAGGTTCACACAGAGGAGTCAGCAGCGTTGTGCAGCAGAGAGGGAGGCTGGAAGGATGTTCTCCAGATTTAGTGCCACAGCAAGGGGCTTGTGTTCCTATTTGCAGAGTCTTTGAACTGCGAGAATTTCAGAGGAGGACAAATAGCTCATCATGTGACTTATGATTAAGATGTAAGGATTATCTTTAAAATAGTGCTTAAAAATGACCGCCACGCCCCAGCTCATCTCCTGGTGAAAGTAGTTGGGCCACTTGTGTCCACCAGCTCCCAGTGACTAGTAATTCACAGTCCATGGCCCAAAAGGCTCTCGGGCTACGAGGGACCTTAGAGTGATCTGCCTACTCATTTGGCAGACAGAGTAGCAAAGGCACAGAAACCCTCTCCTGTCTACTCAGAACCTTCCCTGTCCTACCCCCGAGCCAGATGGTCCAAGGGCTCTGCTCTGTTTCTCTCCCTACTTGCCCCTCTGCTGTCTTCTTCTTAAATTCAATCTCCATTCCTACAGCACCTACAGTTTAAGTTGTGGGCTCCAGTGGGGTGTAACCATCCAGCCAGCATCCATTCATCCACCCATCACATAGTTATTGAGCAAACTGCTATGAGTCTTCCACTATGAACCATGGATATGGAGATTATTAGGACAAGATCCTTGTTCAATGAGCTTATAGTCTAATCAGAGAGAGAAAACTTGTCTGCAAGTAGCTGGACCTCCAACAAGACTCCTTCAATGGAGTGCAGACTAGCTCCCACCTATCAAACCATTTGAAGAAGTGGAGAAGAAATTGTAACTAGAGGACATGGTCCTCTGTTGACCTATATAATTTGAAAAATTTTTGGAATATATATTTGAATTTTTCAAAATAGCTCTGATTTTAAATATTCTTTTCAGTTCATGCATCCTGACTACTGGTAAGGAAAAGCTGGATGTCATTGCAGTCAAAGGTTTTCTCTACCCAGTCTGTCTTCCCTGCTGTGTTCCTTCTCTGACTCAGACAGATTCATTCTTTGGACTTCAATCTTGTTACAATGTATCTGTCCTTGGAAGGGTAATGCCCTAAGCCATATATCAGGTCCATCTTCATCCATCACCTGAAGCCCTGCTCTGGATGGGCTTTGGATGGGGTACTGCACAGGTGATACAAAGGTGCTTAAGTATGTCCAGGAGCCCTGGGCTACTGGGCTGAATAGGGGATGGAATCTTATAAATATCATGAAAGAAGCACCAACTGAATGCTTAGGGGATATTACCACTGGGACTTGGAACAAGTATTGGGGATGACTGGGAAGAAACTGAGAGAAGATCATGGGAAGTGGGAGAGAATCAGAGAGATTCTTTTGGCCATTTCATCACTTTGCCCAGCATCAGCTCTGTTGGACAGGAGCTTACTGGATGGGGGCCTGGAGACAAACCATTACAAGGCAGCGTCTTTCAAGTCTCTGTGTTTCAGTTTTATAGATAAAGGGAGCCCTGCTGTCTCTTTCCCCGACAGCTTAGAGAGAAAACAAGTCAACATTGCCTTTTAGGTTAGTGCAAATACCTTTTCTCTATGTGTAGGGACAAATGGTTCCCTGAGAGACAAATATTCACGCAATCATGGAAAAATTTAACCAGAAATCAGGGAGCGTGCCAGGGAGTGGCCACAAGGCATCAGAACTTTATCCAGCCTGGTAGCCCTGACACATGTCCCTGTGCTGTCATAGAGGTCCTCATCCCCCCCAAAGACTTCGCCTTACTGCTGTTTCAGCTCCAATTGTCAAGGTAATTTAAAAATAAATATGTTCTATAATGTGCATATCTAAGTGGACGTACAAGTTTAGCATAGATTTGTTATAAACAGACATTTTCCCTCAAGAAAACATACTCTGGACTTCCCTGGTGGCACAGTGGTTAAGAATCCACCTGCCAATGCAGGGGATACGGATTCGATCCCTGGTCCGGGAAGATCCCACATGCCGTGGAGCAGCTGAGCCCACGTGCCACAACTACTGAGCCCGCGTGCCACAACTATGAAGCCTGCACACCCTAGAACCTGTGCTCCTCAATAAGAGAAGCCACCGCAATGAGAAGCCCATGCACCATAACGAAGAGTAGTCCCCGCTCGTCGCAACTAGAGAGAGCCCGCGCACAGCGACGAAGACCCAATGCAGCCAAAAATAAATAAATTAAAAAAAAAAGAAAACATATTCTGTTCATCTAAACATATTTGGAGCACCAACTGTTTACCAAACGCTAATGGGGCTGAAAAGCCAAGAGTCACCGATGTGAGGCATGGTGTCACAGTCTTCTGGGAAAGAAGCAGAAGTTGCGATTCATGCCTGCTGGGGGCGTTTCCTCTTTAGACCTAAAACTGCTCTACAAGCTACACCATCAACTCAAGGCTCCTGATGGACTCTCTTAAATGCCACTACAAGGAATCTAAAGTGTTGTACCAATGTTCCTCTCCATTGATATTGTCTGAAACAAAGTTCAGAAAACCTCTCTTTTATCAATGTTTCAACTTCAGTCAAATGACTGGTTGCTTTCCACAGTGGTGCTTCAAGCACTCGGTGGGCTGTGTTCTCTCAGTCAGCAATCTTGTCAGGAAGACCGAGGTCAGGAAAGACCTCGGAGCAAGGTCCAGAGAAGGTCAGTGACCTCTTCCAGGTTGGACAGCGAGTGAGGATGCCGGGCATGGCCTCCCACATATGCCAATTTACCAGGCGATACGTTTATCTCACCTCTGGCTGGGAAGAACCTTAGATGTCTATTGTGTATCAAAGCCCTCACTTTCCAGATAAGAAAACTGAGACGATTGAGACCAGAGTGGGCTACTGACTGTCCAAAGCCATGGAAGTATATGTTTTTAGAGAGAGAAGTCACCTTTGGTCTTTTATGATCTAGTTTCATCTCTAACCCAAAGGAGAATCACTTTTCACACGCTCTTCACCAGGTGATCACCCAGCCTCTGCTTGAACACCTCTGGCGGGGACGACATGACTTTTCCTGTCCATTCCATTCACAGATGTGTCTAATTGTTGTCTCACCCTTCTCTATAATAAGAGGGCATCTGCTTTCCTGCTGTTTCCATGGACAGCTGCTTCCAAAGCTACCAGAACAAAACCTGGAGACTTCTGTGTCCCAGGGGAGTTACTCCCCCCATGGATCCCTTTACTGACTTGACTGCTAAGCTTGCCTTGCCTCAGTTTCCAGTGAGGGTTAGGTCCAGATAGACTTTATTTAGTGTAGCTTAGTATGTTTGTTTATTTTGCTTTTATTTATTTTTATTTTTTTAAACATCTTTATTGGAGTATAATTGCTTTACAATAGTGTGTTAGTTTCTGCTGTATAACAAAGTGAATCAGCTATACATATAACCCCATATCTCCTCCCTCTTGCATATCCCTACCACCCTCCCTATCCCACCCCTCTAGGTGGTCACAAAGCACCGAGCTGATCTCCCTGTGCTCTGTGGCTGCTTCCCACTAGCTAGCTATTTTACATTTGGTAGTATATATATGTCCATGCCACTCTCTCACTTCATCCCAGCTTCCCCTTCCCCCTCCCTGTGTCCTCAAGTACATTCTCTACATCTGTGTCTTTATTCCTGTCCTGCCCCTAGGTTCTTCAGAACCCTTTTTTTTTTATAGAGTCCATATAGATGTGTTAGCATACGGTATTTGTTTTTCTTGTTCTGACGTACTTCACGCTGTATGACAGACTCTAGCTCCATCCACCTCACTACAAATAATTCAGTTCTTTCATGGCTGAGTAATATTCCATTGTATCTATGTGCCACATCTTCTATATCCATTCATCTGCTGATGGACACTTAGGTTGCTTCCATGTCCTGGCTATTGTAAATAGAGCTACAATGAACACTGTGGTACATGACTCTTTTTGAATTATGGTTTTCTCAGGGTATATGCCCAGTAGTGGGATTGCTTGGTCATATGGTAGTTCTATTTTTAGTTTTTTAAAGGAACCTCCATACTGTTCTCCATAGTGGCTGCATCAAATTACATTCCCACCAACAGTGCAAGAGGGTTCCCTTTTCTCCACACCCTCTCCAACATTAATTGTTTCTAGATTTTTTGATCATGGCCATTCTGACTGGTGTGAGATGATACCTCATTGTAGTTTTGATTTGCATTTCTCTAATGATTAGTGATGTTGAGCATTCTTTCATGTGTTTGTTGGCAGTCTGTATATCTTCTTTGGAGAAATGTCTATTTAGGTCTTCTGCCCGTTTTTGGATTGGGTTGTTTGTTTTTTTGTTATTGAGCTGCATGAGCTGCTTGTATATTTTGGAGATTAATCCTTTGTCAGTTGCTTCATTTGCAAATATTTTCTCCCATTCTGAGGGTTGTCTTTTGGTCTTGTTTATGGTTTCCTTTGCTGTGCAAAAGCTTTTAAGTTTCATTAGGTCCCATTTGTTTATTTTTATTTCCATTTCTCTAGGAGGTGGGTCAAAAAGGACCTTGCTGTGATTTATGTCATAGAATGTTCTGCCTATGTTTACCTCTAAGAGTTTGATAGTGTCTGGCCTTACATTTAGGTCTTTAATCCATTTTGAGTTTATTTTTGTGTGTGGTGTTAGGGAGTGTTCTAATTTCATTCTTTTACATGTAGCGGTCCAGTTTTCCCAGCATGACTTATTGAAGAGGCTGTCTTTTCTCCATTGTATATTCTTGCCTCCTTTATCAAAAATAAGGTGACCATATATGCATGGGTTTATCTCTGGGCTTTCTATCCTGTTTCATTGATCTATATTTCTGTTTTTATGCCAGTAACATACTGTCTTGATTACTGTAGTATAGTCTGAAATCCGGGAGCCTGATTCCTTCAGCTCCGTTTTTCTTTCTCAAGATTGCTTTGGCTATTCGGGGTCTTTTGTGTTTCCATACAAATTGTGAAATTTTTTGTTCTAGTTCTGTGAAAAATGCCAGTGGTAGATTGATAGGGATTGCATTGAATCTGTAGATTGCTTTGGGTAGTAGAGTCATTTTCACAGTGTTGATTCTTCCAATCCAAGAACATGGTATATCTCTCCATCTATTTGTATCATCTTTAATTTCTTTCATCAGTGTCTTATAATTTTCTGCATACAGGTCTTTTGTCTCATTAAGTAGGTTTATTCCTAAATATTTTATTCTTTTTGTTGCAATGGTAAATGGGAGTGTTTTCTTGATTTCACTTTCAGATTTTTCATCATCAGTGTCTAGGAATGCCAGAGATAATCTGTGCATTAATTTTGTACCTGCTACTTTACCAAATTCATTGATTAGCTCTAGTAGTTTTCTGGTAGCATCTTTAGGATTCTCTATGTATAGTATCATGTCATCTGCAAAGAGTGACAGCTTTACTTCTTTTCCGATTTGGATTCTTTTTATTTCCTTTTCTTCTCTGATTGCTGTGGCTAAAACTTCCAAAACTATGTTGAATAAGAGTGGTGAGAGTGGGCAACCTTGTCTTTTTCCTGATCTTAGTGGAAATGCTTTCAGTTTTTCACCATTGAGGACGATGTTGGCTGTGGATTTGTCATATATGGCCTTTATTATGTTGAGGAGATTTCCCTCTATGCCTACTTTCTGCAGGGTTTTTATCATAAATGGGTGTTGAATTTTGTCAAAAGCTTTCTCTGCATCTATTGAGATGATCATATGGTTTTTCTCCTTCAATTTGTTAATATGGTGTATCACGTTGATTGATTTGCGTATATTGAAGAATCCTTGCATTCCTGGAATAAACCCCACTTGATCATGGTGTATGATACATTTAATGTGCTGTTGGATTCTGTTTGCTAGTATTTTGTTGAGGATTTTTGTATCTATGTTCATCAGTGATATTGGCCTGTAGTTTTCTTTCTTTGTGACATCCTTGTCTGGTTTTGGTATCAGGGTGATGGTGGCCTCGTAGAATGAGTTGCGGAGTGTTCCTCCCTCTGCTGTATTTTGCAAGAGTTTGAGAAGGATAGGTGATAGCTCTTCTCTAAATGTTTGATAGAATTCGCCTGTGAAGCCATCTGCTCCTGGGCTTTTGCTTGTTGGAAGATTTTTAATCACAGTTTCAATTTCAGTGCTTGTGATTGGTCTGTTCATGTTTTCTATTTCTTCCTGATTCAGTCTTGGCAGGTTGTGCATTTCTAGGAATTTGTCCATTTCTTCCAGGCTGTCCATTTTATTGGCATAGAGTTGCTTGTAGTAATCTCTCATGATCTTTTGTATTTCTGCAGTGTCAGTTGTTACTTTTCCTTTTTCATTTCTAATTCTATTGATTTCAGTCTTCTCCCTTTTTTTCTTGATGAGTCTGGCTAATGGTTTATCAATTTTGTTTATCCTTTCAAAGAACCAGCTTTTAGTTTTATTGATCTTTGCTATCGTTTCCTTCATTTCTTTTTCATTTATTTCTGATCTGATTTTTATGATTTCTTTCCTTCTGCTAACTTTGGGGGTTTTTTGTTCTTCTTTCTCTAATTGCTTTAGGTGCAAGGTTAGGTTGTTTATTCGAGACGTTTCCTGTTTCTTAAGGTAGGATTGTATTGCTATAAACTTCCCTCTTAGAACTGCTTTTGCTGCATCCCATAGATTTTGAGTCGTCGTGTCTCCATTGTCATTTGTTTCTAGGTATTTTTTGATTTCCTCTTTGATTTCTTCAGTGATCACTTCGTTATTAAGTAGTGTATTGTTTAGCCTCCATGTGTTTGTATTTTTTACAGATCTTTTCCTGTAATTGATATCTAGTCTCATAGCGTTGTGGTCAGAAAAGATACTTGATACAATTTCAATTTTCTTAAATTTACCAAGGCTTGATTTGTGACCCAAGATATGATCTATCCTAGAGAATGTTCCATGAGCACTTCAGAAAAATGTGTATTCTGTTGTTTTTGGATGGAATGTCCTATAAATATCAATTAAGTCAATCTTGTTTAATGTATCATTTAAAGCTTGTGTTTCCTTATTTATTTTCATTTTGGATGATCTGTCCATTGGTGAAAGTGGGGTGTTAAGGTCCCCTACTATGAATGTGTTACTGTCGATTTCCCCTTTTATGGCTGTTAGTATTTGCCTTATGTATTGAGGTGCTCCTATGTTGGGTGCATAAATATTTACAATTGTTATATCTTCTTCTTGGATCGATCCCTTGATCATTATGTAGTGTCCTTCTTTGTCTCTTCTAATAGTCTTTATTTTAAAGTCTATTTTGTCTGATATGAGAATTGCTACTCCAGCTTTCTTTTGGTTTCCATTTGCATGAAATACCTTTTTCCATCCCCTTACTTTCAGTCTGTATGTGTCTCTAGGTCTGAAGTGGGTCTCTTGTAGACAGCAAATATATGGGTCTTGTTTTTGTATCCATTCAGCCAATCTGTGTCTTTTGGTGGGAGCATTTAGTCCATTTACATTTAAGGTAATTATCGATATGTATATTCCTATTCCCATTTTTTAAATTGTTTTGGGTTCGTTATTGTAGGTCTTTTCCTTCTTTTGTGTTTCTTGCCTAGAGAAGTTCCTTTAGCAGTTGTTGTAGAGCTGCTTTGGTGGTGCTGAACTCTCTCAGCTTTTGCTTGTCTGTAAAGGTTTTAATTTCTCCATCAAATCTGAATGAGATCCTTGCTGGGTAGAGTAATCTTGGTTGCAGGTTTTTCTCCTTCAACACTTTCAATATGTCCTGCCACTCCCTTCTGGCTTGCAGAGTTTCTGCTGAAAGATCAGCTGTTAACCTTATGGGGATTCCCTTGTGTGTTATTTGTTGTTTTTCCCTTGCTGCTTTTAATATGCTTTCTTTGTATTTAATTTTTGACAGTTTGATTAATATGTGTCTTGGCGTATTTCTCCTTGGATTTATCCTGTATGGGACTCTCTGTGCTTCCTGGACTTGATTAACTATTTCCTTTCCCATATTAGGGAAGTTTTCAACTATAATCTCTTCAAATATTTTCTCAGTCCCTTTCTTTTTCTCTTCTTCTTCTGGAACCCCTATAATTTGAATGTTGGTGCGTTTAATGTTGTCCCAGAGGTCTCTGAGACTGTCCTCAGTTCTTTTCATTCTTTTTTCTTTATTCTGCTCTGCAGTAGTTATTTCCACTATTTTATCTTCCAGGTCACTTATCCGTTCTTCTGCCTCAGTTATTCTGCTATTGATGCCATCTAGAGTATTTTTCATTTCATTTTTTGTGTTGTTCATCATTGTTTGTTTCATCTTTAGTTCTTCTAGGTCCTTGTTAACTGTTTCTTGCATTTTGTCTATTCTATTTCCAAGATTTTGGATCATCTTTACTATCATTATTCTGAATTCTTTTTCAGGTAGACTGCCTATTTCCTCTTCATTTGTTAGGTCTGGTGGGTTTTTATCTTGCTCCTTCATCTGCTGTGTGTTTTTCTGTCTTTTCATTTTGCTTATCTTACTGTGTTTGGGGTCTCCTTTTTGTAGGCTGAAGGTTCGTAATTCCTGTTGTTTTTAGTGTCTGTCCCCAGTGGCGAAGGTTGGTTCAATGAGTTGTGTAGGCTTCCTGGTGGAGGGTACTAGTGCCTGTGTTCTGGTGGATGAGGCTGGATCTTGTCTTTCTGGTGGGCAGGTCCACGTCTGGTGGTGTGTTTTGGGGTGTTTGTAGACTTATTATGATTTTGGGCAGCCTCTCTGCTAATGGGTGGGGTTGTGTTCCTGTCTTGCTAGTTGTTTGGCATAGGGTGTCCAGCACTGTAGCTTGCTGGTCGTTGAGTGAAGCTGCGTGCTGGCGTTGAGATGGAGATCTCTGGGAGATTTTCGCTGTTTGATATTATGTGCAGCTGGGAGGCCTCTTGTGGACCAGTGTCCTGAAGTTGGCTCTCCAACCTCAGAGGCACAGCACTGACTCCTGGCTGCAGCACCAAGAGCCTTTCATCCACACGGCTCCTTAATTTGGGATGATTCGTTGTCTATTCATGTATTCCACAGATGCAGGGTACATCAAGTTGATTGTGGAGCTTTAATCCGCTGCTTCTGAGGCTGCTGGGAGAGATTTCCCTTTCTCTTCTTTGTTCTCACAGCTCCCAGGGGCTCAGCTTTGGATTTGGCCCCCGCCTGTGCGTGTAGGTCGCCGGAGGGCGTCTGTTCTTTGCTCAGACAGGACGGGGTTAAAGGAGCCTCTGATTCGGAGGCTCTGGCTCACTCAGGCCGGGGGGTAGGGAGGGTCTCGGAGTGCGGGGCGGGCCTGCGGTGGCAGAGGCCGCCGTGACGTTGCAGCAGCCTGAGGCGTGCTGTGCGTTCTCCCGGGGGAGTTGTCCCTGGATCCTGGGACCCTGGCAGTGGCGGGCTGCACAGTCTCCCTGGAAGGGGGGTGTGGATAGTGACCTGTGCTCGCACACAGGCTTCTTGGTGGCGGCAGCAGCAGCCTTAGCGTCTCATGCCCGTCTCTGGGGTCCGCGCTGATACCCGCGGCTTGCGCCCGTCTCTGGAGCTCCTTTAAGCAGCGCTCTTAATCCCCTCTACTCGCGCACCAGGAAATAAAGAGGGAAGAAAAAGTCTCTTGCCTCTTCGGCAGGTCCAGACTTTTCCCCGGACTCCCTCCCGGCTAGCCGCGGTGCACTAACCCCCTGCAGGCTGTGTTCACGTCACCAACCCCAGTCCTCTCCCGGTGCTTCGACTGAAGCCGGAGCTTCAGCTCCCAGCCCCGCCCGCCCCGGCGGGTGAGCAGACAAGCCTCTCGGCTGGTGAGTGCCGGTCGGCCCTGATCCTCTGCGCTGGAATCTCTCCGCTTTGCCCTCCGCACCCCTGTTGCTGTGCTCTCCTCCGCGGTTCCGAAGCTCCCCCACTCCGCCACCCGCAGTCTCCGCCCGCGAAGGGGCTTCCTAGTGTGTGGACACTTTTCCTCCTTCACAGCTCCCTCCCGCTGGTGCAGGACCCGTCCCTATCCTTTTGTCTCTGTTTATTTTTTTCTTTTGCCCTAACCAGGTACGTGGGGCGTTTCTTGCCTTTTGGGAGGTCTGAGGTCTTCTGCCAGCGTTCAGTAGATGCTCTGTAGGAGTTGTTCCACGTGTAGATGTATCCAGGTCTTGTTTTTGTATCCATTCAGTCTATGTCTTTTGGTTGGAGCATTTAATCCAATTACATTTAAGGTGATTATTGATATGTACGTTTCTATTACGCTTTTCTTGATTGTTTTGGGTTTGTCATTGTAGGTCTTTTCCTTCTCTTGTGTTTCCTACCTAGAGAAGTTCCTTTAGCATTTGTTGTAGAGCTTGTTTGGTGGTGCTGAATTCTCTTAGCTTTTGCTTGTCTGTAAAGGTTTTAATTTCTCCATCAAATCTGAATGAGATCCCTGCTGGGTAGAGGAATCTTGGTTGTAGGTTTTTCCCTTTCATCACTTCAAATATGTCCTGCCGCTCCCTTCTGGCTTGCAGAGTTTCTTCTGAAAGATCAGCTGTTAACCTTGTGGGAATTCCCTTGTATGTTATTTGTTGTTTTTCCCTTTCTGCTTTTTTTTTTTTTTTGGCGGTACGCGGGCCTCTCACTGCTGTGGCCTCTCCCGTTGCGTAGCACAGGCTCCGGATGTGCAGGCTCAGCGGCCATGACTCACGGGCCTAGGCACTCCGTGACATGTGGGATCTTCCCAGACCCGGGTACGAACCCGTGTCTCCTGCTTCGGCAGGCGGACTCTCAACCACTGCGCCACCAGGAAAGCCCATCTCTTGCTGCTTTTAATATTTTTTCTTTGTATTTAATTTTTGATAGTTTGATTAATATGTGTCTTGGTGTGTTTCTCCTTGGATTTATCCTGTATGGGACTCTGCACTTCCTGGACTTGACTATTTCCTTTCCTATATTAGGGAAGTTTTCAACTATAATCTATTCAAATATTTTCTCAGTCCCTTTCTTTTTCTCTTCTTCTTCTGGGATCCCTATAATTTGAATGTTGGTGCATTTAATTTTGTCCCAGAGGTCTCTGAGACTCTCCTCAATTCTTTTCATTCTTTTTTTCTTTATTCTGCTCTGCAGTAGTTATTTCCACTATTTTATCTTCCAGGTCACTTATCCGTTCTTCTGCTTCAGTTATTCTGCTATTGATTGCTCCTAGAGAATTTTTAATTTCATTTATTGTGTTGTTCATCATTGTTTGTTTGCTCTTTAGCTCTTCTAGGTCCTTCTTAAACGTTTCTTGTATTTTCTCCATTTTATTTCCAGGATTTTGGATCATCTTTCCTATCATTATTCTGAATTCTTTTTCAGGTAGACTGCCTATTTCCTCTGCATTTGTTTGGTCTGGTGGGGTTTTATCTTGCTCCTTCATCTGCTGTGTGTTTCTCTCTCTTCTCATTTTGCTTATCTTACTGTGTTTGGGGGTCTCCTTTTCGCAGGCTGCAGGTGCATAGTTCCCATTGTTTTTGGTGACTGCCTCCAGTGGCTAAGGTTGGTTTCAGTGGGTTGTGTAGGCTTCCTGATGGAGGGGACTAGTGCCTGTGTTCTGGTGGATGAGGCTGGATCTTGTCCTTCTGGTAGGCAGGACCGCACCTGGTGGTGTGTTTTGGGGTGTCTGTGAGCTTATTAATATTTTAGGCAGCCTCTCTGCTAATGGGTGGGGTTGTGTTCCTACCTGGCTAGTTGTTTGGCATAGGGTGTCCAGCACTGTAGCTTGCAGGTCGTTGAGTGGAGCTGGGTTTTAGTGTTGATACAGAGATCTTTGAGAGAGCTTTCGCCGTTTGGTATTACATGGAGCTGGGAGGTCTCTGGTGGACCAGTGTCCTGAACTCGGCTCTCCCACCTCAGAGGCACAGGCTTGACACCCAGCTGCAGCACCAAGACCCTGTCTGCCACACGGCTCTTTTGGGAAGTCTGAGGTCTTCTGCCAGTGTTCAGTAGGTGTTCTGTAGGAGTTGTTCCACATGTAGTTGTATTTCTGATGTATCTGTGGGGAGGAAGGTGATCTCCACATCTTACTCCTCTGCCGTCTTGAAGGTCTCCTCCCTATTTTGCTTTTATACATTAATGATAACCATCACCTTCAGAAAGTCCCACCCATTTTCCATTCCTTTCTGAAGTGCAGAAGGCTCTCATTAGAACCTCTGTGAGTTCACTGCACTGTTTAAAATCAGGCAACAACAACAAAAAGCTTGCGTGTGCCTCCCCTGACACGCCTGCTTAAATATAATTATAGATCTGTCACAAAGTGTGCGGGCTTATGACGGGTTGTCAGAGTCTTTCCCGAAGTGGGAGAGGTTGGGGGAAAAATTTTTTTTAAGTTAACTGAAAAGGAACAAAGAGGAACAAATCAAGGACCAAATGTTTTTATGACAGTTTTGCATAACTACAGTGTGGCAGGCTTTGCCTGGATTCATGATAATGCAGAGGGTTCCTGGAGGAGAGAAAAATGAAGTTGTGTGCTGTGCACTTAATTGGTCTTGACATCTCTCTTCTCTGAAGTTTTTATTCTTTTAACCCAGTGAGGAAGCAGGTGAGATGAAAGAACTAAAAATGTTCATTTTCTCTCATGCAGATGCAAACTGAGTAGACCAGAGGGCAGCCACTGAATACACACCTGGGTTTCTTTAAATGATGCCCTGCTCACATGATTCCTGTTATTAGTTGCGTTTCACGTCATGATGCCAGAGGGTGATGGGCTCTTAAGGATTTCTCGAAAAAGATTTTAAAATTTCTCTTTAAAGCTATTTGGATTTGCGTCACAACATGAAGGAGAAGAATTCAGATCCTTCTGGGTTCCGTAAATGGGATCGGCGGAGGGTGTTCTCATTTTCTTCATTTCTTGGGGCCGCCTCTTTGAGGTCCTATGGGCAGCAGCCCAGGCCTCCAAACGCTGAATGGATTCCTCTCTGGCCCATGCATCCAGTTGCTTCAAGGGCCAGTGTAGACACAGCCCCACCTTGCACAGCATTTGCAGAAACAATTTCATGTGGGATGTGTGACTGACCTGGTGCAGTGGCGCCTCTGCGGCCGTTGGGCTTTTCCATGGGCTTCCCTGCATCCTTCCCTCCTTGTTGTCCAAAACTGAATCTCCCTAGCGCTCTAGTGATTTGGCAATGACTCAACAGAAATAAGATTTCAGAACTCTGCCTGGTTTCGAATGTGCTTTCCACTTTCTCACCAACCCACTTCTCTGACCACACCTTGCCCTGAATGAGAAGTACATCAGCAGGAAGACTCACTGGTCCTTCAATTGCTCCAGTGGCATATTTCTATTTAACTCTCCAGTGAACTTCCCCATCCTTCACGCAGCCAGGCTAAAGAGGGCATTTCATTCAGACATGGCTAGAATGCCCTGCCCCAAAAACAGCATCGTGAAAATCAACTTACCGTTTCTTCCAAATGAGAAAGCAATCCCACCCTTTTTAACTCCCAGGAGCAATTGTAATGAGGATTAGGAACAAGCACCACAGATATCAATTTTCAAATGTAAGAACCTTTTCAAGTGCCCTAACCCTAATTGTAGACTATAGCAGTATGATGGTTTTAAAAGCCAGGTTGATGATGCCTCAAGTTAAGTTATATTATACCTGCACGTGCAAGGGGAAGGGACATCAAAGAAAAAATGGATTTGGATGGCGAACAGAAATAGATGCCGGGCACAGACATTGAACACATCTGGCTTTCCTGGAGCCTGATGTTTGTTTCTTAGGCGAGGACAGTTAGGGACTTTCGTGAGAGCTGGGTGTGGCTTTGTTACGCCCTCTTACTTTCCTGTGAGTCTCTGAAGGCTTCTCATTTCCAGGCACCAAGGATGTACCAGTTGTCTTAATTGTTACCCTTTAAAGCCTATTCCTTTTTTTTTTTTTTTTTTTTTGCGGTACGCGGGCCTCTAACTGTCGTGGCCTTTCCCGTTGCCGAGCACAGGCTCCGGACGCGCAGGCTCCGCAGCCACGGCTCACGGGCCCAGCCGCTCCGCGGCATGTGGGATCTTCCCGGACCAGGGCACGAACCCGTGTCCCCTGCATCGGCAGGCGGACTCTCAACCACGGCGCCACGAGGGAAGCCCTAAAGCCTATTCTTGTATTTTAACAAAGGAAAGTAATCTTTCGGGTGAGAAGTCAAGGTTGACCCAATGAATGCGTGCAAAGTCAGGATTAGGTTATTATCAAGGAAATGCAGCTTCCTTACTCTCAACCTAGGGGACTAGAAAATTGCTTGGGGGAGGGAGGTCTTTGGGGGAATTGCTCAAGTGGAAGAATGACAACTATTTGTAATTAATAAGTCATTTGTCTTTTTTATGGGCTTTGCGTTTTTGAATTTATTCTTGTATGTAATTTTAACTCTACCTCTTAAGATCTTTTTACCCTTTGATTTATCTAAATGTATCAGGTTCTAAAGTGACAATATCTTGACAGAAAGGGTTTGCCCTCTATGAAGCAGATTGGTGGCTGCAGAGTCTCAGGGACTTGGGTTTGAGTCCTGGCAGCGCTCTCTGGGTGACATTGGGGGCATGACTCCTAAGTGCTGTCTCCTGGCTGATAAATGGGGGATAATAACACCCTCACTTCCTGTGGTGCTGTGAAGGGTAGGATGACATAATGCACACAGCCACTTATACCAGGGCCGGGCACATGATGCAAAGAACATTAGCTCGTTCAGGGATTTCCAAGGAAAATGGCACTGAGAGTTTCCGATTCATCAGGCAAACGCCTGCATCTGTAAAGGTCTCTGCTCTCTCTCATGCTTCCTAGGACCAAACCAGACAGCAAGAACACCCCGGCTGTGCCCACGTTTAAGCCCTAAGTAAATAACAGATATAATCTCATGGGGAGCAAGTGCATTTTGTTATGGGTATGGAAATATTTTATCAGTCTTCAGACAAAGTAAACAGTAGATGAAAGGACGCTTTTTTCCAATTTTTCTGATGTGTACAGCGAGAAAATAGCAGTGTGATCATCTCAGTGCCTTTAGGGGCACCTGGGGTACAGTAAACAAGACCATGATGGTGTTGAGTACAAAATAAGAGTGCTGGATGGGCCTTTCTGGACTCTGGGTTCTAAGCCCAGTTCTGCCACTAACAGTGGGACTGGGATAAGTCACAAGCTCCATGGGTCTGATTCCCTCTGAGAATGTGGTGGCTCGCCTAGTTGGTCCCCATGGTCCAGTAAACCTCTGAGTCCTCAAATCAGCTCTCAACAGCTGTCATTTCCCACTCTGGGGGTTAATAAAAGCGTTTTATGACAGCAGCAGGCTCAGAAAAAGGCTCAAGGCAAGATGTGTTTTTCTTCCCAGATATCTGTGTCTAGGGAAAATGACTCCACTGGCTATGCTCTGGGGTGACACAAGGCATCCCAGCCATCACCTCTCATCAGGATCTACTTGGGGAATATGAGGTTGATGGGACTTATGGTTAAATGGAGTCTTCTCCATTTGGAGGAGAAACACCTTTAACTGAAGCCTGCGGTGATTATCAGATGGCCGAAAAAACCTACCCAGTCTCCATCAGCATGATGGAAGGTCTTCACAGGGAGTTTTAGAACTTTCCATATTTAGTTCCAAACTGCACATACTAGTCACTCTTTCGCAAACCGGCCAGCTGTCTCTCAGTGGGAGTGCATGCTACTGTTTCTTCCTGACGTGGGTTTACTTGACACTGTCGTGCCTGCTCCGTCTGAAAGCAGAGTCCACTCGCCCTAACCAGAAGAACTGGAGAATCACATGCAGATCTCTGTGGCTCTTATATGAGGAAGGAGCCTTTTGCAGGAAAACGGGCCACCAGTTTGGTCGTGTGTCTGGTTTAATTGCTCATGATTTGTCAAGGTATAGCTGTCCTTTTAAAGTGCTACATAAGCAGAATTAACCCAAAGAATGCCTCATTTCCCATAATTCACTCCCCGAGTAAGCTGTTTACCTTCCATCAGCTCGCCAGCTACTGTGACATCTGTAGTAAGGGTGTCACGAGAAGTCCCTCGGCTTTGCTGCCGTCAAGGGCTTGCTTCCCACAAAGTGAGTGACACTCTTGCTGTTCTCTTAATTATTTTTATTTTGATTCTTGACTCCAGTTTAAAGAAGGAAGGCCTTATTTAATCGATCGTTTTTTAAAAGCAAAGGCTGGTATTGAGACTCGGGGTTGAATATGTGTTTATGAGGGGCACACCTAGATACTGGTGAAGCTAAGTGCAGGATGGTGCTAAAAACAAAAACAAAGTAAAACAAACAAACAAAAAAAACCCAGAAGCAATGAACTTGTGAGACTGTGACAAACCGTCCGCGAATTAGTGAATGAATGCTTTCCACCCAGGCCTGGTGCCTGTATATAGAGCACACAGCCCGGGCTTCAGACTCACCAACCTTTTCAAGGAGAGCAGCTTCATAAAATAGGTTGATACAAGATGGCAACACCTTTGCTGGGCTAAGACAGGAGAGGCTCCAAGGCCTGCTTTCCTTTTTTTCCCTCTCTCCTTTCCTTCTTTTTTTCTTTAAACCAGAACTTCCTACTTGTCTTAGTTTCCTGTTGCTTCTGTAACAAATGACCACAAACTCAGTGGCTTGAAACAGCACAGATTTGCTCTCTAACAGTTCTGGAGGTGGGAAATCAAAAATGTCTCACTGGGCTGAAGTCAAGGTATCAGGACTGCGTTCCTTCTGGACGCTCTGGGAAAGAATCTGTTTCCTTGCCTTTGTCAGCATCTGGAAGCTGCCCACATTCCTTGGTGACATATTCAGAGGTTCCAAGGGCCAGGATGTGGTCATTGTCAGGGAGCCCTTATTCTGCCTTCCACACATCCAGAATCACTGAGTGCTCTGAGCGAGGGTGTGGGGATGGGGTAGGGCAGTGATTCCACACGCCAGTGATGCTCAGCGTGCTGCTCTAGCTCTTGGAGTCAGCTAGGAGTCCAGAGCTTCTGGAATGGATTCGGACCAAACCTATCATTCTGGATTCTTTCTTGCAAAACCATGCGGCCCGCTGTGCATTTTACCAAAACATGAACTCAGTGCACATGACAGAGGCAAGTGTATAAAAAAATATAAAGAATTATCCAGCATATTTTACAAATCTGAAGGCACCCGGAGACAAAAGGAAAAGATTTTCTGTTGAATTTAGCCCTTATTCTTCACAGGTAGACGAGTCTCTCAGATAAGAGTTTAGGAAGGGGAACCTTGTCTGCAGCGTAAGATACGAAAAATCCCAGAGTGCTTTTGAAGCAAGGATAAAGGGAGTTTTCACCAAGCGAGTGCATTTATTTTGACCCAACCCATACTTACCATTGTCTGCACCTGTTCCTTACCCTACGGTAAATACAATTAGGATGTTTTTCTTAAGCAAAGACCGTTGCTGAGTTTCCCCTTAGAAAGCAAAGGGCTGCCACTACCACCAAAAGCAAGAGCAACAGATATATTCTAATGCCTTTGGGACAAAACACATTTTTAAGGAAAATGTTTTCTTTTGGGGACCTAAAATTGTCTTTCAAAGATTCCTTCCCGGGACTTCCTTGGTGGTGCAGTGGTTAAGAATCTGCCTGCCAATGCAGGGGATATGGCTTCGAGCCCTGGTCCGGGAAGATCCCACATGCCGCGGAGCAACTAAGCCCGTGCGCCACAACTGCTGAGCCTGCGCTCTAGAGCCTGCGAGCCACAACTACTGAGCCCATGTGACACAACTACTGAAGCCCACATGCCTAGAACCCACGCTCCGCAACAAGAGAAGCCACCACAATGAGAAGCCTGTGCACCGCAACAAAGAGCAGCCCCTGCATACCACAACTAGAGAATGCCCACGTGCAGCAATGAAGACCCAATGCAGCCTAAATAAATAAATTTATTTAAAAAAAAAAAGATCCCTTCCCTTCCCGCCCCTCCTCCCCCCACAGAATCACAATCTCCCGCCCCTCCTCCCCCCACAGAATCACAATCTCCAAAAAAAATAATTTTGAAAGAAGAGGAGGTAGGTTGGATAAATGTCCATGGAACTTCTGGGCTATTCTCACTTCTTTTTGAGGGCCAGCAGCCTGCTGTGGGTTAGAAGATTATGTTCATTTGTAATAAATTTTGAGGCTAGGAAAAGCCAAGCTAATAGTCCTTTGACAAAGACCAATTTCATGCCCTTGTTTTAATCTTTAATCTAGTCACCATATGTTGTTTCTGAAGGATTAGTTAACTAAAAGACCTTATTTTGAGGACAAGCTGGACTAACGTTGGCAATATGCCAGAAAAATGAGAAAATAATTGCAGAAATGTCTGCAAAAATGCTTAATAATTTCTTTCATTAATAAAAATTTTAAAACTTAAGCTGGACTGGAAAGAGAATATAGATTTTACTCCAAATTCACGAGCTTTTAACCCACAAGAAACAAATGCCCACAATTCTTTTAGAGAACACAATTAAAGGTCCACAGATAATAGTAATGACAGTACCTATGGGGTAGAGACATCTCTAAATCAACTGTATTTCTGAGGTAAAATTTAAACCAGTAAGCAAGCACTACCCAGTTAGAATTCAATATTGCCTTCTTGTTATTTTTTTATACAATAGTAAATATTTGCATAGAGTTAATTTGCATAGTTGCTGTATTGTTTTCCTAAGGCTGCTGTAGCAAAGAACTACAAACTTCGTGGCTTAAAACAATAGAAAAGTTTCTCTTCCAGTTCTGGAGGCTGTAAGTCCAAACTCAAGATGTTGACAGGGCCATGCTTCCTCTGAGTCCAGAGAAGGGTCTGTTTCATTGCTCTTTCCCAAGCTTCTGAGGGCTTCTGGCAACCCTTGTCGCTCTTTAGATTGTAGATGCATCATTCCAGTCTCTGCCTCTGCCTCTGTCTTTATGTAGCCTGATCTCTGTGTGTCTCTCTCATGTGTCTGTGTCCAAATTCCCCTCTTTTTATGAGGACACCGGTCACTGGATTAGGACCACCCTAATACATTATGACCTCATCTTAAATAAGCACATCATCAAGTACTTCCAAATAAGGTCACATTCTGACCGTTACCATTTCACTGGCTCTGCATTTCCATCCGTATAATGGGAATCACATTTCTTGTTCCTGTCTGGTTTTAGTATAATGGATGTATTATTAATTGTTCTCCAGTAAGATCTATCCTTTGAGTCTTACTCCTGAGATCTAGTAAGATAGGAGGTAAAACTTTCTGTGGAATTATTTTCATGTAACATGAAAATTATTAAGCACGGAATCTTTTTTCATATAAGCTTTTCAGACTTGCATTTCCTAGAACATACCTTGGGGAAGATCAGTTTAAGAATTTGCCCTATGTATCCAGTAAAAATAATAAAACTAGAGACGTAGGTATGTGGTCTGAATGCTTGTGTCTTTCTCACTGCCCCCCTCCAGTTCATATGCTGAAATCCTACCCCCCAAGGCAATGGCATTAGGAGGTCGGGCCTTTGAGAGGTGCTTAGGTCATGATGGTGGAGCCCTGTTGAATGGGACTAAGCTCTTATAAAAAAGGCCGCAGAGAGCTAGCTCCTCCCTTCCACCATATGAGGACACATGAGAGATTGACAGTCTGCAACCCAGGAGAGGGCTTTCACTGGAACCCAACCATGTTGGCACCCTGATCTTGGACTTCCAGCCTCCAGAACTCTGGGAAATTTATATTGTTTACAAGCTACCCAGTATATGATATTTTGTTATAAGCAGACTGAACAGACTAAGAGAGTAAGTAATATTCTTATCTTCAACACACACACACACACACACACACACACACACACACACACACACGCTGAACCACTGAGTGCTGCATGAGTTTTTGGCTTTAGGAGACTGGAGTTTCTACAAGTGCTGCTGAACATTTTCATTAGCTCTTGGATAAAGGCCTTCTTTCGTTGACAACTTTAAAAGATTTACGACGACTTTGGAGATGGCTACAGTTGCCAGTCATAAAAGAAAAAACAATCTCATGAGCACAAGGCAGGGAATGATGGTCCTTGCCTGGAGTACAACCCAAGAGGATGGGGGAGAGGAGGTCCCTTGTGGAATGACAGCGTGCAGGGCTTGGCTGACTCACTCCCCAGGGAAACTGGTTAAAATTATAAGAAAGGAACCATTAAAACCTCTGGAAATGGTCCTAAGGACAAGCAGTAAATGAAGAAACGTCTATTCAAGAAAAATCTACAAGAATGTGGTGAAGAGTTGAGTCTGTGGTATTTGAAACAAGACTGCTTCCTCCCTCGTCTCTCCAGCTCAGTGAGGTGAGGACTCCACTCCAGACTGCTGTAGCCAAGAGCACAAGGCTGCCTAACCCCCCAGCTCCAAAATGGGGGGGCTTCCTTCCTGCAAAAAAGCAGGACTTGAGTGTTTCCAGCTCCCAGCTTCCTGCTTCTGAGGCTGAGTCCCAGGCCAGTGTGGTCAGGAGGTGGGTGCTCCCTGCTTCTGTCCAGCCCTCGCTAGTGGAATGAAGGCTGTACCTTGGGTAAAGTGCACCAGAAGCACTGGGGCCCCTATTGCGCTTGCCTGGCTCCTGAGGTATTGGTAGAGGCAAAGCCAAGAGGACCTCGGGCTGCGGCCACCCCAACCTGCACTGAGCACTTAACCCCAAAACAGGAATGTCACTCAGGGAGAAGCTGTTGTGTCATTCCTGGTTCCAGAGCCCCGGCTCAGAGATTTTGCCCCAGGGGAGAGGGAGAGCAGGCTGTTAAACAGTTAGCTCCTAATCTCTTTCCAAAGGAACTGATTTTATTTATAACAGAGTGAAAAAGCGCAAATATAAAGGCACTCTGAAGAACAGTGGAGGCTGTGGTTAAAGGCAATACAGAGGTGATTCATGGACTTAAAGGACAGCCTAGATTAAAAAGATTTGGCTTAGACCGTGGGGTGGCCGGTTTGGAGGAGAGAACTGAGAAATAAAACAGCTGAGGAGGAGCCCTCGTGAGGTCAGAACAAATCACAAATGCTGACCTCAGAGACTGTTCCTTTAAAGGAGCCACCATTTGACTGGACTCATTTGTAGAGCAGTTGAGTGCACTGTTGAAAACAATAGAGCAGTCTGCTGGAAATTAGTAGAGTTTAACAAACAGCTGGGTGTGGTCAGTGGACGGGGAGAAAAGCCCTCTCGATACCGCAGTCACTCAGGGGTTATGGCAGGCACACCCAGAACTGCACCTTCCTAAGGAGCAAAATCAGAGTCTTATCAATGTGTGTATGTATTGGGTTGGGGAAGGGGTGGAGAGACTTACAGTAAAATAATCCAGCCAGTTACTAAAATTAAACAAGCAAAACAACAATAAGAAGTGGATGTCAGTATCCAGAGTTGCTATAATATGTCATTGAATATGTCCAGTTTCCAGCAAAAAAAATTGTGAGGTATGCAATGAAACAGGAAAGTATGACCCATACACCAGGAAAAAACAAAACAAAACAGCCAACAGTAACTGCCTGTGAGAGCACCAGATGTTGGATTTAACAGAAAAAGATTTCAAAATAGCTACAATAAATATGTTCACAGAACTAAAGGAAAGCCTGATTAAAGAAGTAAAGGAAGGTATGTTGCATTAAATAGAGAATGGCAATGAAGAGATAAAAATTATAAAAGAAGCAAATGGAAGTTCTCGAGTTTAAAAATATAATAATTGGAATAAAAAAATCACTAGATCAAGAGAATGAGAAGACAAGTGACAGATTGGGAGAAAATATTTGTAAAAGACTTATCTGATAAAGGACTAAAAAGCCAATAATAAGAAAATGAGCAAACTGATTTAAAAAGGGCAAAAGACCTGAATAGACACGTCTCCAAAGAAAATATACAGATGGCAAATAAGATGCTCATCGTTATATGTAAAAGATGCTCATCATTACATGTAATCAGGGAAATGCAAATTAAAACAACAATGAAATATTACTACACACCTATTAGAATGGCCAAAAACTAGAACACCAACAAGACCAAAATCTGATAAAGATGTAGAGCAACAGGAACTCTCATTCATTACTGGTGGGAATACAAAAACGGTACAGCCACGTTGGACAGCTTGTCAGTTTCCTTACAAAATTAAACATACTGTTACCATACAGTCCAGCAATTGCACGCCTTGGTATCTACCCAAATGAGTTGAAACCTTATGTCTACACAAAGACTTGCACACAGATGTTTAGAGCAACTTTATTCAGAATTGCCAAAACTTGGAAGCAACCAAGATATCCTCCAGTAGGTGAATGAGTAAATAAGTTGTGATACAGCCAAACAATGGAATATTATTTGGCTCTAAAATAAATGAGGTATCAAGCCATGAAAATACATGGAGGAATCTTAAATGCATACTATTAAATGAAATAAACCAATCTGAAAAGGCTACATATTGCATGATTCCAACCATGTGACATTCTGGAAAAGGGAAAACCACAGTGACAGTGAAAAGGTCACCAGTTGCCCAGGGTTGGGTGGGAGGGAAGGATTAACAATAAGAGCACAGAGGATTTTTAGGACAGGAAACTATTTGGTATGATACTGTGATGGTAGGTACATATCATTATATGTTTGCCAACCATAGAATGTACAACACCAAGAGTGAACCTTGGTGTATGTTATGGACTTTGGGTGATAAGGATGTGTCAGAGCAGGTTTATCAGTTGTAACAAATGTACCCTCTGGTGCAGGATGTTGAGAATGGGGAGGCTGTTCCTGTGTTGGGTCAGGGTACATATGGGAACTCTGTATTTCCTGCTCAATTTTGCTGTGAACCTGAAACTGCTCTAAAAAATAAAGTCTATTAAAAATTCACTAAAGAAGCTCAAATGTAGATTTGAACTAGCAGAAGAAAAATTAGTGAACCTGAAGATACATAAATAGAAAATATGCCAGCTGAAGAATGGAGAGCAAAAAGAAAGATGAATGCAGCCTCAGAGAAATAGGGGAAACCATCAAGCATGTCTGTATACACACAATAGAAGTATTGGAAGGAGAGGGGAGAGAGAAAGGAACAGAAAAAAAAACCAAATAAATTTTCCAAATTTATTGAAAAACAACCTACACATCCAGGAAATTCAATGAACTCCAAGTAGGATAAATACATAGAGATTGACAAATAAACATATCATGGTAAAAAATGGTGACAGTCAAAGACAAGAGAAAAATCTTGAAAGCAAGAAAAAAATTGTCACAAGGGCATCTCCGTAAGATTAAGCACTGACTTCTCAGCAGAAACAATGGAGGCCAGAGGTTGGGGAATAACATTTAAAGTGCTCAAAGATAAAAACTGTCAACCAGAGGAGTTACTATAGAACCCACTAGTTGAAGGCCATGGTCTACAACAAGACTGATCTTATGTTAGATCACCTGACTACAAGCCTGGTGGGATTCAGTAGCAAGCCACAGAACTCAGGACAACACTATAGTTACATGCAAATGAAGACACATGTAGTGTGAGGTCTGGGAGGACCCCAAACACAGAGCTTCAATGCCTTTTCCCAAGGGAATCAGTGTATGTCACCCTTCTGGCTCAATGATGTGACCAACCAGGAGCTCTACCATTCATGCCCAGAGTTTTTATTAGGTTATCATTACATAGGCATAATTTATTGAACTTTGGACATGTGATTGAACTCTGTCTCTAGCTCTTTCCTTCCCTCTCCTCCCTGGAAGTCAGGAGGTCAGGCTGATGTCATGTGACTCAAAGTTCCATCCCTCTAATCACATGGTTGATCTTTCCAGCATGACCAGCCCCCATCCTGAAGCTATTGATACCTAGGGGCTCACTGTGAGTCAACTCATTGGCATAAATTTAGTTGTAATCCAAGGGGCTCATAAATAACAAAGATACTTCATCACTCGGGAAATTATAAGCGTTTTAGAAGCTCCATGCCAGGAACCTTGGGCAAAGACCAGATAAATATAATATTTATCATACAACAGTCATGGTGTGGCATTCTTTTTATATGTTGCTAGATTGAGTTTGTTGGGTTTTTTTTTTTTTTTTTTTTTTTAGAGACGGGGTCTCGCTATGTTGCCCAGGCTGGAGTGCAGTGGCTATTCACAGGGGCGATCCCACTACTGATCAGCACGGGAGTTTTGACCTGCTCCGTTTCCGACCTGGGCCGGTTCACCCCTCCTTAGGCAACCTGGTGGTCCCCCGCTCCCGGGAGGTCACCATATTGATGCCGAACTTAGTGCGGACACCCGATCGGCATAGCGCACTACAGCCCAGAACTCCTGGGCTCAAGCGATCCTCCTGCCTCAGCCTCCCGAGTAGCTGGGACTACAGGCACGTGCCACCGCGCCCGGCTGTTGGTATTTTTTATTGAGGATTTTTACTTCTATATTCATAAGAGAGATTGGTTTATAGTTTTCTTGTGATGTCTTTGTCTTCTTTTTGGTAGCAGGCTGATAGGATGAATTGGGAAGTATTCTGCTATTTTTTTGGAAGAGTTTTGTGAAGAATTGGTGTTAATTCCTCTTTGAACATTTGGTAGAATTTACCAGTGAAGCCATCTATTGCTGGGATTTTTTTGTGGGAAGTTTTGCAATTAATAATTCAATCTATTTATTTTTATAAGTCTTTTAAGACTTTCGATTTCTCCTTGAGTCAGTTTCAGTCATTTTTGTCTTTTCAGAAATGTGTCCATTTTATCTGTTAAAATATTCATTTTATTCATTCATAATCCTTTTTATTTCTGTAAGTTCAGTAGTAATGTCCCTTCTTTCATTTCTGCTTCTTTGTATCACTGTTCTGGAGATGGTAGTGGGGATAGTGCCCTACATTTCTGGAGCGACACTCATGCTTTGTGAGCGTGGCACTGAGTGGGGGTGGCAGCCTCTCATCTTCTTGGCTTGTGTCTTATGCTGTGGAACCTCTGTCGAATGAGTGAGGTGGGGTGAGGTGTTCAGGGCCCCAGCGTTCTTGGCTTGCTGTGCCTGGGGTAGAGAGCCTTTACTGTATGAGTGAGGCTAGGTGGAGGAAGGCAGCCCATGACTCTTGGCTGCACTCACCTGGAATTTAGCAGAGAGGCAGGCATAAGAGGGAGGTGGGTGGGGGGAGGGGGATAAGAAT
This sequence comes from Orcinus orca, assembly GCF_937001465.1. NCBI lineage: Eukaryota > Metazoa > Chordata > Mammalia > Artiodactyla > Delphinidae > Orcinus > Orcinus orca. The sequence goes on along the minus strand of NC_064572.1, from coordinate 74,355,942 downwards.
GCAGGCAGCCTGCCCTCCTGGGGAACTACTGCAGCCCTTACCTGGGAACTGGAGAGAGGCCACACCCACCCAGAGTGGGGCTTCTGTTATACTGATCTGGGGCAAAGGGAGCAAGGGAATGAATGGGTCATGGTTCTAGTGCCATGGATTCTTGAGGTTTTAGTAGATTTTCTTGAATAAATGTTGCTTCCTTTGCTGTATGCAATTGGGACAATTTACAGAGATAGTTATTTATAGATAGTTTTCACCAGTTATGATTCACTGGAGAGAGGGTCCTCAGAACTCCTCATGTGACATTCCAGAAGTATGCCTAATCTCCAGCATTAGTTTGCCTTTCCACAGAATGCGCTTTACGTTTTTGCTTTATAACTTTAGGTGGCTGTGGACAGTTCAGGGAGGGCTGGTGAAAAACAGGAGACTAAGACAGACAACAGGGCTTCCCTGGTGGCGCAGTGGTTGAGAGCCCGCCTGCCGATGCAGGGGACGTGGGTTCGTGCCCCGGTCCGGGAAGATCCCACATGCCGCGGAGCGGCTGGGCCCGTGAGCCATGGCCGCTGAGCCTGCGCGTCCGGAGCCTGTGCTCCACAACGGGGTAGGCCACGGCAGTGAGAGGCCCGCGTACCGCAAAAAAAAAAAAAAAAAAAAAAAAAAAGACAACATAGGAGGCATATATATGGGGAATTAATATTGAATTGAAAAAAATGTTAAAATATGATATGATTAACTTTGAAAAGAGAAGGTTAAGGTTATGAAGAGCTTAGTACAAAGTGGAATGCTTATAATGCAGAGCAAGACACATAGGTTAGACACATAATCTCTTTGCAAGGTTGTTATATAATAGAACATCTTGCCCGTAAAGGTTGCAGAATAGCATTTTAAAACAGACTGGATCCTTTACTTTAGATGGTTGGTCTCCTGAGTGACTAAAATGCAGCTTCCCCATCACCACATTCATTATGGTAGAATTTGACAGAGGTACTTTATTAACATAAATGGTTAAAATAACATCAGTGTTGTACCTTTTACCTACAACACTGAGCCAGAGTGAAGCACCCACGAATATTTTGAAGTTTTTAATAGCAAAGTGCAATTAAACCGAATGAGGTTTTGGGCCACGCGGATGATTATTTTGTTCTTCCTCCAGAAAGCTAAACAAATAAAAGCAGCTGTCTTTCCTACTTGACTTTCCGCAAAAGGCTGAGTTGGGCTTGTTGCTCCCCAGACTGGGGCACAGGGTAAACAGCCTCGTTAGATCCCTGGCAATGCTTGGATTCTTAGGGCATGTCAGCTTCCTGAACATGGGTAAGCTATTGTTTTTCCCTTTCCAGGATGAGGAGATAAACCCTACTTCAAATATTTATCTTTTTTTTTTTTTTTTTTTTTTTTTGCGGTACACGGTACACGGGCCTCTCACTGTTGTGGCCTCTCCCGTTGTGGAGCACAGGCTCCGGACGCGCAGTCTCAGCGGCCGTGGCTCACGGACCCAGCCGCTCTGCAGCATGTGGGATCCTCCCGGACCGGGGCACGAACCCGTGTCCCCTGCATCTTTGGCAGGCGGACTCTCAACCACTGCGCCACCAGGGAAGCCTTATCCTCCTTATCTTGTTTACTCTAGCAAGGGACTTGGTTGTGGTGTCATTTCAAATGAAATGCCAAATATAGAACAATTTAAATTTAAAAAGATAGGTATTATTTAATGAGATGCCTCTTTGCAAATTAAAATCTCAAAAATATTAGGGGAAATGCATGCTCTCATATGTTGGCAAGATTATAGAACTTGGCCTTTCTTTGGGATCCTCCCACTCTTCCAGTGGCAGTTCAGTAATTTCTTCAATAAGAGGAAGAAGTAGCCGGTATAGTGATACTACCTGACAGCTTCTCTTAGCAACAGAAAATATACGGAACATATATTTAAATGGTAATTTGCAAAGTTTGGTTAAAATTACTACTTATTAAAGTTATGCTCTAAGATACTAGGATTTGACTTTGGGGTCAAAAAGGGAAAACTAGTAACTACAGGTGGTGAAATATATACACAAATTATACATACTAAATTATATATGTATGTCATGATTATATACATATAGATATATAGATTTAGATAGTGATCAATATATATATTAATATATATTGAGTATTATAGAGTCCTAAGGCATAAAAGTGGTTTAAAGTTTATAGAGATGTCTTTAAGCTAAAAAGCTAAATTCTATCTGAGATAAAAGTCAACTTAAAATGCTTTGATGAACAGCAAAAGTACAGTACTCACTAATGTGAAAAAAATTCTCATCTTAGTTTCACTAAAACCTAGTGATTTAAAAGCTGATTTGAAGCAATCCTGTTTATTTATTTTGAGGGGTTATCCCCCTCCTGGAAAATAACTAGCTGCACTGACACATCCGTGGATGCTGACAAAGTGTTGTTTCACGTACTGAAAGGCAAACTCCAGACTGCAGGAGTTTGGAAATACATTTGCCTGTCATTTCAGTTATCCAGGTTCCTTGATTATATCTGCTCCTAGACAGTTGACAAGATAAGGACTGAGCACAAAATATCACCAATGTCGATGTATTCCACGTGTCATGAAAAAAATCACATAATAAAGAGCAATATATTCTTTGGAAAGCTTTGAAGATCAAGGTCACAAGTCTGTAAAATAGCACAATTACTGTACGTTGGGCAGCCCATGATTTCCTGTAAACCTTCATTTTAATGGAGTTTAAAAATATCCTAAGTAAGGTTTTATATACATAAAGGATATTTAAAATATTTATTGTTGCATATTCATAAAGCAGAAAAGGGAGGGGATGAATATCCAATTTTTTTTTTAACTCAAGATCCTTTTCTTTCTTTCTTTCTTTCATTTTCGGCTGCGTTGGGGCACGCGGGCTTTTCTCTAGTTGCAGAGAGCAGGGGCTACTCTTTGTTGCGATGCGTGGGCTTCTCATTGCAGCGGCTTCTCTTGTGGAGCACTGGCTCTAGGTGCATGGGCTTCAGTAGTTGTGGCACTCGGGTTCAGTAGTTGTGGCTCGCGGGCTCTAGAGCGCCAGCTCGGTAGTTGCGGCGCATGGACTTAGTTGCTCCGCGGCATGTGGGATCTTCCCAGACCAGGGCTCAAACCCATGTCCCCTGCACTGGCAGGTGGATTCTTAACCATTGCGCCACCAGAGAAGCCCAAGATCCTTTTCTTAGTAAGAAGTTTCTTACTGCGTTAGGAGTTCAAAACGGCAATTGCATCAGGTAGAGATTGGATTTGCACAAAATTATAATAACAGAGTTACATTTGGTTACCTAAAGGTGTTTTAAATCATTTTCTGGGTCCTATTAAAAAATCTGTGTATCTTTATAAACATACTGATATTTGAATTGGTTTATAGCGTGTGTTTCATTCTAAAAAATGTTATAAAGTCCTAAGGCATAAATAACAAATTATTATTTTGAAGTAAAACTAAACAAAAAGATTTTTTCCATATATATTCCAAATCACAGAATCTTAGAATGATTCAGAACTTGAGGTCATCTGGTTTCATTTCCCACCCACTGTGATAAATACTTGATCCAACTACCTTATAGCCTCTATTTGAAGACATTCATGGGCAGAGAACTCAGTGCTCTCTGTGGCATGAATGACTCAATGTTTGGAGCATGGACTAGTTGTTAGTCACTGGGCTAAGTGCTTTTCTAATATTATCAAAAAATAATTCTGTGAGGTATTAATATCCAGTTAGACAGATGAAGAAACAATGTTGGAGGTGAAGGAAGTAACTTGCTCAAGGCCATTCTGTTATTAAGTGACAGTGTCAGGTCAGCTGGAACAAAATTGGTGTTTTAGACATGACACTATGCTGTGTGACAAATTCACTCTCATTTTACATGAATTCTCTTTGCATATTCTAAGATAACCATCACAGGCTTTCCTCACTCCTACCCCCAAACAAACATTTTCTTTCTCATATTACTTCTCATTACCCTCTGGTTACCCTTACCAGGCCACCCACAAAGCTAGCAGTGCAATTGTGGGAAACAGAAGTAATCTTTTTCCCACTTTAATTTGCTCTAAAAAGTTAGAAATATTAATTTGCAAAAGTTCAAACAATACAAAAATATATCAGGTCAATAAATACTAGTCTTTCCCTATCCTCTGTATTTAACTCTATATAGTTATTAGGAATTTGTTGTGTCCTTCCAATTAGCTATTTCTTGTTTCTCTCTGTATATGCAGGCAGCCCTTGCTTTGAACAATTCTGATGTGCACAGTTTCAGTGAGTATAGTTTAACACCAGTTCCCCAACAACACAACTCCAGTTTCAGTTATCACAGTATACTAACTGTAATTACTTATGTACAAACCTCACTGCCAGCTCTTCAGTCCACAAATCACTATGTAATAACAGATGTGTCCCATGACCATGACTAATGTCACTTTCAAAGTCTGTTAGTGACTAGTCACTGTTCATGTTATTTAGTTCATGCACAGATAGCAAATCATGCAGTTGTGTTGCCTTGTCTTCTAGTGATAGAGCCATGTGACATTTTACAAAAGTGGAAAATCGAAAGAGGGAATTGGCCTAAAAGACAAAAGGTACAGCAAAGAAATGAAAAGTGAAAACACTGGAAGTGAAATTTGAATGGAACGTAAATAGAGTTACAGAGGAAACAGCTGCCCATGGGAATGTTTGATGGGCTCTAGGTACACAACCAGAGAAACTGAGTGAACTTATTAACATAAATGAGGAAAGTGGCTGTGATGAAAAGAATGATGATGTCTCAGAGGAAGTGACACTGGCAAAAAAAAAACACTTCACATTAAAGGAACTCTTGGAGAATATAGCACAGTACTGAAAGCACAAAGATTAAAATGTTGGTAGCTCATCCAGACTTAGAAAGGAGTGTGACAATTTGCCAGGGCAGAGGAAAGGTACTTGCTCTATCTCGTAAATTTATGATGGGAAGAAAGCAAACAATGTTCAAATACTCTTGATAAGTTTTCTTAACAAAGAAATGAAAACTTTAACTCTCAATATTTGTAATGTTTTAAATTACATGTGCTAAATATTAGCTTTATTTTAAAAAATTTCCCATACATTTATAACACTAAGAGTTTTTAATATTTTTAAAGGTCATGGAAAATAATACTTTCTCCCATTGATTATTAAGATTGCTTTGCAGTTTCAGCTTACATGCATGGTCTTTTTTTAAAAAAATTATTTATTTGGTTGTGTGGGGTCTTAGTTGCGGCACACGGTCTCCTTAGTTGTGGTATGCGAACTCTTAGTTGTGGCATGCATGTGGGATCTAGTTCCCTGACCAGGGATCGAACCCGGGCCCCCTGCATTGGGAACACAGTCTTATCTGCTGCGCCACCGGGGAAGTCCCTGCATGGTCATTTTTATAATCTTGCATTACTGTACAGAGATTGTCATTTGTGTGTGTGCGTGTAAACAAATAGGCACCTGTATAGAACTAGTTTTTTTTTTTTTAACTACAAGTTGGTACCTTTTGACCCCCTTCACCCATTTCACCTATCCCTCACTTCCCAGCCACCAGTCTGTTCTCTGTATCTATGAGCTCAGTTTTTTGGCTTGTTTGTTTGGGTTTTTGTTTGTTCTTAGATGCACATGAAAGTGAGATAATACGGTATTTGTCTGTCTGACTTATTTTGCTTATCATAATGTCCTCAAGGTCCATCCATGTTGTTGCAAATGGCAAGATTTCCTTTTTTATGGCTGAATAATATTTTGTGTATATACGTGTGTGTATATACACACACGTATATACATGCACATATATCACATTTTCTTCATCCATTCATCCATAAATGGACACAGGTTTTTTCCGTATCTTGGCTCTTGTAAATGCCACTGCAATGAACGTGGGGGTGTACATATCTTATCAAGTTAGTGTTTTCATTTTCTTCAGATAAATACCGAGAAGTGGAATTACTAGGTCATACGGTAGGTCTATTTTTAATTTTCTTAGGAAACGCCATACTGTTTTACATAATGGCTGCACCAATTTTAATGCATTCCCACCAACAGTGCACAAGGGTTCCCTTTTCTCCACATCCTTACCAACATTGTTTTTTTTTGTCTTTTTTGATTATATAGTTAAAAAATAAAATAGGATATTTACATTAATTCTGTTGATGGACATTTAGGTTGTTTCCAGTTTTTCACTATTACAATTGCTGACACACTTTTGTGCACATATGCAAGTACTTGAATGAATCGATTTCTGTTAAGTACAACTACTGGGTCAAGACATTTATGCATTTAAAATTTTGATAGATATTGCCAAACAGCCCTTGAAAAAGATGTATAATTTATATTCCTTTAAACCATTACAAAAGTGCACATTTCCACATGCCCTCACCAAGACTTCTTAAATTTTGCCAATTTCATGGGCAAAAAGTCAGATCTATCAGCAAATCCTACTGGGCTTACCTCTACAATGTGTCAAGTTCTATCTACTTCTCCCATACTAACCCAATTCATAATCCACTCTTTATTGCTTGGGCTAATAGCTTCCTAACTGCTTCCTCTCTCCCGGCCCCATTCCTCATAATCCATTTTTCACACAGCAGCCACAGTGATCTTCAAAAACATAAACTAGATCACATGACTCCCTGTTTAACATTCCTTAATGGCTTCTAGCTGAACTTTGAAAACTCAGAATGCAAATCGCTCAAAATGTGGCTGCTGCCTACCCTCTGACATTGTCCCCATCCTCCTGACCCCCACCCAGTTCAGCAAGTTTGTGCCAGCCTCATTGTCTTTTGTTTTTTAATGGAATGCAGGTGCACAAAATTGTATTATCCATAACCCTTGGTTTTATCACTCTCAGTAAAAACTCCTGAGTCACTTAACACACAAGCTAGGCTGTTGATACAACTCACATCTAATGGTCACCCTCATCTCCCTGCCTCCCACCCAAACTAACTACCAGTCTTAATCTGGTAGTTATCATTTCCTTGTTTCTCCTTTTTGACAGAATTTTATCTATATGTATTCCTAAAATATTTTCAGTTGTTTAAAATGCTATAGAAAGAGTATCATGACTTACAGGATTCTAAGCAGTAAAATTATCTCATGATATACTTAAAACAGCACAAAAGAGAGAAACATGGCTTTAGAGGGAAAATATTTAATCTATTTCCTGAAAATAATGTACAAAGCTTTAGAAAAGCGGCATTAGGTTTCAGTGTACAGTATAAACAGATTCTTGTTTTCTATAATCACACATATTATACACTTCTTTTGAGTTGGTAACGAAGGCCATTGTGTACTCATTCCAACCATCTTCTGTTAACACATGCACTTGAAAGTCACTGAAAATAGACTTGAAATAAATGTAGAAACAGTGTTGTATAAAAATATATTACTCTATCTACATGACATGCTTAAAAATGCAGACCAAGTAAATTCTTTTAGAACTCGACCATGTCTAGAAATATCAATAGATGACCCTGTAAATTGGATTTTCATTGCTTTCATTATTTTTGAAGAAAAAATAGATATAATCAAACCCTTGGAATGACAGAGATGAAGTTAGCACAGCAGACCAACTCTATTCTCAAAAATAAAATCACAAGTTTATACACACAGAAGAAGGCAAGAGTCTGAGTTTTTAAAATCTGACAGATTTATGAAATGTTACAATTTGAGTGACTGTGTGTATATATGTATGTGTGTGATATATTGATTTGTCCATAATCCACACATGAAGTAATGACAGCAGTTCAAACACTTCTAAACTGGCTCTCGATGTACCCTAACAGTGAACATTTCAAACTTTAAAAAAATATTAACCTATGTATAACAAAATTAGAAACATATACCTCCAAGTAGAGAGAAATTACTTCTAAAGTCATGTCGGGTACTGTTCTCCTCCTTTGGAAACTGACGTATTAGGAATTTTAGAAGAAAAATTTACCAGAGCAAAACCAATCTACTGTATCTGTTATTCTGGAACCATGTAGTTCCTCACTGAAACTTCTATAGAAACTACTATACTATTGTTTTCCAAAAGCGGGAAGCCTAAGGTGTGGAGAGGAAGTGGTCGTGTGTTTTTACAGGTAGATTTGGACGATGAACATCAGAGGCACTCGGGGAAAACACATTCCAACTCCATACAAACACACACTTGTTAGTGTTTGAACAGTGTAACGAACACAACAGGTAGCCATCCTGCACGTGCTCACAGAATGAATATATTTCTGGTGGGATTAAGAATAATGACTACAACATCTGAAAATGGAAGATAGCTCCAAGGCTGAGCCCTTCTTCATTTTCAGAAAGGAACGTGTCTATTTTTACCCTTTGTTACCATAATTTATCAACTGTTTTGCCCTATATACCTTAACACATACTTTTCATGAGCATAGCACACTAGTTAAAGAATAAAAAATACTGTTTAAACTGGTTCTATTCAAATATGAGGGCTAATTTTTTCCCCCTCAGTATTACGAGGTCTCATTTCATTTTATTGCAAATGTAAATATGTAACCAAGTATATTAAAAGCAAAAGGTAGTAAATTCTGCTTGTCCATCTAACTCATAAAAAAATCTGACACTCTTGCTTAATTCTGTATTACTGAAAAACACCAGGTCTGCAAGTTGCTGCTTAAAGAGGAAGGAATTCATACCGTGCCCTGACATGTTACAGAAATACTTCTGAGTATATGGCTGTTAGGTGCTCCGCTGTGCTTGTTTAGTGCTTCTTAGTATATGGTTGTTGGTATAGGCCGGGAAGTAGATTTGGAAATACTTGCGATTCTTTCCTTTTGGTCGTGGGGCTTTCAACAGAACAAAATGTCCTTCGGTCCACTTGAGAACAACATGCCAGTGAGGAAGAGGGACACACCAAACAAGGAATAACTGTAGCCGGACAAACATTCCACAAGTATCTAGGGTTCGCATTTTCCAACTCCAACCTTTGAAAAAAAACTAAACCAAATCAGCACACTAAGAAATGGAGGGGATGTAGTCAGAGAAGCTGACCACGCTGCCTCCTGTTCTGCTTTTCCCAGGCTGTGGTCAGACCGGCAGCCTCGGCCCGAAGCAGCCAGGCTGACCTGCAGTCTAATAATACGTGAAAGGGCCAAGGTCTGCTGGTCACAGAACACACACAGGAGATCAGTCCAGGCTCTACCTCTTAACGCCATGCTTTCTATTACCCTATTGCAAGGAAATGGGGGGAAAGAAAGCAAACTTTTAATTATTCAGGACAAAATCATGACTTGTGGTTAGCGTGAATTCATTTAAAAAAAACCGTGTGCCACAGGAGTCGGAAGAGGAGGAAACCTTGGTGATTAACAGTGAATTCTAAAGTATGACGCTATCATTACCTTTACAAGTTGATGTACATTTCTTTAAGGGTTTCAGAAGTGGACTTTTGTAACAATGTTAACAAATTATAATATTTAAATTAGCAAACGATTTAAATGAAAAACATCTGCATTCTTGTGTTTAGATGACCATGAATCGTAATCAATGGTACGTAGCACTTTACTTCATACCTTTTAACAGTACCTAAAGCTGGAACGATAGGTTGACCTGGTGAAAACTTTACTATAATAGAATTGCAAATATCTGAGTCTTGCGGGGTGGGGTGAGGCCTACATACTTCAGTGTTATTTACGAATCAAGTAGGCAGATGACTTTGTGTTAACAGATTGGCCAAATATTACGTTTCTAGGGCTCACTTTGGTTATTAAAACGGTATTTTCTTAAATATGAATAAGCTTTTAAGGGTTTGAGAGAGTCCTGCGCTAAGAATTCTGTGAGAAGGTCTTACAATTACGTTCTGAAGACTAATTAAAATAGCACTTTTGGAACTAGAACTGAAAAGCTATTTAATTCTTTAATACATCCATCTGCTAAGAAAAACTGGATAATATCTGAATTTAAGAAAGAATGGTACATAAAATCTTCTGGGAAAAACAATTATACAGACTGTTCCAAACCCTGAAGGATAACTATGTATAATGAAAAGTCCCCAAAGCTAGTAAAATTAAACGGATTTACTTTACATTTCAGTCACCACTAGGATTTTTGGGGTTCTTTGTGTTGATTAGTTACTATATATAAATATGAAGATTTATGCTTAAAAAAAAAAAAATTGAGAGACAGGCATCACAGCATGGTAGCTGAGTAGATGCCCCCAGGCTTGGCCAGTCCTAAATTGTGATCTCCATTACACTGGTGCAACTGCTTATGACTTCTTTATGTCTCAGTTTCTTCATCAGGGAAATAAGGAAAATAGTACCTCCCTCCTAAGGTGGTTGTGAGGATTCAATCAGTTAATACACAGAAAGCACTTAGAGAAGTGTCAGGCACATAGTAAGTAAGCACTGAGTAAATTTAGCTATTATTACGTTAAGTACTGCCAAAGGCTTAAGAAAGCATTCACAAAAGTAAGTACTCTTAATCCCAGTCTGTTTTCACTCTACATGTAGGAGTACAGCTAGGAGTTAGGAGATCTGTGTTCAAATAAAAGGTCCATCACTCACTAGTCACCCTTAGTCATTCAACAAAACTGGCTGAGCAACTGCCCGCACCAGGCACCGCTCCAGCATCAGCCGTTATTCGGAGAGCGCTGATCTCAAGACACGTTGCCAACATTCTAAAGCTGCTTCCTCATCTGTAAAATGGACATAAGATCTACCTGTCTGATTCATAAGGTTATTCTGAAGCTCAAATGAGGCAAAATGCATGAAGGCACTTGGAAGATTTAGGAAAGCACCGTCAGAGTATGTTCCAGGAATGTGGTGTAGGGTATGTCTGGACCCTCTAAGGAAGTGTATTACTCAGTTCCAGGTCTTAAAAAAACAAAACTGTAGGTGTTTCTTTATAACAACGTTTATAAAACAGTACTATGTTTATTATAAAACTTTCTCTTCTTGAATTCCAACTCTGTGGAGAGTATTAAATACCAAACAGTTGATAGAGAAATTCGTTTCCTTTAGAAACTGTGGTTGCAAAGAAAATGTGAAGCCATGTGTTTATAGACATAAGTTATTATCATTATTATTAACTAAGCCAATAACTAGCAGTTTCATTATTTACTAACTGCTATACAAACACTATTTCATTGAGTCCTTACAGCAACTCCATAAGGCAGGTATAGCAACCCCAGTTTATAGGGCAGAATCCAAGCGACTGCAAAGTCTGTGCTCATAAACGCTATGCTACATCACACAATAAAAACTCCAGCAGAAAAAGCCATAATCATTTCTGTCTCCACCATATCACATACTCAAGAGAAGTGGTAGATCAAAGAGCTCTAAACTGTGTTCTGATCTTTGGTAATAAAAGTGACGTTAGAAAAGCTATTATAGAACAAGTCCTTACTGTTCAGTTCATTTTAAATCTTTAAAGCACATTCCCAGTTGGGTTTTTTTTTTTTTTTTTTTTTAAATAACCCATTGCTCAATTTAAAAAAAATTACGGAAAAGTAGAAAACAAAAATATTCACAAGTCCACCATTCATAGTCCGCCACTGACACAGTCCCTCTGCATATGTATTTTTATGCAACTTGTGAGCTATGAACTTTAGTTTTTGATGACTGTTCTTAAACATGATGCCAAATATAATGGCTAGACTGTTTTTAATTGGCAGATATAAACTAATGCTAAATGTTGGGTAAGCAGAAAATTATATTACAGAGGTATGTATTATTAATGTCTTCGCAAATTTTCCAACTACGGAAAAACAAGCAGAGAATAACATCTCAGTGGTACTAGCTCCAAAGTATATTGGCCATGTGAGAAATTGAGTTGATCTTTGTATCTGCATAAGTGTATATACACATACATACATATATATATATATATATACACTCATCTACATATACTAAGCTTTTTTTGGCTGTTTTAAGATTTATAGGTTTCTGCAGACCTGATAACACTATAGCTAAATATATTATTAGAACAGTTAAGGAGAAAATTGTTTAGTCATTGAACTTTACCAAAGTTACACTTATGGGTGATTAAACTGTAAAGCTTCCCCTTGTGAAAAGGTTAAATATTTGCTTCAGACAGCATTTTCAAGATAAGCAAAATTCTTTTCAGAGCTATCAATCCTGACTACAAATTCAGAAAAGAAAATTCTACCGTTTGTGAAATGATATCATAACGAGTGGCAGAAAAAATGGTGACAAAGCAGAATAATTTAGGGCAAAGATCCCAGGTATCATGTCTAAGTGTATGTAATGCCACATTACTGGCACTTTGATTACAGTGACTAACACTAAAATCTTTTTTTAAACTATCACTGAACATAACTTTTGCTTTTCCTCATGCATAAATTAAAAAAGATGCAGAAATCTTTATAGAAAACAAAGTCAGGAATCACAAAGTTTTTAAAAATAGACTTTCTAGTACTTCCTCTTATGTAAGAGATTTATGTTAGTCATAAATTCTAGGAACCTATTTATATTGCTTAATATGATTTACAAAAAATCATACCAATCCATATAAATAATACTTTGAATGTAGAAAACAATGCAGACTAGTGGCTAAGAATAAGAATGTTCAGTAAAACTGTACTTTGAAAGTCAAGAAGAGCATAAGCTTAATACTAACAGAAAACTCTGTCTAGATAAAATGAACATCTAATATTTTTGGATTTTAGTGTATATGAAAATACATACAGTGTGTATATTTGTGTATAATACTGAAAAAACAGTTATCAGGCATTCCTGAATTAGCAATTTAAAACTGTATATACTTCTTTCAGAGAGTGAAATTATTGTCCTTAAATAGGAAAAAATTAAGCCAACCTATCCTGTCCAACTGGAAATGAGAACTATAATAATAAAATGAGATTAAAAAATTACCATGGCCTATTCTCCATAAAAGAGCAAATTAATGTTATATATCCTTTTATTACAGAACATATTTTTTTTATGGAGAGAAAAGGTTTATGCGGTACTTATATATAATTTTAAACAGAATTCCTTTTAACTTTATATTTATAATACTTCTCTTTAAAAATATCTTTAGCAGGCTACAAATTAAATGAAAGTCATGATCTATGCATTTCCTTACTTCAGATTTAGGTAACTTGAATAAAAGAAGTGAATAGTATGTTCAAAACTATAGTTCAAAAAAATATAAAGGTATGGGCAGATGATCATGCTTAAAAATTACACTTCAAATTGAGCACTGGTTTTGAAGGGAGAAGGCATATTATGCTATATTGTCTATACATATTTACTGAATAAATATGATTCTCCTGTTTTTAAAAATCTTGTAAGCTGACTAAACCACAAACATGTTGAATCAGTTTTAGTAAAAACAAGCAGAGGCTTTTAAAATAGTTATAAAGAGAAATTATGATTAAAAAAAAACCTTTCAATATCTTCTGGTGACTATTTCTTTTAAGGTTAAAAAAAACCCCACCAAAAAAGTGTCATCAAATCACTGTATGTTTCAGCCTTAATATTTTAAAGTAATATATTAAGATATACTATACATATTAATAGCATGAAAGTACTTCACATTGAAATTTTCACTTTGAAGCCTTGACAGTAATTTTTAAAAACATCACAATAAATGATCATAATTTAAATTCTGAATATGGGAACCAAAAAAACCCCCAAACCCAACAACATCTGCATTTAACGCTTCAACTGAAATGTAAACTTCTAAGACAACATACATACCCATTTGCATCAGATTCAGTGTCACAGTTCTTTAAGTGGTATCACAGACAGTAATGTGTCCCAAAGTCCCTTTCTCCTCGAAAGTCATAACATTTCTGTGGATTCATCTGTTATTTGGTAAGACTGTTCATTCAGAAAAAAGTTAAAGGAGTGAGCCTGTATGTCCTTAGAGACTCTAACTTTTAGAAATATAGAAATATATTTTCTGTATATTGAAACATACAGAATATTTAACATACCATTAATAATGGTATGTTAAAATAGCAAATAATTTAAAATAGACTGAATAAATATATCTCAAATGAGAAAATCGCAGAAGAGAACAAAGAACATTTTTACCACCTAGGTACTCTTTAAGCTGCTACTGTGATGAAAAGACGTTTTTGGGGGCCTAAAACAGAACTTGCACCTTGAATGGCAGGCGTCCTTATAATATGTGGACTGGATCTTAACTCTGTGTAAAGTTATTGTGCAATTTACACATTCAGATGTGCTGCTTGATAAATGTAAAAAAGTTAGTTAAAATATTTGGTATCGGGGCTTCCCTGGTGGCGCAGTAGTTGGGAGTCCGCCTGCCGATGCAGGGGACACGGGTTCGTGCCCCGGTCCGGGAAGATCCCACATACCGCGGAGCGGCTGGGCCCGTGAGCCACGGCCGCTGAGCCTGCGCGTCCAGAGCCTGTGCTCCTCAACTGGAGAGGCCACAACAGTGAGAGGCCCGTGTACCGCAAAAAAAAAAAAAAAAAAAATTTGGTATCATTATTGTTATCAGTATTCACTGCAAATTATCTCATGATAATATTCTGTCCTATAATGTGGACTTAGGTCTTGTGCCAAATAGCAGCACAGATTACAGGATCATGGTTCAAATCATGGTCAATGACTTAGCTGGTACACAGTGAGAAGGAAGGAATTTGTCTATAATAAATAAATAAGGAGCATAGCTTTAGTTTAGTATCAGTTGCTAGAACTCAACTATGGGTTTCTGGGTACCCAGAGGCAGAAATAAAGTTTCTTTTCATAAATTACACAGTGATGGTGGGGATGGAGAACAGGAGGCACTGGGATGCTAGCCAGCTTGCTAAAATATATACTTGAGTTCTACTGGAGGTATGTAGTCTTGTTGTGTATCGGTTATTTGTAAAGGCTGACTGAACAAAATTCCCTTCATCATACAGGCACTGCTGTCTGCACTACAGTAATAAAGAAATACGCTGATAGAGAGAACGGCTTCGAGTGATAAACAATCCCCAGGGATCTGCAGTGAGATTGTTGGTTGACTGGAAATGCTCTCTATCTCTCCAGATGGTATCTGTCCTTGAAGAAGCCATTCATTGCCTAGAAAATAAAAAGGTAAATTATTAAGACTGCATAAGAAGTCAAGTAGGAAATTGGACAAACCTTACAAACACTAGATTCATTCAATCAACAAATATTTACTGAAAGCCTCGAAGTGCCAGGCATTGTGCTCTGTGTGGAGGATACAAAATAAGATAGAAGAAGTTCCTCGTCTAATCATGTTGATGTCAAATTAAAATTCTTCCTTTGAACACTGTAAAATAAATTATAAAGTTATTTCTACTGAAATCCAGATGAATACTGCCAATATGGTTATAGATTTAAAATGTGATTATGGAATTTAAAATGAAAACTATTAATAAGTTCTAGAAATAAACATAGGACACTTCAGAAAATAGATCATTTTTACCAGATAAGTGTCTAGAAATATAATATGCAAACTACAAAATAATCTAGGGAATACAAATGTATGTACAACTCTGCAGTGACTTTCAAGACGATGAATTATTGAATATCCAAAGGTGGTAATAAAAAAAAGCCACTGATTTTTTTAGAAACAAGTAACACTGAATACATTATTCCAAGGGACTCAATGTAGAAAACGAATAGACTTTGTCTACCTCATTTTAACACACAAAACTCCTCTGAGACTTAAATACATAGATTATCTATGTAACAAAAGTCTAAAAAACCACTAAAAATCATTAATTCTTCTAGTATTAAAGTTTTTAAAATGTTTTTATTCACCCAGTGCCTTCTCTCAGAAGGAACATATGCATCATATTGAGGAAGTGCACACTTAGGCTGACACTCAGCATTAGCTAATTAAGAGCCATCACTTGGGAAATGCAGGACCTGCTTTCCTGCCATCTTAAATAGAATACATTGAACGTAATCTAACGATTTAACGACGACTCGGGGCCATCTGTTCAAAAACTGGACCATCTACTGAGTAGTGATGAAATTCTATGTCTACTTTTTAGCTTTTCTCTCTTTTGACCTCAGGATGAGTCAACAGACTAGAGCACCTGCCTCTACTGGTCCTCTTCATCTCTCCTTTAGTTTATTGCTTCTAATATTCTGTTGATTGAAAAATTAAATCTGAGATACATATATCAAATAAGAGTAAGGAGAATGTGAAAGGTTGAGAATCTAAAGAGTTAAGTGCAGAGCTTTTAAACAATTCTTTTAAAATTCTCTGGCCTTTTTGCTTGCTTCTGGACTGAAGAATATGTTTTATTTTAATGTTTGATTTTGTTAGATAGCAGGCTAGTGGGGGAACTTCTTATATGTTAAATAAAAACAGGAAAATAGTAAATTACACTATCTTAATGTCCAATTCTAGAAATAAAACAGTGTTTCTCTAGATAATTTTTGGACACATCACGTGTATCTAAAATAGACAGCTAAAATAGCTAAGAATTTTCTCTTTAGATCACTTCACTTTCCTTTAATACTATCCATGTTTTGTACTCCAATAACTTGATACTAATTAACTTGTGTATTTGACAGAGTTAAAATAAACATGTTAATTTACCAGTATCCTATTAAAAAATACTCTGTTAATTTAATTTTTCTGTGTGCGGTTAAAAAGCAGTTATCTCCAAATGATGCAATGCTTTCAGACTAATGGACACAGGCAGGACAGTTAAACTGGCAGTTGAGGACTTGCTCTGAACCTACAGAGGACTGCGGAATGAATGGCCAGGTTTGAGTTCTCTTCTGCCCAAACATCCTCCTCTAGTACTGCACGGGTCAGCCCTCTCCTTTGAGGGGAGTAGATGGGGGTGATTCCCCCACAGGCTCAGTCAGTCACTCCAGAGCCAGCAAACTCTAACTCAGCAGTTCCTTCCGGCAGATCTCTCTGTTCTCTTGGTGTGGATACCAAGCGGGCAGTTGCAGGACAGTAGCTGCTGCTCTGAGAAGGTACCAAGGTAAGAAGGCATAAAGCCTGGATCTGGGTAATGCACAAAAGAAAAGTGTAAAAGAAAAGTGTGTGAGAGGGCCTGAGACAGGAGGAGTCGGGCAGCAAATTCAAAACTGAGTGAGAACCTGTGAAAGAGCACGGGAGGCTAGGACACAGCAAGATCACTAGGGACCGGAACTTACTACTGTTCACTTTCAAATTGTTGCCTACTCTCTTAGAGATGTTGGAAAGCACTGCTAGAAGACAAGCAGTACACTGATTACTTATAAGTTCATGAAATAAGTTCACACTGTGATTCAAACACACACCCAAATCTTTACATAATTTACAGTAACTGAATACTTTCGAGAATAGACTCAAACAGGAAATGTTCTGAGATTAAAAGATCACGAATTAGTGACTGAGGACAAAGGCTCTGCCTGGACTCTAATTATAGTAATTCATCTGTATTTAATTACACATCCTCCTCCAACAATGTTTTTTCTTCTACTTGAATGGCATACTTTTAAGCAATGGCTTTGGCATTCTTGTAGCAAGAAAGTTAATGGGGCTCAAATTCTACCTTTGGAATCCCTAGAGGAGAAAACACAGCTTCAGGCTTAATAACTGATAAGTCAAGTCCTAATGATACTACTGAAATAAAATGAACAGCAATTGAAAGCTCTAAAGCGTTTGACAGACGCTATCTGGAAAAGTGAAAGATAATAATAAAACCACCAAAGAACTGAATTAGAGTTTGTGTCAAGTTAATTCAGTTAAAAGCAAGAATATATTAAAAAAAAAATCAAACTCCAGGGAAAAATCAATTTAATTCTTTAGAAGAGAATCTGAGATTTAGTGGTAATCATAATTAATACTGGATCAGGACCCCAGAGACCTGCTGATTAAACTGCTTAGCCAATACCTACACTTCTGCTCCCTTGTGCCTCACCTTGGCTGGAGACAAACAGCCTCCACGTGGACTAGCCTAACTTTCAATTCATGACAGCCAGCCTCAAACACAGCCTCCCGGCCGTTCAGCAATCACACTGTATTTCCCTCATGCAGTCACCCTCCCACCTTCCTGACCCTCTTCTTTTTTCAAACCGCCAAAACCTCCCCCACCACCTCTCACTCCCACTCTCAGCTGATGGCTGTGCTTCCCAATAATTAAGAAAACAGAAGCATGCAGAAGAGTGCTTCCACAAGCATCCACTTCACAGTTACCCATCTAGATCTCTGGGTTGCATACTGGGCCCTCCCTCCTTACCGTGGAAATGAGGTCCACATTCCTGGCAAAGGCCAGCCTGCCACCTCTCCTATCCTCCTATCCTTTAGGCTACCCCGCAACACATACCATCAGTCCTTTCCTCTACTGATCTTTGCCATCAATATAACAAACACACTGCTCTCTCGACTCCGTTTTCCCCTGAGGGCAACTGCTCTCTTTTCCCTTATCTTTTTAGCTCAGCTCCTCTAAGAGCTATCTATATTTACTTTCTCCAGTTCCTCTCCTTCAATTCTTTTTTAACCTGCTCTAATCAGGCACCTCCTCCATCACTCTGAAACGGCCCTGGTCGAGGACATCAATTAACTATAACATTGAATCAACGATCAATTCTTAGTCCTTATTTCACCTGATCTATCAATCGCGCTCAACACAGCTGATCCTTACGCTCCTTAAAACACCTGCTCCAGGAAACTACCCTCTCTCTTGGTTTTGCTTCTACTTGCTTGTTCACTCTTCGGTCTTCCATGTGGGTCCCTACCTCCCTCCTTGATCTCTTTATGCTGCAGTGCTCTAGAACAGGGTCACCAAAGGTCAACCACCGGTGCTGGTTCACAAACCATGGTGAGTTAAGTACAGAAACTTTTGTAACATCCCAATGCGTAACTGGTGGCTTTGAATTTTATGTCTTTAAAAAACTAACTTCGTTTTTAGGACTAATAACCCTAGAGCTAGTTTGAGATGGAGTAGCACAATGGAAAAGACACTACACTAAGAACCAGCAGAGCTGGGTTCAAATTCCATCTTTTGACCTAATTCAATATATGCCCTTCAGCAAATCACTTTATCTCTTTGAGCCCGTAGTCTCACTTATAAAGTAAGAGTCTTAAAACAGATGGTGTCCTTTGGTGCCTCTCAGCCCTAATATTCAAGGGCCTAACATTCTAAGACCACACGAGTCTGTCTCATGTAATGAATTTGCTTAATAGCAAATGGCGGCAATTATGATTAACTTCAGGTGAGTTACACTGTTATTTAATAAAAGAATCTCAAAGGCTACAGAAAACTGCTAAAGTGGGGTTCAATCTGGATCTTTCTGTTTTACAAGACCTTCCTCAAATCCTGCCCAACTGTAAACATATCACAAATGAGAAAAATTACTAGATCAAATCTCAAGAATTTATGAAATATTTGCATTTGCAAGATTACTGTCATACCTTCAGCTGATAGAAACCAGCAACTGGGTGCTCCTTCAGTTAGCTTTGTTCCTGATGGGAGGTCTAATCTTAGCTTGAACTGAAGAGTTTGCCCTGGAGATGCAGCCACCGGGGAAAGTCTAATGTCTGGAGCAGATTTAGGTAGTCTGGGTAAGGTCTTCTGTTTTTCTGCTGGGAATGGGCCGTCCACCATAGCACTTTCAGATCTGAAGACTGGGAGCTAGAAAACAAGAAAATCTGTTTTTTAAAGCACAAGTACTTTATAGTATTATAGACTGACAGAGCTTATTTTCAGACTTCAGTACAAACATGAGATTCTGTGTCAAGGAAACTTAATTGCCATTCTCTTCTGAATCAGAAGTTGTTTACTTAAATTTCCTCATGATTATTTTGTAGGTTCAGAAAAATATTTCATCCTGGCCAAAAAACTGCCAACATTTATGAATGAAACTGAATTAACTGTCCAATATGTTTATAGATAGCAGGAAATTAAAATAAAACTTTATCAATTTAAATGTAGTGGATATAATATACACCCTCTTATAATTTTCATTGCCAACTATAAGATGTCATTCATCTTATATCAGAGAGCTATGTCAAGAGAAATGACACTTATGATGGGAATCTGTGTTTTTATTTTAAAACACATCTTGGAAATTCCTAGAATTTTAGAAAAAAAACTTGCATTTTTCCAGGCAAATGTGATATATAAAGGGCTAACTTGTATTAGAGACCATGTCCATATCTTTAAAATTAGAACTTAAGTTTCTTCCAATCTTATTTTTAAGTCTTGAGAAATGTGGCTCCTAGAGCTTCCTTTAAAGATTATTTGGTAATGGATTCACCATAGGAAACAAAGATTACCCACTAGTCAGAGGATCATTAAAAAAAAAAACAAAACACCCAAGATTAAACAACCCAACCCACGTAGTTTGTATGTGTAGTGTGTCAGTATGTCCATACATTTAAAAATAGATGAGTCCTTTTTTTTTTCCCTTTTCTGAAAGTTCATCAAATTCTCTCCAACTTCTAGAATCTTTCTCAAACACTCTTGGCACAAATGGAATTTTTATTTTAAAAATAACAGGATATCCTTGGAATAGGCACCCACTCACTACTCTACCCACATGTTTCACTTTCACCACTAGAGATGGCCTAACCAAAAGTGCCTCTGTTGTTGCTGAGGATCTTAGAAGCTTTCTTAAAATGATGCCCTTTAACTTAAAGATTACTTACCACAGAAACTGTTTTTGTTTCTAAATCCATCACTTTAATTTGATGGTTATTGGTGTCTGCCACATATAATAACTGACCATTCTCTCCAATACACAAGCCTCCTGGTTCATTAAAAGTTGAGTCGGTAAAATTGGAACCGATAACATTACTTGCATCTCCAGTTCCCGCTAATGTTGTACAGTTTTTTGTTTTTGGATCCACAACTTTAATCTAAGAAGATAGAACAAAAATTTATATATCTGAAGCTCAACTGCACATTTGTAGTATGGAAAAGTATTATATTAAGCAAGCCAGAGAATTCCTGATTGACATTAGTATTCTTAATAAATCTCAGAAAAAGAACAGACTTTTCCATATTTTCTTAAAAAGCCAAACATTCAAATTACAGTCTAAGGGGAGATATTTCATTCTGAGGGCTAAACACTATAAAATCCCCAGTTACGTCCTGTCTTCTAGAAGCAATCTTTGATAAAATTATTTATGGAATTAAAAAAAAAATTTTAATGTTCTTCTCTCCCCTCACAATGGGACAGAGTGGAACTGACTTTCTTCTCATGAATATCTAACATTGGCTGAGGATTTGGCTACTTACGTTAAACTTAATGACTCCTCGCTGTGTTTCAATTACATTAAATTCACAGTCTCTCATCACAAAAATATTAACATTTGGGTTCCACTGACTTTATAAAAAGGAAAAATGCACAGTAAGAATGCAGTAGAGACAAAAAAAAATGGAAATGCTGATGAAAATGGAATTACTTGCTAACAGGCGTGGCAACTGTGCAAAGGCTCAAAAATGTTCATTCGTTAGTTGACATGTTAATTTCCCTGCTACCCGCCTTGTCCTCATTTACTCAACATGTTACTAAGCAGCTTTAATGGCTTGCAATTCACAAGTTTTGGCTAGTCATTGGGAATTTGTTCAGTCCTTTCCCCCCAGCTCAGAGTACCATCACATCCTCTCTGCAAGAAAGGACCAAGAAAAGAACAGAAAGGCTTATGTACAGTTGTCCAAAACTGTCACTCCTCGCTATATTTTAGCGGCAATTGTAGGAGGCTCACAGATCTTTCAGCATTTTAAATACCGCAAGTGAAAAGCAGGGTATTATATAATTCTTTCAAGACTCACCTTGTGATTGTAAGAGTCTGCCACGTAAACTAAATTCCTTTTCTTGTCCCAAGTTACTCCAAGCGGGTGTTGAAGCTTTGCATTGATTCCTACTCCATCAACATCACCAAAAGCAAATAAATTCTTTTATTTTTTTTTTAAAAAAGAAAGAAACAGCATGTATTAAAATTTTTTTTACAGTGCTTTGTTCGGGTATAAAGTGAAAATTAAGATAGCTGTATATGCTACTTAAAGGGGAAAAAGTCTGATTTCATATAAATAGGGCTGGGCATTTGACTGAAATTAGAAAAAAATGATAGAATTCTGAACTTGAATTAATTTGTGGTGTTTAGGAATTTTATTCACAAAAATCACACATCTGATCAGGAACAGGTCAAGTCTACTGATCTGGTGCTCTTTCCACCCTACTGCCAGATATCTAATCTACGTTTTCCCCTTGCTTGGTAATCAATATTTTATCCTTCCTTTTCTCCTGAAACTTTGACATTTATATATAATCAAGTCGAGTCATTTTATTTTCTTAGGTGGTTTTGTTACTTGTAGTTCTTCATACTCACATTTCCTTTGGGTTGACTTCCATTTTAACATGGATAAGCCAAGAACTTTCTCCTTCCTAAATTTTATTAACTCTTCACAATTCAGAAAATCACAAGCTTGTCAAGCAGGCACACCGCATGAGAGTGCTTCTCATTACCATAGGATCTCTCTCTCCTCCCACGAGGTGCTTTACTGCTCCATCTTTCAGTGAGATGGTTCTCACTGTACTGCTCTCACTATCTGCTACAAACAGGCAGCTCCAGGGATCCTCTGAGGCCAGAGAAAGACCTGAAGGTTGGGCAAAACCGGCTTTGTGAGGATATGAGTTATTTCGATTCTCTTCATTTCCACTTCCAGCAAACCGAAGGCAGGTTCCTTTTTTTAACTCACTAAAAAAGACAAATTCATAGGTGAAGTCAACATTGTTATACTGTGTCCAATTTCATTAAACAAATGAATGTAAATGATGAAATCAATGGTGACAGCATTATATACAAAAAAAAAAAAAAAATCCAGTGATCTTGGCCTAAATTGTGCAAATCACCTTTCACTGTCGTTTCTAATCATTAACTTATTTATCCACTGTGTAGAGACCTTTCTACCTTTTTTAATTTTTGACATACACAAAAGTGAAACTATTCTCAATGGCAAGACAGGAAATCACTGACAAAGTTAGAAATATAAGAATAAAGATCATATCATTGATGGGATAGTTTTTTTTTTTCCTCCAAGTGATGAGAGGTAGGTACAGCTAGATCCCACCTTTACTTCCTGACCTCTTCTTAGCTTCATGCAACATTAGGTTCTGAAAAGGAATTAAAAAGATCTAGGTAACCTTTTCTAGCTCTTGATAGCTTAAAGCTTAAATTTTCATTAAAAATG
Organism: Orcinus orca; assembly: GCF_937001465.1. Classification (NCBI taxonomy): domain Eukaryota; kingdom Metazoa; phylum Chordata; class Mammalia; order Artiodactyla; family Delphinidae; genus Orcinus; species Orcinus orca. Next base: position 74,332,845 of record NC_064572.1, on the reverse strand, counting down.
TTTTATTTTCTTGTATATAAGTAGAGACTAGAAAAAAGAATTAAAAGAATAATTTGTGAAAGACAGCCAGGTACTCATTTTAAGATAATAATATAAGATGATTACACTGCTTTAACTAATCGATTGTACAAATCCATTTCTTATATACAGTAGGGAAATTTCTATTTAAAGGACTATCGTAATGATTCCTTTTGTAATGCAGAGGAAGTTTTATACCTTGGCTTCTAAGTTTATTCAGAGGAACTGTAAGGAAGACATGGTAATGTCCTGGGTTGAGGGAAGGGAAGAAGCTGACTTCAGATGCAAAATAACGAGAGACTATATGTATATCATTTCCTAATAGGGCACAACATGCAAAAGTCTAAAATGACCATCATATCATTTACTAGTTGATATGATCCCAATGCTAACTTTGGTAGGGAGCCAGGAGTGGAGGCAAAGGGATACAAAATGTATAAATACAGCCATTTATTCAAGGAACTCGTAAAAATAACCTACTCAGAGGAATACATGTAATGACCAATATGCCAAACAAATAAAGGAGTTACAACAATTTTAAAAAGGAGTTAGTTCCCTTTATTAAAGGTAGAAAGAGTGGGGAGAAACGGTAACTTCTAAAAGCTCAGGAGTTATTACCACTTGAAGATCAGTAACAAATAAAGATAAAGGGTCCTTAAAATTATAATACAGGTCAATGTGATCCAAATGGACACTTTACTATTGCAAACAAGTGACAACTCTACTTATGTGGAAATTTAGTCCACTCTTGACCATCTAGGTCCAAAACAGCCATCGCTTACAACAGCATATTCTGGTCATCTCTGCTACTACTTTCTTCCTCATCTTATATGTTATCGGTCCTGTCGCTGTTTGGGCTACTATCGTCTCTGGCCTGGATAGCAGCAATCGTCTCCTCACTTGTATCTCTGTATCCAGTACTGTCACATTCCAAATGCTGCCAGTGTCCTTTCAAAAACACAAATCTTATGTCGCTTCCCCGCTTAAAACTTCCTATAAAGGTATAAGCAGAATAACTTTCAAATCTCTAAAAAAGACTCACAAGGCACTTCATGATCTGGCTGCTACTGACATCACTAGGGTCATTTCTTGCCTGGAAAACCTCTACTCTTCTGAACTCCTTTCTACTCTCTATCAGGTTTTAGTTTAGTACCATCTTCCAGGAAGCCTTCCTTGATACCTCAGATCTTATTTATATCAGGTGTTCCTCTTATTTATGTAAGGGACAACTTCCATTTAAAGGACTACTGCAGTGATTCCTTTTGCACACAGCGCCTGTACTTCCCAACTATTTTTTGTTTGTTTTTGCTGATCTGATTCTTCCTCTGAGAACAGTAACCACATTTTTTCATTTTATTCTTAATATAGTAAACATATCATTTCATCCCTACGGCCAAGCACAGTGCCTAGTTTGCTTAATAAATATTTGTTAGATGAATGATTAAATGTTGCAAAACATCATACAAAGCAACACACACATATACACTCTTTAGAATATCTGATATTTTGGATTATCTATATAACTGCCCCTTTCTACTGATAAAGGTAACTGAGGCGACTGACACTTACTTTCTAGGGTAGTTTGACAGTCTTTATGGTCTATGACTTTCATTCATTTCTTTCTTCTGCAGACCCTTACTGAGCTCCTATCATGTGTCAGATACTGTGCTAGGTACAGGGGACACAAAAGTGAATGCGAAAGGGTCCTTTCCTTTAAGAGGCAGTCTACTAGGGGAAAACAGTTATGTAAACAAATAAGTGCAACCAAAAACAGAAGGTGAGAGAGAGAGGGGTGAGAGGGAGGGAGAGGGGAAGAAGGGAGAGATGGGAGGGGAGGGCGGGGAAGGGAGGGCGGGGAAGGGAGGGAAAGAGAACCCTAACCCCAGTGTTAGGGAGAATAGGACAGGCTCTATAGAAAAAATACAAGAAAATTTGTAGAGACACTACTTTTCCAGCTGTATACCCCTAACAGTGGCAGCAATGCTACCAACATTTACTGTACATGCCAGGCACCAGGCTGAGTTCTTCACACACATTAATTCTCAAAACAAGCCTATGAGGTAGATATAAATAAGGAAACTGAGGCTTAGAAAGTTAAAGTGACTCTCCCAAGCTCATGTAGATAAGTGGCAAAGCCAGGACTCAATCTCAGGCCTGACTACAAAACCTGAGCTATTAACTACTCTGCTATGCAGTCTTCAAATATCTGAATTAATGATCAGGGATATTAGAGATACGCATTAAAATAAAAGATGCTCCCAGTTCTCCTTGTGGATGCTCGGGGGGACCGCTCTTCCCAAGCTCCCCAAAGTTGGGTGTGGTCACGAGCCTTACCTGGGCTGACGAAATGTGAGTAGAAGTGATGTGTGTCACTTCTGAGGAGTTTTCAGAGCCAGTGAGCAACTCACCAGCTCTGTCTCTCTCTGCCAGGACAGCTGGCAGAGCTCCAGACGGTGGCTGCTGCATCAGCCTGGGGGGCAGAGTAGTGCTCCCCCAGCAAACAGACCTCGTCCTAAGCCACCTGGGACCTGGGCTGCTGGTTATGGTAGCACAGCCCAGCACATCCTGACCAGTACAGTGAGAGCTACGAGGATGAAGACTTCGGGAAAAGGAGTTCTGTGAACGCCACGTTTACCCAAAGAGTAACCGAAGTTACCACTTACTTTTTCTTTGGTAATCTGCCACAGTCCAACAGGAATGCCCATATCTGATGAGTCCCTGCCATGGCTATCCACAGAATGTCATCTCTTTGGACCTCTGAACCTTTATGAAAATAAACAGTAATTACTATAGATATATCTGGTTAATACAAACATTCCCAATCTTTCAGAAATTTAAATTAAGGGAAGACAGTAGTATGTTTATAAATCATCTGATAGAAGAAAGTAAAAATATTTGCAATGTTTTAAGTCATTTTGGAAATTTTTCCATTTTCCTCATGAAAAGTTTACTTCTTTAGACTTATAAATTTACATTCACAGAAATCCGAAGTATTCTTAATAGCAAAATGTCCCTCTGCATCTCTGGGCACAATGCTTTTAAACATCTGATTTCTTATTTTATGTGACAGAAGAAATGGGTTGACACACACTCTCCAAAGAAACTCTGGCACTCAAGTACCTAAATTACATGCTTTAGGAATATAGGAATAGTTCTTTGAACAATTTCTCATGAAAGGACTGTATCTTTTAATAGTTTAAGAAATGTATATTTCTACCCCAGTATTAGCTTTTAAGACTTAGACTCACATCACTGCTGCTCTTTAAAAATCTACTGTTTAATTGTGAACCTTTTTCAAAAAGATATGGTTGACATGTAATAAACCTAAGAGTACACTATATTACAATATAGCTGTTTTCTAAAATTAATAAATAATTTTGTTTTTTAGACTGATATTACAACTTATTACAATGTGACAAGGCTCTGTTTCTCAAATTAATTCTATTTTTAAAATATTTAATTAAGCTGTATTCTGAAGCTACTTTTACATGTAGTTGAGACATTTTCACTAAAATAATTTGGTCAGACATATGCTAAAATAAATATATCAGAAAGGCTATTTTATTTGTACTTTCTTTAACTTCAAGTAGTTGTGTCCAGAAGGAATTTTTCTTTCTTAACTTGAATTACTTTCAAGTGTCTTTTAATTTAACAAAATTAAATTTTGTTTATTTGATTTAAATTTTGTTTAATTTAACAAAAATAATGTTGATGGTCAATAAACTGTGGTTGCTATGTGCCAAGCACTTTACAGAGATTATCACTTGAATCTTCTCAAAAGGCCCTTCTTACAGGCCCTTTACAAATGAAACTGAGGCTTAGACAGGTTAGCTAACTTACCAGAATCACAGAGCTAGTAAATGAAGGAACTGGAATCTGAACCCAGGAAGTCCAACAAGAAAATCTATTTAACGTGCTGCCTCTTTCGCTGTGTTAATTGCTATCATATGAAATCTAAAGGAAAGTAGTTTACTTCCATTTAATTTTTCATAGTCAAATATTTTTAATAAACATAAATTAAAAGTGACAGTGCATCCATGTATTCTGGGGACTCAGTCTCTGCTTAATCACTTTAGAACTAGATCAAAAACTTTTCATTATTATATTCTTTTATTTTGCCCCTGCCATGTGAAGACAAAGGTTGAAGGTGACCGTCTGTAAGCCAGAAGAGAGCTCTCACCAGAAACCAATCATGCTGGCACCTTGACCTTGGACTTCTAGCCTCCAGAACTGTGAGAAAATAAAATTCTGTTGTTTAAGCCACCCAGTCTGTGGCATTTTGTTATGGCAGCCCGAACTAAGACATTCCCCCTGAGAACAGAAATGAGACAAGGAGATCTGCTATCAACACTTATTTAGTATCATATGAAGGTCCTAATTCATACAAGAAAAAGAAGCAAAAAGCATAAAGATTGGAAATAAAACTATAATCATTAGAAGATGACATGGGTTTAAAGCCTCTCTACTTTGCCAAAGAAGAGCTGTGTTGGTATATACAGGAGTGAAAGACCAAATCAGGTCTCCATCATCTACTTCTCCAAACAGGCCAGGCTAGTTCAACTAGGGTCTACCTATGAGGCCAAAGCTTCATCGTAATATTAGTGTGAGCATCTGTTTGGTCTTAGTCTCTGTGTACTTATTCCCTTTAGAAGCTGGAGGTATGAGAAATAGTGTAGAAGCAGAGGCTGTGTCAGGTCGGGACTCAGGAGTTTATGATTCTACATACCAGTTGATGAGGATCATAATGACGACGGGGGGCATGGTGGTGAAAAGGAAAACCATTCGGAACATTTCCTGTTTAAGGCACTGAGCTAATAATAAGCACTTTGTATGGATTATTTCCTTTAACAACATTAGCAAGTCTAATTATTATCATCTCCATTTTATAAAGAAATTGAAAGTCAAAGGGGTTAAATAATTTGTTGGTATTCACACAGCTAAACCTGGAATAATAATCCATTAGTGAGTCCAATTCCAGATTATTAGTGTTCTGATCAGAATGAAGGAACTACAGGAGTGAGCCTGTGCTCTTCTGGCCAACACTCTGCTTGGCCCGTTCTCTTTTCCCTCCCTTCCACCCCTGCTCCATGGACTTAGCTTTGGATTCAATTACCCAAGTGCATTTTAATGTGTGATCAGAAATTGAGATATGATCAAAGGTGACCAAGGCTTTATACTCCAGTATTTGTGGCTAGGTCACTCCTTCTGCCCTTCTCTTCTTGTAGCCTCTGGAAGAGCCTGTGGCCAAATAATCTCTTTCGAGTATTTTTTCCAGTCCCTTGCCTTTCCATTTTTGGTTTGGTTCAGCTTATCAACATCTTGAGATTTTTATAATGAGAATCTTATAGCAAACAACAATAACAACGGACACTTATATAGTACTTTCTATGTGCCAGGCACTGTTCTGGGTGCTTCCCATATATTAATTCTCACAATTCTCACAATAGACATTTGAGGTAGATACTATTAGTATCTCCCACTGAGATGAGGAAACTGAAGCATCAAGAGGCTGAGTAACTTGTCCAAAGTCACACAACTACTAAGATGTGAAACTAGTTAGAACCCAAGTGGTCTGGCCCCAGAGTCCAGGCTCATCACTTCCTTACTAAACTGCCACTCAAGAAGTTTTTACCCTGCCTAACCATTTCAGTGAGGGCTGAAGAGTTTGTTCTTGTAAATAAAATGGGAGTTAAAAAAAATGGGGGGGGGGTGTAGTCTGGCATTTATAATGTCTATCAAACTAATAATCATGTTTACACTGTTCATCCTGGATTTTTAAATCTAAAGTATATAGTTGTGGGACTTCTCTGGTGGTGCAGTGGTTAAGAATCCTCCTGCCAATGCAGGGGACATGGGTTCAATCCCTAGTCCTGGAAGATCCCACATGCCATGGAACAGCTAAGCCTGTGCACCACAACTACTGAGCCTGCACTCTAGAGCCCGCGTGCCACAACTACGGAAGCCTGTGCGCCTACAGCCTGTGCTCTGCAACAAGAGAAGCCACCACAATGAGAAGCCCGCACACCACAACAAAGAATAGCCCTTGCTTGCCGCAACTAGAGAAAGCCTGTGCACAGCAATGAAGACCCAACACAACCAAAAATAAATAAGTAAAATAAAATAAAAAATAAAATTTCCATCCTGTTGGGAAGAAGTCTCTTGACTTTCCCCTCAGCTTTAAAAAAAAAAGGGGGGCTTCCCTGGTGACGCAGTGGTTGAGAATCTGCCTGCTGATGCAGGGGACACGGGTTTGTGCCCCGGTCTAGGAAGATCCCACATTCTGTGGAGCGGCTGGGCCTGTGAGCCATGGCCGCTGAGCCTGCGCCTCCGGAGCCTGTGCTCCGCTCCGCAACGGGAGAGGCCACAACAGTGAGAGACCCGAGTACCGCAAAAAAAAAAAAAAAGAGTAGGGGTTCCCTGGTGGTGCAGTGGTTGAGAATCTGCCTGCCAATGCAGGGGACACGGGTTCAAGCCCTGGTCTGGGAAGATCCCACATGCTGTGGAGCAACTGGGCCCGTGAGCCACAACTACTAAGCCTGCGCGTCTGGAGCCTGTGCTCCACAACAAGAGAGGCCGCGACAGTGAGAGGCCCGCGCAACGTGATGAAGAGTGGCCCCTGCTCGCCACAACTAGAGAAAGCCCTCGCACAGAAACGAAGACCCAACACAGCAAAAAATAAAAATGAATAAATTTATTAAAAAAAAAAAGTATATAGTTGTATCACCAAGTATGGGTATTAGTTCCTTCTAACAAGAATGTGGCAATCATGAACATTTCAACCTTAAATTAAGAGTACACTTGGGACTTCCCTGGTGGCGCAGTGGTTAAGAATCCGCCTGCCAATGCAGGGGACACGGGTTCGATCCCAGGTTCAGGAAGATCCCACATGCTGTGGAGCAACTAAGCCCGTGAGCCACAACTACTGAAGCCCATGTGCCTAGAGCCCGTTCTCTGTAACAAGAGAAGCCACCACAATGAGAAGACCCTGTACCACAACAATGAGTAACCCCCACTCGACACAACTAGAGAAAGCCTGCGTGCAGCAACGAGGACCCAAAAATAAATAAATTAAATAAATTTATATATATATAAAAAAAAGAGTGTCCTTAGAATCACTGACTTACAGCAGTCACAAATTAATATTAAAAAAAGGACAATGCCAATAGCTAAAAAGGTTTTGGGAGTTAAGTATTTTTAAAGGCAAAATGCCTCATAATTATCAATTATCAAGAAGGATTAGTGAAATAGTTTCAGAAAACAGGAACAAAATCAGCAAATGAAATATGAATATAAAAATTACCTGCAGTCCAGCTTTTACAAATTCTGTGTTATTTTAAGCAACTATGATCAAAATAGATCCCACTGACTAGAACCCTCTTAATGGCATCTGTGAAATCATCCATTAGTGTAAATGGTTTTTTCTGTGCAGCTTCTAAATCTCCCCTGTAAAGCAAAGCCTTAATCCACTAGGAAAAAGCAACAAAGTCTGTCACTGCCAGGGCACAGGAAAAGACTAATTATAACTGGAGGAGGAGGAGAGGAAAAAAAAAAACTCTCTACCTCTGGCGGAGGGGCAAGGAAATGTCTTTGGCCAAAGACCCCAGACAACAAGTAGAGATTTCCCACTGCTGGGAGAGAAGCAGGAAATGCTTCAAAACCACTCACAAATATAAGACAGAGTTAAGCTGCCAGAGAGAGAAGGAACAGAATCACTGAAAAAGCTCTAAGCTCTCCACCTTGTTTCATGGAGGCCCAGGCACACAGTGCCTCCCTAAGACTGAGGCTCACCAGAACAACAGAGAACTCTCCCTCAGCCCCAATGCAATCTAGTACAGAAAGACAGCAGCAGTCTATCCCTTGGGGATCTGTGCTGGCTGACTGAAAGCTGACGGTGGAGTACTAACACTAAGAAAAAGTCTCTAGCATCTAGCCCCCCAGGCTTAGGCAACAGCACACTGCTAGAGGACTGTGAAAGCTATGGTGATTTGACAGAACTCACAGCAATAATAAAATCCAGATCCAGGCCAGCTTCTGACTAAACTGACTCGACCTCCCATAATAATGACAAATACTATTGATCTCAGCCTCTATAGTTCCACGCATGACTGGAATTTAACAAAAAATGAGAAGACGCACTTAAATGTAAGCAAAACAAAATAAAAAAACAAACAAGAAAACATTTTCAAGAGACAAAGCGATCAACAGAAACAGACTCAGAGCTGACCTGAAATTTAGATCTATGACACAGACTTTGAAATCACTACGCTTACTATGGTAAAGAATCTAGAGAAAAAGATGGCAAACATACCTAAATAGATGGGGACTTTGAGAAGACAGATGAAATCTCTAAGACATATTAAAATGGAAACACTGTTAGAAAAAGAATAGTATCAGAAATGAAAAATTCCTTCAACAAGCTCATCTGTTGCCTAGACACAGCTGAGGAAACAATGGATGACCCTAAAGATAAATCAACAGAAACTATGCACACTGAAACACAAAGAGAATAAAGGGTGAACATTAAAAAACCCAAAACCATAATACGTAAAAGTTGTTGAATATAATATTAGAATCTAACACACGAGTAACTGAAATCCCAGAAAGAAGAGAAAGGAGCAGAAAAACTATTTGAGAAGATAATGGTTGAGAATTTTTCCAAATAACGAAGGACATCAAGAATCCTAAGCAGGTAACTCCTCGACATATCAATCAAACTGCTGAAAACCAAAGAGAAAATCTTGAAGGCAGCCAGAGGAAAAAACACATTTTTTATACTAAGGAACTAGGAAAAGAATTAAATCAGACTTCTTGTTTATACTATGTAAGCTATAACACAGTGGAATGACATCTTTAAAATATCAAAAAAAAAAAAAAAAGCCAATCCAGACTTATTTATGGAGTAAAAATAGCTTTCAAAAATGAATGCTAATTACTTTTTCAGACCCTCCCCCTCCAAAGAAAGGGCTAAGAGAAATCACTGTTAGCAGACATGTGCTGCAAGAAATGTTAAAGTTAGTTCTACATGCAAAAGCAAAATTATTCCAGCCAGACACGGGATTTTTAAGAAATCAGCAACGTTGGGAAACAGTCTGGCAGTTTCTTATAAAATTACACATACATTTATCATATGATCTAGCAATTTCATTCCTAAGCATTTGCCCAAGAGAAAATATATGTCCACATAAAAGCCTGTACACAAACGTTTATAGAGGCTTTAATCATAATTGCCATAAACCAGAGACAGCTGAAATGCTTACCAACTGGTGAGTTAATAAACAAATTGTGGTACAGCTGTACAATGGAATACTACTCAGCAATAAAAAAGAACTACTGACACATGCAAGAACATGGATGAATCGCTGATTATGGTAACGGAAAGAAACCAGACATACAAAACTATACTGAGGAACAAGAAATCATTGTTGCCAGTGGGTGGAGTGGGTAGAGTGGGTGGTAGAGGGCGAGGGAGGGAGACTGAACAGAGTCATAAGAGAACTTTTTGGGGTGATGGAAATATTCTGTATCTTGATTGTAGCAATGGTTATAAAGATTCTTCATAATAGAACTTACACCTATTAAGGGTAAATGTTACTTTCTGTAAATTATTACCTCATCATTCGAACTGAAAAAAACCCTTATAAACACCAAGTCAGTGTGATAATAGTTATTCAGATATAAAAATACTACTACTGTTTTTATTTTGTTAAAATAAAAACACACTAGTCACATTATATAAAATTTATTTCTCAAAAAAATGTTGTATCATCTGATAAGATAAATGTATTTTATTTAGAGCATATTAATGGAAGTCAGAGAAACATATTATCTAAGCTGTAGATTACCAGACTAGCATACTAAATAGTTGGATTTCAATCATTAAAGGTCAAATAAGTACAACTAAATTTCTATCTAGGGAAATGCTGATTAAAGGGCCAAGGAAGGTTAATGGCATTTGGGCACACTATCCTTTCTGTAAATGATTTAAAATCAGGTGAAGTCTGAAGTACTTAGAGACTAGCAGGGGTTCTGACCTTTACGATAAAAGAAATTCTCGGGTTATTGTCGGGCATGAGTGGAGACAGCACAGACTTGGTATGCATTTTAGAAACATGGCAATGTTTCTGGTGAAAAAATGAATTTATTGGAGTTCTTTTTAATTATTTTTAGTGCATTATAAAGTTTTAACCATATTTAGAGTGATAATCAAAAATGGACAAAGATGAAAATAACTTTTATAAAGTGATTTTTTGTAAAAATCAATTTATGTGAATTATTTCCATGCTTTTATCACTGTAATGGCATAATTAGGTTAAATATTCAGGTACTATTTAAAATACAAACACACACACATTTACATATTACATATATATTTAAAATAATCAGAGGTATTTCAAGTCCCTTTCCCTAATCTCTTTTTGAAGTATGCTGTTCATTATCTGAGTCTTTTGGTGGGGTATATATTCAACTGTATATTGTCTTCGTTATTTTTCACTCTCTTTATCTGATCTATTTTCTTTCCTTTTAAGGTTTAATTTTTACTTAAATATGCATATGAATGGATAACTGTTCTACATAAAGTTTAAATAATAACTAAACATCCATGTGCACAACACCAGCTCAAGAAAAGGGAAGATTATTTGAAAACTTCCTGCACCCCTCTGTTAGCATATCCTCCTCCTCTTCCCAGAAGGAACTACCAGTCTAAAAATGTGTTTTTCATTATCTTCTTTGATTTTAAAATTTTACCATGTCTGAATGGATCTCTCAATGTATAGTTAATCTTGCTTGCTATTGAACATTCTATAAAAGGTGCTTTCTCCACTCAACAGATTTCCTGATACTTCTCCATGTTGTCAGGTGTAACTGTGGTCCATTGTTTGCACTGCAGAACAGCTTAATATGTGAAGATACCACAATACCTTATCTATTTGTCATGTTTTCCTTCTGATAATTCCATCCTTTCTCATATTCCTAACTATGGTAGAATTTCAGAAATATTCTATATAATTCTTAAAGTATTAAAGAATTTAAGTGCTTACAAGAACAATTTTTCTTAACCACAGTCCCCTTCAAGTTGCATTTAATCCCACATCTGCTTAAACCAGTTGTACAATTACATAATTTAAATATATTCAAACCAATTCAATATGAATGAATTGGAAGGAAGTTTTTCCTCTGAAAACAAAGTTAATACTTTGGAAAGACAATAAAGGCAAGTAGCAAAGTCAAATTGTTAGTGAATAAGATGTGGAAAGACAATTGAAAAGAATAGGTTTTAAAATTTTCAGCCCTGTTTTCTTTGCAGGTGTTTTAAAAACTCATCACAGTTTAAGGAAACCAAAACAAAAGATTGTGATTGGTATAAGACTGTCAGAAAAGACACACTTAAACATCAAAAGACTAGTTAAAAATGTACATTCTATAGGGCTTCCCTGGTGGCGCAGTGGTTGAGAGTCCGCCTGCTGATGCAGGGGACAGGGGTTCGTGCCCCCGTCCAGGTAGATCCCACATGCCGCGGAGCGGCTGGGCCCGTGAGCCGTGGCCGCTGAGCCTGCGCGTCTGGAGCCTGTACTCCGCAACGGGAGAGGCCACAACAGTGAGAGGCCCGCATACCGCCAAAAAAAAAAAAAAAAAAAAAAAAAAAGTACATTCTATAAATGTACACTTATAGTCCTTAAAGCATTTTTAGTTTTATGATTAACAGATTTTTTCTTCCATATGGATCAATTATCATACCCAATCAGTTCAGTAAATTATTCTACTGGGGCTTCCCTGGTGGCACAGTGGTTGACAGTCCGCCTGCCAATGCAGGGGACACGGGTTCGTGCCCCGGTCCGGGAAGATCCCACATGCCACGGAGCGGCTGGGCCCGTGAGCCATAGCCGCTGAGCCTGTGCGTCTGGAGTCTGTGCTCCATAGCGGGAGAGGCCACAGCAGTGAGAGGCCTGAGTACAGCAAAAAATAAATAAATAAAAATAAATTATTCTACTGGATTATTTACTTCTACTTTTATTTCACAAAGTATTCAGGTAGTTTACAAGGAAATAAACCCTAGTAAGATAAATAAATTTAAAATAAGAAAATTGAAGCAATAGGTAAATAGAGTAGAAAAGAAAGATGCAGCCAAGTAATATTAAAATATGAATGTCAGCCCAGAGATGGAAACAGCCTAAGTGCCCATCATCGGATGAATGGATAAAGAAGATGTGGCACATATATACAATGGAATATTACTCAGCCATAAAAAGAAACGAAATTGAGCTATTTGTAATGAGGTGGATAGACCTAGAGTCTGTCATACAGAGTGAAGTAAGTCAGAGAAAGACAAATACCGTATGCTAACACATATGTATGGAATCTAAGAAAAAAATGTCATGAAGAACCTAGGGGTAAGACAGGAATAAAGACACAGACCTACTGGAGAACAGACTTGAGGATATGGGGAGGGGGAAGGGTGAGCTGTGACAAAGCGAGGGAGAGGCATGGACATATATACACTACCAAACGTAAAATAGATAGCTAGTGGGAAGCAGCCGCATAGCACAGGGAGATCAGCTCGGTGCTTTGTGACCGCCTGGAGGGGTGGGATAGGGAGGGTGGGAGGGAGGGAGACGCAAGAGGGAAGAGATATGGGAACATATGTATATGTATAACTGATTCACTTTGTTGTAAAGCAGAAACTAACACACCATTGTAAAGCAATTATACCCCAATAAAGATGTTAAAAAAAAAAATGAATGTCATGTTTCCGTTACACTTTGCTAGAGACAAATCTGTCTCTAAGTTTCCTAGGAATCAATATAACAAAGCAAACACAATCAGTTATGATATTCAAATTATCCAGGAGCTTAAAAACAAACTTGATACTTAGAAAAAAACATAATTATCTATAACACAGAAAAATTCTCTAGTAGATAATCAGACAGGTTATTTATAACATAATAACTGAAATTAGCAGCAAACCCTTATAGTAAAAACAGTTCAGAAGTCCCACAGGACTGTGTTTTGATGAAATATATAACATGAAACATATACATATATAAATGAATGTAAGATATGTTGATGTGTTAATATATTTTTAAATGAATGACATGATGTCAAAATACAGTTAAGTAAAAACAATTGTAAGGAGAGCAATTATTCTATGATCCAATTTCCCCATACTCTGACAATAATGCATTAATCCAGGATTAGACTTCAGAGTGATTTAAAGCAGTGGCTCTTAAAATGTTCTGGGGTAACACACCACTTCGAAACTGATGAGAATCTGACCAACTCCCCCAAACCTTAAATAGAATTTCTGGGAAATTTAAGTACTTCGCAAAATCTAACCATGAATGCCTTGAGTATATAACTCAAGGTTAAAAACTCTTGTAGTCATTGTGATTATAGGTCCTTCATACAGTACTTGAAAACCATTTTCTCTTAGCATTTTGAAAGGTGTTGAGCTTATTTAAGTGCATTCAAGATTACTCCTCTTGCCAAGTACCTGGAGTGAAGCTAATTTAAACTGTAAGTTAAATGTGGAACCATATGCTTTTAATGATCTATTGAGCTAAGGTAGGATTCACTTCCTTTTCTAAAAGCTGAGCTTAATAAAGACACAAGCCTCAGCACATCACTCCAGTTGGAAGCTGAGGGAGTACTTGTCAACAGAGCCAATATTTTTCTTGGAAAGCAATTTGGGTACACTCTCAATATGAGATAAACAACCAGAAATTCCATGCCATAAAGTATGACTGAAAAATTTTTAGCCTATAAAAATATGTAAGTACGTTATTAAATAAATCCAACTTAGTAAAGCATCCAGTAAAGTACACCCTGTTTTTAAGCAATGTATATTCTGAAATATGTAACAGACTGAATTACTGGTCTCAAGTCTTTATTCCTCTGTGGTAATAATACAACCACACCCTTGCCATTGCCTCACTGTAGGCAAAGTGCATATCCCTGCCCCATAACTTTGAGCTTAGTTACGTGACTTGCTTTAATGACAGTAGGTAAGCAGATACGACATGAGCAAAGGCTTTAAATGTGTGTAACTGGGCTTACTCTCCTGTGCTCCTGCCTTTTGCCAAAAGAATATACCTCAGTCAGCTACTGGCTCAAGAAAAAGTAGAAACAAATGGAGATCTGGACCCAAAAAACAGTCTGGAACCAAGCCCAAGCTCAGCCTTGATCAACTGAACCCCAACCCTGTATGTAAGTGAGAAATAAAGGTTCAGGTTTACATGAGTTTGGGGATGATTTCTTATGAAGCTTTACTGTGGCAATTACTGATAGACAGTAAATACAGGCTGTAAGATGTAAAATATAAATATCAATAACTGAATTGCTATATGGACTATTAACTATAAATCACTGGGGCCTTACATATTAAGAGAATTTTTTTTTCCCTTGAGGGAAGGTAATAACATACCAAAATAACAGTTCTCATCCACTTTGACTATTTTACTAACAGATATATTTCAGACTGTTTTTCCATCTATAAGATTATGTTCAAATAGCTCAGGTGTGTACCAAAAGCAGAGAGGCAAGTCCGGTTAAGTCCTGATGGGGATGAGTATTTTCAACCCTGAAATTATTTAGAATTGCTGGTGCACGGTGATAAAAAGAAGATCGAGGTGTAGTTGGTTTTCTTATTGTTTTTAAAATCTCTACATATAATATATCCCCTTATTGACTGCTCTTGAGACACACTGCTCCCTCTACCTTCTCAACCCCTCCCCACTCTGAGCCACTAAAACAACTCGTCATTATTAGGGCACCAAATTCCCAAAATGGACTTTTCAAAAATGACTTACACAAAATACCTAAGTTACATATATTAAGTGCAGGTAGTACCAGAAGTTCATTCAGTTACTTTATAAATATTAAAAGCTTTAAAAAAAGTTAATCACAATGAAAAAATTAAGGTCTTTGAATTATAACCAAATTGGCATCATAAAAAAATTATCTCAAATGTAAAATCATCCAACTAAGATGGTGCTTAAGTCACTCTATAAATATATTAAAATCATACAAACCATTTAGCTCCAAGTTCCATTTTCAATACATTCTACTAAATTTCTTTCTTCATTACTCTGTTTTTAAACATGTAGGATAACCATGTCAGCAACGCTGAGGGCCAGTGAAAAATGAGAGTACTAGCGCTCCTGGATTATCTTTTAGTCAAGTAATATATAGGTAACAAAGATTGTAAAAATAAGGCAAATCTCATTTTCAATTTTCTAAGTAATTCAGTAGGATAAAGTTTTTACTTTTTAAATTAAGTTTTATTTTTTAATCTTAACTTTTTCTTCCAGTTTTATTTATATAATTGACATATATAGCACTGTATAAGTTTAAGATGTACAACATAATGATTTGACTTATATACATCATGAAATAATTACATTAAGTTTAGTGAATATCCATCACCTCATATAGATTAAAAAAGAAGAGAAAAAATTTTTTTCCTTATGATGAGAACTCTTAGGATTTACTCATCTTAACAACTTTCATACACACATACAGCACTGTTAGTTATATTAATCATGTTGTACATTATAGCCCTACTTCTTATGTATCTTATAACTGGAATTTTGTACTTTTTGACCACCTTCATCCAAATCCCCCACCCCTGCCTCTGGTGACCACAAATCTGATCTCTTTCTCTATACGTTTGTTTGTTTTTTGAAGTATAATCGACTACAACTCTATGATAGCTCCTGGTACACAACGTAGTGATTTGATATTTCTATACATTGCAGAATGATCACCGTAAGTCTAGTTACCAAAGGTATTATATTATTATTGACTATATTCCTCATGTTGCACACTGCATTCCTGTGACTCATTTCTTTTGTAGCTGGAAATTTGTGCCTCAATTTTCCTCACCTATTTCACTCATCCCCACCATCCCCTTCCTTGTTTGTTGTATCTATGACTCTCTTTCTGTTTTGTTATGTTTGCTCATTTGTTTTTAGATTCCACATATAAGTGAAATTATACAGTATTTGTCTTTCTCACCCTCTAGGTCCATTCATGTTGTCACAAACGGCAAGATTTCATTCTTTTTTATGGCTGAGTAATATTCCATTGTATATAGTTTTTTTAACTACTCAAAAGAAGCTATAATAATTAAATAAAAATTTTATTGATAATCTAAAAAACCCTCTCATTTCTTGATTTTTTACACGACAGTAAATAAAAAGGACATTGTTGAACAGTATAGTGTGTGAATAATCTTTTGAAATTCTGAAACTATAGTCTGTCCAACTTCAGAATATTCAGAACTATCTTAATTGGAAGCTGCAACTAAGATGAAATTCTTTAACATTAGAGAAATACATACCCTATCTTGTGTATAAAATATAATATGTATGTAATGTTACACGTAATATATAATGATATATTTACTCTATCTTCTATATATTACCGTTGGCTTTGTTTTTATGCAATTAACAAATCCCAAGTCATTGGTATAAAAGCATAAAATAACTAGTAAAAGAATTAGTCAAAAATGAATGTTCCCATAATATCTTAAAACTTTTACTTAGCAAAATTTACTTATATTTAATATCAAAAGTTTACATAC
Organism: Orcinus orca; assembly: GCF_937001465.1. Lineage (NCBI taxonomy): Eukaryota > Metazoa > Chordata > Mammalia > Artiodactyla > Delphinidae > Orcinus > Orcinus orca. The sequence goes on along the minus strand of NC_064572.1, from coordinate 74,316,248 downwards.
CTGACCTTCCAAAAACTATATCCCAAGGAGAGCTAATGGGCTGTTCTTCTCCTTTAGCTCCACCTTCTTTATCTGTACCTTGAATTCCAATGCCAGCTGCAGTGCTCACCATCTCAGCTTCTAGGTCAATCTATAGACATTAATACAGGTTTTATGCAATGCATCTATTTCCCGTAGAACATACAGAAAACATGTACTTTATTTACAGTATGTGTGAACTTATTATATGTTAATTAATAAAACTGAGTGGTTTTTAGTGTGTAAAAAAAAACCATGTGCAACACACTTAAAAAAAAAAAGCTTAAAGAAAAAGGCTAATCAAGTACATGGTGACCTGGTTATTGAAATGCATAAAACTCAGTCCTTTTCATTTCTCCATCCGTCCATTCCCCCACTTTCCTCTTACTCCCCTCCCTCATCATGCCTCTACCAGAACTGCTGTTGATCTCATCTCAACTATAAAATATTTTAAAAGGTGAAATTTGAAAATTTAAAGCAGAATCAAGGAAAACACTTGCTTCTTAAATTAAGTGTATGTATTTCAATTATGCTTGGCTAGTAACTGACACATATGGAGCTTAATATGTGGTAAGAACTAATCCAAGTATCAACCATCCATCCATCCATCCACTCATCTTAATAACCCTATGACTGTGATTTTGATTACTTTAGAGGAAACTGAGGCACAGATCATTCAGTAAGAGCCCAAGATTTTACAGCTAGTAAGTCAAGGATCTTGGATTTGAACCAGTTCTAGCTCTACTATGTTATATAGCCTCTGCTTCATAAACCAAAAAATCAATGCATTCTACTGAAAAAAGATGCTCTGGTTTCATCTCCTGAGACACTTTCAACATTTTATCATGAAAATTTTCAAACACAGAGAAAGCTGAAAGAATACTGCACCAAACATCCATATATCAACAGTTCACTGACTTGCTTTACCACATATCTCATCCAGCTATCAATCCTTCAATTCATTTACATTTTCCGATGCATTTCAAAGTAAATCATAAACATTAGTACACTGTCCCTAAATATTTCAGTAGGCTTGTCATTAACTAGAGTTCCATATTTGTTCAGATCTCCTTTTTCCTTTTTTGAGGCAAAACTTACAACGAAATGCACAAATCTTAAGTGTATCACCTGATAAATTCTCAAAGATGCATAAACCTGTGTGGCCCCAACTTATATACAGAACGTTACCTTCACTCCAGAAAGTTCCCTCATACCTCCTTCCAGTCATTCTTGAACCCAGTGGCAAACAGTGTTAATTTTTTATTTCCATCACAGATTAGTTGTAACTCTTCTAGGATCTCAGATACATGGAGTCATACAGTAATGAACTCTTTTGTGTGAGGCTGCTTTCATTTAACATGTTTGAGATTTATTCATGTTCCTTTTTATTGCTGAGCAGTATTCCATATAAGGAATACATCACAGTTCATTTATATATTTTCTTACTCACAGACAGCTGGGCTATTTCCAGTTTGGGGGCCTTCAAATAGAGTTGCTATTAATATTCTTGTATAAGCCTTTTTGTGGACATGCTTTCACTTCTCTTGGGTATACACAGAGGACTCTAACTGCTATGTTATAGGGAAAGTATATGATTAGTTTGATTAAAAAACTCCCAAAAGGTTTTCTCCAGTGCTCTATCATTTTCTATTCCCACCAATGATGTATGAGAGTTCAAACTGCTCCACATCCTTGCCAACCTATGGTATTGTCAGTCTTTTTAATTTTAACCATTATACTGGATATACAGTGAGTGGTATTTCATTGTGGTTTGAACGTACATTTCCTTCTCAGCTCATGATGTTGATCACTTTTCTATGTGCTTGTGGTCATTCTTATATCTTCTTTTGAAAAATATTCAAATCTTTGGCTCATTTTTCATTGGTCTGCCTTCTCATTTTTCAGTTGTAGAAGCCTTTATATTTCATGGATACTAATCCCCTACATAGATGCGTTTTTGTGAATTTTTGTGACTATTTTCTGACAGCCTGTGGCTTTTCACTTTAACAGTGAAGTTTAATAGAAGTTTTACATTTAGATAAATTTGAATTTATAGTTTTTTTTCTTTTATGATTATTGTTTCTGTGTCCTGTCTTTGAGAAACCTTTGCCTACATGCAAGTCACAAGGATATTCTCATGTTTTCTTGTAAAAGCTTCATAGTTTTAGCATTTACATTTAGGTCTGTGATGCATCTTGAATTGATGTTTGTATATGGTGTGTGAAGTAGGTGTCATATTTATTTTTTCCCCATGTTGGTATTTAGTTGTTCAAGCACAATGTGCAGAAATGACTTTCCTTTCTCCCGATTTCACGCTTTTTAGAAAATCAAGTGACATGTATACACTGATGTGTATACAACTGATGACTGATAAGAACCTGCAGTACAAAAAAACAAACAAACAAAAAAACAACTAATACTAAACTTTCTTTGGGTTATTTGTATGGAAATATGTTAATATAAATGTTTCAGACATTACATGAAATTTCTAAAAATCTTATATGTTCTGGTATAATGTTATAATTCATAATTCTAGTTATTACTTTAAAATGTATATCTCAGAAATAACTAAATTTCCTTGTCAATTGCATTATTATCAACTTTAACCGTGGTCATTTTTAAGTCTTTTGTCATTTACAGACAGTTCTGGGTGTACTCTGATGCTTTTGCAAAAATGTTCCTATAAAAGGGTTTCATCTTCAAGGAATTCATGGAAAAGACTCTGACAAGTACAGGTTTTTGGTAACTATACTGCTGAACTGAATGAATAAGCATTTTCAGAACTCTAATGGAAAACTGATGAATTCATAAAAGTGCTAACAAAAGATCAAGATGAAAAAAAATTAATTACATGGGACTGAGTGAACTGATGAGGAAGATTATAATTTTTGTGACTTTCTGTTTGAATAAAAAGAAGAAAAAAATCCCACAAGGACTCAGAAGCAAAAAATATACCAATCAATTTTCACTGGAAAGTAAACGAGCCGTTACAGTGGAGAATTACTGGACTGAATGTCAATATTATGACATGGTATGAGTGTGTTTCGTGTTTGGTAATTGCAATCATTGTTGCTTTTGTTGCGGTCATCCATTTACAATGCTTGGTGTCAGTTTATCTCTTGTAAAAATAAAATACAGTGTGTGTGTGTGTGTGTGTGTGTGTGTGTGTGGAAAAAAAGGAGTTTTCAGTTAACTAACTGATAGTCATGCTCTATAGAAACAGTATTTTAGAAGCAATATTCTGATTACCACTTATCCAGGTGATTGATTAACATATACCTCAAGGAAAAGAAATCCTAGTATGGAGTTCTCTTTCAGTAAGTGCACATTTCTTAAGATGACTCCCATGAATACCGACACCCATAGACTGAAATTCATTTTTTTTCACTTTTCTCCCAAACCCACATCACCAAAATTCCAAGCTATTACCTTAGAGCTTCTTGTAAAAAAAAAAAAAAAAAGAAAGAAAATCAAGTAACTGCACAGGTGTAAGGTTACTTCTAGGTGCTGCATTCTTTTTTACTGATCTATATATCTATCCTTATGAAAGTATGACATTGTCTTGATTATACATAGTACAGCATGAGTATATAGCATAGCATTATAGCAAATCTTCAAATCAGGTAGTGTAAATCTTTCAACTTTGTTCTTCTTCAATATTTAGATATAATAATCCTTTGCTTGCATTTCCACATAAATTTTGGAACCCATTTGTTAATATCTACCAAAAAAGCCTGATGGCGTTTTAATTGGGACGGCACTGAATCTATACATCAATTTAGAGCAAACTGAGTTTTGAGTTTTTCAATCCAATATTAATTTTTGTCAGCAATTTTTATAGTTTGAAGTATATAGTTTGAAGTTCAAACTGCTCCACATCCTTGCCAACCTATGGTATTGTCAGTCTTTTTAATTTTAACCATTATACTGGATATACAGTGGGCTTGTATATATTTCTAAAAACTTATTCTAAGTATTTTATTTTGGTTGCTAAGTAAATAGAATTTAAAAATTCCATTTCCAGTTGACTATTACTAGTATATAATAAATATAAAACAAATAAAAATAAAATAAATAAAATAAAAATACAGTTGATATTTATATACTGATTTTGTATTTTGCAACCTTTCTAAATTCACTTATTAGTTCAAGTAACTGTATAGATTTCTTAGAATTTTCTATGTACATGTCATGTCACTGACAAATAGAGTTATTCTTCTTTCTTCTCATCCTCTATATCTTTTATTTCTCTTTCTTGCCTTATTATAATGGCTAGTACTTCCAGTACAATGTTTAATAGGCATGGTAAGAGTGGGGATCCCTGCCTTGTTCCCCCTCTTGAAGGGAAAGTATTCAATACTTTGCATTAAGTGTAGCTGTAGGCTTTTTGCAGATGGCCTGATTTTATCATATTGAGGACATTCATTTCCATTTGAAGTTCACTAATTTTAACATGATTAGGTATTAAATGTTTTCCAATGTTTTCCTGAATCTAGTGAAGCATCATCTTTTATTCTGTTACTATGGTGAATTACATTTATCACCAGATTTATTCTGGTGAAATCCTCTTGCATTATTTTTAGTAGCTGCTCTATAATATCCTGAAATTGTAAAGAATATTCATCAGTGTAACTTTATTTATATTTTTACTCAACTCAAAATCTGCAAAATATAATCTGCAAAAATACCATAGGCAGCTACAGATGGGCCCTTGAAATAGATCTTGATTTAAGAAATGTATCACAGAAACTGATAGGAGAGTTTAAAAAATCCTCTTGGAAGAAGCCCTGGGCCCAGGTAATGTTACAAGGGAGTTTTAATAAATATTCAAAACCATTAATTCCTATGTTAGACAAATTATTCCAAAAAACAGAAAAAGAATGAAAACCAGCTCATTTGATGAGGTTAGTGTGACCTTGATTCCAAAATCTGGTGAGAACAGTACAAGAAAATATAGAGCCATTTAATTTTAAAATATTAAATATAATTTTGGATAATCAAATCCAATTTGACTTTTTAAAAAAATTCATGATTAGGTAAGGTTTATCACAGGATTAAAAAGATGGTTCAACATCAAAAATATCTATTAATGTAATTCATCACATCAGAATACTAAGGGCAAAAAACTATACAATTATTTCCATAAATGTAGAAAATGCATTTAATAAAATCATATAATAATTCTTAGTAACAAGGAATAAAGTTTCTTAACTTCATAAATATTTTATTTCCCAAAGCTATGGAAAATATTAAACTTGTGGAGAAAGTTTACAAGAGTTCCATTTAAGACTACGAGCATGACAAGACACCCACTATGGCTGTAATGCTTAAAAGCAATATAATAAAAGGAAATGGGAAGTATAAAAATAAGAAGGGAAAAGATAAAACTGTCATTTGTTCCTTCAAAAAATATAATTTAGTTACATGAGAAAGAAACAGAAGTTTTTGCAGAAATGGATAAGTTGATCCTAAAATTCATATGGAATTGCAAGGGATTCAGAACAGTCAAAACAATGTTGAAAAAGAAATAAGTAGGAGGATTCATACTTTCTGATTTCACAACTTATTAAAAGTTATAGCAATCAAAACAGTGTGGTACTGGCATAAGGACAGATACATAGATCAATGGAATAGACTTGAAAGTCCAGAAATAAACCCATGCATGTATGAATAATTTTCAAAAGGTTGCCAAGACTATTCAATGGTGAAATAATAGTCTCTTCCATAAATGGTTCTGGGATAACTGGATCCACATGTAAAAGAATGAAGTTGGACCCCTACTTCATACCATATGCAAAAATCAACTAAAAATGGATCTAAGAGCTAACTGTGAGAGCCATAACTATAAAAATCTTACAAGAAAACATAGGAATAAATCTTCGTGACCTTGGATTTGGCAGTGGATTCTTACAAGACACAAAAAATATAAGCAATGAAAGAAATAAATAGATAAATTGGGAATCATCAAAATATAAAACTTCTGTACATCAAAAGACATGATTAAGAAAGTGAAAGGAGGAAGAGGGAGGAACCAAGATGGCAGAGTAGAAGGACGTGCTCTCACTCCCTCATGGGAGAACGCCAGAATCACAACTAGCTGCTGGACAATCATCGACAGGAGGACACTGGAACTCACCAGAATAGATACCCCACATCCAAAGACAAAGAAGAGGCCACAATGAGATGGTAGGAGGGGCACAATCACAGTAAAATCAAATCCCATAACTTCTGGGTGGGTGACTCACAGACTGGAGAACACTTATAACACAGAAGTCCACCCACTGGAGTGAAGGTTCCGAGCCCCAAGTCAGGCTTCCCAACCTGGGCGTCCGGCAACAGGAGGAGGAATTCCTAGAGAATCAGACGTTGAAGCCTTGTGGGAATTGATTGCAGGACTTCGACAGGACGGGGGGAAACAGAGATTCCACTCTTGGAGGGCACACACAAAGCAGTGTGTGCATCGGGACCCAGGTGAAGGAGCAGTGACCCCAGGGGAAACTGAACCAGACCTACTTGCTACTGTTGCAGGGTCTCCTGCAGAGGCAGTGGGGGGTGGGGGGAGCTGTGGCTCACCGTGGGGACGGGGACGCTGGCAGTGGAGGTTCTGGGAAGTACTCCTTAGCGAGAGCCCTCCCAGAGTGTCATTAGCCCCACCAAAGAGCCCAGGTAGGCTCCAGTGTCGGGCTGCCTCAGGCAAAACAATCAACAGGTAGGGAACCCAGCCCCACCCATCAGCAGACAAGCGGATTAAAGTTTTACTGAGCTCTGCCCACCAGAGCAACAGTCAGCTCTACCCACCACCAGTCCCTCCCATCAGGAAACTTACACAAGCCTCTTAGGTAGCCTCATACACCAGAGGGCAGAGAGCAGAAGCAATAAGAACTACAATCCTGGAGCCTGTGGAACAAAAACCACATTCACAGAAAGACAGACAAGATGAAAAGGTAGAGGGCTATGTACCAGATGAAGGAACAAGATAAAACCCCAGAACAACAACTAAATGAAGTGGAGATAGGCAACCTTCCAGAAAAAGAATTCAGAATAATGATAGTGAAGATGATCCAGGACCTTGGAAAAAGAATGGAGGCAAACATTGAGAAGATGCAAGAAATGTTTAACAAAGACCTAGAAGAATTAAAGAACAAACAAACAGAGATGAACAATACAATAACTGAAATGAAAACTACACTAGAAGGAATCAATAACAGAATAACTGAGGCAGAAGAACGGATAAGTGACCTGGAAGACAGAATGGTGGAATTCACTGCTGTAGAACAGAATAAAGAAAAAAGAATGAAAAGAAATGAAGACAACCTAAGAGACTTCTGGGACAATCTTAAATGCAACAACATTCGCATTATAGGGGTCCCAGTAGGAGAAGAGAGACAAAGGACCCGAGAAAATATCTGAAGAGGTTATAGTCGAAAACTTCCCTAACATGGGAAAGGAAATAGCCACCCAAGTCCAGGAAGCGCAGACAGTCCCAGGCAGGATAAACCCAAGGAGAAACATGCCGAGACACACAGTAATCAAATTAGCAAAAATTAAAACAAAGAAAAATTACTGAAAGCAGCAAGGGAAAAATGAAAAATAACATACAAGGGAACTCCCATAAGGTTAACAGCTGATTTCTCAGCAGAAACTCTACAAGCCAGAAGGGAGTGGCATGATATACTTACAGTGATGAAAGGGAAGAACCTACGGCCAAGATTACTCTACCCAGCAAGGATCTCATTCAGATTCGATGGAGAAATCAAAAGCTTTACAGACAAGCAAAAGCTAAGAGAATTCAGCACCACCAAACCAACTCTACAACAAATGCTAAAGGAACTTCTCTAAGTGGGAAACACAAGAGAAAAAAAGGACCTACAAAAACAAACCCAAAACAATTAAGAAAATGGTCATAGGAACATACATATCGATAATTACCTTAAACGTGAATGGATTAAATGCTCCAACCAAAAGACACAGGCTTGCTGAATGGATACAAAAACAAGAACCATACATATGCTGTTTACAAGAGACCCACTTCAGACCTAGGGACACATACAGACTGAAAGTGAGGGGATGGAAAAAGATATTCCATGCAAATGGAAATCAAAAGAAAGCTGGAGTAGCTATACTCATACCACATAAAATAGACTTTAAAATAGAGAATGTTACAAGAGACAAGGAAGGACACTACATAATGATCAAGGGATCAATCCAAGAAGAAGATATAACAATTGTAAATATTTATGCACCCAACATAGGAGCACCTCAATACATAAGGCAACTGCTAACAGCTATAAAAGAGGAAATTGACAGTAACACAATAGTAGTGGGGGACTTTAACACCCCAGTTAAACCAATGGACAGATCATCCAAAATGAAAATAAATAAGGAAACAGAAGCTTTAAATGACACAATAGACCAGACAGATTTAATTAATATTTATAGGACATTTCATCCAAAAACAGCAGATTACACTTTCTTCTCAAGTGCGCATGGAACATTCTCCAGGATAGATCATATCTTGGGTCACAAATCAAGCCTCAGTAAATTTAGGAAAATTGAAATCATATCAAGCATCTTTTCTGACCCAAACACTATGAGATGAGAAATGAATTACAGGGAAAAAAAACGTAAAAAACACAAACACATGGAGGCTAAACAATACGTTACTAAACAACCAAGAGATCACTGAAGAAATCAAACAGGAAATCAAAAAATACCTAGAGACAAATGACAATGAAAACACGACAATTGAAAACCTATGGGATGCAGCAAAAGCAGTTCTAAGAGGGAAGTTTATAGCTATAAAGCCTACCTCAAGAAACAAGAAAAATCTCAAGTAAACAGTCTAACCTTACACCTAAAGGAGCTAGAGAAAGAACAAACAAAACCCAAAGTTAGCAGAAGGAAAGAAGTCATAAAGATCAGAGCAGAAATAAATGAAATAGAAACAAAGAAAACAATAGCAAAGATCAATAAAACTAAAAGCTGGTTCTTTGAGAAGATAAACAAAATTGATAAACCATTAGCCAGACTAATCAAGAAAAAGACGGAGAGGACTCAAAACAATAAAACTAGAAATGAAAAAGGAGAAGTTACAACAGACACCACAGAAATACAAAGCATCCTAAGAGACTACTACAAGGAACTCTATGCCAATAAAATGGACAACCTGGAAGAAATGGACAAATTCTTAGAAATACACAACCTGCCAAGACTGAATCAGGAAGAAATAGAAAATATGAACAGACCAATCACAAGAACTGAAATTGAAACTGTGATTAAACATCTTCCAACAAACAAAAGCCCAGGACCAGATGGCTTCACAGGCGAATTCTATCAAACATTTAGAGAAGAGCTATCACCTATCCTTCTCAAACTCTTCCAAAATATAGCAGAGGGAGGAACACTCCCCAACTCATTCTACGAGGCCACCATCACCCTGATACCAAAACCAGACAAGGATGTCACAAAGAAAGAAAACTATAGGCCAATATCACTGATGAATATAGATGCAAAAATCCTCAACAAAATACTAGCAAACAGAATCCAACAGCGCATTAAAAGGATCATACACCATTATTAAGTGGGGTTTATTCCAGGAATGCAAGGATTCTTCAACATATGCAAATAAATCAATGTGATACACCACATTAAAAAACTGAAGGAGAAAAACCATATGGTCACCTCAATAGATGCAGAGAAAGCTTCCGACAAAATTCAACACCCATTTATGATAAAAGCCCTCCAGAAAGTAGGCATAGAGGGAACTTACCTCAACATAATAAAGGCCATATATGACAAACCCACAGCCAACATCGTCCTCAATGGTGAAAAACTGAAAGCATTTCCACTAAGATCAGGAACAAGACAAGGTTGCCCACTCTCACCACTACTATTCAACATAGTTTTGGAAGTTTTAGACACAGCAATCAGAGAAGAAAAGGAAATAAAAGGAATCCAAATCAGAAAAGAAGAAGTAAAGCTGTCACTGTTTTCAGATGACATAATACTATACATAGAGAATCCTAAAGACACTACCAGAAAACTACTAGAGCTAATCAATGAATTTGGTAAAGTAGCAGGATACAAAATTAATGCACAAAAATCTCTGGCATTCCTATATACTAATGATGAAATATCTGAGAGTGAAATCAAGAAAACACTCCCATTTACCACTGCAACAAAAAGAATAAATTATCTAGGAATAAACCTACCTAAGGAGACAAAAGACCTCTATGCAGAAAATTATAAGACACTGATGAAAGAAATTAAAGATGATGCAAATAGATGGAGAGATATACCATATTCTTGGATTGGAAGAATCAACATTGTGAAAATGACTCTACTACCCAAAGCAATCTACAGATTCAATGCAATCCCTATCAATCTACCACTGGCATTTTTCACAGAACTAGAACAAAAAATCTTAAAATTTGTATGGAGATACAAAAGACCCCGAATAGTCAAAGCAACCTTGAGAACGAAAAACGGAGCTGGAGGAATAAGGCTCCCTGACTTCAGACTATACTACAAAGCTACAGTAATCAAGACAGTATGGTACTGGCACAAAAATAGAAATATAGATCAATGGAACAGGATAGAAAGCCCAGAGATAAACCCACGCACATATGGTCACCTTATCTTCGACAAAGGAGGCAGGAATGTACAGTGGAGAAAGGACAGCCTCTTCAATAAGTGGTGCTGGGAAAACTGGACAGGTACATGTAAAACTATGAGATTAGAACACTCCCTAACACCATACACAAAAATAAGCTCAAAATGGATTAAAGTCCTAAATGTAAGGCCAGACACTATCAAACTCTTAGAGGAAAACATAGGCAGAACATTCTATGACATAAATCACAGCAAGATCGTTTTTTGACCCACCTCCTAGAGAAATGGAAATAAAAACAAAAATAAACAAAGGGACCTAATGAAACTTCAAAGCTTTTGCACAGCAAAGGAAACCATAAACAAGACCAAAAGACAACCCTCAGAATGGGAGAAAACATTTGCAAATGAAGCAACTGACAAAGGATTAATCTCCAAAATTTACAAACAGCTCATGCAGCTCAATATCAAAAAAACAAACAACCCAATCCAAAAATGGGCAGAAGACCCAAATAGACATTTCTCCAAAGAAGATATACAGAGTGCCAACAAATACATGAAAGAATGCTCAACATCATTAATCATTAGAGAAATACAAATCAAAACTACAATGAGATATCATCTCACACCGGTCAGAATGGCCATCATCAAAAAATCTGGAAACAATAAATGCTGGAGAAGGTGTGGAGAAAAGGGAACCCTCTTGCACTGCTGGTGGGAATGTGAATTGGTACAGCCACTATGGAGAACAGTATGGAGGTTCTTTAAAAAACTACAAATAGAACTACCATGTAACCCAGCAATCCTACTACTGGGCATATACCCTGACAAAACCATAATTCAAAAATAGTCATGTACCAAAATGTTCACTGCAGCTCTATTTACAATAGCCAGGAGATGGAAACAACCTAAGTGTCCATCATCCAATGAATGGATAAAGAAGATGTGGCACATATATACAATGGAATATTACTCAGCCATAAAAAGAAACGAAATTGAGTTATTTGTAATGAGGTGGATGGACCTAGAGTCTGTCATACAGAGTGAAGTAAGTCAGAAAGAGAAAGACAAATACCGTATGGTAACACATATATATATGGAATCTTAAAAAAAAAAATGTCATGAAGAACATGGGGGTAAGACGGGAATAAAGACACAGACCTACTAGAGAATGGACTTGAGGATATGGGGAGGGGGAGGGGGAGCTGTGACAAAGTGAGAGAGTGGCATGGACATATATACACTACCAAACGTAAAATAGATAGCTAGTGGGAAGCAGCTGCATAGCACAGGGAGATCAACTTGGTGCTTTGTGGCCACCTAGAGGGGTGGGATAGGGAGGGTGGGAGGGAGGGAGACGCAAGAGGGAAGAGATATGGGAACATATGTATAACTGATTCACTTTGTTATAAAGCAGAAACTAACACACCATTGTAAAGCAATTATACTCCAATAAAGATGTTAAAAAAAAAGCAATTGACTTTTGTATATATATATAAAAAAAGACAACTCACAGAATGTGGGAAAGTATTGAAAATCATATATCTGATAAGGAATTTGCATCTAGAATATATAAAGAACTCTTACAACTCAATAATAAAAAACACAAAAACCCAATAAAAAATTGTCAATGAATCTGAATAGACACTTCTCAAAAGATGATAAACAAATGGTCCATATACGTAGGAAAAGATGCTCAACATCATTCCTCATTAGAGAAACACATATTACAAACCACAATGATAGGCCACTTCATATCTAGTAGAATGCCTAGAAGTTTAAAAATGGAAAATGAAAAAAAAAAAAAAAAAGAAAATGGAAAATGATAAGTAATGGTGAAGATATGGAGAAATTGGAACCCACATATATTGCAGGTAGATATGTAAAATGATGCAACCACTGTGGTTTAGCACGTTCTCAAAAAGTTAAACACAAAATATAAAACATATGAATCAACACTTCCAGTATTTACAGACTTACCCATGAGAAATAAAAATGTATGTCCACACAAAACTTATATGTGAATTATTTATAAATAGCCCAAAACTGGAAAACACCTTAAATGCCCACCAACTGTTAAACAGATAAAATGTGGTTTATACATGCAACAGAATGCTATCCAGCAATACAAAGGAATTAATTACTGACATGTTACATCATCAATGAACCTCAAAAACATTACACAGAATAAAAGAAGCCAGACACATAAGACCATACACTGTATGATTCTGTTTATATGAAATGTTCAAAGAGGCAAATTTACAGAGACAAAAAGTAGATTAGGGCTGGGGGTGGGAATGGGGATTAACTGTAATTGGGCATGAGGGTTCTTACTAGGAGGATGAAAATGTTCTAAAAATGATTTATGGTGATGGTTACACAACTTGTTAAATTTACTAAAAATTCCTGAATTATATTCATGAAATGGGTGACCTTTGTACTATGTAAAATGTATCACAATAAAGTTGTTATAAACACACACACACCAAAAAAAAAAAAAAACCACACACAAAATACTACATGTTTTACAAGATCACAGATAAATAAGAAAATGTGAATCAAACATATCAGAAAGGCTGCCTATAGGAGTACTTATGTACAGGGAATGGCAGGGGAAATGGGAATGGAGATGAAGAGGAATTTACAAATTAATAAATAAGTTATTCTAACAAGAGACAGGTCGGCATGGAACGATGATGTTCATGAGCTGTGAATGTAGGAGTATGATCAACCCTCTGCAAATGAGATCTTAAACAAATGTAAAATACAATAAATACATTTATACTTTTAAAATTTTGTTTTTTTTAAAACAAAAGGAAGAAATCATAATTCTCTCATTTCCATTTTTGCAGACACTAAACTAAGTCATAAAAATGACCTCGAGTAACCTATATTTATCATGATTATGCTACTTAAAAAGTATTTGAAATGCAGTCAATACTCCAAAACCCACTAAGTCCTAAAGCAAGAGAAATAACATAAAATCAAAAAAGGACAAGTACTCCCTGTATGTTGTGGGCTACATATATTACTACTTTAATATCCTGTTAGATATCTATGACACTATGATGAATTTTAGAAGCATAGAACCCCCAAAAGATAATGATAAGGAAATACTGACCTCTAAGGAGTTATAACATAAAAGCACTCTTCCCAGAGTATACAACATTAAGCTATTAGTCCTATGAAAAGTTCTGCCTAAAAAGGGCTCCTTGGTCAAATAAGTTTAGAAATACCACACACATATCCCCCCACTAGTGTATTCACAATATATTAGCATATTAAAATATATTAGCAAGACTTTCAAAAAATAAGTCTGCTTTAAGGGCTTCCCTGGTGGTGCAGTGGTTGAGAGTCCGCCTGCCGACGCAGGGGACGCGGGTCTGTGCCCCAGTCTGGGAAGATCCCACATGCCGCGGAGCGGCTGGGCCCGTGAGCCATGGCCGCTGAGCCTGTGCATCCGGAGCCTGTGCTCCACAACGGGAGAGGCCACAACAGTGAGAGGCCCACGTACCGCAAAAAAAAAAAAAAAAAAGTCTGCTTTAATTTATAAATCCACAAAATCCTTTTTTCATGTAACATCTTTTCATATTAAGAGGAATTCACGCTTTAGAAAATGCTTCATTCAACAGATGTTATTTGCTTATAAATTAATTCAACAAATATCTAATAAACACCTACTGTGGGCCAGGCACTGTTTTAGGTGCTTAGGATTTCAGTAGTAAAGAAAACAAATGTCATGCCCTCATGGAGATTTACATTACAGTGGTTATTATTAAATGTTCTACATATGTTTTTTCCTATTATATATATATTAGTTGATAATTTTTATAATATAAATGGGCAAAAATATCAAGAGAGAGAAATAGCAAGAAAAGCAAGGAAGTACCTAAATGTACTTAGGTACAATATGTAGTACATATATGTTCAGACAGAACTTACTTATTTTCCAAACAGAAATAACAACTTAAAGACCAACAGATTACAGTCAGAATACTCATCAATAAGAAATGTTTAAAATAACTAGGTAATACTATGCAGTCATAGTCATATGACTAACATGGAAAAAAAAGTTAAAAAAAGAATGTAGGAATTATGTATGTACATTATGATTCCATTTGTTTAAAGAAGAAGATTCTCTAGAGACAGTCCTTTCAATATAAAATTATTCGTACATGGGTAGAAAATTTCTGAAGACACAAATTTTAACAATGGTTGGTTACCCCTGGAGAGCCTGAATAGATGATTAGGAGACCTTTTTTACCTTTACATATTAATTCATTTTTTTAAAAACAAGATCATATATTACTTTTATAATGAGATAAAATAAATTTTAAGACTAACTGACAGATAAGTATTCCCAGACAAAGCATAAGAGCTGAAGGGATGCAGGAGTGGTATGTTTTTTTTTTTCTAAGTTTGAGAAAATTTAACTGAAAAAGGACAAAGCATCTCTTTATAAATAGTAGTTAGGAAAATACCTCAAAATGAGGAGCTTTTGGGTGATTACGCACATGACTTTAAAATAAAGGATTAAGAAAACGATTTGATGTGTTTTGTCTAAGAATAAAGTTAAGCAAGTAACCTCTGAACAAAGCTGAATGAGGATGATCTGAAGTATTTAAGCAACACCCTCTCACTTCAAATATTTATGTAGCAAGTAAATATAAGTTTTTCTGATTAGAAGGATTAAAACTTTATTTAAAATGGAAAATTACCTTTCTTATAAGGTGGTTTTCTGTATCTGCCACATATATGATATTATCCATTATGGCTACACCTTGTGGTGAGTTAAAAGTTGACTCTGAAAACATTCCATCTTTTCTTCCAGGGTTGGGTCCTACAAGACAAGATAGCTGTAAGACAAAATTTTTCCACTTAAAGTTATCTCAAATTAACACCGAAAAAATAAAATTTGTATTTAAAGCTGGGATTTTAATATAAATAACTTGATACTTCTACCTAAAAACTAAACTGTATCCCAAGATACCTATTTTTCTCAAGTAAGTTTTGCTAATGACAGGGCTTACTAGATAATGGTTACTAGTACACTTTAGTAGTAGATAGCAGAAGAAATTACTTTAAAAAGCATCTGAATTACCTATTATCTAGACTAGAAAGAATTAAAAAATAACTTACATCTTTTACAATCTAGATGAATGATTTTTAACAATTTTGGAAGATAAACTCCTTTGCTTACAACTGAAAATTACGAACCCTTTCCTTACAAAAATACACATGCCCATAAAATGTCACAGGAATTTCAAGGGGTTCCTAAATCATGAGGATCATTCAAGCATTTCTTAATAGTCCATGAATCCCAAGTTAACAGACTTCGTTTAAACCCTAGCTCTTCCTAGCTGATGATCTGGGCAAGTTCTGTGTGTCTCAGTTTCTCTTTTGTAAAATGGAATTAATAATATACCTAACTCATAGCACTGTGAGGACTAAATAAATTAATACTGGTAAAGTGCTTAGAATAATGCCAGGCATATTTTTGTTTGCTATTATTACTATTATTAATAATACTATTTATTACTGTTGGTGATGAGAGTTCCCTGGGGAAAAAAAAGGGAGAGTACTGTGATCACTTCAGATTGGAAAATACTGTATACTATAACCTCCTCTCATATATTCATGAGATACATTAGGCAGAGTAAAAGATCTGAGTACAGTGACACCACCACCACCAAAAATCTTTTAAAGCACATCTGACCAGTATTTCCTGAGTGTATCTGACCACGGAATTCTTTTATAAAATTGTAGAATAACTATAAATTTATCACAAGATAACAATATTCCTAGAAACATATTTGGAAAAGGTAGCTTGCTGATAGTTCCTCTGTTTAACAAAGGAGAATATCCATCTAAACTAGAAAATTTTAGAAATCTATTAAAAACTTTTAACCATTTAAATGTAATTTGCTATAACAGATGCTTTTTGAGTAACAACTGTCATAACTTCCTGTTATTAACCAAAATACCAAGTTGCCCAAGCAAAATAAACAATATAGAACACACACATACTCTAACAGAAACAACAAATAAGAAACAAATGAATTCAAGAGCTAAGGGAATGATACCTTGGCATACTAAGAATAGCCTCAAGACTTAGGAAACAATTAGTTTATTTTTTAGTTTATTTATTAGTTTATTTGCATCAGGAATGTTGATATCCCTACTTTATGTACTAACACTGCATGTGTGACCAAAGTAGGATTGCAAAGAGATGCATTACTTTTCTCTTTGACTAATTATGTTGTCAGATGTCAGTTCAGCCTGGTAAGCAGGATTAATAATGTACTTAACAGATTTTATTAATTATATAAGATGTCAATAAGAGCCCTTTTTAGATCAAGACCAGGGAGATATGAAAGAAAATGATCTATGCCTATATGATACTTTTATTTCACTACAACCAAATGGAATGGATTCAGAAGTATGCTTAAGTTCTTATGGAAGGAGAGAAAAGTATAATAATATACAAATCCTAGGTTATTTCATAATCTAAGACTCAACTTCCTAGGGTATTGCTGTGGTCTTAAAAAACATATGGCTAGGGACTTCCCTGGTGGCGCAGTGGTTAAGAATCCGCCTGCCAATGCAGGGGACACAGGTTCGAGCCCTGGTCCGGGAAGTTCCCACATGCCGGAGAGCAACTAAGCCCGTGCGCCACAACTACTGAACCTGCACACTAGAGCCCGCAAGCCACAACTACTCAGCCCGCGTGCCACAACTACTGAAGCCCGCTTGCCTAGAGCCCGTGCTCTGCAACAAGAGCAGCCACCACAATGAGAAGCCTGTGCACCGCAACGAACAGTAGCCCCCACTCGCTGCAACTAGAGAAAGCCCGCACGCAGCAACAAAGACCCAACGCAGCCATAAACAAACAAATAAATAAATAAATATATGGCTATATTTTGATGGAAAGTGAATACTTCCATTTAAAATGCCTGAAATCTAAAATGTATATAATACTTTCATAAGATACAATACTGTGGCAGTTTTTTGAAAAAACAAGATGGGATATATGAATATACTTGAAAATTACACAAAAGATTTCCTCCTTTTGATCTTAATGGAGTTTTTTTGGGTAGTTTTGTTTGTTTTTGAGGGAGTGAGAAGAGATTAATTCAGACACAATTAACAAAATAATTTCTGATGAAGTTAAAATCAGTGTATATTGCCCTTCTACAATTAGTTCTTATTTATAAATTTCAATTTTAATGCATTTCCTTGAACTAGTTTTTTACATGTATAATGTAAAATACATTATATAACATAATTAGCAAACTTTACCTCCAATGCTGTACTGAATTTGTCCATTCCTCCAGACGACCAAAATTCTATGATGTCCAGTGTCTGCTATTACCAATCTATTAGAAACATGGTCTACTGTTACTTTGCCAGGAAACAGCAATGGTGAAGGTGGCAAAGAATCTTTATAGAGTTTTATTCCAATTTTATTATCTCTGATCTGTCCCCTGTCTTTGTAATATTTTAAAGCTATTGAAGTATATAAAAATAATTTCTCTCTATGTCCTTCTCCAATCAAAGAAAACAACATGTTTCCACGGGGTCCAAGTATGATCAGAGTTGGCCAGCAGGAAACTTCTAGTTCTTGCCAAAGGCTGGCATCTGCATCATTAACCACAGGGTGGGTGATGTTGTATCGAAGAATAGCACTCTTAACGTTATCCAGGACTTTTTCATTTGGAAACTTAGCCGAGTGAACACCAACAATCAGAAGACCATCTAAACGGGAAAAGTTATACGTTGAACATTATGAAGTATTAAAGTTTGAATATCACCATCCACATATTAGGTTTTGGGTCATATATAAATATAAACAGTCAGAGATTAAAAAAGAGGAAACATAGAACTAAATTAGTATCTTCAACTGCGTTTACACTCATGAATAAAAAATTAACATTTAAATCTAAATTCAAACACATATGATCAAAACCATGCAGCTATTTTAAGTTTAAAACCCTGTGTCCTTTATCTAGATAAAGCTTTAAAATAATATTCTCTATTTTCTTAGAAGATGTTGAAATTTTATAACTTTTTTCCACCTGTTTTAATCCCCTTTGAAATTCACAGTGACTATGATTGCTTTTTGTTGGTATTTATTATCACATTATCCTCTTAAATTTTTCTGACCTAACTCTATTATAGATTAACATAATGAATATAAGCAAGATGTTTCCATAAGGTCTTTATTTAAAATTCCTATTGTATAGTTCTTAGAACAAACCTTGTTGTAGACAGCAGACCTGCTGAAAACTAAAAACAACATATTTCTTCTATCTAATCAATACAGTATATCAAGAAAATAATATAGAAAAAAGAAGTATGAAGTGTTAGGCTGGATTCAGAGAAAAACTCAGCATTGATTACCAAGTAACATGTTACCTCGGGCATGTTACTTAATCTCTCTGTGCATCAGTTTTCTTATTTGTAAAATGGGAAAATAACAGGAATTGCCTCATAGGTCAGTTTTGAAGATTTAAAAAGATAAATCTGTATAATAAATCTGTATAAATCTGTATATTTAGCATAGTACCTAGTTTACTGTAAAACTTCAACAAATGTTCATTATTATTATTTTTTAAAGTTATAAGTACAAAGATAACCAATAAAAGAGAAATACAACACTTCCTACATATCAAAAGAAATCAGTAAAGTAAAATAGCAAAAAAGCACATCATGTTGAGAAACAGCAAATAAAACCTAATACACAAAATAACACAATAACTATACATAACACTACTTATAAATAAATGTGAATGGGTTTAACTCACCTACTAAAATGATTTGGATCAGAAAAGCTAAAAATAAAGATATGCACAAAGATACGTGGGCAAGTGAAAGCGACAGGAACATAAGGGTGTGATCCTGGTAAGTAGGATCTACCCAACAAGGTAGATTTCAAGCCCCAAAGCATTAAACAGGGCAAAGGAAGAAATGTTTTAATGTGAAAAGCATTCACAACAAAGATAAAACAATTAGGAATATCCATGTACCAAGCAATAAAGGAAGCAACTTATTTCTATTTTAAAAGTTTTCTTAAAAAAAAAAAGTTTTCTATTTTTGTTCCAGTGGTTATTTTCTATTAATACTTTTTAATCATATTATAAAAGTATTAATCCCCATTTTTTATAACCTTTTGCTATCTGACCTACCATTTTTAAATGGCATCCTTTACCACTTATTACCTATACAATAATCAATAGTCTTCTGTTTCCCCTCTCTCCTTTTTCTTTCCATCTTTCTTTAGTTGCATTCTTTCTAATTTTGTCAGAATATATGATTTTATATTATTCTTCTACTCTTGGGTGATGGATTTATAGATTTAGCTAAGTTGGAATTGTTTTCCAGTATTCTATTCCCTGCCTAGCTCTGGGTTATCCTGGACCACAAGATATTATGTGAGAGAACTGGAAGGTGTTAAGGGCAGCAGCAGCCATATCCTCTCTTGTTGGAAGACTGGTGCAGGGCACCAGGTGCTACTGCAGTTTACACACTCTGTAGCTCATCCACTGGCTCACCTCAGCGGTTGTGGGGTAGCAGCTGGGCCCCGGCAGCTCCACCAGCTCCTGCCAGATCTCCTCCCTCAGCTTTTGCAACTCCTGGGCCAGGCAAGTTTTTAGCTCCTGATGAGGGGAACAAACTTATTTTTCTGGTCACCTCATTATTTAAATTGGAAGCTTACATAGGTTCCAGTTCATCCTTACGGGTTCCAGTTCATGCGTGCAGGTTGTAGTCTACCCTTGATCTCCCCTACTTCTTATCCATCTTTCCTTTCCAACTGTCTGAACTTCTGACTTCAAATTGAGGCATCAGACACAGAAGCAACAGCTATATACATGTAGACTAGTTAACCAGCTCCCACAATTACATAAAGTCAAGTGCCTTTAACAAATCCTTATTATTTCTCCTTACTCCTAGTGGTCCTTCTCCCCTGATCAAACTCTGATTCACCAAAACGCCTCATCCTCATTGGTCACAGCTCTACAAATACATGTATGAAGTCTTCATTCATCCGTCTGGAGTTTCCGTAGTCATACCTGGTTAGAATCTCCCTCAAGTAGATTCACCAGAACGGGCACATGGGCACAGTATTCTCTGAGTTCTTGGACATTCAGAACCGTCTTTCTAGGACTTCCCTGGTGGCACAATGGTTAAGAATCTGCCTGCCGATGCAGGCGATACGGGTTCGAGCCGTGGTCCACGAGGATCCCACATGCTGCAAAGCAACTAAGCCCGTGCACCACAACTACTGAGCCTGCGCTCTACAGCCCGCAAGCCACAACTATTGAGCCCACGTGCCACAACTACTGAAGCCTGAGCGCCTACAGCCCGTGCTCCGCAACAAGAGAAGCCACCGCTCGTGCCAACTAGAGAAAGCCTGCTCGCAGCAACGAAGACCCAACGCAGCCAAAAAATAAATAAATAAATTTATTAAAACAAATTAAAAAAAACTTTCTATAACCTTGATTGATTCTTGAAAGGCAGCTGCTTAGATATACAATCCTTGGTTTGTACCTCCTTAAGATTCTTAGAAACGTTGCTTCACTGTTACCTTGCTTTGTATGTTATTTGTGAAAAGTCTGTCCAGTCTAATTTACATGTCTTTCAAAGTCATCTTTTCCTAGAGGCCCTGAGGACTTTTTTTTAAACATCTTTAAAGTGTAATAGTTTTACTAGGATACTTCTTACCCTGTTCTGGGTATTTTCCCTGGTATCTAGTAGGCCCTTTCAATATGTAGATTTAAGGTTCCTTTTATTTCTGGAATGTCTTCTTGGATTCTAATTTTAGATATTAGTTCTGGTCAGTTGTTTTGATTTTCTTCTCCAGTCTCCAAAGTAGTCTTATGTTGGACCTCTTCTCCTAGTCTTCCAATTCAATCATTTCCTCTCTAACCCTTTTTACTACTTTTTTTTTTAAGCTCGTTTTCAGTCTCTAAGTCTGTTTTTATATCCCTGCTTTAGCTCAATGCCCCTTATAACATTTTTACATGAATTTATTACCCCTTAGACACCCTGTAATTTAGTCTTCATCTCTAATATTATTCGGACTTTTTTCTTCTATTTCTTTTCTGGTTCAATCAACACTCATTTCTTCCTTTGTTTTGTGGGGGTGGGGGGGGCGCGTCCATTTCTGTTTTTAGTTTTTAAATTTCTGATTCAAGCTTTTTCATTATTCCTAAATACTTTTAGAGGATATGTCATTCAGTATGGAGGACTGTGTTATAGTTTCTGTCAACTTTTTGATTAAGTGAGAATTTTCATCAGCATTTCAACTTTGAATCACATTTTCAGCTTTTTACAGTTTTATATGGATGTGATCTGCTTTTTAATAATCCTAATCAGTTTTTGGACAGAGCTCCTAGTTTGAGAGTGCCCTCTTCTGACAGTCCCCCTTTTCTGTGCAGTCTCTTTTCAGATAGCGCCGTTGGAAGAAGGAGTTGATGTGTATATTCTTTTGTTTCTGCAGCATCCTTAACTTTTCC
The DNA here is from genome assembly GCF_937001465.1 of Orcinus orca. Lineage (NCBI taxonomy): Eukaryota > Metazoa > Chordata > Mammalia > Artiodactyla > Delphinidae > Orcinus > Orcinus orca. The sequence continues at coordinate 74,294,106 of NC_064572.1, read as the reverse complement.
CTCTTATCTTCTTCGTTCCCTTCAGTAGACTATCTCCAAGGGAAACTACACACACCTCTACATATCTGATTCTCTTCCAGAAGCGATGCTTCTCTGAGGCTTCTGTTCCCAGTCCCACACTCTTTCAAGAGCTAGTACTATGTTCTAGTATATCCAAACCTGTGTTCAGTATTTTGCACTTAGTGTTGGAGTTTCTCTTTCTGCAGGTAAGGGGATTACTCTTTTTGTGCTTTGCCTAAGTCCTCTGAACCACTTTCTTTTTTTCATGGAGTCTTTTAAGCCTCCTCCATTTCTGTTCTCAGCACCTGCTGGCTAGTAGCAGCAGGATCTTTAATGGAAGTAAGTTCATTTCACAACTTACAGGTAATTTGAAGGCCATGATATTCTCTGTCTCCTAGTATTGCTGAAGGTAGGATCAAGTGTGGTTCTATTTACTCTCCCTGTTGTTTTTATGTTTGGGGAGCGGGCGAAAGGGACATGGGGAGATTCAAAATTAGGTAGCCACCATTCTCCTCCAAACCCAGAAGTAGCAGAGATAGATTTTTGTTTTTAACATCAGGTTTACTGAGATATAATTTAAAGTAATTTTGTACTTTGATAATTTGTTGAGTAAATAAATATAAGTGAGTCCTAAAACCAGCCTCTAACTTAATGGAGAAGAACTAGAAGTTTTCCAGTAAGATAAGGAACAAGGCAGAGATGTCCACTGCTTCCACTACTATTTAACAATGAGTAGGAAGGGTGATAGTAGACAACAAAATCAGACAAGAGAAATCAGTTATAGGCGTAAGAACTGGAAATTTTCTTTGCAGATAATATGATAGTATGTTAGGGAAACTCCACAGAAGCAATTACAAAACTAACCCAAATAATAAAAGATTCAGGAAGTTGTGGAATATAAAATTAACACACAGAAATCAATAGACTTTATATACCTACATAATACCCAGTTTTGGAGGATATAATGGTAAACAAAACCCCATTTACAATAAATAGCCATAAACATATGAAAAGACTTGTTCACCTCCACTCTAAAATGCAATTTAAAACTACACCGAGATACCATTTCTCATATACTAAACCAGTAAAAGTATGTCAACACATTTTACTGGAGCGGCAACGGGGAAAGAGACACCATACACTGTTAGTAAGAATGCAAACTGAGGGAATTCCCTGGCAGCCCAGTGGTTAGGACTCTGCACTTCCACTGCAGGGGGCCCAGGTTTGATCCCTGGTCAGGGAACTAAGATCCCGAAAGCTGTGTGGTGCGGCCAAAAAAAAAAAAAAAGAATGCAAACTGGTACAGTCCTCCTGGTACGGAACATGGCAACATCTAACAAAATTGTATATACGTTTAACTTTGACCCAGCAATCCCACTTCTAGGAATTTACCCTTAAGATATACTACCAGCAGTACAAAAATGTATCTGCAAGATTATTCACTGTTTGTTAAATATTATAAACAAAGTAAGGGCCAATACACAGGATAGGAGAGTGGCTGAATAAATTATGGACACACAAAGTACTATGCAGCTACTAAAAGTAACCAGGAAGTTCTTTATAAACTGATATGGAGTGACTACCAGGAAAAATGTCACATGATAAAAGTGAAGTGCACAAAAATGTCCAATAGTATGTCAGTTTTTATGTTAAAAAAAGAAGAAATTTTAAAAAAGAAAAAGAATGGGACGGAAAGAATGAGAACGAAGGAATAGGCAGAAGAAATGGGTGGATGGATCTATACTTTCTGTATAGTTCTGACTTTCAGACCATGTTATAATTTTGCATACTCGAAAACAAAATCAACAGAAATGGAGAAAGGGGGCCTAAAAGTACAAACAGAAACAAATGAATCTAGCTATATTTCAAATGAATAACATAACCTCATGGGGGGTGAGAGGGACTAGTTTAAGTAATTTTTAAATTAGTTGAGAGGGACTGGAAGCAAAGACACCCCAACAGCAACAAACACGTCTAGTGCCCGGATCTTGGTTTCTCAAAACCATTCCCAATGTTCAATACTAAAAGGAATGAGAGCTCCTTGGAGAAGAGGCTGATTCAGAAATGGGGCTGGGAAAGTAGAAGATGAACCCGGAAATATTTTGTTGTGACAAGTAAAGAAGTGCTCAGAGAATGATAAGGACATGTCAGAAGGACACAGGGGATAGCTTGAAGGGGATCCCATTAGTCAAATACAGAAAATTTGAAAATCAAAACAAATGATTGATGATTTATAATAACAAATTAAAAAAGAAACCATGAATTGAGTCCAAATATATTTTATATATATAATATATATACACAATATATACCTTATTACTTCAAAAAATGTATTTTTTTCCTTTGGTCAATATATCCCAACACTTCTTTGAAAAAGTGATGACTGAGGTGAGATCTAAATGATGAGAAGATGTTAACTATGTGAAGAGAGCAACAGAGGAGATTTCAGGGAGAGAAAACAACACATTGAAAAGTGGGACAAGACAGAGACCGAAGAAGGTAAGTGACTAAACACAGAGAACAAAGGGGAGCATGGGACAAAACAAGAATAAACATACAGATAGGGTCAGTCTCGTAAGTCATAATAAGGATTGAGATCTTTTTCTTAAAAGCAATGGAAGTCAGATGGAGAATGAAGTGCAAGTCTCAAAGATACTTCAAACTAAACTCACGAACTTCCCCTCCAAACGTCCTTTCTACAGCGTTTCCTGTCACCAAATGGCACCACCGTCTTTCCAATTACACAAGCCAGAAACCTACCTAGGATATCTCTGTAATAACCAACCAGCCCTCTCTCATCACCCATAGTTAATCCATGACTGAGTCCTATTGATCTTAACAGCTATAACGGGCTAAGCTATTATCATATCTCACAGGGAGCACGACAGCCTTGTCACCAATCCATTTCTTGTCCACTAATTAGTTGCCCACCCAGGAGATGAACTGATCTTTAAAAAACACAAATCTGATCACATCACCCTCTGGCAGAAAATCCTTCCTAGGCTTACCCAATGGAAAACCACATGCAAAAACCACATCTCACTTCTCCAGCATCTTTTTCCACTCTTCTTCCCCTCCCTCAGGGTACTGTAGCGACCAGGACTTTCTTAGTTCGTCCAGAATATCATTATTCCTCTTGCTTTAAAGCCTTGACACATAATGTCTCTCTGCCTGGAACCTTCTCACCTAGTAAAGTCATACCTGTCTTTTAGATCTCAGCTCAATTTTTACTCTTAAAAAAGCTTTCTTTAATTCTTCCAGATTAGAGTAAACCTCATTATTTGTTTTCATAGCAGTCTGTAATTTTCTTCTTTTTTTTTTTTGTCGGTACGCGGGCCTCTCACTGCTGTGGCCTCTCCCGTTGCGGAGCACAGGCTCCAGACGCGCAGGCTCAGCGGCCATGGCTCACGGGCCCAGCCGCTCCGCGGCATGTGGGATCCTCCCGGACCGGGGCACGAACCCGTGTCCCCTGCATCGGCAGGCAGACTCTCAACCACTGCGCCACCAGGGAAGCCCTGTAATTTTCCTTCTTAGCACTAATCAGAAATTATAAAAATATTTGTGTGGTTATTTGATTGTAAGTTTTCCCCTTGTTACACTGTAATTCCTATTAATTATTTAGGGATCATACACTATTTTATTATTTACCAGCATAGTGTCTCATACATAATAGGAAATGAATGGACAGGACACAAATACTGAAGAAACATATTTGTACAATATATAAAGCACATCGTATTGTCTAAATAGAATATCTATATTGATCTACATACAAGGACAACTGCCAAATAGCTATGCAGCTCATTTTTTCAGTGTCAACAACCTTAAAGTGTACAGAAATTTTTCTTAAAATATTTTGCTTGTTCTATTAATCATACAGAATAAAAAACAGGATGTAAAAGATTCTTCCCTTTATGGATCTTTTGCCAACACATGGATCAAAACTACTACATTTAAAATAAAACATGGAAAGAAGAAAAGGAAGAAAGAGAGACGAGAGGGAGAGGAAAAAGAAAGGGAAAGAGAAAAGGTAAAACCAAATAAAAAGAACAGCTGCTTCTAAAATATTAGTAATAAAATAACTTTTTAAAATCATTTAAGAAACTTCAGGGAATTCCCTGGCAGTCCAGGGGTTACGACTCCGTGATTCCACTGCAGGGGGCATGGGTTCGATCCCTGGTCAGGGAACTAACTACAAAGGTCTTATTTTTCAGAAACGTATAGACATATAATACAATTATGCATAGTAATATATAACATTTAAATACAGTATATAGCAAACAGTACAGTTTAATCACAGGCAGTATAATAACTTAGTTCAATGCAAAAACTAAAAATATTTAAGGAGTTTTAGATGTTACAAAACCTGTAAATTGAGGCATTTTGAGATCTAAAAGACGAGCATGACTTTACTAGGCAAGAAAAGATGAAGGCAGGTCACAGAGGCTAGAATACCCCGAGGGGAGGGAAGGGAAGAAGGATGTGGAGAGATGCAAACATTAAGTAAAAAAATCGGGGGCTTCCCTGGTGGCGCAGTGGTTGAGAGTCCGCCTGCCGATGCAGGGAACGCGGGTTCGTGCCCCAGTCCGGGAGGATCCCACATGCCACGGAGCATCTGGGCCTGTGAGCCATGGCCGCTAGGCCTGCGCGTCCGGAGCCTGTGCTCCGCAACGGGAGAGGCCACAACAGCGAGAGGCCCGCGTACCGCAAAAAAAAAAAAAAAATCAAAATCACCCAAACACTACATTAAAGCAGAGATGAGAAACATATGTGAATTTTTTTTAAATTTCAAAAACTGACATTTCCCTGTGTCTACATTAAACACTATGAAAGTTTGCCATAAATCAGCCAATATTTTCATCATACTTTATTTAAGAACAAAGAATAATCAGTATATGGGGTGCTGCAGAAAGAAAGTGGGAAGTGTGTACAAAAAAGAGTTAACATAGCAGGCCCCACTACTATTCTTTCAAAGACCTGCTTACAGGGCTAGTCCTTGCCTGTATTTCGGAAGCGTTCCCATCATTCCCAGAACTGATGAGAGTAGCTCACAAGGCCTAAAGTGCTGGGTGCTGTCTCTAGTGAGCTTCCCTGGTTGGCAACATCCAAACTCGCTGTAACAACTCTTTGCTGGGGGAATTAAGCACCTCTTACGCGACTCCACCGAGAGAGGACTCGGCTTGCTCCTGGCCTCCCCTGGATTCAGCCCCAGGCGTTTTTTCCCTTGGCTGATTCTGCTTTGTGTCCTTTTGTTGTAATAAATTATAGCCATGAGCACAGCTACATGCTGAATCCTGTGAGTCCTCCTAAAGAATTATTGACCTGGGGGTGGTTTTGGGAACTCTGACACAGAGTAAAGCTGTATATTGACTCATTAAAAGGTTTAGTTTCCCTATAAATTAGAAATACATTCTTCTAATTTTTAATAAAGTGAAAAACATAACGAGAATACCAGTGTTTACTCAGCAGTGTTATAGCATTTAGGTTTTTAAAGTCTGATTTAATTATATATTAACATTCACCTAGCAAACACATTTTAAAATATGCCAACTTTTCCTACTAGATGTTTTCTTATAAAACAAGTCCTTTTCAGGGCTTCCCTGGTGGCGCAGTGGTTGAGAGTCCGCCTGCCAATGCAGGGGACACGGGTCCGTGCCCCAGTCCGGGAAGATCCCACATGCCGCGGAGCGGCTGGGCCCGTGAGCCATGGCCGCTGAGCCTGCGCGTCCGGAGCCTGTGCTCCGCAACAGGAGAGGCCACAACAGTGAGAGGCCCGTGTACAGCAAAAAACAAAAACAAAAACAAGTGCTTTTCCTTAGATGATAGCCATTGTGCTAAATTTGGGTATTATATATCATTAATGTATCCAGCATAAACAGGTAAAAGAAATTAGAAACCCTCAAGGAGAAACCAGAACCATTCATTACTATTAAGTATCTTTTTACTTTTGCTTTAGATCTTTGGCATTTATAATTTCTTCTACGCTATTGTGAAAGTGATACTGGTCACCATTACAAACCAGACTTTAAAAGCTGTTTACAGAGGAAGGAAACTGAGTATTAAAGCGGGCTTCTTTCAGAGTGTTTTTGAATTAAAATGCACTTCCTCACTCAGCTGAGCATTTCCAGCTTACTGATAAAATGAACTGAATATTTCATGGAATAGAAACAGGCTGCTTAATGTCTCTTCAAGAACATAAATAGCATTGCTGAAGATAAATTCAGAAACATCAGATAGTAATGAAATAAGACACAGCATCATGATAAATCAGGAGATTGGAATTAACACATACATACTACTATACATAAAATAGATAACTAACAAGGAACTACTGTATAGCACAGGGAACTCTACTCAATATTCTGTAATAACCTATATGAGAAAAGAATCTGAAAAAGAATGGATATATACATATATATAACTCATTCACTTTGCTGTACACCTGAAACTAACACAACATTGTAAATCAACTATACTGCAATAAAAATTTAAAAAAAAAGACAGCAACAAGAAAGCAAATTTAGTGACAGCCTACTGAACTTTCATATGATAATCTCTAGGTATGCCTGCTTTTGTGAATATGAACTGAACTTATCTTCTAAGCAATACAAAAATCTTTTATTTCTAAGTTACCAGCATTTTCATACAGCAGCATAATAATGAAGTAATGTTTCTTTGAAATTACAATGTTGAAACCACTTACAAAGTATTTTACTTTTCAGAAGTGTATTTACATATAAAAAATAGTTATTATTTTTTGTCACAATGTGTTATAAAAATATTTTCAGTAAACTGGTAAAGAGATTGTTAAGGATCCATTCTAAGAAGCCACTGAATTTGCTTCAGGTATGGGGTTAACCAATTAAGTTAAACAGTCCATTAGGGGCGATCTTAAGTAGGAAATGGTTAACTTTGGGATTTTTAACCCAGTCTGTAAGTGCCATTCTGAAACACAAATCGTACCGTCATCCTCCTCTTAAACAAGTAAATCAAAAACAACCTTGAACATCTCTGTACTTTCAGTGGATGAAAAAGTCCATTAACTATTAAGAACATTATACAAAGCCCTTCGTAACGCAAGTCCGAACCTAATCTGCCTTCCTCCCCTTTAACTCTTCCCAGGGGCCCCTATAACCTTGCGACACTAAACTATTTACCACTCTCCAAACCTACTCTTCTGTGCTTCCTTCCTTGTTTACCTGTCACTTCCTCAGCCAGGAGTGTCCCTCCTGCCCCATTTTCATTTTCAGCTGCACTCCTGCTCATTTTTCAAGTTCCAGCTTAATTGTCTCCTTCTCTTGAGAAATATTTTCCAAAGCTTCCAGGCAAAGCGAGTTGGTCCTTTCCCCATGTTCCATAATGCTTTAATTCAACTTTGTTACATGTTTCCCCAGCAGTTAGAGTACCCTGCACATAATACTCAATAAATGTATTTATTACATGGACTTGAACAAGACACATAAGTATCCAAAACCTAGGAGATAATGAAATACTCATGTTTCTTAAATATAGATGAATTTTTGAAAACATGGTTTAGCTATTGGGAATATTTGAGTTCTTGGTGAATCTCACCCATAGGCAATTCCAAGATACAGCCCGTTACAATTTAAAAGCATCTGAAGTTTCACCTGCACTGAAGGTTTTATCCAACACTCCTTTTTTTAAACTAAGTTTCAAGAAATCCTTCATTTTTGTACATGTATACTCTATTCTCATCTTTACTCTCACAAGATCAGTAACCCCCTCTTCTTTTTAGTCACTGCAAAGAGGACAGCTTCAATTAATTTAAGCCTAATTAAATGGAACCTTTAATTAGTTTCATTTATCCCATATGCTCTCTTTTTAAAAAGAAGTAAACAAGAAAAAATCTGAAAAAATGTCAGAGTTCTAAAGAAAATACTAAGTATAACCTCTTACATTTTCGGAATTTGTAATACCATAAAAAAGGATTTCCTAGTGTGCTTTGGAAAACATTAACCTTTATAAATAATTTTTAAATAAAGCAGGGTCAAAGAAAAAGTATCTGTTATAATATTTTGCCTTCCAAAATATTAGCACAGGTAGTAGTTTATGTCATTTGAAATTAAAGGAAGCTTATTCATATTTCCTAATAAGAACTTTAAACCTTTTTATCACAACAAGAAGAATATAAAATTAGTCACACATTTCATTTTTTCTTTTTTTCATAGAACAAATTTAGGTAAGTCCAGGTATACAAAATGACCTTTTTAAAATACTTGATCATGAAAAAAGTAAACTATGTCCTATCTTTAAAGAAAGACCATAGACTAAATGCTGGTTCTTTAGGAAGGCAAACCATCATCACTAAGCTTAACTCTTCATGAAAAGGTACATGGAGTCCTTAATTCATAGATTAGAAATTACTTTAGAATCACTGAAGTCTTGCCGAATGTTTCATTCTCCTATGAGCAAAATGAGTCAGCTACTCCTCCAGTGACTATGCCAGGACAGACTGTTAGAAACCAATTAAAGGGCAGATACCTTTATCAGAGTATGTGTGCTCTAATGCATGAAGATCAGGCAACAGGTGAATACAGTTTATGCAGCAGTAGGTGAAGAAATCAAGGACAACCACTTTTCCACATAGATCCTTGTAGACAGAAATAGATTCTTCTGTGTTCAGCCATTCTAACCCTGAAATTTACACAAAATAAAAAATGATTAAAGGAAATGATCAAGATAATTTACTTAAAACTTTCTATTAAAATGTGAACAATTATTATTTCTAAGGAAGGAACTGGCAGGGCAGGAAGGGAGTGGGGAGGTAGATGATGAGAAAGCTACTACTATGAGACAGTCTGCAAATATAGTAAGAAAAAGCTACTAAATTCTTTCAGAAATGGTATATTAGTCTGTGTGTGAAAGGAAGTAAGATTAACATATTTAGGTAAAAATAAGAGGAAATATCGAATATTAAAAGGACTTAAGTACATGATTAGGTACAAATGGGCTACTGAGAATGAAGGTCAACCTTAAGAATAAATATCAAAAAAGTGTTAAAATATAAGGATAAACATACAAAATACCTAAGCCCATTTCATAAAAGAGCTGAAATGCTCTGGATTTGAATGAGACCTCAAATACAAAATATTTTAAATGCAAAGTTAAGCAAAACACACTGCTGTTATTATAGATTTCATGGAAGCAACACTAATATTGAAGAAGAGCATGTTCCCTTCCCTCCAAAGAAAAACAGAATCTCATTAATCTGTGCTTTTGTAAATTAGAATTTATAATTACTTGACCATGATTTACAATTTTAACTATGCACTATGAAGAAAAATTTTGTTAAACAAAAGTAGATTAAAAGTACAGCATCTCTGTTTAACCAATTTAAGGAAACAAAGATAATGAGTTTGTTGCTTATAAGTAAATAAATGCAGATACTAAAAGTATTAATTATAACTTGAAGCAGGTATTTGGAAATATTTTATAGAAACTGAAAGCCAAAGCTGGGTGGAACAAATGAATAATAACAGCTAACAACTAATAACAGCAACTGAAGTCACTCAATTAAAACAAAATTCTAAAAAAAAAAAGTCTGCAAATCAAACTAATATTTCTGCCAATTAGTCACACCTAGTGAGGTTTAGGGTACAGTGAGGTCTTAAATATCCATTTTGATAAAGTTTTAATAGTATGCCAGATCAAGTGACCCTATAAAACTTCAAAGTAATTATGTATATTTCAAATCCTAATTTTAAAATATTTATGAATTTGTCTCAAATTTATTTTCTGTAAATAGTCAAGTGACTTAGATTGGAGAGGCAGGGAAAGTATAATTACATGTCACTTATTGTGCTAGGTGCTTACCAGACTTAATAATTCACTTTATAATAACAATAATAACAATGAATATAACTTTAAAAGCTGCTAATAATGACATTTACTGAGCTCCCCTATGAAGTAAGAACTTTAGATACACTATATAGTCTGCATAATAAACCTGAAAGGTAAATAACTGCTTCCATTTTATAAGTGAGAAAAGTAAGGCTTGGCAAAGTCAACTAACTTGCTCAAAATCATGCAACTGACAAATGGAATAACTGGGATTTAATTCTGGATCTGTCTGAATCCATCCATTATACCACACAGCTTCTCATAAAACATGTTTCTTTGAAGAAATTAACAAAGCACAGTGTTTCTGAGTTATGTTTATGACTTCCTGATTACAGTAACTGATAAAGAAACCAAGAAAAAACTCACATCTAGTATTCTGTTCTCAATAATCAAGTCCAGCAGAAAATTTGTGTCAAATATGAAAACTGAATATTTTGTTGTATTACGTATGAGTCACAAAGATCAAAGCTCATAGTAATAAAATACACTCATCGTAGATACAAACAAGAAAATAAAAACACTGGCCCAAATCCTAGCTGCTGGCATGCCCATTTTACGACAGGGTACGATATATAACTAACTTCTTACAGATTTTAAAAAAAATATATACATTCATGTATATAAACTTTTAAAGTTTCTTTGATGGGATAAGCACTAATGCACCCAATTCTTTTGATAGAATTCCACAATAATTCAAGTCCAGTATAGGATTAATAACAGATAAAGTAAGCACGTATGAAGGCGAGAGCAAAAGGCTTCGAAAGACGAGGCTGTCGTCAGAGGCAAGGTTCCAATAGACCTCCCATGAGATACTGAACCCTGCCACATCGAACCAATTAACTATACATGTGGTTTCAGTGTCATGCCAGGAGGCACGCCAACACCACCAGTCAAAACAATGCCAGTCCCAACCAAAGAAGGTAAAGTTCGGTTTCATTTATCATAGCAAGATGAGCTTCACAAACAGCACTGCTGGGACTATCAGTTCCCTCGTGCTCCAAACATTCACAGAGCCAGGATTCAAACCTGGAAATTGGCCATAATTGATTCAGATTTTTAAAATTACAAGGTTCATGACTTTGAACGGAAGAGTGTGACACAGTTAAGAAACCGGCCGATGCAGTGCGGGGGAGTGCGGGGGGGGGGGTGTCTGTATAATCCAACTCTAGCCGTTCTCAGTTGTGAGGCCCTCGGCAGACGACTTAACCTCCCTGTCCCCGGGCCTCAGTTTCCCAACTATAAAATAGGGCTAAGAAGAGCACCTCAAATAGTTTGCAGAGAGGATTAAATAAGATAATACCCTTGTGTTTAGGGCTGTGTGTGGCCCATAAGAAGTGATCAATAAATGGAAGCTAGGATGAGGCACAAAGATGATGACGATGCTGGGCAACCAGACTAAATGGGCACGGACACTGGAATCACTGCCAACAGGGGTCACGAAACAGTCAGGGAAAGTCTATTGAGTTAACACACGGCCCGGGCAGATAGGGAGAAAACAGAGACAAAGATGCATGTGCCCGCCCTCCACAAACCCCCGGTCCGCCGCCGCCGCCGCCGCCGCCGCCTGGGGACAGAGGCTCGGCTGGGCGAAGCGCCTCTGCCCGGCGCGGCCGCAGAACCACGCCTCGCCCACCGCTTCAGGGGAGGGCGCCGTACCCGAGGAAGGGGAGGTTCCGGGAGGGGTCCCCACCCCGAAGCCAGCCCCTCACCTTCCGGAAACTCGGGCACTGACAAGTCCTGCTCCCAGCCGTCCACCTTCTGCAGATACTGGTAGACCAGGCTGTCCTTCTCCTCCTGGGTGACGGCATCGAGCAGAGCGTACTCCAGCGAGGTCTGAGCCGGGAGCAGGCCCGAGAGGCTGCAGCTCCGGGCTCCGGGCGCCGCCATGTTCTCTCCGGACGGTCCAGAGGCGGCCGCAGAGCCCGCGGGACGGTCTCGTTTGGAGGGAGAGGGACTTACGGTGCTCTGGTTTCAAAACCGCACATTCGCCTCACTCTCCACCAGCCCCACTCCACGCTCACAGCACTTTTTTCAAATGCTAAAGTACAAATTGACGCAATTCCCCGGCACGTAATTAAACTACCGTCCCAACCTACCCCGCCCCTTCTAAATCTTCTCGCCGCAGCTGAGCCTGGACATTCAGAGCGCCAGATTCAACACGGAAAAGGCTTCTGGGCCAGCGTTCTAGAAGCTCCAAGAGAACAATTCCCCACCCTTCACTTCGGAAATTAGCAGGTTTTAGAACTAAAACAAAAAAAAATAAATCCGTAGGATTTAAAAGGGCCCCAACTTTTTTTCTTTTTGAAGTCTCACGTTTAGACCAGGATCAGCTGATTCGACACAGCATTGGGAACGCGAAGCTGTTCCCGCCACGGCGCGAAAGGTAAAGGAGTAGGCTTTTTAAAGTTGGGAGTGACTAGCCAATGGCCTTGGCTTATATGCAAACGCAGCATTTTGTTACCCTGCAGTGCTGAAAGTGCGTGTGCGAATAGATTGTCAGCCAAGCAGGGGGAGGGGGCACGATGGGAGCGGACGCAGCTGGAGCTACTCCCGAGGCGCGAGGGTGGCAGGTGGGCGACCGCGGGGATCCCTGAGGGCCCGGCCTCTGTCTTCAGAAGTGGAGAGCACTGGTGGCTTTTGTGGAGCGAGCTGTGCTGGCAGCTCCCTCGCTCCCTTCCCTGGAGGGGGTGAGGGCCCACTCCGCTGGCCTTGCAGCTTTTAATGCCCAAAGAGGCGGTCGAGCCGGTGGGAGGCATCAGGCAGGTGAAGCTTGGTTTTGAGGCTGCTGGAGAGAGAGCTGATCGCCTTCAGGCAGACTACCTCTGGAGTCTGGAGATAGGAGTGTGGGTGGCCTCAGTGCAAGCACAACTTCACGTACTTGAATTTTGTTTGTTCATTGTGCAGTGTTTGTTCGTTGCCGCTGGAGGAAGATGCTGGATTGACCCAGGAAACTGAAGTTGTCGAATATCCACCAGTCACGGATAAGGGCGCGTTTTTTTTTTTTTTTTTTTGCTAATCACACACATTTGATTATGGTGTGACTAGTGTTACTAGCAAACTGAAGTAGCCATTAAGTGTTTGGAACACCTGCTGAGCCAGTTGCCCAGGGACTGTGGTTGGGTTTGTGAATTATTTGGGCAATTGTCCAGTTGAAAGAGAGCTGACAGGAGCTTTATAACAATTTTACGAAGCTCCTTCTAAGATTGAACTGTTAAACCTATACTTCCCATTGGGGTTTAGTGTTCAAAGTATTACTGACACTACTTTTTATGAATCAAGTCCTGGAAAAAGCCAAGATACCTGAATCGAAATACACACAATGGAAAACTCAGATGTTAATTTTATTGTGCTATAAATGAAACAGTAGGTGTTCTCACGTATAAGGTTTGTAGTTTGCCAATATATTCATTATCAGAGCTTTAAATTCCCATCAAGTTGGTGGGTTTTCTGTTACTTTTTTTTCCTGAGCAAAATAATTCCATTTAAAAATTTTGTAACAAGACATAGACCCTCAATTTACTTAAGATTACTGCTTCTTTAATGATCAAAATCATTTTGCCATGTTAGAGGATGCTTTTCTGGAACAAGACATCTGGGAATACAAATCCAAAAGAAGACCCAAACAAGTACATCCAAATAATTGCTCTGAGAATATTCCAGAATCTGTTGAGAAAGCAACAGATGGACAATACCAGTCAAAACGAAACAGAAATAAAAAAAGAACTGTAAAAGGTAAAAAGAAGGTTAAGGCCCCCGAAACGTGCCTTGGAGAAACAGACAGTCAGACTTCTGTCGCTTCCAGTCAGAACTCTAGTTGTGGAGATGGTATTCAGCAGTGTCAAGACAGGGAGGCCACTCCAGGAAAGCACTGTAGGACTCACAAAAACAAACACGTGTCTCCGAAGATACGACCAGTTTATGATGGGTACTGTCCAAACTGCCAGATGCCTTTTTCCTCGTTGCTAGGTCAAACACCTCGATGGCATGTTTTTGAGTGTTTGGATTCCATACCAGTCTCCGAAACAGGTAAGATTCCAAAAAAGATAGTGGACTCTAACTAGTCAAAAAGACTTGCATTAGGCCAGACATATCAGTCCAGTGAAACAAGCCAGGTAAGCAGTAAACCAAAAATGAGATGAGATACTCAGAGTATAAATGACTTAACCGTAGAAGGAAACAAGGTAATGCATTGTTACGCTTCTTGTGAAGGGTAAAAAGATAACAGTCAATTCAAGTTGCAAACTTGAAAACAGTATAAATGCATTTTACTATTTCATAAGAGTCCCTAAAAGTCTGTGATTTTTCATAAATGTTAATTGAGCACATATTATGGTAGATATTTTCAGCTGCATAAGGTCGGTGGTATTGACATCTGATAGATGAGGGTTCTTAAAAGCTAAACAACTTGCCCATTTTGTTATCCTTTATGAAACAAACTTTTAGAGAATCATGAATGTAGTCCAGCCTTCTAAATACGGCTGTGCTGGGGTCATCATGCTAATGGACAGAAAGAAGAACTAGGAAGGAGTGTTTGGTTATTAAGATTCTAATAAATAAAATTGTGCCAAATGAGAACTGAAGTAATACTATGTTTCTGTTATCATTTAAACTATATAATAAATATCATGTTTAATATGTAGAAAATCCTACTTGTAGTATATGGAGAATGGATGGTTATTGATGATTTGATTATTTAAAAGTTATATATACCATACATAAATTTTTAAATCTCAAAGAATCAAAATTCATTAAAATAAAAATAATATTCAGTATGGCTTTCGTGTTAACTATGATTCAGAAGACGTTTTATTAGTAACTTCTAGTTCTCATTTTAAAGTACTGCATGAAGATGCAAAATAACTTAAAAAAAATTGGCACCAGCCTTATACAACCGAGAAAGCCTCATCAAATGCTAGTAATTTGTTTTTCAGTGGCTTGAAAGTCAGAAATGGCAGCTGGAATCCCGTGGTGAGCACTCAGGGTGGAATATCTTATAGATGAAGCTACCTCAAAGAGTTTTTCTCTTGGGTTTTCACTGATTAAACTCCTTTGAATGGATAATCTCAGGTGGATTCTTCTTGAATTGAATTTTATTCTATAACATATACTTTTATGAGGTGGGTTTTTAAGCAATGAAGTCTCCAGTTTAATGTGACATCTTTTTGCGGGGGGAGTGGATCATTTTTTGACGGGCCTGAAAACATACAAGGGGTGGGGTATGCCAAGATGCTTTACAGACTGTTTCTCAGTCATAAAGGTATGACAGGGAATAGTTTCCAGATTATTGAAGCCTTATTATTAACCAGTTTATCAAACTGAATTTCAAATCTTAGAACAGAACCTAAAATGTTTAGGGTATGAACAGCTCTAATTAAGATTGCTATTACTGTTTCATATACAGTGTGAATATTAAATAACGGAACCTAATTTGGTACTGCAACTGTCATACATATGTGTTGCCTGATAAGACAAAAATTGAGGTAGAACTTTAGTCTGTGAGAGACATACCAGCCTTCTCTACTCTTTATTGCTTGAGCAATAGGGACGGAGTGAAACTGATGGGATCAATTTGTAGCACCTGGTTCAGAAATACCTAGTTCAAGCATGACATGCATTTTGGAGGAGCTCATATTTGTGAAAGTTTTTAGTGGGGAGAAAAAGGTGTTAGTCTTAAATTTTGGGGGGGGGAAAGAGTATTTGAAAAGAAATTTAAAAGAATATATTGATTTAAAAATAATAACTAGCACCTTGCAAAACCATACTGGATTACTGTTATTGTGTGCTGATTTTTTGTTTATATAATGATAGCTATTGTCCTAAGGCCTCAAAGTTGGACTGATGACTTTCCACTTACATGTTAACTTATAGCGCTAATACTGTCAAAGCTTAGTCTGTGCTTTGATCCGGTAATACTTTTTTCTTTATTAAAATTTTCAGAGTGTCCTGATGCTCTTCAGTGTTCCTCAACAATTCCTTCCCATTACAAGAGATACACTCATCACCTGCTAGCTCAAAGCAGGGCTGGTAATAGTCTTTTCAGCGATCCATCCCATGAGTCAGGTGGGAGTTTCAGTGAGACTAATTCAGGCTTTCTTTGTAGCCTTAAGGAAAGGTGGTCTCCATATCAGAAACAAACAGATAACTTAAAAAAAAATGTTTCAACTGATCCCTTGTTAGTGACACAATGTCTAAGAAAATCTCAGTCTCCAACTGAAACTGATAAAAAGGTTTCCTCTTCAACAAATAGCCAAACTTCCCAACAAGTCCCACAATTTACAGAACTTGTTAATAATGACAAACTGGTAGGATTTGGTTTGCCTCCTGCTGAAGAATTAGACAGTCAAAACAGCCCAGAACACATAAATTTGACATTGCCAGAAAATGACTTTAGCAACTGTGAAATCTCCTATTCTCCACTTCAAAGTGATGAAGAAACTTATGATACAGATGAAAAGCTGGATGATTCACAACAGGAACTATTTTTTACAGAAAGCTCTAAAGATGGCAGCTTAGAAGAAGATGAAAATAGCTCCACTTTGTCTAAAAAACTCCATGACCCTTTACTGAAGGACCAGGAGGAGAGCTGCCCCGAAGTGGATAGCTTCTTAACTCAGGATAAATACGATGAAGAATTGTATAAATGCAACACTCTAAATGATTCGTCTCAACTTACTTTCCAAAATAAGAGTATTATTTTACGTGATGATCCAGCATATACTGATGATTTTATATTGTTTCCACCTGCATTAGCAGAGAGGTTTACTTCTCCTAGTTACCAAGCTACTAAAGCAAAACCTGATGAGCCAGAATTTCACTCATCTCAGTCAAATAAACAGGTAATTGAAGAATCAGCTGTTTACAATCAAATTTCTCTTCCCTTACTTAAGAGTAAAATGTCAAAACCTTTTGAAAGCCAGGGAGGAGGGTGTCATTCTTTCCAACCAACCCAAAGTAAAACTAGAGAATTATCAAGTAAGAATTTCAATGCTAAGCACAATACGAACTCAGCATGTTTCTGCAGAAAGGCATTAGATGGTATGCTGGACAGTAAAGTTACAGCTTTAAATACAGCGATATTTTCTAGTACACCTACTGCTGCTAAGTCTTTGAAAATATTGCTATCTGACCCTAAGTGTAACGCATCACAACCTTCTACTAAGGTAATGAAGCAAATGGATATAGGTGTGTATTTTGGACTACCACCCAAGAGAAAAGAAGAGAAATTGCTGGTGGAAAGTGCATTAGAAGGGATGAACTTAAATACAGTTGTAAGTCCTAATGAAAAGAGGTCCCGGCAGCGCAAGAGGAAAACAGAAAAATCTTTAAGTGATTTAGAATTAGAGGCAAATAATTTAAGTGAGAGTCAGCCCTCTGTGGAACTTTCTCGTAAGAGGTCACAGCATCAAAGAAAGAGACTTAAAAAGTCAGATTCATTGCAGGAAGGAGTACATCAGAAGAGTTCAGGTCACCGTAACAAGACAGAACCTGGAACAGTCAAGTTAAGTAAAGACAGAGTCTTCGTAAAATCAGCTCATGGCAGGCTGCAGAGAGGGAACACGAAAATCCCAGAGTCCTCGAATGCAGGAGAATTAAGGAAAAGGACATGTCCATTCTATAAGAAAATACCTGGTAAGTTGAAATATCAAGGCTTCCTATATCTACGAGGATGCAACTTTTTTGTATTACATGTTCATTGCCCATGTTATGTGTGTGTGAAACAATTTTTTTGTGTGTTTACTTTTTATACCTCATTGACCTGTAACAGACTTTTTTTCCTGTTTAATCTTTTTTACTCCAATTCAGCAAACTTTTATTAAACATATTTTATATATAAGGTACTATACTATTTAGATAGATATTACAGATCTGACAAAGATTCATATAGATCAGCTTAATACAGAAGGAGGAAAGGCTCTCTGTAAGTAACCATAATAACAGCTTCTAAGCACTTAAGAAAAATGCAAGTACTAAATAGCTTCGAAGAAGGAAAATGTCACAGGTTATGCAGGTCATAATAAATGCTAAACATTTTTAAACCATATCATAACTTAGTTTCTCAGTCTTTTCATGTTCTTATAATTTCTCATGTCTTCATAGATGAGTTAGTAGAAAAATGTGTCGTAAAATGAATTTTATTATTGAAGAAAACAGGTACCTTCTTCTGAAAAGAATATAAAACTGCCCAAATATACTTGGTTTCAGAAAAAAATTTTAATATGCTTTTTTTGATATTCTAAATCTATTCAGTATAATTTGTTCAAAATATTTATGTAAAGAAAAGCATTTATGTACATCATAGTACCAGTTCTGTTTTTAATAATTATTTTGATTAATTTTCTGTATTTTAAGTGAGCCCAGAATTAGTGGGCCACGTGTGGATAGGCCTCCGTAGAATTGCGGAGGTATGTTTATTTACCTGCATATCACAGCGCACTTGTTTTTTCTCATGAACAAATTTCAGAACAGCTTCATCTTTTTTATTTATTTTTTTCATTATTGCTCCTCTAGGGAGCCTGTTTAGGCTTTTTGTTTGTTTGTTTGTTTCCCTTCCTCCTCCCCACCTCCCACAATGAAATTCAAATACTACAGAGACCCTGTTTATCTGTTATTGTACTGTGGCCCTTTGGAGGGCCATTAGATTATTTGGGTCATCAAGCATTTTTGCCCCTTAGGAGCATACCAATATCACCCCCATTGAGAATTCATGTTTTAAAAGAAAGTTAGCATTCTCCTTTTGCTGTTTTGCAGAAGTAAAGGATTTTAGGTGCCCAGTAAGTATTGTGAAAACGTTCAGCAAAACAAAAAAGTAACTCATTCGTAGCTAGTATTTTTAATTTTTTTGTACAGTTATTCATTAAAAAGCCTATACCGGGATATTTAATGGAAACTTATAAGACTCATTTTCGTCTCTAGTATCACCTTTTGCTGAATTTATGTGGTGTAGATTTTTAAATTAAAATGTAAAGTTCAGTTGGAAATGAGATGTAAAGGTGTCAGAGGGTTTGCTATATAAGCAAATTGGGTTGCTTTTACTTAGTTAGCTGTCGCTCAAGCAGCTGTGTTGGTGTTTTCATTGTAGGAACTGGCTTTACAGTCGATGCCTTTCGGTATGGATCGGTTGAAGGTTGCACGGCCTATTTTCTCACACATTTTCATTCTGATCATTATGCTGGATTGTCTAAAAACTTCACGTTTCCTGTTTATTGTAGTGAGGTAAGTTTTAGTATCCTAAATCCTGAATTTGTAGAATGCAGCGAATTTCTAACCAGTCTGGTTAAAAAAAGGTAATTAAGATTGTAAGATCTATCATTCTTCTAGAAAATATATGAAAAAACAGACTCCACATTGAGATTCTAAAAGTAAATGAGTTATTGTCAATAGTTACAATAGATTTTTTAAATTATGCTTTATTATGTGGAAACAATAAATATTGATACCTCATGATGTACTGAAACATGTAAGTTTCATTCAGTAAATATTTACTGCATGCCTAAAAAGATACTCAAGGCAAAATACCTAACTTCAGGGAACTTTCAGGCTACACATTCACAAACAGTACCGCAATGGGATCTGTATTGTAATAGAAAAGTGAACAGAATGCCTGAAAGTAGGGAGAAGCGGGGCTTTACTGTGTCCTAGGCTAAAGTTAGAAAAAGTTTCACGGTGAAAGAGATACCTTGAAATAATTATTAAAAGGTGAGCATTTTAATGTGTATTACTAAGGGCTTTGGCTAGAATTTGATTTTATCCTCAAGCATTCTTGAATTATCTTCTTTTTATTAATGAAGCAGCTGAGGCTTGGAGAGGTTAAGTGGCATGCCCCAAGTCACAGAGCTAGTAATGGCAGAGCCAGAATTTGAACGCAGGTCTGTCTCATTTCAGAGCAAGGCAGAGGGAAGAGCAGAGAGCCTTCCAGGTAGAGAAGAGTTTGTGTAAAGGCACAGACACCTAAGAAGTATGCCCATTCCAGGAACTTCAGATAATTCAGAATCACTAAAGACAAGATAGGGAATAACAGGAGATAAATCCACAGAAATGGGTAGGGGCCAGATCATGAAGGGTTTTGTATGATATGATGGGGATAATGGACTTTTTACAGGTGAGGGAGCATCAGTGACAGTGTTTAAGCAGAGTTGTGACACAGTCATTTTAGAAAGTTCTTCCAGGCATTCTGGAGGGTTTACATGAGTATAAGTGGGAGAACCAGGAGATTATTAAGATATTTGGGTTCTAAACTAGATATGAAATAAAAGACATATTTAATGTTTTAATGTATCAGCAATAAGCACATCCTGTTTTGCAGATAACTGGCAATCTGTTGAAGAGCAAACTTCACGTGCAAGAACAATATATCCATCCATTGCCGACAGACACTGAATGTATAGTGAATGGTGTCAAGGTTGTTTTGCTAGATGCCAATCAGTAAGTATTAAAGTTACCTTAGTAATACCCTATTTTTAAATATTCAAAAGGAAAACACATTGCATGGTTATTTAAGAACTTTTTATTGGAACTATTATGCTTGATATTTCATAAATGTCTTATTTAAGTAAGATAAGAAACAGTTAAGTAAAGTGTGTTTCTCCTTTTGAAAAAAAATATACCCAATTACAGGATCAAAGATTAAACATAGAGAGATTCTCTAAGTGTTCTCTAACCCATTTTTTAATGCAGTTTAAATTACTATGCTTTACATGAGGCTCCATCTTACTTTTTTTTTAAATCTTTTAACATTGCTGCTGTTCTTTAAGAGATAACCTTTTGCCATTTTCTTTAATATCACTTACATAAATTAACAGCTGGTACAAATTAACAGCTGGTACTCCATTCAGATTCTAGAGGGTTTTTTTTTTCTTTTCCTTTAAGAAATCCTTTAGGTTTTTGATACTAAAGTCTTGGAAGATTTTTTTCTTGGAAATTGGTTTTCTTTTTCCCTCATTTTTTTAAATGTAAAGTACTGTCAGGATTCACATTGCCAAAATGTAACTGTCAGTCAGCTATGCATCTTTGTAATTTCCATAGAATGTTAGCCTTATGTCCCTTAGAGATCATAGATGCCTAGAGAATTAAAATTAAGACAAAACCTAGGTTTCCTAAATTCCAGGCTTGTTATTTTTTCAGGTTGCCTATAAGTTTTTGTCTGCTAACTTCGCTGCTGTTTATTTTTTTAATCACCAATTATGATAACTCAGGTTCTGATTTATTTTTTTTTTTGGTCAACTTTATTGAGTACAATTTACATAAATAAAATGGACCCATTTTAAATCTTTGCTGAATTTTGACAAAAGTAAACATCCATGTAATTCCCACCACAATAAAAATATGGAAAATATTCCCCACCACAAAAGTTTTCCTTGTGTTCCTTCCCAGTCAATCCCCAACCCCGACTCTGACCCAGGAAACCATTGATGTGTTTTCTATGACTGTGGATTAGATTTGTCTTTACTAGGGATTCATCTAAATGAAATCATATAGTATCTTCTGTTTTGTATCTGGCTTCTGTCACTCCTCATGTTTTTGAGATTCATTCATGCTGTTGTGTGTTCCTTTTACTTACTGAGTACTATCTATTGTATGGACACAATACAATTATTCTTTCCATTCACTTCTTGTTGGACAACTGATTTTTGTTTATTGATCTTGTATCCTGAGACCTTGCTAAGCTTGCTCATTAGTTGTTGTAGGTTTTTTGTAGATTCTTGAAAATTTTCTACATATGTCATCCACAAATAAAGATGCTTTCGTTTTACTTTCTTTCCATTTAGAATGATATTTTTTCTCTTATTTATTGTACGGGATTATGCCTTCAATACGGTGTTGAATAGGAGTGATGTGAGCAGACATATTGCCGTGTTCTCGATCTTAAGGGGAACGCTTTCAGTCTTTCTCCGTTAAGTATGATGTTTGCAATAGGGTTTTCATAGATGCCTTTTATCAGGTTGAGGAAAATACCTTCTATTCCTATTCTGCTGGGAGTTTGTAATCGTGAATGGGTGTTGAACTTTGTCAAATGTTTCTCTGGCATCTATTGAGGTGATAGTACAACTTTTGTCCTCTGTAATGTTAATGGGGTAAATGACAAAGATGGACTTAAACCAGCCTTGCATTACTGAGATAAACCCCACTTGGTCTTCATGTATTACCCTTTTTCAAAATATATAGATGGATTTGATATGCTAATATTTTGTTAAGGAATTTTGTGTCTGTTTTAAAAAGTATATTGGTCTATAGGGTTTTTTTTAACTACACTTTTGTCTTATTTTGATGTCAGAGTAATACTGGTCTCATGAAATATTCCCTCCTCTATTTTCTAAAAGGTGTCATGTAGTAATTATTATTATTTCTTCCCTAAGAGTTTAGTGGAAAATCTCTAGTGAAGTCATCAGGGCCTGAATTGGGGAGTCAGGGAGATAAGGGGAAGTTTTTTAATTACAATTGTAATTATTTCCTGTGTTTTCCTAGAATTTAAAATGAAAATTCTCTGTGTTTCGGCAGTAATTTCCAAACCCCATTGTGTCAGGGGTCCCCGAGACCACCTTGAGGCTCAATGGTTCACCAGATGGACTCACAGGACACAGAAAAGCTGTTTTATTTGTGGTTACAGCTTATCACAGTGAATGGATACAGATTAAAATCAGCAAAGGGAAAAAGGCAAATGGAGGCAAATCCAGGAGAAACCAGGTGCAAGTTTCAAGGTGTCCTCTTCTAGTGGAGTGGCACAGATGTGCTTAATTCTCCCAGCAACAGTGTGTAACAACACATAGGAGGTGTGGCCAACCAGGGAAGCTCGTTGAACCTTGGTATCCAGGGGTTTTATTGAGGGTCAATCATGTACACATGCAACACCCATGCTGATTGACCTGGGGTACTTAGACGCCAGTCCCCTAGAGCAAAGACAGATATTCACCATAGATCACACTGTTAACATAAACTATCTTATCAAACTAGTAACACATGGCCCAATGTGTCAGGCATACAAAACACTCTTAGCAGGCAGAATATTTCAAGGACTCTAAACTTATCTCCCAAGGGCGAGCCAATGACTATTCCTAAGGACAGGCCTTTCTTGGGGACCTGTGGAGTTTGCACAACACTGGCCTGCTGAATTAACCCTTTCCTGCACACCATTTTTTTTGTGTGTGTGACATAAACTTCCTTAAGTTAAAATGCTACATACCTTTGTAGTACAATGCTATGTCATTGTGGTCAGCTAATAAAGTATATTAACTTGTTGATATTGAAATGAACACTCTTTCTTTAGATGCTTTGCCTGTGTTAAGAATATTCCTTTGAAATGTTTGTGTTCAGCTGTCCAGGTGCTGTCATGATCCTTTTTTATCTTCCTAATGGTTATGTCATACTACACACTGGAGACTTCAGAGCAGATCCCACCATGGAACGTTCTCTTCTTGCAGGCCAGAAAGTCCACACGCTTTACTTAGATACAACGTAAGAGAAACTTTGTTTGTGTACTTCTTTTTTCCACCAACAGCGTTTGCCCTGCATGTTATGAATAATTTGAACTTTTGCTTAGGTAATCAAAATGATGGCTTACTGTCAATTATCATTTTAAGTATTAGGTGGATGCTGTTTGAAAAAATATATACTTAAGGACAAATTTTGGATTGCATGGCTTAACTGACTCCAGCTCAATTTTTTATGTAATATCCTTTTGAAAATATGGTTTATGTAAAAACCTTGCTACTGAAACAAGGATGAAAAATTTGGGAGCAAACTTTAGGAAAACGCCCTTTAAAGTTATCCTTTCAAAGTGTCTGTAACTATTAAGCATGATTGTGAAGAAAAAAACAGAGAATGAGATTCTGTCTGAATATTCAAACTTACTTTGTTCCTTTCTCCAAAAGGTAATCTATAAGTGGCAACCTTGAATTCCTAAGTGCTACATAATGGTATAAGCTATTATCTTCTTTTATATATTGAAATACCTCATCAATTGGTCAGAAATTATGTTAACCATTTCAACCTGTTTCAAGAAGAAGTGAGTTTGGATGGCATATCTTAGTAAGAGATGGTCTTTCCACAACCAGTTTTCTAATACTATAGTTAATTCTTCCATTCACCTAAATACTAGGTGAACTAAGAAAATTTTTTTTTAAACTTTATTACTTAATTCTACATACAATTCTGGATTTCTTTGTGAGTATTTATAGGAGAAAGGACTAAGTCTTTTCTTAATAATAAGAATTATGGCTGAACGGCAAAAACAATTTTGAAAATTGGAAAAATATTTCTTTAATGTGTGTAGTTTATGAGATTTTTCGTGAAAAAGTACTTAATTTTCATCTCAACTATCAATAACTAATAGTGTTAATTTTTCATTGGGTGTTACTGTATTGAAGTAGACCCAACTGGATCTGCTGTAGTCCCATAATACTATATATATTTCTATATCTCCTAAAAGGAAATAACAACCAGATGAATATTAACCGTTTGATTTAATGCTACTTCACCAAATTCATGTTCAGTTTCATTATCTTAAAATATATATATATTTTTTGGGCTTCCCTGGTGGCGCAGTGGTTGAGAGTCCGCCTGCCGATGCAGGGGACACAGGTTCATGCCCTGGTCCAGGAAGATCCCACATGCTGCGGAGCGGCTGGGCCCATGAGCCGTGGCCACTCAGCCTGTGCGTCCGGAGCCTGTGCTCCGCAGCAGAAGAGGCCACAGCAGTGAGAGGCCCGCGTACCGCAAAAAAAAAAAAAAAAAAATATATATATATATATATATAATTTTTTTAACTAAATCAGAATACTTTAGTCCAAAAAGATAATCCCTATAAATCATATTTCCTTTGATAGGGATTGGGGTTAAAAAAAAAGATATTAAGGCTTATAATTCATAGCTAAAATAGCTACCTAGAAATATTCTTGAAGGAAAAAAAATGCAGTTTCTTTATTTGAGGGTTATAAAAGAAATATAATTAAAAAGGTATATTGAAATGTATAGTTCCATCATAAATAATCAATAGCTGGTAACAAATATTTTAACCACAGGCACTGGTGAGATAACTGCGGTGGTGTTAATGTACTATACTGCTGTTGTATGTAATTTTGCTAAAGCTTGTTTTCTAAAATAGCATCCAACTTAATGCTATGACTTTCTTGTTGTTCTTTTAATAAGTACCATATTTCCATATTACAGATATTGCAGCCCAGAATACTGTTTTCCATCTCAGCAAGAGGTTATCCAGTTTGCCATCAACACTGCCTTTGAGACTGTAACTCTAAACCCACGTGCTCTTGTTGTCTGTGGCACTTATTCTATTGGAAAAGAGAAAGTCTTCCTAGGTGGGTGGTAGCTGTAGCTAATTTACTGTATTCTAAAGATCGGATTCTTTTTGCATAAAGCCCTTTCAGGCTCTGTTCTTTCAGTTGATATTTATTTCCTGAAACAGTTCAATATTACCTTTGAGGTGGAAAGAAAAATTTGATAGAGTTTGATTCATTTAAATTTTGAAAGCCTTAACTTAATGGAAACATTTGATAAGTATGTTTACGGTAGCCTTTATATCTGCAAAATGTTTATAGAGCAAAAGCCCATGCTACATTAGTATTTTAGTAAACTTTGAAAGATGACTAGTGCATAGGTCTTTCACTGCATTCTTTGATGATAACCATCAATTAATTATTTTAGAGACCAGTTTTAGTTTTTGTTCCTAAATGATTTTTGGTTATGTAACTGTAGTTTGTCTACATAGTATTGTACTATTTTGCAAAGTACTTCCATTTCTTCTTAACTGTGGTCCCATAATGTCAAACATTAAGACGTGAAATGATAAAGCTAAGGTTTTAACTCCTCCAAATTTTGTTTTTCCCTCCCTCTAACTCTTTCCATACATCTTATGCAATTTTTAAATACTAGGTCTTTAAAAATAAATTCTTGGCTTTCTCACAATTTATTCCACATAGTTAACTGACAAACCTGTTCAGCCTTTTTGAGATATTATGGCAAAAGTGTGAATGTTTTGAATTTCTTTTAATTTGGTAAATTCTTATTTTAAAGTTAAGTTGTAATTTTATTTTTTTCATAAGCTGTAATTTTACTATTTTTAAACTTTTCCTTTAGCCATTGCTGATGTTTTAGGTTCAAAAGTGGGCATGTCCAAAGAAAAATATAGCACATTACAGTGCTTCAATATACCAGAAATTAATTCCCTCATCACTACAGACATGTGCAATTCGCTGGTTCACCTTCTCCCAATGATGCAAATTAATTTTAAGGTAAGCATTCAAGAGACATGTCTTTTTAGGATGAACTAGAAAAGGCAATCTGATGATTGTAAACTAGAATCCCATTTTACTTGCATTTAACGTAGAGGAATTCAGTTACAGTGGAGTCAAAGTAAACTTTGCCCTAGAAAATTTTTTAAGTGGAATTTTAAATGTTTTAAGTTTGTGTGTGTGTGCAGCTGTATAGAGTAATTCATATGCCCACCAGGAGTTTAAGAACTAGAGAACTGTCATAAAGGAAGAAACAAAAATAGAAAAGTGTGCAGCTCTCTGGTCATTCAAACATTCTGAGATTGTTCTCCATTCTTTCTGGATGAGTAGGGAAATGAGTGGAGAATTCTAGGGAGTTCTTTTCTTCAGGTCTATTCTGTATAATATTAAGCCACTATAACATTGATATACGTTGGAAATATACTTGTGAGGATTAAATGAAACAGTAGAAGTGAAAGAGAAAGTTCTAGTGCTAGTTCTGAGATATAAATTAAGATACATATGACATGACCTCCCTGTGATTTATGGGGGCTCATTTGTCAGATTTATTCAGATACTAAGATTCATTCCATTTACTAACGTTTTGACACCTTGCAATGGAATACATCAAACCTATGTATTAAAAGTAATTCAGGGCTTCCCTGGTGGTGCAGTCGTTGAGAATCTGCCTGCTAATGCAGGGGATACGGGTTTGAGCCCCGGTCTGGGAGCATCCGACATGCCGCGGAGCAACTAGGCCCGTGAGCCACAACTACTGAGCCTGCGCATCTGGAGCCTGTGCTCCGCAACAAGAGAGGCCAATGCACCGCGATGAAGAGTGGCCCCCTACTTGCCACAACTAGAGAAAGCCCTCACACAGAAACGAAGACCCAACACAGCAAAAATAAATTAATTAATTAATAAACTCCTACCCCCAACATCTTAAAAAAAAAAAAGTAATTCAGAACATAATGTACACCAAAAAATATGTTTTTAATTTTGCTATAATGTTTATGAAATAACTTTTATGGAGCTTTTTGAAATAGCTTAGGTGTTGATTACTGTATCTGTCTTATAAATAATAACACTTACATTGTGTAAAGAAAATTAGGATTTTAGTTCTATCCCTTGAGTAAAGAAATTCTCGCTGATGTAACTACTCTTTTCATGAGATTATGGTAAAAATTTTATGGCCTATTTTCATGAGTATATAATTCATAAAAATGTCTAGGATAATCAGGTCATAGCGTTGTCCATTGGTGTTTAAGCCAGCTTTGCATATGTTAAATTTGAGAGGCATCCAGTTTAATGGAGGCTAATGAGAATGTTGGTTAATTATAAAATGAACACTGATATCCTGCGGAGGGTATAGCATATTTTTATAATTTTTATAAAGATTACTTCATGCAATACAGCCTTATTTCCTGCTAACTTAGTTTCATTTGGACAAATTATCCATTTAGGGGGACAAAAGGGGTGGGGAAGTCAGAATATTATGGAAATGAAGGGACTAGACCTTTTCAAGAATAGTGTTTAAAAGTGCCATATGCTGTGGAGAGGTCATATAAGGAAAAAATGACCTGCACAAGAACTGTTTCAGTGAAGTGATGTTGGAGAAAGCCAGTGACAGCAGAGGGCTAAGGAATGAATGAGAAGGTGTACCGATGGCGAAGGAGCACATAAAGAGAGGATCAACACTGTTAGCCATCAGGGAACTGCAGATCAAAACCACAGTGAGACACCACTTTACACTCTCAAGGATAGCTGTACTAAGAAAGACAGTGCCAATTGTTGGTGAGGATATGGAGAAACTGGAACCCTCATGCGTTGCTAATGAGATTTTTAAGTGGTGCAGCTGCTTTAGAAAGCAGTTTGTTAATTTCTTTCGAAGTTAAACATGGAGTGACTATATGACCAGCGATTCCAGTCCTAGGTATATGCCTAGGAGAATTGAAAACATGTGTCCACTTCTACACAAATGTTCACAGCAGCATTATTCATAATAGCAAAAAACTGGAAACAACTCAGATGTCCATCAAATGATGGATGGATAAACAAAATGTTATATATACATAAAATAGAAATATTCTTCAGCTGTAAAAAGGAACGAATTACTGCTACATGCTACTATATGAATGAGCATTGAGAACATGCCAAATGAAAGAAGCCAGACACAAAAGGCCACATATTGTGTGATTCCATTTATATGAAACATCCAGAATAGGTAAATCTGAAGAAGTAAGTAGATTAGTGGTTTCCAGGGCTTGAGGGAGAGGGAATGGGGAGTGACTGCTAACGAGTACAGTGTTTTATGGAGGGGTGATGAAATGTTCTAGAATTAGAAGTGGTGATGGTCATACAACTTTGTGGCTATACCAACAACCACTGAACTGTATGCTTAAAAAACACCCCAAAACCTGGCAGTTACCTGCTTTGAAGACAAAAAACAAAAAAAGGAATATCTGAAATCGTTGCCTGTATTATTTCCATTGTTTGTCATAGGTTGTTGGTATTGTTCAGTAGCCCTTCCCCCTCCTCCATGAAAGTGGCCAGATATTGATGACATTTTTTACAATTTCATATCTTCAGAACACAGACGGAGCAGAAGCTGACAGTTACCATAAGACTATATTTTAGTTAGTACTTAAAGCCAGTTTTTTTTACCAGCCAAAAATAGTTTTATTGTATCAGAGCTAACGACTTTTTTGTGAAAATGTAAACCTGATACAATTGTCAGGGTTTCTAAGGCAGGCTTGAAAGACTTAGAAACCCTATAAATAAAACCATTCGTGCTACCTAGTTCAACATCCCAAGTTCATATATGTACGTAGATAGTTTACTCTCACCTCTGATTTTAACCTGATTCACGGGATGTGGTAAAACATTATAACAGTAATGTTATAAGTGATGATTTGCTGAAAGTAACTGAAAAAGTAACTTTAGGGGCATCTACTGAATGCATTTTAATCACAAACTGGTTACCACTAAACAGAGAGACAAGTCATAGATCAGGGACTTTATGTTGACTAAATGATAATAAAATTCCTCATGATAGTAGTTCTGCAGTTGTGGTTAATGAAAGACTAGTGGCTGTCAGCAGTCTTCTCTGTGTGTTTGGCTTATATGATAATATCCTATGTTTTTGTTTGTGGCACGGATTAATGATGTTTTCATGGTAACTCTAATTTGTCTCATGAAAAGCATGAAATTACTTCTGAGTGGGTTCTCCCGAGTGTTTTAACAGAGGCAAATAAGAATGGATAAGTTTGATGACCTGCATTGATAGCTGGACTCTCAGTTTATGATATTATGTGTTTAATTGCGCTAAACCTGTTTCCTGTTATTTCCTTTTCTTTGTGAGGACAGGAAGAGAGAGGGATTAGTAATTAAGCAAATAGTATTACGATAGATCTTAGACTAAGTAAGACAAAAATCTGAAAATTTGCAGGGCCAGGGATATGGTAATGAAAACTTAGTTATATAGCTATATAACTTAAACTTCTTTTTGAGGGGTTGTAGTTGGTAAGAAATATGACTGTTTAATGGTAGGTATACAAATTAATACAAGATCATTATTTGATGCAAAAGAGAAATCAAAGGGTTATTATTAATTTGTCAAGTGAAATCTTAATGTCTGATAAACACAGTAAACTGTTCAACCTTTAAATAGTAATCAAAAAGAAAAATTAAAAAAAAAATGATGTGTTTGTCTTCTACCAAATTGGTGTACTTTTAAAAAAGGTAATATTCCTGTGCTGAGATTTAGAGAAATTGGCACTCTTCATCCACTTGGATAATAATGGAAAAGAGGGTAAATCCTCAGCTATCTCCATTTCTAGAAATTTATACTAAAAAATGAGTCCTTTCTGAAGAGATCAATCTGTAAGTTCCTAGGTGCTGATGGTATAATAGATGATGAGAGTCTTAAAAAGTTAGGAAAGGGTAGATGGTTTCCATTAAAAAAAAAAAAAAGACTCAGAAGGTGGTGTTTATTGATGTCTTCCCCTTAGGCTGTAAACTTCCAAAAGGTGAAGGCTGTGTCTCACCACTCTGACATCAGCACCTGGTGTTAATACTGGAACAGATATTTATTGAACAAATGAATAGATGGATGAGTGAATTTGTCTTTATCATTTCTTCAGAACTTCGTACCAGCATCTTTTAAAAATTCAGTAGAGTATGGTTAAAGAAGAAATAGAAGACTTCTAGAAATCCAAGATGATACTATATACACTTTAGGTTTTTTATTGTTTTAAATAAAATTAAAATTTTATTATAAATTTACACTAAGCCTTTGACACTCTGGGTTGAATCTTTAGCCCAAAAAGTATTAGAGTTTTTTTTGTATCCCTCTTGTCATTGTTATATTTATCTGGATTCCTCTTATCTTTCAAAGGTTGAACCTTTGTCATTGATTTTCTGAGAATCTTACCTAATGTCCTCACTAATGATGACCTCACTAATGATGACCTCAAGATTTATTAGCATATTACTTCTGATCATAGCACTGTGAAAAGTTTTGAAATTATTCTAGTTCATGCACAAAGGGTGAAAAGGAGTAAACACTTGAAAAGGGAACACTAGATACTATGCATCTTAAAATGTATGTCTGAGTTGAGTATAATGCCATTATAAAGTTATTTCCATATTTTATCCATCTGTCAGACCTCTACTGGTGTATATGTATGAGGATATGTTTGGATTGATGTGTACCAGTGTTAATATCAGTATCTCTCATAAGGATAGTATTAGATGCTAGTATCTCTAATATCCTAATAATTGTAGGATTTGGAAAGGTGTTTGTTTTGTTTGTTTTTGGTAGCTATCTGAATTGTAATTTTAAAACACATGATTACTTATCTTT
The DNA here is from genome assembly GCF_937001465.1 of Orcinus orca. Taxonomy (NCBI): domain Eukaryota; kingdom Metazoa; phylum Chordata; class Mammalia; order Artiodactyla; family Delphinidae; genus Orcinus; species Orcinus orca. The sequence goes on along the minus strand of NC_064572.1, from coordinate 74,263,161 downwards.
AAAGTTGCCTCATCTTATTTTTCTCAGACTGTACTTAAACTTGTTTAACTTAGGTAAGTAAAGGGGAAAAGATGTTTTTTTCGGTGATTTTATTTTTGGGGGGAGCACAGCACTAGGTTTTCCAAGTTAACGTTCACCAAGTGAAAACTCCGTGACTGTGCCAATGTAACATTTTAATCATTCTGTTTTATTCCATATAACCCATCTTCACTGACCATTAAATAAATATCCTTTTTTTATTTAACAGGGTTTACAGAATCATTTGAAGAAGTGTGGTGGGAAATATGATCAGATTTTGGCTTTTCGACCTACAGGATGGACGCATTCTAACAAGTTAACTAGTATGGCGGGTATTATTCCCCAGACCAAAGGAAACATTTCAATATATGGTATAATTATTCAATTTTTTTACTCTTAATGTTTGTAATTACCTTACATTTTTTTTAAAAGCAGTAAAACTAAGATCCAAGGAAAAAGAGGCACCAAAGAATCTTTAATAATTTAACAGGTTCAAATCATTCCTCATGCTCTACACCTGTATCTTTAGTATGTTGTAAATGCATATAAAGGAGTATGACTGTAGTAAATAGACATTGACTAATACAGATCAGTCTATATGTGTGATCAGTGACATGTAGGAGAGATTGTAGAACTACTTGAAAGGAGGGGTGGGTAGTGCCATTGTGTTCTGGAAGTTTAAATGACGCTGCGACATCAAGAACAGGAAGACAGTGGATTAGATGTGATGACAGCAAGAGATACAGACTTGACTTTAATTTTTTCATCTTTGGAGGATGTTTACCATTGTCCTCACAGATTGGCTTATTACAATAATGGCCGATGGAAACATTTTTGATCCTAGTTTACTCAAAACAGGACCCTTTCTCCCTCTTTCTCTGAGGTATTTGATCTTCAGTAAAGAAGATGAAGAGATTTTTAGTACTTACTTTTTTTTCCTTTTTATGTGTACAAAGCTTGGGGATGGAATCTGCTTACTTGCTGTGGAAATCAAGAGTATTCTGCTTGTCACTCTTTAAATTTTACTCATATTTCTTCCAGAATTTTCCTGAAATCAATAGCTGGGCAAAGTGCTTAAAGGGAAGAATTGTTTAAAAAGAAAAGCCTACTTATAAATAAGAATCTATAGAAATGCCTATTATTAAGTGTCTACATAGCAAAGTAATAGAATTTTTTAATGTTCAAAAGTTTTTGTATCATTTTAATCTTTATTATTTGTAAAAGATACTAGCAAATTTTGTTATCAGAAAAAGAGCACCAATGAATTTTTGGCAAAAATACTCTGGATTGCTTTCCTTTTCTCTTTTATTTTATTTTGGGCTTGTGCAGTTTTCTTTATTAGTTTGATTTTTAGTAGGCACTGTCTTTCGTGTTGCAGGGATTCCTTATAGTGAACACAGCAGCTACCTAGAGATGAAACGTTTTGTTCAATGGCTGAAGCCGCAGAAAATCATACCTACCGTGAATGTTGGCACCTTGAGATCCAGGCGCACAATGGAGAAATATTTTGAAGAGTGGAAGCTGGAAGCTGGATATTGATGTTACCTCAGAGGACTCAGAAGTAGTTAAGTAACTTAGGCCTAGCTTGTTAGTAGTTAAATCTTCAGTGATATGATATTTCACTTTATGTGAAAAACCTCATGAAGGTCACTCATACAGCTTATTTTCTCATTTACGTTTGAATAACATGTTCACAGTGCAGGACCTCTCAGCATCATCAATGATAATTGAGACTGGTCTGCCTAGTACCCTTGTTTCTTGCCCCTCCCTGTGGGGCTGTTGTATTCCGCATCCAACAGTAGGAGCGTAAACATAGGCAGGTTTGGGGACCAAAGGATTCATGATAATAAACTAGATTGAAAGCATTATATGTAAGTAATTACGTATCTTTAAAATTATTTAATATGGGGCATATTTTTATGAGATAAAGCTTTTCTATGATATGTGTACTTAAATAAAAAATTGATCTTAAATTTGCCATAGTGTCGTTTGGTTTTTAGGATTTATAACTGACATTTATGCAATCTTATAAAATTTCAGTGACAGTAAGTCAAAATTTGACTCTGAAAAAGATGACTCAAAGAGACTAGATAACTACCCAGTAAATGATGGAGAAAAGTTTGCGTGAATAATGTTTATCTGAATTGTTTACTCAAGACATTAGATAAGTAAAAGTTTAGATTGCAATTCTTTGTTTGTTTGTTTTTGTTTTTTCGGTACACGGGCCTCTCACTGTTGTGGCCTCTCCTGTTGCGGAGCACAGGCTCCGGACGCGCAGGCTCAGCGGCCATGGCTCATGGGCCCAGCCGCTCTGCGGCATATGGGATCTTCCCGGACCGGGGCACGAACCCGCGTCCCCTGCATCGGCAGGCGGACTCTTAACCACTGCGCCACCAGGGAAGCCCGCAATTTTTTTTTTTAAAGTGAGATTATATAATTTATTTATGAGTCTTGATCTCTCCAACAGAGATTAACTGATCCAAAATGAAAATTTGGGGCAATACATGTTAAAAATGTTTTTATAGGGTTTAAATAAGAAAATGGCTAGCATAATGAAAGTATGCATGTGTATATATGTGTATTCTTCCATTGCCTCTAATGAAATTAATTTACGGATTCCTTAATGTTTTAATGGAAAATTATTTTCTGTGATGATTTCGGTCACCAGAAGAATAGTACTCTCCACGAACTTTATTTTCATAAACTTGGATTTTACTTTGTTATGGTGGTGTTAGTAGGGAATCATGTTTAGGGAAGGAAAAGCATTTGGGGCCCAGTAGTAATAAATCCAGTGTAACTATGTTCTGAGTTGATTTCAATTACATAGTTAAAATATTTTGACTTCTTTGGGCTTGGTGTTTTAAACTTTTTATAAATCATTAATTAAGAGTTATAACTAGAAAAATTGCATGTAGTCTACAAATACAGGTATTTTTAACATAGAGGAGATGGCCAAGTCATTAAGGTCTTTTTTTTTTTTTTTTTTGAGTAATAGTTTTTTCCTAGAATTGTCATTTTTCATTGGTAAAAAGATTTTTCATGATTTTGAATGTTTTGCTTTGGAAATCCAGGCATGTTATTTGAAAGCAGCCTCAGCCATCTTATTTTCAAACACAAAAACATCTTTCTACACAATTAGCACCATTATGGCAGCTTGGAATGATTTGTTTTGCTGTTATTATTGCAGAATATGCAAAACCTCATTTAGGGACCATCCCAAATATGGGATTTATTTTACAAATAAGTCGCAACAACCGAACTTTTCAAGGCTCTGTTGAGAACTGTATGTGAAATTCTTAGTTCCAATAACCTAACACTTTGGTAGGTAAAAATGTTCAATTTTAAAGCAAAACAAAAGAAGAAAAAAATCTACCATCAACCCAAAATAAATGGATGACAGCTCTTGAACATCCTTACCATGTGTAGAGAAGAAGAAATAGAATTAAGCCAACAAAGGGGAAAATGCTTTACTATACATTACATGTATTCGGAACTTTTCAGAAAGCTCCTTTACACTCTTATCTAAACATTGAATTACCAGATGCACCGACACTTGACAGGATGTTTTCAAGTTCTCATGACTTTGATTTAATAGGAAAACCTTTTCCACTTGATGTCAATGCCTTTTATTTCTAAGTTATTTATCATTGACCCTGTATTTATTAATGTACCTAAATATGAAACTGGTTTTCAGAAAAACTAAATTATTGCTTTCTTCAGTTATTGAGTTATATTCTTGTGAACCAAATGCATTTAGAATTTACTTATTTGGTCCTGAATAACCATCTGTACTAGACTAGGGAACTCCAAGTACTAATACCCAAAATTATCTGTCTTGAAAGACTATTGATATTGCCTTGTAACTTTTCTGGTTGTTTTATTGCTGTTCATTCAGTTCATTTGGTATTGATCTTAGAAAAATTCCAAATAAGTTATCTGAAATCAGCAAAATCATAAGCTAATGGTTATAGTTAATAGAATGGTTTAGGTATGAGAATTCCTTCTAATCTGAATAGTTGGAAGCTTTTAACTTGGTAATCATTTTGTATGCTAATTATATTTCAACTTTCCCTTAGTATCTACCCCTTCTCCAGAAAGTAGGCATACTCTTTTTGCTTAGGAACTCAATCCCCCATGATTGCACTGTTCTACTTTTGGTAAGCCAGAAATATTTTATAAAACACTTGTTATGGAGTGGACCAATTATACAACACCAAGTATAACACAAAATTATTCTTTTCTTAAACAGTCATAGCCAGGCCAGAACTAGGGAGAGGCAGGAGAGATACCTAGAATGTAAAATTTAAAGAGGCAAAAGGTAAAAATCCTTGTTAAGGCTGACCCTGCACTTGCATGACCCTGAGAGTGAGTGTCTCCTTAAACGCTATTCTAGGAAATCTCTCTTGCCTCAACCTAGTTCCAGGTCCTGATTCGTAGCGCCTAATTATGTTTCTTTGCTATTTTGGTGAATCCAAAGTGGTTTTCTAAATAGAATATCGTTATAGCTTTGTTTTTAATATACATTGAAACATAAATATTGTAATCTGAATTTAGGAGAGTACATTTTCAAGAATTTCCAGATTCATCGATATAGAGCTAATTATACCAGCACCAAAACCCAGATTCCTTTGAGATCCTTCCGCTGGGGTATTGTAAACACTTTCAGGGCAGGGCTCATATCTTACTCATCTTATGATCTAGTACCTTTTTCAGTATGTGGTCTGGTTCAGAGACAGTTCTAACAGATGGTAAATGCTTGAATGAATCTTGAATAAACAGTGAAAAATCCATCTATGTTCTAAGAATCTGACTTCCAAAATTCTTTTACATGTTTTCCTCAGGTGAAAATAGTGTGATTCCAGAAGAACCACTAAAAATAAAAATATATTGAAACTACTCAGTTGATTGTTTGGGTATATTAACATGTCCATGACTTCAGTGTAGGAACAATTTAGAGAATAAAGTTTTATTTTTTGTCAAGATCTATCACTAGTTTAATTGTCACTAAAATCAGTCACTGAGTATTTGAATCCTCTCTCTTAGAACTTATTCTATCTGTTGAGTAACTGCTATGTGCCCCACACTATTCTTGGTGTTGTGTGGAAATTAAGAATAATTCAATCTAACAAGGATTTATTGAGTGATTATTCTGTGTAAGGTGAAGGGGGTATAAACATGTTCTTTGTTCAGGGATTCACACATAAATAAAATAGTCTCAAATGTCAGAAAAGTAGTATTAGGAGCGAAAGACATGTCCCTAGGCACCGTGACAAGTGGTATAATACCAAACACTTCAAAGGGAGAAATTAATTCTGATAAGGAAGAGTCCATAGAGAAGATGCCTTTTTACACAGTCCTTAAAACATTAACAGACCTTTCATAGGCTGGAGTGAAATCTAAGAGTTAACAGACCTTTCATAGGCTGGAGAGAAATCTAAGAGTTAACAGACCTTTCATAGGCTGGAGAGAAATCTAAGAGTTAACAGACCTTTCATAGGCTGGAGAGAAATCTAAGAGTTAACAGACCTTTCATAGGCTGGAGAGAAACCTAAGAGTTAACATACCTTTCATAGGCTGGAGAGAAATCTAAGAGTTAACAGACCTTTCATAGACTGGAGAGAAATCTAAGAGACAGCCAAGTCCTGGAGCTGTGACAGTGTAAGTTGTGCAAGAGGAGCTTTGAGCAATTCGTGTGTTGGCGTGTGGAGCTCAGACTAGAAGGAATAGGTGGAGGAAGATGGCACACAACTCTGATAACTCTACTAAGGAGTTTAGAGGTTATTCTGAAGAATATTGAGAGTTTTTGAAGATCTGGGGGCAGTCAACATATACCTATGTGTTGGAAATGAAGTAAAAGTGAGATAGATATTGATATATACACACTTATACATATATGAATATACACAGCTTGACAGGAGAACTGGGCTAAGCCTTGAACCTTGAGAAACACGATAATTATGGAATATCTGAGGTGTTGACATTTAACACAAAATCCTTGCCTTTGAGGAGCTTAGCATTTCCATAGGGGGCTGGAAAAAAAGCTAATATATGTAAGATAGTTAAGAGATAAATTAGTGTGGTTTTAGATCTTGAGAAAGGAAAGTTTGGGGTAGGTTGGAGTTGTATGAGCTAGTTGATGAAATAGGATACACGTGAAACTAGTTAAGAAACAAAACCGCATGTAAACAATTCATGAGTGATCAATTGAACTGGTCTTTAAGAAGTTCATTTAATTTAAATTAAACTTGGTTTATATAAGTGCTGCTGTTCTGTTTGGGACTACATTTTGTGGTTTAAATACCTATAAAGCTATTGTAGATTACATAGGGATTTAAAACACCTAAGAACACTATTTGTCCTAAATATGATAGACTTTTTTTCAATGAAAGAGGAAATTTCGTAAAGTCAAATTACATTACCTGTATAAGCCCTTCTGCTGTTTCAAAATGGAAAGCAAGAGCTTAAGATCATAAAGCAATGCTCAAAGCAATGCTTTAATACACTATTAGATAATGTTATTAAACTGTTTTTTTTTAAGTTTGTTTGAAAGAACTGTTGTGGACTTCCTGCTGAGGCTCTGAGCTCTGATTAGGTATCATGTGGGATAAGCAGATAAAATTGTAAATGAACCAAAAGCAACAGTATCTGGAAGGGGAATAAAGGCCAAATACCATTGTTTTGCTAAATCAGTCAGTTTTTTTTATTAGTGGCTTTTATCCATGGAAAGAGTGCTAAACTCTGTTTTGTTATGTTTTGGTTTTCTTTTTTTTTTTTAATAGCTTTATTGAGTTATAATTCACATACCACCACATCACTTACCTATTTAAAGGTAATTTAAAGGTAATGAACCCAATTCATTGGGTTTTGGTATACTTATGGAGTTGTGCAACCATTGCCACAATCAGTTTTAGATTATTTTTCACCCCCAAAGAAATCCTATGCTCATTAGTAGTTACTCCCCAGGCATCTCCTCTCCTCCCCACCACCCAACTGACTACCACCCACCCCCTCGTCCTGGGCAACAACAAATCTTCCTGTCCCTATAGATTTACCTATTCTGGACATTTCATATAAATGGAATCTAGTACATGGTCTTTTGTTATTGGCTTTTTTGACAATGTTTTCAAGGTTCACCCATATTGTAGCATGTATCAATGTAAGTATTCCATTCCTTTTTTATGGCTAAATAATATTCCAGTGTTTGAAAATACCCACTTTGTCCATTCATCAGCTAGTGGATATGTGGGTTATCCACTTTTTGGCTCTTGTGAATAATACTGCTGTTAACACTTTGTACAAATTTTTATGTGAACATATATTTTCATTTCTCTTGTGTATGTACCTAGAAGTGGAATTGCTGGGACATATGGCAACTCCGTTTAAACTTTATGAGGAACTCCAAATTGTTTTCCAAAGTGCTTCACCATTTACATTTTCACCAGCAATGTATGAGGATTCCAACCTGTCCACATCCTCACCAACACTTGTTATTATCTGCCTTTTTGATTACAACCATCCTGTTGGATATGAAGTGGTATTTGGTTGTGGTTTTTATTTGCATTTCCCTAATGACTAATGATGTTGAGCATTTTTTCACTAACTCTGTCTTGAAAGATTGCACTGTACAGAAAGCTCAATTAAATGATTGCTCTAAAATGTATTATTTAAGCCTAAGTAAAACAGTCAGTTTTTATAGATTGTGGCCTTGATTTGCTAGAAGATGATGATTAATAATGACAGGTGTATAATTTTGGTCTGATGAGAATTATTTGAATTATCAATAATAAGATAAATTTAAATGCATAACAGCATTGCAGATATGAAGTGGTTATATGCAATGCAGGTAACACAGATTTAGTGCCTCAGATTGCAGAAAGGAAGCAAAATGATCGTCATAATTATAAGTTGGAAAGGAAGACTTCAGATAGGAAGTTTTAAAATATTACGGTCGATAACAGCAGCTGACTTGAATAAGCAATGCAATTTATAAAAATGGTCAACAGTGTTGATGTGAATATATAAATGTAAATATCCAGTTTTTAAACATTAAAATTGTAGCATGAACAACTGACACTGTGGAAATACAAAGTATCATGAGAGATTACTACAAACAACTATATGCCAATAAAATGGACAACCTGGAAGAAATGGACAAATTCTTAGAAAAGCACAACCTTCTGAGACTGAACCAGGAAGAAATAGAAAATATGAACAGACCAATCACAAGAACTGAAATTGAAACTGTGATTAAAAATCTTCCAACAAACAAAAGCCCAGGACCAGATGGCTTCACAGGCGAATTCTATCAAACATTTAGAGAAGAGCTAACACCTATCCTTCTCAAACTCTTCCAAAATATAGCAGAGGGAGGAATACTCCCAAACTCATTCTAAGAGGCCACCATCACCCTGATAAGAAAACCAGACAAAGATGTCACAAAGAAAGAAAACTACAGGCCAATAACACTGATGAACATAGATGCAAAAATCCTCAACAAAATACTAGCAAACAGAATCCAACAGCGCATTAAAAGGATCATACACCATGATCAAGTGGGGTTTATTCCAGGAATGCAAGGATTCTTCAATATATGCAAATCAATCAATGTGATACACCATATTAACAAACTGAAGGAGCAAAACCATATGATCATCTCAATAGATGCAGAAAACGCTTTCAACAAAATTCAACATCCATTTATGATAAAAACCCTCCAGAAAATAGGCATAGAGAGAACTTACCTCAACATAATAAAGGCCATATATGACAAGCCCACAGCCAACATCATTCTCAATGGTGAAAAACTGAAACCATTTCCTCTAAGATCAGGAACAAGACAAGGTTGTCCACTCTCACTACTACTATTCAACATAGCTTTGGAAGTTTTAGACACAGCAATCAGAGAAGAAAAAGAAAAGGAATCCAAATCGGAAAAGAAGTGAAGCTGTCACTGTTTGCAGATGACATGATACTATACATAGAGAATCCTAAAGATGCTACCAGAAAACTACTAGAGTTAATCAACGAATTTGGTAAAGTAGCAGGATACAAAATTAATGCACAGAAATCTCTTGCATTCCTATACACTAATGGTGAAAAATCTGAAAGAGAAATTAAGGAAACACTCCCATTTACCACTGCAACAAAAAGAATAAAATACCTAGGAATAAACCTACCTAAGGAGACAAAAGACCTGTATGCAGAAAATTATAAGACACTGATGAAAGAAATTAAAGATGATACAAATAGATGGAGGGATATACCATGTTCTTGGACTGGAAGAATCAACATTGTGAAAATGACTATACTACCCAAAGCAATCTACAGATTCAGTGCAATCACTATCAAACTACCAATGGCATTTTTCACAGAACTAGAACAAAAAATTTCACAATTTGTATGGAAACACAAAAGACCCCGAATAGCCAAAGCAATCTTGAGAAAGAAAAACAGAGCTGGAGGAATCAGGCTTCCTGACTTCAGACTATACTACAAAGCTACAGTAATCAAGACAGTATGGTACTGGCATAAAAACAGAAATATAGATCAATGGAACAGGATAGAAAGCCCAGAGATAAAACCACACATATATGGTCACCTTACCATTGATAAAGGAGGCAAGAATATGCAATGGAGAAAAGACAGCCTCTTCAATAAGTGGTGCTGGGAAAACTGGACAGCTACATGTAAAAGAATGAAATTAGAACACTCCCTAACACCATACACAAAAATAAACTCAAAATGGATTAAAGACCTATATGTAAGGCCAGACACTATAAGACTCAGAGGAAAACATAGACAGAACATTCTATGACATAAATCACAGCAAGATCGTTTTTGACCCACCTCCTAGAGAAATGGAAATAAAAACAAAAATAAACAAATGGGACCTAATGAAACTTCAAAGCTTTTGCACAGCAAAGGAAACCATAAACAAGATGAAAAGACAACCCTCAGAATGGGAGAAAATATTTGCGAGTGAAGCAACTGACAAAGGATTAACCTCCAAAATTTACAAGCATCTCATGCAGCTCAATGTTAAAAAAGCAAACAACCCAATCCAAAAATGGGCAGAAGATATAAATAGACATTTCTCCAAAGAAAATATACAGATTTCCAACAAACCCATGAAAGGATGCTCAACATCACTAATTATTAGAGAAATGCAAATCAAAACTACAATGAAGTATCACCTCACACCAGTCAGAATGGCCATCATCAAAAAATCTAGAAACAATAAATGCTGGAGAGGATGTGGAGAAAAGGGAACCCTCTTGCACTGTTGGTGGGAATGTAATTGATACAGCCACTGTGGAGAACAGTATGGAGGTTCCTTAAAAAACTACAAATAGAACTACCATATGACCCAGCAATCCCACTACTGGGCATATACCCTGAGAAAACCATAATTCAAAAAGAGTCATGTACCACAATGTTCATTGCAGCTCTATTTACAATAGCCAGGACTTGGAAGCAACCTAAGTGTCCATCAACAGATGAATGGATAAAGAAGATGTGGCACATATGTACAATGGAATATTACTCAGCCATAAAAAGAAACAAAATTGAGTTATTTGTAGTGAGGTGGATGGAGCTAGAGTCTGTCATACAGAGTGAAGTAAGTCAGAAAGAGAAAAACAAATACTGTATGCTAAAACATATATGGAATCTAAAAAAAAAAAAAAAAAGGTCCTGAAGAACCTAGGGGCAGGACAGGAATAAAGACGCAGACATAGAGAATGGACTTGAGGATATGGGGAGGGGGAAGGGTAAGCTGGGACGAAGTGAGAGAGTGGCATACACTACCAAATGTAAAATAGCTAGCTAGTGGGAAGCAGCCACATAGCACAGGGAAATCAGCTTGGTGCTTTGTGACCACCTAGAGGGGTGGGACAGGGAGGACAGGAGGGAGACGTAACAGCGAGGAGATATGGAGATATATGTATATGTATAGCTGATTCACTTTGTTATAGAGCAGAAACTAACACACCATTGTAAAGCAATTATGCTCCAATAAGGATGTTAAAAAAAATAAATAAAATAAAATAAGGGCTTCCCTGATGGCGCAGTGGTTGAGAGTCCGCCTGCCGATGCAGGGGACACGGGTTCGTGCCCCGGTCCGGGAAGATCCCACATGCCGTGGAGCGGCTGGACCCGTGAGCCATGGCCGCTGAGCCTGCGCGTCCGGAGCCTGTGCTCCGCAACGGGAGAGGCCACAACAGTGAGAGGCCCGCGTACCGCAAAATAAATAAATAAAATAAAATAAAATTGCAGCATGCTATTTAAGATCTTTTGTGAAGGCTCGATAATGAGATAAAGAACTTATTTGGGTCCTGTTTAGTCTTAAATCCTCTAATTATATAATTCCTGGTTAACATCCAGGTTCTTTTAAGTACATAATAAAGCAGTGTTTTAAACAGTTCAGCTATTCACGTCATGAGAAGAATCGGCCAAGAAACTTATCTTTTTGTTTCTAAGCTGTTGACGTTTATATAAGAACTCTTTACTTACCCCAGGTTGTGTTCTAGTAATTTATTCATATGTATTAAAATTTTTAACAAGTTTCTGACGAAGAACAAGTGAGTTAAGTCAGGAGTCGTGAGAAGGTCAGCATAAAGTTCTTTTTGTCACCATTTGAAATCCCTGGACAAGAGGAAACAGATGGGTTTGGTTACATTACCCTTGCTGTGCCAAATAAACAATTAAGGAAAATGTTGAATATCCTTTTGCTACACGTCTGTGTCTAGGCTAGGAATCGTGCTTAACATTAACAATGCTGGCCTTTCCAGCTGCTCAATATTTAATGGTAGAAGCTTGAAAATTTTTTTAATACATAGCATGGAAACGTTCATTTAAATCCTCCTTGAATGACTTAGTTCATTAATTCAGGAAACATTTACTGGGTGCTAATTATCTGTAAGACACTCTGCTGGGCAGAGGAAGGGGCTTGATTCCTTACGGGGACCAGGTAGCATTTAAAGTGAATTTTAAACATGAGTACAATTGGGATACTCATAAAAGATAAAAGCTCAGAGTGGCTGTTGTATCTAAAAAAAAATCAAAGATGCTTGTGAGAAAGGTTCCACTGAAGGACTAGGTGGGCAGCATCCATACAGCCTAGAAACATTTAAGTGTCCACAAAAGGAGCTCAGGCAATAAACAGAACATTTCGAAAACAACCAAAAATACAGAGATACCTGCGTTCACAGGGCTTGTGGAATATACAAAGTAAATGGGGAGTCATAATATTGAATACATTATAGGGGAAATAGGATGGTGTGGGCAGAGATAGCGTCCAAGTTGGGAGTTGAAAGATGAGTGTGGCCTGAGCATCTCCTCCTGGCATTCAGACACATTCAAAGCAACAACTTGACAGAGGCATTCTGGAAGCCTTTTGAATCTTCCACGTCTCACAAAAGTATCAAAAGGGGAGTCTTCGGGCTTCCCTGGTGGCGCAGTGGTTGAGAGTCCGCCTGCCGATTCAGGGGACGCGGGTTCGTGCCCCGGTCCGGGAAGATCCCACATGCGGCGGAGCGGCTGGGCCCGTGAGCCATGGCCGCTGAGCCTGCACGTCCGGAGCCTGTGCTCCGCAACGGGAGAGGCCACAACAGTGAGATGCCCGTGTACCGTACCGCAAAAAAAAACCCAAACAAACCAAAAAAAAAAAAAAAAAAGGGGGAGTCTTCTTTTCAATGTATATTTGTTAAAAGTTATTGTAAAAGGAGAGAATTCTTAAGCTAAAATATTAATGGAAATAATATTAATGGAATTTCAATTAAACTGGTGGATAGAGCATGCTTATTTTTCTCCTCTCCTTCCCAAAATTCATTAACATGGTAGTAAAGGTATTAAAAAGAAATAGATTCACAAGAATAATTCCATCAGTGGTTGAGAGATTAAACAAGAAATTTCTGGAAGACAGAAAAAGATCAACTGGACAGACTAGATGACAGATGGTATGATAGAGACTCTGGAATGAATTGAAGCTGTGTAATTGTGTGCATATGTGTATAATTATGTAAGTGAAAAACAAATGATACTATTAACATGAGGCAAACCAAAGGCTACACAAGAAAGGAAAATGAACTGCAGTTAAACTACTTGGTTCTGCAATGAGCAAAATTAACACTGATGTTAACAGTGATAATGATTTAATCAAAGTCAGTGATGTAATGCTAATAAGGAATGGAAAAGGGGAAGATGTGAGAGAGAATGGTTAAATCAGTTCCCTGCTGAAAAGTCTCCCGTGGGTTCCGAATGCAATTAGAGTAAAAGTGAAATTCCTTACCATGGTTTAAAATTTCCACATGGTCTGGTCCCTGTCTGCTTCCCTGAACCCATAGCCTCCCACCCTCCCCTCTTGAACCATCATTCAGTGACACTGGCCTTCTTTCTCTTCTTTAAACAAGTCAAGGTCTTGCTCTCCTCAGAGCCTTTGCCCTTGATATTTCCTGTGTGTAAAATGTTCTTTTGTCAGAGAATAAGTTGGTCCCTGTTATCCATTCTCTTCTCCCACAGGAATAGAATTTTAGCTCAGCACATGGCTGTCCAGAATAGAAAACACATTTCAAGTTTCTCTTGCAGCTAGCTGTGACTATGTGACTAAGTTCTGGCCAAAAGTATGTGAGCATAAGACATAGGAAATTTCTGAGTTGTGCCCTTACAAAGAAGAGATGCACCCTTCTCTTTCTTCCATCTTGTTCTGGGAAACATGAATGTAGTGAAGATATCTTGGACCTTACAGATGAGGAACAAGAAAATAGAAGGAGCCTGGACCCCTGGCTGGCCTACCCTCAGGCTATTACATAAGGAAAAAAAAAGAAAAAGAAAACAAAGTCATTTGTTTAGGCCATTGTTATAGGGTCTGTTACATGCACCCAATCCTTATCCTAATTAATACCATTCTCGTTCTAGATCTTCACAATACAGGCTCAACTCAAATGTCATTTCGGAGGAACATTTCTTGAACACCTTACCTGAAGTCATTCTTACTCTGTTTTACTTTCTTTATAGCACATAGTAGTATATTGGATTGTCGTATTTAGTTATTTCCTTTTTAATTGGCTTTCTCCTAGAATTAAGTTTCAGAACGTTATAATCTTGTCTGTTTTGCTCATTGCCTGGAACAGCGTCTGGCACATAGTAGTGAGTAAAAGGTATTGGTTGAATTATTGACTCCATCACACTGCAAGTCAAAAGATAAAATAGATCAATCAGTACAAAGTGGCATACCCATATTATTTGGAAATATAGAGATCAGTTAGTAAAAATATTAGCTAAATTAGCTAAAATATTCTTAAATGGTCGCTTCTGGGGACCAGGGCTGGAGGGGAGACCGTTGGCACACGGTGCTATTGTTTTTTTATTATAAACCCTTTAATACTATTTGATTTTTTTAACGTGCATTTATCACTTTGGGAAAGATCAAATTTAAAAATAAACAAATCAATAAAACACTGTGTGGTCATCACAGTGGTAGAAAAATGTTTAATGACATGGAAATATGAAAATAAAAAGAGTAGGTTATTGGGCTTCCCTGGTGGCGCAGTGGTTGAGAGACCGCCTGCTGATGCAGGGGACATGGGTTCGTGCCCCAGTCTGGGAAGATCCCACGTGCCGCGGAGCGGCTGGGCCCGTGAGCCATGGCCACTGAGCCCGTGCGTCTGGAGCCTGTGCTCCGCAACGGGAGAGGCCACAACGGTGAGAGGCCCGCGTACCGCAAAAAAAAAAAAAAAGAGTAGGTTACATAATACGTCAATATGTAGAGCAGGATCCATTTCTGTATATATATGAAGCATATATGCATAAAAAGATGCTAGGTTAGAGTCAATGCATATGGCAAATTCCTAACTTTAGATATAAATGGATATTCAGGTTTTATTAATAGAATCAGCTTTTTCCTGATTAACAATGTTGAATGAATATTTAAAGACTTTAGGTTTGAAGAGACACCATGTTATCTTCCTTCCTAGGTGTCCTACAGGCCACTTAATGAGCCATTTCTTGAGGAGTTTTACCCTAATCTAAGAGCGGTAAGGAGCCACTGGAATGTGGTAAGCAGGGATGGCGTGATAAGATTGGTTTCAGGCAGTTTTCTCTCCCTGAATTGTGGAAATGGTTTGGAAAGCCAAGCCTAGAATCAGAGAAACGATTCAGGAAGCAGTTGACGTAATCAAGGCAAGAAATGGTGGGAAAGCAGCGGCTGGGTTAGGGAGAGGAGGGCTGCCTCAAGAACAACAGGACAGTGTTAGCAGGATTGGTGAGAGTGAGGCATGTTCACACCTATAAGCTCCGTGAGGTCAAGGACGGTTTTTACTACTCCATCCCCGGGCCAAACTAGAACAGTTGCTGGTACATGTGGACACAGTGAATATTTGTGATCTAGAGAACAGGAAAGAATCAAGGGTGAGCTCAGAAGTCTGACTAGGTTACCTGGGTGACTGATGAGCTGTTCGCTGAGCAGTGACATGAGGGGCAGCGTGCAGAGAGGGAGACCAGTGAGTAGCTTGAACTTGTTGGCTTACAGATTCCTGGTGCCTGTTGACATAAAGGCAGTTGGGGAACATTTGGATCTCCAGTGCTAGAAGATCTTGGCTAGAAATAGGTTTGAGAGTCACCAGCATTAAATGAGGAATGCTGCCAATAGAACATTAAGATCAGTTCTGAAAAATGCCCGTAGTATTTAGAACAAAGAGGTCATGAGTGATGACCACTTGGGGAGCTTAGAATATATGAGGAAATAGGGACTGGGGACCATTTTATTGTATTAAGGAGACTGACAGAGTGAGCTACCACCTTTTCCTCCTTTTTAGGGTTTTCCCCTTTTAATTTTAATGCTTCTCTGAACTTGTAACCACTACTACATTGTCGCTTTCTTATCAAGTTTCCAGTGACTAATTTGGCAGCAGGAAGGTTTTTCCACTTGGTCACATTTGTAATCAGTGCACTATCAGTGAGCTGACAGCACTTTGTTTGTGCTGGTCAGAATGTGGCCCTACAAAACCAGTCCTCCAAACGCTTGGCTTTTCCTGCTCTATGATTACATCCACGGTTCCTATGTGTCTTTTTCACCTTTCCTAGAATAACGATATACACACACACATGCACACACACACACACTCAAGATCCAGAAAAAGATAATAGATTTTGTAACTGTACAAATTGTGCTGCTGTCATATTTTTGATTATTGATTGACAATTGGATTGTGTAGTTTTCCAAATTTTCTTGACTAAGGATATTCTCAGCACATGAATATTTTTCTTTTTTTTTTTGCCTCACCAGGCGGCATATGGGATCTTAGTTCTCTGACCAGGGATCGAACCTGTTGCCCCTGCGGTGAAAGTGAGGGGTCCTAACCACTGGACCATCAGGGTATCCCCACATGGATATTTCCTGAATACAGCATTCCCCCACCTTTTCCTTTTTTCCCTCAAGTCATTATTTCTCTTTTAGCACACCTCCATAATATTATTGCTTTTCCTTTGTAATTAACCAGCCATGCTTCTTGCTTCTACTTAACACGAAATCTCTCATCTTGTATTTCATGATTTTCTCTTTATAATAATTCTTGTAAGCAATAAGTGATTTGGCAAATTACATAAGAATATTAAAGGCATGATTATTTTGCGGTAGCTTGTACTGTATTCAAACAAAATGTCTCTAATTGTATGCCACCTGTTTTGTCATCAAAACATTCACTCCAGCACCTTCTCGGTGACAGGCACCACACATGTGCTAGAAATTTCAATAGCAAATACAGGCCTGAGAAACTATTCAATAATTTTCTGAATGAATGAGAAACCTCAGGCAGTCACTGATACAGACAGGAGTTTGTGGGGAGAGTATGAAATGAGATTAGACGTCACACTTGGAAAACCCTGTAGATAAAGCCATGACAGCAATGGTGGTCCCTACCACAGCAGCCCAAACAGGAGCAGATAAAGTGATGGATGGCAGGTCTCGAGCACCTTTTAGAGATGAACATGAATGTGTAAAGCACCCTCACTCCCCGTGGCTCTTTGATGATGAAAACTTTTTGGGTGGAATGGCCACCAACCAAAGGAAGAAGGAAATTTTTCTAGCTCCAATTAAACATGGTGAAATTAGCCAAATGAGCTGGGAACACTAACATCATTACATGATGCTCAAAGGAGTCAGGTGTTAGCTCTGCAAAAAGGCCATTGGTATCATCATCATACAACTTGTAATTAATTTATGACTCTCTGAGAAGAGATATTGCTGACACAGGAGGTGTCGTAATGAAAAATTTTGGCTTAGTGTCCAGAGACTATAATTTAGGCCTGATTCTGCCACTAATTTCTGACCTTGGGCAGATGAATTCACTTCCCTGAATTACTGAAATGAGGTCTGTTTCCTCCACTAGAATGAGAGAGCTGATAGATCTCTAAGTCATGGCTATATAATTCTATGAGTCTGTTAGCTCAGTTGCTATTTTGTTCGGAGTGTTTCATGCTTTTCCAGGACTTGGACATGATGGTTTTGGTCAAGCTACTTATCACAATATATATATTCTATAATATTAAAATATGTTAGATGAGAAAATGTTTTAAATCAATTTATTTTATTATTTAATTTAAATATATATGTATGTGTATATTTATATATATATACATATATATAAATATATAAATGGCAGAACCTCCTTCAGTTTAGATTTGGGACCTTGAAGGTAAAGTAATGGAAGAATTGATCCCTTATAGTGGTATTAACTAAAATGGTTGTATTAACTCTAAACTAGGACCAGGAGCCAATAGCAATAGACCTGCCCATCAGTAAGTGAATGAAAGAATGAGTAAGCAGAACACATTCATTCTTCTGCATTCTCAGGAGATAGTGAGCACACAGGAGCAAAACAAATCCACAAATGCAGATTATTCATTTTGACAAACAAGGTGTTATACAAGCAGTTGGTAAGACCTATATATTACATCAATTGCTAAATAGTGACATAGTTTAGAACTGCAGTGTCCGGATTCAGCCTAGTGATGCAGTACGTTAACAGGTTCTGGCAGATCTATGCAACCTCTTTGGTGATTTTGTTGGCTAATAATATACTGCAGTATCTGCTCTTCCCCTGAACTTAGAATAAATTGATGATCCAAGAGGCATCAACAAGAAGGATATATTTGAAGGTTTGGGGTGGCTTTGGGGAGAATAGAAGTTGAGTGACCCTGAGTAAGAACTGCTCATTTGGGCTTCCCTGGTGGCGCAGTGGTTGAGAGCCCGCCTGCCGATGCAGGGGACACGGGTTTGTGCCCCGGTCCGGGAAGATCCCACATGCCATGGAGCGGCTGGGCCCGTGAGCCATGGCCGCTGAGCCTGCGCGTCTGGAGCCTGTGCTCCGCAACGCGAGGCCACAGCAGTGAGAGGCCCGTGTACCGCAAAAAAAAAAAAAAAAAAAAGAACTGCTCATTCATTTCCTACTCATAGGAGGGAATTTTGCATGCCATTCCCTTCCATATACTCAGGATTCCCTCCATAGGCTTAAGATAGCCAGATTCTCAGATGGAAAATAGCTTAATTCCCTATAAGGCAAGATAGAGGCCTGGCCCCTAGTGGGAGCACAAGAGGACAAGCTATTTTGCTTTTGGAAAAAAGAGTGGCTTTTTAAAGTTCCATTCTTTCTCTCTCTCTTTCTCTTTTTCTCTCAATTAGTCTCCAGAGCCAGCTTTTCAACCACAAGTAAGATGGATACAAACACACCAGATTCAATCTCCACTGGTCATTGTTCACCCATTTTGGCAACACCTATCTTCCTAACAGCTAAAGGATCAAAAGATAATAAGCACTACCCTCTGTTTATCCCTAAAGGGGTCCCTGGAGACAAGTTTTTCACCGTTTCTTGGCTTTGGTGAGAGAGGATGTTGTTAACCGACTGCCATTTTAGTGGTCAGATTACAGCGTCAAGACTAACAGGGCAGCTGGTTTGCTTCACCGATAAAAGAATGAAAGTCCTTGCTTGTAAGTAGCTTCGTCTGTGTTAGCAACCTCTTAAATTAGCCTTGCTGCCCTTGCATTCCCCAACGGCTACTTCAAAACTCTGCTCCTTCTTAGGCTGAGTCACCCTGGTGACTAACCTTGGTAATCAGCTCCTGGAGGTTTTCGTTGTGGCAGAGTCTTAGCGCCTGTGTGCGATGGCTCTGAATCTGGTGGGATATGGTGAATCTGGGTTCTATGTTTGCCTGCTCCTGGTAATGGGAGTGTTTGTGTGGAGAGGGATGGGGGAGGAATGCTCCCCTGCTAGGATCCGAGCAACGGGGTGCTACTGAATTTCGCCACCACTTTATACACACCTATCAGATTCGTCCTAAAAATAAGAAAGGTAATTTATTCCCAGTTTTATTCCTAAAAATAAGAAAGGTAATTGTGCCAAGACTGCAGAGAGCAGCCTCTCAGCTCTTCAGAAGTTCTGAGTCTCACCTGTAAGTTCTGATAGCAGATGATACTTTCTACCTACTCCGTCTTCTTAAAAATAGTCACCTGACAGACTTTGCAACAGCTGGTGGAAAAGGAGGTTGGATAGTGAAAGGAGAAAAGAATACAGTGCCTAGAACAGGAGGGGGAGGAGGAAAAGCAGGATGAGGGGGGAGGGGGAGAGCAGGAAGGAGAAGAAGGTGGCAACCAGATGATGAAATGAGACCATTTTTTGTAACAAAGCATTTGCCTTTATCTCTTCCGAGGTGTCCAGAAACCTCCCACTGTGGACTGTTCAGTTCACTCACAGAAGGACTTTCTAACTCCTCATGGGTTTCTTTCTGAGCTTAGAGATCGCTCAGATGACAGCTTAATAAAGGGGTGAGTATAGCTAAAACAGCTCTCCTTCATTCCAGGGTTTCTCAGAGTATGATCTGTGGGCATTTCTCAGAATTACCTGGGGCCCTAGTTTAAAAAAAAAAAAAAGACAAATTCCTGGACCTCAATCAGTATCTCCAATGGGTGGAGGGGGAATCTGGGGATTTACAATCTGCAGGGTTTTTTTTCCTTTGTATTTAAGGAGGAAGGACGCAGATTATTCTTAAGGCCCCCCAAAATTCGTGAATCACTGCTTTAATCCACAGGCCTCAGAGCTCCATTTTTCTCCCTGTAAAGGATAAAATTTAACAGTATTGTAGCACTTGCATCATTAGCCAAGAAATGTAGGTGTTGCTTAGTTCTAAGCATCCTGAAACGTTAAAGAAATATGTGTGCACAAATATTGAAAGAGAAGAACAGTTGCTTCATTGCTATGATGCATAGTCAGATATCAGGAAAGATACCAGCAACGTAAGTCACGAAAAAGAAGTAAATTAGGAAGCTCATCTACTGGTGGCTTAAGAATATAAGTACTATATACAAGGAAAAAGATGACACACCTGAAAGCAAAGCTTGAATGAAGTGGCTTTGTTAGGGATCTCTCAGCAGACTTTACTGCAGTGAATTTCTAGCACAGGCTGCCTCCTCTCCATGATGGAGGCATTCTTCCCTGCCTCGTGGTGGACACAACAGCTCATTACCCACAGTTTGCATGTTGTGGGTCCAGGAAATGCAGCTGACTTCGAATAGTACTATGAATTTGAGATGGAAAAACATTGAGATCTAGTGCCTGGCCAGGTAGCTGGCTTATCCCCAAAATGCAAGCCCATGTTTCTGGGTTTTCTCTCCTGGGGACTCAATGTGCAGGGGCTTCCAGAAGATAATCAGAAATGACCCACAGAAGGGTAGAAAGACAACCCACCTCATGGTGTCAGATAAAACATCAGGTACACCTGAAAACCTGGTATCTGAGAATAACTCAAGACACGAGCAAACAAACACCAACCAAAAAAGCCCCTATGCTTTCCATTTTGTATTCTGTAATGACCCATCTCTTAAACTTTTTTTTTTTCATGGATAGGAGTAGAAGCAAGAAATTCTTATATGTACTTAAACTTAAACCAAATTAACTCTATCAAAAATAGGATCATTTTAAATAAACAATGGAATTGAAGAATGGAACATTCCAAGAAGAAAACAATCAATAATTAAAGTTTTTTGTAGGTCAGTAATCCACTGAGTGGATTAAATGAACATTTTGTGGAACGATGAATTGGATAGAAAACAGTTCTGCTTTTTATGTATTTATAAAAGTTTATGTTGCTAAATTAGGGAGTTTTTCATTTTTATACAATCCTTATAGGTTTTGACAAATACTGCTTGCCTACTGACTATTATTAACTCAAACAATAAAACAGCTAGTTATTTTATCAGCAACACAAGTTTATTCGGGAGCAGCAAAGAATTGCAGTTCAGGACATGCAATTATGGTGAACCACATGCAAGTCTAGTAAAACAAAAGAGAGGAAACTTTTATAGAGGAGAAGGGGAAGTTGGGAGGGGCTGTTAAACAAAAAGTCCATTGGAAAAAACTGGGATTTCTAAGTATAGTAGCTTTTTATTAGCTGAATTGTAACTGTGTCATTGATTTCTTGTCATGAATCAAGTAACAGAGCTGAAACTGACATTTAACTTTGTAAACTTCAAGTGCTGGAATGCCTGAAATCATTACATTACACGAGGATTACTCAAAAAGCTGTCCTTCTGTTCTTGTGTTTTGTCAGCCTTTGAAATATTTAGCATGTGTGGCTTTGAATCCAATAAAAGATATGTGCTTTCTATGTACCTTAGAATTAGAAAATAGTGAGAGAACTTCACTTGTAGTAATTGGGGCTTTCCTGTGATGAAGGGAACAAATATGGCCATTCTGCATTGTGAAAGCTGAGATTGAATTTTGTTGTTGTTGTTGTTTTGTTTTTTTAAACATCTTTATTGGAGTATAATTGCTTTACAATGGTGTGTTAGTTTCTGCTCTATAACAAAGTGAATCAGCTATACATATACATATATCCCCATATGTCCTCCCTCTTGTGTCTCCCTCCCACCCTCCCTGTCCCACCCCTCTAGGTGGTCACAAAGCACTGAGCTGATCTCCCTGTGCTATGCGGCTGGTTCCCACTAGCTATTTTCCATTTGGTAGTGTATATATGTCCATGCCACTCTCTCACTTCGTCCCAGCTTACCCTTCCCACTCCCCGTGTCCTCAAGTCCATTCTCTACGTCTGTGTCTTCATTCCTGTCCTGACCCTAGGTTCTTCAGAACCATTTTTGTTTTTAGATTCCATATATATGTGTGTTAGCAAATGGTATTTGTTTTTCTCTTTCTGACTTACTTCACTCTGTATGACAGACTCTAGGTCCATCCACCTCACTACAAATAACTCGATTTTGTTTCTTTTTATGGCTGAGTAATATTCCATATTATATATATATATACATATATATATGTATATATATATATATGCCACATCTTCTTTATCCATTCGTCTGTTGATGGACACTTAGGTTGCTTCCATGTCCTGGATATTGTAAATAGAGCTGCAATGAACATTGTGGTACATGACTCTTTTTGAATTATGGTTTTCTCAGGGTATATGCCCAGTAGTGGGTTTGCTGGGTCATATGGTAGTTCTATTTTTAGTTTTTTAAGGAACCTCCATACTGTTTTCCATAGTGGCTGTATCAATTTACATTCCCACCAACAGTGCAAGAGGGTTCCCTTTTCTCCACACCCTCTCCAGCATTTATTGTTTGTAGATTTTTTGATGATGGCCGTTCTGACTGGTGTGAGGTGATACCTCATTGTAGTGTTGACTTGCATTTCTCTAATGATTAGTGATGTTGAGCATGAGATTGAATTTTGTACCATTCTTGGTACTGTTTTCTTCTGACTCCAAATTTTGAAAGTACAAATGAAAGCCATGCCTTTTTTGGATTAAAATAAATGATAGACAGTAATCTCCTTTTTGCTTGTCTAGTGTTTTATTATTTACAAATCCCTGTTTCACTCATCTCACTTATCCAAATCCAGACCAATATACGCAGATGTCCTAAAAGTCCTTACTTAGAGCTCTGGTTATCAGTTTCTTCTCTTTCAAGAACCAGGTCTGCACAAGCTGGGAAAGTTCCTGGAGGTAGGTTGGAATAGAAGACCACTCCCACTTTTGTCCCACATCCTTCTATCCCACCAAATGCCACTACTTCTGCTTTCATGTGTTCTACTCAGACTGGTAACCTAGTGTCATTCCATCTTAGGGAACCTGTAGGGAGCTGGGGGGATAGAATGACACCACACTTTTTATTCCTTTTTTGTTCCTGGCAGACTTTCAAACCATCAGATCTTCTATGAGATGTTTAATGCTTCTTACCAATTCATCCAATGAATCTGGGGGTTAGGAGTGCTAGGTTCAGGTTCTCATTTTGCTACTGAGTTACCATGGGCATGTCTTTTGACTTTCTGGAGTCTTTCAACCTTACTCTGAAGATGAGACTGTTAGATCAAATGGCCTCCCATACTCCATCCTATTCCAGTACTTTCTGTATTATGGAGAATCTTTGACTCTCTGCTGTGAATGAGACATATAGGAGACTGTAAGGACAGACAGGAAACAGAAGTCCTGGTACCTGCCCTTCAGTAACTACAGTGCAGTTGAGGGGTTAAGGCTTTCAAACAAGAGTCAAGTTATCAGTCCAAGGCTATGTGTTATGAAATGCCCAAGCAGCTGACTGCCGAGACTCACAATTCTGATTGCAGAGCTTGAAAATAATACTGGATACAGTTTGTAAAAAAATCTGTGAGCTCTTGGGAGGCCAAATATCATCAACAGTCTTTTGCAATTTATTGGAGTAGGGACAGGCATCTGCGAATTGTAGATATTTACATAGATGAAATGTAATACTCTAAGGGGATTAGACTGCATCTCAGTAAAAATGAAATGTCTAGTCACCATGTTGTAAATTTAATTCCAACCAGAATCTTTATTAAGCCTTTTGGGGCAGGAGGACATGGGGATATAAACATTTTAAAACTCGGCTATTCTCCAGAAGCCAGCACTCTTTCCAGTTGCTGAGAAGAGAATGTCCTATTTTAGTCACATTTAAGTAACTTTAATTGAACTATTAACTCCTTATTAGCTAGTTTGAGACTAAGAAAAAGTCAAGGCATGTACAAGTATTTAGAACAATGGCTACTTTCGTGATGAGTATTCTTAACCATTCTTGGTAACAAGTCAGGACCTTCATTAGATCAAAGCCCCTAGTATAGGGCTCTGTACATGGGAGACACTCAAAAAATGGTAGCTGAGGGATTGACCTTGAAATTCCAATATACCCGAAAGCCAACTTTAAAGAAAATAATTAGCAGTTGCACATTTGAAAATTTTGTACGTGGTTTGCGTTTCAATTGTTTTTCCATCTAAGCCATATTTTTCAAATGAGGAAACTGGGGGTCATAGAGATTAATTTGCTCAAGATAACACTGCCATGGCGTCAAGATTCCTTCACCTTTAATTTTAAATTCCATGGTTCTTTCCAAAGTCTTGAATGTTTAGAACATAAATACAGAGATAGATAGATACAGATATTTCTCTCAATAACTTTGCATTTTTTGGAAGCGAAGAAGTCCTTGAGAAAGAAACATCTTTTAATCTGTGATTTCTTTTCCTTCCCATTCCGTTTTCCAGGCTTTCATATATCTTGCCTTGGTTTAATGTGTTGAACTTCCAAATATCAGACGCAAAGATAAGTTTCAGAAAAAGTCAAAAAACGCAACCTTGAGAATAATTTTTAAGAAGTCCTCCAGTCTTTAAAGATTCCTTTTGGTGCCCAATGTACATTTGAAGCGGAATAGGACCCTATATGGTCCTTGCCCCACCATGTCCTCAGCCTGCCTTTTGTCCGTGGAAAAACTTTAGCCAAAGAATAAATTTAATCAGACAAGTGAGAAATGCAGAAACAGAGGAAAACAGTCAAAGGACACCGAATAATAATAGTTTAGTCATTGAGCATAGTCAAGGACCTTTAGGTCCTCCTTAAGGGCTATAGATAATATTCTGAGCCATATCCTGTGAGCTGTCTTATAGATACTGAAAGCCCCACCAGGTGGAAGAAGTGAACTACATGATGACAAGACTGTAGCCATGACACAAGCTGCCACAATTCTAAGAATTGGCCTCAAAGAAATGGAAACAAACTGACCCTGGAACTGAAGATTAACTATGCCCGAAACAATCGAGATGACACTGGTCAGACCACCAATGACCAATTTCAAGATAACTGTCAGAGCTGACTGTATTGTTTCTGCATGTAGCCCCCTCCTTCTGTCTATAAAATCTCTTGCCCCCTGATTGTTGGGGGAGGGGGGAGTCGGCCTTTGGACAGGCGTCCGCCCTCTCCCCACCCCCTGAGTTGCCGGCCTCTGAAATAAAGCAACTTTCCTTCCCTACCAACACTTGTCTCTTGAGAACTGGCTTTCGAGCGGCGAGTAGCCGGACCTGGGTTTGGTAACACATTGGCCAGGCTTCTTAACCAGGGCTGGCGTCTGGCCTGGTTTTTTATTTCCCTCTACTGCTACCTGCTGGTAGTGGATCTGCAATGTCATCTTCTAGACCATAGACCATGTGATCATTCATGTTTCTAGGGTCAGATTCTCTGTAAATCAGTGATCCTCAACTTCAGCTGCTTATTAGAACAACATGGGATGTTTTCAAGAGTACTGATGCCCAAGTCTCACCCCTAGAGATTCGGATTCAATTTGGTCTGGGGAGGGGCTCATGCATTGGTATATTTTCAAAAGCTCACCAGAGAATTCTAAATTGTAGCCTAGATTGAGAAACACTGAGGTAAATCAATTAAATCTCCCTAGTACAGATAATAGGAAGGTTAATATAACTGTGAAAAGTATGCATTCGATTTTGTCATATCTAGACCAGTACCCCAATTTATTTCTTAGCGCTGGTACAACTCATTGCAGCTCTAGGTAATTTTTATGGATTAAAAAAAATTGAAATCAATTATTTTCTCTGCAAACTTTCAGGATTTTCCTCATGACTAAACAGGAATCCAGCCTAAAATAAGTTAGCTTTATTTATTTTACTGCATTTCATATTATAAGCTATGATATAAATGAATACTAAAAATAAAATGAGTTATGAAAAATGTATAATTCAGAAAGAGGTGGCTTGCATTTCATATTAATGTTCCTGTAAGCTTAGCATTCCTTTGTCACGTGAGTCCATGTTAGACTAAGTCAGAGGCTTTCTTAGTATTATAAGCTGGCAGATTGAAAACACAATTTATTTGAGATTGAATTTCTGTCCAGTCATGAGGAAAACTGAAAATTTCAGAAAGAGAAATTAATATAAGCTTTACACACACACAAACACACACACACACACACATACACCCCACATCATGTACAGATCTTATATATTTTCACAAATTACAAATGAATGGGAAAAGGGATTTGATTTTCTTGGAAGTGAATTTAACAGATGATCCAAAGAACATCTATTAGAATAAATAAATGTTTATCCTGTATTCCCAGGAGGTATTCCATAGGCCTGCAGGTTGGGAAGAATTTCCACACCCTAGTCAATCCCAATCTCAAATAGCCCAAAGGAAAACATGGCATATTTATCCTTTAGATCCTCATTATTTCTGGGAGGCTTTATATCTTGTCAGGACAGAATGTCAGAATCTATCATCACCTATACCTGTGAGGCCTTGACACTTTGACCGGCTGGACTTCCTAGCATTTGGGAAACTACAGCTGTGGCATTTTTTCTTTAACTGCATGAACTTTCTGGAAAAAGAACAAAACCCAAAACCAAACCAACCAAAAAAAACTCACCTGGTATCTTTCGGCCTTTAGGCCTTCCCTTAGCTTAAACAACTTTTTAAACACACAAAAAATTCACAGTCTTGTTAAGGAGTGTTTTCTCAGTCTCATGGGGGAGAATTGCCAGTGTTAGCCTCAAGGGCAATTTTTATGGAAAAAAAATTATGTAATGGAATACAAACCATTACTTAACAAGATGATTCTGAAAATTTCACTGAACTTAAAAGATTTCCAATAAATATGGCCTTAAAAAAATAAGGGCACGTGAAAGAGAAGCAGAATAAATTCATTTGCTTTTAGTCTTATTGCCTGATTTCAGCCTGATTTAAGTTCTGAAAATATTGTGCAGTTATTTATTTTCATGGCTGAAGAAATGAGTTACAAAACTAGGGAGATACGGTCTTGAAACCATTTGAAAACAACCCACCAGCCCAGTCTCTCACCCTTGTTTTAACTAGAGGATTATAGTCCCTTGAATTTCCCAGCATTATCAATTTGGATTTAGCCAAGATTCCAATTCTGATCATTCTGACCCCCAGAATAGACCTAGGGGAGGTAATGTGATTTTTAAATTTCTATTAAAATCATTTTGTACATGGAAGGAAATCATTTCAGTGACCTTTGGTACTGAAAAGGACATGGGCCGTTTTAAATTCCTGAGATTTGTGTCAACATCAGTCAAAATGTTATCACTAAGATGGATTGTTCCACCTGGTTCTATTTAAAACTAGATGGGATTACTCACGGAGATCCAATCTACTTCATCAAATTGTTTGGGAGGGAAGGCTCTTTATTTGGAGGCCAGATGTGGGTTTAAACTGGAGAGGGATGGGGACCCAGAGAACTTGTCATTCATCTAAGGTTGCACAGTGAGTCACGGTGAAGGTCAGACTACATCCAGATGTTTTGCTGTCCACCAGCACCACACTGCCTTGGGAACCCCACTGTTAAATGCATTGGCAACATTACTCTCTTTTTAGTTCTTTTGATAAATGCAAACCTCTGCAAGTTCTTAATTCCTTGCTTTGTCCAAATGGTGCACTTTATCATTGGAATGTTAAATTCCAGACTTTTTATATCCAAAAGTTGTTGCTAGGAAATGTCTGATCCATTCCAACTACTTTGCAAATGCAGCAACATTATGAAGTGAAAAATATTTGAGGCCTTTACAAGGGTACACAAGTGGGATTGTTACTTCTCAGGACAAAACCAAGTTATTCAAGAGATTACGTTTGCTGGGAGGGGAATGCCAAGAAACCGCAATCCAGCAAGATCACAGCAAATACACGAAAGTGTTTTGATATTGTCAGCATGTTAAGTGTATTTAAATTTTAAAATGATTTATTAAAATATATGTATTTAATCAATAGCATAGTTATACTTAATTTTAGGGTAAGTACATAATTTTTTTAAAATAAGGGTTTAATTAAATAGTAACCAGTATGCATATTATGAAATAAAATTCATATTTTATGGCAAGACAAGAATAATTCAGACACAAAAAGTTTTCTCTGCCCTTTGGCCTCCTCTCTCCCCACTACTGTGCATTGTGTATCTGCATGATACATCGACCAAACTTCCCCATCGGCAGAAATACCTGCTCAACCATAAAAAGCAACATTCTCCTAGCATCAATAAGACAACTCCTTAAAAGATAACATTCCTTCTTAATCTTGTCAGGGGCCATGATGGTGCTAGATCTGGATTGTGTAAACTGTCAATAGTACATCATTTAACGTAGAGCCCTCTGTCTCAAAAATTTATATAACTATGCCTTGACTTCTAACAGGTGGAACAATTCTCAAAGCTTCCTGAGATGCTTTTCTCGGGTTAAAATCCTCAAATTTGGCTCGAATAAAATTTTCCATTTCTTTCTTAGAGAGTCTGATTAATTTTTCATCAACAGTATTATTTAGAAGAGTTTGTTTTATTGTTTTTAACAAGAGAGAAACAAACAGAAGTTTATTAACTTGTATCCTTCAGGTATCCATGGGACACACCGAGGGAAAATCAGAAGAGTTTATTTTCAGTTCAGAGGTCAGTCAATAAAAATTCTTCCTAGAAAGTATTGGCAGAAAATACATACTCTCTGTCAACGTTGTATGGAAAACACATCTGCTCTTATAATTTCTGTGCTGGAGGTGATGATTGTACCAAAATGTAAGCTCCACGAAAGCAACTATTTTTGCTTTTTTTTGTTTAGTGCTACAGCTCTGGTGCCTTAAATAGTCCCTGGAACGTAATAGGTGCTGGAAATATTTGTTGAACCAATGGTTTTTCTTAAACAAATACAAATTGGCCAGCAAGTAGCCAGGACTGGAAAGTTGGAGGATTTACTAAGGCCAAAGGGCATTTAAGATTAAGAAAGATCTTATTCCCACTTTCAGGCTGAAGTTGGTCATCGATTTGAGAATAGGACAGGATTTTGGCCTTGACATTGATTTTTATTTTTCAAATCTTCAGCCCATGTGTTTGCAGCCAGGTGTTCACCTTGACAATCTGCAATGCCTGAGGTGGCAATAGAAAGAAGGGTTATATTTCATCCACTTTTATATCTTCAGGATGTCTTGCACATAGTAGGTTTTTAATACACATCTACAGATTTGCACTGAACTATGCAACTTCAGTTTTAAGTGTAGCTTTCTATATTTCTTGGCGAATGTTAATCTGGGAAAGAATTGACATAAGGACTGAACACGTAGGCATACTGTTATTCAGTCCTGCCGTGATGATTAAGTTTGGTTTTATTTCCGACCTGAAATGAAAAGCAGTTCACATATGGGAGACTGCTGCCCAACTCGTCTCCACCTGCCAGTCATTTTTAAAGAAAGTGCAATCTGCATAATTCTCCATGTCGTTTTCCAATGGATTTATGTCGTATTAAGATACTTTGGTTATGTATTTCAGTATGAGGCCCCCTCCAGGGCCAGGTAGGTTGACAGGAAATGGCTATGCACTGTGGTGCCCCTGCCTAATCAGGACTCACAGTTGGGGGGTTGCATGGCAGAATTTTCGCAGGAGGGCACCAGGGAGAGTTGGGCACTCAAGGAGAGGGGATGGGAAGTGGACTCCCCACCACCTCACCCATACCTTCCTCTGTTCATTTATATTCCTCAGAGCTAGAACAGTAACTATTATCAAATGCTGACTTTCAACACACTTTACTTCCTTTCCAAATGGTAATCTTCACATCTAGAACCATGGGATCCAGAATTTTCCTGTCTGGAAAGACTTACCCTTTGCTGCGTATTCATTTTGGTCTTTAATAATTGGCATCCTGAGAAAGTCAAGGCAATGTGTAAAAGCAGCTTCACGTGATGGTCACTGAATCTTCAAGCGACTGCCACACACTCTGGGCACAAACTCCCACCAAGTGTAGGGGCCCCAACCTTCAAGGCACAACATTTATGCCCTGAAGTTGGGTGATAGGTTGACTGAGTTTTCGTCATTGCAGATGAAAGAAAGCAGATGTGGGTGCTTCAGAGTGTGGTGATCTTCTAAAGAGTAGTTCTCTCTGAACCCAAAGGGGCCAGTGGTCAAAGGTGGCTTAATCTGAAGCCAGATCACTTCTTGACCCCTGATCCACATAGTCATAGCATTTGATTTTTCCATTTCGTGCAGTGCGGTGAAAAAGGGCCTCTTATATCATGTCATTTCTATGTTAGAGGTCTAGCTTTAAATTCTTGAATTGCTTAGAATACAAGGACTAAATATATGATAGAACCAAAGCCTCTAGAGAACCAGATTCTCTGATACACTAACATATAGAAAGAGTTGTATTAGTTAAAGAGCTCATAGAGAAGAGCTGAGAGTTAAAAACCTGGGAGAAAGAGACAGAAAGAAAAAAATATCAATAGGCACATGAAGAATTAATTTAGAAATTATAACAATAATAATAAAACTCGGCACTCTTTGTTAAATGAAATTAAAAGAAATTTGGACTACAAAGATCTCAAAGAACTATTTCCTCTAAAGAATCCTTGGGAAATGTGTCTCTGTAAAGTACTTCATCTGGCTGCCATCTATCAGATGGAATTAAAGAAATAAATCTGTTTATTCATTGCCAACCCCCTCACTGTTGTTTTTTCAACATGGAATAATAGACAAGTTATTAAGTAAAAAAGTTATTAGTTATTAACTTTGAAAAGAGGAAGAAAGGATAATTTTCAAAAGAGAAGAAAAGTAGATACAGGAAACCACCTTGACTTTGTGATGACATCAGGATATATAACAAAGAAAAATGAAATCTATTGACATTGGCAGAAATACAACGATGCAGTGAATACCCAGAAAAGGTCAAATCAGATAAGTTGGGTTTGTCCTACCCTTTGTTCCCTCAAAGGGTAGGACAAATTATAGGAATTTAGGGGAATTTATCTTTAAGGTGTTGCATTTCTTAACACTTTATGGGAAAATTAATTCACATAGACTGATAATCTCAGTGACTACAGAGGCCATCTGGTTTTCCATAGTCCTCTGAATAACTTCTTTGACATGTGCCATCTTTCCTGGTTAGTCAAGAGCATGGAGTCAGATTCCTAGTTCTACCATTTAATAACTCTGTGACCCTGGGCAAATCACTTCACCTCTCTGATCCTTAGTTTTCCCATCAGTAAAATGGGGATACTCAAATAGCTAACCTCATAAGATTAGTGCAAGGATTAAGTGAAGTAATGCTTACAAAGTGCTTGGCACTCTTCCTGCTATATAATAAACACACAATAAACGGTCGTTTTCTTCATCATAGTGTGCAGTGCTCTTTTCACTATCATGCTCATTTCAAACATTTTTCTTCTTTTGTTCAATCTGCTCTTCCTTTGTCTTTCCAAATCTCATTCATTCTTTTAGTCCCAATTTATCCCACTTCTGTTCCAAGGGGGGCTTCTCTGAGAACATCAGCTTACGTTCATGTTATCTTCCTCTGAATTCCTGCATAACTTTTTGTTTATATGGTAGATTTTAACACTTAGATTCATTCTTTCTTATGTTACACAATACTAGTTTCATGACGGTCACATCTCCCCGAGTAGATTTAGAATGACAGGCTTGATACGGTTACAAGGGTTCCTTAAAAACTTAGGCTATCACTTGTCCAAAAGAGGTAGTATCATTCCCATTTTACAGATGTAGTCATTGAGGCCCAGGAGGTGAAGTGAATGTTCCAGGCCCAAGGTCAAACAGAAGCTAGATGACAGATCAGTGGAACCCCGAAGACTGTGCCTCATAAGGTAAGTGCATGGGTTTTGGAGCCAGGTCACCTGGATTTGAATCTGTGACCTTGGGACAATTACTTAACTTCACTGAGCTTTATTTTCCTCATCTTTAAAATGAGGTTGGTAGTACTTACCTTGAAGAGTTGTTGAGAAGGTTAAACGGAATAATGTTCAGAAAGCAGTGCCTAGTGTAATTGAAGAGAGGCTCAAAAATCCAGACCCCTTTCCATTCCTTTCTACATCTTAAAGAACAAAGTAGGCATCTTCCACAACTTCTAAGCGCCAAGCCTTATGAGGCAGCACTGAGTAAATACTCTTTTATTGACTCAAGAGAAAAGTGGAGGGTTTTTGCTGATGACAAATGTTAGCACTCTCTCACCCCGGCATCTCTGAAGTATCCAGCCCTAAGAACTCATCTTCATAACCAAAACCAAGTGGAGACTTGGTGTGCTGTGGGCATGTGTAGCTGCACTTTGGGGAAGGCCCCATATTGTGAGACTGTAACCTCATATTTCACTTTAATTGGACATGCACTTATTATTCTGAGCACTCTTACAGATCCTAACAATATAAAGGTGACCAAGATATGGCTTAGCTTGCAAAGAATCCACAGACCTGTATGGAATAACAGATATATTGACGAAAGAAGTAATAGATTTACATGCTCCAGAGGAAATGGATACAAACTGATGTGGAAACATGGATGGGGCAATCAGTTCTACTTGAGAAAGGGAGGCGAAGAGACAGAAGGATGGCATTTGAGCTGGACCTTGGGGGTCAAGTGTTTGCCAAGTAAGCAAATACTATATTAAAAATACTCACAGCGCTCTGATTAGCTTTACTCTTATTTTTCATTTAATTCCTGCACCGTAGAGAGCTAACCAGGCAATTCTTGTATGGTTTAAATGATCTGGACTGTCATCTACACTCTCAGATTCAAAAAATTAAGAGGGAAGGAGTGCAAGGGGGAGGGGATGGTAGAAAATGCTTTGAAGATAATGAATAATGTGCAAATGTCTAACAGCCAACATATGAAGAGGAGCATCTTTCCTAAAATGATAGTGTCATTAGTATCAAGTCTATTTATACAGCTCAGTAGATAAATACTGCATTAAAATGTTCACAGCACTGCCTAATAAATCCACAGCGCAGCTCGAGTTTGGCTTATGTAAGCGGAGAGGAATGCTGGCAGAGCTTTTGTGATTTCACCCACTTCATTTGGAAGTGTGAGAATATTAATTAAATAAAAGTTGGATCACAGCATCCAGGCTGATTTGAGCTGTCAGCATCTTGCTAGCCAGCTGTAATTGGTTAAGACCAATTTCTTCCTAGGTCTCCCTCTTCTTGAGTTCAAGTCCTACTCTTCTTCCACGTAGCTCATTGCTGGAGCTTCTGGTCTCCCAGCTGGATCCTCCTGATTTGGGCATTGTTTAGGCTTTGGGAAGACCTTTTGGCTACAGTGTTAAATTTTGGTGTGATTTTTTTTTTGCGGCAAGATAATGGGATTGCAAAACAATTTATGAGACAGCAGGATTGGATTAGCATATAAGGCAAAAAACAATTTGATCAAGGAGTTATCTTTCCTTGGAGCACAAGGAAATCCTGCCAGTCCTACATATGACTCTGAACAAAAATAGCAATTATGTTTTCTCAGCAGTTCCTAGAAGAAGGCTTTAGAGGAGTGACTATAATTTCTGGCCACTTTCGCCAGTATCAGTAGCTACTTTGATAAGTTAATTATGTTATTTGTTTTGGATGATTTATTGGTATCTTTCCTCATTTTCTGTAGTCTGGCTCTGCACATCCTGCCCTTCTAGGCACTGAGTGCATTCTTGTCCTCTCTTACCATCCTTCTGCTCTAAGGCTCATATAGTCATTTGCACCTTAGTATAAATGAGACTTTAAATGGGATCCCTGGCCCTTGAGGTACTTTTATCTTAAGATTTGCTGGTAATAAGAATTAACACCTGTAAAGGAATTAAAGATGTTAATCAGGTGATCAACTGTTTCTTACAACAGGATACTCTTATCATCTTCACATGAAGCCATGTTTTAGAAAAAATCTGCTTAGTCAGTCATGGGAAAGGCTGCTCCTGCCTTTATTCTTCATCAACTATAAATGAACCCTATCTTCAAGGTTGGGGGGATGCCTTGATATCCAATTTCCTTACCCCAGTTTAGAGTCTATGAGGGACATTTTTCTTGTATATTTTTTAAATTGAGATATAATTTACACACCGTAAATTCACCTTTTTAAAGTGTACAATTCAGTGGTTTTTAGTATATCTAGAGTTGTACAACAATCACCACTATCTAATTTCGCAACATTTTCACCTCAGACCATTAGCAGTCACTCCCCATTCTCCCCTCCCCCATCTCTTGGCAACCATCCATCTATTTTCTGTCTTTATGGATTTGTATATTGTGGACACTTCATATAAACAGAATCATATAATATGTGGCCTTTTGTCCCTGCCGTTCCTCACTTAGCACTTTTTTCAAGGATCATCTATGTCATAGCAAATATCAATACTTCCTTCCTTTTTATGGCTAGATAATGTTTTATTGTATGGACATATCACATTTAATTTATTTGTACATCAATTGATGATCATTTCCACTTTTTGACTATTATGAGTAATGCTGCTGTGAACATCCATGTACAAATTTTTGTGTGACAATATATCCATTCTATTTGGGAAAATTTTACCCCTAAGCAATTTTTACCCTCCCGCCCTTAATTAGGGATTATTAATTCCCTGAAGGAAGGTATTTTATTTCTGTTGATATCACTAGTGCTTGGCACAGTTCTCTGAACCCAAGATGTGCTTAAGAAGTGCTATTGGTGACAATTCAAAGGGCTTAGATGGTGTAAGAATTAAGGAAGGAGTGCTGTAGGGCCTCGAGAATTTCCTTGGTCCTGCCAGTTACATTCTGATGCCTGTGCACTGGTGATTTGGCCTGTTCTAGAGAATCAAGTAAATTTTATTCATTCTTCCATAGGTAAAATTTCACCCCTCACACCACGCAATAACTAAGTAAGTAAGTAAGTAAATAAATAAATAAATAAATAATCACCCTTCCTATGAGGCTCTACCCAAACCAACCAAATAGGATTAATCTTTAAGCCTTTTACTCATTTAACACTGAATTTGTACTTTAACAAAGGATTTAGGGCTTGTAGTTATCTATGCACGTGTTCCTATTACTCCTACTTGATGAAAAGGTTTGCAAAGTCACAGATGCTTTATTACTCATCTCCTGTCCAGAGTTCTAGCCTAATGCCTTTGGAGCTGTGAATTGCTTGTTAACTTGAATGTTACATGGAGCCAGATGGCCATCTAAAAGAAGGGGTATGAAACATGCTAACCAGTCATAATACGAGCCTCCATAGAGCTCCCCTGGCTCCTGGAACAGAAGGTGTCGACTTTTATGGTTCTCCTGGGCAAGAGGCCCAGTCAAGGAGTGGATATTATTGAAATCAGAGATGTGCAAAAACTCTGAGTCATTCCACACATGCCTCGTCTGCACTTGGACGGTACGCTCCGTGCTCGCTCCTGCCTGTGTCACTGTCACCTGTGGATTATCCTCTGGCAGAGCTCAAGTTCCTTCCTCCTCCAAGAAGCTTTCAGTGTGATGTAGAGCTAGACTCGTGGCCTCCGAAGCCAACCGGTTTGGTTTAAATTCTGGCTCCGTCACGTATCAGCCACAGCCTTGAGCAAGTTGTTTAGCTTCCCTGTGCTTTGGCTTCCCATACAAAATGGGGGGTAGTGACAGTGCTGGTGTTACAAGGCTGTTGGAGGATTCACCAGCGTGTGTACGCTCAGCTCACTGAAGGTTAGTCATGATTGTACTCCATGCCGTCACCATCTCTTTCTTCTGTCACCATACAGTTTGGTAATTAATTATCCTCTAGTTTTTTTTATAGGGTAATTTTACTTTGTCCCCCATTAATTTTTCCGGGACACACTTGAGAACCAAGAGGCAGGCAAATAACAAAGCCTCCACTACCACCATCAAGACCACTGAGCGCCTCAAATTAATGTCACAGAGCCCCTGTACTAGAAACTAATGGGCTCGCCTCCTGAAACCTCTTGTACACACACTCGTAGAGTACTAACCCTTAATGTATGTACAGGGAGTACCCGAGGCGCCATCTGCCTCCCCAGCCCATGGCATAAACAAAAGCCGTCCAGGATCGTTTTGTATAAGAAAAAATGAGAGATTGGCACAACATTGTAAATCAACCATACTTCAATTAAAAAAATTAAATTAAAAAAATTAAAAAATTAAACCCCGCTTGTAACAATGGACAGGTCATCCAGACAGAAAATTGGTAAGGAAACACTGGCCTTAAATGACACATTAGACCAGATGTGTGTGTGTGTGTGTGCGTGTGTGTGTGTGTGTATGTATATATGTAAATGTCTTCCATGTCCCAGTACTTCTTAGAAAATACTTAGAGTATGGTAAAATAATGCCCATCACCATGACCCTGAGTAAGAAGAGTTTAAGAAGGCAAGAGAGTGTTAACAAATTTCAGAAAGATTATGATGAACGTAATTTAAAATTTAAACCAGAGGAGGGTGACTTCTCAGATGACATCAGGTAAACAAGAGATCACAGTTTGGTCATTTTCCTCATTTTTTTACTATGTCATAAGCTCTTGTTAAAGAGTTTTAGATCTTGTATATCTTTTGTGTCCCCAGGAGAGCTCCCAAGTCAATATTGACTAGTCCATAAAAACCTGTTAATTGTTGAGAAAACAGCTTATATTAAAAAGGTCCACAGCTTGGCTTTTAAATTAATTGGATCTGACCCCATACCAAAAGAAAAAAAAGTTATAAAAATCATTGATATGAATATTTTATTTGAAACCATTAACAAACTAGAATAATGCTTGTGAATTGGTATTTAACCCCACATTTAGTGATTCCTTCTTTTAACATGTATTTATTAGCCCTTGTCATGAGCAGTGCAATGTATTTACGTGCTAGGAATATGGTAGTGAGCAAGGCAGGTGTGAATTGTTCCCCTCTGAGGGCTTTAACATTCTAGAGCAGGGCTGTGCACTAGAACTTTCTGCAATGATGAAAATATTCTACATCTGTGCTGCCCAGTACTGTAGCCAGTTACCATCATACGGCTACCGAACGATTCCAGTGTGGCTAGTACAACTGCAAAACCAAATTTTAAATTTTATTTAATTTTAATTAGTTTAAAAATTTAAGTCACATGTGGCTAGTGGCTACTGAATTGGGCAGCCCAGCTCCAGAGTCCAGTCCTGTGAGTGCAAAGTTCACTTAAACCCTTAGATATCCAGAACCATCTAGCCAGAGTTGATATGGAGAATGGCTCCGAGGTCCTTCCAGATTCTTGATCATTAGACAAAGACTTCATCAACTCAGATGTTTTAAAGAGATTTTTCAATAAAACACATTTCCTGCATGTCTGTGTATTCAACTTCAGGATAGAAATCTAAGTTAATCCAGCTTCTGAATCTGAAAGCCCTCTCTCTCTGGGCCTGTTTATGACAGTTTAAATCCCCCTTCTCATCCTAAGGGAAAGTACTTGGCACAAGCCCTGAAGAGAAAGGGGTAGGGGTGGGGAGATTGAGTGCTTCAACTTCTCAGCTGACTAAAGAATTATTGCTGCTCCCACCTGTCTTCTCCACCCACCTCCCCGACCCATTAACATGCACACAAACGCACCCACATCTATGTAAGCGCCCTTCTGGAATCCATGCTAATATGTCAGCAGCTCTGAGTCAGGATAGATGTATTTGGCCCTGCATGTCCACTGCATGTCTTACCAGCTGCTATTTAGGTTTCACTCTGAATAGTTTGTGTCCTCAGCAGAAAGAACAAAGTGGAAAGATACAGACACCCTCTGAGGCCTGTCCTAGAGGCATGATGCAACCATGAGGAAGAGGGAGTGGCTGAGAGGTGGCAGCTCAAAATGCCCTGTTGGAAAGTTGAGCAACGGCAGAAAAGATGTCACCCTGCAAGCTGGAGGGGCCACGCGGAGCTGGGGAGCCCAGGTAATTCTCTTCACATTGCCAGCTCTGGTTTCTTCCCCAGCAAGACTGAAGTGCACCAGATTCAGGCCTAGGTTATATG
Organism: Orcinus orca; assembly: GCF_937001465.1. Lineage (NCBI taxonomy): Eukaryota > Metazoa > Chordata > Mammalia > Artiodactyla > Delphinidae > Orcinus > Orcinus orca. The sequence continues at coordinate 74,225,100 of NC_064572.1, read as the reverse complement.
ATGGCCAAGACTAGCTTATAATCCATTCTCGTTACCTCCTTTCCTCCAGAAATATGCCCAGAACAGGGCTATCTCTTGCAGGGATGGTTGGGTTCATCACTCTGCAGCCCCCAGCTCCACCTTCACTCATGTTCGTCCATCTGGAATCGGGCTGGAATGAACAACAAGGGCAGCTCTGGAAGAGGAAGGTCACAGATGACTGTATGCACCGAGGATGGGTGTGGATGCGGTGGGGGTGCGCAGTGGGAGGAGGGTCTATCCTACCCTCTCTGCTCTGATGAATTACATGTCTGTGAGGCACATGTCCTTTTGGCCTTGGCCTCGAGACTTGCCCCCATCTCTCAGCAGGATGTCGTACAGTTCTCTTGGCCGAGTAACAAAAAGCTGGGTGTGGGACAAATGCCTCGGTTAGCAGATTTCTGGGCCAGTCACCAGCTTTCCTTGGGGCCACTCCCCAGTGGCAGAGAGCAGAGTGGAAACCAGGCTTCCCTGCTCAGGCACAGGGTTCCTTTCTGGAGGGGGAATGGAGGGGTGCTTGTCCTCAGCCTCTTCCAGAACTGTTGAAAACGAAGGGCCTTTTCCTCTCAAAATCACCCTCGTGCATATTCCGTGTCCTGTAGCTTCTCAGAAGATACACCAGCCTCTCCCCGTTACCCTGGGGGGTGATGCTCCACAGAAGTGCTCCCTGGTCCACCTGCAGTCCAGTCACCTGGTTGTTAGAAGGCAGATTCCAGGGCCCCACAACAGAACTACCAAATCAGAACCTTTGGGTTGTGGATCTTGAAATCTGCCCTGAGACTTCCTTTGGGGAACAAACTGCTCATGTGGGAGAAGCCCCTAGAGCAGGATCTTCGTAACAGGTATCCCAGATGGTTCAGCTGCAGGTGGAACGTTCTGGGACGAAGAGAGGGCCAGGAGCAGCCTCTCTACCCTCATTACACAGGGGAGAGCACGGACTGGGAGCCAGGAGTCCTGTGTTCTCCCAGCACCTCCGTGAGCCACGTAGACGCTTCAGCACCTTAGTGTTCAGGCTCTTCTTCCACTCAGTGCGGAACGGAAGGGCCTGGGAGCTAGTGCTTGTCTATCCATCTCAGCTTAGACGTCTGAGCAAAACAGGAGAAGGACCTCTGGGCTTCAGAGCAGTGTACCCACCCCATTGCTGATTCCCAGACAGTTTTACCTTGAGATATATATATATATATATATATATATATATATATATATATATATAACATCTTTATTGGAGTATTGCTCTACAATGGTGTGTTAGTTTCTGCTTTATTGAATCAGTTATACATATACATATGTTCCCATATCTCTTCCCTCTTGCATCTCCCTCCCTCCCACCCTCCCTATCCCACCCCTCCAGGCGGTCACAAAGCACCGAGCTGATCTCCCTGTGCTATGTGGCTGCTTCCCACTAGCTATCTACCTTACGTTTGGTAGTGTATATATGTCCATGCCTCTCTCTCGCTTTGTCACAGCTTACCCTTCCCCCTCCCCATATCCTCGAGTCCATTCTCTAGTATGTCTATGTCTCTATTCCTGTTTTACCCCTAGGTTCTTCATGACATTTTTTTTTCTTAAATTCCATATATATGTGTTAGCTTACGGTATTTGTCTCTCTCTTTCTGACTTACCTTGATATTTTTTAAAATTTCCTTCACTAAGGTGGCTTGGTTTCTACTTATGAAGGCTTAATATATAAATATGTTTATATATATATATTATTTACCACACCTGTATTTATTTTTCATTATAAATGTGACATGTGCTGATAGTTAAAAAAAAAAAGAGAGAGAGAAAAATTCGAACATTATAGAAATGCCTCCCCCCAATGGCCAACTGTGATCATACTTCTCAGAGATGATTCTTATCGACAAGTTGATGTATGTTCTTCTAGACAAAAAATGATATTGTCTTAGCAGCAGCAGTATAACTAACCTTTACTGATTGCTTACTCCATATCAGGCAATGTGTCAGGGGCTGTTTGTACATCATCCATTTCAACATCATAACAACCCCTGTGAGGGAGGGATTTCTCTCCCCAGTTAGGGTTGAGAAAAAATTTTTTTAAATTTCTTTATTTTCTTTATTTATTTTTGGCTGCGTTGGGTCCTCGTCACTGTGGGTGGGCTTTCTCTAGTTGCGGCGAGCGAGGGCTACCCCTCGCTGCAGAGTGCAGGCCTCTCATTGCAGTGGCCTCTCCTGCTGTAGAGCACGGGCTCTAGGTGCGCGGGCTTCAGTAGTTGTGGCTCGCGGGCTCTAGAGCGCAGGCTCAGTAGTTGTGGCACATGGGCTTAGTTGCTCTGCGGCATGTGGGATCTTCCCAGACCAGGACTTGAACTCGTGCCCCCTGCATGGGCAGATGGATTATCAACTACTGCACCACCAGGGAAGCCCAGGGTTGGGAAAATTTTATATGCACCAACACCAGTCATTTATTTTTGTAAATGTGGGATGATGTTATACCTACTGTACTGCAACTTGCTTCTTTCATTCTTAAGATATTGTGAACATCTTTCCTAATCATTCATGTAAAACTTTGAACATCTGCAGAATGTTCAATTATATGAAGTCATCATAATTAAGCAATTCCCAAAGGATTTTTGTTGTTGTTGTTACAAACAACGCTACTGTGAACAATTTTTTTTTACGGATATCTTTGTGTATTTGTGTGAGTGTTTCTGTAGGATAAGTTTCTAGAAGTAGAAACACTAGGTCAATATACACATATAAAATCATTATACAGTACACCTTAAACTAATACAGTGTTATATGTCAATTATATCTCAATAAAACTGGAAAAAAGTAGAGTCTTAACTCCAATCTAGCTTTACCAAAAAAAAAAAAAGAAAGAAAAAGAAACAGTAGGTCCAATAGGGCATGCAAATGAAAATTTTTTAATACTTTTGTGTACAATCTAGATAACAGAAAATGAACTATATTTGAGTGAAGGTCTTTTCAAATCTAAATCCAAATACAAAGTGAAGATCAGGACATCTGTTTCTCAGAGCTGGTTTTAGATTCTTGGTTCTTCCACTAAATAGCTATGAAACCAGGAGCCACGAAGAAAATATATCTTTAAATGTCTGAGGCCTTGATTTCTTCCCGTGTGAAATGGCAACACAGTAAGATCTATTTTCCGAAGGCCTCTTTTGCTCTACCGTTCCCCCATTTGATTCATCCTTTAGTTCTCTGCATTTGTTTTCTTATTTATGAAAGAAGACTTGACCTTTCGGCCTTTTAGGATCAATGAGTTAATGCATCAATTAGTTAAGAACTTTCAAACTTAGAAGTGCTGAGCAGTTCCCTTATTACTTGTAGAGCAAGCAAACTTTGCTGGATATAACCTTAAAATTGCTTGGACTTCTAAAATTGTTCCTTGGTCTTTAAGAAAACAAGATGATCGTTGAATCCAAGAAGTCACTGTGTCTTAGCATTCTGCATGTGATGAACAGCAGGAGGTGTCTGGGAAGGCTGATATGGTACCACATCTCTCTCGGGAATCTTGGCTTCCCGAAATGAGTGTTTCCAACTGTCCATTCCCTAACAAAGAAGAGACTGTGTGGACCATGACCTCATAGAACACACAGCACACTTTAGATGAGAAACTTACCCAATCTCCGTCTGTGGTGTTTGGGACAAAGTCTGAGATAATAAGGCCTTACATTTTCACTGTGTTCCATAGTTATCATCCCACTTGGGCCTCTCAACATCCTGACGCAATAGTCAGAGATGGGATGGTTATTCCCATTGTTAAGATGCAGATGGAGAAATTTAGAGAGCTGTGCTGACTGCCTGCTATCACACAGCGGTGAGGGGCAGAGCTCAGCACAGAGTCTGGGGCCCATCCTCGCTTGTCGGCAGTGGGCCCCAGCACGTTACTCTCCAGATCCTTTCTGCTGACCCCTTTTAATGGCTAGACTCCTCTCCAGTGTCCTCTCCTGTACAGACGTATCCAGTTTAGAAGGTTTAATACCTTGGTCTGGTAAGTGGCATGTACAGGCTATTCCGTGGAATTTCTCTGAATTTGGGATCCGAGCGATGGTGAGTTTTACTTTCTAAAACACAAGAAAGAAGAACGTTAAATGACTAAAGACTATCTTTAGGACTGTTGGTTCTCAGTGTCAGTCTGTCCTCATTCACACCCTTTGAAGCTGGTTTTGAGGAAAATCTGGGCTGGAAAAAACCAGGATGACTTATATTGATGTATTCATGTGGAAGATGGATTTTTATTCTCTGGCCTCCACTGGCCTGAGCCCTTAGGGCAGATTCCAGAGTACATCAGTCCTGTCCAGATGGGCCCATTTGTACCAAGAAATAAAAAGCCTCTTGAAACAAGAGAATCCAAATAAGACCACCCGACAGGACCAGCCCCTGACAAAATTGGGAGGAGACTGAAGTTCTATGTGTTTCTCCTGCAATCTAGCATCTCCTCCCCTTTCCCATGCACATCTCCTCCCCCTCCTTTTAAAATCTCACATTCTCTCCCCTTCCTGTCCCTACCCACGCTCACCCCAAATTCCCATTTCTGTCAACTTCATTCTCAAGGATGGAAAGTACATCTGTTTGGTTCAGCTGCTGTAAAACATTAGGGGCCTTTGACTGCCCCTCCTTTCGTTCCATATCTTCCCATCTTCCACTATCCTTTTTCCTTTCAGAGACCAGCTATTTGAATTTTAAAAAGGACTGGATATTTGTTTTTAACATAAAGAAATAGATCAGGAATGGTAGGGGTGGGCAAGTTGGGGAGTTGTTTGATCTTCAAATAATCATATTGGTGAACACATGTATTTCTCAATAGCATCTAGGAGAAAGGGGGGCAGGCAGAATGAGCCCAAAAGAAATGCTGTCAGTCCCTCTTATGCAAGTGACTCCACAATCTAGAAGGCAGTCTTGATAAACTGCAGTCAGCAACACCCAGGTGGAGTTCCTCCTGGATCTGCTCCCAGGGAAAAACCCTTTTCTTGGCTTCAGAGCTGATGCCTAGGTCTCTGGATAAGCGTATTGTTTGGTAACTTTCAGAAGATTATATTGAACACTTGGCCGCAGCATGGGTCTTTGGCCGAGGAAATATATTACAGTTACTAGAGCGTTGGGCTGGACTCCTAAAAGCTTCCCTTTGCCACCACACAAACTCCTACCCTAGTCTTCAAAACCCAAGTCAAGCATCCCCTTCTCTGAGACACCTTTCTGGCCTCCCTCAAATAGATTAACTTCATTCTTCCTCTGTGATCCCATGGTCCTCTGTTCGTATCTCAAGGCACATACTGCACCTGTAACTAGCACATAATATACCTGTTTTATCCACTAATCTGTAAGCTCCTTGAGCTCAGGCCGAGGCCATTTTTGTGGCTCTAGGACCTAGCAGAGAATACAGCATACAATAGACGTTCAATAAATGGTGAATGAGTGAAGGAATGAATGAGTCCTTTTGCTCTAACACTAACTATTTATGTATCGTAGACAACTCCCTCATTCTTACTAAGTTTTCCCATTTAGATAGTAGGGGTAGTACAATTTGTCTAACCAACAAAGTTATTGTGTGATGCAGAAGAGATAAGACATATTTAATCATAAACTCTCAGAGCTGGAAGAAATTTGAGAGATCTTCCTGTACCGTGGTTTTCAGAAATTCTAAGCCAAGTTACTGTTTCCTCGAGGTGAGGTAACAGGAAGTTCCAACATGAAAAAATAATGATAAACATACACTGCTGTCACTCGCCAAAACCCAGAACACCGTCCTCTCCCTCCCCTCTCCTCCTGTCCTGGTCTTAGGGGTCCAAGAAGTACAGTTTGAAAACCAACCCTCTCTCACTTTAGAGAGAAGAAACTGAAACTGACTTGTCAGAGAAGGAAGTGACTTTCCCAAGGTCAAGTGGCATGTCAGAAATAAAAATAGACCAGGAAAGGAGTTAACAGTATGGAGACTGTACGAATAGGCAGAAACACGGCGAGCCTTTTAACGACATGCGTACTCGGTCCATAGTCACATGTTCAGTATAATTCTTACAATAAGTCTGCGAGGAAGGTATGTCCATTTCTAAGATGAGGAAATGGAGGCTTAAAAAGCCAAACCTGGGGGCTTCCTTGGTGGCGCAGTGGTTGACAGTCCGCCTGCCGATGCAGGGGATGCGGGTTCGTGCCCTGGTCCCACATGCCGTGGAGCGGCTGGGCCCGTGAGCCATGGCCGCTGAGCCTGCGCGTCCGGAGCCTGTGCTCCGCAACGGGAGAGGCCACAACAGTGAGAGGCCCGCGTACCGCAAAAAAAAAAAAAAAGCTAAACCTGTTCAGCATTCCCCAGCCGATAGTAGAAGAAGTAATAGTAACCATTCTGAGCACCTAATATGTGCCCGTCACTGTTGTAAGCATGTTATATATTATCTCATTTAATTCTCCAATAACTAGCATTATCATTATCCCTAATTTTACAGAAGAGAAGATTGAGGCACCATTTGGTTAAAGGAGGTTGGATGTAAACACTGAGCCTGCCTGATTCCACTGCAAGCTCTTTTTTGCCATGTCATGCTGCGCCTGAGGTCTTGAACCCAGCCGTTCAGTCTCCTAGCCCAGTGCTCCCTCCAAATACTACTTGATACAAAAGAATTTTAAAAGGGTCCTAAAATAACATTCTTGTTATTTAGAAGTATCTTAGGAAGTGTTATTTACACTTCTTATTCTCTTATTTACATATGGTGGCTGCAGATTGCAGAATCTCATTTGTCTTCAGAGCACAGCACTGTTCAGACACCATCCAAGACCTTGATCTTGTTCCTTCTTGCCCTGACTAGGGCCAATCAGCAGGACTCACCTCCCCCTGGATGGACCGGCTGAGAAACAAGGAAACCTCCTCCAGGCTCTGGGGCTTCAGGTCATTCACGGCCAAAAGGTGATCTCCGTGAAAAAATAAGCATCCCAGGTGCGGGGGGCCATCCCACTGAGCCACACTGCAATGAGGGTACAGCATCCAACACAGGAGTGAGACGGTGCTTGCTGGGAGTGCGGGGCACAGATGGAGATACAGATGGGGCTCCTCACTCTATTCTACCACTACTATTACTAGTTTCTTTAGCTATATTGAACTACATCTGAAGTAGTCGAACTCTCTTTTTCTGTTTGGAATATTCTTTCCTCTATCATTACTCTGGGAGCCTGAGTCTTCCTCCAAACTCCAACTCCAATGACACTGCCTCTCCAAAGCCCTCCTACGCTACCCTTCCTTAACCTTAATTAATCTCTCCTGCCTCTGGACTTCTACTGCATTGTCTGAGCCCCTCGCTTATTGTATACTCAGATCAAATGCATTTTATATTTACTTGTTTATGCCGCTGTCTTTTTCAACGGCTTTGAGACCCCAGAAGTATGGAACCACCTTAAAAAAAATGTTTTTTTATAACCCCATAAACAGAAGATGTTACGTACTGGGTTGGCCAAAAAGTTCGTTCCGGTTTTTCCGTAAGACGATACGGAAAAACCCAGTATTTAAAGTGAGCACACAGTGAACATGTCATGCAAAAATAGATGAATTATTAGATGAGCAAGCTCAGGTGTAGAGGAGTCCATAGTTTCCGTCAAATATGTTTTGAGCCTTAGATTGTGGGAAGTTTGGAAAAATGGCAGGTTGTGGTTCCTGCCCTCTTATAGAACTTATAATTGATGTGTGATGTTTACATTAACAAGCTTTCTTCTATTCTAAAAATGTAATCTTCCATCAAAATGAATTACAAGGTCTTTAAAAGAATGTAGAATCAAACAAACAGTGATCATTCTAAGAAAATTCTCTGCCACACAATCTTCTGTGTCTGAGTCCCTGACCAGCAGGTTTTTACCTGATGTCTAGAAGTCTTCGACCCTGGTATGCCATTTTCTTTTAGACCTTAGATTCTTGTTGACCTCACTGACTTCATTCATCAAATACTCACTGCTCGTTGTTTGGCAATGATTTCCTTGGACTATACGTATTCCTGCCCACTTTTCCTCACTTTCAAAAAATCAGAAATTTAGTGCTTCCTGGACTTTTGGGTCCTCCTATACCCACCTATCTCCCAGCTGTCCCTCCTATACAACAGTATCCTTATTTCTGCCTCAATCAAAGACGTTTTGTGACAACAGCAGCATGAGAGTCCGAGTTCTCCAGGCAGTTTTGCCACATACAGTGCTTCAAGATATAATGACTGTCTTCATATCATCCAACCCCATTTATAATCAGTAACCCTCAAATCTCCTACCTACCATATCCGTCCTGCAGCTTCTCTGAGAGCAAGATGGTTTATGATGTCAGGAGGAGAAAGGAACATGTTCAGCTTCTCCACTTGGATTTCATCGGGGATGTTACTACAAGACATTTGTAAAAGTCAGGCGACTCTCTCTGGCTCTGAACTGTACCTTCTGAATGGACTTTGGCTTCTGACATCTGAGACGGTATTATGCCATTAAAGATTGTCCAAAACATTTGGAGAAGAATAAGAATTTAAGTTACTCGTTAATGCCCTCCTCCACCCCCTTGGGATGTGGTAGCGATGGTAGACAATGGAAAAGGAGTAAAAAATGGACGAAGTTCATTATATATCATGTCAGTTTGCACACTTCTCCACAGAAGGAGACATTGAAAAGAGTTAAAGTTGAGAACGATCTCATCAAATGTTCTTGGCATCATTTAAAATCTGAAAGTTCTCCAGCCTAGTCTACAACCAAACTTCATGTGACTTGCATGCCTGTCATTTTAATAGTAAAATCTGGGTGATATACAACCCAGGTCAGGGTGATCCAAGGTTCCAGAACCTGAAAGGACAGAATTTTTTCAAGTATTTGAAAATGCCACTCACAGCCCAGGGGACTGCTCACTGCACTTCCAACTCTGGTATTCACTGTCCTTGGTTACTGTATCAGTGAGAAGGGCAAGCTGGACAGATTCTTGGCTCAGTTGGAGATTAAAATGTGAATTCTGAGTACAAATGGAAGCCTGCCTTGCTCTACGGGCTCATAAAATTTGAGAAATGAGAACTTTACTTGATTAGTATAGACAATTGCACAACACTTAGTGAGGCCGCCCCCTTTTTGTCATTCGTGATCTGTGCTTCCGTATTGGCAGGTGAAAGACAAGAGCCCGTTCCTGAGCCTTGTTCTTGTGGGTGAAGCTCCCCGTTCAGGATATCTGCCAGGGTCTGGGATTCCTCTTTGCCATCAGCAGACTTATGGGACGACTCTTTGGAAACACTAGAGTACAAGAAGTTAACACAAACCCTTTTTCAGCGTTATCTATTTACAGCTTTCCGTGGTGTGTGAATCAGATTTAAGTAGCTAACAGCCATGTGAAAACTAACAAGGTTTTGAAGTATGTCCAACCATCAGAATCCCAGCTACAGTTAGAACCAGATCCAATAAACTTTCCTTCTAAAAATGGACATGGGACCAAAATAGCCCTTTACATTGGGAGGGTTTGGAGAGACAAAGTGAGCGTGTGAGAGACGTAAATGCAAAATAGAAAAGAACTGCCCCGGGAGACAGAAAATGTCCCCAGGATGTCACTAATGGTTTTCTATGGGTAGAGAAACCATTCTCACGTTTACTTGTTTTGAGATGACTGAATGGTGTGTTGAACTTGGTCTATGGTAATGCTTTTGTATTATTATATCAACTATTTAAATGATCTGGTAGCAATTGTTCTAGAACAGTACATTAGCTAAGATCAAATTTTAAGGTATGGCAGTTTTACTTACCAGGATTTCATGGACATGTAATGACACTCAACTGCCTCGGAGACCTGGTCTGGACTACCAGGTCCAATGGGTTCAACGGGTTCACCAGAATCATTGGCAGCAATAATATTATCCAACTATAGACAAGAGGCAGAGACGTAAGGATGTGAGTCTATCAATAAGCCAGGTACCTTGTCACCCACTACCTGATGGCTCTGGTCCCTGAAACGGTATGTCTACCATTGGATGAACAGTGGTGCTCATTCTGGGGGAATGAACCAGTAAAGCTTCTGGCAGACTCCAAATCTGCTTTCTTCTCTAGGATTCCCCACGTTCCTGATACAAGTGTCCTATTGGAGTAAATTGCTGTCCATTTTTCTGTGTCATCACTAGGCACTTAATGACATGAACTCTTTTGCCCAACCGATACTATTATAGAATCACGACACCTGAGTGGGTCAAAGGCTCCGACACAGTGCAGAGCTGGCCTCGGGCTACTCTGCTCACAGGCAGTCAAGTTACTTCAAGGGGCTGTAAGGATTCTAGAAAATACTGTCCTCTGGGGATTCTCCACTAGCCTGTTGGAACTAAGTCATTTGGGGCAATGGTTTCTCAAAAACCCTAAGGGCTTCTGATTGCCTACCTAACAAATTAACCATGAACCATCACTGGAACACTTCTTTCCAGTCAAGCCAGCCCTCCCACCACGCCCCCACAAACGATGTTCTTCTAGTGCCCATTTCATGCAGTTTTCTTCCCCTTTTCTCTTTTGTCTAATGAAGCTGTATTCAGGCCTGGCTTGAGGTCCCATAGCCCCCTCTGATCACCTCAGCCACTGCCAACCTCTCCCTTCTCTGAACTTCTACGACAAGGTGTTGTACTTAATTTTTGTGGTGGTCTTCCAGCTTAGTTTTATCTGCCTTACTAGACTTTGCATCTCGTAAAGTACCTAGCAAACGCCGGGCATACAGCTAGCGCTCAGTACCACCTGGCTGGTTGGTTGGACTGTCACGAAAGACTAGTCGCCGTCACCATGTCCCAGAGAGCACTGGCATGAAAAGCGGGGTCCTGTGGTCAAATGAGCTTGGGGAATGCTGTGCGTTGTATCCTGCTGGGCTATTTATAATGCACCACTGCATACTAAAAAGGCTCTGAGACTTCTTCAGTGAAGAAGCTTGTGTAACTTACTTTGATTTGGTGTTTCCAGAACTTATTTCACCTCAGACTGCTTCTTATGTATGAACACGTCACCATCTTATAGAAAAACCCAGTTTGGGAAATGCTGCCTCCCTTCCCCCAATTTTGCCTTCCTACTTCCCATTTCCATTCTCTTCTCTCTGCTGTCCACCTTGAATATAGCTGCTGGGTTAATAGTAGTAGAAGAGAATTCGGTTTTGCCCCTTCCTAACTGAGAAGCCACCACTGCCCCTTGTCCTGCCTGCAGCATGAAGTCAACTTGGCATTCAAGACCCATTATGGTCTGGCTCTTTTTTCTGGTTGCTGTGGCTTTTTTCCCCCTAATATGCCACTCACGCTGGGTTAGAGCTCAACTGAACTATTCATCATATATGTTGTCAAATGCCATTTTGTGTCTTGAAGCCCTCCCTGACTCCAGTGGAGACAGAAAATCTGTCTTTATTTCTATTGCTTCCAGAGCTCTTTTATTTTTTAAAAAAAGTATTATTTTATTGAAGTGCAGTTGATTTACAATGTTGTGTTAGTTTCTACTGTACAGCAAAGTGATTCAGCTATATATATATATGTATATATATTGGGTTGGCCAAAAATTTCATTTGGGTTTTCCATAAGCTGTTATGGAAAAACCCAAATGAACTTTTTGGCCAACCCAATATATATGTATATGTGTGTGCGTGTGTGTGTGTGTGTGTGTGTGTGTATACACACACACACACACACACATTCTTTTTCATATTCTCTTCCATTTTGGTATATCACAGGATATTGAATATGGTTCCCTGTGCTATACAGTAGGACCTTGTTGTTTGCTTCCAGAGCTCTTTGACCATGCCCTGGTGGAGCATCGTCAGGTGGTAACTGGTAAGACTGTGAGCACTGAGGGCAGGCGTGATATCAGGTCCTTTCTGGTAGCCACCATGCCTAGCACACAGAAGGCACTCAGTAGGGAATTCCAAATGATCAATAGACTGGTTGGTATATGCCACACAATTTATCACCCAAGGGTATTGTTGTTTCTGCTCATGTTATTATTATCTCTTCCTAGAATGCAGAAAGACTCCCCAGATCAATCCCTCAAGTCCAAATTTTGCCTATCATGTAAGGTCAAATGTCATTCCATGGAACTTCCCCTGGCCTCTGTCTGGAAGTCAGCTTCCCCGCCTACCACCCCTCATGCCCTCTGAGCATTTTACGAGCATCTCTCTTCAGCATGGAGCCCTTTCTGTCTCGTATCATGGTTGGTTCCTATTAAAGTGTCAACACTGTGAGCACATCACCTGTGTCTGATTCTGAAACCAGCCTAATGCCTCAGAAACAGTGCCTGGCAGGGGCTCAGTAAATATTTGTAGAAGGAGTAAATGATTAGTAAACAGAAGGGGTTACCTCTCTAAGAATACTTCGAGGATTAATATAATGACTCTCTTCTTCTGTATCTTGAGCGGTGTCTGACAAGAAGGCATGCGGTAGATGAGCTTCTCTGAGTCCTGAAGACCTTTTTTCCATTAAATGCTGAATAAAGAGATGAAGACAGAGTTAATGCTTTTTCTTTGTCTTTGCAAGAGACAGAATTAAACCACATGTTTTCTGGAAAAGGCATAATAGATTAATTGGGATGAGAACATCCGAGGATCTTCCAAGGTTACATCTAGAAGCCCACACAACTTGAACTTGCTTCTTGAGTCTGGGTCACCACTGATATAAAAATATAAGCCCATCTTTCAGGTTTTTCTCTATTATTGGGTCCTGTAACTCAGAACAAGTAATTCTCTCCGGTGGGTGGTGTTCTAAGTCACTAAGCTCCGCCACTGAATCCTCCACCCTCATCTTTTTCTAGTTTTCATTCAGTGCCATCTGAGAAGCTAATTAGCCCAGGGTCAAGGCACTGCATCTTTTCTCTTTCTGCTCAGTGTTCCTCTTTTGTGTTCTGCTTATATAATTCTACTGTTTCCATAGCAATGCAATTTTGTAGCATCGATCATGTGACAGTATGAATTGTAGGCTTCAAGGTGATCTAGGTTCAACCAATTACTGCTTCCCTCTCTAATAGATACAGGACAGTACAAAGTAGCTGCTTTGCCTGGCAGGAAAATTGTTATAAGTACAATTCAATTCTTCCAAGTACAATGCCTTAGAGCAAGGGGGGGGGGGCGTTTTGAAAAAACCCTGAATGTTCTCTAGCAAGTCCTTGAAAGAATGTGATTAAAAAAAAAAAAAAGACGTATTTAAGTTGTGTCCGTTTTTCTAGCTCCAAGTTCACGAAGCCAGGTCATGCCGAGTCTGGGATGAGGAAGGGTTCCCATTTTATTTTAGAAACAGCAACAACTCCCAACAAGGTAGGTGGTTCTCTTAACTGAAGCTGATTGGAAAATCACTGGATTGGAATACGTAGTATGAAAAGGCGAAATGACCAATAATATTATCTCTAGGGAGAAGGGGTACAGGAGTGAAAAGCTAGAGGCATTTACTGAAAAGAGTTATCTTTCTCAACCCCATTTCCTACCACCTTTCCTACAAATACCAAATGAAGTGTTTGGCCTGGTGCATTTGATATGCTACAGAAAGCTTTTAAAATAGTTGGAGAGCTTCCAGCTAGATAAAACAGGAGGCTATGCCCTATTAAGATGTGCCTGGTACCCAGGGAAAAGGCAAAGTCAGTGGTTACATCTCTAAGGGACAAAATAGCATCCATGGCAGAAGAAAAAACACCACTCGGCCTGTTCATTAATAATATCCAGAATTGGGAAGATTGCAAATCCAAGAGAGCTGAAAGCACAATTACAAATCATTTTCAAGGGGCAAATGTATTATTTGTTTTTTCCTCCAATGGACTTCATTAGAAATGAAGTCACACACACACACGGAGAAGCAAGACTGATTTGGGTAAATATAGGAAATAATAAGAACTCTGATTTTGCCTCAGCAGTACAGATGGTCAAGTGGTGTTCGAGGAATTTTTTTTACAGAAGTAATCTTTGCCCTGTTGGTGAAAGGAAGGAAAAGGCTACCATCCAGGCTTTTGTTTAGCTGGGGGGATCTCCACCCAACATACCCGATGTACCTGGATGCATATCAAAGAGCATCCAAAATGAATGAATACATTTAGATGTAGGCAGGGCAAGCAGTAAGGCTCATGGTGGGAGGGGAAACAGGCTAAATATAGGATAGATCATAGGACTAAGAATCATTCTTTGGTGGATTAGGCTTTGAGGAAGATGTCAAATACATTGACTTTTGAAGCATCAGCTGGCTCTCAGGCAGGGCGTCCTAAGAGAGGTAAGTCCGATTACCATGTCTGGAAGACTTTTTCTTGCTGTGGTCGTGTTGACAGCCTCCGGTGTGTAGGAAAGACCAAGGAGAGGGATGGGGTCTGAAGAGGGCCTTGTATCACCAAATGAGAGTTTCTCCTGCTTATCAAAAAGGAATATTGGAATCAGGGCATGATTGATCTCTTGTCTAGAATGAAGCAACAGCCTGGTCATGGGGCTCTCTGCTTCCAATCTTTGACCACTAACATTTATACTGCTGGCCAGCATTCTCCCGTTTAGACAAGAGCTGGTCTTGTGTCTCTCCTGTTCCAAAATCCTTGAGGACTCCCAGCCTGGCCTTCAGAGATGCTCTAAGTTTCCCTCAACCTGTCTTTTCAACGCTGTGTCCCTCTGTACCCCACCCCTTCACTCTAATCATTTGAGCACTTGTAGACACATTTTGCTTTCCCTTCTCCTTGGCCTCTGCTTTTGTTGTAAGCATGGAACAATCTAGAAACCATGTCAAAACGATACCTAGAGGCCAAAGTTTCATTTATAAAGGTCTGTCCTAAGAAAGGACTTAGGTAAATTAGCAAAGGTTCTTATAAAGTAAATAAACAACTTAAAATTTCTGGCACTTACATCAAAGAAACCTTATATTGAAAATATAAGATAGGTAAAAAGCATGTTTTTTAGAAACCACCCTGGACTTAGTCATTCCAAAGGTAGCTGTTATGTACCTTGAATAACAACGATGGAAAATACTGTAGTTTCAGCTACTATTAAAAAAGGCCACAGTTAGCTTTCACTCCTCCTACTCCAATAATGAAAATTTGAAGTGTCTGTATTTTAGCTCTCTTGCAAAACATAAAAGATTTTTTTTCTATTGTTAGTCATAAAAATAACAAGGATGTACATTTTCTCACTTATTTATTCCTTGTATTAATGCCAGTTGCTAAGGAGGGGGAAAAAATAGCTCACATTGTTTCCTTGTGAAAGAGGGCTTTGTTCAGGTGTCCCGCTATTTTATTAGTGAAATAGTTACCCCTGTATTCTGGCGTGCTGCTTTTATATTCCGGCAGAGGGATGACAAGAAAGAGACCCAGTCTTTAATCTTCTCCCTGTTGATAGGAATAAACTTTCAGCCGGCATGTGGCAACAACGGCGCCTGCGCTCATTTTGAACCGGAGGAGGATTCTTTTATTAAGATTGGACAGGCAATGGGGTAGGTACCAGGGAAATAAGGATCTTTTTCTTTCTTTTTTTTTTTTTTTTGCTGTACGCGGACCTCTCACTGTTGTGGCCTCTCCCGTTGCGGAGCACAGGCTCCGGAGGCGCAGGCTCAGCGGCCACGGCTCACGGGCCCAGCCGCTCCGCGGCATGTGGGATCTTCCCGGACCGGGGCACGAACCCGTGACCCCTGCATCGGCAGGCGGACTCCCAACCACCGCGCCACCAGGGAAGCCCCAGGATCTTTTTCTTGAGTGGCTTAAATGCCCCCCCTCCTTGGATCCTTACCACCTCCATGCTAACACACCAGAATTAACCCTCATGCCACCCTTGTGAGCAAAGCTCAGAGAAATGGGAAGAAAAGTGGAAAGTAACAGTATAATCACAGAGTTTGGAGCTTTTGACTTTGAAACGGATTTCTTTTGTGTTCTTAAGTGGCCCCTTAACCTGTCAGAGCCATTTGGTGTAGCTATTTAGGTGCGCCTCCCTTTAGGGAGTGCATGTATTTAAGGGTGTATTTGAACAAATGCATATAAATCACATCTTCTTTCTATTGACTCCCAAGACAATTGTAAGGAAAGGTTTTCGCCTGGGGATTGACCTGCAGCAGATCAAATCTCTTCATACGGATACTTGGGCTTGAGCATTTGCCACCTCCTCTGTACAGCTGCCTTCTCCAACTTTAGCCTCTCTGTCAAGCAGATAATCGCCCGCAAAGAATCCATTTGCCACCTTCGCTAGCACCAGGAACCCCTCTTAAAAACTGAAGACTCCTTCGGGGACGAGCATAGCCACTCCCTAATATATGTACCTTGGGTAGATGCTAGTGTATTGGTTTCTTGTACCTAAAATGTATCTGCGGTGATGGTGACAGTTATGGGTTGAATTGTGTCCCCCGCCTCAATTCACATGTTGAAAGCCCAATCCTCAGTACCTCAGAATGTGACCGTATTTGGAAGTCAGGTCAGGTTGTTACAGACGTAATTAGTTAAGATGAGGTCAGACTGGAGAAGGGCGTCCCAATCCAATATGACTAGTGTCTTTATAAAAAGGAGAAATTTGGACGTAGAGACGTGCACGTAGGGAGATTGCCATGTAAAGGCTGGAGGTTTGCTGCCACAAGCCAAGGAACTACCAGAAGTTGGGAGAGAGGCCTGGAACAGATCTTCTCTAGAACCTTCAGAGGAACCATGGCCTATGACACCTTGATTTCAGACTCCTAGTCTCCAGGACAGTGAGACAGCAAATTTCTGTTGTTCTAAGCCACCCAGTTTGTGGCACATTGCTATGACAGCCCGAGGAAATGAATACTGTGATTTGTCAAGGTATTTTAACACATAATAAAGACTGCCAAGGTGGTGTTTAAGGTTGTGGCCATGGGTTTCTAGTCAAGGCATATTTATGGTGTACTGGTTTAAAATGTTTTTGTTTATTTGTTTGTTTTTTATTTTGCATACAGGAGACACCCCGTGTTATCTTACTACTTACCTGTCATAGCCAATGAGGAAGTATTCCCTGTTAGTGGCCCTGATCGACATCACTTCGTCATGATGGCAGTTAAACATCTTCTGTACGGATTGCATTTTTTCATGGTTACTGATGCCGACTTCTATACTGGAACTTCTGTTAGATATAGATATAAAGTATTAAACAGATGCAAATACAAAATTAGGAAGAAATTGACTAATGGTTTTTATTAAGTTTCAAATTGAATAAAACTTTAGATCTGTTTGATCAATACTTTGAAAATTGTCCAATAGTTTTAGAAAATAAGTTTAGATCTGGTTTATCACTGATTGAAAATACTTTGTTCAGCCTAAAACTTAATTCCGAATTCCTTTTTCAGTTGGACTCTTAGTTCCACAAATTAACGTTTTCTAATCTTTTTTTCTATTTTGCAGGCAACACGTTAGTATTTGTTATTATAAACATTTTCTTGATTGGATACGCACTGATCAATTTCAATAGAACCTCGGTGATGATGGTCTTTGTAATAGGAAAGACTAAAGCCCTTTTCCCCACTCTTTGACAGGATGAAAAGCCGCTTTTTCCAAGAGGTCTGAAAAATGAAAACATTTTGCATCTCAGTTAAATCTCAAAGGAAGAGAAAGGATTTTAAAAATGCTCATGAGGCTGGTGGGAGGCCTGTTAAATCTTTGTGAATACTTACTGCAGAGAAGAAAAGCTGAGGAGGTGGTGATTTAATAAAGTAATCTTGTTTGCAGACTTCATTTTCATAATATAATGTAAATTGTTTGCCTAATAAAAGAAAGTGAACAGGACTCAGTCTGTTCCCTATACATTTCTGAGAAGAACTGCTTCAATTGGAGAACACTGTTTACTGCTGGAAAGGTCTTCACATTATTCAGTTATGGAAAAACACATCTATAATAGGCCAGGAGAACAAAAAACCCAGGACCAAGTGTGTGATTCTTATTCATCCACTGTCGGGACCTTTGTTCAGATGACATTTAGAAGCTCTTTAATTCAGCTCACACCTGTCTGGCTCTCCGGATGCCGGTGGCTCTCTAGATGTGAGCAAAGATTTGTCTCCCTTCCTGTTGAATCACCAGCCGCAGCAGCAAGATAATTCTGCCTTGACCTTTGACTTACCAAACAAAAGCAAAACCACCTGCTATTGAAAATAAGGTGGCAGAGTGGTTAAATAGGAGCTTTCCGATTGTTAATTGCTTCTCTGTAAGGATGGACATGTATAGGCAGTTTTGACTTTTTCTATATTTTTGAAAAGGTCTGCAAGAAATATGTACTACTTTCCTTATCTAGAAAAAATTAATGTTGCTAAAATAAAATTTATTTTAAAAAGAAGACCTTGGTTTTGCTTTTACATCCAGGCTATAGTTCTAGTTCATCCATGGTTTGGTAAAAGACAGCCTTTACTAAAGAATTAGCACTTCTTTATTAAGTGAAAACAGAATGAAGATTAGGTACTACAGCTGATGGAGACATTAGGCTCGTATCCAGTAATTCTCAGCCAGCCGTCCTCACCTTCCCTGCCTCTCCTCCTTCTGCAGCAGCTCTGCCTGCTGCCCCCGTTCTTCCCACCAAGGAAGAAAAAAGGAAAGAGAAAAACAGAAGGAAACAAAAGCAAAAAGCTTTAGCTCCTTTATTTAATGGTTGTGTGGCTTTGGACAAATTCACAGATCTATTTACTGAACAAATACTTACAGAACACCTTGACTCACTAAATTTCAGTTTCCTCATTTGTAAAATGGAGGTGAAAAATAAAGGAAAGCCAAGAGCATCGTAGCCACTGCAGTCCCTGACCGACAGTGCACCCTGAGAGGAATTCAGGATGAAAAGCAGGATGCGGCACTCTGTGATCTAGAAAAACAGTCCCCATAGATAGTCAGAGGTATTTCAGGAAGAATTTTAATGAATCCAAATCCTTGCAACTTCCCGTACACAGATGAGCACTAAAATCATTAACTTGAGGTATCTGTTCTTTGTGACTAACAGCAACCTTTTACTGAGATGTATTCTTTTTTTTTTTTCTTCTTGCGGTACACGGGCCTCTCACTGTTGTGGCCTCTCCCATTGCGGAGAACAGGCTCCGGACGCACAGGCCCAGCAGCCATGGCTCACGGGCCCAGCCGTTCCGCAGCATGTGGGATCTTCCCGGACCCGGGCACGAACCCGTGTCCCCTGCATCGGCAGGCGGACTCTCAACCACTGCGCCACCAGGGAAGCCCTACTGAGATGTATTCTTGACTGAATGTATTTTCTAGCCAAAAGTCATACATAAGCTGGTTTCCCCCTACCTCGTCAGAGCGGTTCCCTAGAGCTACCAAGAGGCTGTCTCCCCAGTAGGAGACAGAGTGGAGTAAGAGAACAGAGTGAGTAAGAGAGGAAGAGTGGTATAAGATGAGGCTGCAGATGAATCCTGCAGCACCTGGTAGACACTAGACCATGGTACAGTTTGCATTTATTTTAAAAGCAATGGACACCACCATCCATGGATTAGCCTTGACCAAAAAACACTGAAACAACCTCATCAACCCTCTAGATCCAATTTGCAGGAAATACAGAAAACAGAGAAACATGCTAAACACCATACCAGGGATGTGATCAGCAAAATTCAGTCTCTAGGGGAACTTCTAGGACAAAATCTCAGTATTTTCACCCTTGGATAGATCATTTTTGGCCCTGAACATCTCCACCTCGATTTCCCATAAACTTCTTTCTCTCATCCTTTTCTCTCAGGTGCCCTAGATCACTTGGTGGCATCTATCCAGCCTCCCCTCCTAGAACACTTAGAGTCCTCTTAAACTTTCACCCTTCCATCACCCTTC
The DNA here is from genome assembly GCF_937001465.1 of Orcinus orca. Classification (NCBI taxonomy): domain Eukaryota; kingdom Metazoa; phylum Chordata; class Mammalia; order Artiodactyla; family Delphinidae; genus Orcinus; species Orcinus orca. Next base: position 74,205,417 of record NC_064572.1, on the reverse strand, counting down.
TGTCCAGTCAGTCATCAGTCATGTCCATTTTACTTCCTGGATCCACCCCTATCTCTCTGTTCTATCACCACTGCCTTCAAGACCTTCATACATTTCAATACATTAAAGTCACATGAATTCAAGGCCTGCATACGTTTTTCACTATACTGCTTTGGTAACTGTCTAGATTGACCCTCTAATTCCATTCTTGGCACCTTCAAAACGATCCTCGACATAGCCCTGAGAGTAAATGCCAAATCTGGCCAATTTTGTACTTTGGGCAAAGATGAAATAACAGGAACTGGATTTACTCTCCTGTCTGAAACACACAAAAAATACAGAATATATAAATTAGTTGTGTTCATGACACTGGTCATAGGCAATAAAAGTCATGGATCCCTAAGAGATAGGAAACAAACTTGGTGAGCCCTACAATTTCCTTGGCGGAGTTTCCAGTCCACAGCACAGGAAAGGGGAACTGAGGTGGGCCCAGGTGGACCCCTGAGCGGAGGAAACAGAGCTGAAAGTTCAGGGAGATCAAGGCAGCTAGAGCTCATAGGACAGAGGGAAGAGCCGCACAGAGGGAGAATCCCAGAGACAGTCACAGGGTCGCCCTCAAGTATTCAAGAATACTGATCAGTATACGTGTGTGGGGAAACTACCCAAGGCCAGAGAATGAACCATCAGAAAAAATTAGAGGGAAGAGTGCCCAGTGCTCACTGGGCCAGAAAAAGTGCCAGTTCCGTCCAGCCAAACTGGCAAAAATGATCATCGATGGAGGACTGGGTAGAGTACTAGGAAGGTCTTGCCTCAGTAGTGGGCAATAATTAGCTCTGGGCTGAGGACTGCTCCAGACCTAACAAATCATAAGAGCAAGTCTTAAAAGGATCAAATTGTTTCCAAGGAAGTTAACTGCATCCCAGAAAAAAGCTCAAGATTCATAAAAATACAAAAATATCCAGCACCCAACAAGGTAAAATTTGCAAGGTCTGGCAACCAATCAAAAGTTACCTGGCATGCAAAGAGACAGGAAAGCAGGACCTATAATGTAGATAATCATCAATCCTTCAAAACTGGCCTAGAACTGACACAGATGTTAGAATTAACAGAGAAGTTCATTAAAACAGTTATTATCAACTGTATTTTATACATTCAAGAAGTTAGAGATATAGAAGATATAAGAAAGATCCAAAGTGAACTTCTAGAGATGAAAACCACAATGTCTCAGAAAAACAACAACAACACTGGATGGGATTAATGGGACTAAAACAAATGGAGAGTGAAAAAAGAACCCCAAACACAAAAGAGCACTGGTGCATCGTGGGACAATTTCAAGTTTCAGGTCACTGGATTCCCTGAAGTGGGGGAGGGAGACAGAAACAAATATTTGACGAAATAATGCTGAAAATTTTACAAATTTAAAGAACACTATCTCAGAAATCTCAGCAGGTCAGGAACCCCAAACACAAAATATAGGAAGAAAACTCTAACAAGGAACATCATAGCCAAATTGCTCAAAATCAGTGATAAAGAAAAACCTTAAAAACTGTCAGAGGGAGGCTTCCCTGGTGGCGCAGTGGTTGAGAGTCCGCCTGCCGATGCAGGGGACGCGGGTTCGTGCCCCGGTCCGGGAGGATCCCACATGCCGCGGAGCGGCTGGGCCCGTGAGCCACGGCCGCTGAGCCTGCACGTCCGGAGCTCCGCAACGGGAGGGGCCACAGCGGTGAGAGGCCCGCGTACCGCAAAAAAAAAAAAAAAAAAAACTGTCAGAGGGAAAAAAGAGATAATGCATACAGAAGAAAAAATAAGGGTGACATTAGATTTCTCATCAGAAACAACGCAAACAAAACAACAACAACATCAAAACCCAGTGGAACAACGTATTTAAAGTACTGAAAGGAAAATAGTGTCATTTTAGAATTCTATAGGCAGCAAACATATCTTTCAAAAACGAAGGCAGTTTCAAGACATTTTCAGACATGCAAAAGCTGAAAGAATTCAGCATCAGGAGGCCTGCATTAGAAGAAATGTTAAAGGAAATCCTTCAGGTGGAAGAAACGATGCCAGATGGAAATCTGAATTTATACAAATGAATGAAGAATGCTGAAGTGGTAACTGCAAGGATAAATATGTGAAATTTTTATCTGACTATTTAAGACATAAAAATTCAATTGACGGGGCTTCCCTGGTGGCGCAGTGGTTGAGAATCTGCCTGCTAATGAAGGGGACACGGGTTCGAGCCCTGGTCTGGGAAGATCCCACATGCCGCGGAGCAACTGGGCCCGTGAGCCACAACTACTGAGCCTGCACGTCTGGAGCCTGTGCTCCGCAACAAGAGAGGCTGCGATAGTGAAGAGGCCGGCGCACTGCGATGAAGAGTGGCCCCCGCTTGCCACAACAACACAGCAAAAATAAATTAATTAATTAATTAATTTAAAAAATTTCAATTGACTACCTAAACCAAAAACTCTTGATATATGTTAACAACATAGATGAATCTCAAAAGAATTATGTTGAGTGAAAGAAACCAGACAAGAGTTCATACAGTATGATTCCATTTATATGAACTCTAGTAAATGCAAACGAACTTAGAGTGACAGGAAGCAGAACAACGGGGAGTGGGATTGGGTGCTGGAGGGAAGGATTCTAAACAGGCACAAGAAGACTTTGGGGAGTGATGCATGTGAGTACTATCCCACTGTGGTGATCGTTTCCCAGGCACATACACACAACCTTATCAAGTTGTTCATTTTAAATATGTGCAGTTGATTGTATGTCAATTATACCACAATAAAGCTATTTTTCTAAAAATATGAGCAATCCAAAAAGCAAATCTGATGACACCACTTCCGTGCTGAAATGCTTCAAGCGTTGCTGGTTATGTGAGGTCAATATCCGGCACCATATAGCACCACTTTCCTGTTCTCCCCACGTCCTTCCTATTTTACAGCCACATTCTCCTTGAACACAACCTGCCTCGAACCCACTTCATCGCTTTCGGTCATGCCGTCCCTTTCTGCTGAGATGTGCCGTCTTTCCCAATCTCTTTTAAAACCCTATACAGCCTTAAGGGGCCAGCTCCATGACGCGTGTGCTTTTTTTCCCTTCAGACTCCACAGAATTTTGCACTTACCTATCATAGCCTGATCATATGTGCCTATCTTAACTTCCCAATACAGCTGCTAGAATGTGTTTATCTTAATATCCCAATGAAATTACAAACTCATTGAGAGAATGACTATTCTTAATTAACCTGTACATCCTCTGCAATACGAAGCACGGTGACTTACTAATAATAGGTGCTTCGAATAAATATTCAAAAATACTCATTTTGGAATTGAATCAGATAGTTTGATTTTTAAGTTAGTTCATCCTAAACTTCTGACCAATCAACTACAGTGAGGCATGTGAGCATGAAGCGGGAACATCTGAATAATACCCCTTGACCTATCCTCATAATAAGCCCTGATAACAATTTTGGCAGTGTCTCCAAGTGAGAATTTCATATAAAATTAAGGAAATATTCTCCAGTCTTTTCTGGGCTATAGTTTGCTGTTAGTACCATCTCCCAGCAACAAACGGAACATTTGGTCCGTGAAAATCAGAAAATGCCGAATTTCTAGATAAGTGAGCTCTTACAAAATAATCAGCTGAATCTAATAGCCTCCGCTACGTTCTCCACACCAAGAATAATTATCCTTACTAAAACCATCTTCTGTATCCTAGTTAGTGTGATGGGAATTGATCATTATTTTCAATAGAGTTTTTTCCTTCCGAGAATATGTCCCTTGGGTACCTGAACTCTTCCGAGGTTTGGGTTCCATCATGGCTGCCTGTTCTCACCTGTCAAAAAGAAGGGTTAAGCGTTAGTCCCCAAACAACGGTATAGGCTTAGCCACTCAATCACCAGGCGTCGGGATGGTGCTCCCAACGTTGGTCAGATGGCTTATCGTCTCCCCTCTCCCCATTCTGCCCTTGAGGTTGATAGTAGCCATGGTAATGAGGACCCACACAAGCAGCCTGTGTTCACCAAGCGCCCGTTCTGTGGAGGTGTTGCTAGGATGACCAAAGGAGCATCTTCCCTGGACTTCCTCTGCTCCTGCTTCATAAGTGGCTCTGACAAGACAGCCCCTGGGGATAGCAACACCACCAAGGAACAGAGACGAGAACAGGGCAGAGGGCAGCATGCTATGGACGAACTGCAGCTGAGAAAGCATTTCTGGCCAAAAAGAAGCCCAAGATAAGCCCTCCTCCATGCCAGGAACTCATTTTCTCCAGAGGGAAACCTTAGAGCAAGGACCAGGGCCTACCCCTATCCATAAACTGCCTCCACTGCCTGTGTGCCCCGTTCCCAGGGCTGCCCAGCACTGGGGGCTGAGGCTGACATGGTCAAACTGACTCTAGAGGCCAAGTCCTTTCCTGCACAGATCTGCTGGCAATCCCATGATTGACACGGGGCCCTGCGAGGAGAGGAATCCCACAGGGTAAGAGACCACGGGGCAGGTGAGATCTCTGAAACGGGAATGTATTGGTGACCAAGTTTTACCTTGAATCAGACTCTCAAAATAGGAGGAAACGCTGAATAGGGCTGTGCTAGGGCAGTCCCAGGGCAGTCCCAGGAAGTGGGAAGAGGCAAAGGGCTCTTTACCATGCAGTTGGCATGATGTCATTCCTCCTCTCCTGAGGTCTCCCTTTCTCCAGCATAAACCCACTCATTCCTCCCAGGGCATAAATGACTCAAAGGAAATTCCTGAAATATATATGTATATTGCATATAGTATACAATATACATATACTATACTATAGTGTGTGTGTGTGCACATGTATATATATATATATACATGCGCATATAGTATACGATATACATGTATACATATACTATTTGTGTACATATATATAGTAAACAGAGATGAAAGTCTTAAGGTTAAGACGGCAAGATCTCAAAGCATACTTTTGGTGATCTGTGAAAGGCACATGGGAACCCTCTGAAGACAAGTGGGGTTTTCCTGGACCTAGAACTCACACATTCCCTAACTAAAAAATGGTTTTCTCTGTTGAGGTATCTCTGTATAATAACGATAGTGATTATTTGAACAAATAACAAACAGATAACAAGTGAAGTAACAAACAGGTCCCTGGGGGATCTTAAGGCATATGTTGGATCTCTGGTGCCCTCAGCCCTCCCCTGGCGTAAGGGCCACGCTTAGCTCTGTGCAATGGGCACCAGGCCGCTGAGACCAAAGCCTTCTGTTCCCTGGAAGAGCATTTCTGTACAAGGAAAAGGAATAGAACCCAGCTAAAAATTTGCCAACCATGGACATTAAAAAAAATTTACCCCTGAGGTTTTGCTTTAGATCCCTGCGGTTCTTTCCAGTTGTAGGGATTTCACTGCCTGAAGCAGAATTGGGGGCCAGTGGTTCTCAGCCCATCGCCTTTCCCCTCATCCCTGCATGTGGGACTTGACGACCTTTCCCACAGGGCATTTAGCCTAGTGAGCGATGGAGTTCAAAGGTGAGATTGCAGGACTGTGCAGGAGAGACTAGCTGAGGGGAACTTTTTTTTTTTTAATATTTGAATTTTATTTTATTTATTTTTTATACAGCAGGTCCTTATTAGTCATCCATTTTATACACATCAGTGGATACACGTCAATCCCAATCGCCCAATTCATCCCACCCCCACCCCCACCGCTTTGAGGGGAACATATTTTAAAGCAGTGTTTTTACTGCAAGCTCTCTTTGTTTAAAAGCCCCAAATCATTCTTTTTCTTGATAGAATAATTCTTTGTTAAGCCTTTACAGTTTGTAAAATGTGTTTGCTCACATGACTGCTTTGGTGTTGCAGAACTGTCCTGGGAGACAGCTCTTTTTACGCACGGAAAACTGCGTTTGCGAGAGGACGAGCGAGGTTACTTGTGCAGAGCCCCACGCCGCTCCACGCTCCCACCCACATCCATGCTCCCTGCACACCGTGGGCGGCAAGGAGAGCTCTGGAGGACATTTCTGGCCTTCCAATGTCTGTGAAGGGCCCCAAAGTCTCGTGTAGGGACCACTCTTCCTGCTTTTTTTTAACGGTGGTATTTTTTTACCCACTGTAAAATGAGACGGCAGTTTTAGAGTATTAACTCTGGAATCCAGATTCATCTCCATCAGTTATGACATGTGATCTTGGGTACCTTATAGCACCTCTCTACACCTGTGTTCCTTCATCTATAAAATGGAAACGGTAATATCACCACCCTCATAGGATTGCTGTCAGCATCACTTGAAATAATATGGCGAAAAGCATTTTATAGGTACTTGACAAGTGTGACTTGCTGGGTCATGTTCAGTTCAGATAGTCTATGATTCTATGATTGTTTCATAATGACTAGCATGTATTGAGTACTTCATACATTCCAAGCACTTCTAAACAAAATCTGTGTCATAGATTTCATATATATATATGTATATAAAGGATTTCACATATATGTATACATATTCTGGATTTCACATAATATATATTGCCTATGATCTATATCGATTTCAAATTATTTTTATGAAATTCAGTATATGTATACATATATATGAAATCTACTATATTCATACATATGAAATCTATTCTATAAATTTTGCTGATATAATGTAAGCAAAGTTTTAATATTATATATTACATATATGAAATCTAGTGAGACTCAACATAGCAATGAGATATAACAATACTATAACATTTACATTATTCTTACAGTGATACAGTACCCATTTTACAGATAAGAAACTGTTACCAGAAAGATTAAGTAATTTGCCTTTGATCACATAACTAAAAAGAAGCAGAGCCAGCGTCCTAACTTGAGAGCTGGTGTCTGAACTACTTTGCTCTTCCTTTCACCTGAGAAAAAAGAATTAAATCTGTTCAGAGTTTGGCTTTCATTTCTTGTCATTGCCCCCAAATAAAACAGCCTTTCAGATTTAACTCTTTGATCTTGTTCAGGAGACAGCATCCAGTCTTATTGCCTAATCTGTTCATTGTAATGAAATCTGATGAGTGTGATACCAAGAGGTCCTATTTCCCTCTGTGCAGCCCAAGAAGGTTATGAAGAGAGAGCCCGTAACAGTGATTTTGTTCAGTTAAGCTTCCAGATCAGCACAGTCTTGAGAACCCCAACCAGTCACGTCAAGCAGTACTTACTGGAAGCCAGGTGGTCACTGGTTCGGTTCTCAGCGAAGTGTCCTGTCCTTGTGTCTCCTGAACTCACCCCGGCTCGCTCTGAGCTCTGACGATTAAGTACAAGCTTTTTCTGAAATGTGAGTCAATGGGAAATTCCCAAACTTCTATCTTCGGGAAGATTTTACTCTTAATCCAAGCTCAAGGAAGCTGGTGACCCAAGGGAAGTCCTGGGCTTTCATTCTTCTTGTGGTTTGGCACAGAGCTGCCCCAGGCATTCCAGGTGTCTAATAACAAAATAAAAGCAAACAAATAAAAAATTCCTGCCAGACTCTGGACCATGAACACAATGACTCTTATTGAAAACAGTGCCAGCCCAGTCTTGACCTCCTGCAAGGACTGCCATTGAAACAATTCTTTTGCTTCCCACCCATCCATATCCTCCCAGTGTCCTCCTGGGGAAGTTAGGAAGGCTTTCCTTGTGCCAGATGAGGAAATAAAACCCGACTTCTGTAACACATTTGCGCATGCCAAGGGTCTCTGGAAGACCTGCTTATTTCTCCACGATGGAGTGGTCAACAGGGTAGCACTGGGCAGGCTCTCTTGAGCATCCTGCACAGCCACCACCAACTCTTAGAAATAAGCAGGCTGCCATGAATGGTCATCCTCAGTGATATCTAGCCACCGAAGGGCCTTAGGCATATTTTCCTTTCTATTAAATTGTTCTTTGGAGAAAGAGGAAGTGGCAAATGAATTAAACTTCTTACAGCACCTTTAGAAGTGAAAGAACATAACTCTAATCTTTGTTTTCACTCGTGTGACTGGACTTGAATCAGCTCTGCCAGGTATTCACCGAGTGGTTTTAGCTAGTTATTTCAATTTTCTGAGTCTGCTTCCTCATCTGAAAAATGGGGTGGAACACTGACCTCACAGGATCTGTTTAAAGATTAAGTAAGATTTTGCCATAAAAAGCCTATGGTAAGCATTCAACAAAGGTTATTTCTCTGCTTCTCCCTTTGGCCCCTTATGGAAGGTACAAGTATTATTGGTTCCTTTATTCAGCAAACTTAGATGGACTTCAGGTATGCAGAAACGATTATTTTATTGTTCACTTCCTGCACAGGATGGGTTTTGCTTGATTTAGGAGAAATAATTTCTTGGAATGTATTTCTTTGGATGTTTCTTTAAGGCCAGCTTTTGACTACTCTGGAAATAGTTTTTAGTATCTTTACATTTGGTCTTTAAGCAGATAGTACAAGTTATTGCTCTAAGGAGTTCATGAAAAGCTTGTGCTGATCTCCACCTACTCAGAACTATAAAGCTACAGACAGCCCAATGGAATAATCCAGGGACCCAACCAAAAAAGGGAAGAGAGAAAATTTCTTTAAGGCTGTATTCCTTTGGAAAGGCTATCGATAAACCAGTTAGACAGACAGAGGGACTTCCGATCCATCCATCCATCCATCCATCCATCCAACCAGCCATCTACCCACCCAGTCCACCTTGTTCTAGGCTTTTTTGGTCATATTTTCCTGCTAGTGTTACAAAGCTCCTTGAAGAAGAAGCTTAATATATCTTACAAGTGCTTATGAGAGTTATTTGTACTGTAGATGCCACGTAGAAAATAAAAAATTGGCAAGCAGACACCAAATACGAAGCTTGTAAAAAGTAAACATACCTATGAAATGCAAGTATAGTTTCCTTTACCATCTCCAGTGACCTGTAAACAATGTATCAGTGAAATGCCTATTGCAAAGAGCAATCATCTGTTCATTTGAAACATCAAGTAAGTTATTTCATGATTTTGCCAATTGTCCTTCTGTATCATGAAACAGCTCTTTTTAGCTCTGCTGCCTCTTAACCAAAACACAGCTGAATGGTTTATATTACATGACCTAACATTTGTTGGGAATTTTTCTTTTACATATACTATCTTAGTTAATCCCAACAATTTTGCAGGATAAGTGTTGTGATTCCTTAATTTCAAAAATAGGAAATTGAAATTTAGAGAGAAAAAAGAACTTGCTCAAAGTCATTCAGCTCGTATGTGACCATCAGAAATCAAAACTCGAGTCTGTCTTGACTATAAGCTTACACGCGCCCTTTCGTACCCTCTAGTGTGTTGAATCCTGGGCTGGGATTGGTTGGTCTGGGCTCTTGGCCTGCTCTGCCACCACCTGTGTGAAACTGCATAGGTTGACAGCTTTCTGGGCCTCATGACCCCAATTGCTGTCCCTTTGTCAAGGAGCTCTAAGTACCCATTCAGTTCTGATTATAATGACGCCCTTGAGGCAATGGCAACGACATTGTTGGCCAAAAGGAAATGAGATTTCCTGGGCTGGCTTGGACCAATCATGATTCTTTTCCTCAGCATCTGAACAAAATTGAGGTACAGTTACCAGTAAGATGGAGAGCATCTGTTGCCGACATCATCACCTGGCCCCTGCCTCCCTCTCCAAGATCACCTCTGAGAGCTCTCGCTTGTACTGTCTGCCCTCTAGGCATCTTGACCTGTGTATGTACTGTTCCCTCTCTCTGATTCATTCTTCTCCCATCTCTTCACCTGGTTAACTTCTACTCATCCTTCAGATCTCACTCAACTATCACTTCCCAGTGATTCCCTCTCTCCCCCAGACAAGGTCAGATTCTCCCATGATACATTATCATGGTGCTGTGTTAACTTCAGAACACATTTTCCCATTTATAATTTTATGTTCGATTGTCTGATTATTTGATTAAAGCTTGACTCTCCCTCCACAAGACTGCAAAATCCATGAAGATTATTAGTATTGTGTCTGCTTCTGCTGATCATTGCATCCCAAGTAGCTAGCTTAAATGCCTCTCCCATTCTTTCTTTTTTTTTTTTTTTTGCGGTACGTGGGCCTCTCACTGTTGTGGCCTCTCCCGTTGCAGAGCACAGGCTCCGGACGCGCAGGTTCAGCGGCCGTGGCTCACGGGCCCAGCCGCTCCGCGGCATGTGGGATCCTCCCAGACCGGGGCACGAACCCGTGTCCCCTGCATCAGCAGGCGGACTTTCAACCACTGCGCCACCAGGGAAGCCCCCTGTCTGGCCTTTGATCACTTTGATGCTGGTATCCTACCTTCTGACTGCAACTTCCCATCCTTCTACCTTTTCTATTTCCTCATTTCAACCAAACCTGTTCTTCAGCCTTTTCAAGCCCTTGGGATTCTTGATGCTTCCGCATACTTTCACATGTCTGTTGTGATCAGTGACCTTTGCTAGCTGAAACTGCCATTCCTCAACCCCCTGTCGAAGGAAATGAGCCAGCCTGGTCTTTGGATCGGGGCGAGCATGTGACCCTAGAGCTGGCCCTCCACTGGTTGGCTGTTGGTCCACAGAGTAGCCTGACACAGAGTTTTGCTCAAAAGAGACAATGGCAGTTAGCGAAGCCTTGTTGAAATTCTCTTTCCTTTACTTCCAAGTTACTTTTTCGGCTGGTTCTCTTCTGCACTGATTGATCTTCTTTGCCTCTTTTGCTCGCTCCTCTACCTGCATGCAATCCTTACATTTCAGAATCCCCAGAGTTCCTTCCTTAGATATTTACTCACTCTACAAGTATATCTTGATGCTGGAAGTGTTGACAGTCCATTGAGGGTAGTGACCATAAATCTGGCAAGATTCCTATCTGCTTGATGTGTGATTTTCTCTAGTAGCATCCAGCCGTTCAGGAGCAGACATGGGGAAGCCAGGTGGTGAGGTTCATTCCAGGTTAGCATTTGTACTGGGGAGATGCCACAGAAGGACAAAAGAGCAAGGGAGTTTAGGATAATTGCAAAAGGGTGCCCAAATAGGTGAACCATGGGATCAGAGGGGCATAAGGAGGGAAGAGATGATGGGAGGGGCTCCTGGAGAGGAAGTACGGGTGAGATTGAAGATAGATGAAATAAGCTGGCTGGAAGGGTAGGAAGTGGTGCTTGGAGAGAGCATTACTGATTGATGCTCTTAAAAGTAGAACAGCTGCAGGGAGCGGGTGGCTGAGCTACAGTGTGTAAGAAGGTCATTGGCAATGAGGAAGTCAAGGAACTTAGGGGCTAAGATGTTTGGTCATCCACATGGATGTCTAGTTTATGCAACAAAATCCTTTCGAAATTCTCTGAAGTTTTTTTGAAATGAAAAACAGAATAAAGTTAATCATCTCTGCCCACCTCCCCTAACACATACATACAACAGTGTCTATTTTAATAGTTGAATTCATTTGTAAAAGCAAAAGTAGACACAGATGTCAAAGGAGGACCCTTGGATCCATAGACGATTGAAGTCAGAATCCTCTTTATTTCAAAAGAACACTTGGGTCCCAGTTTCTGGGGATGAGGGAATGTGTATAGGTGATAGAAGATGGCCCAAAGGTTGTAGGCTGGGAAGACAGCCAAAAGACCACCACTGGGTCCAAAGGAGGGATGACGGGGGCTGCTTCTTTTTCTTTCCCTTCCTTTCCCCTTATTGCCCTGACCCTGAATCCTTATTTTGCCCACCTGGTTGGCACTGGGGCAATGGGAACAGAGTTGGTAGAGAAGGAATGGCAGTGAAGTTTACAATAGTGGAGAGGGAGGGACAAGCATAGTAGAAAAGAGACGCCCCCACTTCCAGCGATCCCTGGGACCCACGTGACTCTTGGACCGTGGACACACTCGCGACTCCAGAGTCGGCCTCAGCCACTGGTCCAGAAGCAGAGGGAATCTCAGGACTTGTGAGTGGGATGCTGGGGCAAAGGCTCCTTCTCTTCCTCTGGGCAGCACAGTGTGTGGATGGGAAGGCATTTTGCTTCCATGCGGGGAAGCCAACCTAATAATAAAGATGATGCAAGGAAAGAACAGAGCTGAAAGCATCACAGAGGTACAGTGCCGCTGTCTAGATGGCTTGGTAAACTTTGGATTAAACTGTGCTTGAATTCCATCCTTCCTCTGGACTTTCCTTTTAGGAGAAATGGAAATTCTCTTGACTGTTGAAATCAGTTTGCATTAAATTGTTTGTTTTGTGCAAATGGAAATCATTTTGATTGAGGGATGTATGATTTGAACATGAGGAATTGGCCCAGGGATAGAGATGGGGGAGAGAGTTTATAGGAGAAAAAGGATAAAAAAGGAAGGGTAAAAAAAGAAGATGACTCGGCATAGCATAGTATTTTCAAGCATAGAGTCAGACTTACAGAGTTCCCAGAGCTCATTATTGTGCTCTGTGCTCTTGGAGAAATCACTTAACTTCTCTATGCCTCCGTTTCCTTGTCTTTAAATGAGAATGATAATAGTACCAACTTGCTAGAGTTGTTACAAGGATGAAATGAGCATATATTTGTAAAGTGCTTGGCCCACAGTAAGCACTTTATAAGGGTTTATCAAATAAATCAAGGACGTTGTGTCTGTAATTTAACTTATAAATGAGTTTGTGTAGGAGCCATACCTCTAATGGGAGGGGCTAGGCTCCTCTCTGAGTTTAAAGACTCTTCAAAGTACTTCATAGTGGCATTGGGGGTGTGAAGTCATCCTTTCCATGTTTCCCTTGAGTAAATAGAGGCTACACGAGGCTCAGGAATCATCTAAGAGTCACCTGGTAATAAACATCATGACAGAGTTGAAACCCACCAGGCCTAGAATCACGATACCAAGTTTATGCTTCTGGTCTGCTTCAGCTCACTGGAAGACCTTGGGTTTGTCCCCTTTTACCCCCTGGGAAGGGGACTTCCTGGTGCCTAACAGGCCTAGTAGTCTACGGGTCTCATAATAGTACCAGCTTAATTGATTGTGCAGTTTGCCAGTTACAAGGTGCTTATACAGTGTCTCCTGCTGGCACAAAAATCTTGCGAGGGAAGCAGGGCAGGTATTATATCCCCTGTTTTACAACCAAGAGGCGAAGCCAGCTGATAAAAATGTTTGGTATCTGGTAAGTTACCACTGAGGGTAACTGGAGCTGGATCCCACTAGGAAACTCTGGAAGCTATTCTACAACACTCACCTTAGTTATTCCACCCAGGGGTGAGGGAGCTGGGGTATTTATAGACCAACTCCTGTCTATCATCAGGGGGACATGAATTTCTGGCACTGCTGACCTGTCATATATGTAGCAAAGTGGGCTCAGGAGGCCAGAGGGATCCAGAGGGACATGTGGGTGTTGACACTTGGGAGTAGACCGATGTGGCTGCCACCAGCATCTGCTACAGTCCCCCTTAGATAAGATGCTCTTGTCACTTTTACCTGGAAATATGTCTGAAATATAGTTTTGTAGTTGGGCACATTGCTATTTTCACCTCAGTCAGGGTTTTGAGGACAAGGAGATGTGGCAGGTTAATAATGGTCCCCAAAGATGTCCACATCCTAACCCTGGAACCTATGAATATGTTACCTCACATGGCAAAATGGTCATTGCAGATGTGAGTAAGTTAAGGATCTTGAGATGGGAAGATTATCTTGGCTTATTTGCGTGGGCCTGCTAGAATCACAAGGTCCCTATAAGAAGGAGGCAGGAGGTCAGAGGAGAGAGAAGATGCTACACTGCTGGCTTTGAAGAAATGAGGAAGGGGCCAGGGGCCAAGGAATGTAAAACCTCTAGAAGTTGAAAAAAGCAAGGAAAGATTGATAGATTTTCCCCTGAAGCCTCCAGATGGAATAGAGCCCTGCGGATACCTTGATTTTATATTTCTGCACTTCATAACTCCGAGAGAATAAATTAGTGTTGTTTTAAGCCACGAAATTTGTGGTCATTTGTTAGAACAGCAATTGGAAATTAATGCAGAGCAAATGGATGGGTTAACATCAGGGTCTACCACAGATGTTCAGTAGGTAGCTCAAACAACTTGTGCAAAACAGAAACCTTGATTTTCACCATCCTCACCCTTCCCACCAAACCTCTTCCCAGTCTCAGGAAACTGCAGCATTTCATCCACCTGTTAGGCTATAAACCGGAATCATCCTTAATTTCCAGCCTTTTCGCATATCCCTACTCCAAATCTGTCAGCCAATCCTGCTGTCTCTGCCTTCAAGACAAAGCCCACACCTGACCACTTCCCATGACATCCACTACCATGTCAACCTGCATCTCTCACCTAGGCCACTACTGCAACTCCTGGGCTCCCTGCTTCTACTTTCTCTCTTTAGTCCATTCTCCAGAGTATCTTTGACAATAAATAGTTCATGAAATCCTACCGCTTCCCCGCTCAAATCTCTCCAATGGCTTCCCGTTCGTTGTATCAGAATGAAATCCAATGTGTTCGCCATGGTTGAGAGCCCTACACGATCTGGCCCTGCCCGCCTTTCACCCTTATTTCCCAGCATCCTGCTCTGCAGCACTGGCTTTCTTGATGTTTCTCAAATAGGCCCAGGTGGTAGCTGCCTCAGAGCCTTTGCACTCACTGCTTGCTCTGCCTAGAAACCCCTTTCTTTGCATGTCTACGTGGCCCACTCCATCACTCTGCTCAAGTTTCTGCTCAGATGTGGCTCTGAGGAGGCCTTTCCCAGTCATTCTACCTAACTTAACCTTCCTCTCACCCACCTCCCCATTCCTGAGCTTCTTATCCTGCTTTATTTCTTCATAATACTTCTCACTACATGAAATCATATTAACTATCTGTCTTCTCCACTAAAATATAAATTCTATGGGCTTCCCTGGTGGCGCAGTAGTTGAGAGTCCACCTGCCGATCCAGGGGACACGGGTTCGTGCCCTGGTCTGGGAAGATCCCACATGCCACGGAGTGGCTGGGCCCGTGAGCCATGGCCACTGGGCCTGCGCGTCCGGAGCCTGTGCTCCGCAACGGGAGAGGTCACAACAGTGAGAGGCCCGCGTACCGCAAAAAAAAAATTAAAATTAAAAAAAAATTTTAAAAAAATAGAATAAAATATAAATTCTATGAGAGAAAAGACTGTTTTTTTTACCTGTTCTTTCCCCAATGCTAAGAACAGTGCTTAGCACAGATCTCAATAAATATCTGTTGACTGAGAAAAAATACATATAAAAGGTTATTTCCTTTTTGGTGTCTATCATGATCAGTCAAAGATAAGTGGTGCTTCTTATGTAGGCGCGGTTTACCCAGAACACAAATTAGTGCATTTTCACATATCCACCCACCCACACCTTCTAGATCTTTATGCCTGAAAGAGAAATTTGTCTTCAGCTCCCACAAGTCCTAAGTTGGAAGAGAAATTGTGAACCAACTGTGACTTCACTGAAAGTACAAATCCTCCAACAGAGCTCTCTTCAATCACAAGTGGATCCTCTTGCCCTCTGAAATGAGAGGGACCACTGTTCACATCGGCTATGGGACTGTTAGGCGCTGGTTAATTTATCATAGAAAATTCTTACTTGGTATTCTTATCTAACCCCTGCTTCCAGCACACACCCAAATCTCCTGGTTTTTAAATTAGCCATACTCATTTGCTCTTGGTACTTATATTATTTTTAAAAGTTTAGCAGACGGAACATATCTATCTTTATAATTGCTTCCTCTCTTGTTTTTCTTATTATTTTTCCTTCTCTCCTTCTTACACTCAGTCTCACTGAAGAATGTATCTATCCCGTAGGACCCTCCTCAGGCTCTAAAGTTTCTAAACTGTTCAACTTACCCCTTCCCAGGGTGCATTCTACCACTAGTTTAAAGTTTGGCTGCAAACTGGAATCACATGGAGAGGTTTAACAACACTGATTCCTGGTCCCACCCTCAGAGATCCTGACTTAGTTGGTCTGGGATACTGCCTGGGCACTGGACTGGGAAAACCTCCAGGTGATTCTAGGGTGTAGTCACAATTGAGAACCATCACATCTGGTCAATCTCCTTAGGGTCTTTATTTTTTTAGAATTAAAAAAAATAAACTTATTTTATTTATTTTTGGCCTCATTGGGTCTTCGTTGCTGCGCATGGCTTTCTCTAGTTGCGGCGAGCGGGGGCTACTCTTTGTTTCCGTGCGCGGGCTTCTCTTGTTGCGGTGGCGTCTCTTGTTGCAGAGGCTTCTCTTGTTGCAGAGCACGGGCTCTACGCATGCGGGCTTCAGTGGTTGTGGCTCACGGGCTTGGCACACGGGCTTAGTTGCTCCGTGGCATGTGAGATCTTCCTGGACCAGGGCTCGAACCCGGGTCCCCTCCATTGGCAGGCGGATTCTTAACCACTGCGCCACAAGGGAAGTCCCCTTCAGGGTCTTTAGAATCGCCCCTTCTGAATAAACTCCCTAGACTCCCTGGAATTTTCCATTTATCTCTTTAAATTCACAAAGACCTGGCTTTTGCTTGATGACTCATAACAACACCCACCAAAGGAAATGTCTCCTTATTTGATCTTATAGTTCTTTGGAGTTTGCAAAGCCCTTTCCACACATTTTTCTTTAAATCCTCCCAACATCCCTGTGAGGTGGGCATTCAGGGCCAAGATGAGGTGATGGAAGCTGGAACAATGGTCTGCAGAGTTAGGGCTGGGGCAGACAGATTGAGCAAAACAAGCAAATAGACACACACACACACACACACACACAATAAACAATAACCCCATAAAAACAGGATACCCAGTTAAATTGGAATTCCAGATAAGCAACGAATAATTTTTCAGTATAAGTATATTCCATGGAATATTTGGGACACACACCAAAAAAATTTGTTGCTCTGCCTGAAATTCCAATGTAACTGGGCACCTTGTATTTTATTGGACATCTCTGCACTCAGCGCCCGTTCCTCTTCCGAAGCTCAGGCTGGTGGCTACGCCATTCCTTGGCCTTCCTATAATTCTCTTGCCTTCCTTTCCTGCTCCCGTTCTTCCTCTCCTCTGCATGGGTAGCCTTAATCCTCAGAAAGCCTCTTCTGTAGATTAGAATCCACTTGCACTTCCTTTTTCCCCCTCCTTCCTAATCTCCTTCTTGTGTCCTAAATTATTAATAAGGTCAGGCTGGTTTAAAAAACATAGTCAAACATTTATTGAGTACTTTCTGTGTGCCAGGCATTGTGCTAAGCGCTTCGTACTCATTATTTCATTTATTTCTCACAAGACACTTAGAGGTAGATACAATTTCCTAGCTACCTACATATGGCTACTTCCATTTTAAGATGGAGAAACTGAGGTTTAGAGAGCTTGAGAGATTCCTCAAGGTTATCTAACTTGGAAGTGCCAAAGCTGGGCTGGGAACAGGGCTCTTCCTCCAGAGCCTTTTGTCTCAACTAGCATACTAGGAAAATGAGACGGTACAAAGAGCCTTGTGGCTTTGCTATTCAAATTTTCCAGCTTGTTCAACTTAGCTTTCTGAAGCTCCTGGGATTTGGAACAACCATTGGATAAACCTCTTCCATGCCATGTGGGAGGCCTAGGAGATGAAAAGTGTTGACAGCGTAGCCATCCGTAAGATGCATACATATTTTTGGAAATCTTATTTTTAACCCTGAAAAAACGAAGTGTCACCCACAAGTCTCTTGAAGGAAGACTTCAGCATCCATTGCCAGCAAAGTAAACACTTAACCCAGGACAACGTTCTTTAAACACGTTTGCTGAGGCTAAGGGGCGAATAGTTTATTCTGATTCCGGGTAACAGACGACAAATACAGTGTGTCAGAGAGGCTTTTTTTCAAGTGTTCCATAGCTTTTTTGGTATAAGCTGCCCCTATGCTTTAGCAGTCTGTAAATATTTGTGCCATTAATGTATGCTGGCAGACGTCTCAAGAGAAAAGCAGGCTTCATAATGCCAAGAAAAATTGTAATTAGCAACACAAAAGAAAAAGAATTTGTCTCTTTCATCTCAGTGCTTAAAAACTGTCAGCACTTAATACAGCTGGAAGCTTCAGAAAAGATAATTTGCAAAAACTGATTTTCCTAAGCTTTTAAGAGTTGGTCCTGCATATATCCTAGTATAAAAAACATACACTTGAGAATTAACTTTTCCCTTCCTTACTTAACATTAAACCAGTTAATATTAATTATGAAAGGTGTGGTAGAGAAAAGTTCCTTTAAAAATGTCAGTAATGTTATTAAAGAAAGTATTTTACATTGTGGTACCTAAGAGGCACTGGAGGAGAGGGAAAACACGAGTGGCCCATCTTGCCTAGAAATGATTGCCTAAGTGATCTGAGAGGAAGAGGAAAGAGGTGTGCCTGCAGATACCAGCTGGAGAAGCCCGTGCATCTGGACCCATTCATTGCAAGCTCCCTCACACTTCCCAAGCTTCCTCCAAAAGTCATCCTGGGCTTGAAGTTCCTGTTCAGCCTCTGGAAGTTCCTGGGCAAGTGTTCTCTAGTTCTCAAGTTTAGGAAAGCGAAAGCTAGGTACAACCAATCACAGGCAACTAGGGCTTAGACTATAGCCAACCAATACTTTCCTTTCTGCTTCCACTTTTTCCCTGTAAAGGATTTTCCCCAGCTCCCTTTGAGGGAGCACTTCTAACCACTTCCCCTTTGGAGCAAATAAATTCCTAAAATTTTAATATGCCTCAGTTTATCTTTTAATGGGACTCAGAGCCAGGTTTCTAAATACTGATGGTTAAAAGCACCTCTGCTAACCCTGGATCCTAAGAAAAAAGTTTGATGCTGTGAGGATTGAGATATGCCTTAAACAACTTAAGCTGGAACTAGCAATTTTTCATTTCATTTCATTCCATTTTTTTTGGTGTGCTGCACAGCTTGCGGGATCTCAGTTCCCCAACCAGGGATTGAACCCAGGCCGTCACGGCAGTGAAAGCGCGGAGTCCTAACCACGAGGCACCAGGGACCTCCCTGGAACTAGCAATTTAGACCAAACCTATCATACTGTTTCTTCCTCCCTCTTTTTCCCAAATCCTTCCTGAACCTCATGCCATCTACCTGGGTCAGACCATCAAAGGTCAAGAAATGCCTGGCCTTGTATTTCTGCAGTTATATCAACCCCAAGTGCCTTCCAAATTTAAATCCTTTGACATCGTTTGGCTTTAAATGCTTAAAACAAACTTATTAGAAAACTGTAGTGCCATAAACATTTATATAAACCAAAGCCCGTGCCAAAGCCAACTCATCATCTTCGGCTTTTGGGTTTTCAGATGTTGATCATGTACTTTTAGAAGGCTATTCAAGCATGAACCTGCAAGCTAATGGAGTTTCCACGTCCACACCAGTACTGCGGTGGTGGCTGGGGTCTTCCACGTGTGTTCTTGGTGTATTTGTTTTTTGTTTTTGTTTTGTTTTGCGGTACGCGGGCCTCTCACCGCTGTGGCCTCTCCCGTCGCGGCATCGGCAGGCGGACTCCCAACCACTGCGCCACCAGGGAAGCCCTCTTGGTGTATTTGTGTTAACGATTTATGAATCCGAAAGAATTATTTGCCATCTGATCCGAAACAAAGTCCTGAAATCTATCGGAAGGGTGATGTGATCTATGGCCCGAGGGCACACTGGCAGGGACAGGTGATAATTCTCTCTAGTGGGAGGACTGGTGGGAAGAGACAGGATCTGTGGTTTCAACGCACAACAGCTCCTGCCCACAGCAGAAACATGTGCAGAATGGATCCTTTAATCCCATTCTGTCTAGGAAGACATCTTAAAGCCTGCAATTCATATTCTCAAACACGTTGAGAACATAAAAACAATCCTATTATATCACTCAGCAGAAGGCTCATCTAAAATGGAGAAGGGCATAGAAAGTATACCATGGAAATTAAGGGCATGGTAGAGTTCTACAAGAAGATTTTTGCTGAAGGTTAAGACGTGCTTGGAACATGTCTTCTGTGAAAACTCCAAAATAGATGTTTTTCCATGAATTCTTTTTAGGTATATACTATATTATCAGCTTCAGTTTCAGTGGAGAGGGGAAGCAAAAATGTGTAAACAAGTGGTCCTTGCCCTCAACACTGAGCTTCTCAAACTGTCCTGTGCAGGTGGATCCCCTGGGGATCTGGTTAAAATGCAGATACTTGTTGAGTGGGGCAGAGCCTGGGATTCTGCATTTCTGACAAGCTCCCAGGGGATGTGGATGTTGCCTGCACACACTTGGTATTGATATTTACAAGGCAAAAACATTTACAAGGCAAGACAGTGTAAAAGAACCTTTTGATCTTGCCCTTATCTTTGAAGAACTCTGAAGGATCACATTCCTTTGGAAATTCATGGTACCCGGGGCTACTGCTATTTGTGTCCCTGCCTAAGGACACAGATGCATGGCTGCTGCTTTAAATTGGTGACCACCGCAGCTTCTCACCTGGCCAGATGTCTGCTGGAAAAGGCCTGACAGATGGAAAGCCAGACGAAAGGTGTGCTCCTAGGAAGTCAAAAGGCAATCCTTGGTGGCCAGAGTATCTGGACAAAAGATTTCAGGAGACGCACTGCAAGGCTGGACAAAAGAAAGGATTTGTCAACCGGTGTCTATGTCCTTTCAGTGCACATTATCTTCTTTCTTACAGAGAAACCTTGATTTTCTTGAGGTTTTAAACCATGTTGAATACACTGCATTCCAGCACTTTGAGACCTATTTTGGGCAATTTATAAACATAATAGGCTTATGATGGTTTATGGAAATTTGCTCAGAGGAAAAAGCTCTAGGCAGAGCCTAAAGCTGGCACTTAAAATAGGCTAGTGGCACCATGAGAAAAAGCAAACAAAGATAAACCCAGACTTGAGCCCACCATGCCAAGTGAGGCATCCTCCTCACCCACAGCAGCACTCTGCCTGGTACTTTTGCAAGGGGGAAGCTTGGATTCTAAATGACAATAACCAGGAACGTGTGTTCACCAGGACTGAGTTCTCCTTTAGTGCAATTTGTCATCAGAATTTCAGATTATAAAAAGATTGGAAAGTTTAAGAATGGAGACGGGTATGAACACATACCCAGCTTGGAACAGGGTTTCTGATCTTGATAAACGAAGGCTCTTTCCTAACAGCGATTTATATTTCTGGACTAAGGGGCATGAGGTAATGTTATTTTATAAGCTTAATGACTGCTCAGAGAATTAAAAAAAGAATAATGCTGACACTTGGAATCACTTCTGTCTCTTTAATGAAGCTTACAAGGCAAATGTCAATAAGTAGAGTGCCATGGTTTTTACTTCAAATTACAATGCCCTTGGGCATATTTATTTCTAAGACAGGAACCTTTAACAGGGGAGTCTATTTCCCAAAGCACAGCCTGTGAATTCTGAGAAAAGTGGGGTAGGTGCTTGTTGATTCTCTTGATTCAGGATCACCACTTAAATTTTGAACATTTGGTGGATTTTAGACGGGCAGGAAACAGGGACAAGTCTAATAAACTGGCCCTAAATTAGTTTTCTTATTGAAAGAAGATACTTTTACACCATCTGATTTTGTTGCCAAATTAAAAAGGGCCAGCCCATCACAAACAGCTTTACAAGTTCATTAACCCTTTATGGGAAGAGTTTCAGCTTCCTAAGTGATTGTTTACTTGTTGTTTTATTAATGTTCGAGCTTCAAAAGAAAATATGAATTACATTTTGTGTTGAGGTCAAGTCAGTAGGGTCAATTCTTACCCTGTTTTCTCATTTTCCCACTGAAATAAAAAAAAAACTTCAAAAGGAAAGCAAACTGAGCAGATTAGGAATAAAACAACCACATTTTAATCAATAAATATAAACATTTGTTTGTTAACAAGTTATCGGGCAGAGTAAAATAGTAATTATCAAGGATTCAAAAGGGGACACCACCTTGAAAACACAGTGCAAATATCTTCGCCATAAACCTTCCCCCATTTAGAGAATTAGAGGTAACAAAAAATTTACCCAGAATAAGGCTTGGGATAACCTAAAAAGTTCCAGGCAGATTGTAAAGCTAAAATAGATGATTTTGCACATAACAGGTAACACAAAGATTATCTGACAACTCAATGAATAAATGATTGACTGGATGATTCACTGAACACAGGGAATAGGATTCCTTCTATTCACATTGTGAGCCAGGCCCATATCTATTTCTGTAACTCCCTTGCCTCACTCTCCCTTGCTATGCTCTGTATTGCAGGAAATCACACTTCCCAGGGCCCTTGCCAGATTCCTTCCAGGTAGGGCTGGAAGGGTAAGGTGTTAGAGGAAGACTAGAAGGGTAAGGTGTTAGAGGAAGACTAGCCCGGGTATGTTGCCATGTCTGACTCATCTGGTGTTGCCCCATCTCAGGCAATGGCTTTGTTCCTGCCACGGCTCCATTTCCCACAACTCCTAGGTGGTTCCAGCTCCTACCAGCCAGCCCCCAACCATGTTTCCAGCTCCTGTGTATGACCCCAGCTTCTGGACTCAGGGAACCACACCTCCTCATAGCCCTAGGTGGTAACAGCTTCCTTTCATTTATCTTCTCTTTCATCATCTATGTATGTCAATTTCCTCTATTAAATTCCATCTACTGAAATACTTAGAATGGTTTCTGTTTTCCTGATCGGATCGTGACTACTACATATTAGAATCATTACACTTTTTTCCCCCTCTAACATATCTGGGAATTCCTGCACGAGAATCCGCTGTAAGCCAATGAAAATCATCACTCAAACCGCATTCAATACCCACTTTCTGCAATACAGGCAAACGAATATCCCTTTGGCTGTTTTTTTGTCAAGCACTCTCTTTGCCAGGTACAAATATGACTCTGATGGTCTACCAAAGTCACCACCAACCACGGTGGACACAGCCAAAACTCATCTGCAGAGGTCATTTTTGTTGTATGTACTAAGTGTGACAACAAGGAAAAAGAAAGACAAACAGGAAATTAATCTTAAGAGAAAGTCGTCAAATGGATAACAATGTTAAAAAAAAAAAATATCTCTGAAAATTCAGAGACGATAAGACAGCACCAGAAAGTTTCCTGTTGAATCAATTTTCCTGAAGTTAAAATCTTTTAGAATTTCTGGATCTTTCAAGAGCATCAAAAAAAAAAAAAAATTCTGATTCATCAACAAATGATCCGTAGCTTCTCAGCTAGAATGCGCCCCTGGAATGGTTATCTTCAGAAGTAGAGTTCCTTGGTGAGCATGGAGACCACACATGGGATCTGCTTCTTCTCATGAAAGCATGGGTCATTAGATTGAGATTCAAAGTGCCTGGCCACCCTGTCATTCACCCTGGTGAGAATCTGCAAGATCTCCAGGCTCTTCCCGTGCTCGTTCAGGATGGAGCAGAGGGCCTGCACAAACCAGGAGCCACTCCCTGGGTTCCTCCATGAGTAATAGCCTTCAACGGGAGAGAAAGAAGATGAAATCAGCTGACCTGGCCACTGCTCCGCTCACCACCTAGTAGGAGCTGTCGGTGTTTGGGGCCTTCGCACGTGCTTTTTTGAAGTGACAGTACTTCCCGCCTATCCGTGCAGGGTATGTGTCCTACAGGTAACCACTCTAAAACACAAATCTCATCCTGTCCCTCTCCTACCTAAAACAGTTCCCTTGCACCCCTATATCAGGGTGAAGTTCAGGCTGCTTAGCACAGCCCACAGGGCCCACGACAACGTGGCCCCCTGTCTACCTGTCCGGGTTTGAACTTTGCTAATGCCCTGTCACACCCTGTGCTATGGTCTCTCGCTCCTCTCTGTGCCGTGGGAGTGAAAAGGCAGTGGTCTACAAGCCAGGGTGAGAGCTCTCATCAGAAGCCACAATGCCCGGGCACCTTGATCTCAACTTCCAGAACTGTAAGAAATGAATTTCTGCCCCCCAGTCTGTGGTCTTATGTTAGCACAGCCGGAGCAGACTGACAGCCCCTGTGGTCCAGCCTTTTGAGTTTTACCAACGCACTGAGCCACCTGCCCCTGGGCACTCTGTCTGGTGAGCCCTCTCTCCCTTCCTCCTGCTGTTTGGTTTTTCAAGACCCAGTTACAGCAGCTCTTTTTTCCAGAAGCCTCTCTCACCTGCCTCCCTAGAGTTCACCCTTCTTCCTTTAGTTCTGCTAGACCTGGCTCAGAGCACCTCCAACCTGAGTCACAGGTTGGTTCACACAGACACATGTTGCCGTGACTCCGTCTCCCTCTCACGGGCAGGAGACCAGATTTCTTTCTTCCACGCACAATCCTTAAAACATGGGACGTTATCATTCTCACAAAACCCCATCTGTAGACCCCGCCAGAACTGGTTTTCCAAACACAGTGGCCTATTTACTGTAACCAGTACCTCTGTATCAAGCACTTGACAAACTACTACTACAGGTGGGAGAATTCTAACTTAGTGATGGTTTTTACCCCAAACTAAGGAAGTTCACTGAACTCAGGCAGACCTGGAGCTTGGTTAGTCCTAAGGTGGCTTGCTTGCTACAGGCATTTCTGGTGTCTCTTAACAGGCTGCCATATAAAAGAATCCTGGCCTGAGCTCTAACTCTATTACATACCAAAATCTCTATATGACCTTGGGCAGGTCACCTAAACTCACCCAAGCTCAATTTTTTCTTCTATCTGTAAAATTAGGACAGATGTAACACCTTTCCTAACTACCTACGCAATTATTTCAGGGATGATTGAGGTAAAAGACATGAACAACACTCGGTAAATTGTAAAGTGCCACAGAAATGTTTGTTCTTATAATTCCCAACAATGATAATAATAATCATAAATGAGAGAATTCAGCCTTCTTTGGAGAGAAAAGTGACTACGTCCCTGTGGTAGGCAGAATAATGGCCCCCAGAATAATGGCGCCCAGGGATGTTCATGCCCTAACTCCAGGGCCTGTGAATATGTTACCAGACATGGCAAAAAAGAGCTTCGCAGATGTGATTGAGGTCAAGGAAACAAGATGGGGAAATTATTCTGGATTATCCAGGTGGGACTAATCTAATCACAGGAGTCCTTAAGAGAGGGGAACCCTTCCCAGCTGTGGTCAGAAAGAGCGGTGTAAGGGTGGAGGGAGGGTCAGAGACGGGAGGTTGCCGGTTTTGAAGCTGGAGGAAGGAGGCCACGGGCCAAGGAATGCAGGTGGTTCTAACATGCTGGGAAAGCAAGGACGTGGATTTTCCCCTCTACAGTCTCCAGAAGGAACTGTAGCCCTGCCAACCCATTTTGGAATTCCGTCCTCTGGAACTGTAAGGTAATACATTTGTGTGTGTTAAGCCACTATGTTTGTAGCAATTTATTTCTACAGCAGTAAGAAACTGACATAGCTGCAAGCCTTCATTTCGACGGTGGGCCAGATGGCATGGTCTGGTTAGCAGACAATGGACGTGATACCTGGAACTGTGGAATAGGCGAAGAGAAAGTCGGCTTCAACTGGGATCTTATATCGGGGACTAGCATCTGTGTCACTGATAGGCCCCGAGTCGGCCTGGATCCCGTCATCAAGCTCTGTCCCCCGGCAAGCCTAAATATCAAAGCAGAGATCACTCCGTGAAGCTGGCAACAGAAACACGTGTGCTGTTCACTGCCGTGTCCCAGTGTTGTCTACGCTTGGCATGTACTAGCAATGCAACAATCTTCAAGATAATTTGATAATGTGTCAAATCAGTAAGCAGAGCAAATAAAAATATTGCAACGTCTTAAACTCTCATAATTTGTGATCCAATGCGATCTAAATGCAGATGGCGAGGATTTAGAGGTAGAAAAATACAACCCAAATTTGCATACCCCAATAGAAACAGCATGTAGATTTGTAAAAAATGACACAATCCAAGTCATTGTGTAATCTTTTGCCATTTCTATGGACTTTGGAAAGGGATTACCTGAATGAAGAAGAGTTTGGGTTTCTCTAACAGGGTTTTGCATCGATCCCCCCTAAAATGGGCTGTCAAGTCCTTTATTGCTGTCTTGCCGTCTGTTCCATAAATTAAATTTTCTTCTCCGTGGCTTAATAAGATGCAGGCAAAGCAGGCTGAATTTCTGTGGTCCTCTTCAGAAGCTGCAAGCGATTTAAACATTGAAAAGTTAAAACCTATGTCCTGTGGGACCTCAGAGGTAGTATTCCCTTCCAGCCTGGCAGCTGTTACTGACAGAGAGGGACGGGCAGATAGTGGAGAAGCACCCCTGGACGACACTGGAGAGAAGTTAGAGAGGGGGAGAATTCTAGAATTCTCTAGAATTCTCATGAGGAAGAGAACCCCAAGGGTAGGAGGGCTTCAGGCAGCAGCTGGGAGACAGCATAGGGGGTTGCTGAAGTGTGTGGCCTTCGTTAGGTCTGTGACACTGGGTGAGTTACTTAAGCATTTTGTGCCTTGGTTTCCTTGTCTGTAAAATGGAGACAAGAGTACCCATTAAATGAGTTGATATTTGTAAAGCAGACCACAAGAGTATTGGGCAAGTATTTGTTAAAGAAAATAAAACACACTGAGTGAAAGAAGCCACTTACTAAAGGAAAAATACTCTACGATTCCATGTATATGAGGCTCCCAGAGTAATCAGGTTCACGGAGGCAGAAAACAGAACGGTGGTTGCCAGGGGTTGCGGGGATGGGGAAATGCGGCGTTAGCGTGTAATGGGGACAGAGTTTCCGTTATGCAAGATGAAAAGAGTTCTTCTGGAGACGGGTGGTGACGGCTGCCGAACAATGGGAATGTACTCGCTGCCACTGAGCTGTACACTTAAAAGTCGTTCAGATGGTTCTATGTTATGTGTCGTTTACCACAATTTAAAAAGTAAAAAGTAAGATTACAAAAAAAAAAAAAGAAAGAAAGAAAGAAAGAAAGAAAATGCTAGGTTGGCTGTCAATTTAGGATACTGAGGAGAAGAACCATAAATTATGTAATGGCTCAGCTTGATTTCATCTAAGGTTCTGTGGTTCTAACTAACTAGCTAGCTAACTAACTAATTACTATAACCTATCCTTTCTTCTTCTCTTCTCTTCATCAATGATGAGGGAAGAAGAAGATTTAGAATTTCTTAATTCCCTGGTGGCCCAGTGGTTAGGACTCCACTCTCTCACTGCCAAGGGCCCGGGTTCGATCCCTGGTTGGGTAGTTAAAATCCCACAAGCTGTGCGGTGTGGCCAAAAAAAAAAAAAAAAAGTAGTAAAGAATTTCTTGAGCACCTACTGCGGGCAGACAGTGATCTAGGTACTTTGCCGGAGTTATCTTATGTAATCCCTACAAGAGCTGCTTGAAGGAGGCCTCGTTTATCTTTATTTCACTGATAAAAAAATGGAATCTCGGAGAAGTCCTAGAACTTTGTCCTGTCAAGAAAAATCACCATGTTGCTACTTTGACAGGACAGTAAATGGGAATTCTGTGATCCTGACATGCCCTGGACACGGGTGAAATAACTCCCTTTTCATAAGGACAGAAACTACAACTGGGACAAGCCCTTACATCTGTAAAGGCCATTACCCTTCTCAAATCACATTCACAAACTTTCCCTCAGCTAATGCTGACTGCGGCCCCAAGAAGCAGGAGGAGATGGTATCATGATCTGCATTTCAGGAAAGTAAAACACCGAGAAGGCACAGATGCCTCGTCTAGCTCGCCCAGCTGCTAGAACTTGGACTAGACCCCACATTTGTACTCTTGACTTCCAGTCTGCTCTACCATGTGGCCTACTAGGGTACAGAAGGTGGGCTCTTAAGATTCCTGTTCGAAGAAATAAGGAAAAGATGACTAGTTTTTAAAAATATAAGAGACGGTACTTAAGAGAGAGTGTTATGGGGGGGGGTATCTTTTTCTTGTTTAGCTGCACAGCTGAGAAAAGCAGCACTGATTGGAATTGTGTGCCTACCCTCTGCCCATGGGTCACCATCTAATGAGCTGGGAGGGCATTACTTTCAATCATTTGCCCTAAATGCGAGAATATCCTAGGTGGCTTCCACTAGATGGTGTGATGTAATAGAAAACATAATTGTTCTGGAATCGGAAGACCAAGGCTTGAGGTTTGGTTCTGCCCCTACTAACTATGCCTTCAGTATGGCCTTTATCCTCTCTAAAGCTCTGTCCCTATATTCATGAAACGGGCAAGATAATATTGTTGGCCAACACGCAGGGGTTGTGTTAAAGATCTAAAGAAACAATTTTGTGAACATGGAATTGGCGGTTTGAAATCGAGACCATTCTGTAGATACAGAACCTATTTCTCTTGCTGTGATGTAAGCTGCTTTCACATTTTAGGGGGAGATCTAAGTTTCCAGAGAGATAGGTGCCCCAGAGACAGGTATGGAGTCACCCAGAGGAAGGAAGGGCTTCCCACGCTGAGACATTTCCCTCCTGCGTGTGAAGGTGTCTTCCCCAGACCAGGCGGGGAGAAGGAAGAAGACTGAAGGAGGAAGGGCAGGATGCACCTTTTTTCAGCAGATCTTGCATCCTGGCACAAGAGCAGTCATTATAGACGGTCACGTCGAAACCCAGGCTTCGGAAGCACTTGAAAAGAGCCTCAGCATCTTTGTCTGTTCCGTTGCGGACACCCATTCCTGTGGGAATCAAGCACCGAGTCCACGATGAGTGCCACGTGCTGGCACCATCAGGCCAGGCGCTCCGGCGTAAATGCTGCCAAGGTCACGATTTAGATGAGCGACTGAAATAAGAAGCAAACTCAACGGAGAGGGTAACTCAGCCCACCCACAAAAGGTGAGCCTCGTCACGGCGACTCTCAGGCCCAGTCAGCCCAAACAGCCCGCCTTGATCCTCAGCCAGATCCCACATGTGGTCCAAATATTACATCCGCTAATGCACATGATGGGACTCTCAGACCGAAAGTTCCCAGCTTCCCCGCATCCCTCTTTCCTGGACACTCGAGTACCACCTGCGGAGGGGCTGTCTGCCACAGGAGGTGGGCACAGTGTCTCCCTGATGAACATCTGATACAAGTCTGAATGCAAGCTGAAGAAACTGGAAGGGAACGGCAGAGGCTAGCCCATGCCCACAGCACCCACCTGTCACTCTGTCGAAGTTCTTGTTGTTTATGATGATGCATTTGCCCACCTTCTCAAAATTCATGTTATACTGATACGTAGGCACTCGGTCCCGGGGGTTCTTGGCCGATTTCCCTGAGTCATTTTTCTTCTTCTTACTGGGGAAATACAAAGCCAGTCAGGGGCTGTGGAAGATGTTTGGACAGGAATGACCTCTTGTTTTTACTACTAGCATCAAAGGGGTACCCGAAAATGCTGCAATGTCTGAGAAAAAGAAATGGAGCTGGGGTGGACAGTTGGTTCTGTTTAACTGTCATGTTTAAAATAAACAGGATCTCCTGCTTAACTTCATTAGATGCTACAGAAATGCAAACTGAAATCATAATGCAATACCAATACATTCCTCAGAATGGCTTCATTGTCTTGGTGACCACGTTCGGCACCTGGAATTATCATACGTTACTGCGGGAGCCCCCTTTGTACATCCCTCTGTGGAAAACTGGCAGAACCTACTGAAACTGAACTTAAATATATCCTATGACAGAGCTATTCCACTCCTGGGTATATAGCTCAAAGGAGAGCAGACGTTTACCTAACGACAGAGCCACACGTGCACAGCAGTACTATTTAAACAGCCCGAAACAGGAAATAATCCAAATGTCCATTTACAGTAGAATGGATAAATTGTGGAATATTCAAGCAATGCAATACTATAGACAGGCAGACCTCAGAGATATAGTGGGTTCGGTCCAGACCACTGCAATAAGCAAATATCCCAATAAAGCAAGTCAGATGATCTTTCTGGTTTCCCAGTGCATATAAAAGTTATGTTTAAACCATACTGTAGTCTATTAAGTGCGTAATATGTCTAAGAAAACAATGTAGGTGTATCTTTATCAAAAAATACTTCATAGCTAAAAAATGCTAACCATCATCTGACAACACAAGGTTGTCACAAGCCTTCAACTTGTAAAAAAAAACACATTATCTGTGATGCACAGTGAAGTGAGCACAATAAGATATATGCCTACAATAATGAGAGTGAACAAACCATGACAACACAGAGCCACATGGATGCATCTTAGACACGTAACGCTGAGTGAAAGAACCCATACACAAAAGGGTACAGAAGTGTGTGCACTTCTCTATGTAGATGTTATAATTTAATTAACATTTACATTAAAAGGGGAAAAAAGGAACAGCAACTTAAACAAGAAAGTAGGCCCCTTCCGATCTCCAGACACTGACCATCCAGTTTTCTAAGAGTCAGGCACACAGGCACTGAGACTGGAATCTGGGGCACCGTTGACAGGCTAGAGGAAAACAATGACACACGTCAGTGGGGAGCTGCACTGCTAGTCGACCGTCTGAATGTAAGCTCCATGACAGAAGAGATTTTTTTATCTCTTTTGAAAAACTGCAGAATCCCCAACACCTAGAACAACGCCTGGCATATGAGTTGCTCAATAAATATTTGTTATAAACTACAGACCAATAGCCCTAATAAATAAAGATGCAAAAATCCTTGATGAACTCTCAGCCAGCCAAGCCAGCAATCTGTAAATAGGGTGATACACCATGACCAAGTGTGATTGATCCCAGGAACACAAGGTTGGTTTAACATCCAAAAATCAACCAATGTAACCCATTGTATGAACAGAATAAAGGACAAAAACCACATGATCAACTCAATTGGTGCAAAAAAGCATTTGACAAAATCCAACACCCTGCTATGATAAAAATGCTCACTAAACTAGGATTACAGTGGAACTAACTCAGCCTGCAAAGGGCATCTATGAAAAACCCAGTGCTAATATCATACTTGATGAAATAAAATTTATATTTTAAGGTGGAACAAGAAAAAATTAAACATAAAATTCTCTGTGTTTGTCTGGGCCTCCTCCCTCCGTCCCTAATGTGCAGTTTACCTCTGCACTCCATGTTAACCAGAACTCCTCAAAGACAGGAGTGCCCGCTCGACTGTAAAGATCAATATTTCTTCTTTCTTCGGATACTAGCAATGTAACTTCTTAAAATAGCATTCTTTCCCAGTTCCGTAGGGGGTCGTGGGTGACTTGCTGCTGGCTTTGCATATGCTTATCTGGACTATGTAACTTTGGTGAACTTTATGTGAAACATCAGTATGTCATTTTGATGGATGAGCCTGTATCGCGAAAATGAATATGACTGTGCCTTTGACTTCTAACAGGTAGAACAGTTCTCAGAGCTTTCTGAGAATACGCTTCCTGGGTTATAACCCTCGGTTTGGCTCCAATAAAATTCCCATTTTCTTCCTGATGTGATAGTTAACTGAATTTTCATCGACATACTTCATGATGAAAGGCTGAATGCTTCCTGCCCTACAATCAGGAACAAGTCAAATATGTCCACTCTTGCCACTTCTACTAAATACTGTATGAGAGGTTTTAGTTGGGCAATGAAGTTAAAAACTGTCATATGAATGAATGAATCAGGTTTTATTTGCTCATTTTGCAGACATGAAAACTGGGGTCCACAGAGAGGCAGGGGGTTGTCCAAGGTCACCCAGCTAGTGATCGGCAAGGTGGGACCATCACCCAGGCCTCCTCCTTCATGTCAGCGTTCCACAGCCTTATGCTCTTGAGTATCTGTTAGAATGTTTTGTCCACCATCCTCCCAAAGCTCCATCAAAAGTTGGAAGAAGTAAAGTGAAAGTGAAAACTGAGCTTGTTCCCTGATGGGTGTGGCTCCAAGGGTATTTCACTCTGAGTTTTCACTGAATGTTACCTGAGTTTCTCAGAATCTCTGAAAGGATGTGGTCTTTCCCCTTCCTCCTCCTACTTTGGTCCAGATTACAGGTTAGCTATGTTAAGTCGAAACTTCAGATTCCATATTGCTGTTTTCAACCTCAACATGACTTTATCCTCTACTTTTATAGGGTCAAATTTCTTCCGTCGTATCATTTTATTTCTAAAAGAGAAATGCCCTCAGTCTGGTCTCCTACCTTCTAAAGTCTCCCCTCTCAAAACATAGGTGGAACATTCTATGACATGAATCACAGCAAGATCCTTTTTGACCCACCTCCTAGAGAAATGGAAATAAAAACAAACAAATGGGACCTAATGAAACTTCAAAGCTTTTGCACAGCAAAGGAAACCATAAACAAGACCAAAAGACAACCCTCAGAATGGGAGAAAATATTTGCAAATGAAGCAACTGACAAAGGATTAATCTCCAAAATTTACAAGCAGCTCAATATCAACAAAACAAACAACCTAATCCAAATATGGGCAGAAGACCTAAATAGACATTTCTCCAAAGAAGATATACAGACTGCCAACAAACACATGAAAGAATGCTCAACATCATTACTCATTAGAGAAATGCAGATCAAAACTACAATGAGGCATCACCTCACACCGGTCAGAATGGCCATCATCAAAAAATCTAGAAACAATAAATGCTGGAGAGGGTGTGGAGAAAAGGGAACCCTCTTGCACTGTTGGTGGGAATGTAAATTGATACAGCCACTATGGAGAACAGTATGGAGGTTCCTTAAAAAACTAAAAGTAGAACTACCATACCACCAAGCAATCCCACTACTGGGCATATACCCTGAGAAAACCATAATTCAAAAAGAGTCATGTACCACAATGTTCATTGCAGCTCTATTTACAATAGCCAGGACATGGAAGCAACCTAAGCGTCCATCGACAGATGAATGGATAAAGAAGATGTGGCACATATATACAATGGAATATTACTCAGCCATAAAAAGAAACGATATTGAGTTATTTGTAGTGAGGTGGATGGACCTAGAGTCTGTCATACAGAGTGAAGTAAGTCAGAAAGATGTCGGTCTTCAACTGACATCTCTGAGGTAGGTGGAGGGGGCATAATCACACCCTTTTTATAGGTAATAATAACAACAATTAGCGTTTGTCAGGGCTTATTATGGGCTGGGATCTTGATAAAATTCTCATCTGCATTTTCTCATTGGCTCCTGAGAGGACTTTAGCTAATTTAAGCTCACTCGAAGACCCTAACAAGAGGAGCATTATGTCTGGTGGGCTGGAGGTCAAGTTTATGCCCTTTATGAGAGAAAATTCCACTTCTGTCTTCTGCAATACAGATTATTTTAAAACAAACTGTACAATGATATCCAAATTATAAACAAGCTGTGATTTTTTTAGGCTGCCATAAGCCAAACTACACCAGTGAGCATTTTTTATAAGAAAAACAGGCTTAGATATAAGTTACACGAAAAAGAAAAGAACTCTGTTTCTATCAGAATAGAATTTGGAAAACTAACTGCTTAAAAAAAAGGAACACAAAAGTGTGTATATAAAGATATATACACTTTAAAGAAAACACTTTCCATGGTTATAAAAAGTACCTTAAAAATGAATATGAAATGTGATTCTTATGTGATTCCCCAGTAAATATCTCAAGGGAGATAAGGACAATTTCCCTTTCTTATCCTTCCCCTAAACTGAATTCTCATTTTTCAAAATGAACTTAATATCTGCTTCTTCTTTCCGGATTTGAGTCAGTCCATATTAATTTTTCCTTCTAACTCAAATAGCTTTTTGTTAAACCCAGGTCTTCCCACACCGAAGCTGTGTATCAGAGAGTGATTAGCAACTTGATCCCATTGCGCTCATCTTCCTAAGAGGCACTGGCTTTGGGAAAACTCCATCTGTAGCTTAAGTCTGGGGAAGCAAACCCTGATGATGAGCTTAAAGCATGTAACGAGAGACAAATAAGAGGAAGAAATGATTGTCGAGAAGTCACTAGGGGAAAGGAGCCAGGAAGAAACCAGGCGGACTAAAGTCTATTGCCTATGGATAGATTCCGCAAGTAAAAGAGGCCAAGAGACTAGAATCTACCACCTACTAGTTGTGAGGCTTTGGGGTCCCTTCTCCTGGGGATTATCTATCTCCCTTTCACCCCAGTTTCCCTCTTGTGGGAGCAGTGCCATCTCTTCCACTTTGCCAGCTGCTGTTGCCAGGGTGCTGCAGAGACATGAATTGAGTACAGCCTCACATATAGGAAGGGGGCTGATTCCTGAGAGGGGCATACGTTAGGGAGCCCCAGTAGCTGATTCTGCAGGAACACAGGGCAATCGCTTTGCTTGAGTCTTTCTTTTGTGTGTGACACCCAATACTATTTGGAAACACTTTTGGACTGACAAGTTCTCTTCCATTATTTCCCCCTGGGGTTCCCATGTCCAGTTTTGAACCCTAATAGCAGGCCTCAATGAAAAGATCTGGTTGGCAGACCTAAGTTTATTCAGTTAGCCACTCACTCCCATAATAACCAGCAGGGCAAGTATCAAGATCTAATTCGGCTTCTACTTCCTGGGTGGACTGTAAAAGGCAGGGTCTTGAATCTAAACCACATAGTTATTGTTAAAATAATGAGGAAGCTCTCCCTATCCTGATGTGGGATGATTTCCAATAAGCAGTGTTAAGGGTGGAACAAAACAAAGGGGCAAAACAATGAGACCAGTGCGCTACGTGTCAGGAAAAATTCGTATCTTGCTTGTATTTGCATAAACAGACCCTTGCAGGATGATATAATGGATAAATCCACGGATTTCCGGGCGGGACTGCCTGGGTTTGAAACCCTGCTCCACCACATAGCTGAGCGATCGTGGGCAAGTTACGTATTAACCTCTCTGGGCTTCAGTTTCCTCATTTGTAAAAAGGACAAAATTATAGCATCTGCCTCAGAGCTGGTAAACAAGTTAATATTCACAAAGCACTTAGAACAGTGTGCAGCAGGTAGCAATAAACAAACATCATCATTATTACTCATGTTATTTATTAAATAGCATCAAAAGTGGTTACCTGTGTTCTGGAGCCAAGAGCAGGACGGCAGAAGGAGAAAGAATTTTGACTGTATATCTCTTTTTCTATCTATGAATAAGTTAACTACTCAAAAGATTAAAATAAAAATTATTATTTAATAGTTAAAAATCACTTGCTGCAAATGGATTTCAAGACCTGTTTTGAAAATTACTTTTTGGACTTTTTGGATTCATACTTTTTTGTGCGAGTTGTTGAAAGGCGTCCCTGGACACCCCATTTCTCTGTTTTCCACTGTGATTTTTACCCCTCTCCCTAGCCTTCTTCCTCTACGTGTCAATAGTAACAACAATAATAAATAAAGTTCTAATAAGTACTACTTTTTGAACACTTACTGCTTTACATATATTATCTCATGTAATCTTTACAACAACTCTGTGAGACATTAACTCCATATCTCATGGAAAAAGATTACATTAGCTTGTCCAAGATCACAAAGCCAGGCAGGGGTAGTGTCCAGGTTTATTCTGAGGTCTGACACCAAGTCCCTTATTCCAGGGTTTCTCTGTTAAACTTCAGATTCCCAGGCCTCGCCCTAGACCCAGGGGATCAGAGCCAGGCCTGGGTATTTTCCTGGAGACGCTCATATCCTCTGAAGCCTGAGGGCCTCAGCACTAGCCTGTGTGCCCACTGCCTGGGCCCGCTTGGCCCTCACCTTTCACTGCAGTGTCCACTCCTGTTTCAAGCCCCTTCGCTACTTCCATAGCCCATGGAAGCAGAGGTCCCTGCGGGCTAGTCCCTCTTCCTTCCGGGCAGGGTAGAGAGTACCAGCTCATCCCACCCTATCAAACATCACTCTCCACATGGCTGCAGCCTTTGGGCCCCTTAGCTCTTGGCTAGAAAGTCAAATGAGATATGCCTCGGGGAGCACGGCCTGTGGAAGGCGGCCCTGGGCAGCAGCGTGGTTCTATTTAGGGTCATGTGTGGGATTTATGGCTCTCCACAAAACCTGCAAGGTCTCCCCGAGGTGACAGCTGAGCTGAACATTAAACCGAAACTAACTGCACAACCAAAAGGCTTCCAGGAAATGCCACTTTGCAAGCAATGCCATCCTTATTCTCCCTTGTTTGCACAATGTTTGGGTGAGTCCCCAGCACAGCCTTGGTGGCCCTGTAACTCACTATCAGCCCAGTCGGGGGAGGTGAGCTCTGTGACCGAAGTGCTAGCAGCTCATAAAGAGTTACTGTCTGTTTGGAGATCAATGGTCAGAGCCAAGCAGATCATCAGATAAACAACTGCTGTTGGACAGAAGCAAGGCCCTCAAGGGCTCCAAAGAGATGGTGCTCGTTAATCAGCCAAGTGCAGAGAGATAGCAGTGGCCTGGTCCACAGCTCAGCACCACGGGTTCTCCAGGGGTGGGCACCGGGGTGGGAATGAACAGGGTGATAAGAAGCTTTCAAGGATACAGATTAGAAACTTCTTCAGCTGGCGATCCTCCCCCAAAGACAAGATTTTCTAAAAGTGGCTGTTCTTGTCGTCCTGGGTTCATTTGGCCTTTTCTGCAGAAGATGCTAGCACACGTGGGAACCGCCGTTACACAGACCCCAACAGGTGGGCACCCGCACTTTGTTCAAGTCCAGATCAATGGAAACCAGCCTTTCTCCTGAATCTGACAAACGGTACAAATGGTGGAGGAACCACTTAAGATAGTCCCTAAGTCATCAGGAACAAGTATCACTGATATATTTTTAAAATTTATTTTATTGAAGTATAGTTGATTTACAATGCTGTGTTAATTTCTGCCGTACAGCAAAGTGATTCAGTTACACACACACACACACACACACACACACACATATATATATACATTCTTTTTCATATTCTTTTCCATTATGGTTTCATCAAAGGATATTGAATACAGTTCCCTGTGCTATACAGTAGGACCTTGTTGTTTCATTAATATTTTTTAAAAGGGTTTTATGCTTTACAGAGTATGTTAATAATCATTACCCCCACTTGTTCTGCAAAGTACAAATGAGAGGTATGGAAAGATGTAACAAATAAAGGCTGGCCAGGGTATTTTTAACGCCAGATTCTATCACTTCCCATTGCACCCTCGCCAGGCCCCGTTCTGTTCCCTCCCTTTGCTAATTTTGTGCTGATAAACTTAGTCTTTAACTTGACCTTTTTACATTCTGAACACATTGGCCAAGATTACTACACTGAGGAGAAACACAGGATTCTGGTTTTGGAACCTGCTGTTAAGTGCAAGGCTGTGATAAATCAGACCAGTGAAGTAAAAAGTCCAAGTCCTCTTAAAAGCTCACGTGTTACATACAATTGGCTGCAGATTTTAAAACAACAAATCTGGCCACGAAATCACTGTGCTTGGTTAGGGCTGGACAAGCAAGGTCACAACAACTACAAAAGCCTGGTGGAAAGACTGACATAGGAAGTGCATTCAAGTGTGCATCAAATACAAGGAGCAGTTAATTTACACAAGCAGGTTGGCTGACTACGGCGCTTCCTAACCATCCTTCATGTTTGCTGGTGTTGTATTTCCTCGCTCATATGTGCAAGGACCACTGTCTTCATCTCCCAGATGTATTTTGGTAAGCTCAAATCTCTGCTAGGAACACAGATAACACCAGCATTGATTATCAGGAAGGACCTAGATTATCCTAACTTCTCAGGTCGAGAGCCATTATTTGGAACCTCAGATTTCGCAGTCATTTCAGCAAAATCAAGAGGCAAAGAGTTACCACCAAGCTCTGATAGTTATTTATATAGAAAGACTTCCTTGAAGAGTCTACAGTAACACATACCAGAAAACATTATAGGATAAAAATACTGTATCTACTATACAAAGAAGTGAAAAGCCTCAGAAAGTGCACAAAAAATTTTTACAATCCACTCTGGGTACAAGTGTAATTTTCCCCATCACCAGAGTGAATAAATACAGGTTTTATCTTCTTACAGATCCCCCAGGCTGCTCGAAACGTGAATTACACCTTTCTATATTTGGAAGGGAATATAAGCACTGCAAACCCGCTATTTATTTTCTAAAGTGTCTCCGTGAATAGGATTCCCAGTAGCTCTGTTTGTTTGCAGACATTCATCAGCATGAAAGTAAACACACCACCAGGCACACATTTCCCCAGGGCTGCTTCATTCGGAACTAGGGCTCTGGTTTTCATAGCTGCTTTGTCTAAATATTTTTGGGATGATTCATTCATGGTTTCAGAATTTCAGTAGAGGGCATTCCCAGCAGTCCTGACATACCAAGGCAAAGAACAAGACGGAGAGGAAGGGAGAGAGTGAAGGTGGTACCTCATGTCTCCATCTGAAAGCAACCCCCTCTGCATCAGAACTAGGCTTCGCCCTGCGATGACCGGCAGCGAGTTTCCTTCTTCTCTGAAATAATAAAAACTCAACATGCTCGGAGCACAGCAGGGGCAGGAGATTGGCACAGTCCGTCCGGCCCTGAAGGCCCGTGACTGAATCAGCAGTGAACCGCACGCTGGAGTTTTCCATAGGACCATTCACACTGGGGCTGGGAAAGTCACACTGGCCTCCCCCTTCTCTGCTGACCGGCAGAAATACCCAGGCTCCACATGGCTGCATCCTCCCCACTCCAGGACAGCTCCCTAGAGAAAAAGCGACTTTCTAGGAACTTGGGGTCCCATGGAAAAAAACCCACATTTCCACAAAGATGCAGTCAGTAGCACCATCTCTGAGAGTGAAAAACTGGAAACAATGGGGAAATGGCTAAGCAGGGGACAGAGTATCAGGAGAATAAAATACTACACAGCTATTTAAAGTGATGAGCACGCAGATGTGGGCAACCCACCGAAGTGCCAAATCTACAAAAGGTGGCGAAACAGCACACGTAGGAGGTGCAAAATATGTAAAGTTCTACGTGAGTGAACAAAAATACGAAGTGAGTTCGTGCTGAATCAGAGAGTTCAAATTCATCAGGTTATTTTTTTCCTTTTAAAGGTCCTCAAGGTAGTAATATAAGAATAAAATAGAAGACCATAGAGGCATACCAAATAGTTTAATTTTCAAATGAAGCATATAAACATTTTTCAAGGGTCTTGGATAAAGCGAATGACTCAGGAGTTACCACACTTCCCCACTCCGCCCCTCCAAATGCAATCAGGAAGAGGTGGATGCATAAAAACCAAATTATTAAGCAACACTTTTCTCCATTTCCTGGTTCAAGGTCCCAGTCAGTGAAACGTGGAAGCCGATGAAGGGGAGTTATAACACCTGCACTCCTGGGAAACCCCCTAATCACTTGCCATCCTCAGGTTTGTGAAGGAGAAAAAACTGGCTCCGTGCATTCTTCTCTGCAACTCAATTTGCAAAAGTAAATTTCCCACTTACACTGGGAAACAAAGTCAGTTTAAAATAGGCTTAGGAGAAGAATTATCCGCCTCCATGTTTCCAACCTCCCCCTTAAAAAAAGAACAGAGACCTCTGGCAATAAAAATTGACAAATGACTCAAAGAAAAACATCATTCAGGGGAAATAAAGGACTGAGTTCTCTTTAAATAGCCTAGAATGAAGTGGGAGACACAGTGGTGTCTGTACTGTGGCTGCAAGCTTCAGAACTGAGAACAGCTCACACACTTCAGTCTGATTCTTACACAACCACTTCATCCATCTTGTTCACTTTCAGCTGAGCAGTATACAAACTCACCCTACCAGATGCAGGCCAGACAGAAAGCCCTGAGCACCAGCAAGCTTGGGGTTTGAATAGGCAAGGCCATAATGCACATTTCTTATTTGTGATTAGGAGCTCCCTTGAGAAGCAACGGGGCTTCTTTTCATAATACTCTTCTATTACTGGACTTAATTCTACACTAACGGTGTTTTAAAAGTTCTATCACTATGGAAACCTGACATTTACCTCCCTTTCTCACTTTTTCTGTTAACTTTAGAGCTTATTTTTTCCCCTCTAGAAAAGCAATAAGCTAAAATAACTAGAGGTATTCTATACACGTAGAAGTCATGGCTTCAAAGATTTAGAGCCTATGACCATGGTTCAGAGGTGTGGCTCGCTGCTCCTGAAATGGGCACGTGGCCCTCTTTATCAGAAACCCCATCGCTAGCCCTGTTGAAATGCTGTCTGTATACCATCTCTCAGCTGAAGTGAAGCAGAAAGGGAGCACTTTCAATGAAGAATTAAATTTGCTGACCCACTTGGGTGGAAGAAAAAAAACACCCCGCTGGTGGATTAATATGGTTGAATAGCTAGATGCCACTGCACTTGTGGGTGGTACTTGACGTAAGGGGCGGGGGAGCAATGGACCCCAAATTAGACCTGGGTCTTGGTCCTGTTGGGTGACTATGGATAGAGGACTTTGCTTCTCTGGCCTTCACTTTCTTTGATCGTTACACAGAAGGGGAACTGGATAAATTACCTTTCAAGGAGTCTTCCGGTTTGAAATTATGATTCTATGATTT
Organism: Orcinus orca; assembly: GCF_937001465.1. Taxonomy (NCBI): domain Eukaryota; kingdom Metazoa; phylum Chordata; class Mammalia; order Artiodactyla; family Delphinidae; genus Orcinus; species Orcinus orca. The sequence continues at coordinate 74,165,362 of NC_064572.1, read as the reverse complement.
CTCCCTTATCAGGTAGTTTAATTCTCACAAACAACCCAGTGGATAGGAATTCATATCCCTGTCATGCAAATGAGGGAACTGAGGCTCAAAATGGTCAAAACACCTGCTCTAGTTGTTCAACTAAAGAGTGGGACTCAGGGCCAGGATCTGAACCTAGGTTGTCCAACTCCATACCAGCACTGCTGTCATTTTAAGTGGTATCATGACTACTTCAAATATAGCATTAATTCTTTATTACTCTTTATATAGAAAGTTGGGAGACAGGCATCCAGTATTCTGGAGTCTGAATCTGAAGGCTTCCTTTATGGAAAAGTAAACTGCCTGGGTATGTTTTAATGTTCTTTTTCTTTCTAGGGGCCTCAGACCTGGCCTCTTTCAATCAAACGAGTGTGACTGAATGGCTTTTGCTTAATTAGGGACATAGTCCTTGGGATGAGTTAAGGTCTGCTTTCTTTGTTCTTTTCTCCAATTCCAAAGCATTGCTTCTTCTGAAACACTTCCCCTACCCGCCTCCAAATGAACAGGCAGGCCACCTGGATCTTTCTTATAATTACACAAATAACACTTTTTCTTTTTTAAATAGGGACATGTTTACATATAACACAATTGGTGGAGCAACTCAAGTTGCAGCCCAGGAGAAAGAAGAATTACAACCAAGTGGCATTTATGAAACACACTCCAAGGAGGACAAAGGTCAGAACACAAAGATGATACACAGGAGAAAGCTCATGGGATCTGAGCCAGTGCTTCAAAAGTAGGGAGCTTATCAAGCTTTGAAAACAAGCCTTTTCTCCTGCCCTCTTCACGCGGAACTGGAAGGATAAATACCTCCCTCAGCAGGGACACCCAAGGCTCCACCAAGGCCCTGGGGAAATTTGAGAGCGCGTGCAATCTGTCTTTTATTTCCTTTAACAGTGACCTTGAGCAGAACTCAGAAAGGAGCCTCTGATTTCACAGCTGAAGTGTTCCTGGAAGGGGGACATCTTCCAGGCTACTGGGCAGGGCTTGGTCTTATATGTGCAGTGGCTCTCAGTGGTGCCGCCAGGGTCAAACTCAGCCCGTCCATGGGCTCTACCCACTTTCCCAGACCTGTGCCGTGGGGCCTGGCCATCATTCCCACCGTGGCTCTGGCCCCGGCAGGCAGGCTCTTCTAGTCCCCTGATAACCCCACTGCCTTTTCTCTGACAGGTCCCAACTCCTCCAGGCCCACCCTCATCCTTCCTCTCCCAGCCTCCCACAGCTTCCAATACTCTACAATTCTGCAATCAGTTACTACCTGTTATTAGCTATTTTCTATACCTGTACCTAGATATTCACTAAGAACTTGAGTTTGTATCCAGGGCAGGGACCACGTCGTTGACTTGCATGACCGGTAACCCTGTCTAGGATCTAGGGTTACCTTTACATCAAGAGGGATCCCTCTTCAAGTTCGCAGATGACAGGGCGCCTTGTTCATCAACTATGGCTCATAATGAACATAGACCGCGCACACACAGTTGGCCCTTCGTATCCGAGGAGATTGGTTCCAGGACCCCTGAGGATACCAGAATCCTCGGATGCTCAAGTCCCGTATTTCAAATGGAGTAGTACTTGCATATAACCTATGCACATCCTCCCTTATACCTTAAATTATCTCTAGATTACTTATAATCCCTAAAACAATGTAAATACTATGTAAATAGTGGCTGGCACTCAGCAAATTCAAGTTTTGCTTTTTGGAACTTTCTGGAATTTCCACTCCCAATATTTCTGATCCACAGTTGGTTAGATCCACGGATGCGGATCAGAGGAGACAGTACTTATTTCTTCTAAGTCATTATATTTTTAAGTCCAAGCACTTTACTAATGTAAAATTTACATTCTAAATATTTTTCCTTTGTGGTTTTCTGTGTTTTCCAAATGTTCTCCAATAATCAGATAAGTTGAAGATATTTCAATCAATTGTTTTCTTTTTAAGAAAAGTGAATTAAGGAACTGCCTGGTTTATTCAGGGTCCAGTGAAATGGAAATAAAATGATGCTGTCATGCCATCTAGTGGCACTGACACAAAAAAGCCAAGACAATTGTGAGGGCTTGGGACCACCTGAGTCCAGCCCAGGCTTTTTGGGGAAAAAGAGGCGTCTTTTCGTTTCCCAGAATCCTTGAGGTTTCCAGAGGAGGGCGAGGGTCCTCAATTAGAGACGGATGGGGGTGCTACTGCCCCCTCCACTGCCTTACCTCCCTGCAATTCTGACACTTAGAGAAGGGAACTGGGGATGGGACGGGAGGGGGAAGGTGCCTGCCGTCAGCTGCAGGGAGCAGCCAGCGATGTTCCCACAGGCTGCACCCACACCGCTGAAGTGTGGGATGCAAAGTTCCCCACGCGCCACAGCGGGGGCCATGGGAGGGGCTACTGCACACCTGCCAGACTTGCAGAAAACAATCAGCATCTAGTGCTGTGTTCAGGTCACCCCAGTGAGTCACAGATAACAATCCCAGTTAGAATCCTTAAGGCACAGAGGGTAAGTGTGGGGCGTCCATGGGTCTGGTGTGATAAGGGACACTCCCTCTTTGCTTCAGATCACCCCATTTTAATCGCACTCAGAGTCTCATCCCATCATATACAAGGTCCCTGACGCCAGCCAAGTTTCTCACGAGGTCTCAGTCAGCAAAGCCGAGGCAGCAGGCACGGTCAGGGGAACACTGAGAGGCAGCAAATGCTGCTGCGGTTCTGTCACTGTGACACTAGAAATATACACAGCTTTACCTCTTTGCTGAGCAAGGGGGCTCAGTGGGCACGAGCCGCCTTCAACTATTCCCAGGGGTGCAGGTGCCACTTGCCTCTTCGTCGGCCCTCTCCCTCCACTTGGTCAAAGTCTGGTGGCTTCCACCTCCCAGGCACCTCTGGAAGCCCCAGTCCCGCTCCATCTACACCATCCACTCTGGCCTGGGGAGCAGCAATGGCCTCCTAACTCATGTCCCCTCACCACAAAGCCCTCCTCAGTGCACTCCCCTCCATGCTGCAGCGCCAGTGGTCTTGTGGGTTTCCGCAGGTGTAATCGATCAAGTCACTCTGCAGCTTAAACCCTTTAGTGACATCGCCATCCTTACGATTGATTCCAAATCCTTTACGTGACCTGCAGACAAGTCCTGCTAAAATCTGGTTCAGCCCATCTCCCCTTGTCTCTGCTCTGTCCCCTCCGGGGGTCATTACACCACAGTTACTGGTTCCATGTCTGCCTTCCCCACCAGAACGTGAGTGAAGCAAGGGCCACATCGACCTCACGGCTCTTGCCCCTGGTTGCAGCGCCAGGGCCAAACACAGAACCAGGTACATAAAGGTGGCAACAGAGACTGGTGGTTGAGAGCTTGGTTTTGAGAGGCAGGTGAATACAGGTTCAAATCCTGGTTCTGCCACTAATCAACCATGGGATTTGGTGCAAGGGACTTAAGCTCTCTCTGTCACGCCACAAGTATTTAATGAATAAATGAAATAATGGATGTGACCAAAAATGGCATCTCAAGTGATTAATTTTAAAGCCAGTGATACTTTACTAGATGAAAGGACCTTCTATCCTGCTGAAGTTAAAAAAAAAAAAAAGGAAGGAAAAATCTAAATTTTACGGGTATGTCGCAAATCCTGATTGAATTTTGTTTGCATTGATTGCCTATTTGGTAGACGGCCCGTGTACCATCTCACACGTGGGTACGAGTCAGATGCCTAGAGAAGGCAAAGAAAATAAACAACTAACATTTCACAACCTAGATGAATAAGACATTAAATTGACATTTATTGTAGTTCAAGTACATTTAATAATTCAACAATCATGTCTTGCAATTCATACAACTAAAATAAGCAGTTCATAAAATGGAATTTAAATATTTTGCAAGTATTTAATTTAAATATTCACTGTTTATTTTGATAATATGTAGCTTGACATCAATACCGCCCACACTATAAAAAAAGGTATAGTGGACCAGAATACAGAAGATTACCCAGGCTTATTCACCTTTCCAAAGAAGTTAAGGGGGTAAAAAAACCCCACATCACAGACCACATCTATTTTTGCAAAATGATGGGTCTTTAAGGCAGTGGTCTCCAACCAGGTACTCAGAGATTTTCCAAGGGGTGCAGACAAGACAATTCTAAGTAAATGAATTGCCGGTTCCTCAATTTCCATTTGTATTTCTCCTAAAACTGCTCTGCCTGAATATGATACCACCTCCCCTTTCCCAGTTCCCCATCTCCCACTAGAGAGGAGAAGGGTGGACTTCTCACCCACCCTGAAATCTTAGATGACATAGAAACTGCCACATCATCCAACTAAGACTTATGAAATGGCTATCATATGATTCCTGTTTCTCTTTCACTTAGAGGCAACCTGCTTAGGCTGAATACTCAGAGAGATGGGAAAACTGAAATATTACTACATCCTTTGCAACTCTTCTGAGGGGGTGTGTAGTTTCACATTATTTGGTGGGTATGTGAGCAAAAACATTTGAAGGCCACTGCTCTAAAGGGTTTGCACTGGGGAGTAGTTTAGCCTGGACCACTGGAACTCATGGCTTTGAAAAGTTTTCAGTAATTGGAGCTGTATTTTCTGGTCACCTCATCAGATATCTTTGACCCTCAATGGCAACCAGCGCCAGTGGAATTCGGATCCAGGATGCTGAGGCCTCCCCACTTCTCCGAGTCATGTCTGGGATGATATGACCAAAGGATCTCTGCGGGACGTTGCAGGGAGCCAGGATGCCCCTCATCACCAGCTCTCCCCCTCCCCCCGAACACTGCTTGGGAGCACTCCCTAACCTCACCCCCTATCCCCCTCGCTGTCCCTCCGCCGTGGGGCTTGGTGTAGGCGCTACGGAGAAGTCTGATGCTCTGACGCACAGAGCTCCTGCCTCTTGCCAGGGAATACCACTCACATGACCAAGGTTAAGGAGGGGAGGGAAGGGGCTTCCCCCACGTCCCTGCAGCCCTACTTCTAAATAGAAAGCACGGCAGAGCTGTTAAGGGAGTGGCGCTGGTACTGTTTGGGTTCAGCTCTGCCATTTATTAACTGCCACCAGAAAGGCAGGCTACTAACCCTCTTTTTTTTTTTTTTTGCGGTACACGGGCCTCTCACTGTTGTGGCCTCTCCCATTGCGGAGCACAGGCTCCGGACGCACGGGCTCAGCGGCCATGGCTCACGGGCCCAGCCGCTCCACGGCATGTGGGATCTTCCCGGACCGGGGCACAAACCCATGTCCCCTGCATCGGCAGGCGGACCCTCAACCACTGCGCCACCAGGGAAGCCCTACTAACCCTCTTAATGCCTCAGTTTAGCTACCTGTTAAATGATGGTAAGAGTAGAACCATCTCCTGGGACTGACTGTGAGGACTCATGCAACACTGAGCTGGCATACAGACGCTTAGCAAATGAAGCTGTTATTATTATTATTAAATGCAAAGTTTAGAACTTCAAAAGTGAACTCCAAAAAGGAAACGGTAGGAATCAGCAGAGTGCCACCCTACAACTTCCCATCCCATGGCCTTCAGTTCTGCCTGTCAGCCAAGGCCGTTCCCACTGGCAGCAGCAGCCCATGCTCTGCCCTGAAGGAGGCTAGCGGCAAATCACCTCTGACGGTGACAGCCCCTCACTCCTGGGCAGCTGCCACTCAGACACGCAGCAGCCAGGCAGGAGACCCCCAGAGCCTGGCTCTCCCATACCTGGGCTTGCCCTGGGGACAGGGGAGTGCACAGGGGGACCCCAGTGTTGTCACACACAGCTGGCAGGATTCTGTGCAAATCTCCCACGCACAGCATAGACCTCCTTCCCTGAAGGTCCGCTTCCGCGTGGGTGGGTGGGTGGAGAGGGCAGAGGCGTGGTAGGCTGAAGTGGCCCAGGGTCCCTCTTTAACTCAGCAAGGAAGGAAACTTACCTGAAGAGTGATGGGACAAAAGAGGACCGGTTTGGCTTCGCATCAACTGTGTCATTGCTTGCTGAGTCCCCAGCCCCCTGCTCCTCAATATGGTCTTGACTGTCTGCCATCTGGAAGGAAAAAAACCAACCAGAAAATTGGTACCCAGTGGCATCACTGGCCTCATGATATTTTTAAATAACACTCATTCAGTGACATAGCTTTTAATTAAGCCTGGAGATGACCAGTACTGCCTATTTGGGCTCCAGGGCTGCTGCACCAACAATTCATTCAAAGGCTCCAGCGCCAGCCCCATTTCAGGCCTCATTCCAGAGACGGGATACACAGTGGCAAAGAAAGCAAAGTCCCTGCCCCTCTGGGAGCTTCTGATCCAGCATTCAGGATTTTGTCAAATGTTCACTGCTTATGAGAAACTGTGGAAGGTTCGTCAAAGTCTGTAACAAGAAGAAACTCCCCCTAAATTCTTGACAGGTTATAAGATGCTCATCCTTTGCCCGACATCACTCAAACCCAGTTAAAAAACAGCAACGACCTGGAGTATAAAGTTCTCTTTCTGCTTCAGATGGTTTTACATGGTTCTACCAGAGTAGATTTCCATCAAATTATTTTCCTCCTCAAGAATTTTCACGAGATCCCTACGATCTAAAAGTTCAAATCTTAAACTGAACTCATTGGATCTTAGGGTCTTCATTATCTAGTACTGGAGTCGATGACAGACGATGGCCCACCACCTGTTTTATTGTTTGTTTGGTTTTTCTTTGAGTTTTACTTGTTCTTCCTTTTTCTAATTTTATAAGGTTGAAGCTGAATTTACTGATTTGTGATCTTACTTCTTTCCTACATACAGGTGTTCAGTGCTAAACATTTCAGTCTAAGTACTCACCACCTGTTTTTGTAAATAAAGTTGGAACATAGCCACGCCCCTTCATTTACATGCTGTCTGTGGCTACTTTCCCACCACAACCGGAGTCGAGTGATTGTGACAGAGATCATGCGGCCTAAAAAGCCCCAAATATTTACTACCTGGCCTTTTACAAAAAAGGTTTGCCAAGCCCTGATCTAGGATAACTACCAGCCAGTAGGATCCCCGACTCACCTTCTACTTCCCTTACTTTAAGTAGTAAAAATAGCAATAATAAGAAGAGAAACTCACACTTATTATTTGCTGTGCTAATTGTTTCATAAGCATTACCTTATTTAACACTCCCCCAAATGCTGTTAGATCAGCCCTATGATCACTGCCTTTTGACAGATGAGAAAGCTGCAGTTAGAAGAGGTTAGTAACTAGTCCCAGGCTAAGTAACTAGTAAACTAGACTTGGATCAGAAGCCGGCAAACAGGCACTCAGAACCCACTCCTCACCACCACACCATTCAGCCTCCCAGCCTCCTAGCATCCTTGGGCCCACTATGCTCATTTCAGGGTCCATCAGGGCTTCTGGTTCTCCCTTTCTGGTAGTCACCACCCAAATGTTTGCTGGACAGGCCATCTTTGCCCAGCTGGCTAGTTCTCAATCTTCAGAATTCAGTTTAATGGCACCTTTGCAGGAGGTCCTCCTGGATTACACCTACCTCACCAACTCCCTCCCTTCCCCCAGTCCCTCTACAGCCCTTCTATTGATCTTGTTTACTTGCACTCTACTTACTGCTTGGTTCAGACACGACAATATAAGTTCATTATGGCAGAGGCCCCTGGCACACAAAAAGTATTTGCTAGATCCGGCTTCCCTGGTGGCACAGTGGTTAAGAATCTGCCTGCCAATGCAGGGGACAGGGGTTCGAGCCCTGGTCCGGGAAGATCCCACATGCCATGGAGCAACTATGCCGGTGCACCACAACTACTGAGCCTGCACTCTAGAGCCCGTGAGCCACAACTACTGAGCCCGCGTGCCACATCTATTGAAGCCTGTGCGCCTAGAGCCTGTGCTCTGCAGCAAGAGAAGCCACTGCAATGAGGAGCCCACGCACTGCAAGGAAGAGCAGCCCCCACTCGCCGCAACTAGAGAAAAGCCCACGCGCAGCAACGAAGACCCAACACAGCCAAAAGTAAAAATAAATAAAATAAATTTATTTAAAAAAAGTATTTGCTAGATAAATATTAATTGAGTGGGAAGCTGGAAGAAACAAATGCACTGAGGGAAGAGAATTAGCTAAGTGACACAGCTGGTCAGAAGCAGAGCCTTGAGTCGTTTCTCCTAAACCAAGTTCTGTGTCCTTTCCCGTAAAGGGACTGGCCTTCAGTAACAAAGGGAAACCTGTCCAGACTCTAATTCCTGCCGATCTCAGTCTCTGAGCAATCGCACAGTGGGCCAGGTTGGCAGCTGCAGGTCTGTGTTCCTGTCAGGCTCACCCAGGGATGTTTTCACACCGCTGGAAAACAAGATGGCATCTATCTCACAGAACCCCCGTGCCCCAGAGCACAAGCAATGACTTTTGGAGGTGGGCGGAAGGAATCCAACTGGGGGGGAGGTATCCAAGATGGCAAAATGCCAACCTTGTGTCCTTGAGCCCCGAGAGGCATTATCATGTCACCTTGCAGCTTGTTTAGGGGTGAGCTGGGCAGTGAGGGGAGAAGTGAGAGGAAGGGCGAATCCTGTAACCGGATCTTTACAAAGACAATGAGAAGTCCGATGGCTATCTTGTTCCTCAACACATCGTGAACCCCCCATCATAGCCACCAACCTGTTTCCAGTTGTGAGGCAGTAAGATTTTTCTGATTAGGACCCAAAATGTTTCTTGAACACAGAGATAAGCCATCCCCAGAGGAGATGAGTGTAAGTCCGGGCATGCAGAAAACACTCAGTCATTTTTATTTCATTTCCTTTGTACAGACTTAGTTACTTTTCAATGTGGATCATTATTAGCAAAGCACAGACGTATTTTCAAAATTAACAAGTTAACGTTATACAAAATCCACCAGAAAAAGACACTAAATTCGACATGTGGTGTTGAAGCCTTGAGTCTTTTGCTAAGGCTAATCTTAAAGACTGAATCTAGGAAGTATGATGATATAACAATGTGACCATTATATATAGATATAATTTCCTGGAAGTCCAAGGCACCAGGTGTGTGCTAGGAGCCGGGGATACACCTGACCTGGTCCTGCCTTGTTGAGAGACAGGCACTGATAAACAGCACAAATGTTGACGGACAACCGTGATCAGTGCCATGAGGATGAACAACTTGTGGCCACAGTAGGGGACCTGACCTAGCCCCAGAGGAATTAGGGAGGGTTCTCAGGGGAGGAAATGTTTGACCTGAGGTCTGAGAAGGGGAAGCAGTGAGGGTGGAACTGAGGGAGGCACAGGGAACTGCATGCCCGTTAAACACCTGACATGCTCCATTGACGGAGAGGCTCAGTTTGAATCCCGCGTCCCCCCCAGATTTTTGGAGGGAGCTTTGGACTTAGCGGCAGGCTGATTTCTATGGCTCAGTGGTAGGAGGATCTCCAGAACTTTCTCTGCAAAAACTAGGCCAGAAGGGTCTTCTGTGTGAAACCTACAGCATCTTTCTGGGTTGGTGCTGTTTACCGACCAGGAGGGCAGCAAGAGTCCCTTCTAACAAGTTGCCAGAGTGTGCGTCTAGAACGAGGCAGTGCTAGGGCTTTACTCTTAAATTTGTAAGGCTAAACGCTCAGTGACTTCCTTATTCCTATGAGACTGGGCTTAATTTCTGGGTGAAATCACGTTCACCCAGAATGAGGGTGGTGACCGAGTGGGGAGCCTGGTCTCGGTCACATCATATCAGTCAAGCCAAGACTTGGTGTTGACCTTTTATTTCCGCTTATCTTCACAGCCCAAGACAATCCAGGCCTATCTCAGTCTGCTATACTTGTAGAGGGCATGCCTGGCGTTATTTTCTTGCATTCGTCCCCTCTGTAACGCTCAGGATGCAAAGAGCAGTCAGCCATTCAAGGGAATATTGCTTATTCAATTGTTTCAATTGTTAAAAACATCTATCTTCTCTTTAAATAAATGAATATATAATACACATGAAGCATTAACCGTGTCAGGCACTCTCTGTAAGCACTCTGCTAATTATTATTATTACTATGATCCACTAGGACTCTTATTTGTAGATTATCTTAATCATCCTTTTATAGTTCCAGTTATAGAAAAGTGCCAGGTACATGGCAGGCACTCAAAATTTCTTGATAAATGTCACAACTGAAATGTACTTAAAAATTTTTAATCCTTCAGGGCCCCGAATCAATTGTTGATATGGGACAGACCACAGAACCAAAGGGACCTAGGAGGGAGGCTGAGAACCCAGTTATGGTGAACCACAGACCAGGGGTTTAAATCAGTGCCTCCACCCATTAGCCATGGGACCTTGAACAAAGTACTCAACCTCTCCAAGCCTGAGTTTCCTCATCTGTAAAATGGGAGAATGGTGACGCCTAAGTCACACATGGCTATGAGGATGCATGGGACAGCGCATGTAAAATGCTAAGCATGGTGTCTAAATGTTCACTAAGTATTCCCTGTTATCACCACTGTCCACAGAACTCAAGACTAAGACGACATTCAACTGTCAACCCTCGTTGTTATTTTAAAATCACATTAATATTTTAAACAGCTTTTGTGGAGACTGAAAAAAAAGTTCCTCTAGTGTTATTTCTATACATGCTTAATAGGCGACTGGTACAGATCTGGTAGGAAATCAGTTCCCAGCTACGGTCTGAATTTCATTGCAGCTGCTTCCCCTGAAAAGTGACATAATACAACTTGTGCCTCACTCTTGCCCCAACGAAGACAATCTTCCTAAAAGGCTCAAAGAGAAGCAGCCCAGGGGACCTCCCCCGCTCACCTCCAGCACCTGGAGGGGGAGGGGGCTCTGCTGGGCAATGAAGTACTCCACCTGATGCTCACAGCACTGCTAAGAGGCTGTATTTGCAGAAGAAACTTCAGTTTTCTCAGAGAGGTTAAGTAACCTGCCCAAGGCCACAGAGCTAAGAGGAAGCAGAAATGGATTATGAACCTAGGCGGTGACTGGCTACCTGGGATGAAGGTCAGGCCATAGACCCTAAAGGAGGAAATAGCCTGTAAGTAAACTAAGGTTAGGGCCACGTCCTCGGCCAGCCCAGGAGTTCAAGGGAAAAGGCTGCGAATGACTCAGAATCACCCACATATAATTTTACTTCCCCCCAAAAAGCGAAGTTGAATACAACGGTGAAAGGCGGCAGCCTGAGTCCTGCCTTCTTCCGCTTCCTGAAGGAATCTTCAAGAGCCGTGCACAAGGGTACCTGAACAAAGATGACAGCGGCTTACGGGTAGCCTGCTAAGCCCTGACAGATGCACTGCTATGCACCACAATCACCTCATTCCATCGTCGCGGCAACCGTCAGCCCGGGCCCACCACTATCCCCATTTCACAGACAAGCACAGAGAGGGCCAAGGCCCCACAGCTGACGGGCAAGGACGCTGGGACTGGAACCCTGGGCTGTCAACACGGGAGACCCCGCAGTTAGGCAGGCGAGAGAACGAACCCCTCCCGCCCTCCTAAATCCACCCCTCCTTCTTTTCCAAATCCCGAATAGTACCGGGTGTTCCAAGCCCGGGGACCAGAAGGGAAGGGAGGACAAGCTGAACAAAGCAGGCGATGCTGGGGGTGGCGGAGAGCCTTCTTCCCCTAAGTTGAGCGCCGGCCGTCGGGGCAGCTTAGCCCGAAGGGACCGGGCCCCCACCGACCGTGCTCGGTGGGAAGGGAGGAAGGAGGCGGGGGAAGGCAGGGCAGGAGGGCGGCGGCGGGCGGAAGAGGCGCCAGCGGAGGCGGGGGCCAAAGTTACCGTTCCCCCGGCGATCGGGAGGCTAGAGCTGGCTGCCGTCTCCGTCCCTCCGCCGAGAGTCTGCGGCCGCTCGAACGAAAGCGAAAGTAAAAGCCCCTATGCGGCCAGGGGAGGAGTCGCCCGGGGCTGGAAACGGACCCGGCAGGCGGGGCTGCGGACACCGCCTCCGGCTCGGGACCCCGCGCTCCGTAAAGTTGGCGGCGCGCAGGACCACCAGCCCGCCGCGCGCCCCTTCGGGGAGAGCGCGCCCAGCCCAGACGGCCAACTGTCGCGCGCGCCATCGCCGGAGGGCGCCCTCAGCAAAGCTGGCCGCGGGCACCGGAGACCGTGCTGGGCAAAGTTTGCAGAGGTCTAAGACCGCTCTCCGAGTGACCCGGAAAGCGCGCTCCGCAAACCCGCCGCACGCGGCCTCCTCATCCAGGCGACCAGGCGAACTGAAGAGCGCGCCCAGCCGACTTCGCGGCTCTGGACGATGGGGCGCTCGTCGGAGCCCCCAGCTCCTGCCCTCCCGCTGCTGCCCGGGTCTACACCTGGGCTTCGGCCTCCACACCAGCTCCAGGACCCAGTTCCCAAGGCCCGAAGGCGCCTCCCCCGCCAGACCCTGACCCCAGTTTGCGAGGGTTGCGCCCCTCGGGGGACTGGGCGCCCACATCTGCAAGAGCTACCGTCGCCCAGGGGCCCGCGCTGGGAGCCGCCGTGGTCTCCCGCCTTCCAGAACTTGCTTCGAGTCCCAGGTGTGCCTTTCTCAGCCTTGGGCAGCAGGACGCTAACTCCGTTTTCTGCAGAGCGCGTCCCCAGTGCCTAACACGGCCTGCTGGCCTGGATGTAGCGCCAGAATCATTCATGGACTATTTATTGAGTGCCCCCATGTGTCAGCCGCTGGGTACGTGGCCGTGCCTTGGTCTAATGTGGGAGAGTCAGTGTAGTCCCCCCAGCACCACTTCACCCCGGCGTCTCCCACATCTGCAACACCCACGCACCCTCCCACATTTGTCCTTTTTCAACCTTCGGCCTCCAACTGAGGCCTCCAAGGCCTTGCTCTGCGAGACTCCTCAGGGGACCAGCTAATGAACACAGTCGCACTGAGGTGTAAATAGCTGAGGAGAAATTACAGTTTTATTCACACCAGAGATGTTGGCTGTGAAACTGTCAATGCCTTGAGTGAAAGGAGTGAACCTTCGTGGTGTGACATCGGGCAAGAACCACATCTTGTCTTTTATTTGCTCTCCTCTGGGACTGAGACTTCAATATTGTCCGTAAAATCTCACCAGGTAAGGACACTTTCTTGGTTTAAGAAAGACTGGTCCCAGGCAAGGGTAAGGGAGTAATTATAATTTATTAACTTCTGCCAGAATACTGAATTCCTGAATATTTTAAACAAGCAGTTACACAATTTCCACTATGGCTGCCCTATAGGCTGACCTTTTGTGCCACTCCCACCCCCCAATTCGTATGTTGAAACTTAATCCCTAAAGTGATGGCATTAGGAGGTAAGGCCTTTGGGAGGTGCTTAAATCTTGAGGGTGGAGCCCTGGTGAATGGGATTAGTGCCTTTGTAAAGGAGGCCAGACAGAGCTCCCTGGCCTTTTCCACCGCAGAGAGAAATTGCAGTCTGCAACCCAAAGAGGGCTTTGACTAGAACCCAGGCATGCTGGCACCCTGATCTTGGCCTTCTAGCCTCCAGAACTGTGAAGAATAGATTTCTGTTGTTTATAAGCTACTCAGTCTGTGGTATTTTGTCACAGCAGCCAAAACAGACTAAGACAGGCTGCACTACTCTCTTTAATACCCATATTTGTGGGACTTCCCTGGTAGTGCAGTGGTTAAGAATCTGCCTGCCAATGCAGGGGACAGGGGTTCGAGCCCTGGTCCAGGAAGATCCCACATGCCACGGAGCAACTAAGCCCTACTGAAGCCTGTGAGCCTAGAGCCCGTGCTCTGCAACAAGAGAAGCCACTGCAATGAGAAGCCCGTGCACCGCAACAAAGACTCAATACAGCCGTAGATAAATTTTAAAAATAATAAACTTACGCTTAAAAAAATACCCATATTTGCAAAATATCAGGCAAACTAAATTATTTTAGACACAAAGATAATTTACTTTTTGAAGGAATTCAATTGTGAATCATGGGAGAAATGAAAAATCCTATGAGTAAGGCAAATAAATTACTCTTTAATTTATCTGATTTATAAAATTGTTTTTGCAAGTTATTCCTGAAATATGATGAAACGGTGTTAGATGTGGAGGAGCCTTAACAACTAATCCCTCTGCTCATATTATAGATAAAGAATCTGAGGCACAGAGAGGTTGCCAACATCACAAGCTTTCTAGTGGCAGAACCAGGATCAGGTTGCCTAGAAAAATAATGAATTTTTCATCCACAAGAAGGTTCTACCATAAATTATATCACGCAATTGTTAAAATGTGTTGCACACAGGATTTCATTGCTGGCTCAGGTAGAAAGACGGTTTGAAGGAAAGCTTTCCTTTTTCAGTTCTGTAGTGTAGACTGGCATGGGAACTCCCAATGTATTGCTCCGAGGCTGGATTATCACTGTACCAACACATAAAATCACAGATATGTGAAAGGGAAGAAACAATTTTGAACTTTCCCTCTATAATAATTGTACTGACCCTTTAGACCCAAATGATATTCTCTTCTAATTGTATTTCCTGTGTTTCTCCAGCCTTGGCCCATATCATTGTTTTCTGCTTCCTTTCCAAACTCACATGAGTAGAGCATAAGTCTTCCTCTTCACCCTAGAAAAAGAGACCAAGAGATCCAGTGTCCGGTGGCTTCTTTGGGAAAGGACCCTCGTGTTGACTCTCCCCCCTCCGTTTCCTGCCTTCTTACTTCTCTCCCTGGGACCATACTTCTGAATAAAGTCCTTGCACATAAGCCTTTGCCCCAGGTTCTGTTTTTTGGGTAACCCAGGCTAACACACATTGTCTGAACCGATGCCGGGGGGCAGAAGAGCATGTGTGCTCATTGGCTGAGGCTTGGAGGACCTCATGTAATCACTGTGACAAGGGGGAGGGGCTGTACTGGATGTGAGAGGGGTCAGCTGGGCACAGGGAAGACCATCCACAAGGTCTATCAAGCAGATGAGGGCTGTGTGTCTCTTGCCAGCAACAAGGGTTCATTTTAGGTCCTTAAACTGTCCCATTTCCAGTTCTACGGGGTTGTTTTTCCTCATTATTTCTGATACATAATAAGTGCCTTTTAAAAGCAGAAGTGATGGTAGGAGTCAAATTTAACATCTTTCATTTGGGCCATCCTTGTTTTCACAAGGGTGACTGAGAACTTGTAGCAGCGATGCAATCACAACCTTAGAGGAGTGTTAGTTTTTTTCTTTAAAGGAAATCTGGCTGCGATTCCTCATCCCTCCGGATGGGGGCAGAGTTCTTTCTCTGTGATTACTGGGGCTTCCAGCCCAGGTCCAGGTAAGGCTGGAGAAATCCCACACAGAGCAAAACGTGTGGGGAACCTATAGGTCTTAGTTCTTTGCCTTTGCTCTTCCCCTTTGTTCAGGCTGCCTTGTATCACATTTCAGCCTGGGAGTCTTCCTGGGTCTAGAGCCCCTACGTAGAGCCTCCTTCCCCTGCTGAGAATGCAGCGCTATGCCCACTCTCCATCTGTGGGGGAATTCACACTGCACCCTCTCAGTGTCATGGCAACGCTGCTCTTCTTCACTCGCTCTGTGGCCTCCTCCCCCTGGTTCTCCCAACACAACACAAAAGCACCACCGATTTCTCTCTGCCCTACCTGGGGTCCCTACAGCAGAGTTTCCTCAGAGCCTTTTCTTTGGGCCACAGATCACTAATTGGTAGCCTGCCATCTAAGTACTGCCCATGTTTCTGTTTTATTGTTTTATTCCCAGTGTTTTACAAAAGAGAGAATTTCAGGTGCAGATGCAGATATCTTTTCTGGAAAAATCATAATATTTGGCAATGCCGGGTACTGATTGCCTCATGACAGATTGCTGGCACGGAGTGGTTCAGATGGGACATGTGACCTATGGCTTCACCTCTGTCCCCTGTAGGTATTTTGGTGTGAGTATTAAGTTGATTTCTTTGATTTGATAAATACTTGTTGAGCCCCTTTTCCATATCAGACCTTGTTCTAGGCACTGGGGATACAGAAAGGACAATAAGGACCAAGGCTCCTATTTTGATGGAACTCATGTTTTCATGGAGGAGACGGATAATTATTAAAAGTAGATATAGTGGGCTTCCCTGGTGGCGCAGTGGTTGAGAGTCCGCCTGCCGATGCAGGGGACACGGGTTCGTGCCCCGGTCCGGGAAGATCCCACATGCCGCGGAGCGGCTGGGCCCGTGAGCCATGGCTGCTGAGCCTGCGCGTCCGGAGCCTGTGCTCCACAACGGGAGAGGCCACAACAGTGAGAGGCCCGCGTACCGCAAAAAAAAAAAAAAAAAAAAAGTAGATATAGTAAGATTTAAGGGGTCAGGTGGTGGTAACCGCTGTGAAGAGCATAAAGCAGGGGGAGGGTCATAGAAGGCAGTGAGCTGAGGGGGGGGGAACAGGTGTGATGCGGTCTTTTGTAAGCTGTTTCTGGAAGGCCTGTTTTAAGTGACATTTAGGTAGACCCCTGAAGGCAGTGAGGGGCTTCACAAAGCCAAGAAGAGAGCTTGTCTTCAAGCTGCTCCCTTTCAAGCCTGGGAGGCAAGGACTTCTTGGAACGGTCCAGGATAGCATACAGAAGCCGGCACTCAAAGAGTTCTCATCTGTTCTTAGTTTTGCATTCTTGCAGAAGCTACACACGAATTGATATCTAACAAGTTTGCCGTCCTACTCTTATAAACATCTTTATTTATTTTTTTAAGTTTTATTGAATTATAGTTGATTTACAATGTTCTGTTAATTTCTGCTGTACAGCAAAGTGACTCAGTTACACATATATATACATATATATTTTTCATATTCTTTTCTTTTATGGTTTGTCCAGGATATTGAATATAGTTCCCTGTGCTATACAGTAGGACCTTGTTTATCCATCCTATATATAATAGTTTGCCTCTGCTAATCCCCAACTTCCAGTCTTTTCCACTCCTACCCCCCTTCCCCTTGGCAACCACAAGTCTGTTCTCTATGTCTGAGTCTTTTTTTGTTTCATAGATATGTTCATTTGTGTTGTATTTTAGATTCCACATATAAGTGATATCATATGGTATTTATCTTTGTCTTATTTCACTTAGTATGATCATCTCTAGGTCCATCCATGTTGCTGCAAACGGCATTATTTCTTTTTTATGGCTGAGTAATATTAAACATTTTTAATAGACAAGGCTAAATTTCAGATATGGCATTTACCCTCCTGTGGAGTGAGTCAATCCTGTTTTATTTTCTTTTGCGGGGGGAGCTGGACTTTCCGCCTTACTCACAGGCCTCACAGAGCAAGCTTTCTCATTTGGTCATTGGATGAGGGTGTGGTGTATGCCTTCGAGTTCTTTTCTTGGATTATGATCACAGTTAGTGTTAAACTACTACATGCTGCCTGATCGTACACGAGGACTTGGTCATCCACTTAGACGTGATGCTGTTGTGAGTTCACTTTTCTATTTAGGGAAGCGTGTCAGCTGGGAATACCTCCACCTTATTTCCCAGACGCATGCGTGCTGAGCGAGTTGCCAAAATAGCCCTTTGAGTAAGTGGCAGCTTTAAAAACCATCCAGCTGCTGACTTCAAACTAGAAGGTCAGCAGAGGAAAGTGGAAGTTGGATTCTGAACGGTCAGGGTGCCCACAGAAATTTACTAGGGGTCGGGATCTTGGAGACTTGAACAACTAGACTGGGGCTTCTCCTTGGATTTCTTACTTGTTACCTATCTTTGTCTTCTCTCTTCGGACTTCAAGATGAATGTGCAGGCTTGCTCCAGGTGTGGGTACGGAGTATACCCTGCTGAGAAGATCAGCTGTCTAGACCAGGTCAGTAGACTTTTCTTGGCCTTTGGGAATCATAACAAACATGAGAAATTTATCTTCTCACATATGGACATGTGGGCTTTTTTAAACCACCAAAATAAGACGCTTTCCCCACCTTTCTTCACTTCTACCCATTTCTAGCTACATCTCCTGTATTGCCTCAAATTTTTAAAATTCATTTATGTATCGTAGCCATGTGTGTGTGTGTTTTATCACCATTTTATCACTAAAGCTCATTTTTTTTTACCCTGAAATATATTAAGAATCCTGAGTCTGAAAAAAAAAGGTAATTTTGCTAAATCTTTTCTGTTTGATTTCTAGATATGGCACAAAGCATGTTTTCACTGTGAAATTTGCAAGATGATGCTATCGGTTAATAACTTTGTGAGTCACCAGAAAAAGCCATACTGTCATGCGTAAGTGTTTGACGCCTCTTCCCACCACCTCTTGAGTTGTGTTTATCTTTTTTTTAACAAGCAGCCAACTGGAGTTTCAAATCACACACTCCAGGGTTAAATCCAAGAAATGCCTTCTCAAAAGTCTTTACTTCCATACAAACTTCCATACAATCATTACAGAGACTTAAGACGGGATTTTATGCAATGGACAGAAAGTTGAAAATTTCAGATTTCTTATAAGTAAAAGATCAAATCTATCCACTACAACCTCATGTCAAATTATTAAATATTGTGCAGAACAGTGAATGTTCTGTTCATTCATGAATATGCATGAAGCTTTAAAACGTTTTCTTTTAAATAATTTCAGAATCCTTTTCTATTCCTTCAGAAAGTTTTTAAGTGATCATTTCCAGTTAAATTTGGTCTTTAAGTTAAATGGGTTGAATTTATTTGATTAGCCTTTGTTTTCTTTAAGACGCATTGCCTGGAAAATCTTGAATTTAATTATTAGGCTTTATATTTTTGATTTAAAAAATGACTCCGCCTTTAAGAATAGTCAGTCATCTTGGATAAAGCACAGTTCTAATTTTGGCTTATATCTACTTTTTGTAGCCATAACCCCAAGAACAACACTTTTACAAGTGTCTGTCACACTCCATTAAATCTAAATGTGAGGAAATCTCCAGAGGCCATTTGTGGGGTAAGTTACTTAATTTTGAATTTCAAAATAGCCTTTAAAGAAGATTTCTTAGCTCAGGCACCTGTTAGGATTTTAAGTGTCTCTGCCTAGATGTGAACCTGCCCATTTTCTCCACATATACAAGCAAAGTATATTTAAGTAACAAATATTGCTATTTGCCCTACCACAACATAGAGGCCAGTACACAGGATAATCTAGCTTGAATATCTGAGATCCTTGAATCTATTTTAATCTCTCTGTGTCTGCCAGCTCTGGACACCTTGATGCAATAGGCTGTGCATACACTAGGTGCTTAATACATAAAACAAAGTTTATATAGTTGGAAAGTATTACAAAAGCCTTTCCTTTCTGTCCCCATGATATTTTGGTACAGACATTGAAACCTCTAGTTCCGTACTCTTAAATCTCTCCGAATTCAGTAGTGTTTCAGTTTCTTTGCAGTGTTTAAGATCTCTTTCCCTATGGGTAGTGGTAGGTCAAAGATATTTCTATTTGGAACTGATGTTTGGATAGACCAGGAGGCCATATTGATAAACCAACCCCTTTTGAAAAAACAACAGTAGAGTTTTGTCAAATAACTGTTGATTAAATGCTTGCATTTATTAAAATGATGAATCATTTCACTTCCCTCCCCCATGCTCCACAACAAGTTGTTTTTTGGGATGGACCTAGCAGCTTTCTAAAATTAGAAAGTGACACAGGAGGTGGAAGGCTCTCTAGTAATCTGCCTTCCTCATGTTACCTCACCTCATCCTGACTCTCCGGCCTGCCCAGGCCGTGTCCTCCTCAAGAAAATGGTTTAGATTGAGCTCGTCATTACCATGTGGCTCTCTACACAGACCGCCAAGTAGCTTATTTCACGAAATGCTTTGCACCAACTGTGAGTTTATTATTTTTACAAGCTTATATAGTATTTACTGTACAGTCAGTTCATTTAATACATTACAATCCAATAAAGTAAATACTATTATTATCCCATTCTACTGGTGAGGAAACTGAGGCTCAGAGAGTTGTTCATATATCATTGATTTCTAAGGGTTAACAAGCCTTAAGAATTCACAAGCCTAGATTACTGAGAAGGCGAATTCTTTTAGGATTTTGCTTTCATCTCTGTTTGTTTGGTTTTTGTTGTTGTTTGTTTTCATCTCTTTTAGTCTAAGGGCAACTACACAAAATTACAATCAATACTGCATTTAGCTCTCAGTTCGATAGAGTGCCAGCACTCTTTGAGGCCCGTTATCTGTGTGATCTCACTTTTTCTTCACAAGAACCCTCTGTAATATTATCATATTACGGTGGGGGAGGCTGAGGCTCAGAGAGATTAAGTAACTTGCCCAGTTTTACCCGGCTAGTCCAGATCTTTCTCACTCTGGGACCTGTATCCTAAACTGCTCCATTGGTCTACTCCCATGTACCTAGGGGGCGGCAAACTCTCTAGGAGGAAAAAAAAAAGCACTTATTTATGTTTACAAACATCCAGATATTTCTGCAGTTCTGGGGCCAGAGTTTGACAGATTGAACACAAGGAGACGTACTTATACATCAGAGTACTATTTGTATTTATTACAAAAAGATCCATAATATCTGTATCTTTCATCCTATGCGAGGTGTCAGCTGGCATGGCCCCCTTATGCTCTTACAGCAGGTCACACAGTATTTACCTTTTTTTGATGTGGTAGTGGATTCACTTTCTTTTTTTTTTTTTGTGGTACATGCGCCTCCCACCGTTGTGGCCTCTCCCGTCGTGGAGCAACAGGCTCCGGATGCGCAGGCCCAGCAGCCATGGCTCACGGGCCCAGCCGCTCCGCGGCACATGGGATTCTCCTGGACCGGGGCACGGACCCGTGTCCCCCGCATCGGCAGGCGGACCCCCAACCACTGCGCCACCAGGGAAGCCCAGTATTTACCTTTTTTTGAGGTGATAGTGGATTCACTTTCTTTTAACTTGTATGACAGGCCCAACCTGGAGCAAGATCATTGCTGGTTCTGTTTCCAGCCACAGACAGTGATGTGAGCTTCTCAGGAAGCCTGTGTGTGTGTATTTGTTCACATCTATGTAAACATATGTGTATGTGTATAAAAATGTATGTGTGCATGTGGGGAGTGTATGTATGTATGAATATGTGTACACGTGTATACTTATGTGTGTACATGGTGCATACGCATGTGTGTATGTGTATGTACATGTGTATACATATCTGTGTGCACATCTGTGCAGGTGTGTGGTGTGTGTGTTATCTGTGTGTGGTGGATGTGTGTTTACATGCATGTGTGTACATGCATATGTGTGTGCATGCGTATGTGTGCATGTGTGTACACGCATGTGTGTGGGTGTGTACATGCATATGGGTGTGTACATGCATATGTGTGTGTGTGTGTACTGAACAATTGACTTCTGAGACCCCTTTCTCCTCCTTTCCCACCAGGGAAAACATCTAATGGACAACAATGTCTGTTCTAGGCCCCAGATTTTTTTTTTAATAAATTTATTTATTTGTTTATTTTTGGCCGTGTCGGGTCTTGTTGCTACACACGGGTTTTCTCTAGTTGCAGCGAGCAGGGGCTACTCTTCATTGCAGTGCGAGGGCTTCTCATTGCGGTGGCTCCTCTTGTTGCGGAGCACGGGCTCTAGGCGCAAGGGCTTCAGTAGTTGTGGCACATGGGCTTAGTTGCTCCACGGCATGTGGGATCTTCCCAGACCAGGGCTCAAACCCATGTTGCCTGCATTGGCAGGCAGATTCTTAACCACTGCACCACCAGGGAAGTCCCCAAGGCCCCAGATCTTATAACCATTCTAGGGAGTGTGGTGGATTACTTTCTTACTCCTTTTTCTTCTCTGAGAGACTTTGCCAATTGAATAAAAAACAGATTCATGGTGCACATGCTAAAATTAAAAAAAGGAAAGAAAGGGATGCTTCAGTAATGGTGATGAAGGAGAAAAGTAAAGATTTTAAGTTGGCATTTGAAGCAGGTTGACATTTTTCTGTTTTTAAAATGTCATTCTTTAAAAAGTAAATGAATAAATAAATATTTACCAAGACAAAATTTCCTGTTTGGTAGGTGTGAATGGAACTTTTAGCAAAATAGAGCATCTGGGTTCCCTTCTATTTGGAGAATGCACTTCAGCCCTTAATGCTTCCTTACCCCACTATTAACATTTATGGCTTTTTCTCTCTTCCTGCTTCCTCTGAATAATCACGAGTCCTGTGAAAGGTCTCTGGGGAGGCAGGCACGGCCCCCACACCGCCACCCCCCGCCCCATGATGGATTTGTCCTGTGAGACGGGGCAGCAAATACGGCTTCCTGTTTATTTTGGTCATGTGATTCTGATTCCGTAAGTCAATGGCTCTCAAGGAGGGCAGTTTTGCCCCCCAGGTGATGTCTGGGGACTTTTTTGGGGGTCAGAACTGGGAAGTTAGGAATACTGTTGGCATCTGGTGGATAGAGACCACCTATCCTGCTCAGCGTAGTGCCGTGCACTAGACAGTCCCCCCAACAAATAACGAAATGGCCCCAAATATCAGTGGAGCTGCCAACAAGAAACTTTGCCTTGAGTCTGTGTAATGTTTGTGGTAGTTTCTCAAAATCCAAGGGAAAAAACATGTTAAGATCTCTCAGTTTATCTATTTTAAAGTATACATATTAGTGCAGCATTAAGCAAGTCCAGACAAAGTGCCCTTGACAGGGAACTAGAATTCCTGGATTGTGAACCTGGCTCTGCTAAATCATTGAATGTTTTCAATAAGTTCATTTCTCTTCTCTGAGCTTCTTTCCTCACCTGTAAAATTAATGACTTAAACTTCAACTTGTTAAAGTTGCAGGTTTCTGGGCCCCATCTTGGATCTCATACATTATAATATCTGGATTTGGACTTAAGACCTGATTTTTTTCTTTTGTTGTTAGCTCCTTTTATGTTCTCCTCAAGAAATCTTTGCCTATTCCAAAGCCATGAAGATATTGTTAGATGTCAGTTCTCCTCAAATTGATCTACACATCCAATGCAATCCCAGCCAAAATCCTGGTGTTTTTCATAGAAATTGACAAACTGATTCTAAAATTGATATGTACATACCATGATTCTAGAATGGCCAAGAAGTCTTGAAGAACAAAATCAATGGACTTAGGTTACCAGATTTCTAGACTTACTATAAAAGTAGTAGTAATTAACTCAGCATAGTATTGGTGTAAAATAGACAGACAGACCAGTAGAAAACAATACAACATCCAGAAATAGAGCTGCACATATGTGGTCACTTGAGTTACAACAAAGGCACCACTGCATTTCAATGTAGCAAGAATGATCTTTAAATAAATGGTACTGGAGTGATTGGACACTTGCATCGAAAAAAATGAACCTTGATATCTACCTCATACATAAAAATCAACTCAAGGTGTGTTATAGATCAAGATGTGAAAGGTGAAATTATAAAGCAGAGGAGAACAGCTACATGAATTTGGGGAGCCAGTATTTAACAAGTTCCCTGGGTGTTGCACAGGCTAAAGTTAAGAACAACTGCTCGAATGTCTAGTGTTTTCTAAGCTGAGCACTTGGTGTTGTGTGATTAGCTCATAGAGATGTTGCCTTTTTTAATTGCACTGCTAAATAGAGCTTTGCACACAGCAGGTGCTTTCTGTGTGCCCTTTGGCTGGTGGTACAGATGAAGCTGTGGTGACATTGACAGCTGTGGCTTGTAGTGCAGTTAAGATGCTTTGCAGTTGCGACTTAGGATCCCCGCCCCAGTTTAGCTGTATATTATTTGTTTCCTTTCTCTTTTCTGATGGAAACATTACAGATAATATCTTCATTGTGCAGATCGACGACCAAGACGATGGCAAACGGTTTAAATCGTTTTTTCACTGGGACATGAAATCCAAGGATGGGGCGGCTGCACCTAACAGGCAACCATTGGTGGATGAGGTGAAGGAAGAGTTATAAATGGGTTTGGAAACAGAGAAAAGAATGACACACTATGCAAATGAAATGTATTATCGGTATTACTTCTAGAGGGCATTGGTTACACTTTCTTTTATCCAGTTTGTAATTCCAGCTGTCTGCAGAAGACCCAGCATCACCTCAGCCAGATCTGCTCCAGTCCAAGCTCACTGACTTCTCCCTTCCAACCACTGTGTTTCTGTCACTGGGATCAGCCACCAGGCTGGAAGCCAAGGCTGCCCTTTCTTCTTCTGACCCTTCACTCAGCTCCACCCCTTCCCTCCCATTTCACTGTCCCAGCTCTGAGCCCCTGCCTGGACCTTTGTGAGCACCTTCCCTCTCCTGGGTTTGCCCCTCTCCAGCCTGTCGTATGACATTGGTCACACACATCTTCCTGCTTGTCTCTGGTTTACTCTTCCCATCACCTGAGAATTTGTGGTCATTCTCTATTGACAGCGTCATCATTTCAAAATTCCCCAACCATTTGTTTTTAATGATCCACATAAAACAGTCCAGACAGTGCAAAGCTAACCCTTTGTCCACTATCTCCAATCCCAGTTCCTTCTGTAGAGGTACCCATTGTTGTCAGTCTTGTGGGTATCCTTCCAGACTCTCTCTCCTCATTTACAAATTAATATCTATATAATTTATTTTTTAGTTACTTACATTTATATATGACTACTGCCACTGACTGAAGGACCTTTAATGAGTTATTTAACCATTCTTTTCTTTGGCTTTAAGTTCAATTTTTAAGTGAACTTCAAAGAGTTCCTGATTCACAGGACTATTGTAAAAATTAAAAGAGTATATAAACGTAAGGATCTTAGAACACTGGTTGGCACAACAAATGTCAGCTAGTATTTCTTATGGAAAATTATAGATGTATGTTTCTATTGAAATGTATAATTTTGTTTTTCCATGAAACAATACGCATTGTTTTACAACTTGCATTTTTCGCTCAACAAATACCCTGGAGATGTTTGTATGTCAGCAACCTTTTAAGCTGTTGTAGATGGATAGATCATGGGTGGAATCATTAAGAGAGGATGTATCATGCTTTCTTATTGATGGGCAGGGTTATTCCCATTTTTTTTCTGTTACGAATTTGCAGTGAACACCTTTGTGCAAGACCCCTTTTGGACACAGTGAGAGTTTCTCTAGAATAGATAATGGAAAATGAGGTTGCTAGATCAAGAGTCTGTGCCTTTTTAATTTTAGTAGACAAACTGTCAAATTTCTGTCTGTACATTAAAATGGCTGTACATTTTATATTCCCACAGGCAGAGTATGAGAATACCCGTTTCCCACAGACTCACCAACACTTGGTATTACCAGATAAAAGTTTTAACAACCTGTATATTGTTGTTTGAATTTAAACTTCCCCGATTGGGAGTGTAGTTGAGCATATTTTCACATGTGAATTATCTGTCTTTCCAGATCGCCAAAAGATGGTCTGTGCAACTTGCCCCACCTCCAGCCCACTTGTTTCCTCATCCTTACTCCCAATTCCAATCAAACTCACCTCCTCATGGTCTTTCACATGAAGCCTATCACTGCCTTCATGCTTTTATTCATGGCAGTCCCCACTCCGATAATTTATTCAACATATATGTATTTAGTATTATATGCCAGGCATAGTTCCAGGCTACTGGAATACATCAGTGCACAAAACAGATAAAAGTCCCTGCCTTCATGGAACTGACCTCCTAGAGTAGATGTTTTTCTTTTTCCCTTTGCATCATCTGTTAACTGACCTTAGCCCTGGAGGACCAGCTCAAATTCCTGTCCCAAACAGGGGCCATCATATACAGATTGCTTTTTCAAAACTCTCACTATGTTTTATCTTCAATACAGTACGTTTAATCACAGAAATGTTCTCTAATAGCTCATTGTTTCATATGTTAGTGTTTTTTTTTTTTTTTTTTTTTTTTTTATTTTGCGGTACGCGGGCCTCTCACTGTTGTGGCCTCTCCCCTTGCGGAGCACAGGCTCCGGACACACAGGCTCAGCGGCCATGGCTCACGGGCCCAGCCGCTCCGCGGCATGTGGGATCTTCCCAGACTGGGGCACGAACCCGTGTCCCCTGCATCGGCAGGCGGACTCTCAACCACTGCGCCACCAGGGAAGCCCCCATATGTTAGTTTTATCTCCATAGATAGGTCACAAGTATCTTAAAAGAGAAACTTTGATTTCTTCTTCTTCCTTTTTTGATTTTCTTTTCCCAGTGTTAACTGCCTAATCTAATGCTTGGCACGCGACAGGCAGCAGGTTTCTGAAGCTTGGCTGGATAGTGCTGATTAGTCTTAGGAGGCCTGTCCACAGCAGCTCCCCGCCGCCCATCTTGGTGCAATAATGAGCAAAGAAATGTTAAGTTACATTTGGAACTCTTCTATGATATAAGTGAATCTCAGAAAGCTTGGTTATTTAGGATATTAGGTTATTTTCTAGTTTGAAAAAAAATGAACATTCTGGTTAGGTGAGACCTACCACAAAGCAAGAGGAGTTTATAGTTTTTAGAGAATGTCTACTTGTTCTATCTTATGTTGACAATGTATGTCAATGTATGTATGTTGCCGGGAGGGTGGAGTAGGTAGGGGGATCTTACCAGGCAAATGTGTGGGGTGTGTGTTTGTATACATTTGTGTTTTTCCTCTATAGAGAGCCTATTGGACTGGATATGGGGAAGGGAATGCTTGGTGCGCAGGAGCTCTGCCAGATGCTGAAGTCGTAAGGATGGCTAAGGCTCAGAAGTCACTGGGTGAGGTAAGGGCCCTGGAAAGTTACTTTAGCAATTAGTTTGAATATTCCTTTATTTTAAGATTGTGGTAGACAGAATACTGGCCCTCCCCGAAAGATTCCCATGTCCTAATCCCTGGAACCTGCGTATATGCTACTTTGCCTGGCCAAAGGGATGTTACAGATATGATTATGGTAAGGATTTTTCTTGTTTATTGAAGGATAGTTGATTCACAATGTTGTGTTAGTTTCTGACGTACAGCAAAGTGATTCAGTTATACATATACATACGTTTATATGTATATATATATTCTTTTTCAGATTCTTTTCCATTATAATTTATTACAAGATATTGAATATAGTTCCCTGTGCTATACAGTAGGACCTTGTTGTTTATCTATTTTATATATTACTATATATATCTGCTAAACCCAAACTCCTAATTAAGGTAAGGATAGGAAGATTATCCTAGATTATTAGGGTGGACCAAATGTAACAAGAGTCCTTATAAGGAGGGAGGCAGGAGGGTCAGAGTCAGAGAAAAGATGATGTGACAACAGAAGCAGAGGTCAAAAGTGTTTGGGGCCATAAGCCAAGGAACGCGGGCAGCCTCCAGAAGCTGGAAAAGGCAAAGAAATGGATTCTCCACAAGAGCCTCCAAAAGGAATCAGCCCTGATGCCCTGTTTTAGGTTTCTGACCTGTAGCACCATAAGAGAGATCTTAGTAGGTCTGCATCGTAGAAAAGGCAATTTTAGCCCAGATTATGGAAATCCTTAGTGATGTGCGCACAGTACCCTCTAGTCCTCTCCATACACCCAGGGCACCTGCCCTTTGAAGAAACCACTCTGGAAAATATTGCTAGTCTTTAGTAACTTTTCTTTAGCAAATGGAAAGAAGACAACAGAAACACAATTGCTAAGGTGGAAAACAGACCATCAGAGATACTCAAAAGTTAGGAGCAGAAAAGAGCAGACGTTTCACTCCCAGTGCTGTAGAACTGTCTCTAGTACCAGAAAGTCTTCTGCATGATAATTGCTGCATTATCATACAAGTCTTTGAGTTAAAGGGCATCCCTTGGGTTGTGCCAGGTTCCACATAGTTTAATATAAACATTGAAGGAGAAACCCTTTGACCTGGGAAATATGCTTTCTTCAGCCTTGAAGGTGTTGTTTAAATCACCAAGTGAATAACATTTTCAAATTTATTCCAGGTGACTGAAATATTTTCCAAGTATCTTATACATCCAATTGCATTGGTTCTGATGATGCTTGCTATTGCAGTTTTGTTCGTTCTCATTGGATTTCATATTGGTTCTCATGCTGACATTGGTCTGACCAGCAGGAGTACACAGAAGACCATGAGGAACAGCGGGGCAAGGGCAGCTTTCCAGCCATGATCACACCTGCTCATCAAAGGGCCAAGATAGCCAACCAGCTGGCCAGCCAAGTGAGTGTCTTAGTGCTTATTCCCATTGATTACGCTAATGTTTGTCATTAGTGCACCCCTGGGATTGATTCAGATAAAATCCAAAAGGAGGGTGCTTTGGAGCAGTAGGTACCCTTAGTGTGATATTATGGAGAAAACTACGTTCTTATCTTTTCCCTATCATTCACTCTCTGTGCCTTGTTTGGGCCACATCTATCACATGGAGAGAAGACCATGTAGCTCACCACAAGACTGGACCAAATAATTTCTTGTGGTGGTGTTAGCATTAAGGACACTGATTTTTATTAAGTGGATGGTGGAACCTCCTGAAGAGTAGCACAACTTGCTGGTTAAGAGCTCAGATTTTAGAGCTGGAATGTTGGGATTTGAACCCTGGCTTTCTCACTTAGTACCTGTGGGACCATGAGCCAATTACTTAACCTTTCTGTTCCTCAGCTGCTCTTTAGTAAAATGGGGAAAATCATAGTCTTGCCTTATGTGATTGTTATGGAGATGAATGAATATTTGTTAACGTTTAGAAGTTCCTGGCACTCTCTTGGACTTAACACATGAGCATTGATGCTTTTTGGAGAGGAGCCCGTAGAACAAACCAGAAAGACTTGCCATATGTTTGCGTTGAGTGTTGCCCGATGGTGTAGCTTCAGGACAGCCGCAAGGAGAGGTCCTACAAAGGCTGTTGGGTGTGACCTTGACTCTATGCTGTCCCCTCACCAGGTGGAGTACAAGAGAGGGCATGACGAACACATCTCCAAGTTCAGCACAGTGGTGGATACCCCCGAGCTTCTCCGGGCCAAGACGGCAGGACAGCTTCAAAGTGATGTAAGAAATGATGGAGGCCAGATGTAGTGATTCTCGTTTAAGGTTCCCCATTCTTTCCTTACGTGGAGGAAGAGGCAGGGAGAATGCAGGCGGCATCTCAATCCTGTACGGGGGCCAGGAAGAACTTTCTAAGGTCAAGGATGGTCGGGTCAGATTTGGCAGCCAGCACAGACCTTGCAAAAACTTTTCCTTAGAGAGAAAAGTTTACACGGTATTAGTAACAAACCAGGTATATCTGATTAATCTTAAAGAAGTCTCTCCTTGTCACTGCAAATTGTAGGAGATCACTTCCGAAGAATTTCTTCCCTTTGCCTTTTCATAGCCCAGTTGCTCCACGGCATACTAAGACTGGAAACTTAGTATTGCTCTGAGTGGGAAGTTTAAGCACTTCCCACTTGAATCCAGGTTCAGCTTAACAAGTGGCTTCCACTTGACTTGGGTTGAGAAGCCTTTCATCTCCCAGACTTGACTGGCGGCTCCTTGAGGGCAGAAGCCTTCTTGCGCTGCCTGACCTCACCCCCGGTACACAGCAGGTGCTCACAAGTATGTGTCGAATTCGACATTGAGCATCTCCATGTATCAGGCAGCGAGCTGGGTATTGGGAATAAAATGGTAAATGAGATACACAGGGTCCATCAAGCTCTAAGCCAACTACATTGTGTAAGAGCTGGGACGGGAGACGTGCAGGGCGCTATGGGAGCCCTGAGCAGGGCTTCTCAGTCAGATTGCCTGGGAGATGGTGGGATGGTGGCACGTGATTCAAAATTTGTTTTCCTTTTCCAGGTGAGATACACAGAGGACTATAAACAACAGATAGGGAAAGGCAGTTTTCCTGCTATGACCACGCCTGCTTATCAGATAGCCAGAAGAGCCAATGAGCTTGCAAGTGATGTAAGTGTCCAGGGCAATGTTTGCATGGGAGGGAAGGAAGCAGAAATTTACCTGGGTCTGGCGAGTCCAACTTCCTGTCTCCTTGTCTCCATTTTTTTTTGCACCGTGGATACAGGAAGTCGCTTTCCTACATAGTTTTCAGTCAGTTTTACCAAGACAATGACCAGGCACTTTTATGTCTAAGACACATTCCCTAGATCCAAGCAGAACAAGAACATTCCACAAGACGTTCATTTTTACTGTTCTGACCCCTGTGCGTAAGAGGCTAAATTTATCCTTCCCCTTCAAATAGGTGAGGTACCATCAACAATATCAAGGAGAAACGAAGGGAATGGCTGGTCCAGTGGCTGGAGCTGAGGGCACATTGACAAAGGAATATGTGGACCAGTATGGCCAGGTATGTGATAAAATGACATCCTGCGAGACCCTTTTCGATGGTCATTTCTCAGTTTGGCAGCCCTCTAGCCTGTGACACAACCTATGACCATTTAATCAGGGGTTGGGCTGTGATTTTTCTTTGCCCTATTTATGGAAGGTGGAATTTCCAAGCCTGAAAGTAGCAAACAAACAATTACACAGGGCTCAACTTGACTTGCTTAGGAAAACAGATTCTAAGCACTTTTTCTTTCCTTTTTTAAAAATAAAGGACCTATATCAAAATGGTGGGCTTGCCAGGAATAAAGCATCCTCATCTATTCATTGAAGAAAAGTCCCAAGGACTACGACTGGCTGTGTTTAGCCTGTCACTGCATAGGCACAAAAGGGATCAAAATGCATGTCTTGAAAAATATTGAGCACTTCACTGAGTAGCAGCATTCATTTTCTTAGAAAATGAATTTCTTGTCTAGGTTGCTAAATAAAGCAGTATGCCAGAGAAAGTAACCCTTTTTCTCAATTTCACTTCTTTTTTTTTTTTTTTTTTTTTTTTTTTTGCGGTACGCGGGCCTCTCACTGCTGTAGCCTCTCCCGTTACGGAGCACAGGCTCAGCGGCCATGGCCCACGGGCCCAGCCGCTCCACGACATAGGGGTTCTTCCCGGACTGGGGAATGAACCCGTGTCCCCTGCATCGGCAGGCGGACTCTCAACCACTGTGCCACCAGGGAAGCCCTCAATTTCACTTCTTAAATGAGCTACATCTTGGCAGGATGTAAGAAGGTTGAGTGACAATTGCAGCTAATTTTATTTGCACGTCCCTCTGATTTTCTGGTACTAGACAGGTGTTGTAAGGGAAAAAGGGAACATTATTTTTTCATGGTTGTAAGTAAACAACGTTGGAAGACCAAGCGTGTGACCGGAAGGGTGCATTCGGTGGGCTTGGGTGATATTTCTTTCTTAATTTGACAGTTGTTTAAATTTTTTTGGCACTGGGTAGACTTTACAACCTATGTGACATTCAATATACATAATTTATAAAAGGAAATAAATAACTTATTTCTCTTCTTCAGAAAACCAAGTTGCTTATATTGGGGATATATTCATGTGAAACTTAAAATGCATGTGAAGATAGGTTTTGACCCTTTTGCAAATGTCTATCTGAGCAAAAATGTTTGGTTTTGAATTTAAAAGGCCATTTTATTAAATTTCATGATACGTCAGTTAAATGGTCTCTCAGTGCTTAAAACTCAATGAAAATACGTTTTTATTCGTTTCATGTTATAAATATGTTGTTTAGAATGCTCAGGACAACTTTTAAAAGTCAGTTTAAAAAATATTTGGCTTCCATATTTAGCAAGAAGTATTTTGTTCTAAATTTGGACTATCCTATCTGCCACTAGTTGTAACACACGCATATAATTTCATGTGTGTATCTAGACCTGTCTATACACAGTGATGAAATGTAACTTCATAGTATCATAGTGGAACCTTGATTATTACGACATTTTGATTGAAGTTTCCAATCATGATAATAACAAATACAAGGATCAAAGTGGGTGTCATTCGATCGCACTGCCAGCAGCTGTCAGTCGAGAGGACTCCATATCCTGTGGCATTTCACTGTGATTTACTGTGACTCACCAGGGAGCGAGTAGGAGGGAGTGATAGAGAAGCAGGCGGACACTCAGATACACTATAAATATCTGTAGTGCCTAAAAGACCAAACAATTCATTCTTCTTTTTTTTTTTAAATAAATTTATTTTATTTATTTATTTTTGGCTGCGTTGGGTCTTCGTTGCTGCGCGCGGGCTTTCTCTAGTTGCGGGGAGCGGGGGCTACTCTTCGTTGCGGTGCACGGGCTTCTCGTTGTGGTGGCTTCTCTTGTTGCGGAGCATGGGCTGTACGCGCGCAGCCTTCAGTAGTTGTGGCTCGCAGGCTCTAGAGCGCAGGCTCAGTAGTTGTGGCGCACGGGCTTGGTTGATGCACGGCATGTGGGATCCTCCCAGTCCAGGGCTCGAACCCGTGTCCCCTGCATTGGCAGGCGGATTCTTAACCACTGTGCCACCAGGGAAGTCCCCATTTTTCTTTTTAATGAGTAGTTTTTTACGTTAATGGACTATACCATGTAACCTATTATTTATAACCTGTCAACTCCCCAATAGGATTAAGGGTCTCAAAAAGATTTACATACACAATATATATTCACATAAGCACAGAAGTTAAAATGAAGCTACAAGCCAACTCCAAACTGTAAAGCAGAATGGGCAAAAGGAGGTTACCAAAGAATTTGAGAGTCTTTGTTATTATTTTTTTCACTTACTACATTTGGCCCAGAACATTCTGGCAGCCAAGCATAAAGGAGCACCCAGGCTAAACAGTTGTCATTATTGGATGAAAAGGAAGCCTGGACATTCTAATTTGACCCAACTATTTCATTTAAGAGAGTATGTGTGCTGGACTCTGAACCGTGATGCTGGAGCAGGGAAGGCCCCTGCTTTGGAGGAGGCCGGAGAGAGATGGAGTCATGAGCCCAAGGGGGCACACTAAGGGCTGTTCCAGATTTGTGGGAACACAGATGAGGAAGCAGCTGATTCTGCCTGGGGTGGGGCTGGGAGTGAGGGAGGAGTTCCCTGGAGAGAAGGTAGCATCTGACGGAGTCTTGAAGTACCTCTGGTTGCTGGGGAAGTTTTACACTAGTAACGTGATGACAGTCCTGTGAGAGAGAAGGTTCTCCTTTGTGGGAGAGCCTGGGTGATGGGAGGAGGAGGAAGGAAGAAATTAAGACTCAGATTGTTAATACTTAGTCTGAAATATACATTTGGTCCCAGCTGAGATCATCTTATTGCAGTGTGAAGTCTTTTCAGCCAAATTACAAAAATTCAAATAGTTACATAATATATCTTTCTTGGTAAATGAAATGAATCCATCACTGCGGGAGACAGTATGTGGAATATCAAGGTGTCTTTGCATAGATCTGCTAAGGGGCCCGAGAACGGTGGCATTCGAGACTACTGGAAGACAGAAGGACTTTCCAGGTGTCATTTAAGAAATGAATACTCCAAAATACATGAGCCTAGGAGACTCACAGAGTATCTTGATTTGTCTGATGGAAATGATGATGCTGATGATAACAGTTACCATTTATTTAGTGCTGACTGTGTGCTGGGTCTACCTCTAGTGTCTACCACCTTAACGACCACGTGCTACTGCTCTTAGGGGTGATCACAGGAATTTCCAAGGTGGACGGGCCTCCATGGGAACAGGCTGTAGGAGAGATCATTGCTAATCCCCCACCCATTCCAGGAGGGGAGCATTACTGATTAAACTTTTTGATTGACCCAGCAGGATTACTCAGAAGAGTATGGCGAGCGCAGAGGAAAGGGCAGCTTCCCGGCCATGATCACCCCGGCTTATCAGAATGCCAAGAAAGCCAACGAACTCGCTAGTGATGTAAGTGCCACATTGAGGCGACCCACAGAGCCACAGAAGAAGGAGAAATGAGACTTTGAAGGCTGTGCTTACTGAAACCTATGTACAGTTAAATTTATCAGGGCTGAGTCAAAGCAGAATGTTAGCCCTCAATTCCTATCCAAATTCCTGACATCTGCATTTTTAGCTCATGCTGTTAGGTCACATTTATCTGCTTCAAAGGAGATTGACATGGACAAGCCGCACAACTTACTTGAAGTCAGCTGAAGCAAGTGCACATACTGGTCCCGCTAGATAAGCTGGGGTTAGGAGAGTCTTTGCAAAATAACCCATCTTAGAAATTGAGCACTTCAGAGGAATAGCTGATTAAAATAAATCGTATGATTATCAAACTCGGTGTAACCCAGTTGATAAAATGATTTTTATTTGCAGAATGTTAACCAGTTGGCAGTCCTTGAAAGAGAAGCTATAATTAAACTTGGTAAAGTGACAAGCACACTGCAGATCTTACACCAACTTGAACTTGGTCTATAATCAGAAGCCCGGCGTTCATTTCATACCCCCTTTGCCCTTCTCCTTTACTTTGTTACTATTCAGTTATTACCCATTTCCTTAGAAGAGTGCACTCTGCCCTGAGAGGGGAAGTAAAGGACACATTCATCACTGGAGGCTGGATGAGAAATGATTGTTAAAACCAAGGGCAGAATGGGTTTTGGATTATACCTTTAGCTATGATCATTTTGAGACCTTTCTTCATGCAGAATTAGAATGTAAAGTGTAAAAAATGTGAAAGGGGGCAGTAAAATGTTAATATAAAAGGGGCTAAGTGGTTTATGGACTTCGGTGGAGGAAAAACCCATGTGATTATTTGTTCCTCCAGAAAATTCTATTAAATAAATGTTGACATTAAATGTGAAGTAAGCGTAGAGTAACTTCTCTCATGGAGCATGAAAACCACAACTCCAGGTGCTCTGTGTGCTTCTTTCAGATAAAATACAGGCAGGACTTCAATAAGATGAAGGGCGCTGCACACTATCATTCCCTCCCAGCCCAAGACAACCTGGTTCTCAAGCGGGCTCAGAGCGTGAACAAGCTTGTGAGTGAGGTACGTACGGGGACATTTTCACCTGTGTGCTGTCACCTCCTTTATCTCCGACAGACAGTGAAGGGGCGACCCCAGAAGGAAAAGTTCCGTGTAACACCACATAAACTACACATGAGTTACCAGTTCCCAAAGAACGAATAGTCCATAAAAAGCAATTCACAAGAGAGCCTAGGATCAATCTAATTAAATCCTTCTCTGATGGTTCAAAAGTTTCTTCCCAGAATTCTCACAGGGCTATAAATATTCCCAAGTTCCCAGCAATACATTTCTAGTTGCCAGAATACTGGAGGAGACAAGCTTTATAACAATATGTCATTCTTATAGAGCGGAAATCAAAGATGGGAACGTTTTGAACGTGGAACCTCCTTCATTCTCTCATTATTGTAGTCAGGTTTCTGAGAAGTTGTGTGTACCATGTGAATTCCCCTCGCCTTAGAGGCTGACCTGGCTGCCAGAGACTGTGTTTTGTTTGGCCTACCCAGTGGTTACGATTTTTATAATTGCTAAGACTGTTTGGCAAGGAAATCTCCCCTCTAGCTCCCCACATCCTTTTTAAGTCCTGGAGTTTCTTCATAGCAGCTTCTCTGTTTGCATTGCCTGTCGGGACCCTGCAGGCATTTGAGTTGTCAGCCTCTTGGCAGGCTATTCATAGGACTCACCTAGCAAGTTATCTGAAACTCAGAAAAGGATATGCAAATTTCCTAAAACATTTTTCTTCTCTAACCCCTAAGAGTCAGTCTTTTACCCCGAAGTGTTCCTTAACCTGTGGTGCTCTAATTGCTCAGAATCACAAGGGTGACATTTCCTGGGCCTCATCAGCAACCTCAGATACTTTGAAGTAGTAGATGGGTGCCGAGCCCTTGGAACCTGCATTTTAAACAAATATTCCGCGTGATTCTGATGCTGTAGGCCAGAGGTCAGCAAACTATGGCCTGAGTGCCAAATCCAGCCCACAGCCTGTTTTTATAAATAAAGTTTTATTGAAACACATCATATTATCTATGGCTGCTTTCAAGCTACAAGAGTTGATATAAAGATGGGATGTTCCGCGAAGGGGCAAATATTTTCTGTCTGGTCATTTACGGAAAAAGTTTGCTGAACCTTGCTTTTGACTCAGAGACCATTAGATCTAGATGGGATCTTTGCAGTCTCTAGGCCCTCGCTTGTCATAGGCTTGGAAAAGTAAAGTGTCTTGTTCTGGTTCAGATAGACTTTTAGGGACAGAACTAGAACCAGACCGCTGATAATGTAGTTCTACCCAGGAATAACATTGTTACCATTTTGACCTCTTTCTATGTGAATATATCATAAACTAATATATGAATATAAAAACATACATTTGTAGAATTAGAATTCAACGTATATACAGTTTTGTGTACTTTTTAAATTTTACATCATATTGTAAGCATTACAATGCATCTTGCATACTTAATTAATTAATTAATTTATTTTTTGTGGTACGCGGGCCTCTCACTGTTGTGGCCTCTCCCGTTGCGGAGCACAGGCTCCGGATGCGCAGGCTCAGCGGCCATGGCTCACGGGCCCAGCCGCTCCGCGGCATGTGGGATCTTCCCGGACCAGGGCACGAACCTGTGTCCCCTGCATCGGCAGGCGGACTCTCAACCACTGTGCCACCAGGGAAGCCCGCATCTTGCATACTTTAAAAGTCATATTCCCACCAAATGTTTTATAAGATATGATAACAAGTTGCATTTCCTTTGGTAAGCGGTCACAAGGGAACCTTCCATTTCCTTTTGCTCTTATGTTTATCTAGTAAGACAAACCAGCCAGGCCTCTATTAATGGTAACCACCCTTCAGCTGCCTTCTCCAGCTACCTGGGATAACTTGGAGTCTATTTAGTAACTGTGGCCTCACATCTTATATCTAGCTACCCAGGGGAGCTCAACTAGCCATTTAAAATTAGAAGACACTTTGCATCTATGAGTGGTCTCATTTATTACACTCTTTTGTAAAGTAACTTTTTTGGTTAAATTCTACTTAAGTATACATACAGAGAAGTGCATATATCATAAGTGTACAACAGGAAGAATTTCCACAAGTGGACACGTCTGTGTAATTAGCACCCAGATCAAGAAACAGGACATGACCAGAAGTCCAGATACCTGTCCGCAAGAGTATCCACTGTCTGGATATCTAAAACCATTTTGCCATTTTTTTTTGAGCTATATGAAATCTTAAAGTATTTACTCTTGAAAGGGGCTGTATATTTTTAATATTCAGAACCAAACTGATTATTTACTTATCACTATTTGAAAGGAAAAAACATATTGTTAACCTACAGTATCCTATGCCTGGTATTTTAAAATCTTGGGTTGAAAGTTTTCTAAAAATATCCCAAGTCGAGTCCTGGTGACATTTTCAAGAGTGACTTCGGGTTTGGTTCTCTTGTGCATCTGGTGTTTTGGTTTCCAAGGTGAAGTATAAGAAGGATCTGGAAAGTAGTAAAGGTCATAGTATCAACTACTGTGAAACACCTCAATTCAGGAATGTGAGCAAGATCTCAAAATTCACCAGTGATTTGAGTTTTTAATGCCTACACGTCTGTTTGGGCTTTTTTTTTTAACGACCTTAATTTCTAGGTCTCCTAAGAGACAGTCTACGTGAATGTATCTGGGTGTCTTGGAGAAGCATGGCATCTGAGGCACAAATACTATGACTTTTGATAGAGATTGCCTGCTGGGGCTGGTCCATGGAGTGTTAAATCCCCTGGCATGCACTTGACCTTGAGCCCTCAGGGCTGTACTTGTCCTCTTGCATCCTTCGTGTATAGTAGTATCTGGCTCCTACTGGTGAATGCTGGTGAGGGAGCCTGGCTGAGCATGCAACGTCCCCTCTCAACTTGACTTTGTGCTTCTTAAATTAGTACAAGATCTCAGTTAACCTGCACAGTCACCTAGGGAGCCAGGTGTTATTTCCCCATCTTACAGGTGAGCAGATATATGCTGGAGTGGCATTTGCAGAT
The DNA here is from genome assembly GCF_937001465.1 of Orcinus orca. Lineage (NCBI taxonomy): Eukaryota > Metazoa > Chordata > Mammalia > Artiodactyla > Delphinidae > Orcinus > Orcinus orca. Next base: position 74,127,913 of record NC_064572.1, on the reverse strand, counting down.
TTGGAAATTCTCAGAGTCTGGGGATGTATCCTTGAGAACATCAAGGACTAGTTTATATGATTTTACTTCTTTTTTGTTGTTGTTGTTGCCCTCATTTTTACTAATTCCAATTTTTTTTCACAACTCACACACACACATTGTATTTTATTTTTACAAGAGCTAAATAAACTGACACCAAGCATTGTAAATGGATGACCGCAACAAAAGCAACAATGATTGCAATTACCAAACACGAAACACGCTCATAGTATGTCATGATATTGATGTTCAGTCCAGGGATCCTCCACTGCAACAGCTCCTTTACTTTGCAGTGGAAATTGATTTGTATATTTTTTCCTCTGAGTCCTTGTGAGATTTTTTTTTTAATTCAAACAGAAAGTCACAAAAATTATAATCATCAGTTCACTCAGTCCCATGTAATTAATTTTTTTTTCATCTTGATCTTTTGTTAGCACTTTTATGAATTCATCAGTTTTCCATTAGAGTTCTGAAAATGCTTATTCATTCAGTTCAGCAGTATAATCAGTTACCAGAAACCTGTACTTGTCAGAGTCTTTTCCATGAATTCCTTGAAGATGAAACCCTTTTATAGGAACATTTTTGTGAAAACATCAGAGTACACCCAGAACTGTCTGTAAATGGCAAAAGACTTAAAAATGACCACGGTTAAAGATTTGATGAAAGTTCGTAATAATGCAATTGACAAGGAAATTTAGTTATTTCTGAGATATACATTTTAAAGTAATAACTAGAATTATGACTTATAACATTATACCAGAACATATAAGTTTTTTAGAAACTTCATGTAATGTCTGATACATTTATATTAACATATTTCCATACAAATAACCCAAAGAAAGTTTAGTATTAGTTGGTTTTTTTGTTTGTTTTTTTATACTGCAGGTTCTTATTAGATTTTACTTCTGCTTAGCTGCGTATAACAGTAGAATTTAAAATCACTTGGGACTTCGTGAGGCTCAGTAAGGAATGTCTTCTGCATAAATGTCATGGTTAAGAGCACCAGCTTTGGAGCTGACGGACCTGGCTCCACAATTAGCCAAGTGGCCGACTTCGGGCACGTTAAGTTCTTGGAGCCGTTTTGCCCTCTGTAAAATGGGAATGATAATAATTCCCTCCTCCTCATAGAGCGCGTGTGAAGGTTAACAGAGATGAGTAGAACTGTGTCTGATGCAGAGTAATAGTATTCTGTTGGAATACTCTCAGTGCCTGGAAACTCCATGGCCTCCCAGGGGAGGTGATTTTAATGTAGCTTCATTAGAAGCTACCCACCTTTTCTTATTTATGACTTCTTGTCCTCCTGTTTTGTTCTTTGTTTGGTAAGCTGCACTTGGGACATAACATCGTTATGTCACATGGTTGCGGTAGTGACCAATGTGTCATGTATACGTCACAGATTTTGGCAAAGCTGGGGTTTTATTCCTCATATACTTAGAACTGGAGGTAATAGCATGCAGTGATGTGTACTAGCCCCCAGCATGGGGCTTGCATGCAGCCCCTGTACGATCAGTGCTTGTCCTTGGAAAGCTCCACACCTGTGCAATGGGTTTTCCCATTGGAAAAATCTGGTATATTTACAACTGAAAATGTTAAAAAAAAAAAAAAATCAGGTCCGTTTTGTGCCGTCTGGGTGCATCAGATCTTATGTTTTCTTGTGTGCTTGTCTCACCCCAACTTCTTGAATTTTAAGTTATTTTTTTTTAAGTTTGTCTTATTTTTAATTCAGAGACACACTGAATACTTAAATAGGTTCTATTTAATCATTTATGTTTTGGATTAGTGCATTCAGATGAGTAGTTTATCTTCAACGAGTTGGGGAGAGAATGCTTTTGTTGAAGGTTCTGTGTTCCCATGTAGAATAAATATAAAGAAAACTACCAGAACCACATGAGAGGCCACTATGAAGGAGTTGGGATGGACAGACGGATGCTCCATGCTCTGAAAGTTGGAAGCCTGGCAAGCAACGTGAGTCCTGTTGTGAAGGGCCTGCAGGTCCTGGGAGTCTGTTGGTGTGGAGAGTGGTGGGGCACAAGGAATTCAGCCAATTCTTTTTCAACCTCCTTTTTAAAAAAATCAGTGTTTTGTTGTGTAAAGATTGACCCAAAAGAGTTTGTAAATGTTAATCAGTGCAACCAAGGCGAGGTAAAAAAATCTTTGAAAAATTTTAAAAGCTTCAGTTTATTAAACGCAACTTTCTCTGCTTTGAAGAGGACTTAGATCTATTGTGATTGATCCAGTGTGAGAAAAACTTTCAGTTTCTGAGAGATAAAGAGAAATGGATGAGCATAATTCTCATGTGAAATGCTTCAGATTTCCAAAGCATTGCGATTTATTTAGAATTGGTTGGTTGGTTGGTTGATTGGTTCGTTCATTCATTCATTCAATCTTAGTGTTCATTGAAAACTTCCTGTATCCAGGCACTGCTCAAGATACTGGCATAACAAAATAGATCAGGACCCTCTTTTCCCAACAGCATGTGATCTGTTAATCTCTCTTTGGCTTTGTCAATTCAGTTTACAGGTTTGCAAATGCCAAATTGTAAATCTTGGAGGTAAAGGACACTGAGAAGGAACTGATTTCGTTATTAAAACATACAGACGTCAAATTTCCTCTACTTGAGAATGTCAAATTTGACCTTTAAAAATTTTTTTAAATACCCTGAAGACTCTTGACTTTTCATTGATTTTCTGGGGGTTAGCCAAGAAGCTCTTTTGTTACATACTTGTCTGCAAATGCTTCTTTTTAACAAAAAACTACAAGGGGTTCCATGATTAATAAGAAAGATAAAATAAATGTACTACAGATGACATTAACTAATTTTAGATTAATTAAGAAGAAGAATTCAAATTAATTAAAAACAAAAGTGTGAATATAATTTAATTTTCCTTGGAGGTGATGAAACTGAATTAATTTTGTTTCTGGTTATTTTTAAAAGATGCTTTTATGACATTCAAACAAGGTCAAAAGAGAGAGGGGACTAATTTCTCTTTTCTTGTTTTTTTCTTTGTGTTTCAGATTGCCTACAAGGCCAATTACAAACATAATGCTGTCGACTACAACTACCCAGCCACCCTTACTCCTTCCTATCAGACAACAATGAAACTGCTTCCCTTGAAAGATGTATGTCCTTTTCCAATAGTCCTTTCTGCTTTATTCCTGTCCCTTCCCTCCAGTAGAGTGATTCTTTTTTTTGGCTGCTTTGGGTCTTCGTTGCTGTGCACGGGCTTTCTCTAGTTGCAGTGAGCAGGGTCTACTCTTCGTTGTGGTGAGCAGGCTTCTCATTGCTGTGACTTCTCTTGTTGCGGAGCACGGGCTCTAGGCGTTCGGGCTTCAGAAGTCGTGGCTCGCGGGCTCTAGAGCGCAGGCTCAGTAGTTGTGGCGCACAGGCTTAGTTGCTCCGCGGCATGTGGGATCTTCCAGGACCAGGGATCGAATCTGTGTCGCCTTCATTGGCAGGCGGATTCCTAGGGAATCCGAGCCACCAGGGAAGTCCCAGTGGAGTGATTCTTAGGCAGCAAGATGGAAAGAAACAAGATACAACAGTTCAGAGGAGATGGAAGGGACTGAGAAAGGGGAACTCTTTTCTGATAGGAAGTCCATATATACATGTTTGGAAACTCTTAGATTTCCAACATAAGGCAGGGACAACTCTGGTTTCATCTTGAAAATCCTAAGGTTCCATTTCACCTCTTAGAGTCTGGGGACTGTGTGTGCTGCTGGACACATGAAAGTAATTATTCCCTAACAATGATGATTTTTTTTTAACGTTTTGGAGTGTGGTATGTTTAAGGACCAAAGGGAGTAAACTGAAATAGCTATAAGTTGAGAGGAAATGGTAACATTGACTTAAGTTTTTTCCCCAGGAGTGCTCGGGAAATATGGGTGGAATAATATGTATCACTAATTTCTTACAACAGTGATTTTATTTATTTATAGTTTGGCTTGTCTCCAATGAAATATGTATAATTAATTACATTTGTTGTTTTCTAATTATAAGAATTTTACTATATGTTTATTACAGAAAATTTAGATAATACAGAAATGTACAAAGAAAAAGGTAAATGTTATCTACTATTTTAAAAGTACATAAGGTGGTTTAGAACTGAGTTGGTATCATGGTTGTCAGTGAAAGTTATCTCCCATCAATCAATAATTTAATGTATCGTTCGACATGTTAATTGGATGCTCAGAGCTACTTTCCTTGACATTCCTTTGGGATCAGCACAACTTCAGCAGTTGACTTGGGCTTTGCCATTGGTAGATCAGTCTCTGCATCTTTCCCTTTTGCTCAGAGTAGGAGCAGTGTCAGGTTCAGCTGGGCATCTCCAGCGTCTAACAGTTTACAGGACAAAGAAGGCCAGTCATTGGCAAATGATAATTTGATGGATGAAAGGGGCTTATCAAACGTGTGATAAAGCAGGGGATGGGAAGTAGAAGAATATAAAAGGCCTACATTTTGCTTTTCCTTTTCCCAGAAAGTTTGCTCGAGTTGACTTATTCATTTCACCTTAATGAAATTCAAGGTTAAACTCGGCTACCAAAGCCAAGTTTCTCTTTTGGCTGCGTACATTACCTGGGAAACTGGAGGGATCAAGTGCATCTTGTAAAATTTGAATGCCAATTTTCACAGTAGAATTCTAGAAAAAATGTTTCATAGCGCAAACAAAACAGAGCGCTCTACAATTTTGTATTCCCACTATAACAGGACTTGCTGTTACGTTTGTCTGTATAAGACAGTGGATCAAACCAGGCACCTGGACTATAGTCAGCTCTCCTGGGGAAGTCGGAGAGGTGAATTAAAACTAGACTGGATTAGAAATATTAATTGGAACCAGAAGTAGTTTCCACACTGGCAACCCATGAGCCAGATCCAGGCTGCAGAGGTATTTTGTTTGGCCACACAGTGTTGAAAAAAAATTGGTTTTGAACCAATCTGTAGAAATTGTGAGAGTTCACATAGGGACTGTGGTCCTAGTTCCTGCATGGTAGCCATTGCCTGGCAAGGAGTGGCAGCTGCTTTTATCACCTTCATCTCCTTTATTTTCCCGGCTCCTGTGTGAATTTGAATTTACCACCCTTAATGAAGGGACTTTAGTATTCAGGAAGTTTGGGGAATCCATTTACAAGAAGATTTGTGGTCTCTATTTCTGTCTGGTAGTCTTAAAGGTGGTCAAGTAGCTATGAATTTAAATAAACAAGCACAGGTCCTTCATTAGAGAGCATTCCCTTCAGATGGATTTTATAAACACTAATAGCATTAAAAATGAGACTCTACCCTCAGCAAAGGGACCTTTCAGAAAGTAGACTGAAGCAATGACCAAGCATCCGTGATGTTGCAAAGATATAATTAATCATGCAGAGTGTTAATTATGTCCTGCAGAGGAAAGTAATTGTGCTCTGCAACATACTTAATGTAACATTATCAGGAAGGAATGTGCCGTTTAAAAAATACAGTTTTGTGACATTTTATCGTGCATAATTCTGAATTCTAATAGACTCTATTATGAGATGATAATTTTCCCTCTAACTTAATGCATTAGGAAGCTACTGTAGTATAATCTCATTAATGATTAACATTGAAATGACTTCATATTTCCTAGTTTTCTTAAATACCCCATGTCCAAAACTCAGAATGTACAAAAACTTTTCTCCTTGAATAATTAACTAAAAAGCTTGAAGCAATGCTGTCCTTTTTCTTCAAATCCAACAAAAGACTCTGTGGCCCAGTATCTGGAACACTCTGCTTTTCCTAGATCTTGTTCTAGAAGCTAATTTGTAAGTCTTTTTTTTTTTTTTCTAATTTGTCAGTCAGAATACATTTCCCTCTCTAAACAAAGTTAGCTCGGGCTATAGGGAACAGCCGGCCCATCTGTAAGATAACAAGTAACAGTTCCAAGCACACCAGCTTTGGCAAACCACATTTATAGTGTGTAGACTGGGAGCCACTTTGGGAGGCCAACTGCTGGGATTTAAAACCTAACTCTGACACTAGCTGGGTGACCTTGAGCAAGTCACTTCAGGTCTCTGTGCCTGTTTTCATGGTGTGAGGTAGGGATAATAACAGTGCCCACCCACAGAGTGGTTGGGAAGATTAGATACATCAATATGTGTAAAGCACTTGAAATAGTGCCAGGCGCATAGTAAGTGCTATTTTTTAGCCATAATTATTATTAGCTGATGTTGGGACAGGCAAGAATGGACTGAATACAAGGAAGAGATGCAGTATCAACTGGTCCTTGGGTCTGTTTCACTTGGGTCACTGGGTTTTAAAATATTGAACTATTTTTGAACCCATTATTATAATATTGAACCCATTTTCCAGCATTTAAAAAGTGTAAGAATTTACATAATAATATAGATTTCTGGTTTCTTTGGAGTAATTAGACTGTCTACTCTGAACCCCACTTTGATTCAGGATTGCCATCTCCTACAGCTGAGTGGTAGCTGCTGCCCTTCGCCCCAGTCCCCACCACTCCTTACTACTTCCCCAACAATGAGGCCAAACACTGACTAGTGCCAGCCTAGTGCCATCCAGCTAGTGGTCTGTGACTCACTGGGGTGGGCTGTCACCCAGGGAGGTGACAGCAGTCAGAGAGAATGGCAAAGACATCAGAGTCTAGTTTAGACAGACAGAAAACGGTAGGAAAGTACAGTGCTGGCTGCAGTACTACCCCTGTGAGGGCAGAGCCAGCTGCCAGAGTATGGCCAGAGGCAGTAGGTGGAGGTCTGGACAGAGTTGGCAATAGCTAGTGGGGATGCAGGGAAGGGGTATGGAGGTCTTAGGCAGAAGCTAGGCCTAAAGAAGCTGCCACACGGTGTGGGATACTGGGAGAGGCCCTGGGCTTTGGACAATTAAACAGAGTCATGAAGACCATGCATGGGGTGTTTGATGGTGATCTGAATGCTACAAACAGAGCGAAAGCCTAGTTGACTAAAGGGCCTAGCCGGGAGCCTGTAGGTTTTAAAATACCTTTCTCTGATTTAACGATGTGGATGAACACATTTTCCTCCGTTCACCAGCCATTTAGTTGACCTCTTTTATGAGCTGCCTGTTCAAGTCACTCAGTCCTCAGTGGACTGTTTTTCCATCTGTTGGCTTGGAGTGTCTTTTGGTCTCCAAATGGAATCTGATTCTTTCTCTGCTGATTTGAGAATCATGGCTCTGTAGGGCTGAGCGGGAGGGAGCTAAGTAAATCTTAGAGAAAAGTACAAATGACTTCTTGTGTCTCTTTGCCTCTTTTTACCCAGGTCAACTACAGGCAAAGCATTGACAAGCTGAAGTACAGCTCTGTGACCAACACCCCTCAGATTGTTCAAGCCAAAATCAACGCCCAGCAACTGAGTCATGTAAGTGACCTGCCCCTGCCCAGCTGGATATGGGGGACTTGTAATTGCTTTGCAGGGTCTGGATATCTGGTTCCCCAAAGATTTGACTTTCATTGATGGTGACACGTGTCCTATTACAACCATGAGATGACTCTCTTTGATTCAAATGTTTTATTATACAAAATTTCAAATACATTCAAAAGTAGAAAGAATATCATAATGAATAACCAGGTACCCATCACTCAGCTCAACTACTATTAACTCATGGCCAGTCTTGCTTCTATATGCCCATCCACTTCCCCCCTCCATATTATTTTGAAGAAAATTCTAAGTATTGTATAATTTAATCTATAAATATTTTAGTATGAATCTCTAAAAGATAAAAATAATTTAAAATGTATTTATACAATTTTAATATATCACACCAAAAAACTAACAATTCTTAACATCACCAACGTCCAGGTGGCATTCAGCATTCCAATCGTCTCATAAGGTTATAATTGTTTTTTACAGTTTGTCTGAATCAGGCTCCAAATAAGGTCCACACTTTGTGATTGGTTGATGTGTCTTCAAGACTCTTTTCATCTTGACGTTTTCCTCTTTATCACTTTTCTTTTCTTGCAAGTTGTTTGTTGAAGAACTTGAACTGTTTGTCCTGTAACACTTCCCACATCTGAGCTTTGCTGACTGCATCCCATTGTGGACTTCATGTATTCCTCTGGCCTCCAAATGCCTGTAACATAGTGGTTGGATCTATAGGTTTGATCAGGTTCAGGTTTAATTTGGGGGCAAGACTGCTTCTCAGATGGTGCTGTGTTCTTCCACTGAGAATCATATAATGTCTGGTTGGCTGTTCTTGTGTGTGATTTAAGATGGCTTTTTTCCAATGGGGGCAGGCATTAGATAATTACTCTTTGAGTATCTGCCCTGCACATAGCAAGAGGTTCAGAACTGCCGCAAGTTAAAAAAATAAGTTTCATATACCCTCAAGTGCTTCAGAGAGCAGTGGGTGAGGTAGCCACAGGGAAATCTTTTGCAAACTTATACCTTTGAGCATGGCTTTGAGTTGTCTGACTTTTCATTTGGTCTTCAATCTGTTAATTTAAAACACTCCTAAAATTACAGGCTTCCTTGTAAAAGGCCTTTTCCGGAAACTCCTTCTCGGCTGCAGGCCTACAAAAAGAGAGTGTTCTCTCCAAAGTTCTCCCTCTGCCCATGTAAAAACATGCAGCTACCCTGCAGGTTTATTTTAAATCCCACAGGTGAATTACCGTGCTGACTATGAGAAAAATAAGTTGAATTACACATTGCCACAGGATGTACCTCAGCTGGTGAAGGCCAGAACCAATGCCGAATTGTTTAGTGAGGTAAGCAGGCAGCGTCGGTGAGATCGTGGTGAGGGTTGCGCACAGACGTGGAAATGAAGATGCAAGGATGGTCCAGCAAAACAGGGACCAGGGGCTATTCTGTCCATGGAGAGGTTCATCAGAGGCGCCCATCAGGTTATAATTTTGAATTTTGCTGTCTCATGGCATGTGGTAGTTCACGGGGCTCAATGGATCATAGCAATTGAATTCTCACTGTATATGCACATGTATGATGTGTGCTGGGACACACACACACACATGCACACACACACACACACACACACACACCTCATCATCAGTATCATCATCGTGCTGATGACTTCTAGCTGGTGCTTTGCTGTGTAGGTAAAATTTAAGTTTTAAGAAAACCAATCTTAATCACCAGATGCTTCCGGGAGTCACAACTAGGCTATGATTAGGCTTCTCATTCTAGATGGGATTTGTAGGTCAGGAGAACGTAAAAAGGAACTAACCTTGGCTGGGGAGAGATCAATTAGGAGTTTGGGATTAACATATATACACACGACTATATATAGGATAGGCAAACAGTAGGGGCCTACTGTATAGCACAGGGAACTGTACTCAATATCTTGTAATAACCCATAATGGAAAAGAATACACACACACACACACACACACACACACACACATATACACATCTAAATCACTTTTCTGTACACTTGAAACTGGCACAACATCGTAAATTAATTATACTTCAATAAAACAAAATAAATAAGAAGGAATAACCTTTTCCATATGCTTATTCTGTGCGGGGCATTGGGATAGGCACTTTACATATGGAATTATTCAGTTGTTATAACCCCTTGGAGGCATTTACTACAGAGACACAGTTGGTGGCCTGGGCTTTGGTATCAGATAGAGAGAGTCAGGTGTTACTACCATGGCAATAATAATAACTTACATCCGTGTTGCACCTTACGTGCTTAGGTTATCTGTTTTCGTGTATACAATTTATTCTCACAGCCACCCTGAGACAGATAATATAATATTGTTTTTTCAAACGGTAAACTGAGGCCCAAAGAGGTAAAGTGATTTGTCCAAGGTCACATGATCAGGAAACAACAGCGCTAGGATGAACCCATGGGTCTTCTCTTTGCCCCCTCCCATTAGCACTGCCCCGCATGACCCTATAGTGAGGGAATCAACTGTGTTAATAATTGATGTTATCACTTTGATAACAGCCAAAATTCTGGTCTGTAAACAGAAGAAGACTTTGTTATTGAAAAAACAAAATTCTGTTCAACTTTTGGCAGGACTCTGGATAGCGACTCCCATTCACCTGCTTTCTTGTTTGTCAGGTTAAGTACAAAGAAGGCTGGGAGAAGACAAAGGGGAAGGGATTTGAGATGAAGCTGGATGCCATGTCTCTGCTGGCCGCCAAAGCCTCCGGAGAGCTTGCTAGCAACGTAGGTTTTCTCTCATTAACTCAGAAATGCATAAGAAATTGTTCCGGTGAAACGTCAGTGGTCCCGCAGAAAAAAATAATGACTGTTAACATTGTAAACATCGCTATACTTTAATCTTCCACTGGGTTCGAGAAAGACTGGAAGGTGGTTTTTTAGATTTGTTCCCTTTGCACTTGTTAAACTACAGCCCCTTAGATGGCAAAGTTCCTCTCTCACAGTCGACTTTCCTCTTTCTCTCAAGATTAAATACAAAGAAGATTATGAAAAAGCAAAAGGCAAAGTCCTGGGAACTACAGACACGAGGCTTCTGCACTCCCTGCAGGTTGCCAAGATGAGCAGTGAGGTAAACGCTTTTCTACCCCCCAAAGCTTCACTTAGAGTTGTGCTGCTCTGAAAGTTTTCCCCCAGCCTGCTTCACTGGAGACTGTTATTTTTTCCACTTCCACTTATAATTTCTTTCCTGGCTTACATGAGAAGTGTTTTCTCTTTCTTTATTTTGGCAAAGGATACTGTTCTTTTAAAGTAGATGAGAAGCATGTGGTCGGGGACCGTCATCTACTGTTCACGGTACAAGACGATCGGCCACATCTATTCACTCTGCGGGTGTTTACTAAACAACTACTCTGCGTGAGATACGGTGTGAGACACTGGGGCCGTAAGAACAAACAGCACATAACTGGTTCCTCCCTAATGGAGCTTAATTCTACTGGGAGAGTTAGACAGGAGGCATCCTGTTTATTGAGGTGATGTCCTGGATGAATCCTCTCGTCCGAACACACACGATATTCAAAATGTTTAGCCACCAACTGGGGCATCCAGGCTCCAACCACTCAGAATGACACTGCTTGTAAACAACTGTAGTGGCTGGAGGTTAACCTTGGTAAATGTCACTTACCAGAAGCCTTTGGGGAAGGAAAGTTCTGCCAGGAGGTCAGACTTGGTTTCTAATTAAGACTTCGTTGTCAATGCCAAACAGGCAGAAAGGAAGCACGGGCATTGGTTTTCTGCTTTACGATGGCCTGCTCTACGCTGTGAGGTCAGCTTATGCCGCTCTGATGATGCAGTCAGATATAATTACCTAATGAGTCATGAAGGACCCAGGGCTTGAAATAGAATAAGAGTGTTGGCATCTGGGTCACCATTGTGGTCGTGCCTACAGAACAAGCCCTATGATGTGCGTAGTCATGAAGCATTTGGCTTCAGTTTAGACAGAGAACAAATTGGTATTTCCCATTTGCAGGTGGAGCAAATGGGGCCAAAAAGGATGGACTTGCCCAAAGTCATGTAGTAGTCAGTGGTAGTGGTGGAGGAGTGGAGAATCAGACCCTAGAACTCTTACTAACTGGCACCGTGCTGCTTCTGCTGTACTACCTTTCCTCACCATCACACCATCACCATACCACCATCACTATCACCATATCACCAGAAACACCATCGCCACCATCATCACGTCATCCATCCTCATTGCTAACATTTATCAAGTGTTTGCTCTGTGCCATCCCTGCGCTAAGTGGGTTTGAGCTACTCTTTTGTTTACTTTTCACAATAGCCCTCCAAGGAAAATGAGCCATTAGAGAGGTAATGTGACTTTCTAGAGGTCTTCTAGCTGACAAAGCCCTGGAGCCCAAGCTTTGTTATTTTGCCTCTTAAAGTTTCTACAGAAACCACAGGTAGAGCGTTCTCTTCCTGGAGCAACTGGGGAAAAAGAGTTAGGAGGCATTCCTCCCAGAGACAAAGTAGTGTGAGACCTCAGTTTCCAGGTGCCACCACCTTACAGAGCCAAGACTTGGGTCACATCCTTTGGACAGACAGGTACCATTGTCCAGAGTGCCAGTTCCTCATGGAAACCTGGCCTACTTTCCGGTGTTTTCACATCACTCCTGCCAAGGCAGGCTTCACGTAATACAGCGTGTTTTGGTGCGTTCAAGGTTGAATACAAGAAAGGCTTCGAAAAGAGTAAGACCCACTTTCACCTGCCCATGGACATGGTCAACATGAGGCACGCTAAGAAGGCCCAAGCTCTGGCCAGTGACCGGGGCTACAGGAAGAAACTGCATGGATACACCGTGCTGCCTGAAGATATGAAGACTTGCTGGGCCAAGAAAGCCTATGGGCTGCAGAGTGAGGTGAGCCCTGGCCCTTTGCCAGTTCTCCCCACGCATCTCTTGCAACTGGATACAGTGACAATTTCAGAGTGATTTAGAACCTGTGCATGAGTCTATTAGGTGACTCAGAGGACCAAGAAGAATTTCTGGAGATGTGCCAGGCCCAGGGAGGATGGATGGGGAGGTAGAGATAGAGAATGAGTCAAGACGGTGGAGACTAGAGGGTGGAGGACTGGGGCTCAGAGCTATTGCGAAAGTCAAGATGTGTCGGTAACGGGATGAGCAAAGAGGAAGCAAGTGTTGAAAATGGTAAATCTGGTAAATGTTAAAAAGTACATCTGGGCAGTGTAGCAGGTTGGCAGATAAGATCCTTAGGCGAAAATCCCTCTTTTTGGTAAGGCAGTGAGGTGTTTCAGAGTTAAGGTAGAACAGCCTCTTCTGATTACAAGGTGAGCCAGTGGCTTCACCCCCAAGCAGAGTTCTGCCCGACTATAACGGAGCGGAGAGCAGCTCTTCCACAGAGACAGATACAGGATCGAGGGCTTTCCTAACTCGCCCGTTAACTTTGCCCCACCTGCATCCACGTGTCTGATTAGAGCTTGGTTTTTCTCTTGCAGCTGCAGTACAAGGCCGACCTCTCGTGGACGAAAGGCGTTGGGTGGCTGACGGAAGGCAGCCTCACTTTGGAGCAGGCCAAGAAGGCTGGGCAGCTGGTCAGCGAGGTAACCTGAGCCCAGGCCCCCAGCTTCTAGTCTCTCTCAGCCCAAGTCACCACCGAGAGAGCCACCTTTCCCTCTGATTCCTCCCCCATCCCCAGGCTTATTTTGAGTGAGACTCAGAGAGCACGTCTTCATTTTGCATGCATAGCACACCCTGAACTAACTTTCATACCCTTAAGCTTCCCGGGGAGGCATTTGTAAGAAGCCAACTAAAAGTAGGAGCTGGATCCAAAGCCTCGTTCAGAACGGTTGTGATATACAGTTAGTCACGTAGGAAACATGTTTGTTGTGTAAGAAGTGTGTGATTCCTTCTGAATCAGAGAATCTGGTGTTTGGAGGTCGGCATTCTCATGGTGCGTGTGCCTTAAACTCACTGCAGACTTCGGGCAAGTCACTCAACACTGCCGATCCTCTTTCTCTCTTATAAAAATGAGAACGTTGGAAAGGATGCTCTACAAAGTCCCCGTGGCTCCAAGCCTGTGCTTCTCTTTATACCGTGTAGAGCTGGCGTTGGCAGCAGGCAGAGGAGGACTTTTGAAGGACATTTCGTTTGGAAATGGGACTATTGCGGGATCTCTGTTTGGGATCTTCAAAGGGGTTTCTTATTTCGGTGCCAGGAAGGCTGAGTTGGCATTTCTCTCGCATATGGTAATAATAGTGACGATAACAGCTGCCATTTATGGACTGGTAATAATTATGTAACCACTGCTATCATTCATTGATGACTTTGAGTGTATTGCATACCTATTGTTCATTTGTCGCTCACATTTACTATTGCTATGTGAGTAGACGCTAGTAGTATTCTAGTAATATCCCCATTTTACATTTGCGAAAGGTGAGAGACAAAACCACATTTCAGTAAGTGGCAGGGCTGGGATCTGTACCCAGTATTTTGGTCCAATGCTCCAGCTCTGGACTATTAAACAAAATTGAATCCCCAAAACACGTTTTGTAATTTATTCTCATTTTTCAACTGTACGCATCCTTCTCTCAGACAGAAACACATTGAAAGTTAGAGTGCATAAATAAGGAGGGTTCTCATTACTTAACTTCTCTGAGACCAACTGAAATCCAGGTGGAGCAAGCCGAACCCCATTTGACTTGGATGGGGTGCAGTAAGGGGACCTTCTGCCTTAGGAATGCCCGTTGCTGTCTCACTGCCTATACTGACTAATTTTCAAGCCCCTTAAGGGGCAAGAAGGTATCATTTCCTTTGCCTTTTTCATGTCCCTGCTCTGCCCTGGGCAGGGTGGGTTCTTGGTTCCTCCCTACACACTTACGATTTGACCAATGCAGAGGCTGGGTTGCCCGGGAATTTCCAGCCATGGGAGGGGCACTGTGACTTCCTTCAATTACGTAGGGAAGGAGTTTTCCCATTCAACACACTGGAATGAGAAAGAAAAAGTACAAGTCTCTTTGGAATATTTTTTGCAGATTCATTTTTTTCCCGAAGGGAAGAAATTTTGGAGTTTTCCATATTCCAATCCCTAGTTTGGGTTCGACTAGTATCGACAACCCTCTTGCTGACAGCACTGGGGGCTCTGCTCGTCTCTGATCTCCCTACCACGTGAAGCTTTTGCTTCCATAAGCCATTCTCAGCAGCCTCCTTTCCCATCAACTCTGGCAACTCCAACGGAAAAGCCAGAGGAGCCAGCCTCCGGGAAGGACAAGAAGTCCCCGTGGGGGGACAGAATTAGCACATTCAAATTTTGCCAGTTGCATGGTGGCTGTGAGATGGCAACATGATGAAGACAAGCCCAGTGATCTGGAACACGGAGAGCTGGGAGGGCAAATCCCACCTTGCCACCCACCTGCTGAATGTGACTCTTGGCGTTGCCCTTCGTTAGAGCTGATACTTCCTGGGTCATCCTGACGGCACCGTGAATAACAGTGATGGCGAGCATAGTGAACACTTACTCTGCCCAGGGACTCGACTCGTGGCAAGTGTGGCATGGAAGCCTCCGCACCACCCTCAGTGAAGCAGCTTCTATTGTTTTCCACACCGTACAGTCCAAGCCCGAGTGGCTCAGGTGATCCAGTGATGTGCCCAAGGCCGTGAAGCCGAATAGGTAGAGGGGAGATTTGGACCTTGGGATTCATGGTTGTAAAGTCCAAGTTCCCTCCACCTCGCTCTCCTATGTCAGATCTAGGTTTATGAAACGGCTCCATCCCAGGGCTCATGGTAACATACAGCGTTCACAGAAGGGAAAATTCCAGTCCCCATTCAGTAGTAGCAACTCAAACAAGCTCACCAGGGCTGGAAGTCTCAGGTCTGCATGGTCCTCTTTAAGCTATAGGACCAGCCGGAGCATCCCCCCCTGGGGAAATGCTTGGGTCACAGGAGGTATGCGTGTGTAGGCATGTGTGTGATGGTGGGGACAGCCCGATCCTAATGCTATGGGGTCCCTTTTCTTTGGAAACAGAAAAACTACAGGCAGAGGGTGGACGAGCTGAAATTTACCAGTGTGGCCGACAGTTCCCAGATGGAGCACGCCAAGAGGAGCCAGGAGCTGCAGAGTGGGGTGAGTCCCAGGCTGCCCTTTCTCCACCGGGCTGCTGTGTCATGGGCCTGGGAACCTCTGGGGACAGCAGCGGGTGCTGCCCATGCACGATCCAGGGACTGAAGAGCCTTTCCTTTAAATAGGCTGGACTCAGCTCTCTATGGGCTTTCAGGTCTCCCTGCCTCACCCACTACACTTCTCCTCTGGTTGTTAAGGGCAGATGTCAACTGACATTATTCCTTTTCAGCTTTCAGTCTTTCCTAGTTCCTCCTTTCTTTCTCCTTCTTTTCTCTCTTATCAAAGACTCCATAATTCTGGAGCCAGGAGAGAGGAGGATAACATTTGCTTGTGGGATGTGTGCATTTCATGCCCACTTGAGCTCAAATGTGGAAGGTGGGACAACGAAACACCACATATGTTATTTACATGTTAGTGGTCAACGGCCGAACAGGTGTAGCTGCTACCATCTGGCCAGGACATTCCTACCTTTCCTTCCTAGAGGTCCAGGTACACCTGCCAGAAAGCATGCAGTCAGCATAGTTCAGAGTCAGCGGAAAGCCACTGCATGGAAACTCAAGCTGGGGAGCGGGAGAGGGTGGAAGAGAGAAAGAGCAGGAGTGATATGGTTTCCACAGAGGAGATGTTCGCTCATGTTGCCTTTTTGGTTACTGTTCACTTTCCAGGTGTCAGTACCTGTGGAAACATTAGGTTTGATTATGGGGTGCAGGTGACAGGGGATGCTTCTTATTTTTCCCACCTGGGGAGTCTGTGCTCATCTGAGCCCTCAGGTGGGTTACTTTTTGTGGCCATGGACACTGTGGATGGGAACAGCTTGGGGAAGTCGATGCCTCCTCAAGGGAAAGGTGTGAAAACGAAAACCTTAGAGGGGATCTCAGGTTGACGCCCCGGCTACATTCTCCTCCCGGCCCCTCACCGCTGCTGCTCCTTCCTGCATCACCTCTTCTGCGTTAAACCTCGCTTCCTGCACGCTGCCAGCAGCCTCAGGTCTGGTTGGTCTGGTAATGGACTTTCCACGTAAGACACAGGGAGCTGAGCGGCCAGCCACCTCCTCCCTTGCCTCCTGCTTCTGACCCGGTGCTCTCTCCCTACAGGTGGTGTACAAAGCAGGGCACGAGCAGTCTGTCCATCAGTACAGCATCAGCAAAGACGAGCCTCTCTTCCTACAGGCCCAAGCCAACGCCGCCAATCTCAGTGAGGTACAGCCAGAGGGAGTGAGCAGCCCAGGGCTCTGCTTCCCTGCGTGTAGGCGCCTGGTCCACAGAACCCACCGGCCATGTCAGTGTGTCTGTGTCAGCTGAGGCTGCGTACGTCTGGTCATTGTAAACAGCTCGTGACCAGTATCTTAGGGGAGGGAAGACCAGCCTTTGGTAGGAATGAGCTGGCGGGAGATTTGAACCACTGACTCTAGGATGGGGTAGGAGGAAGTGTTTATTCCGGGACTGGAGTTAAAACAGCGTTAAGAGGGGAGTAAATAAGAGCTCAGACATTAGCTTCAAACTGCCTGGGTTTGATCCTTGTTTCTAACACTTACTAGGTGTGCAAGCTTAACCGGTTTCTTCTCTCTTGGTTGTCCCAAAATGGGACATGAGGGCACTCCTAGCCTCCTCGACATTAGGTCGCCTTGAGGCTTCAGCGAGCTGCTATATGCAAAACACTCAGAGGAGCGCTCACAGGGCAGTTGTTCCTTAGACACGAAAGCTTGCACAGTTCCAGCTTTCCTTCTCTGTCTTCTATGGAGGGGCCTTTCTTGGCTCTTCTGCTTGGCTCCCAGGTCTTTAGGGTCCTGATCCGAGGAATGGGTAGAGGGGAGAATTAGAAGGAGCAACAGAAGCTAAACTGATTCACACACAGAAATGGAGGGAGGCTTCCAGAAGAAAGAACTTGAAATCTGGAGGTGGGGGGCAGGACAAAAAATGAGAGGAACAAAGAAAAGACCCACATGGACTAGAGGCTGGGCTCGGAAAGGAAAAGGGGTGCAGCTGGAGCAGCTGCTGGGCTGGTGGGGTGTGTGGACAGAGATGGAGAAGAGAATTTTCAGACATGCTGCTGTGTGTTGTGCAATGTTATTCCACCCATGACAAGTCATTAAGACTTCCATGAAGACGCCTAGTATTTTCCAAGTCTTCTGGAGTTCAATTTCTGCCTCTTTTGGCCAAAGCCCTATGTGGCAAGAGGCCTTAAGGCAGGAACAAGAAGGCCTGGTTGTATTCCAGTTACAGGTTTCTCTGGCTCTCAGGGTTTCTACAGAAGGATGTAATAGGTGTTTGCCTCTTGGAGAGGTCATTGAAGAGTCTAAGCGAAGCCCTCTCACGTGAGGATGATCTCTTTTCTCCTAAATCCCCTTAGAAACTGTATAAGAGCAACTGGGAAAAGCAGAAGGCGAAAGGGTTTGAGCTGCGTCTTGACTCCTTGGCCTTCCTGGCAGCCAAAGCCAAGAGGGACCTGGCCAGCGAGGTAAGCCAGTCCCCAGCTTGTGCTCGACACCACGAATCCTGACATTTACATCTGGGAGAGTCTGAAAGTGTCCTGGCAGGTTTTCAGTCTCTCTGAGCCTCAGGGTTCTAATGTGTAAGATGTAGATAAATATGACCACCTTGCAGTGAGATAATCGTTGAAGTGTCTGGTACACTGCCTGCTGCACACTGGTTTTTGGTAAGTCGTAACTGTTATTATGAGCAGTAGTAGTGTGAGTGGTAATCCAAGTCACCCATTTTACAGATAAGCTGATGCCCAGAGACATTCCATGACTTTCTAAGGTTGTAGAGGCCTGCTGATGGTTAAGAGTACAGGCTCTGGTGTCGGATAGACTTGGGATAAAATCCCAACTCCATCACCTACCAGTTTGTGATTTGGGGCAGGTTGTTTAACCTTTCAAAATCTCAGTTAACTCATGGGTAAATTGGTAATTGCAAAATGGTTATGAGGAAATGAAATGAATTGAGGTATATTAAGTGTTCTGTAGTCCAGTGCTGTCTGTTATGAGTCTGATGTGAGATGAGGAGCCTAGGACAGAATGTAAGTCAAACTCTGCTTCCTTCATCGAGAAAGTCTTGCTTCCAAAAAAAACCCCAATATATATACATGTATATATATTCTGTATCTATTGTGTATATATATATATAGTACATGTATATACAGAAAATATATCCGTAAATGTATATAGATATCAGCTGAACTAAACAGTGGCTTGGCAATGTGGTTGATTTCCGTTATGACACAAGCCCCTTATCTTATCAACTAGTAACATTTTACAAACCAGCACTTGTCTTCAGATGCACTTTGAGTGACACAGATTTATACCATGCCTGGCTCATCGTAAGTGTTCAATAAATTGTGGCAGATATTAATACCGTTGTTCTTGCTGGCAGATTTGAGAGTAGAGCCCAAGTCTCCTGATGGCCACGGTAATGATGATGTTGAAATGATGCCACACACCAGTATTCTGTTACAGTTTTCAAAGCATTTCTATATTTATTCTTTTTTCGGATCCTCATTACTTTTGGCCTAGTGCTTTTTCAGGCCAATGTGCTCCCTTTTGCTCCCCATAACTCCTAAATATTTATATGTACCTCAGTTGTCTTTAATTTGAGCTTCTTTCTGAAACAGCAGTTGTATTTTAGATATTCCGTGTATTTTTCATTTTGTGATGACTTTCTCTTTATAATATTCTCACTGTTACCAAAAAAGATTATAAAGTGGCTTTCATGAAAGCAACAGGCCACTTAAAAATAAACCCAGAAATACATAGAGACAAGATAGAATTTCACCAGGAAATTGAGAAGACTGTTCTATAGCTGAACTTTCAGTTTAGCTCTGAGCTTCCTGGCAGTCCAGGTGTAAAAGGAAATAATGAGTAGTAATATTTTTTTTCACTCTTTGATCAAAGGAAATACATCAGTTGTTCTAAGGAGGCAAGCTTTCTATGACACTAATTCTGATAGGATTCTCTTGTATGGCTTTGCTCTAACTTTCTTGCATGGCTTGATACTTAATTCCTTTAGGAGATGCTAATGTACCCCTGCTCTCTTCCTCTCATTTAGGTGAAGTACAAGGAGAACTATGAAAAGTCCAGAGGGAAACTCATTGGGGCTAAGGGTGCCCAGGGGGATTCGCAAATTAGCCACTCACTGCAAATGTCCAAGCTGCAGAGTGAACTGGAGTACAAGAAGGGATTTGAGGACACCAAATCCCAGTGCCACGTCCCCCTGCACATGATCCACCTCGTGCATGCCCGCAAGGCTCAGCACTTAGCCACAGACATAGGCTACAAGACGGCATCCCATCACTTTACAGCTTTGCCCACAGACATGAAGGTGGAATGGGCCAAGAAGGCTTACGGTTTACAGAGTGATGTAAGCTCTGTGTGTGGGTTTATGTGTGTGTGTGCTGGTGTTGGTGCCAGGGTTTTCCCAAACCCTTCAGGATGTCGTTTATTCCCTGAGATACCTGTTTCTGGGTCCCTAAGTGGAAACATTTTAGCTTCCTAGTGCTTTAACTTTTACTCAAACTGTGTCTATTTTAGATTCTATACTACCCCTAAAAATCATACAGTTACTCCTTTCTTCTTGGAATTCTGATCTACGTATGTTTTCCGTATTTCTTTTTCTTGCAGGGCGGTGGCGACAGTGGGGTGGGAGGCATGTATTTGTGACCTTAACTGTGGCCTGCTCTGGGAGAGCATCCCTGGTACTCATTCTAATGTTGGTAGTCCCATTTTTAGAAAGGGCACCTTGCTAGTCGTCAACAACCCTCTCCCCTTTCTCGTTATATTCTTTCATCTTCGGTTGACTCTTGCAAGAGAAAGTGGGTGAACCGAACAGGCAGGTCAGTTGCAACCAGACTGTCACACGTGGGCGTGGGGTGGAGGCAGCGCAGACACACCCTTCCAGGTAGAGCTCTTTCTGGATCGAGAGGTGATATGCTAGTTTTAGAGACGTGTCCACTTAAATGGCTTTCCATTAAAAGTACTCCTTCAATGGCAAGGGAGAAAATGAGAACTACCCCCCCGCCCTGCACCGAGCTTCCTAAGAAGGAACTGGCACTGTGGGAAGCCTCGAATGTCTTGTGATATTCCCTCAAATAGCTCCCCACCTGGGTTCTGTTGTGAATTCTCATTTTCTTCTCCCCTGCATGTCATTTTAAACAAGAGACCAGGCAAAGCAGACAGCGAGGACGGCCTTCTTCCGGAGGCCTGCGTGGCCTGTAATGAGGGATGCGGCTCATTTGGCTCCTGCGGCCCCACCCCCAATAGTGTCGGGCGGGGCCAAAGCCGCTGGCAGCGGGGCGGCTCCAATTAAGCGGGAAATTAATTTACATTTTGGAGCCCTACCTGTGACTGTGCAGAAATAGATAAGACAAAAGTGGCATCTAATTTGACTCAGCTGGCACCAGGGCGACATTGGGGAGCTGTTAACAGCCCTTTAAGTGTCCGCACACCAACAATGGCCTGCCTTTTTTTTTTCTTTCCTTTCTCCTTTGTCAGAACCAATACAGGGCAGATGTGAAGTGGATGAAAGGCACGGGCTGGGTCGCCACCGGGTCATTAAATGTGGAGCAGGCGAAGAAGGCAGGAGCACTCATTAGCGAGGTGAGATTCCCTGACAGCGTGCAGCAGGCCTGGCTGCATTAGGCGTGCGGCATTTCTGTATAAAATTAAAATAATTTCCACTCAAAAGGCGAAGAAGAAGGCAAAGCTACATGAAAGGCCTCAAAACCCAGACTAAGGCTGGTAATTAGAGGGAAACTACATACCAAACACACCCCAGTAGGGGCCCAGAGAGCCCGGGCCAAAACAAAGTGGGTGACAAATGATATTATGAATAATAATGACAATCAAACAGAGCTCAATTGCTACCCAGCAACTCACCTTTTTAATGAAGCAACACGGGACAGATGATAAAAAGATACATTTATTGCACCTAGAAAGCCCTTTTGTGACTTCACGCACATTTTCTCCCTTTCTTTCTGCAGCAGGCAGTGTAAACAGTTTTTGAATATTCATGTGGTGTCGAACACGTGGCACGGTTCTGGTTCTTTTTTTGTTGGAGGGTCTCATTTCTATTTGAATCTCACTCCCGTCTACTCGCAGCCAACCTCGCTGGACCCGAAGGCTTATGAAAGGAGCCCTTTCCTCGCATTTTAGGCCAGTATCCCTGAGCAGATCTTTTAAAGATTAGATCAGGGTTTCTCAACCTTGGCGCTGTGGACGTTTTGATAATTCTGTGCGGTGGGGCTGTCCTGGGCCTGTGGGATGTTTGGCAGCATCCCTGGCCTCTACGCACTAGATGCTCATGGTACCGTTTCCCAGTATACCCATCACTTAGACTTCGAGATGATTCCTTCATGCATCAAAGTCTGGCATCCAAGGGATCTTTTTGGAACCATTTGTCCCACGGTGGTCTTAATCTTCTACCACATTTTGCAAACTTATTCAACAGATTTGCTTATCTTCCGTGCTTTATACTTAGTCCTCAGACTTCAGGAAGGCAAGACATCTTCCAGCAACTTTTCCCAACCATCTCATTCCAGTTTGGCACATTTCCAGTTTAGTGTCAAATTGGATTGGCCTCTAAATTTTCAGACAGAATGCCAGGCACCGTGAAAGAGCCACAGATGCACACACACCTGTCATTTAAAGCAGGAGTTAGCAAACCTTTTTTTGTAAAGGACCTGATGGTAAATATTTTTCATTTTTTTCGTTTTGCTTCTGTTGTAACTGCTTACCTCTACCATTGTAGCATGATGCAGCCATAGACAATACGTAAGTGAACGGGCACGACTGTGTTCTAATAAATCTTTATTTACAAAAACAGTTGATGGGTCAAATTCAGCTGAATATTGAACTGTCTTCTTAAGACAACCCAGTATACAGATATCCAACCCAATAAATAAGGAAGTGTTTCTAAAATAATTGTTTGATTGAAGAAAAGATATACTTCATAATCCCATTAAGGTAGCCACTGTTTTCAGTCTACTGGAACTGTAATTAAAAAAAAAAAAAGGAATGAATTGAAGCATAATTTTCAGAATACTTCAAAATTGGGTATCTAGGACTCTGTTAGCATTTGAATTTCTGGTAATTTTTTTTTTGTTTTACTCAGTCTGTTTCAAACTGTATGATGACTCCTTTCAATAATAGCACCCTTTTTCTTATAACACTTATAGAATTATTGTGTATGTTAACTGACCCGGTTTCTAAAGTGATTAGATAATGTACAGTCACTGACTTAAATGCAAGGGTTTTGACTCTGGTAATCTCTGCCCAGTTCTTTTGTGGAAGGAAAATGGAAAGCTTCAGCTGATCAATGTAACTGTGAGTGTCCTTTCTTGCTTGGGAGACCCGAACTAAAATATGTAAACAACTGCAAGACAGTATTTGAAGGCTATATAAAAAATCCTTCACTAAGTGTGTATCCTCTAGTATTTTACTGGTATAACCTAATTTTGAGATGTTTTCTTTGCACCAGGTAGAAATACTTTAATGTTAATTGACACGAGGTTATTCTTAAATTGAAACAAATATTAACCTGAAGGCACCTAGGATATAAAGATGGAGGAAGCCGAATAATAATTATGTTCACAAATTCACTCTAATCTCAAGCAACCTATGATTTTCTCTTTCAAATGGCATGAAAGAACAGCACAAAATTCACAGCTTTGATCTTTTTCTGCTCAACAGAAGAAGTACCGTCAGCATCCAGATGCTTTGAAGTTTACCAGTATTAAAGACACTCCGGAGATGGTCCAGGCCAGAATTAGTTACACCCAAGCAGTGGATGTAAGCGATAATGTATATACATTACGACTCTAAGAGTGGGCTCTTCTTTCAACCCTGCGATTGAAGCCCAGGGGTTCTTGGCTTGCTCCTTCTGTTGTTCTAAGGATGAAGGAGCTTCTTATCCTTTGTTGAGGGCTCACCTTAGTGGCGGGGCCTCCTCATCAGGATGTAGATGGGTGTTACCGCTGCTCTTAGGATGCCAAGGAGGGCTCCACCACCCCACTGCCCCATGCTTTCACTCCTTCCCATTTGCACGTCTCCAGGATTTGTCTGTGGTCCAGGTCTTTTCCCCTCTCCTTTTGTTTCGAAGCATTGTTTTCAGACGTGGGACTTCTGGGCGAAATTCTTGGTAATTATAACACCTAGGAATTAGAATGCCTAGGGCTCCTTGGGACACACGGCAGGAATTCTTGCTTTCCGAATTCTCCCAAAGACTTTGAAAAGGATTTGGGTCTGATTTAGGTACATTAGACTAACTTTCGAGCCATTTCCCATACTCCCTTTATAAAATGAAGCCGAGATCTGGCCTTTTGCCCTCTCAGCGCAGGGTTCCTCATAAACTAGACGGAATGATGAGGTCCTCTAAAAATTCATGTTAAGATGTGGATTAGCCCTGGTCGGCTGATTCTACTGAGAGGGGCCCCCAGGTCATTGCGCAGGGCGGACGTGCCTTTTAAATATCTTCAGACCATTCAACTTGCCATGGGGGAAATTGACAAAACTTGGTGGGGAGGGCTTTCAAAATGTCTCCCTTGCTTCCCCATTGAACAAATTATTCCTGTTGGCCCTTATTCGACAGGCATTCTGAGATGGCTTGAGTGCCCGTCAGAATATGTTATGGGATGATTTACAAACTTACGGGTTTAGAAATGTATAATTTCTTGACCATCACCCCTTCAGAAGCAGGTTTAATTCTGAGAAACACAGATGGTCAAACCAGAACTTTTGTATGGAAAAAAAAAAAAAAGAAAATAGCTGCTTTTTTCCTTATCCTAACCAACTCTAGGGGGCACTGCTGTGATACGTAGAAGCTTGGACACATCTAATAAGATTTGGGATGGAAAAGCCTGGTTTAGAAACTTTCTCTGGTGGCAGATGCCAACTCCACGTGTCATTGCTAACTACTAGAATTATCATAAGCCCAGATAAGAGTTCTAGATGAAGAACGCCCCAGACCCACACAGGAAACGTTTATTAGCACAAGATTCCTTGAGGTGGCGGGAGGGTAGAAGGGTAGAAGGTCCAGAGAAAATCTCGCCTGTGGAAGAGCCATTTTCTCTTGTGCCTGCTGAATTTTGATGTCCTTTCCTAGCTTATAGTTAATAACGGAATTACTAGATGTTAACCAGCCATCATTTTCTCATCTGACACCCGTCTCAGCAGTATGCTACAAGTGGAGTATTAACTGAGAGAGAAGTTTCAGCCTGTCATGTTCTGGGCTGGGAACTAGAACTCCGGAGGGAATGAAGTGCATGTCACCGCGCTTAGCCGTAGGAGCCAGGGAGAGGCAGGGCGCCCAAGATCTTGTCTCTGTGTGGAGGTGGCAGCTGCAGTGCCCTTGTCTCCTGGAGTGTAACTTGGCTGACGGCTGTATGGGGGAGGCTTCCGGGTTTAATGCAAAACCTCTCTCCATCCACAGAGGTTATACAGGGAACAAGGAGAAAACATAAAGCATCATTACACACAGACAGCAGATCTCCCGGAAGTCCTGCTGGCCAAGCTGAATGCCATGAATATCAGTGAGGTGAGGCTAATGGAGGAGGGGGGCTGGTTTTAATTACTGGAGGTTCAGGGACCTGCACAGTTGTACTGCATCCCATGCTCAGAAGCGTCCTGTTCTTCCACACTTGGTTTAATGCTCTGCTGTCACCATGTTGAAATCTGTTGAGATTTCTGAACAAGGGGCCCTATGTTTTCCTTTGCACTGGGCCCTGCAAATTATGTAGCTGGTCCTGCAGAAGATTCAAGCTCATTGATAAGGATGAGACTAGGAAAACTTCCTGAGTGCAAAGGACATTTGTACTGAGGGGCTGGAATATGGGAGCATCGGAATATAGACATCCAGCCAAAGAGAGACTTGGGAGACTTAACTCTTCCCTTCCGTCATCCCTATCAGCACCCGCTTTCCTCTTCTTCAGCAGAGACAGTCGTTCATCTTTATTCTCCATCAAGAGCTGTGCCCACGCAGCCTCATGCCTCCTTCTTCCCATCAACTGCTGCTCAGAGCGATCTGGTTCTGACTCCAAAGCTCTTGGTTTTTAAACCCACCCCCATGGCTCTCCCCTCCAGGGGTGGACATAAGGCAGGATCCAACTCTTTGTTGGTTTTTGCTAAGCTACAGTGATCTCTCACTGGGGGAAAAAAACTCCACAAGAAACCAGATTCTCATTCTGATAATGGGAGTTCAGGAAACCACCAGGTCACGGGAGGGTCTTTATTGGTGCACATCTTCTCGACAGACGCGTTACAAGGAATCCTGGAGCAAACTTCGAGACGGTGGCTATAAACTGAGATTGGATGCCATTCCGTTCCAGGCGGCAAAGGCTTCTGGTGAAATCATAAGTGATGTAAGCCTCCACCTCCATTCCTAGGACAATGTTGAATCCTCACCAATTTTTATTCCCTTTGCCCCTAACCCCTGCCTTCTTTTGCCTGTGGATAACATCCTCTGCTCTCCCAACTGACTGTGAGAAGGAACATGCCTTACAACAACAGCAAAAATCCCCCAGCCAGGGTACAAAGCTGATGCTGGACTGTAAATATGGACCCCCGGCAGATGAAATGCACCCTCCACCAGGCGCTTTCCTAAAGCAAGTCCACGTGAAGAGACTGTTAACAATGTACCCACCTTCCTCCAGTGTGGGCGGCCCAAGCGCTCTCATGTCCTGCCATTTCATATCCCAGCCCTTTAGTCATTGGGAGGCTTGCATATGAAAGAATAGGCCTTTTGACGACTCCCGCGCCTTTTCTTTTAACTCACCCAGTTACTGTCAAAAGAACAAAACATTTTCACCCAATACCCACCTCTTCCATTCCGTGTCCCTTGTCCTCGAGCTGTTACTCTCTCCCGCTCTCTTTCCCTTTAGTACAAATACAAAGAGGCATTTGAGAAAATGAAAGGGCAGATGCTCGGCTCCCGGAGCTTGGAAGATGATATCAGCCTTGCGCATTCAGTGTACGCGAGCTCTCTGCAGAGCCAAGTAAGTGGGAGAGAACGCAGTGGAGCGGGGGGCCCCCCACCTAATGACGCACAGCCGGCAGCTATCCTGTGTCCTTCCGGTTGAGGGTATTGGCTCTGTCCTAGCTAGCTAGGTGGCGTGGTCAGGTCCCTTGGCCCCTCTGGGTTTCAGCTTCTTCCTCAGTCAAGTGAGAGATAGGACTACTTGACCCCTTAGCTCCCTTCCAGGCTGGACATTCTAGGGTTTTGACCAGTGACCACACATGGGGGCCTGTGGGCTGGATTTGGACCGCAGAGGTGTTCTGTTGGGTCTGCAGAGCGAATTAATTGCAAACCTTGCCAAACGGAAAACTTTACGTAAAAGTTTTAGACTTCTGTGCAGAAGCCGGACCTGGATTCCTCAAGGCTACTGTTGAAGTTGATTACTGAGAGCCCCATTTAGAAGGGATCTGTACTCTCCTAGTCATGCAGCCAACCCCTCCTCCCCCCCCACCTTCACTCATTTATGCTACCTGTCTGGTCTCTGGTGGCATCTGAGTTTGCACCCCTTGATTTGATCCCCTGGATGCCGGCACATGTGTGTATACGGTATCTCCTTGCCCATACGTGAGTTGGCTAGTGGCTGTGATGAAATCGAATGTGTGTCCAACATGTAGCAGAGGACTAAACATTTTACACGCAGTGTCTCATTTAATCATCAACTTATTTCTAGGAGCATCACTTGTTCATCCTGGTTACTGATAAGGAAACCTAGACTCTGAGTGTCTCAATCCCTTGCCCAAGGTCAGCTTTCAAGGGCCAGACTAGAACGTGCAGCTAGCTCGCCATCGCATGCTCTTTCCACAGTTTCACACGTTCTCGTCTCTTTTGTTCCCTGCCTCAGT
Source organism: Orcinus orca (assembly GCF_937001465.1). Lineage (NCBI taxonomy): Eukaryota > Metazoa > Chordata > Mammalia > Artiodactyla > Delphinidae > Orcinus > Orcinus orca. The sequence continues at coordinate 74,100,590 of NC_064572.1, read as the reverse complement.
TTCCCTGTTTCTAACACTTCTCTCCGCTTTCGGTACTGGGGCGGGATTGGACATGAATTGTCCCTGGCTGTATGCTAGGGGTGGGGAGGGTGCGCGGAGGTGGGGGTCGGAGGTTAGGGATGAGTGGCTGGAGCTTGGAGGGCAGTGGGAAGGGTGGAGGAAGAGGCGGCGCTTATGCGTCTGACTCCCCAGAAAGCCCAGAGTGAGCTTTGTGGACCTTCAAACGCTCCTCCGAGGACTGGGGCAGAGCTTGAGGTCTGGAAATGGGCCTCTCCCTTCCCCCCTTAGGATGCATGTTGGGCTCTTGGGAATACCCACCCCTCAGAACTGGCTTTTCAAGCATCTGCCCACTGCTCCTGGCTCCCAGATTTACTGGGATGTCATCTGATGTCTGAAGAAGCTCTCCGTTACCTAGCATGAGAGGAGAACCCCTGGTGTCTCAGTCTGAACTTGAGAGGGTGATGGGGAGAAAGCGTGTGGAGCAGGCGGCGGCTTAGCCATGTGTCTTCTTGCCTCTGGAAAATGGGAAGATCTAAGGACTTGAGCAAGGGAACCACTGACATTATATCTGTCCCTTGAACTTCCGTATTTTCCCCAAGTAGGGGAACCATGGGCCTTGATCATCCAAGAGCTGGAGATGGTGAGTGGCAGGACCTGGAGACGAGCCCTGCTTGTTAAGCCAGTCGCTGCAAGAAAGGAGCCCTGGCCCTGCCAGGAAAGCCTCCTGGGCTCACCTGGGACAATCGCGTCGCATTGCTCTCCCTCATGGTCCTGATGCAAATGGCGGCTTTGAAATAGCTGCTATTGATCTGTCTGCCCATCTAGGTGAATTACAGGAAAGACTTTGAACACTCAAAGGCACAGTTCCATCTGCCATTGGACATGGTAACACTGGTGCACGCCAAGAAGGCTCAGACCCTGGCCAGCGACCAGGACTACAGACACCCACTCCCCCAGTATACGTCCTTGGCCGAGGACCTGAGGCTCAGCTGTGCCAAGAAAGCTCACAGGTTGCAGAGTGAGGTAAGGGGACCGGGCCTCTCTCTCCAGGCTCTTTTCCTCTTAAATCTGATCGTGAGGCAGTGACCCACAAACTGCTGGTGGCTCAGTGGGGCTTCCGGAGATGAGGAATCCCGTACCTGGGTTTTCTTTTAAAGCACCTGCCCTGCTTGTTCCTGCCTAGCTCTTCATAAGCACAATTGCACAGATCTATTAACAGCAACGACAGCAGTTTATTGAGTCCTTCTGCTGAATTCCGAGCATTGTGTTTTCAGGCATTATCTCATTTAATCCTCCAAATGACCCTATATCGGTACTCTTTATCCCCATTTTACAGAGAAGCTATAGTGAGTCTCAAAGAAGTTAAATAGCTCGTGCAAGATCATAAAACTATAAATGAGAAAGTGGGTGCTGGGACTTGGATGGTGTCCAAGGAAGACGCTTTCAAGGCGTATGGTTTTGCATGTTCAAGACTTGCCAACGGAGTTGCCTCTGGCCCCAGCTTGAGCTGGGGTTCTTCTTGGCACATCATATGTTCCCGGGCCACCCAACTTCGGAAGAGGCCTGAGATCTGCTGGGAGAGTTGCTCAGAGCCCCTTTGGAACTGACCCACTTCAGGCAGAGGAGAGTGTTGAGCAGAGGGCAGGGAAATAAGGGTCCCAGAGACCCTTCCTGAGTCCTCCCAAGGAGTCTTGGAGGCCTTCACGCCCCCCACCCCACCCCAATGAGGGCATTTCTAGCTCATGCCACCTGTTTTCTGAAGCAGGCAGGCCCGGGAGCGTTGGGAAGCGTTGGAGGATGTCCTCACTCCCAAGGAGATACAGAATGTGTCTTCCCAACAGGCAGCAGCATCCTTTTTGGTACTCGCCTCATCTCCCAGCTTGCCACCACGTTTCCGTGCCGGGAGATTTGCAAGTAACGGACCTCTGCTGGAAGATAAAACAGTCCCCCCAGAACCCTCTTTCTGGTTTGGCAGGGCCTGAGAGCTGAGCGGTGCTCAGATCCGGGTTACTGTTGTCCACTGGAATTTTCCGCCTGTGTACAGCGTTTACTAAGTGACATAAACTGTCAGGAACCCGACAGCAGGTGGAGGAACGAGGGAGCAGCCACGCTCAACTCAGGGGCCCGTTTGTCACTTGAGCAGAGCCCTGGCTTCCCCTGCCTCTCGTTGCCATAGCAATTGGAAGGCGGCACGCACCGGGGCGCCTCGGTGGCCGAAGGGGAGTGAACTTGGGGCTCCCTTTAAACTGTCAGCCCAGACCCCTCAGGTACACACACCGCCTCCACCCACACAGACTCGGGCCTTTGCCAGATTATTCTGGATTCATTTATTAGTTCTTTCTTAACCCATGATTAATTAATGCCGCCTTCTGCTGCTGGGTTTTGTTTTGAAGACCCATTAAACCATTTCCACATTTGCCCCAAGACAGCTGACTTTCTAACCACAATCCGCTCCAGCGTTTATTTTTTGATAGCCCACATTAAAATAAAAATCCGCCAAGCGTCCCTCTAACAGCTACGGAGACAAGTGACAGCAGAATTATTTTCTTCTGACCTACATTTTTGTCTCCCTAATGAGCATTTAAGTAAGAAGCGTGTGTGTATTTGCTGAGTGTGATGTATCTGGAGAGACTGCCCTGGCCTTGAGTTCTGATTATGATGCTGTCTGTCGTGGGTCCTTCCTCATTCTGCGAGCTTGGCTTTTCTGATTCCTCGTGTTGTTCCTTGTAGAATTTGTACCGGTCGGACCTGAACTTCATGCGAGGCGTTGCCTGTGTCATTCCAGGCACGTTAGACATTGAAGGGAGAAAGAGAGCATCTGAACTCATCAGTGAGGTAACCAGAGACCAGGACGGGTTGGGGGGTGTCAAGTATATTCCATGGTAGATGTTACACAACAATCTGTTTGTTTCTTACTAAAGCCAGTTAGATGCTACACTGTTAGCAGTGGCAGCTCCCCCAGCCTCTCTCCTTACTCCCTTCTCCATTCAGACTGGATGCCGTTTAAGATAGCTTTGCAGATCTCGAGCCAGTTCCTATATTAACATATAAGAATTATTTGCTGGATCCTAAGATGTACTTTCCTAGGGTCCCTTTGAAGAGTGGCTTGTGGTACAATGAAAAGAGGGCAGGCTTTGGAGACACATGTAGTGACTGAAATTGCAGGCCAGTACTCATTTGCTGTGTGACCTCAAGCCAGTCACCTGCCCTCTCTGAGCCTCAACCTCTTAATCAGTCAAATGGGAATGCTCAGACCTCTCTCATTTAGTTTTTGTGAGGGTCAGCACTAATCTAAGCCCTGTGCTTCTCTGGTGGCTGTATATGAAATGGTGGCTATAAGCTTGGTGATAACTTCTTGGTAAATTACCGAAGTCTGGAATTCTAAGCTCTTTGAACTCCTGAGGAATCTTGCCCACCCCTGGGAGGGCTCTGGGATTTCCATTCACGGTAGATAGGCATAATGGAAGGCACTGCAAGCAAAAGGCGATCAGCGTCCAGCCTGGGTGCCTCAGAATGGCTTACGCATTGATTAGAAGCTCTGAGCAAGCGGAATTGGCCTCACTGTGGGAGTTGAGATTTAATTTTGTGCTTTGCTTTTCCAATGAAATCTCTAAAGCGAGTGGTTTCTAAACCTCATGGTGCATCAGAATCCCCTTTGGAACTTAAAGTACAGAGCCCACTGACGATTTACTGAATCCCATCCCCTGGAGTGGCATACAGGCATGTGGATTATTTTAAGCTGCACGGTTGTTTCTGGTACCCCCCCAAAGCTGAGGAGCCCAGGGTTTCCAGCGAGCAAAGGAAATTTGGGAGCAAAACGTGAATCTCTATAGTCGTGTTCACATTCGTAGCAAAGGACTAGATCTCCCTTTCCCATTGATAAGCATCTGATTCCATCCGTCCTCTCCTCTCTGCTGCTTCATCCCACTGGGTTCTGAGGTCACAAGAGCAGGGGACGGACTGGATTCTGGGCCACAGACTAGCAGCCTTTGCAAAACGAGGTTTTATAGCTAGTGCTTAATGAGCACGTTCTTCTGCTGCTTTTGCATCTTACCTTGTCTTCTTATTGCCTCTTGTGTGTGAGCTCAGAGTAAATATCGTCAGCACCCCCAGTCATTCAAGTACACGGCCGTGACAGACACTCCCAGCCTCACTCATGCAAAACTCAGCAACCAGATTACAAACGAGGTAAAATCTTCGGACGGCTTTGGGATGGGCTTTTTAAAAACTGCTGGATTGCTAAAAAATATGTGTGAATATTTGTGGGGTTGGCGGGGGTCGCGGGAAGGATGGGTGTTTGCATGGAAAGAAAAGAATGTCATTAGATGGAGCCTCAACAGTTTCCAGAAGGAAAAAAGGCCCAGGAAGAAATCTGGTTTAGTCTGTCGTCTCGCCCCCCCAAATGTGGTCACGGACCGACGGCATCAGCATCCCCTGGGAGCTTGTTAGAAATACCAAACCTCAGGCCCCACCCCAGACCCACCGAATCCACACGGTCATCTAACAAGATCCTCACGGGTTTCCTTTGCACGTTAAAGTTGGAGACGTGCTGGTCTGCCATTCGTCTGTTCTAGCTGGGCACATATTGGCTCATCATTTCTCCACTGTCATTCTGATGATGATGATGGGAAAGATTTGTGGTTGTCCGGGGACAGTGATACAGTGTGATGTTTGCCAAGCTTCTTAGTTCTCTGCTTCCTCTTCTCACTCACCACTTACCCAATTATCATTTTAATATTCTAGCAGAGGGGTGGGTCCCAGGGGAAAGAATCTCACTCCATAAAATCATCATTCCAGCTCTACTTCTTCTTAGTGGCCCTCTGACAAGTTTGAAATATCGAGTGAGCTTGGCAGAGAATGAAATTTCGTTTTTAAAATTCTCCTTCTGACTCTAACTTTTCAAAGTCAGTGGAGATTTGGGTATTTACACATTAGTTCCAAGCTTGGGATAAGAAAATCCAAAGGGCTGTGTAGCGTGACATGATCAAGTTAAAATTCCCACTGAACCTTTCTTGCCTGCTTTGTCATTGGGGTGCTGAGGGGTAACAGTGCCTCCTGCAGTGGCCTCTGGCCCTGGAGGACTCAGCAACCACAGATCCAGTTCTAATCACGAGAGCAGATGTTTTCACAACGGCTGAGGCCGTGCAGCGCAGCAGTGGTGTGAGTCTGCCCGTGGCAGGATCCCGGGATTTTAGTAAAGGATGCAGACTGGGGTTTGGGAACCTCCCTTCCAACCGGCAGAGCTTCTCCTAAATTTCCCAGATCCTAGTATTGTCTTTACACTGTGTCCTCAGCAAAAAAAAAAAGTCTGCAATGGGAAGAACCACGATAGTATTCTTAAAGGTGCTTTTCTTCCCTCGGCCTATTATTGAGCAAAGTATAGGGAAGGGGGAAAATATGTTTTCTTTTACCCATCTTAGGTTGTCGGCTGGGGCTCTGTAACAAAAGATAGATTAACAAGAGAAAAGCATACAAATGTATATAATATAGGCTTTAGGTGGTGCAGGAGTCTTCACAAGGAAATGGAGTCCAGGAGGGAGGGACGGTTAAACCTGAGCGTTTTTATTCTAGGTTTGATGAAGAGTGGACAGTCGTGGGAAAATGTGTAGGGCAAAAGGGGGTGAGCTAAGGGCAGGGAACTGGGGGAAACTTAGTGAGGTCTGTTTGTTCAAATGCCTCTCAGTCCTTCCGAGGTCAGAGATGAGCTTGTTCCTTCCCTGTGTCAGAGGGAGGGCAGCTCCCACAGGAGGGGAGAAGGTCAGGGAGAGGTCTTCCATCTCCTGCTGCTTCCAGCTTCCTTCAGCTTAAAATACGCACTATGCCAAGGTACCATATATTGGGGTAACATGTCCTGAACCCCATCACAAGCAACTTGCAGTTTCTTCCCCATTCCTTTCACAGCACTCAATTTGACTCATTAAGGACTATCTCTGTTGAAAAAAAACATCTTCTCCAGGCTGAAGGTGTACCCATGACCCAGCGAATGGCCTTTTACAAACGTATTTCCCAATTGCAAAGGAGGGAACTCCAGCCCTGCAGAAATGCACAGCACTTACCTTCTTGCCTTTTTTTTTTTTTCTCCTGCCCAGCGCCTCTATAAAGCAGCAGGCGAGGACGCGAGACACCAGTACACAATGACCCTGGGCCTGCCCGAGTTTGTCCGAGCGAAAACAAACGCAGCCAACCTGAGTGATGTAAGCCTTTCCCGTTGCTGAGGTGGAGATGTGCTCCAGGGCCACATGTGTCTGTGTCTGTGATGGGACCTAACAGTGACCCTGGTGACTTTCACAGAAACTTTAAACAATGTATCCTGTAGACACTCATGTGAAATATACCTTACACAGATGTGTTGATACCTGCGTGTCAGAGCCCACTTCCGAGAGGGTGCTAATGAGATTTTCTTTGCAAAATCGAAAGCTTTTGCTTGTCAGGAATTGATTCTGGAACACCACACTACAAATAAAAGGGGGTAGCATTTGTTCTTTGAGCCATGTAATTTTTTTTTTTTTAAAGAAGATCTACATGTGTTCCTACCGTAGGCAAAATACAAGGAGTCTTGGCGGAATCTCCGTGTTCAAGGCTACAAGCTGACAATAGACGCCCTCCCCTTCCAGGCGGCTCGGGTCTCTGGAGATATAGCCAGTGATGTGAGTTGAATGATATGACCTTCCATCCGGCCTAATTTCTGTTAACTTCATGTAAAACAATGTCTACGGCTGATTTTCCTGAATTAAAGCAAATCTATCACCATGTGAGACAGGATGTCACCTGCAGAATATATTAGTTATGAATGAGATTCTTTGACGGAGAGAGGGAAAGAAAGGCCCTGTTAATCAGAAGCTAAATGCAGGCAAAAGTCTCTAGCAGGAAGAAGATTACGATTTATTTCTAATTGCAGTGTCTAGGCAACGATCTCCCCGTAATGTGTGAACTGTCCGTTTTCTAATTCCACCCAGAATTAGAAAGAGAACTCGCAGTAGAGATTGTGATTCTGCTTCTCTGTCATTTCCCGCGTCGGCGGTAGCATTTTCAGCTGTGTTTCAGCCACTCTGTTGATAGCATCCATAGCTTTGGGACATGAAGGTGACTTTCTGTTTCCCACAAACAAATCGCAGAAAATGTAGACTTCAAATAAATGGATCCTGTCTTTGGGGTTTGATGTTTTGTCAAGTGCAAGGGGATAAAGCACAAGTTTCTCTTTTACCTTTTTTGATAAATTCCTTTTGGGCACAGGACAAGTAAGGGGAGTGGGCCCCTCACTTTGGTTCTAAGGATCTGGTTTTAATTAGATGGGAGGAAGGGAGCAGTGTTTCCACTGTTCCTCCCCCAGGGAGGAAGCCGTGCTCTCAGGCCAGCCTCACTGTGGTTTTTCTTATAATCATCTCCTCCTAGTGTAAGAACAGGTGATTTTCTTACAGTCTGCAAGGAAAACGCATAAACGAAATGTAAGCGTCCCAAATGCCAGCCCCTGACCGCCTGGTCCCCCACCTTCCAGTTTCTCTACAGGCACGACTTTGTGAAGGAGCGAGGGAGGCTGATCGGGGCCCAGAGTGTGAGAGACGACCCCCGGCTCCAGCACTGCCAGCGGATGGGCCGGCTGCAGAGTGAGCTTCAGTACAGGAGGGAGGCGGCGGGCAACAGAGCCCAGTGCCACCTGCCCATGGACATGGTGCCCCTGGTCCACGCCAGGAAGGCCCAGGCCCTGGCCAGCGACCGCGACTACAGGACACGGTGCCACGAATTCACGGCACTGCCCGAGGACCTGAAGATGGCCTGGGCCAAGAAAGCTCACGCCCTGCAGAGTGAGGTAGGAGCGGGGGGGTCCGCGGATCACACATCAGTCCCCGACCTTCCTCCTCCCGCCAGGCCTGCGTGTAAATCTCTGCTTCTTCCTTAGCCTTTCGGATCCCCCAAACGATTTGCTTGGTCTGTGCCATCTAGGTTGGAATGGTTGGAATTATTCAATCAATCAACACATATTTGTTGAGCACCTACTATGTGGCAGGCATCCCTCAAGGCCCTGGGGATACAGCAGTCAACAAAAGAGGCTAAAAATACAACAGTCAACAAAAGAGTCTAAAAACTCCCGGGGTCACGGAGCTTCCGTTCTGTGGGAGGGAGATAAAGTATAAGTGAGGCGTGTAGTACGCCAGATGGAGACCAACAGGGCGGGGAAGTTGGGTCGGGGGGTGTGAGTGTGTGTGTGCGACTTTAAATGGGGGTCAGGGTAGCTCTCACTGCAAAAGTGACATTTGAACAAAGACCCTGAGCGGCAGCAGCCTCAGCGTATTTGAGGCTGGAGTGAAGCAAGTGTGTGGGTGGGTGAAGAGGCTGTCGCAGGGGATGGGGATGGGGTCCGAGACAGAGGCTCAGGGCTAGACTGTGTGCAGTAGGCGTGGTGGTGAGGCGAGGAGAAGAACTGCCCCCAGAGCTGACACCCACCGACTGCTTTGCCGGTGCCGGCACCCTCGCTACCGCACTTTGGGGTGGGGGCCGTTGCTGCTCCTGTTTCACAGGCGAGGTCGCGTGGGAGGGGCTGAGGCAGGACTGCCTCCAGAGCCCACACTCCCAGCCCTCCCGCCATCTGGTGCAGGGGAGTCACGCTTCCTACGAGGCAGGTGTGGACGCTGAGGCCCAGAGAGAGGAGGTCCTGGCCCACGCAAGGTCATCAAGCCTGTAGGCGGGTAGCGCCAGCCACTGCCCCCGTGGTGGAAGGCTCTGGAGTCAGTCCCAGGCCACTCCAAGCCTCGGCTCCCTCAGCCGGGCCGGGGCCGCGGTGAAAATGTGGTCACGGTCAGCACTTACCGGGCGCGTGCGCATGGCAGGCTCTGCACCACGCGGGCGTCCATGCGTCATCTCCCCAGCCCCGCGGCTCCCCTAGGAGGAAGGCGCTCTCACGTTAGAGCAGAACCCAAGGGACTGTGGTCACATCAGTCCTTATCATCCATATCAGGGTTTCCCAGCTCAGGCCCTTTTGACCTTTGGGGCTGGATGCTTTGTCGCGGGGGCCTGTCCTGTGCACTGCAGTGTCCCTGGCCTCTACCCTCTACATCCCACAGCACCCCCTTAGCGTGACAATCAAAAATGTCTCCAAATATTGCCAAATGCACCGGGGGACAAATCTGCACCCGATTGAGAACCCGGTTCTCAGTTGAGGGCTGGTCTATATGATGCACTGAGCATGGTGCCTTGTCTGCAGGAACACGCCAGTGGGTGTGAGCATTTCGGGCTATGTTCTCCACCAAGCCTTCCGACTCTGGTGGCCTTCAGAGAAGCGGCTGCTTCTAGTTTGGTTATATTGCACAGGAGAGTGTTGTAAACACCTAACGGATGACTAATTGTGACAACGATTATGTGACTTAATGAACGTCAGGGTCATCTAATTATGCCTCGAGATCTGCTGGAACTGCAGTATCGTGTTGGGCACCAACCAGCAGAGTGTAGAGCAGGGTGAGTTCATCGGTCCCCACTCAGGGCACGTGGTCACTGAAGCACAGCTCAGGACCCACTTAGAAAGCCTTCCGCTTGCTAGAAGGCCACCCTGAGGTCCACGAAGAACTCATAGCATGACTTGGTGCCCAGCCCGGGACCCTCTTGTCGGTGGCCTATTCCTGGGGAGAAGAGAAACCTCCCGGGACAGGACAGGTCCTGAGGAAGTTACAGAGGCCACCGGGGAGAGGTCGGGGGCCAAGCTGGAAGCCCAGCTTCGTCACTCGCTGGCAGTCCTTCCACGGCCACTGGCTTTCTAGGCCTCCATGTCTCCACTGGAAAAGCAAAGAGGTTCGATTTAATTGGTGATCTCAGATTTCAGGATTCATAGATTAATGGTTTTTTAAAATGCTGGCATCAACATAATGTCAGACTGTTTAACTAAGTAAGGAACAATACCAAAAACCAAACCCTACCTCAGACTACCATTTATATTACAGTTACTTCTGAAATGAAAGGATATTTTAACACTAAAAAAAAAAAAAAGCCGAAGAGGAAGAACAAACTAAGACAGAGGGTCCTTCCCAAGAAGCGCTAGCTGGCAATCTTAGACTGACACTTTACCAAATGGGAGATGTATTAGAATGATGTGTGCTGAGAAATTATTGCCTAATTGAAAAATGACTGTGTTGTGCTTCACGCATTGTTTTGAAACTTCAGGTTTGTTAAACTGGGGGGTCTTGGACTCTAGGATGCTGTGAACAGTAGCCCCGCACAGTGTCCACAGATGGCTCTGAGGCTTTAGTCTTCTCAGAGTCATCGCTGAAAGTCCAATTCCATGTGGTTATGTTATAGCAAAAGGAGACAAAGGCTTCATATGAGCTCACTCAGTTCAGCAGAATCTAGGGTAGGAACAGTAGCCCTCAGTAGCCTTCAGCCATTTCTCCTGTCCTCTTCCACCCAGGCCAGAAAGAATGCTGTGGGACTAGGGGCTCACCCCTGGGGAGAAGGTCCTCAAGGCCGTGATGGCTCAAGTCATGCTAACCTCAGGGATGTATCTGAGACGTGTGCTCCGCCCAGGCCACGCTCCACCACGAATCGGTGCTGGTTCAGTCACCTCTCAGTCTTTCCCAATCTGCCAGTGCACACTCCCCTCCGTGATCTCACGCGGGGGCTGCAGGGCATCCTGCAAAGAACAAGCAGGGACAGTCAAGGGGACAGTCCTGGCCCCGCCCTTTATGGCTACCTGGCCTCAGGAGACTCCTTAAGCTCTCCTAGCTTCAGTTTCCCCACCATCACAAATAACAACAACAATAACAATACCTAAAAAGTATGGAATGCTTATCCTGGGTCAGGCGTTTGTTTAAATATCTTGCGCGAACCATGTCATGTAGTATCTAGGTAAGTACTGGCATTACTCCCATTTTTACAGTTGCGGTAACTAAGGCACCTGTAATCTTCAGTAACTTGCTTAGGGTCATAAGCCGGCAGGGAAATGATTTGCTCAAGACCATACGGCTAGTAAGAGGCAAAGTGGGGCTCTGGGCTCCCGACTCTGGGTTCAGTGCTCTCTGGCTCCCCCTGGTGGCTAGATTAGGAACCCAGGTGCCCTGGCTCCCGAGTGTTCTCTTAAGGACCACCCATGCAGCATCCCCACAGGACAGCAGCTGGTAACTCTTCTGAGAATCCGAGCAAACATTTAAACCCAGACATTGTTCTGTAGATGGGAATAAGAGCTCGTCCTTTGAGAATGGCACAAGGGCTGAATAAGATAATGAGTCTAAAGCAAACCACACCCTATGCAAGGTAGCAAGGTAGTGGTTATGGTGATTCTTATTAATATGACGAATATACCCCTTCCCCTGGCCACCTCCTAGGTGCATCTGCTTATGTCATTCCTGTTAGAACTCGGGGGCTGAAAGCTGCAGCTCGTGTGTCTGCCACACTGTGCTCCAGGATAGGGGTGCCGGGAAACCCCGCGTATGACTCCGAAGGTGGCTTCTAGGCCTTCGTATATACAAGGGCAAATAGTGAGGCTGCCATGTGGGGCAGCCAAATTCAGCTGGGCATCCTGAGAAGGTCTCTTATTATCTTAGAATCCTTCTTTGAAACCGTCTTTGGGCCGATTCTCCTTGACTCCCCTCCTCTCTCTCCCTGTTTTATCGTGAAGTCTGGGGCAGGCGTGTTGTTTTTAGGGTCTGCGTGAATAGTCAAAGCTGGGCTGGGAGCAGAAATATCAATAGACAATTCATTTATAAGAGAGTCTAAGGCGCAGTCAGATCTTTGGGGAACCTGCATCTTGCCTTCTGACTCACCTGCGCTCGCACTGTTCAGCTCCACAAAAGGCAAGTTGAAAGCGTGCTCCCCCGCTTCATCTCACTTATGAAAGGAGCAAGGCCTGGCTGTGAAGAGGCCCTGTAGGATGATTCTCTCTAACTTAGAAATTTATCCAATTTTCTCTGTTCTTTATCAGAGTGGAAGGCAAAAGCTTTGCCGGTGTAGACTGAAAGATCGCGGTATAAAAAGCAATCTCACTGACATGGGGTTTTGAAACGTGCTCTGGGACCTGAGTGATGTCTCCCTGCACCAGTTGGAAAGCAGAGTGGAATTTGCACAGGGGCCTTAACCAGCAGACAGTAGATCAGAAACGGACCCTCTTTGAGGCCAGCTGTGAGGGGCACTGTGATTCCTGAAATGAAAGAAAACTAAAAAGGCCGAAAAGGCTGATTTCAGGAGTGGGTGTTTTGCGTTACAGCAGAGCTTATATCTAAATTAGAGAAAGGCTAGCAACTTCGTTTAGATCCAAATTTCAGATTTCCTTAGAGAGTCTCTTTCCACCTTTAAAAATGCCTAATTTCCATATGGAGAGGAAGAAAAGCAGCTGTCTCTTCGTAGGTAATGGTGAGCAGATCAAAGCATGGTAATTAGATTTAACATTTTAGGAGACTCCTAATCAGACCCACTGTCTTTTGTTTTGTTTTGAAAATGTCAAAACTGAGTTCATTTGATGCCTTAAGTTTCCCTTTTATATACACAGGTGTTAAAGGCTGCAAGTTACATGTTCCGTACCTACTACGGACCCATTGTCTTAAAACCGTACTTACTATTTTCTCCCCAGAATTGATGCTGTACTCCTGATCTTTTGAGTCCTTAAAAGGGAGAAGGTGGATAAACCTTAAGCCCATTTGTGCAATATAAGCAAATCATGAGTAGAAGCAGGAGAAGGGGTAAACCGAGGCACAGAAAGAGTAAAATGGCTTGCACACCATTCGCCAGGTGTAGCCAGGTTTGTTCCAGTTTTGAGAGTCCTGCTGTAATCGTCTTCCCCTCCCCCCCACCACCGTAAGAAAAAAACAAATCTAACACATAGAGTGGCTTTTACCCCTCAGGACTCTCAGGTGTTTTCATGAGAACAGAGGGGTTTTCATGACCTTCAGGTATCACAGAGAGAAACTGAGTCACATTTTGGTACAATGATTTGCTCCGAGTCACAGCAGGTTTGATCCAGAGCTCAAAGCCCTTTGATCAACTGAAAGTGTATAAAAACGTTTCTGTTTAGGCAGGCGGTCAATCGCCTCACTGCCAGAATGAAACAAAATGATGGGGGCTGATGTGTGGGCTGGGGTGTAAATCTCAGGTCGTTCTTAGGGATCGTTCCCGCAGGTCAGTACCTTCTGCTTCAAATCCAGCCAGTTTACGGGTGGGACCTTCCTGTATCGTACACTGGACCCGTTATTTGATTCTGGACAGAGTGCACAAACTCAAACAGTTTGACTCGATGACATGCAGAACGCACCTGAATGAAGATGTTGAAATGTTGCGATGAAGCATTTTTACAAATGCTCCACAGTCTTCGACCCTCTCCTGATAAAAGCCAATGATTTTCTTCCTGCAGTTGCACTACAGATCAGACCTGATGGGCATGAAGGGGACAGGATGGCTGGCGCTGAGTTCCCCACAGATAGAGAGTGCAAAGAAAGCCGGAGAGCTCATCAGCGAGGTACCATTAACCTGACTCTACCACAGACGCAACCTGGCATTTATTTCCTCCTGACGAGGGAAACTGCAGATGGACTGGAGATCCCAAGAGGGCCCCATGGCCACTGGACTCCTGATATTTCTCTGGGGCCATTTGCAGCCAAATCCCGAGACAGAACAAGATTTCCCTCCCAGTGAATTCACTTGCTGGGGAGTTAAAGGCATGTTCCAGTTGGGCAGTGAAAGAGGGGTGATGCATTAGAAGATTCTCAAGAGAGGCGTTAATGTACAATTGTGATCTAAGCTGGCCCATTATTTTGGGGGAGGCAGGGAGAGGGTTTGCCACCCATCTCCTGAGTTTACTCACAGAGTCCAGTGTCTGGGGGTCGTCTGACTTCAGAGGCTGTTAAAAGTTGCACAGAGATGGTTACGTTCCCTGAACTCCCCGCCATATTGATGACCTAGAGATTCTTGCCCTGGGAGCTCGCTGAGGGTGCCACTGCTTTCTTCAGTTCCTTAATAACAGAACCTACTTTTGTAGGGTCTGAGCAGGGCCACCTTGTTGCTGGATCCCTCCCTTTATTGAATTCCTTTATTGTGATGAGCTATGGCATTTTGCAGCCTCTCTTTTCAAGAATGTAAATACCCGGAAAATGTTCCTTATCACAGAGGCAGCTTGGATCTCTTCCGTATGCTGGTGAGGTGCCCACCGAGAAGAGAGACGTGTTTTCCAATCACATCATTGGCGCCTTTGGTACTGAGTAGATGGGGTGAAGCTGCACTCAGAAAAGTGCATGTGGTGTTTGATTGTTTCATGAGAATCTTGGTCCTTCTCTTATAGACCAAATACCGTAAAAAACCAGACACTATCAAATTCACCACTGTGGTTGACTCTCCAGACCTAGTTCATGCCAAGAACAGCTACATGCATTGCAATGAGGTGGGTGTTTTCTCTTCACTCATCCCAGGCCCAGGAGTGGGTAGTGCTGTGCAGTGGTCAGTGCTTAAGCTGTGAGGGCAAACCTTTTGTCCCTTCCCCGGGCGATCTTGGGTCCGTTTTCTAATGTCTTCTAACTCCAGTTCCCTTATTTGAAAGGAGGGTAATAATAGCAACCATTTCATAAGATTGAGTGAATTAAATGAGGGTTAAATAAATAAAAGTACGTGAAGCTTTTAGCAAGTATCGGAGCATAGTAAATCCTCAATAAATGTCTCTAGTTTGACTCATAATCATAACAATAATAATACTAAGTATTATTGATGATCCCTTACCAAACACTAGGTCAGATACATCTGAATTGTTGATAAATGTTAATGGAATTAAAAGCTTAACATAAGCCAATTAGAAAAAAGAAAAGAAAAACCGGCTATATCAAAAGCTTCTTTCTGCTTTTACTCTCTATATGATTTAGCCCCATTTCCTCTCTCCTGTACTAATTTCGAAGAATAGGAAGTTATATATATTTTTTTTTCTCTGAAATTGTCCAGGGATTGGATTTCGCACACTGACGAAGCTGCCCCATGCTCACAGAGTCCAGATGTTGTACTGACCGGTTCACATCTGCAAAACCCAAATTGAATGTGGGAAAGGGTTGAAATATTAAATATTATATTTCCTCTCTAAAACTGGATGAGACTCAACCACTTCCTAAAATTGTTTGCAATTCTTAGATTGCTGCCCTAAAAATAGCAACTAAGATAAAGCTTGAGTTTTAAAATTGTGTCTTCTTGGGACACAGGGTGGACTGTGAAAACGTCACACTTCTGAACAGATATTAAGGCATTTAAGACTTTTTAGCTGTTGTGTCTTTTTATTATTACTATTAGTGTTAAGTAGCAGAGGTATGGAGGCATCTTGTCACTAGTAAAAAGCTTGAGCAATGCCCAGTTGCAAAGGTTCTCTGAAATATCCACCCACTTATGCTGTTTGTGAAACACACAGGCACAGCCAGCCAGGGTGATGGTTTGTGACCCTTTTGGAGCAAATCTTGATGAATATTTTAAGCAGGGTTTATTTAAAACCAACCCCGGGGGCTTCCCTGGTGGCGCAGTGGTTGAGAATCTGCCTGCCAATGCAGGGGACACGGGTTCGAGCCCTGGTCTGGGAGGATCCCACATGCCGCAGAGCGACTAGGCCCGTGAGCCACAATTACTGAGCCTGCGCGTCTGGAGCCTGTGCTCCTCAACAAGAGAGGCCGCGAGGCCGCCATAGTGAGAGGCCCGCGCACGGCGATGAAGAGTGGCCCCCGCTTGCCTCAACTAGAGAAAGCCCTCTCACAGAAACAAAGACCCAACACAGCCAAAAATAAATAAATTAATTAATAAACTCCTACCCCCAACATCTTCTTTAAAAAAAAAACCAACCCCGCCACCGCCTGACCCTGGCCACATGGGCCCCTCCCTTCCTGGGTGGCTTCTGGAGGGATGCTCTCCATGGGCTTCTGTGCCCTGGGGCGAGGGTATGGGGTCCCTTGAGTGGGAGGGGCGGGAACGGGAATCGGCCCCTTCTTCACCTTGGCTGCAGCAAGTGCGGTTTCCCATTTACTGTGAGCCTTCTTCCCCGCAGCGCCTGTACAGGTCAGGGGATGCCGAATCCCGGCACAGATACACCCTGGTCCCCGACCACCCTGATTTCACCAGAGCCCGCCTCAACGCGCTGCATCTGAGCGACGTAAGTGAACCAGAGGTTCATGCGGTGTGTGCCTGTTTCTGTAAATGATCTGTGCCCAAACGGGATTTTATTTGTTACAAAAAAAAAAAAAAAAAAAAAGAAGGTCCTAGGAAGGGAGGCTGGGAGTGGAAAGAACCGTGGATTGATAGTGGGACAAGTGACATGTGTGACTTTGAGCCACTTTCCTCGCTGGGCCTCAGTTTCCCAGCTGTAAAATGGGGCTGGAGCTGTGCTAGCCAATGCCTGTGGTCCTTCTAGCTCTCAAATCCTAATGCTGGGCATGGCTCCAGAGACCTCGGTCAGGTGCTGGGTTACGGCCAGAGGAGTGTTGCCGGTGCCCTGGCCCCGCAGGTGTAGACACCTGCTCTGTTTGTTCTTTGGACACCTCTCCTTAGCCGTTCAGAGCAGTGTAAGTTTGGAGACAAAGTGACGCTTTCTCTGCTTTCTGCAGTTTAGAAAGATGCTGCAATTGTAGTCCATCTGGTCCGAACACAATCCGCTCCTTTGTGTGTGAGGCTGTGGACCCCAACACGTCCGTTTCCCTTGGATGTGTGCCCTTTGCATGCATCACGGAGATGCTGTTTCCTAAACCCAGGCTTGTTGGCAGGGGTTGGAGGCCCCTGGTTGTAATAGAATAGGCGGCCGCTCTACCAGCAAAGCTGTGATCCTGGGATAACAGGTATCGAGGCGGCAGAATCAAAAGAGGCTGTCAGATCAGAATAACACAGGCTGAGTGTGTCGGCCTGGGGCAGCGCGGGGCCTCCCAGAGTCTGGCCATTCTTCCCGCCCTGGCCCGGCCATTGTGTCCTGGGGCTCCGTGAAGATCAACAGGGGGTTGGCGAGAGGCGCCTTCTAGTTAGCGTGTGTATTAGTTTGTTGCGTTTGTAAAGCCCTGTGGGATCCCACACAGTGAATGTGATGGTGCTTTGTAAATATGAGTTATTATGACCATTTGATGCTTTTGAGGGCTGTGCGAGGGATAATTTTAGAACAGCAGCTCTGGTGGGCTGACCTCCATCTGGGGAAGCGGGACCTCCCCCTCAGCGGAGCTTGGACAAAACATCCATCTCATTAATGCTGCAAGGATGTGGGAAAGCAAGGCCCCCATTAGAGGAACTATTGGAGGCCCATTGCCCTGGAAACTGGGATAAAACTACCAGTCCATTTGGGGCCCAGCTTAAGGAGGACAGCCACCCCAGGCCGGTGGCAGAAGCATCTCTCCTCCCACGAGGGATGCCAGTCTGCCGAGTTCCGGAGCTGAAATTAGCCGCCAGGGCACGCGGGTATGGAGAACTCGTGGACCTCTTTTGAAAGAGCACTTCTTCGGGGGCGTGTAGGATACGCACAATTGGATCAAGTGCTCTGTGAGGATGATGTGGAGGGAAGGTGACCTTCCTGGGCAAAGAAAGCCACTGAGATGTGTAAGGCAGCCGAAATAACTAAAGAATCAAATGACTCTAATGTGTGAGGATGAGGGCAAAGCTGTGCCCACTGTGATAAAGAAGAGGAGCGCCCAGGGTTCCAAATCAAAGAGCCTGCGAAGTCTAAAGGCTCCCAGTGGCAAGGCGAGAACCTCAACAGAATAAAAAAAACCCGGGGAGGAAGTGATGACAATCAAGCAACTAGTGTATAGGGAGACGGGAGGCGGGGGTCCAGCACCTCTGGGAGCACCCCGATTTGGGCCTCAGTTACAGAGCCTCAGAGGCTGGGATGCACTGAACACCGGCGCGGGGTGATCTCGGAGTTTGAGGCTGTGGATGGACCGGTGTCATTCCCTAGCCCAGGTCTGGCACGGAGGCGCTCATTAGGAAGGCACCGCAGCAGACCCCTTTCCAGGGAATGATAAGGGCTTTGACTGTATTTGCTAGTCTAACATTTGCGGGACCATCAGGACAGGAAGCGTAACGCTGGAGGGGCTGGTTGGTCTGTCATTGTCTGAATGCCCCTCCCCTTCCTCATACCTCTCGGTCCAGCCGGCTAAACTCAGTGGTGACCCAGGAAATCTAATCCTCTGGGCCCTGATTGTGATCTGTCCGTAAGGTGATGACCCCAGCGATGATTGGTTCTGTACTTCTCGCTGGTTGAGCAAAATAGGTGTCTGGCTCCTGGTTTGTGGTGTTGGGGCCGGAGGCGGGGATGAAGGTGGAGGTGGCGAACCGCGGCAGGGAAGAACGATGAGCTCCACTGCGCTTGACTCAAGCTTTCCGTGGTCCCCTCTAGCTCCAGGCCCGGTTGTGGGGTGGCGTGAGGGCACTTGGCTTTTTTCTGCCTCTTTTCCTGGGCTTAATCCCCCGAATCCCCTGTAGAACAGAGCCTCAGCCTTGACCTCTATTTCCAAGGGCCCCCTCGCCTGCCCTGGCTCTGGGAATGAGTGAGAGACCGACACGCTCTGGGGCTGTCACTTTGTCATCTGTTGGTGATGTGCCTCGCCTGCTGTCTCCCTTCTCTGTGGCGGAATAAAGAACAGCCTTCCGCTGGGATCTCCAGATGACTCCTTTCATGGAGCCATTCCCTTATCTTGAAAAAAAAAAAAATTAGCTACATGAAGGCACGGGAGATTTTGATGCCTCCATCGGTGATGTGGGCCTACCTGAGGACTGAGAGGATGTGATTACAGACTCCCCGAGGGTGTGTGAGAACAACTTGAAAAGGGAAAAAATGAAAGAGGAAGATGTGAAATACGGGGGTCAGGAACTCGGGCAGGTTCCTGACGATCAATTTAATTCAGGGGAAGGCTCTCCCCTCAGTGCAGGCACCAGGGGTGCACGTGGGATACAGCATGCTTCATAGGGGTGCTGTGACGTGGCATCAGAGGTAGCCCAGGGGCCCCCAGGAAGTCAGTGGAGCCAGTGAACACGTGGGTGCCGGGACCCAAGGAACAGAACCTTCGGCATGTGGGAAGAAACGGGGTTCTTGAACTTTTGAGTTTTGGCATCTAGAAGCTGCAAACCTGAAACGCTGAAAGTAAAAGCAAAGACAGAAAGAAGGGGGTCAGGGGCACCTGGTACCAGTGGGATATAGCAAATGAGCCAGACCCACAGACCCCAAGACCCAGCAGAGCAGGGCCTGATGCTCAGGCTGGGGGCTGAGAGCCGAAGCCCTTTGTGGCCAGAGCTGGGGAAGTCCTCAGGATGGATGTGGGACCACGGGCTCTGCCATTCTGGGCACCAGCAAGACAGAGGATGCGTGTTTAGGAGCCGCTCCCACTGAGAACCAGCAGCATTCCAGACATTGAGCTACTCACTCCCCGCTCACTCATTTCTTTGTTTCCCCAACTAGAAAGTCTACAGAAACTCTTGGGAACAGACCCGGGATGGTGGCTATGACTTCAGGCTGGACGCCATCCCGTTCCAGACCGCCCGGGCATCCAGGGAGATTGCCAGTGACGTAAGACCTCACATTCTCTCCCTCCTCTCTCTCTCTTTCTCTCACTGATAGGTTTTGCTCTGGTTTTCCCAGATCTGTTGAAAGGCAAACCACCGGGAACCAAAACTGAACAAATATTTCAAATGAAAGAAAAAAGTTGGCCTTATTTTTTAGCATCTTAGCCAGAAATTTGGAATTGGGGAGGGTTGTATTCCCACTCCCTCTGTTTTAAGAGAGGTACTCTTAAAGGTTGACACATGTGGACAGTACCTAGAAGTCAATTAACGTATGATTGATTTGTTGACCTTCCATTGAGGGACTATTTTTTTTTAACTGAAGTGCACTGTGATGGGATAGAAAGAGATTGGGTTTCCCCCCTAGATTGGCTTGAGTTCAAATCCTGGCTCAGTCACTTAGGAATTGGCTCTCTGGTCTTGGGCAAGTTGCTTAAATTCTCTGAACTCAAATATCTCCATCTATGAAATAGACATCTAATACTGGTCTCCTAGGATTGATGTAGGGATGAAACCAAAGGGTTCATAGTGTCATGCACAGAACATGACAAAACACGGCCGCTTCCCTTACTGAATAGGAAGATATCATTAACTAGATACGTCATCATTCACGAGTGGCTTGTTACTGGTCCAAAGTGAGATAAATATAGAAATCAAGAGCAAGCATTCAGAAACGTTCTTAGCAATTGGACGTCATGACCTCCAGGCCTGTGACTGGTGGACTTCTCTGGTTGAGCAGAGTAGAGGCCAGTTTTTACGTGTTGTCGAATGTACCTGGTACCACTACATACGGATCCCAGGCAGGAGGACCGCATATTGGACTTTGACAGATTGGAAGTTTTAAAAATCGAAACAAAATGAATCCTGTCCTTCACTATAGATGGTTTGAGGAGCATTGGACTGGGTCCCTGCAAGCTGGAAAGAATCAAAGGATGAGCGGCTACTGAGACAGTGGACACATTTTTCTTGCTGTTGGGTTATTAACCATTACAGCAGCAATGATATCATCAGCCAGCACTCGGTGGGCATGTGAGCCTGCGCCAGACATGAAGCTCAGCCCCACTGAATCCTCTCAGTGTCCCGTGGGGTGGAGGTTCATTCTCCCACTTTATCAGGTGGGGAAACCAAGAAACCAGAGAGGCTCAGTAACTGACCCAAGGCCACACAGCTAGTAGGCAACAGAGGGAGATCCAGACCCCAGGTCTACTTGAATCCAAAGCTGTGCCCTTAACCCACGGTTGAACCTCCTGCTGAGATCCTGAGGACTGGTCCTAGAAGGGAGGTGGGCACCCATGACCCCCCTCTGCATCTCTGACCTGCACTCCCGGTACAGAGAGGCCTTCCTGTGGGACCGGGGCCTGCAGACTGGGTACTGCAGCATCCACGACCACCCGAGGATGAAGCGTTTCCTCAGCGTCAGCAAACTCCAGAGTGACAATGAGTACAGGAAGGACTTCGCCAAGAGTCGGTCCCAGTTCCACAGCCGCCCAGACCAGCCTGGCTTCCTCCAAGCCACGAGGAGCCAGCAGCTGGCCAGCAGCATGTGCCACAGGCAGCCCCTGCCCTAGCCCTCCTGCGACCCAGAGCAGCCGGCCTGAAGCCTGCCGAGAAGGCCCACCAGCTGCAGAGCGATGTGGGCTGCCCTCGCTCCCTGGCCGAGGCCCGGCCTCTGGGGCCTCTTCATAAGAGATGGCCAGAATCCCACATCCCACGTTGCCTTCAGGGAGGACCTGGGCTGAGATAGAACCCAGGAGACCTAACTCAATAGTGCCAGAAGAAATGACAGGAATCGCAACGTACTGAGTCCTTCCTGTGGGCCAGGCTCTGTGCCGAATGCTTTCTGAGCGCCGTGCCACATAGCTCTCACAACCAGCCCATCGCTGCCCCAGTTTACAGATGGGGAACCTGAGGCTTAGAGAGGTGAAGTAACAAACTCAAGATCACGTGGCACATAAGTGGCAGGCCTGGGATCTGAGCCCCATTTGGTCTGATGTGAGAGCACAAGCTGTGGATTGCTGTGCCGTGCTCTTTCCAAGGGATCTTCGTGGTCGCCTGGGCCGTGACCTTTCTCTGGGAGGCAACTGAAACCCAAAAAAGGGAAAGGACTTCCGTAAGGCCACAGAGCAAGTCAACATGGGAGCTCGGCCTTGAGCCAGGTCTCTGACCCTCCACCCCCGTTACAGCCCCATCACTTGAATGGAAAGATGCAGAGGACAGCGTTATGCTGGCCCAGCTCCCAGCACACAGGGTCCTCGATGCCAGGGAGCTGCTGCTTAAGCTGAATTGCCTCCCTTGACGGGGCTTCACGGACAGCATATTCTCCAGGGCAGGCATTTTAAGCCTCCCCCCAAACCCTGCTGACCTATTCCTCTTGCCTCCCTCCTTCCCCCAAGGTTAAGTACAAATCAGACTTGAACCTGACCAGAGGTATTGGCTGGACACCTCCTGGCTCCTACAAAGTGGAAATGGCTCGGCGGGCTGCAGAGCTGGCCAACGCGAGGGGCCTGGGTCTCCGGGGAGCTTACGTGAGTTGCGGGCTGGCTTTCAAGGCCACGGGGGAAAGGCAAACTCATTGTTTCTTTTCAAACTTTATTTTTGGCCAAAGGTCAGCCGGCTCTAAAGACGTGTGAAATGCAGCTCAGGCAAGGCGCCTAATTTCATGGGTCTGAGGTGACCAGGAGGATGACACCCGGGTTAAACTTCCTGCAGGGTTTTCTCTGAAGTCACAGCCATTAGTTCTTCGGAGACAAAACGTGCCAGGGCTACATCAGTAGCAGCCGCAGCAGCCCAGGCTGTGCTGACTGTTTGCTCGTTACGTTCACGGAAGGGGTCAGGGACTCGCTGGCTACAACAGTCTGGGTTTTGAACCCTACTTTGTTCGGAAGAAAGATGCCACGTCTAAATGAGAGACTGGCTTTACTTCTCTCTCTTTCTTGCCTTGAGGATCCTTCTTCTTGGGGAGGACGGAGGAGGGAGAAAGGAAGGGGAGGGCCAGCATTTTAGACAGCTTGTCCTATGGGAGCAGGACAGAAGGTTCGTCTTAACTCAGGGAGGTGTGTTTGATTTCTGCAGGGGGGGCAGGAGGCTGTAGAGACCGGAGATGATCAGAGGGGGGATGTGAACCCAGATGCCACCGAGATTCTTCACGTCAAAAGGAGGAAGGCCCTGCCGTTGTGAGTGGGCGGCGTCCACCTGGGATTCTTGGGAGAGAAGCTGGAGAGGAAGTTTGCACGCCAGGGACATACATGGCTTCAGTTGGGGCCAACTGTGAAAACAGCACCCCAGCCCATGCTCCGATCCTCCTTTATTAAAATAACGACTCTCTGAAAGTGGGTGGAGAATGTTGTGTTTTGGTCCTCTGTCAGATACCTAGAAGTGGGTGGCCCTGTTGCGTGCCTTGAGTGTCTGGGATGAGGAATAAAGATGTAAAGGTGACCCCCACTGACGCTAAGCCGTCTGAAATCTCACATTTGCAAATGTCCGAGGTGAAGGCAGTCGATGAACACTGATTTTCTAGAAGCTACAATTGTTGGAAGGGAAGCAAACATCATATACTTCAGGTTGATTCTCTCATTTCTGGGTTTCCCAGGAAGGAGCCTGAGGAAGTGGCAGCCATGCTGGTCCAGGGCATCCCAGGCTGGGCAGCAGTGGTCTCTGCTTAGAGCCTGCACACTCGGAGGCATCAGGGGCTGTCCACGGCTGCCCGTGAGGCCTCGCCTTGGCTGGGTGTCAAGGAGGATGGGCTGTGAGCTTTGGAAGACACCTCAAAAGCTAGCCTCGCTTTCCATGGTGGCTTTGATCCAAGTCAGGAATTTGGTCACTTGGGTGTAGACTCCTGGCTTCTTCCCACACTCCAGGCCCCAGCTCACGATCCCATAGACGTAGTAGGTACCGTCCTTCTCACAGGTCAGAGGGCCTCCAGAGTCACCCTATGGGAAAAAGACGCAGGAGTCAGCTTTGTGAATAGGAGTACATTCAGAGACAGCCCCACCCTCCGTGAGGGGCTGCCGGGGCGGGGGCGGGGGGATGCCGGGGGGAAGCGGGGAGACTGCTGGCCAGCCCTGGGGAAGGTAGCAACAAGGCTCTTCCAATGCCTCATGTGACGCAGTGCTCTGAAGGGAGAGAAACAAATACTGACCTACGTCCTGAGTCAGTGAGGGCTTCCTGAGTCAGAGAAGCCATGGGGCCGGGGCCCAGTGCCAGGCCCAGCCCTACTTCCTGACCCACCATGACTCTTAGTGATACAGGTATTACAAGGGGCCCTCAACTCCTCACTCCGGCAAGGATCCGGCGGAGGCTGAGAGGTGCCCTGTTTGGATAGCGCCCTTCCAGGGGCCACAAGGGCACACACATGGCAAGGAGGATGGGGCTCAGAGGCAGCGTGACCTTGATGTTTAACATGGTCCATGGAGTTAGATCTGCTGGGCTCCAAACCAGGCTTACTGCCTGCTGGCCAACGGGGCCTCGGTTTCTCACACTGTGAACCGTGGATAGTAACAGAACCCCTGCCCCACCCTGAGGGTCTTGTGAGGACTAATGTTTGTAAAACACATAGAACAGTGCTTGGTTCATATTAACCCCCCAGTTTAGGTGGAGGGGATGATGATGGTCTCTCTCTCTCTCTCTGTCACACACACACACACACACACACACACACACACTGCTGCTTGTGCACCACGACTGGTAGGATTTTTAATGAATTGTCTCTTTCAATCTTAGCCACCATCTGCTGATTTTATGCATACACTCTTCCCATTTTATAGGTTAGACACCTGAGGTTGGAGAATTATTTCGGTGCAGTGGGTTGAATGTTTATGTCCCCCTGCCCCCAAATTCATATGCTGAAGCCTAATCCTCACTGGGATGTTATTAGGAGGTGGGGCTTTGGGGAAGTGATTAGGTCATGAGGGTGGAGACTACATGCATGGTATTAGTGCCCTTATAGAGGAGACTCTAGAGAACTAGCTTTCTCTCTCCACCATGTGAGGACACAATGAGAAGTTGGCAGTCTGCAACCTGGAAGAGGGTCCTCACCAGAACCCGCCCATGCCGGCACCTGATTTCAGACTTCCAGCCTCCAGGACTGTGAGAAATAAATGTCTGATGTTTAAGCCAGCCACCAAGTCTAAGGTAATTTGTCATAGAGGCCTGAGCTGACTAAGCCATTCAGTGATTGATAAAGGTCACAAAGTAAAGGATAGAAGCAGGTTTCAAACCCATGACCATCTGCTTTTAAAGCCTACAAGGGAAGCCCTTGAAATACCTAGGGAATTGAACAATCTGTTTTCTTATTTGTCTTCTAGGGACCTAGGGAAAATCAATGCCATCTGCCCACATACCTCCTTTGATTAGGTGGATATCTGTGGCTCCTTGGGAAGGGGCAGAGGGTCACAGTACAGCCACAAACCCTGGGGAGAGTGACCGTGATTTCCCATCCCCAAAGGGGCTCAAGGCTGGGAGATCATTGTTGGGTCCCTTTGTAGGGAGGAGCTCAGATTTGAATGTGCCCATGCTGGTCCCCCAAAGTCCTCTATGGGGGCTGGTGTCAGGCAGGTTCTAAATTGGCTCTGGCCACAGAGAAGCCACTCAGCCAATTGGTTTATTAGGGTTAAGTCACCCTCCCCCTTCACGCACACACACACACACACACTTAAACCCTAACGGTTAGTCAATATTACTGCGAATTCTCTGGCGTCTCATCTCTCTCCTTCCAAGCACTGGGCTTTGGGACTGTCCCCTGCGTATTGGGATTTGCAGACAAGCCGCCCAGTGCTGAGGCCATTTAAACACAGTGGAGCAAATTCCTGCTCTGCCACTTGCCACCCAGGTGCTATAGGCCAAGATGGTTTCTCTAAGCATCTGTACAGCGGTGATAACGACATCCCCTTCACCAGATGGTTGTGAGAATTAAGTTGGACAATGTGGGCAAAGCGACAGCTGTGGTTATTATGCTGAGTCGTCCTGGTTTGATGTGGACTCAGATTTGCCAGAGGACAGACGTGTCCCCTCTAGCTTAATGGCAAGTGGGTCTCTGAACCCATCTCCCAGCCCAGGGTTCTAAGGGCCCTCTGTGTCCGGTGTAAGGTCCTGTCAGCCCCTCCTTCTTCAAGTACCATTTGGAGTCTCTGACCTGGCAGGAGTCTTGCCCAGGCTTCTGGAGGTTTCCTGCACAAATCATACTGTCATCGATCATGTGGTCATACAGTTGGCGGGAGTTGCACACAGTGTTGCTGATGAGCTTGACCTTGGCGTCCAGGAGCTGGTGGGACCCATCCCCTGAGGGGCAGAGAAAGGAGGTTGCCACTGTAGAGACCAGGCTGGAACCTGCCCCACCAGAAGCCAGCAGCAGTCAGAAGAGGGCCACGAGACCTGAGCTTGGCAGGAAAGGTTTTTACGGGAGATGGGCAGAGCAGCCTCATCTTTCAGGGCTGGGGACTCTTTGCTTTCAGCCTTCACGATGGTTCTACAGACCTTCGATGCTGTGCTTATCCCATGCAGCAGAATCATTTATGCCCTCCTCTGTCTCCCCAGCTAGACGGTGAGGTTGGGCAAGCAGGGATGGTGTCTTAAACCTATTTTTAATTTCCCATGCCTGACAGAGGGCTGCACGTAGTAGAGACTTCATGACACTTGAAGTGCCCTCGTTGATCACCTAGAGTGCCTGCTTCCCAGAGCAGACGTTTCCTTGCCTAAAGAACCTCTGTTCTTCTCAATCTGCTCTCGTCAGCACGATGATGCTGAAAGGTTTACATGGACTCCAGTGAAGTTAGCTACAAAAAGGTTTCCTGGTTAACCCTAAATCTAATTATCTATCAGAAATCTTCTTTCCCAGAAGCCTTCTGACAAATGTGTATATTACATTTCACTTTCTTCATGAATATGGGCCTATTTAAAGTGATTCTTGCTTTCCATTATTTGGAACAAGATTTGGGGGGAAGAGAAATCTATTTTGAGTATTTGAGAGAGACTTGATATACACTTCTGAATTTCATATGTGAGAGGATGTAACCTTGTCAGTACTATGAGAAAAGTAGCCCTTTGTTTACTTTTTAAGATCAGACCAAATCCTAGAGATAAATCAATAGCTTGATTTAACAAAAATTTGTAGAATACTACTATGTAGAGAGCCTTGACCAAAGCACAGTAGTAGAGTCAAAGGTGAATGAAACCTGACCCCTGCCCTCCAGGGGCTGACTTAATGAATATCTCTGGAGAATTCTATCATCTCTTGTTATCATGATTCCAAACCTAGGATGTTATTGGGAAACTGAAACTCAGCTGTCCAAGTCAAGTGACAAAGCCAAGAACCTAATACAAGTCTGTCTGACTCCAAAATCCATCTTCTTTCTAATTTATCCTCTTTCCAATGTACCTAGGAAAGGAAAAAGTTCTCCATGGATACAGGATCAAGGCTTGTTGAAAGTCAAAGATCTAAGGGTTGGGGCCAAGGACAGATATGGAGATCAGAGAAGACTCCGTGAAGGTGATGAGATTTAACTGGAGCTTGAGAGATGGGGCAATCTCTTTCTCTGGTTTATACATTTTGAATATAACACTGATATCTAGTTCAGGAGGGCAGTTGAGTGTAACCCTTTCTTGTCTGGTGGATGTAACTCACCTGGGCCTCAGGAGAATGCATGGCCAGACTCACCTGTTTCTGTAACACCCCAGCCGGAGATGTGACACTCAGTCCCAGGGGGAAAGGGACCATCAGGCAAACATACAGTTTTCACATATTTGGATTCCAGAGCACAGTGACCGTCCACTGGCTTTAGCTTGAGCAAAGCTAGGTAGAGAAAGGGGAAATGGGCAGTGACATCCTCTCTGTCAAAGAAGCATCAGCTTCAACTTGATTGGAAGGTGGACCTAGCAAAGCCCCATTCCCAATACCTAAAAGAACTCTCCCTTGGTCATTTCATTCTTTTAACTTTCAATTCGGAGGAGTAATAACACTTCAGGCTGAGTTTTAAATTACTTCTAATCCTTTTTTTAAAAAACAGGCTTTAAGGGGGAAAAAACGATATTGAGGAAGCAGAAAGAATGAGAGGTCTGTGAATGGAGAAATAGGGGACAGAACTAAGCAGGAGGCAGATCGAGTACGTCATTGCCTACCAGGTGCCAGGTGTGCATGGGGATACATGAACATCACGTCACTTAGCACACAGGAAGTGGAGACTGTACATCAGTGTGCCCGTTTTACAGCAGAGGGAATTGAAGCTCAGCCAGCTGTTAATTCAAGGCTGAGCTCTCGCCACAACGCAACGTTCCTAGCATCTCTTCCCCTCAATTTAAGAACTTGTGCACATTTATCTGCAACGCTAACACAGACCTTGAAGAACTAAAAAACTCTGGAATAAATGCTCTACCTTACAGGGTCTATGAGGGACCAAGAAGGCAAGAGCACCTTCTAGAACCAAACCTCAGCTTTCCATCAGTAGAGAAACCCACCCAGGGCAAGACCCATGGGAAAGCCACGATAGAGGAGACTTGCCAATGTCGTTGTAGGGAATGTCATCTCTTTCGTCATAGTGGCTGTACTTGAGTATCTTCTCCACCCCAAAGCTCTGCTCGTGGAATTCTGTCTTCTTCAGGTCCTGGTCCCCTAGCACCACTTTTAGATATTTGGCTTTTAAGCTACAAGGGAAAGTAAGATGATCAGGAACTAGCCCTGGAATTTGAGAGCCTGGAGCCACACCCTGGCTCTGCTCCTGGTCAGCTGTGTGACCTTTGACAGATGAGCTGACCTGCTCACACCTCAGCATCCCCATCTGTAATCACGGTCTTGCTAAAGAACTCTCCTGCTCGTCTTTAAGTAGCTAGTTCTGAGGCTTCCATGTCATTACACATGTAATGCACGTGGTGAGCATTGTACACACGGGAGCTCTCTTCTATCTGGTGGTAAGGAAACATCCTTTTGCCCTTGGAGCAAGATCCAACCCCCAGGTCCTGCCAGAGTTGCCAAGATGCTGCTCAGATGGGGAGAGAAGAACACCCCTGGAGACTGCAGCCACCCTAACCTCTGCTCCCAGCAGGCACCTACTCGGTGCAGTGGGCGGCAGTCAGCACCCAGCAGGGGTGGATCAACGTCCCCCCACAGAAATGGCCCTGGGGCATGGAGATGGTCAGTCGCAACGAGGTCTGCAGGGACGCCTGCCATGGGTGCTTGCCCGCTGTGCTCTTAAAGCCGCCGTAGATCCTCTTGACCGTCCTGTCTGCTGTCTCAGTCCTCCCGCATGAGTCAAACTCGGGAAGTTTGGTCAGGGGCTCTGCGTGGGCAACATCTGTGAAGCACAAGAAAAATAAAGCACACTTCTCACCCTCCCTACAGATCCTCAGAAGGCCCTTGTCAGAGGCATGGCTCTGCATCCGGAAGCTTAACTAGTGTCCAGAGCTAAGAGACTATACTGGTGCATATAGGATAGGCACGTGTGCAGTTAGCATTTGTGGAATACATTGATGAATACAAAGCGAGTCTATAGGATTAATGATGAAGATGTTGCTTTTTCCTTCTTATTCTGACATGTAGACAGACATATAAAAAATGTTTATCACTTATACGTGGAATCTAAAAAATACAACCGATTAGTGAATGTGACAAAAAAGAGAAGCAGACTCACAGATATAGAGAACAAATTAGTGGTTAGCAGTGGGGAGACAGAAGGAGGGAGGGGCAAGACAGGGGTAGGGATTAAGAGGTATGAACTATCAGGTATAAAATAAGCTACAAGGATATATTATACAACGGGGGAATATAGCCAATATTTTATAACTATAAATGTAGTACAACCTTTAAAAATTGTGAGTCACTGTAGTGTACACCTATAACTTACATAATATTGTACAGCAAATATACTTCAATAAAAAATGTGTGTATAGATATATAAATCCATCTCTGGGTATGTATTTAACTATTTGTTAATGCACACATATATTCTGGAGGCTTTTTTGGTGCCTGGGGGAAGATATTCAGATGAAATAGAGCGGGGGAGAGAAGACATTTGCACACATAACTGTCATGCAAAGGGGAGAGCAGCAAGTGTTGCATGGATGGTGCCCAATCTATTCCATGCAGTTTGTAAGAAGGGAGAGGTAACATTTCACTTGGTAAATGTTGGAGGACTTCCTGGAGGAGTGGTTACTTGGGTTGATTCTCAAAGAATGGTTGGATATGAACAAGAGCGGGTATGGGACACAGTATTACAGACAGAGGTGACCATAAGAGCAAAGGTACAGAAATGAAACTGTCCAGGGAAGTAATTCCATTGAGCAGAGGAAGGGTGCATTGCTTCAGACGTGGGTGGAGAGGTGGGCTAAGGCAGCGAGGCAGGAAGACTGTGAGGCTGGAATTCAGTCCATGCTGTGTCCTGAGAGGCTGTGGAGACCCAGCCACCATTTGATCACCACTGTACACCGAAGGCCTGGCATAGCGCCTGGCATCCAGCAAGCAATCGTTCAATATTTGCTGAGTGCACTGACTGGGAGTCAGGAAGCCTGAGTCTACAAACGTATCCAAGTCTGCTCGACCTCCCGAGAGGGGAGCAGAGGATTGGGCAGTTGGGTTGCCACTGGGATGGCAAATGGTAAAGCAGGAGGTGTGGAAGGACAGGGGTAGGACAGAGAGGGAGTTCCAGGAACATCTTTCTATGGCTCTGCAACCTCCCCACTACCCGGGCCTCCAGACAGCCACAGACTTACCCAGGGCTGAGCAGGCGGGGACATCACAGTACTCCCATTTCAACTTTGCATTGTTTAATTTAAAGAAACACCAGGGCTTTTTGTCTCCATCTGGGTTTCTAAAATTAAAAAAAAAAAACAAAGTAAGCTGGAGTCAAGGCTTGGTAAACTCGCTGGACCTCATTAAAAGTCCTTTGAGTAAGAGAGCACCAAGCTCTTGCATCCCCCTGGGACCACATTCCATTCCATTCCTCCAACAGGTTAGCAAACCTTGACATATTAGGGTGGTTATAGTTTGGGGGCCAAATCTTAACTTCCAGAGGAGAATCTCAATAACCAGGGAGTAGTTCACGAGCTTTGTGCCAGATCCACGGGACATAGTACATTGTTTGTAGGAAAATAAATGAGATCCCTGTTGAAGATCCTTCTTTGTCAGGAAAGTGAAATAACTACAGAAACATGGTAAGAGTAGGGCTCCGCTGCCCGAGCCTTCAAGTTCTGTGCGTGGGAATTCTCTGAGAGCCGCTGCTGGGGGTCACCCTGAAGAGTCCCATGGAGGGGGCAGCTCAAGGTAAGTGAAAGTAGAAGGAAACTTGTGTCTTGTGCTAGGGAAGTCCTCTTGCTTAATGGAACCAGTTTAAAGCCATACAAAAAATCTCTGTTTCTATATGCAGACCATGCATGTCCTTGGCCTTGGTTAGACAATGAGCTGTGGAAGGAAGCCAACAGGATAGTCAGGAAGACGGGGAAGAAGGTACCAGTCATCACCAGGGATAGAAATGGCATTATTCTTATTTGGGAAAACCTGCACATCCTTGTGTCAGAGACCGTCATGCTAACCAAACATTCCATTTTCCGTTTATCCCTTTGAAGTTCCATTTATCCCTTAAAGTTATGTGAGACTATATGACTATTTCTGACCAATGAAACATGTGTGGTAAGATGATGTGTCACTTCTAGGCTGAGGTAGTAAAAATCTCACGCTCCATGTTCCAGTCTCTCCTTCCCCTTCCTGTGTATTTGAGTAACTAAGTGAAGCTAAGAATACCCCCTACTTCCACACCCAACCTACGTGACTCGCGTAGCATTAATGGGAAATTAACATTGATGTGTTCAAGCCACTGGGATTTGGGGGTTGTTCATTACAGCAGCATAACCTAACCTAGCCTGAGTTGGAAAATCTTCCTAGAGGGAAAGCTGATGAGTTTCAGTGTTCCGTTCCAACATTTCGAAGCTGGCCCAGGAGAACTAGGAGCAGAGGGGAGGGACAAACAGATCCTTCCATTGACAAGTGGCCAAGGCGGAGGACAGGGAGGATGGTAAGCTTTACCTGCAGAAGTTGTGCTCCCCAATCCCATGGGCCTCAGCGTCCTCCATGAACATGTTGTAATTCTCCTTCAAGAGGAGATGCGAGTTCCAGTAAAGGCACGAGTGCTGGTTGATTGTCTTACTCACTTTCCCTCGGTAAGAGTAGCCATCGCCAACATAGCAGTCATCAGGACCTTGGAGAGAGCAGTTGGGACTGTGAGAACTGAGACCAGCTGGTGTGCCGTGCCTGGAAAGGACTTGGCAGGTGTATCAGGTGGTGAGAGGATTGGGCCTGAATACTGATCACCCTGAGGTCTCACTACGAGTTCCCAGAAATAAGGTGGTTTGAACGCTCCACATTCAACCCAGCTTAAAAACAAGGAATATCATGGGGGTGGGGGTGAGAGCTGAGTTCTTTAATTTGGGCTCAAACAAGAACCAGTGGTAGGTAGGTTGAGGCCCAAGGATACCCAGGAGTGTTTGACTTGCCCGCACTATATCCCAGTTTATGACTTCCTCTACATGGAGCCAGACATACCCTACGCCCTTAGGTTGGAAGGCCAAGGCAATAGCAGAGCTTGGGAATTGACTTGAACCCTGTTCTGGCAATAAAATGCAAACAGATAAAGGAGTCCAGAGGCCTCACACATGTCCCTGAGTTTCTGATGAAGTGGTGCTATAGACCCATACCTATTTCACAGAGTTTCCCCTTGAACTGGTCAGGACAGGTGCAGGTGAACTTGGATCTCCGCCTATGCCGGGAGCAGGTGCCACCATTTTGGCAGGGATTTGGCCTGCATGCAGGAACCGCTGTGAACACAGGAAGTGGGTCCAGGAAGGCTCTTTAGAAGGAGTTGCAGCTACATTTGAGCTGATGAGGAGGTATTGGTGGCACTTTTCTGGTGTCCATCCTTTCACAAAAATGGGTCACCAAAGGGGAAAGAGAGACCCACTGACATGCAAGAAAACACACACAGACCTTAAGAACATAAGCAAACATGGATGAAGCAATATGATGGAGGCCAGCAAAAAAGAGTCTATAAGTAGATGGGTCACTCAGTAAGGAAAAACAAGATGCATAGACTGAGCAGGAACTTGGGGGCCAGTCTGAGCTAGGTTGAAACTTAGCTCTGCCTCTTGACAGCTGAGTGACCATAAGCAAGTTAGCTAACCTCTCTGAACTTCAATTTCTTCACCTGTAAAACTGTTTCTTGTAGTGTTTGGGGGACAATGTGAGAGAGAATGTAAATCTCCTGGGACAATGCCTGACTCATAGCAGTGAATAAATATACATGGCCCATTCTAGGAAAAGACCAGGGCTTACTTCCTAGATGAAATGAGTTTCAAGATGATTATTTTTTGTTGGGAAGAGACACAGACCAGTCAATTCTCACTGGACTTTCCAGAGGTAATGAATCTTAAAACGTCCTAATTAAAAGGGCCATCTTGGATGCCACCAAAACATTGGATGTATCTGGACTTCCACACAGGAGGATATTGACATCCCAGGCACAAGCCACGGTAGAGAGAGCTTAGCATAGAAGAGGCCTCCAGCACTTACCTGTGGAGCAGTCTTCACCCCTGTAAGGGTGTTTACAGGCACAGCGGTAGTAAGGAGAACTCTGAGTAATGAGACAGTCTCCTCGGCCACATGGGTTGTTCTTGCATTTGTTTTGCACTGTAGGAGATCAATAGAGAAGTAGGGACAAAGTACAGGACATTATTTGGGGCACATTTTACTTTGAGAAGTACCTGTACAGTACAATGTTTGGGAGGGGAGTGCGGGGGTGTGGGGAGAGGTGGTGTTGGTGACTGATAGAGCATGTGCCCCCTGTCCATGGTTCTGAAACATCATGCTACCCACCTAGACAAGGCTTCTCTCTTATCCTTGGGTCGTGGATGATTGCTTCCCAGTTCCTTATGAGTTTCTAGGGCTCATAGTCTTTATTATGCTATTTTTATAAACACCCTGATAATTTTTACACCTTCAGAAAAGTGGAGCTGCAATTTGAGTTTCTCCATTGTATAGCTGATTTTATATTCCATTTACAATTTTGTCATTCTTCCAAGAAGTTGAGGGATAAACCCAGTAACTATGTTTGTGCCTGATATCCCAAACCATTCTGAAAATTTTATTGAAAGATGTTGTAGGATTGAAAATGGTAGGAATAACTGAAGAGGGCACAGAGAAAACAAGTCAACCATAAAACCCTCACTTCCTCCCTCACCCCACTTAGATGGTTGCTAGATGCGACAGAGTCCAGGTTCTCTCTAGGGGTGCAATTAGCCTGTAAGAATTCTATTCCCAATACCTTATTACATAGCCTCATGTTATGCCCACAAGAGGTCACTAAGAGTGGACACACCTTTTATCAGAGTCTCCACGAGTGAGGATGGCAGGAAGAGAGAGCGTGGGGCTGGGAGTCAGGCATCAGGTCTCTAATTTCTGCTCTTCTCTTAATTAGCTGTGTAACCACGAGCAAGTCCCCTGTACACTCTGGGCTCCCTTTCTCTAACAAGGTTGAGCCTTATGTGCCCTGAGAGCCTTCCTGCTCTTGTATATGAACAACATTTCTCTGTTGAAGTTGGTCTAAACACTCTTGGTCAGAACCCAGCTATTATCTCCTCTTACCCTCAATCTTCTCATCTGTGGAATGGACATACTAGTCCTATCTAACATGTAAGGGTGAGGACTCAGTGAGATGCTGCCTGTGACCATGCTGAGGAATCTATTATGCATAACATAATATGTGTGATTGTCAGCCTTTTCACGGGACTACTGAACCCTTCTTTACCCCCTAGAATTGGAGGAGAAACTGCCTCTTGTTCAATATGGAGGGAAGATTGGATCTAGTGAAGGTCCACTCACCATTCTGACACCTGTTTCCAGAGAAAGGGGCTGGACAGCTGCAGGTGAATGTGGCCCCGCTGATGAGGCAGTCCCCACCATGTGCACAGGGGTTGGACAGGCATGGATCTAAAACACGTGGGCGGAAGTCAATGTTGCAATGAACAGCAGGCAAGAAGCCCCCTGTCTGCTCACTGAATTTCCATCTCCCACCCCAAATGAGAGAGGAACTGCCTAGCCAGTGATTGGGGAAAGGGGGAAACATGCATTGACCTTAAAGAGCCGGGAAAACTGCCATGACAAGACCAGAGGGAGGGATTCAGGTTAGTAAGAGGAGAGGCAAGAAGGAATCGTGACTGTCTCCCTCAGCCTGGCTTTGGATGGGGCCTTTCTCGTTGAGTAACTCCCCTTTCCCGTCATCAGTGTCTCTCTCCTCCCAGGCTCGCTGGGAGTGCCACGGGGTCTGTCTCTGATGCCGAAGGCATTTCACAAGCCTGAAGACCTCCCCTACTCCCAGTGCCCAGGGGTGGAGGTCAGGAGTGGGGAACGAAATCCCACCCCTAATGAAACACAAGCTTTCTGAACATCAGGAAAGAAGACCAAAGGCAAGAGGGGGACAGAAGAATTGACGGCGAGGAGGAAATGACCCAGTGGCCTTCATCTTTCTTCAACTACTTGTTCAGTTAGATTTTGTCATATTTCATCTGTGCCTTTGGCTTTTCATGGTTGTCTGAATGGATCTTCCCTTGGGGAATTCTTTATCCTTCTGTTCACACACATTGTTCTTTGGTTCAGGAACTAGGATCCCTGGGCCTGGCTCTTGTTTTGATGGTCCCTTCTGATGTTCCCCTGATGCCCCGTATCTTGGCCCTGCCTTCCAGGCCACTTCGCAGTTACACAGCTTTTATTCCAGCTGCTAAGTGCTTTCCATTACTTCTACTGATTTAGTCACATGGCTTTGCTTAGGCCCAGCTTCTCATTTTCCTTTCTGTCTCAAGAAGCCACAAAAACAAAAACAAACGTGGCCGAAGCACACATGTGTGAGCGCGTGCACACACACACACACACACACACAACTGTGCAAATCTTCTGAAGAGTGAAAAGAGAAAAAAAAAAAACAGCACAGCACAATGGCAAATTTGTGAATGCTACAGTTTGAAGCCTAATGCTAAGACAGACTCTTCTGCATAATTAGGACTACCTGTCATGAAAGCTCTGGGGATGATTTTGAACATGACTCTAACCCACAGTGTCGGGAGAGCTAGATGATGATGCATAACTTGCTGAGTGACCTTGGCTAAGTCAGCTCCTCTCTTGGCCTCACTTGCTTCACCTGTCATTTGAAAGTGGGAGAGATGGTCTCTAAGAACCTCCCCAGTATTCATAGTATGTAATTCTAACTGAATAAAAGCCAGTCTAAATAATTTTGTAATACCTATTTTATGATGCTGGTCAGAGAGTAAGAGAAGAGAGAGCCCTTGCATG
Source organism: Orcinus orca (assembly GCF_937001465.1). Classification (NCBI taxonomy): domain Eukaryota; kingdom Metazoa; phylum Chordata; class Mammalia; order Artiodactyla; family Delphinidae; genus Orcinus; species Orcinus orca. The sequence goes on along the minus strand of NC_064572.1, from coordinate 74,064,817 downwards.
TGGTCACACATAAACTCCCCTCCAGGTGCGCTGCTCTCCTCCCAGGAGGACCCCCCCAAACAGCTCTGGTACCTACCGTCCTCCGCGTAGTACCAGTCAGGATTCTCGGGATGGCCTAGAGCACTGCTGGCATTCCCCTCCTGGTCGTAATACTCTTGGCTGTACTCATAGTGGTCTAGAGTCCAATCTACAGATGTGGGAACAGGACAGAAGCAACCCTAGTCATCAGACCTAAAGAAGTCACCATTTTATTTCACTGAAAACCGCCTTTCCCAAAGATTTCTAGGTCCTGAAGGAGGGTTCATGTGTCTTTCCAGCTCCTGACGCTGACGGGGCAGATGGAAGGGGTCGGGCACCGTGAGTTTTCATTTGAGGGGGCTGTCATGACCCAGTGAGCCAGCACTGGCATTTGGCAGGGTCAAGAGCACGTGATTGGAAATGGCTTTTCACTAACCGTGACCTTGGACAAGCCAACTGTATCCTCCGTGCCTCAGTTTTCTCACCTGTAAAGAGCAGGAAGATGACTGGGGCGCAGGGAGTCTCCAAGGTCCTGTATGAGATCTGCCCAGGGTCAGATCCAGTGGCACTTGGGTGCCTTGTTGGGTGGTTCTGTGAATGAAGTTTCTCAGTGGGACTTTACCAGTCACCTTAGCTGAATAAAGTCAAAGAAACTTGTCACTTTTCTTTCAGCTTCAGCATCAAACTACTCCCGAGTTATTTACATAGAATCATCGTAACTGTTAATATTTACTGAGTCTTTACTACGTACCAGGCTCTGGACTAAGCATTTTACATGAACCACCCCATTCCATTCTCATAAAAATCTAGATGTATTATTATCTCTACTTTAAGCTTAGAAACCTGAGGCTCAAAGAGGTTAAGTAACTTGTCCAAGGTCACATAGCTAATAAATGACAGCATAGGAACTAAGGCAGTTTATTTCCATATATCCCTTAAATTGCACACTCTCAACTGCTTCAGCGGGCCTCTCATACTGCCTCAGATAATTCAGTTACCCTTGGGAAAGGGGTCCTGTCATTCCCGTTGCATATCCAGCCTGCTAATTAGGGATTGTCCAAGGACAGCCTTGAGAAGGTTCACGGATCTTGCCTACTGAAAGAAAGGGCAGTATATGGCGTTGCCCTTGGTTGTAAACCTTACACTAGACCAATCCACTAGGAAAAGCAGGTGTGTGTAAGCCTGGACTCAAGCTCTTTGTTGTCTGGGGCCTTGGAAGATGCTGATCGCTCTGTGGCTGAAGGAGAGGAGTTTGGGATTTGAAGAAGGTTGGGTTGACTTTGCTCTCTCCAGCTGGCAGGAGTATGGCAAGTCAGCAAGTTGAAGCTGTAAGGAAGCTGTCCAGAGATGCATATGTTAATGAGGCAGGAGCAAATGCAGATAGCCGACTTGAAAAGGCGCTCCCACGGAGCCACAGCGATGGCCCGGAGGATGGGACCTTACCTACGCCCGATTATCAACCACATTATCTTATTCGTCTCTCAGTCATTCCCTTATCGTCTTTATCTCTTTGGCTTTTGAAAAATCGACTTTTGCACAATGGCTGTTTCATATTTCCCATTAAAATGGAACTACCTTTTTATTTCCTTTTTGAATACGCCAACTCTGGTTCCTTGCCAAAGTTTCACCTCATTTAATCACAGTGTCAAGTCAAGACTCCCTTTGCCTCCTCATTATTTCTCCCGAGCTGCTTTTCCCCACTATGAAAATGCTCTCAGAGGAGGCCACCTTTCCAGGCATGAGGATCTAGGTTGAAGATAAGGCCATTGTCTTCCTGGAGCAAATAAAGTTTCTTTCCATCTAGCATGATAAAGCAGAGAAAGGGTGAGAAAGTAAGGGGAAAAAAATGTTTTTCTGAGTTTGACATGAAAGATTTCAAACTGACATTTGGAAGAGACAATGAGTTTGGTAATGAGATGATTGCCCCATTTCTTTCTTTCTTTTTTCTTTGGAGAATTGATTTTTGTTTTTCCAACAGGTGTTTATAGATAAGCGCCTTTGAATCGCTCCTGTAATTTCTCCCATCACCCCCACAAGTCGAGGGTCAGACTGGATAATCTTGGTTAGACCGTTAAGAATCATTTCTTTTGCAGATATTTGGAAATGAGGGAAGGTTTTTCATAAAGATGGAATGGTATGATTTTTCCAGGTGACAGAGGATGGATGAAATGTCTGTTGGAGGGTTTTGATTTGAATCCAGCCCTATTTACAAGGTCTGTTCACCTCTTAGTGAAGCTAAGGAGGGAATAAAACACATAGACTTTGAGTTACATTCCTGCCAAGTGAGGCATTAAGTCCCTGCTATTCTCCAGGGTCCAGGGCCCTTGGTTGAGGTGGGATAGAAGCAGCAGAGGCTCAGTGGCCCCAGATTGCCAGAAGCCATCAGTTGGAAGACTGTGCAAGGGAAGGCCAAGATCCTTGACATTTGGGGTGGGTTGCGATATGTTTTGAAAATGCTTTTTAGAAGAGTCACCTGGGAGGGTTTCTCTACCTCCAAACGTAAAGCTTGTTTTGTCTTTTCTATTCTATTGGTAGTTCATCCCATTGCCTATGTAAGAAACATGTATTGTGCACCTACAGTGGGACAAGTATTATGCCAGGTGCAGGAAGGCTTTGGGAACAATGGAGAATTATACAAAAAAGAGTGGGATGTGGCCTCCAGTCAAAGGAGCCTCAAATCCGGGGTGGATGGGGGAAGAAAGCCAGCCAAGGAAGGAGATGAAAGGATAGTGAAGAGGCAGGGGAGCTGGATGTGGCCAAGTCTAGCTGACAGCCTCAAGTTCCACATTGGTACTCCGGTGTGCTTTGAGCCAATCTGATGAAATAAATGAGACCTGATTCTTCACCTCTCCCTGTGGCCATGCTTATTGCAATGTGCCTTTGCAGCTCGTCTCACCAAAAGATGGAGTCACAAATCAATAAAATTAGAAATGAAAAAGGAGAAGTTACAACAGACACCACAGAATTACAAAGCATGCTAAGAGACTACTACAAGCAACTCTATGCCAATAAAATGGACAACCTGGAAGAAATGGACAAATTCTTAGAAAAGTATAACCTTCCAAGACTGAACCAGGAAGAAATAGAAAATACAAACAGACCAACCAATCGCAAGTAATGAAATTGAAACTGTGATTAAAAATCTTCCAACAAACAAAAGTCCAGGACCAGATGGCTTCACAGGTGAATTCTATCAAACATTTAAAGAGCTAACACCCATCCTTCTCAAACTCTTCCCAAAAATTGCAGAGGAAGGAACACTCCCAAACTCATTCTATGAGGTCACCATCAGCCTGATACCAAAACCAGACAAAGATATTACAAAAAAAGAAAATTACAGACCAATATCACTGATGAATATAGATACAAAAATCCTCAACAAAATACTAGTAAACGGAATCCAACAACACATTAAAAGGCTCATACACCATGATCAAGTGGGATTTATCCCAGGGATGCAAGGATTCTTCAATATATGGAAATCAATCAATGTGATACACCATATTAACAAATTAAAGAATAAAAACCATATGATCATCTCAATAGATGCAGAAAAATCTTTTGACAAAATTCAACACCTACTTATGATAAAAACTCTCCAGAAAATGGGCATAGAGGGAACCTACATCAACATAATAAAGGCCATATATGAAAAACCCACAGCCAACATCGTTCTCAATGGGGAAAAACTGAAAACATTTCCTCTAAGATCAGGAACAAGGCAAGGATGTCCACTCTTGTCACTATTATTCAACATAGTTTTGGAAGTTCTAGCCATGGCAATCAGAGAAGAAAAAGAGATACAAATTGGAAAAGAAGAAGTAAAACTGTCACTGTGTGCAGATGACATGATACTATACATAGAGAATCCTAAAGATGCTACCAGAAAACTACTAGAGCTAATCAATGAATTTGGTAAAGTTGCAGGATACAAAATTAATGCACAGAAATCTCTTGCATTCCTATACACTAATGATGAAAAATCTGATAGAGAAATTAAGGAAACACTCCCATTTACCATTGCAACAAAAAGAATAAAATACCTAGGAGTAAACCTACCTAGGGAGACAAAAGACCTGTATGCAGAAAACTATAAGATACTGATGAAAAAATTAAAGATGTTACCAACAGATGGAGGGATATACCATGTTCTTGGATTGGAAGAATCAATATTGTGAAAATGACTATACTACCCAAAGCAATCTACAGATTCAATGCAATCCCTATCAAATTACCAATGGCATTTTTTTACAGAACTAGAACAAAAAATCTTAAAATTTGTATGGAGACACAAAAGACCCCAAATAGCCAAAGCAATCTTGAGGGAAAAACATGGAGCTGGAGGAGTCAGACTCCCTGACTTCAGACTATACTACAAAGCTACAGTAATCAAGACAATATGGTACTGGCACAAAAACAGAAATATAGATCAACAGAACAGGATAGAAAGCCCAGAGATAAACCCACGCACTTATGGTCAACTAATCTATGACAAAGGAGGCAAGGATATACAATGGAGAAAGACAGTCTCTTCAATAAGTGGTGCTGGGAAAACTGGACAGCTACATGTAAAAGAATGAAATTAGAACACTCCCTAACAGCATACACAAAAATAAACTCAAAATGGATTAGAGACCTAAATGTAAGACCAGACACTATAAAACTCTTACAGGAAAACATAGGAAGAACACTCTTTGACATAAATCACAGCAAGATCTTTTTTGATCCACCTCCTAGAGTAATGGAAATAAAAACAAAAATAAACAAATGGGACCTAATGAAACGTAAAAGCTTTTGCAAAGCAAAGGAAACTACAAACAAGACGAGAAGACAACCCTCAGAATGGGAGAAAATATTTGCAAACAAATCAATGGACAAAGGCTTAATCTCCAAAATATATAAACAGCTCATGCAGCTCAATATTATAAAAACAAACAACCCAATCCAAAAATTGGCAGAAGACCTAAATAGACATTTCTCCAATGAAGATATACAGATTGCCAACAAACATATGAAAGAATGCTCAACAGCACTAATCATTAGAGAAATGCAGATCAAAACTACAATGAGGTATCACCTCACACCAGTCAGAATGGCCATCATCAAAAAATCTACAAACAGTAAATGCTGGAGAGGGTGTGGAGAAAAGGGAACCCTCTTGCACTGTTGGTGGGAATGTAAATTGATACAGCCACCATGGAGAACGGTATGGAGGTTCCTTAAAAAACTAAAAATAGGCCTTCCCTGGTGGCGCAGTGGTTGAGAGTCCGCCTGCCGATGCAGGGGACACGGGCTCGTGCCCCAGTCTGGGAAGATCCCACATGCCGTGGAGCGGCTGGGCCCAGGAGCCATGGCGACTGACCTGCGTGTCCGGAGCCTGCGCTCCACAACGGGAGAGGCCACAGCAGTGAGAGGCCCGCGTACTGCGCAAAAAAAACCCAAAAACTAAAAATAGAATTACCATATGACCCATCAATCCCACTACTGGGCATATACCCAGAGAAAACCATAATTCAAAAAGACACATGCACCCCAGTGTTCATTGCAGCACTATTTACAATAGCCAAGTCATGGAAGCAGCGTAAATGCCCATCGACAGACGAATGGATAAAGAAGAGGTGGTACATATATGCAATGGAATATTACTCAGCCATAAAAAGGAACGAAATTGGGTCATTTGTAGAGACGTGGATGGATCTAGAGACTGTCATACAGAGTGAAGTAACTCAGAAAGAGAAAAACAAATATCGTATATTAACGCATATATATGGAATGTAGAAAAATGATACAGATGAACCGGTTTGCAGGGCAGAAGTTGAGACACAGATGTGGAAAACAAACATATGGACACCAAGGGGGGAAAGTGGCGTGGGGGATGGTGGTGGTGGGATGAATTGGGAGATTGGGATTGACATGTATACACTGATGTGTATAAAATAGATAGCTAATAAGAACCTGCTGTATAAAAAATAAATAAAATAAAATTCAAAAAAGGAAAAAGATGGAGTCAGTTTCTCCATCCCTAGGGTCTGGGCTGGCCTTGGGACTTGCTTTGCCAATAGCTTCTAGTGGAAGCATTGTGTACCAGCTCCAAGCTTCTCTTTCTCTCTCTCATGGACCCCTGTGACTGCCGTGTGGACAGGTTTGGGCTCTTCTAAGTAGGATAATGGAACATGTGAGGCAGCCCTAGGCCCCAGCCAAGGTCTCAAACACGTAAGAAAGCCCAGCTAATCTCCCAGCTGACTACAGACACATGAGGAAGCCCAGCCAAGATCAGCTGACTCTGCCTAGGCTAGAAGAACTGCCCTGCTGAACCCAGTCTAAATTGTCAACCAACAGAGTTTAAACTGCACACATGGGTCCACTTACATGTGGATTTTTTTTTCAGTAGATACATACGCACATGCACTGTAAGTGTATTTTCTCTTCCTTATGGCTTTCTTACTAACATTTTCTTTTCTCTGGCTTACTTGTAAGAATACAGTATATAATACATATAACATACAAAATTGTGTTGATCGACTGTTTATGTTATCAGTAAGGCTTCCAGCCAACAGTACACTCTTAGTAGTTAAGCGTGCAGGGAGTCAAAATGGATTTTTGACTACATGGGGAGGTCAGGACCCCCAACCCTTGAATTGTTCAAGAGTCAACCATATCATGTAGTAATAACACATGAACACACATGGCTTAATATTGAGCTGCTGGTGGGATACGAATTTTAGATACTAGAATTCCTCAGTGGCCCAGGAGGTTGCAGAATTTTAGGTTTCACGGCTGGATCTCAGAGGGCACATCTCTTGAGTTTTGTATTTAACTTGGTCTATCTGATTTCTTTCCTTCAACTAGACAGTTGGTTTCTTAAGAGAAAGGGCCATGTCCATTCCTCTTTCTACCCCACAGTGCCCAGCACAGAGCCCTATATGCTGTGAATATATATGTTGGACAGATCAACCTTTCCCTCTATGGCCAAGCCTCCCTTCCTTCTGATTGGCTGGCACACAGTGGGCACATAGCTCTGCCAGTGAAGATGGTGTCTGCCTGGTGCAGAGTAAACAGGGAATTCAGGAAAAAAACTATTTGAGATTTGGGTCATAGATATTTGGTGAAGAAAATGTCTGATGAGCTCAATAGGAGGATAGAAATTTGTCCAAGGGTTTTCCTGGGGACACAGGGACTGCATGCAGCCTGACATGAAATTTGGTTCCATTGGTAGATTTTTAAAAAGTTTTCCAGGTTCCAATACAGATTACTTGAGATTTTCTCTAGGCTATAGAGAAGGAGAAAGCTTTGCAGGATGAACGGGGGAGCTGTCAGAAGCATTTCATATCAGGTATAAAAAGAAACCCTTGTGGATTTGTCTAATTATAAGAGTCTGTTTTTAGAATTTATCAGGAAGAATGGTAAAGAATATCCCGAGTTAACTCAAATATTCCAAATAATAGGTTATTATGTACTGAGTATTTTCTATGTATTGGTGACTATACAAAATAAACGTGGTTGCACACAACCTTATTTAACTTTAAAAAAACCTCTATAGCATAGGTATTATTATTCCCATTTTACAGAAAAGGAAAAACTAAGGCAGAAGGAGATGGTATCAGAAGCCAGGTCTACCTAAGTCCAAGTCTGGCTTGCTAGTTTATGAGCCCTGGAGCCTCTTGTGGGTTTGTGTTTCCGGAAACTCCATGGGTTTTGGCTTCCAGGAAGTAACACCATTGGGAAATCTCTTTTGTCACATCCTCCAGGTCCCTCAACCAGGATTATCGTGGTCCATACATGGGGTCTCTCGGAAAAACTCAAGAGTTCCTGGGGTGGGGTTTTGCAGCTGCTTGGGTTAAAGAGCTTGCCAGATGTGTGGAACAGAATAAAAATCCCTGGAATGCCGTCCCTGTTGGCACCATCCATCACTGTGGCACAGACGGTTCCTCCGAGGGCCTCCCCCAAACCCCAACCCTGTCAGCCTGCATTTGATGCTTCCATTCTGGCTGACAGGGCAAGCCCAGCAGAGACCCTTGCTGGCAGGCGTCAGGACAGCTGATGGATGGGCTCAGCCTGTGTTGCTGGGCAGAATCTAGCTGGCTTTGAAGAGGCATTTCTGCAGGCCTGTGGGCTGTCATGTCACCTGCTTTGGGGAGATGGGCAGAGTCTGTGTTGTTTGATGGTCACCTCCTCTGCCACCCGTTGGGGACTGTGGCCCAGGCCCATCTGCTCCAGCCAGGCCCTCACCATGTACTGTCTCCAGCAAGACCAACTCCAGTAGCAGCTTGCCCGTGGACTTGAGCACAGCATTTCCTTGGCCACACTGTTGTCAAAGCCGGCGGGGAATCTGACAAATTCCATCAAAGTACAACCCTCAGGTGAAATTAAATCAGACGCGAACAGGGCTGTTTTTAGAACCTAACCTGCTCTTTGCAGAAAGACCCAGCCACTACATCTCACCCTGTTCCACAGCCAGAGGCTGACAGAACACCTCGAGATGGACTCGGGGGCATGCATGTGGCCTGTCCCAGGATCCCTTCATCTACTTAACCGAACTATCAGAAGCCCTTGGCAGGGTTCTTATAAAGCCCAGAATCTCAGTATGTTAAATGCCACATTTTCCACTCCTTACTAAGTGGCTTTTCAGCCTGTGCTCGAATACCGCCAGGAATGGAGAACTCACTACCACTCAAGAGCCCAAAAGCCCATTCAGATTTTTTGACAACTATGATGATGAGGAAGTTCTTCCTGTTTGCAGATCAAATCTGACCCTAAAGTGTCCAATCTATTTGATTAAAGCTGAAGGCCTTATGGACACAAAGAATGTATCCACTCCCTTTTCTGTGAGGTCTGTTCAGTAGGGCCACTGCATACATTTGTTCGTGTTGTTCACTGCACAATCCAGGGTGTCATAAACTCATAGTCATTGTAGACGTCTTTTGCAACTTTCTGGCAGGTGGCAGTAAAGTTTCTTGAGGTAAATACTCCTGTTAACTCCCACAAAGCCCACCTGGTGGACTACGGGTGGGGCTGCTTTTCTTTTTTTTTTTTTTTTTTTGCGGTACGTGGGCCTCTCATTGTTGTGGCCTCTCCCGTTGTGGAGCACAGGCTCCGGACACACAGGCTTAGCGGCCATGGCTCACGGGCCCAGCCGCTCTGCGGCATGTGGGATCTTCCCAGACCGGGGCACGAACCCGTGACCCCTGCATCAGCAGGCGGACTCTCAACCACTGCGCCACCAGGGAAGCCCGGGGCTGCTTTTCAAACACTTGAAGAGGGTGAGGTCCCTTGAGTGTTAGATGTCCTGTTTCTTCCTCTGTGCGAGCCCATAGTTCCGAAGCTCTGTCTCGTGGGCACCCAGACCAAAGCAGCCCCTTCAGTGGTGCCTGAGAAGTTCGCGCTGAAGGCTGGGGAGGGGGCATCTCTTCCCATCTCTTGGCCTTGGACCCACCCTGGATTCCAAGTGTGCTGCTGGTCTGGCCAGCTGGGGGAACCCCCTGAAATATGATTCTTCCAAGCAATTGAATTATATGTTGTTGAATTCAACACTCTCCTTTGCTTTGGGGAAAGACACAGATCCTTTCCCAGTCCCCACACCACGCTCATGTACATTTCTATCCAATTCCACAAACATTCCCTGAGCGTGCAGGGCAGGACAAGTTCCAAGCATCGCTTGCCTTGAGCCGGCACAAATCTGTCTGCCCATCCAGGGCTTTGCTGCCAGAGAATATTGACTGTCAAGCTGAATTTGACCCAGTTATCACCTTCTTTGCTCCGAAGAGACCCTTGATCCAATGTTTAGACGCGACTGTGATCTCCATGTGCCTGGCTCTTGTCCTCTGTGGGTGACCAACGCAGGTCGTTACCAGTGGGGGATGTGTCCTCTGCCCCAGTGAAATAATCAGTGGAGTTTTCTCCCTTGGGCCTCAGAGCAGCAGAGGGAGACTCAGACCCAGAGACAGAGACTGAGAGATGGACGATGTGGCAGGAAGGAGCAGCTCTGCTCAGCCCAGGCCCGTCTGAGGGCACCAGGCAGAGGAAGCGGGGCAGGTGAGAGGTAGCAGGTGTGTCTGTGAGAGAAGAGCCTGTGTGAAAGAACATTGAGGAGACACACCGGGTGGAGGGGCAACCCAGTGGGGGTGCTGGTGAGAGGCCATCAGCAGCGGTGGGCCAGCCGGGGGCTGCCTGTACAGCACCACCCTCTCAGCACAGAGGGGCTGCCTCCCCACCGAAGTGGGTGGAGAGAGTGGGGTAGCACAGGGCTGGCCTTCCTGGAGCCATTGTTCAAGACACCCTCACTTTGCCTTGGCCTTTTGGTCTCATTTCAGACACTAATGGGCTGTGTGACCTTGGGCAGGTTGCTTCCCCTCTCTGGGCCGCAGTATCCTTCTGCATAAAATGAAGGGGTTTAACGGCTTCAGCAATTCTTCCCTTGGGGTCATGAGACTGGACATCAGGGATATCCACAGGCAACTCAAAATTGTGTAAAGCACTGTGTGTGTGTGTGTGTGTGTGTGTGTGTATGTGTGTGGACACACAAATACCCAGGAATGCATTTCTCTGGGAAGATCCTCAAAGCAGTCCGTGACACTTCTGAACCATTGGAACCCTGAGGTCACATCCACACTCGCATGTACAGGCCCCCTTTTCTCCATCCCAGAACCAGCCTGTGGGGTTGGAAGCCCCAAGGGGGTCCGCACACTCACCTGGGTCCGGGTCGGTGAGTAAAGACAGGAGGGAGAACTGAAAAACAAAATGACACAGAGCAGAGCAAGGTTGAGTCCTCTGAGCAGGCTGGGTGCTTTCCTGAGCTCCTGCGAGCTGAAAGGAGCCTTCTCGGAGTCATAGCTAGGGCACAGGAGCACGGGGTACTTCCTGATGGCTGGAGCGGTGGTGTCGTGGATTGGAGAGAGAGGGGCTGGGGCCTATTTGACGATGCTCCCCACTCTTCCTGTGCTGGCTGAGTGATCCAAAGCGTCACTCTTTCTCCCCAGGGGGGATGTGTAGTGCTTGCTCTTACCTGTTTCCATGCTGGAACCTGGCCGCCCAGGTACTGACCGTCTTGTCAGGTACAGTAATCAGCATGTATTGTGCATCTCCTCTGGCCGACTACACATTGCTGCATTTAACTCTTCTAACAACCCTATGAAGAGGCTTTATCAGCCTGTTCACAGATGAGAAAATTGAGGCTCAGAGGTCACACAGCCGTGAGAGGATTCGGATTCATGCCCAAGTCTAGCGATTGTCTCAGGTGACAGTTCCTTAAGGTTGGAGATGAACAGATGCTTAAACTCTCCAATTACTTCCCACTGTTCTTGGAATAAAATACAAACACCAACTATGACCTGTAAACCTCCTCCCATACCCCTCTCTCCTGCTGCTCTTTACTAACCTCCAGCCACACCTAGGTTCAAAATGACACTAGCCAAGCTCTTTCCACCTCAGGCCGTTTGCAATTGCTATTCCCTCTGCCTAGAAAGCTCTCCACCCAACCCCTCCAATGACCATCACTGGGTCTCAGCTTAAATGTCACTTCCCTGACTCCCCTATCAGTATGACATGCCCCCATTGTTTTGTCTCTGCACCCATTCATTTCCTCCATGGTCCCCATTACAGCTTGTAGTTTTGTATGTTTGTTTGCATGTTATCTGTCTCTCACATCTGCCCTCACAAGAAAGTGGAGGGCTCTTGTATGTTTCATCTCTGAGGTATTTACCCAATATTGAGCCGGTGCTGGGCACATGGCATGCCTCAAAAAGTTTTGCATAAAAAAGTAAATAATGATAGGAATAGTGTTTTTGGTGGTGGTGGTAGTGTTTTTTGTTTTTTTTACAATGCAGTACTTACCAGAAAAAGAAAGTTTTACCTATTTAATAGCTGGAATATTTTCTTTCACTTACATCAGATGTCAGCAAACAAAGGTCCTTGAGCTGAACCTGGCAGTTGTGTTTTTGCCAATAAAGTTTTATTGGAACATGGCCACGCCCACCTGCTTACACATTGCCTGTGTCTGCCTTTGTGCTGCAACTGCAGGGCGTTTGTTGACACAGAGAGTATAATCCCAAATATCTCCTATCGGGTACTTTACAGACCAAGTTTGCTGACCTCTGACTTGGAAAACAAGAGTTCTATCTCCTGACAGGGTTCCCTTTGGGTGGGTCTCGGTGACCAGGAAGCGGCCGTTGTCAGTGTGATGTATCTTCCTCATACCCAGTCTAGGCAGTTTGGTATATTTGCTTCCTCTACCCTCAGCAGAAGTTTTAATTTTCTGTTTTACTGTAGCCTCCTCAGTCATTTTTTTGGGTAAAATGGTAAAAAGAAAGAATGCATCCCGACGTGATGTACGCACAATAGGGCACAACATCAACGTGTAGCATTCTGGACAAAGATGCTTATCCTAAATCTACTCATGAGGAACGTGAGAGGCCCAAGTTGTGGGCTTTCTACAAAATAACTAGCCTCGACTCTGCAAGATTGTCAGTGTCATAAAAGGCAAAAAAGATGGGAAGACTGTTCTTTATTAAATGAGGCTAGAGACACCTGACAACGAAATGCAGCATGGGTCCTTGATTGGATCCTAGATTTAAAAAAAAAAAAAAAGAAAAGAAAAGCCCTAAAGGATATTATTGGGACAATTGGGAAATCTGAATATAGATTTATGTCAGTATTATTTCGTTAGTGTTGAATTTCTTGAGAGTGATAATGGTAGTGTGGTTTTGTAGGAACACGTCCTTATTCTTAGAAGATGCTGAAGTAGGGAGGGAGATGTCTGCAATTTAGGTGCAAATGATTCCAAACCAACCAACCAACCAAACAAACAAACAAACAAAACAAATGTATATATCGGGTTGGCCAAAAAGTTCGTTTGGGTTTTTCCCCAATGCATAAGAGATCATGGCAGAAAGCAACTATGGCAAAGGTTCTGTGTTGCATCTATCTGGGTGAATGATAATCAGTGAATTATTCTTTCCAGTTTTCTGGAGGTTTGACAAATTACAAAATAAAAAGTTGTGGGGGAGAAAGTCATGCAAAGAAAGGGAGAGGGGGCTTCCCTGGTGGCGGAGTGGTTGAGAGTCCACCTGCTGATGCAGGGGACACGGGTTCGTGCCCCAGTCCGGGAAGATCCCACATGCCGCGGAGCGGCTGGGCCCGTGAGCCATGGCCGCTGAGACTGCGCGTCCGGAGCCTGCGCTCCGCAACGGGAGAGGTCACAACAGTGAGAGAGGCCCGCGTACCGCAAAAAAAAAAAAAAAAAAAAAAAAAAGAAAGGGATAGAAGCCATCTGTTGTCTGGACAGTGACTATTTAAATGCATCACTATTGCCCTGCCCTGTTTCTGCAGGAAATAGACAAGGGGTGGGGATTTTGTTTCGTGGGGGTTGGTAGTGGCAGGCGGAGTTGGCAGAAGAAGGGCAGGTTCAGGTCTTAGGGTGTTTCTGGGGCTGGGGTGCTTGAACAGGGAGCAGCTGACGTTGACACCTCTGGGCATGAGTGGCAGGCAGGTGACAGAGAAGAAGCATGAGGGGACCCTGAGGGCAAATGTTACACCTCCTTCAGTCTCTCCCTCGTCACAGCCAGTCCTGGTCCTTTGCCTGCCTCATCCTCCCTCCATAAAGCTTGTGTGGACGTCAGGGCCCGTCACTCTCCACCTGTCTTCATCCAGCCCTTCAGGACCTGAGCCAGGGCGAGACCCCCAAATCTTAGCTGGAAACTGGAGCTTGAGGGAGAGTCAGGTGCTGCGCTGCCCACAGCCAGCAGGTGGCAGACGTGCCCTTCCCAGGAGTTGGAGCTGGAGCTGGGGCTCAGACGGAAAGCAAACAGAAAGAAAACAGGACCTTCCTGGCCTGGGGGCACCTTCAGATCCCACAGGCTCTCAGGGGGTCTGAAGCAGCTGCCGCCCAGCTGTGCAGCCTGGGCTGCATGTCAGGGTGTCCCAGGGGTCGGAAGCAGATCCACTCATTTTGTGGATCACTGGATCCACCCTCAGAAAGAGGCTGTGGTGAAATGTGGACACCGGCAGCCCAAACACCAGGCTGGATATTGGGGGACCAAACCGGAAAGGCTAGGACAATAGCCAGTGATTTATGCCGTATATCTGGATCCTGAAACTAACCTGGATGATGGCGGGGGGCTGAGGGGGATGGATAGAAACAGTATCTGCCTCCTTTCATCCTATTATTCCATTCCAGTTTTCAAAAGAGACAGGGAAGTAAGAACTCCTATGCCTGGACTTGCAAATCTAAATAGGAAGGTCATTGATGCAAAAGAAGTAGGAAGAGGCGCAGGAAGGGACAGCTGTGATCTCAGCTCGCATTTATTAAGACCCGACAGTTGCCAAGGACTGTGCTAAATGATGTATGTGCATTTTGTCTCTTTTATTGCACAGAATCCTTGATAATTGAAGTACTATAATTATGCCCATTTTAGAGGTGAGAAGACACATTTGCAGAGATTAAATTGCCCCAAATAACTCAGCTAGGAAATGATAGCGCCAGGCCAGAAAAGAGCCAGTCTAACACCAGAGCCATTGCTGTGAGGGATGAGGGACCCACGGCCTGCAAACATGGTGTTGAAAAGATGGAGAAGGAAGTGGGAGAGCTACTTAATGCTAAGAGAAGCAGGACATTGAGCCCGGTGAAGAGATTGGGTCCTTATTCTTGGAAACCTTTGGGAAAATCTTGTCCAGAGTTGCCCAGGCCTGGGAAGACACAGAGGGGGCCACTAGGTCCCATGGACACCTGGGGAAGGAGCAAAGTCATCTGCAGCCTCAGCCAGTCCACTGTGACAAACACATCTCGGCAAACATCTTCACCCAGGTCGGAAGGCACACGAGCCACTGCCTGTTTCGTCCGCCACATTTATTCCCGGTCTCACCAGCGATGAGGGGCCGCAGCTGCCTCGGCTCCTCTTAGAGGCTGGGGATAGCAGCTTCTTGCACAGGGAAAGGTAGCTGCTTTGCAGTAGATCCAGGGAGGCCTCTCTAGGCGCACCTGCTGGCCCATCTACAATTGGGCGTCCACAGTGGACCCGTGGCTCAGGACTTTGGCCTTCCCCAGTTGGAAGCAAATTATTAGCAATGTTACTATCCCACCCCCCAGCCCAGTCACCAGGGAGCGTGTCTCACGATCTGGTGTCTTCTAGGCTCAAGGTGGTTGGTGGGCAAGGCAGGGAGGGGCAGAGAGAAGGATCCTGCTTCGGAGTCTTCCTGATTTACAGTGTAATCTCCTCGAGGGTGGAGGGAGTTGAGGTCTAATCTCTTCTGTCCTATCTTTATTCTAGTAATTATTTCAACTCAGGTTCTTCCTCTACCTTTCACAATTCTAGACCTTCTTGAAAACAAAACAAAAAGGCAGAAGCTAAAATCTGTCTTGATGGGTTCCAGAAATTAACTGATAGGAAATATTCTCAGAGGACTGGGAAGCAGTAGAAGGGAGAAGTGGGGCTAGACCTGACCTTTGGGGCCAGAAGCTTGACTTAGAATGAACCAATAGCAGAAAAATCTTTCACCTGGTAAGTAAGACATTGGGACTCAAATTCCAGCCATCTCTTTCTCTGCAGTTATTCTGCCATGACCGGGTGGTAGACCAGATGTCACTGCACACCAGGAAAAGATTTGCATTGCTCCTAAAGGTAGCTGGGGAGGAGAGAACTCTGCACTGTGGCCAGGTGAGGGTGAGGCTCCTGGGCTGGAAGGCAAGCCAGGGACAGGACTGCGCAGCTCAGCAGAGCCAGTCCCCACTGCTGGACACAGCTCAAGGTTAGGCTGAGAGGCGGAGGTGACAGAGGACAGGGGTTGCCAGTATCCTAGGCACCATCCCAACTGCTGCCTCACAACATCCTCCCACTCTGGCTCCTCCTGCAAAAAGCTATGTCATGAGATGTGCAAAGCCTCAGTCATTTTTTTTTAATTGTAAAATATATACGACATGATATTTTAACCATTTTTAAGTATAGCATTCAGTGGCATTAATTACATTCACAATGTTATGTAACCATTACCACTGTCTATAGCCAAAACTTTTTCATCATCCCCAACATAAACTCTGTACCTATTAAACAACGACTCTCTTCCTTCCTCTTCCAAGCCCGTAGTAAGCTCTATTCCACTTTGTCTCTATGACTTTGCCTGTTCTAGGTACCTCCTATAAGTGGAGTCATACATTATGTGTCCTTCTGTGACTGGCTTTATTTCACTATGAATAATGTTTTGAAGGTTTGTCCACGTTGTAGCATATCTCAAAAATGTGTTCCTTTTTATGGCTAAATAGTATTCCATTATCTATCACAATTTGTTTATCCATTCATCTGTTGGAGGATACTTGGGTTGTTTCTATCTTTTGGCTATATGAATAAGGCTGCCATGAACATTGATGTACAGATATCTGTTTGATTCCCTGGTTTCCATTCTTTTGGGCCAGTACCAGAAGTAGAATTGCTGGGTCATATGGTAATACTGTGTTTAACTTTTTAAGAGACCGCTATACTGTTTCCGCAGTGGCTACACCACTTTACATTCCCACCAGCAATAAATGAGGGTTCTGATTTTTCCACATCCTCACCAATACTTGTTATGTTCCTTTTTTTTTTTTTTTTTTTTTTGCGGTACGCGGGCCTCTCACTGCTGTGGCCTCTCCCGTTGCGGAGCACAGGCTCCGGTCGCGCAGGCTCGGCGGCCATGGCTCACGGGTCCAGCCGCTCCGCGGCATGTGGGATCTTCCCGGACCGGGGCACGAACCCGCGTCCCCTGCATCGGCAGGCGGACTCTCAACCACTGCGCCACCGGGGAAGCCCTCCATTTTTAAAAGGTTCTAGGCAACCTAGCAGGGATGAGGCGGTGCCACTCAGTCCTTTGTAGTCACAGGAATCTCATCCTTGCTTTAGCGCACAAGCTGTGCGACGCTGTCCCAGGATCGGCAGCTTCCCTGTGGCTTTGCTTTAATCTGAAGCTCAGGGTGAGGAGGAACGGCTCTAACGGGAAAATTCAGAGGCCAAAGGAGAGGCACCAGCCAGTGGTCCCTGTGGGTGGTTTCCTTCTCGAGGGCCTGGAGGAAGCTGTTCACAGGACCGCAGCGATGAGCCAGGAGGCACTGTGAAGAGGAGCTGGCCTCGACCCTTTATGTGCAAAGGAGGAAGCTCAGGCCCAGCAGGGTGACATGGCTCCTGTAAGGACGCGAGTGGATTGGGCCAGGGAGGAATTCAAGGCCGGGTCGCCTCCCTGTGAGGCTGATCACCTGTGCCTGGCTCAGAGCCACCTGTACAGACCTCTGACCGGTTAACTGGAGACCGGACTGCAGCTTCATGTGGCGAGCAGGGCCGGGGCAGGGCAGAGAGGAGAGTCCCGTTTGTAGACCCTGGGAATTTCCATTTTTATCCAGGAGCGTTTGATAAGAATTCAGATCCCTGGGCCCCACTTGCAGGTTGTGCTCCCATGGGCCTGGAGTGGGCCCCGAACATGCATTTTCAATCAGCCCCCAGCTCACTCTGCCGTTGGCCACACTTCAATTCTACCTCTCTTGGGCCTGAAGCTCCTGGCCAAGGAGACAGGTGAGTCTATCTTTGCTCCCGTGCAAATTGTTGAATCTCTTTGTGCCTCGTTTCCCCAGTGATAAAAGAAAGAATTCCCTTACCCAACCTGACGTTTGATTCAGGGGGATTTGTCTGCTCAGGGAGAGCACAGCATTTGCAGTGGGTTACTCTTCAGGTAAGCACTTAGTGAGAAGTATTCGTACGGATGGCTCATCCCAGGACTTGTGGGGAGGGGGCTGAAGGATTGGTGGTGAGACCATCCAGGATAAGGAGACTGGATAAAAACAAACACTCATTTCTGGATGTGATCATGCACTTCAGAACCCTTTGAAAAGGCAGGTGTACAAAAAAAGAAACAGAAGGGCCTGTGGAGGTGGAGTCTGAGGCCCACCACATGGGCACAAGCCCCATATTCACCTCCTTGGCCAGTCGGTTCTCAGGAAAGTAACTTCCCCATTGATGGGAACCAACGCCACCCCTGAAGCTGTCTTTAGTTCTGTGCCTTCTCTGTTGTGGGACATGAACCACTGCTGGTACCCAAGCTGATTTGGGTGGTGCCTGGCCAGGGAGAGTCATCACATCAAAACACAGCGTGAGAGAGTCATTCCCTTCTCAGTTTTACTGTCATCTCTTCCAATCCCATCACAAAGACAGACTGGGGTAGCCCTGGTAAGTCCCTCCCCTCTACCTCTTGCTCCTAACAAGGAGAAAGCAGGCATCAGCTCTGCGTTTTAGCGTGACAGCTGCAGCCGGTTAGAATTCAATGGCATTGTTTCATCTTCTTTGATTTTCCCATTTATAGTAGTGATGGTTTCCTTTAAAAATATATCTATCTAGGTAGACAAAAAGTGAGTCTGTTCAACAATAGTATTAAGAAACTAGTCTGGGCTTTGGCAAAATTTCTGACGATGGATTCATTCATGACTAAAGTTTTGAAAGCACTGAGCTAGTGGGTTGCCATCTAGCAAGACTTGATCCTTCTGGTGTTGGAAAGAAAAGCTCCGGGGATTGTTGAAGGAGCCTCCAGATGGGAGTGGCTTTTCCTCCTGCCTGAAACTGGAGTCTGAGGCCCCTGGACACCTTCCATTCCACATTGAGAGTCCCAGTCGTTTCGGGGTAGTGCCCGGCATGGCAACCTCTAACACAGTGGTTATGAGCATGGAACTGGCATCAGGCAGACCTGGGTTTGAATCCCAGCTCTGTAACCTCGCAGGCGGGCCATTTGCACAGATTACTTAATTTCTGTAAAGCTTAGTTTCTTATCTGTAAAATGAGGTTAATAGTGGTCCTTAACTCCTAGGGCTGTTGGGAAGCTTTACATGAGATAATAACCACACAATACCTGACATATGGTAAAGATTTGATAAACTTAATAAATACTTGCTGCTATGATTATGATTATGATTAGCCACTGTTGTCAATGAGTTTGATTTTTTTTTTTTCAAATTATTAAGTGATTGAGGGGAGCTCACTCAGCACAAACTCTTCCTCGAATTTGTTCATCAGGTCACAAGCACGTCACACCAACCCCCTCCCCTCATTTTTCCTGGGATCTTTGCCAAGTCCTAAGCCAGGAAACCTTGTTATATTAATTATGAAGAAAAAGCATGTTTTATTTAAAATCCCGGCTGCCGAATATTCTGCCATGCTCTTTCTCTGTGACAGCAGAATTGCTTTTGCATTTAGGAAACTCTAATGAATTGAAAATATAAATATATCTGTGCCTACATACACATGCGATTTCCTGCGACCTGATTTCCCTAAATACCAGTGTACACCGCCAAAGCTAATGAGATGGACTTGTGCTTAGGACCAGGTTTCTTAAAAATCTATAAGAACATGCAGTGCAATTCAGTCCCTCTCTTTTCCAGAAGACTCTGAATGGGTTACAGCAAGAGGAAGTGATGTCTCCTAGGCCTGAAAGAGACTCTGACATTCCAGAGCATCAACACTTTGAAAAAGGTGGTTCGTGTTATCCCATCCATGGCCTTGTTTGGTCCTGGGGGCCAGGTAGATTTGGATGCTTGAATTAATCAGACACTGAGCCCTGTTACCTGACCATCCAAAATTGGCTCTAATACCTCAGCCTCCACAGTGTTGCTAAACAATAACCGGACAAGCAGACTCTCTCTCCATTTCTTTCTCTTTCTGCCTCTCTCTTTCCAAGGTAGAATGAGGTAGATAATGTACACCTGTCAAGCAGAGAGGGTGTCAGAAAGAGAGGGTGCTGGGGCCTGTGGGATCTGGGAGGCTTCTAATATAAGCTTCTAATTCAGCTTCTAATAAGCAATAGTTCCTTCTCCCCTTTGTGCCATGCAAGAATGGGAGCCTGTGTCACTAGAATGCCTGATTTTCAAGAAAAGCTGGGGATCTGTATTGTTATGTGAAATGTTCTGATTCTCAGATGTCACCAGGCAATTGAAAGGAAATGAAAATCCTCTTCAGGCTGAACTCCTACCCACCAAATAAAACTCGGGCTGTGAGCAGGATGTACCCCAAGCTACCAATTTGCAACCTCTGGTCTGTGCAGACATTTTGGTGACTCTCTATCTAGGAGGATTCTGGAGTTCTAGAGTTCCTGGACTCTAAACTCTAGGGTTTAAAAAGCTTAGAAATGGGAGCA
The DNA here is from genome assembly GCF_937001465.1 of Orcinus orca. Taxonomy (NCBI): domain Eukaryota; kingdom Metazoa; phylum Chordata; class Mammalia; order Artiodactyla; family Delphinidae; genus Orcinus; species Orcinus orca. The sequence goes on along the minus strand of NC_064572.1, from coordinate 74,044,669 downwards.
AACATGCATTTTAATTGTAAGGCCGCTCTTGTGCATGGGCTGAGATAAGCAGGGCGGGCCCGACAAGCTTGTCCTCTGGCTTATGACCCTAGAAGAGGTCAAACTACATTATGGCTGAGGCCAGTGGCACCTCAAATCACCCTAAGAACCACAGCAAGAAGAGATGTCCAAGCCCTGGGGACGGGGCACATACAGTTGAGCGGGCCTCCTGTGATGGACAAGGAATTGGATGGAGCTGGGTCTTTGTCCTGGCTGGAAAGTTAGTTCAACGTCTTTGGGCTTGTTTCTCTTCAAAAAATGGGAATAACAGGGGCTTCCCTGGTGGCTCAGTGGTTGAGAATCTGCCTGCCAATGCAGGGGACACGGGTTCGAGCCCTGGTCTGGGAAGATCCCACATGCCGCGGAGCGACTGGGCCCGTGAGCCACAACTACTGAGCCTGCGCGTCTGGAGCCTGTGCTCCGCAACAAGAGAGGCCGTGACAGTGAGAGGCCCGCGCACAGCGATGAAGAGTGGCCCCCGCTTGCCACAACTAGAGAAAGCCCTTGCGCAGAAACGAAGACCCAACACAGCCAAAAATAAATAAATTTTAAAAAAAAATGGGAATAACAATGCAAGACTGTGCTGGGGACAGGTGTTCAAAACTGACAGGTAAGGAAAACAAATCTAGACCAGACCAGGAAGGCACTAAGAGGATTCCCTGGAATCCATGACAACTATATTGGACTGCACTTTTTTGGATCGTGGATAGCTGAATGAAAACCTAAGTTAAAGACGAGCCTACAGAGAAGTCTTCATAATTTTTGTTGCATGATCTGAGCTCATGGGAGGGTCTCCAGGCACCTTTCCAATGGGCAGCAATCAGAGACCCTTTGCTTTAAAGTTTCAGAGGCACATGGAATCTGTTACACTCCACCCAGGAAAGAGGCCCCTGGTCTAAGAGCCTCCCATCCCTACAGGAAGGACAATGCCCTGAAGCTATATGGACCAAAGAAATCTCATCCTTAGCCAGGGCCCCAGGCAAGAGACCTTATCCAGACAGATGGACGCCAGCCATAGTCTAGGACTCAGCTCTGCCACCTCCCAGCTTTGTGACCTGAGGACACATTACCCAGCTCCTGATCTGTAAACTGAGATCAATAACAGTACCTATTTCTTAGGGTCCTTCTGGAGGACCCAAGGACCAAGGCGTCAAAAGCACAGAGCCTGGCACACAGGATTTTTCATCAAATGGTAGCAGTTGGTTATTATTTTTAGCTACATGGGGCAGGAGAGGCCACCCTGTCCATCGGGCTATGTGGCCCCTTCCTTCCTGGTGTTGCCTCAAACTCTCTAGACGTCTGAGTGAACTGGCCACTTCCCCCTGGATGTCTGTGTACTGGCCTATGGGACACAAGCTGCCCTCCCGACCACCTGTCTGGCACACATCTGGAGTAAGAAAACATTCCAAAGCCCTGAATCCCCTCTTTGGAATTGACTAATCTCATTGCCTAAAGGCTATCTCTCGTATTTTCTCTTTTATCCATTATTGACTTATATTTTCATCGCTAACCCTAAAACTTCACTGGGGCTTGCAAAAAAGGGATTTGGGGCGAGCATTACCTTTTGGTGAATTTCAAACAGACTGCATCCACTCTCTTCCTTGCCTGCAAACTTTAGGATCTAATTCTTTCTGACTGGTACTTTCGCCGGGTCCCTTGTGAACCTCTGATCGTTTCCATTGCTTTTCTCTAGACATGCGGTATTTCTGCAGCATCTTGGCCCCAGACATCCAACAACGATCAGTGATGTAGGGGGTTTGATAACAACCGGTCATTGTAGCCACACACCACACACACACACACACACACACACACACGTCATCTCTGGAAAAGAAAACTCTTCCAGAGGTGAGTCATTGCCAGCTTAATATGAAACTAAGGTAGATGTCTGAGTACAATTGACCAAAAGGGGAGGAGAAGCTGTTGTTTTTAAAGCGTGCTAATCAGAAAACCTGGAATTTAATCTGCTGCCTGCAGGAAAATCTCTATGGAGTGAAATGGAAAATAAGATACAAAGGTATTTAATGAGATAAATAGGTTATGAATGTTATTTCAGTTCTCACCCCTTTCTTGTTCTCTATTCAAACCCCCTCCACTCCAACAAAGGGGCGCATTCTCTGATTTTTATAGAGAACTCGTATTCATTTTGGAAATCTCAAGGGAAAAGAGCTAACATTTATTGAAAGCCACATACATTGCCCCATTTAATCGGTCTCGACCCTCCCCAAATCTGGGGGAGATTATCACTAGGTTTGCAGTAGAGGAAGCTGAGGCTCACAGAGATGATGTCACTTGTTACTTGTTCCACAGCTAGAAGGCGGCAAAGCTGAGATTCAAACCCTGGCTCCCAAGCCCACACTCACGCCTCCGACCCAACCAAGAGGTGCGAGGTCTGGTGAAGGCCCTCTCTCACATGTCCGCAAAGACCCAGCTAACACTCTTGGACCACAACAGCACACAGCAGGAGCCGACACCTCCACAACTCACCTGCTTCCGGATGTCTTGAGTCCCCCACGTGAGAACCCCTGATGTCCCTTTCCTTCCATTCTCACCATGACCTTCCTGGGGCCCCTGCTCCTCTCTGACCCATTCACTACAGCCACGGTTACAGGGTGATGGGAGAAAAAGTGCTGCCCACAAAGCTTCTCTCCAAATCTAATCCATCTAAGTGAATGTGTTGCCAGCAGGATTCTCCTCTAGAGCCAAAGCACAGGGATGCTTACCCTAGTGTCACCTGAAGTAGCTGGAGGACGTGGTATGTGTGTTGGCATGCACAGAGAGAGAGCTTGGAGCTTTCGGCAGCTTCCCAGAGGGATCTCTGAGATCCACGCCAGATCACAACACCCTGCCTTAGCAGAGTTTCTTGCTCTGATCTCCTTAGTTGGAAGGTGTTCGTGGAGACTCTGCTCCAAGAGGGCTCAGGTCAATTGCATGGCTTCATGGAACTGGCCCCTTAACAGCAACCAACACGCCAGGCCTGCATGAGCCCTTGAAATCAGGACCTATTCCACCTGGCGGCACCAGTCTTTCACGACTAAAGTTTCTCGTCACTCCTGGCCCAGCTGGTTTGGTCCTCCTAATAACCTCAGAGTCTCTCAACTACAGATATTTGAAAAGAACACTTACCCCGAAGGCTGTCTTTCCCGCCAGAAACATTAACAGCAGAACATGGAGATCAGACATTCTGGCAAACATCTTTGTAGTGTAAGAACTCTTGTTTTGCTCTAAAAACAATTTCTTTTGTTGTCTGTGCCTTGAGGGGGGAAAGTGTCAGTCTCCAAGGATTCAGGAACAAATGAAGAGGATGCAAATTATTAACTAGGCGTCAAATACTGTTTAATGTTTAATGTTTTGCAAACCAACTATCTTGATTAAACAAATGGTAACTTTGGGGCTGGGCTGAGCCATGGGGGTGGTTTGTTTTCTGGAGAGAAAGCAGCAAAGTGCCCCTGGCTCCCGGGGTTGGGGGTGAGGGGGTAGCTGCTGAGTGTTCAGCGCAGAAGGCCCGATGGTTCCCTGGCATCCCAGCCACAGGGTGAGAGCCCTAATAGGGTGAAACTCCTGCCACAGGCCTCTGACATTGCCGATTTGAACAGAATGTTAATAGAGTTCGGATTCACCAAATCTCAAACAGAATTAAGGCATGGATGGGCTCCTAATAACATCACGCTTTATATTCATGAAAAATAAATTAAAGGAGGCAAAACTGCTATTGACAAACATTGATTCTGGGCCCTTTGAAGCATTGCCAATGGTTGCTTGTTGGCTTCAAAAGTTTTCTTTTAAATTTCATTACATAAGGTTTTAACTTTTTAATTAGTTTTTTTTTTCTCCTTTCATTGGAGTCTTTCTTTGATCAAGAGCAGGAAAAAAACCCAGGGTGTTCATATTCGGGGCCAATTGTTTCCTGCGTTCCTTTTATAGCTGCGCTGGTTACAGGTAGCAATGTGTAGAGCAACAGTTACCTGTGAAGTGTGGGTGCTCGTGGGTACAACTGATCTCTTTAATAGGCATCACTGTGAGCTCCCGTCAACACCTCACTGCCCGCAATAATCTATGCAAGGGCTCCAGGAATCCTCTCACCTGAGTCCTAAATCCAGGTTCTGAAACCCTGCTGCCGACTGAGGCGGGTGCTCCCCTGGGCCTCACCTCACCCATTTGCCGTCCCTACTCGGCACGTGTACCTGGACTCCTCAGTGGCTGCTTCCACCTTTGGAGACCAGGTTGCTGGTCATGAAGGGCCCCAAAGGTACCAGCCCAGGAGAAGGCCAGAGTCAGTGCCCCAGCCACCAGATAGACAACCCTTGAAGGACAAACCAAGTCCTGCCACTTTACTTCCTAAATTACCCCCGATCTGTCCTTTGTTCTCCATTTTTTTTTTGTCTCCACCCTCATTTAGGCAGCCGTCAACTCACTCTTGGTCCACATCCATCTGATCCCTATAATACAGGCACACTTTTCTGGAAAAGTTCTTCTCTAACCTTCCTCTATTCTTCCCCTTATCCTTATTCCACCCCTCACTCTGTTCCTACCTCTAACCCTGATCACTCTTTAGCAAGTTCATTTAGACAGCCACCTAGTTAATCCATCTTTCGGATTTCAACCCAGACATTACTTCCTCAGAAGCCCTGCCTGAGTTTTTTCTTCATGGCACTCATCAGGGTTGTAAGTGCATAGCTGCATAGCTCTTCCATTAATATCTGTTTCCCCACTGCCCCCGATGGACCAAAAGCTCATGAGGTGGGCGCTCTGTTTTGCTCACCATTGAATTCTTGGCAGGGATGCCTGGCACATGGCTGGCTCATGATAGGTGTTCAATAAATACATCATGAATGAATGAGCAAAAGAATAACCACTGTCTCACAGTGGTAGTTGGATACTTTGTAACCTGGGCGCCTTAGATAGCATAGCCAACTCAATGTGAAAAGGAAAACTGGGTACGGAAAGCTAAAGTATTTGTGCACTTGTAAACTCCCTTCAATTTATTCATGAACACTACATGAATATTGATTGATTATCCACTGATGATCTGCTGTGAGCCTGGCATTGGCAACACCAGGATAGAGGAGGTGGACGTGAACTTTGCTCTTAAGGAACGTGCATTCTGGTCGAGGGGGAGTTAGGCGGACCATGAAAGAGTAAAGAAGTTAATTTTAGTTAGTGTTAAGTCTGAAAAAGAATGAAGCAAGGTGATGGAACAGAAATCCTTGTGAGCGGGAGGCTTCCGTAGACTAGGAGGTGGCGAAAGTGGGGACAGTGGCTAAGTGGGTCCTTGGTGGGGCGCTGACACCATTGCTGGTTATCTGGTCATAGAGCAAGGGTCACAGAGACAGCGTGCACGAAGATGTTGCTATTTTCCAGATTCAAAGCTGGAGCCCTCGTAGCATCTGCTCAGGCTGTAAAAAGTGGAAATGGAAATTCCAGGCAAGTCAAATCACTGAATCAGCCATGTGACTTAGGCATCTCTTTTAGCTTCCAAAGCCTTGTGTGAACTAGTGACTGTCTAACTTTGTGGAGAGATTCCCAGAAAACAAATCAGAAGCTTTTCTTCCTGCGTGAACAGGAAGTGACCCAGTGAGTTTGTTGTTCTCCTTTAGAATCCGGATTCATTTCCCTGACGTGTAATCTTCCCTCTATCTCTAGCAAAAAGTGAACACTTGTGCTCTTTGTGTAGTAGCCACAGGTCTCTCACATATTGTCTTATGTCCCTAAAGTTTTATTATCATGACAATGTGCAATTGAATAAACGTCTGCACGTAGCCCGAAAAGAGAGAATTCTCTAAAAGATGCTTAATCCTTTTAATTTGTAAGGACAAAAGACTAGTTTATCATGTGATATGGTTTTATCTGGGGAGTTAGAACAAACCTACCTGGGATCTCTGTTTTTTAAATCCAAACACGGAGACTTCAGCCCTCACCCCAGCAGGGGTTTCAGATGTGATCAAGTCAATCTATTCTCTTGAGCTCTGGGAGACCTTTTCTCATGTGTAGGGTTACATGCTGCAGGAGAGAGACTCTGTCCTGCCTCAGGAGGCCTTGGGACTCAGGTTCTCTAGCAGGCTGATTCTTCCACCCTAAGGGAAGTCTCTCTCACAATGTCCTTGCTGGAGACCCAGCCTTTGATGTACTGGGTCACATGACATCTGTTGGGCCTGGACCAACCTGCTTCATGTTTATTGCTTATAACATGTTACAGAAAAACTCGAATGAACTTTTTGGCCAACCCAATAAAAACAGTCCTCTTCTTGCTAGGCCTTCCGTACGGGAAGGTAGCAGAGGGGAGGGCCTAGGAACAGCAGCCCAGACTCAGAACTGACCTGGGGTGAGCCCCGGCTCCACCACATCCCTGCTGTGGATAGCTAGCCAATCGTTTACTCTCTCTGAGTCTTGGTTTCCTTGTCTGCAAAATAGAGATGCTGTGGTTCCCACTTCATGGCGTTACCTCGAGGTGTACGTGAGAACATAAAGGCAAGGGGCTAAGTACAGCAGCTGGTGTGGAGCAGACTTTGCAAAACACACTGGCTTTGGTATCAGGGATGGTATTTCCTGAGCCCCAGACCCTCACAGATGAAAGGACCTGTGTTCAGTGAGTCTAATCTCCAATCCAGGAATGGAATGACTGCCTTCTTGGGGGGACCCTTGCCTCACTTGTTCTCTCTAGAACAGGGGTCAACAGACTTCTGAAAGTGCCAGGTAATAAAAATTTTAGTTTTTTTCTGGCCCTCCGGTGTATGTTGTGAGTCCTCAATCCTGCCATTTTAACACAAAAGCAGCCACAGCTAACACATTGGGCACTCCATATCCACGCTTCTGCATCCGCAGATTCAACCAACCACGGATCAAAAATATTTTTTGAAAAGTTCTAGAAAGTTCCAAAGAGCAAAACTTGAATCTGCTGCATGCTGGCAACTATTTACATAGCATTTGCAACTATTTATATAGCATTTACTTTGTATTAGATATTATAAGTAATCTAGAGATGATTTAGAGCACACAGGAGGATGTGGTGTAGGCTTTATGCAAATACGACACCATTTTATACAAGATACTTGAGCATTCATGGATTGTGGTATCTGCGGAGGGTCCTAGAACCAATACTCCCCAGACGCTGAGAGATGACAGTACTTATGCCAATGGCCTTGGCTATGTTCCAATAAAACCGTATTTGCAGAAAGAGGGCCATAGTTTGTAGATCACTACTCAAGGAGAGAGAGCTGCAGATGTAGCCAGAGCATCGTGCAACTTGAGGGGCCCTGGAAAACAATGGAGACACATTGGGGAACACGGGAGGAGGCTCTGAGCTGATGATGTTGCTGCCCTCAGAGTGTTTACCCAGAAACTATGCCCTCCAAACCCCAGAATCATCAGAACTTCTTTGTGTGGTGGGGGGACTAAAGATCTTTCGTCATTCTTTCTACAAGGATTTATTGAGCACCTACTACGTGCCAGACGGTGCTGTTGGGAATACAGATGACAGACTAGGTGCCAGCCTCATGGAGTTACCTTCCCATGATGATCCTCACTCAGAGTCACATGGCTGGTCTTTGGCTAAATTGTTCAAGCCATCCCTAATCAGAGATGACAACATTGTAGGGACATGTCACTGCTCCTTCCCGTTGTTCCCAGAGATCTCTGCCTGAGCCATTCACTTCCAGGGGCACCCTCTTTTGGGGGGAAGGGGAGATGGCTTGCTAACTTGGCGTGGGGCAGTAACCTTTCCCCAGTCTACCTCACACACACCCCCCACCAACCCAGCATGGTTCAGTATGCTCAGATCCATGGTACCACACGCCCCAGTCTCTGACCTGGAAGATACTAGGGTGCCCCTCACCCCATGTTTGTGAAAAGAAACCAGCATTTATGGCGCAGCTTCTGTGTTCCAGGTGCTTTGACAATTCTGAGCTCATACAGTCTTTGCAACGACCCTGAAAGGTGATTTGGCTCATTTAACAGATAAAGAAACTCAGAGGCTCAGAGAGGTTAAGTAAATTGCCCAAGGTCACAGAGCTTGAGACAGAGCCAGGTCTGAAGCTCTTCCTACTCTACTGCATGGACTCGAGAGCCTTGGGGTGGTGGTTTTGCCCTTTACCCTAAGCCACCTAAGAACTTATTGAAGGAAACAACTTGTCTAAAAGCAAAGATTGCCCATCGCCTGACCAATTTCCCTGTTCTCGTCTTCCTTACTATCACTTATTCTGAGGGGTGGCAATGTGCCCAGTGTTTACAGAAATCGTGTCCTCCAGCAACAGCAGCCACTTGTTTTAGGCTGGGTTTCCTGGGAAACAGAGATGCTGAGATTTGTGGGCGGGAAGTTTGTTGGGTAGTACTCTCAGGACCAACACCCATGAGGGAGGGAGGGAAGCAGGGAGGGAGGGAGGGAGGGAGGGAAGTTGGTATTCTCAGGACCAACACCCATGAGGGAGGGAGGGAAGGAAGGCAGTCACAACAGACGCCCATTTCACGGAATGTTCTGGAGCCGGGATGGCCTTCAGTGTTGTCCTGCCATGAGACAAGGGGGGCTGGGACTTTGTACTGGGACCATCTTGTCACTGGTTAGGGACTCTGCCTGTGAAAGAGGTGTGAGTTTGGGCAAGGCAACCCTGGTTAAGAGGAACGCTCAGAGAGGAACGCAGCTGAGAGCCCCTAACAGCCAACACCTGGCCACTGAGAAAAAGAGGGCTTCATTTGTGAAGAGGGGATCTGGTGGCACACCCCAGAGCATCCCCTCCAACTGTTAACTGGGAATTTACCCCACATCCCTTAGTTCAAATATCCAATTCAGGAAACCTGAATGGCGTAGCAAGGTTTTGAATGAACATCCGTAGTCAATACTTGGTCTAATCGGAGATGGCTGGAGCCACAAACGTGGCCAGACTGCTCCAGGTCCATGGCGCAGACGGTGACAGATGTTTAGCTGAGGTAATCAATATCAAGGAGAAAATCAGAATGCTATTATGAGAATCATAAACTCGACATAGTTGTTAAGCAAGCCAAGCTACAAATTTATAGCTAAGCTCCCTGCTGGCCAGAGGAAATCGAAAACCCTGATCGTTTGGCATGATTTTCATTATATTTAAGTCAATTTTATAAGAAAAATAAAGATTTTTTTCCAATGACCAATTCCAGGTCAATTTTCGTCTTTTAAACACCTTGTGATCTGATGAGCACAAGTTGGAGTTGAGTAAACAGGAGGGGGAACCTCGCGGACACACTGGTGATCCTGAATTGCACATGGGACCTCAGCATCATCTATGAAGGGTCTCTGTCTCTCAGGCCGAGTCAGGAGTCTGGATGAACCTATGACATAGATTGGCTTCTTTTTCTCAGAAGCAGGTGTTGAGTCTCTAGCACATAGTAGATGCTCAAGAAATGCCGTCTGGAGGATGGGAAGCATCAACAGCCTCTTCCAATCCTCTCTGTCTTAGAAAATGGCACCAGTATACACATGGCTTTTCAAGTTGGAAACCTGGAAATCATCATTTGACTCTTCCTCTCCTTCCCCAAACCCAAATTATCAGCGTGTTTCCACCTCCAGAATGCATCTCAGATCCTTCTAGCACCTTCCACCCTAGTCCAGGCCCACGTGATATCCTGCCTAATCTCTTGCAATAACTCCTTCACTGCTCTGCCTGTTTTCACTCCTGCCTGCTCTTAAATCCATTCTCCACCGTATGATAGCATTATTGTCGAAAAGCCTAATCTTATTATGTCATGCCCCAGCCTAAAACTCTCTGATACCTTCCTTTTGCACTTAGAATGGAATCTCAAATTCTAATGGAGATCCCGTTTGATCTGGTCTCATTGTGGGTTCTTCTCAGATACGCAGTATTCTCTGTAAGACCAGAGACCTCGTCTGTTGCGTTTACTGCCCTAACTTATCCCCTAGCCCAGGGCCTGGCATGGAGTGTCAGTATTTATTTGTTGGCTGAATGGATGAACAGATGCTTGGTTGGTTGGATAAATGGATGGATGAAGGGACAGTGGGCAGCCATGTTTGATCAGACGCCAGAAGCCCCTCTTCTGGCAAAGGGCTCAGCACAGATTCAGAGCTGTCTCCCTCTTGCCAAAGTGATCCCTGGTCTTCGGTCATTGGTAGCTCTGGCTCCTGTGATCTATGAAGTCTGGAAAAATATAAGAACAACTGATGCAAAACAACTGTGTAACCTCCAAACACAACGCAGCCCAATGTGAATTAAACACCTCAGGATCTTCACACGATAATTGATGTGACAAGTTGTGCTTCTTTCCTTTCCTTGGTCCTTCAGGGCAGCTTCAATCTTCCCTCTTTCATTTTGAACTTCCTCTGTTCAGTGGTTGTCTACGGCAGAGAGTGTATTTCCCCCCCTCAATCTCTCCCATTCCATCAGTTCTACAGAAACACAAGATCCCCCTTGGATCTCCAATCTCACAAAGAGCTATCACCTGGGTTGTGTGAGGCTTCTTGTTCTAAGTGTGTGTTTGATTTATTAAACATTTTTGAATAAAATTCTACATATGTTTTACATGTTGGAAAGTTTCCCCTCCCTTCAATATAATAGAAAACCTGAAAGAGAGGCGGGATCTTGAGATTTAGGTGTCCCTTTCTGTCTAGACTTGTGGGTATTCTGAATAGAAGGTGCAGTGAAATTTTCAAAAGCCTTTTCTCTTTTGGGGAAGGCAGACCTCTGAGCATTTCTCTAAAATGTACATTTTCTAGACACTGCCTGACATTGACATCTTTCCTAAGCACATTTTCTTGCTGCCTCTGTGGTGCAGTGGCAAGAGCCAGGGTTGGAATCAGAAAGAGCCAGTGGCAAAGCTGTTTACTTGCTGTGTGAGCTCGGGCAAGTTGCTTAACCTCTCTGATCTTGTCTTAAATATGTGTTTTGTGTTAAATGAGAATATATATGTGAAAGTGCCTAGCACACAGCAGGCACTGGATTTGTGTTCATTTATCTTTCTCCCTTTTTCCATTCCATTTCTTCGTTTATTTGTAATTTATTATGGAAACTGTACATCTTTCTCCAAATTGACATGATAGTCAATGAAGCAAGTTTTTATAAAAGGAGCTAGACAGAATTGGAAACAACAACACACACACACCCCTATGTGATTTGTCTTCCTGAATCATGCATTCTTTCATTCATTTTAGGAGACTCCATTGAGTGCCCAGCGCTATGGCAGCCTAAGATGCCTAAGAGACTTCTGTCTCCGTTGAGAAAAGACCAAGTAGGCCAATCTGCAGACATCTAGGAAAACAGGTCCTTGCGGAGGCCAATTCTGAGCCGTGGAGATTGGAGGAAAGCATACTAGAAAAATGATAGGTGCAAAGTGGGTTCCATTAGTCATTACAGGATAGCTCTCAGCTAACACATACTTAATCACCCACTCCAACCTCAGGCCGCTCAGTAAAGCCAGTTGCCATATGGGTGACTCCTATCTATCACCAACACATATTTCTTGTGTGTCCAGCACTGGGCTTAGCTCTGTGGATGGAGGTTGGAGGACAGACCCCCATAGGCTCACTTTCAAGGTCCTCACACCCCATCTGGGGAAATATTCCTTAACTTTTCTCTGTGACTCAGTTTCCTCATCTGGGACATGAGGACAATGTTAATAGGTACCTCATGGGGTTCTTAAGATAATTAAATGGGTTATGACGTGTCAAGTTCAAAGTGCTTGGAATCATTTCAGAACATAGTGACTGCTCTAAGGCCATTCATTAAATGACCCACCCTCCAGAGTATCTATGGTGGGGCTTCACATATTACTATGTAAAGCCGCAGCAAAGGCTCAGTTAATTAGCATAAAGGATGTTAAATATTAAAGTTTTGTGGATAAAATGAGCGATATTCACGATAGATGGTTGACTGAAATGACAGAGCAGGCACCGCGGCCCTGGCGTAAACAAAAGAAAAGAATCTGGTGAAGCTGGCCGCCCAACACCTTCAGAGAAGAATTCCAGGTCTAGACCTCCTTTCAGTCTTGTCTCTGACTCCTGGTCCAACCAGAAGACCAGCACACCCTGCCATCCAGCTATGATTGCAGAGTGACCCTTTTCTGCAAAGTGGTGTCAGGGTGCCTGAAAAGGCAGAGAGTGGGGACCTACCCACACGTGGGTGACTTTAAGCCTCTTGGTACTTGTGGCAGAACTACTACTGTAACGCTGCCAGGTAGCAGGTTGAGAGGGGAAGCCACGGAGCTCCCCCTCCTCTAATTAGCAGAGACCCTGCTATTTCCCAAAGAGCCTGGCAGCTGTCGTATGGACACACGGCTTTAGGTCAAACAGCATCTAGAGTGTTTAGAGCATCTTCTGCCACATAGCCTAGACCTCAGATGTTAAGCCTTATGACAGAACTAAAGACTGGTCAAGTGTTAGACCACATGGAACAGATGACTTGAGTCACAGAATTTGACAAAAGGGAATCAGGCCAGTGTGGCCAGAAGCTAAACTTGGTCTCCAGAGACCAGGGTTGAGTTCTAGATGCTTCTCATACCAGCATGGCAACCCTGGGCAAATCAGCAACTTCTCTGAGCCTCAGTTTTCTCAACTGCAAAAATGTCCTTCATTCTTCCAATTTTGCCAAGTGGTGATGAAGGGCTGGAATGTTCCACAAGCACGATAACCTCCCCAAGGCAAGGCTTGATTCTTTTCTTGCCCGGGCTGATATCCCTCTTCCCTGAACTGTTAAATGTTGATTTTTGTGCTGTCGCCACGCCTTGCACCCCGCAGCCGTTTCTGCAGCCATCTGTGTAGTCGGTGCTTATCGGGGGTCTTGAGTAGCCCCCTTTCTCCAGAGTTTATTTTCTCCTCCAACCGGCCAGGGTCTGTGGAGTGTGCTTCTTCCAGCTCACAAGCTTAGTTCATCCCCCAGGCAGGGTCCCTACAAAGGATGCACGTGGGTTTGTCGGTCTGAGTGTGCGCTCCACAAAACATCCTTCACATCTGTTCTCTCAGCTCTGCCCTCGCCTCCACACTTGCGCTCACGCCCTCAACATCCCTGCCTGCACTTTTACAGTAGCATCCGGTTTCTCAGCCCCGCCCTCAAACCCACCTTTCACCGGGCCGGAGAGCCATCTTATAAAATGCCAATCCGGTTGTGTCACTCACCCACTTAGAACTCATCAGCAGTGCCTCATTGGCTACAGGACAAAGTCCAGACCAAGTAGCATGACACAGGAGGCCCTCCTAAGCTGGCTTCTTGTGACTTGCTTTCCCCTCTCCCCACCAGCTCTGTTCCCAACTCTCATCCCACTCCCCTGACGTCCACCCTAAACACCCACTTTAAGCTCCAGCCACAGGCCTGCCCGATGCCTTCATTTATTTACAATTGTGGTTCCTCTGCCAGAGAAAAGTCTTTTCCCACCTCTGGTGCCTGGAGAATTCCACCCTTTTCTCTCTTATTTATTTATTTATTTTTTTGCGGTACGTGGGCCTCTCACTGCTGTGGCCTCTCCCCCTGCGGAGCACACGCTCCGGACGCGCAGGCTCAGCGGCCATGGCTCACGGGCCCAGCCGCTCCGCGGCATGTGGGATCCTCCCGGACCGGGGCACGAACCCGTGTCTCCTGCATCGGCAGGCGGACTCTCAACCACTGCGCCACCAGGGAAGCCCCCACCCTTTTCTCTTTTAAAAGGCTCAACAGTCCTCCTGGGAGAAGTTTCTTCCCCTAGAAGTTGCAGTCTGCTTTCTACAGTCTTCATTTGAAGACTCCTATGGCATTTTGAAGTTTATGACCTTAAGACCCTGGTGTGTTACTCTTGGGAACACTTTGGGGCTGAGCCTATGATTCTCTCATTTTGGGATTTCCAGCACATGGGACACAGTAGGTGCTCAATAATTGTTTTCGGAATGAAGTGAATGTGTATATGTCACCTTAGGGGCGTGTGAGCTAACAAGGATCTTGGAAGAGGGAAAAGGAAGGCAAGAGAGAGGTGAAGGCAGGCTTAGAGACCAGCAGTGGCGCCCTCGGGAGACGCTACACCCCCACATCTAGTCTGAGTCTATTCATATGTTATTCTTGACTCCCGTCTCTGGAGTTGAGTAAATGGAAGCAGCAGCAACAACAAATAAATAAATAAGGGAGCATTTGTCAATGGGCCCCTGGGAACTGGTTCTTTCAGAAACAGGCTGCTCTTGCCTGTCAGTTCTCATCCTCCTGCCAGCTCTGGCTTCAGCCCGACCCCTCCCACTGGCTCTTATACAGATGTCTGCTACAAGCCCATCTTGAGGGCGTTCACGTGCAGGAACAGTGGAGCTCGAGTTCAGGGTTTAGATCCCAGTACGTTCATTTTCTGGCCCAGTGATCTGATACTGGCCAGATGGGACCAATAAGGCCAATCGAATCAGATAATACACGTGACGGTCTTTGCACAGTTCCTTGCATGTAGTAAGCATTCAATAAATGCAGCTATTATTTTCTTGGGCTGCCTTAGAGCAAGAAATTCAGCAACCACAAGTGAATGCACATATGACAAGAGGAAATTATTAATGTACTTTATATAACATCCTGTTGGTTCTTTTCTGAGGCTGGCATTCTTCATTTGATTCCTCTGCTTGATAATGTGTACCCAAGGAAATCACAATAACAATCATTATACATCTGAATTCGTTTCTAGAAAAAAAAATCATACATTTTCTAAAAACAAACTCATTTTGTGGTTGGATTTGGGACTTGGTGATCACATTGAGGCCAACAGACCACAGCAGTCTCTGGGTCTCTGGGTCTCTTTCTAGGTAGTTTTTTCCAGCCTTTTCTCACAAAACCAGTTCTCTGATATGTTCTTCTATCTTTGCAACATTTACACTGGAGGTGGCACCAATCCCAGAAACGGACACACTTACACAGAGAGCTATCAACTTTTCCTGGATTTTGAGAAATCAGTGATTCCTCAATGATATTTGGATCAATTAGTGAATTCTTCATTTTACACACAAGCAGTGGCATACTGGAGCTGACTCACACTGGCTCACAAGAGCTGACTGTCCACATCTCTTCCCAGCTCTGCATTCAATGACATCACATGGTAGCTTAAAATCCACCACGTGGGAATAGATCACAGAAGCTGGCAAATGCAGGGAATTCCCCAGTGGTCCAGTGGTTAGGACTCGCACTTTCATTACGGAGGGCCCAGGTTCGATCCCTGGTCAGGGAACTAAGATCCCACAAACCGTGTGGTGCAGCCAAAAATTTTTTTTAATTTTTAAAAAGAAAAAGAAAAGAAGTTGGCAAGTGCTATAGATCAGGGCTTCTCCCTCACCCTCGAGAGCCAGCTACTAAACATTTACCAGCACACCATGCATCCAATGGAAATGTGAAACAGAGAGATCAAGTGACTCTCTCAAAGTCACACAGCACAGTAGTTTAGAAGAGAAATTGTTAAGAAGGACTTTTTAGAACACTTAAGACTTAAATTGGGCTTCTAAGATAGATGGATAGGCTAGGACAGTATAGGATAGGATAGCATAGAATAGAAGGACAAAATAATGGCTCCCAAATATGCCCATGCCCTAATCCCTCAGAACTTGTGAATACATTACCTTATATCGCAAAAGGGACTTTCAGATGTGATTAAGGGTTTGGACCTTGAGATGCTAAGATTATTTTGGACTATTGGGTTTGCCCAATTTCTTGAAGACATGAGTACTTAAAAGAAGAGAACTTCTCCTGGCTGGGTCAGAGATATGAGATAGAAGAAAAAGGAGAGATTCAAAGTGCGAAGGGAGTTCCCTGGTGGCCAGTGGTTAGGATTCTGGTCTTCACTGCCATGGCCCAGGTTCAATCCTTGGTGGGGGAACTAAGATCCCGAAAGCTGCAGGCAGTGGCCAAAAAAAAAAAAAAAAAAAATCCCCAGAGTGTGAGAGAGGCCAGATGTTTAAGATGGAGATATGGGTGGCCTCTAAAAGCTGAGAAATGGTCCTCAGCTGATAGCCAACAAAAGAATGGGGATCAGCAAGGAATTAGCCCAGCTGACACCTTGAGACCCTCTGAGACCCACGTCGGGTATCTGACCTACAGAACTACAAAGGAATAAATTTGGGTCGTTTAAGCCACTAAGTATGGTAAATTGTTATGGCAGCAACAGAAAACTAAGAGTGAGGCTAACATTTAGCTGCTAAAGGAAACATAGGGAAAGCATGGATGCAGTGGAAATGCCTAAGCAAAGGCTCGGAGGCAGGAGGGGCAAAGCATTTCAAGGAACCGAGAGTAAACTACTTGTCTGCATGGAGGCTTCCAGTGGAATCAGAGTGGGAAGTAACTTTGGGAGGGCAGGTCAGGGGCTCTGTGTGGCCCTATGGGAACTCCTGGCAACTGGCAAAGACAGAAGCACCGGCAGCAACAGGCTAATGAGACTGGGGCTACTAATGTAGATGCCTGCAAGGGCCAGGCAGGTAATTTGAGATGAGTAGAATGGGTGACATGTAAGGAAAACAGCCAGAGGATGGTGATGGATGGTAATTAACACTCAGCTTCAGGGTGGTGGGCAATGGGGGTGGTGGAGACTGGGTGAGCTGGGGATAGCCCCACCCAGTGTCAGCCTCCTAGCTCTGCAGGAATGTGGGCTGGAGAGTTAGCTTTTTCAAGAGAGACAGAAATCCTGAGTTCTGATTTCTAAACGTTGAAAACTATTTCATTGAGTTTTTAACCTGTGATGGGCACTGTCGTCTGTGTCCCATGAAAGCACACGCACAGACCAGCTTTTGACCTTTGTCTCCTACTCCCAGCTTTTTCTCCTCCTGGTTTTTGGATTCTGTGCTGATTCCCCCTATGAATTGAGTAAGCTTCCGGGATGATTACACAATTCAGTAGTGGGAGGGCTCAAGGGGGGCAGACTCTGGTCTTCCTGTTAGTAGGGGCCCAACTGATTCATTATAAAAATGACATGAGATCACCCCTTCCTCTCCCCATCCCCTTTCTCCCCCCAAAAAAGAAAACAAAAATGAACAAATTTTGCTGGCCGACTTACTAAAGACCTGCTGACTCCATCTCAGAGCCATCTCTCTTTTTTTTTTTTTTTTTTTTTGCAGTACGCGGACCTCTCACTGTTGTGGCCTCTCCTGTTGCGGAGCACAGGCTCCGGACGCGCAGGCTCAGCGGCCATGGCTCACGGGCCCAGCCGCTCCGCGGCATGTGGGATCTTCCCGGACCGGGGCACGAACCCGTGTCCCCTGCATCGCTAGGCGGACTCTCAACCACTGCGCCACCAGGGAAGCCCTCAGACCCATCTTTGATGCTGAGGAAGAACAGGCCCAGCTGGGAGCCTTGTGCTTTGGGATGACAGGAGGGCTGCTGTCCTCCCTCCTCCCCGCACCGTTTCGCCCAGAACCTGCCCAGACTTATCTGGAGGCTTGGGGAGGGGAGGGGGAAAGGGAGGGCAATTATTTGGATTTCTTGTCAGAAACCAATTTACACCCCATTTATCTGAACAGAATTCAATATTTTTTCTTCCCCAGAGCAATCACTTATTTATTTATTTTGGGGGTAATTGATCCTTCTTACTTTTCCTGTGCTACCAGATGGAGTGTTGCTGAGGAAGCAGTTTTAAGTGGTAAAGCGCACAGAGATGAACAAATGAAAGCAGGAGGAAGGCTGCCCTGGAGCATTTCCTGAAGGAGCAGGACCCCTGTTCCTGAGGTGGGCCCTTTCAGCCACTTCTCAGTGCAACGGGACCCTGGTCTTGACAGAAGGGGGAGCCCGAGCTCACTTGGGGGGCTGGGTAGTGCGGTGGCTGGGAGCTCCAGCTCCGGGTAAGACCGACTGGGCTACCGTTCTGGATTCACTGCTTACAACTTGTGTGATCTTGGGTAAATCAAGCCCTCGGAGCCTCAGTTTCCTTATCTTACAGGGTTTGGGGAAGATTTACTAGGGTAGGTTACGTAAAGGGCTTTGTTATTATTCCTTGCTGTGTTATATTTATGAGTTTGCAACCCAGACTGCACATACCCCAAGTGCGGAGACATGCACACGTGGGCACACTGCGTGTGGATGTCTGTTTGTTCTCAGAACCATTTCCTGTCCTCTCCCTGCTTTAGGAGGGAATTATTGATCACCTCTCTTGCCCTCTGGCTTCTGGGCAGGATTGGTCACCAGGGGCACTAGAGAAAGATTGGAGGGCTGAAGGAGGAGAGAATCTAGGGAAAGCCTCCCCTTCCCTTTGTTTCCTGTGGCAAATCTGGAAACTTCTGTCTTTTCTCTACGATCCCAGCACCCACAGAATCTGGTGGAATTTCACTGATTACACTGACAGGGAACCTCCTTGAATACTTCCATGTGCTAAGTGCTTTACATGTAGTTTAATCTTATTTCATCCTCTCAGTGCCCCTGTGAAGAGGATGCTACCGGCATTAGCCCCATTTTATAGATGAGAAAACTGAGCCTCAGAGCAGTTAAACTGCCTGTCGTCCGTCTCACCGGTAGTCACTGGCGTCGCCAGGATGTGAACGAACAGAGTCTGACTCTAGAATCTTTGCTCACCAAGGGCTGAGCCTTATACAACTGAGGGCTGGCTCAAGCCTCACTTTCATTAGCCAGCCATGACCCTAACCACCAGGTCCACAGGTTGACATCAGGCCATGCTGGGCCTTTACAAGTGACACCTGCTGCACTACAGCGCCAAGAAGGGGAGAGCTGCCTCCAAAGGCTGCAGTAGTTGAAGTTTTGACAGACTCCACTAGCTGGGCCTGAGCAAGGTTCTGCCGCTTTGATGGGCGACAAGATCCCATCCAGGCAGCTCCCGGAGACGGCTTTGCTCTGAACAGATAACTCAATATAAAGAGAGGAAAAAGTGGAGAGGTGGAGGGAGGGAGAGGAAGGAGAGGGGGCGGGGGAGAAAGTCCCCGATTTCACAGAGCCCAGCCCTGACCAGGCACTCTCTGATGACCAGGAGAAATGCTTTGAAAAGTGGAGGGGCAGTGCCTCAAACCCCGTTCCCTGAAAGTGGGGGTGGATCCTGGCAGAAATCACATGGGGACCCCTGCTGTGGAGCCAGGGAGACCGGGAAAGAGTTCAGGTGATAAAAAAAAAAAAAAAATGTTAATAGAGGACTGAAATGCATGTGGCTGTAATTCCAGGCTTCTGATTCCCAGTCTGCAATCCTGGGGAAAGAAGGCTGTCAGGCTGCTGCCTCTCCTGCCCAGCAGACTCCGCTCACCCTGGGATGATGCCCCTCAAAGCTGGCGCGCCTTTCCTTCGTTCATGATGTGAGAGTCGCCGTATTAAGTGTAGCCAAGCAGGCACCTTGGTTTGAATGGCTCTTCTGTTAAGCACCTTCCTTTCTCCCAGGTGCCTGAACCACTTGCTGGCCACAGGTGAAAACATCTGGAGGGGAGATGGACCCCTTGCCTCGAGAAAGATGGAGTGTCCATGCCTCTGGTTGGTAAAGAAGAACCCCATCGATGCCTCCAGTCCATTCTGCAGAAACGACATCATATGGCACAAAAATGGGGTCACGTTGCTTCCCTGCTGGAATCCTTCAGTGCCTTCCTCATGTGCTTAGAATACAGTCTAGACTCCTTACTTTAACCAGGTCCTCCGTGGTCTGCCCTTGCCTCCTGGCAACCTCCCCTCAGACCATTCTCCCTCCTCTGCTCCTCCTTACTGCCACAGGGCCTTTGCACATTCACTTTCCTCTTCCTGGGCCCCCCTTCAGGCTGCTCTTTACAAACTTGGCTCCTTTGTGTGCTTTGGTCTCAGCTTTAACGCCTGGTGGCATTTCTCTTCAGAGCAGAGAAGGTCTACCATTTTCGATCTCGACATCCTTTATGATATTTTTATAATATGCAATGCGTTTATTTACTGGCTGTCCCTTTCACTGGCCTCTTAAGCCCCCCTCCCAAGGGGAGGTTCAGGGGCCTTGTCTGTCTTGTACACACCTGTGTTCTCAGTGTCTAAGCACAGGTGGGTGCTCAGTGAATATTTGTTGAATCCATGCCCGTCTGAGGAGGGCAGGAAGCAGAGAAGCAGCGCTGGGAACTGCTGAAGGGGAGGGGGCTTCCCGACTAGTCTGTGGGTGACTGCTCCTGGAGGGGATGGGACGCAGACCTAACCATTAGGGGCTGGCTGACGAAGTGGGGAGATTCCAAAAGCGGGTCCACGCAGGCAAGAGGAAGCCTGTGCTGATGTGCCTTCCGGGCTTGGCAGGCGTGTGTGTAGACAAAGTGGGGTGGACCTTGATCCCTTCGTTTTATCTGAGCCGGTTTCCAGAGCTGGGAATGCCAGCTGCTCCAGCGCGTCGCTTTCTCCTTTTTGCCTCCCTGTGCGACAGTAACAAAACTGTGAGTGGTAATTCCACCCAGCCAACCACATTTTGTTAACTGTTTTGAGATCATGTAGTTGAAGACACGGTAAAAGAACTGACAAAACAGAGGAAAGAAAGACACAGCCGCAGATACAGACGGATACGTGTGTGTAAATAGTACCTATTTCTAGATGATACACATTTAGACATTTTAGACCAATTTATTATTTAGACAAAGGTGACCAACAGAGGAACCAAGAACTGTGGTTTAGTCCTCCTGGAGAGAAGGAAGGAGGAGAGATGGGTGAGTGTCCTGAGTGAACCCAACCCTCATTTGTCCAAGTAGAAGCTCAACAGATACAGTGCATAATGCATGAAACAAGGAGTGGTGACGGAAGCAGAGTGTGTGGAGAAGACCAGCAGAAGAGCTAAAAACAGAAACAATTTTAAAGATTAAAAAGAAGTTGTGGGCTTCCCTGGTGGTGCAGTGGTTGAGTGTCTGCCTGCCAATCAGGGGACACGGGTTCGAGCCCTGGTCTGGGAGGATCCCACATGCCGCGGAGCAACTAGGCCCGTGAGCCACAACTACTGAGCCTGCGCGTCTGGAGCCTGTGCTCCGCAACAAGAAAGGCCGCGACAGTGAGAGGCCCGCGTACTGCCATGAAGAGTGGCCCCCGCTTGCCGCAACTAGAGAAAAGCCCTCGCACAGAAACAAAGACCCAACAAAGCCAAAAATAAATAAATTAATTAATTAATTTTAAAAAAAAGAATCAGATTTATATTTTATTTATTATTATTATTTTTTGCGGTACGCGGGCCTCTCACTGTTGCGGCCTCTCCCGTTGCGGAGCACAGGCTCCGGACGCGCAGGCTCAGCGGCCATGGCTCACGGGCCCAGCCGCTCCGCGGCATGTGGGAGCCTCCCGGACCGGGGCACGAACCCGCGTCCCCTGCATCGGCAGGCGGACTCTCAACCACTGCACCACCAGGGAAGCCCCAGATTTATATTTAAAAAAAAAAAAAAAAAAAAAGAAGTTGCCTCTGGGCTTGAGAGAGGAGTGTTGTTTTGCATAAGCCGTTGAGCGCTATTTTTTAAATTGCATACATGTCACTTTGAAACAATTTTAAAATTTAAAAACACATTTTAAGTGTGCGTTTCAGTGGTTTTGATAAACATTAAAAATATTTTATATTTTCTAGAATATTCATGTATTTTTTTTCAAAAGATAAAGACAGGTAAAATTGCAGAGGGGAAAGGGGACTAGGTTACAAGGAATGTGCTGGAAACCCAGTTAAGCCTGTGTAACTCTCCATCAGCATACTTCTCCCCAGGTTCCAGGCTAGCTGCACAGACCATTGCCTTTTCTGGCATGTTCTGCAACCCCCCATCCCCCACCCCGTCCCGCTCTCACCTCGTGCTCCCAGGGATACCTCAGATCAGGGGCAGGGCTGCAAGCCCTTCCTCACCACATGACCATGGGTGGAGAAAATTAATTACAGAGAAGCCCGGGACTGTGAGGCGGGTCAGAATGCACCTGCCCTGAGATTTCCAAACCCCCATCAGTGGGCGTCCTACTCTGTGCTCCCAGAGCCTGGAGGAGCTAGGATGGGGGAGCATCTCGGGTCACCTTCCCCTCATGGCCCTTGAGGTGACACTCCGGGTTCTCTCCTCCCTACAGCCCTGCCCAGACCCGCAGACCATGCTCCCATCTCCCAGTGTCCATGTGGGACTCCTGGACGGGTCTGAATCCCACCTGGCATTCCTCCAAGCCTCAGACAGAAGGGGAAGGGAGACAGTTCTTCTTGTAGCCAAGAGCCATCTCCCTCCCCTCTGACCATTACTGTCCTCCTCTTCTTTCTCGATTTTGGGTCTGGTCACTTGTGCCGCCTTCAGAGCCCCTTTCCCCGCCAGCCCCGCTCTGCAAGGCCCTTCCTGTGCAATGGGTCCTGTCCTGTTGCTGCTGCTGACGGCTAGGGCTGGCAGGCTCCTACCTGCAGACATGGCAGTTCAGTCCTTATCGGTGTGACTGTGAACTCGTGTGACTGTTATTTTAAGTCGGCAACACCTCCAAAGGAGCGCTGTGCTCTTGGAAGTGCCCAGATCTCTTGGAAGTCCCAGGGCATAACTCCTGTTTGGGTCAAGTGGCATCAATCCTGTGGGGACTCACCTTCAGATCCTTCATCCTGTTAGCCTCTCTGATGGCAATCTTCCGCCTTCAAGCAGGACTTGGATTGCTTTGCAGCTGAAAGCTGCCTCCCTGGAAAAGGCCAGGGTCTTGGGGTCAGAAACAGGCACATGGCCGGAAGGGGGTAGCTTCCGCGTGCCATGTTAAGGTCCTCTGCGGGTGCCCCTCTGCAAAGCGAGCCCACCCTTGCCCTCGGCCCTGGCATAGCCCCGTGCTTGGGCTTTGTATGCTGTGTGAACAGGCAGGTCGGTGGCCCCCAGGTTGAGAAGGAAAGACACCTTGGTGGTTCGACAGAACATTCGAGCATCAGGCATGTGGCCGCTGTTCCTTCTCTTTTCGCCCGCACTGCCCCCGACGGTCCTCAGGAAGCTCCCATCCTCTATTCGTCCTCCACGGGCTCGTCTTTCTGTCCTCTGGCTGCAGGGGAAGGACGCAGTCTGCGTTTCCACAAACAGCTCAATGCTGGGGCTTTGTCGGGGGCCTTTCTCTTATCTCGGCTCTCCTTTCTCAGAAGGATGTGCAGGGCCAGTTTCAATTTAGGGATTAATCTCACCAAAGTACTGAATCTCCTTCTCTGCATGGAGAACGCTCTCCACGCTGTTGTTGATCTGTCCTTCTCCCACCCCCCCTCCCTGTTTCACCCTAATCTTTGGAGCTTAAAAAGGCTTAAAATGCTTCTCAGGCCTGGAATCGTTCTTGGGAGGCAGCTATTGATGAGCTAAACAGAAATGACTTCAAAACTTAGTGTGTGAACTTTCCTTCGTGACTGCATGGCCGGAGGTGGAGCAAAAGGGGAAGGAGAGGGCCATCCTGTTGTCTTGTGTTGTCGGATATTTTCTTCCTGGGGAAAGGCTGAACGTCAGGATGTGCAAATACGGAAGCCTGAACCTGCCGTGGAGGCGGCGATGCAGAGGGGCCCCCTCCCTTCTCCCTTCACCCGCTCGGCTGATGAGATAGGGACAATCGGTGTGATGGCCTCATCCTGTCACAGACCAAGCCCCGGGGAGGAGGAGCTGTTTCCCTTCACATCATCCTACTGCTTCTCGTTTCATCAGTTCACAGCAGAATGACATATCAGAGTAGAATCCTAACATCCAAGTTGCCCCTTGCAGTGTGAAAACTGCTTTCACATGCATCGTTTTATTTGCCTCTCACCACAATGCAAAGACATAAGTACAATGATTCCCATTTGCCAGATGAGAAGACTGAGGCTTGGAGAAGGGAAATGACTTGCCCAAAGCATCTTAGTTACTAGGGTGTAACGTTAGGTTCAAACCCAAGATTCTGACTCTGCAGCCCTCCTGCTGCCCATTCCTGATCCAGCTGTTTCCCATAGTGATGGGCAAAGCTGCAAACTGGGTGATGATCGGTAACTTGGGCAAGGTGTGAGCCCCTTATGATATTAGAAAAAGAAAGGTCCATGGATCATCCCCAACTCAAATCAATTGGAGGCTCCATGCAATAGGATGGGAAAGGAAGGACCCAGAAGAAGGTATCTCTGCGCTGAAATGAACACACGACGAGCAATTTACCTTCACGATTTGAGGAATTAGAATCCAGTGACCTTAAAACCTACCACCTAGGGGCTTCCCTGGTGGCGCAGTAGTTAAGAATCCACCTGCCAATGCAGGGGACACGGGTTCGAGCCCTGGTCCGGGAAGATTCCCACATGACACTGAGCAACTAAGCCCGTGTGCCACAACTACTGAGCCTGGGCTCTAGAGCCGGTGAGCCACAACTACTGAGCCCGAGTGCCACAACTACTGAAGCCCACACAGCTAGAGCCCACGCTCCGCAACAAGAGAAGCCCACGCACCGCAACGAAGAGTAGCCCCCGCTCGCGGCAACTAAAGTCCGCACGCGGCAACAAAGACCCAACACAGCCGAAAATAAATAAACTAAAAAAAAAAAAAAATCCTACCACCTAGAGCATGTTAGAGCTGACCCCGCACATGGGAAGAGGGTGCAGAGAATTAAGGGCACAGTCAGGTGATTGAGAGAGTGCTGCCGGTTTCTCAGAGAAGCAGAGGCTCGAAGTCTGTTGATAATTCTGTGCCTTTCCCCTCACTCTGCTTGTGGAGCCCGGCTGAGCTGACGAGCAAAGAGAATGTCTGAAACGCTACTTGCCTAAGCAACTCCATCAACGCTTTTCAGAGGCAAGCTGCAAGCACCAGTTTTGGGGTAGAAACCTTTGCTGCTGACACTAGCTTTTGCATATTCTGTTCACATTGTTGAGAAAGCAGTAAATGTTTGATGCTTCCAATCTTTGTCTATCCTCCAGCTGCGGAAGGACAAAATTGACAAGAGGTGAAAAGAAGGAATTTAGGTATAAGAAGAGATGCACGTATGGAAATCTGTGGGTATCTGTCCTGAGTTCTGGAGGCCCCCGGCTGTCTTGTCTAAATCACCCGAGGAGCATATGATATCTACTCAGAGACTCCTGGAAGACCCAGTGGTGTCCTAATGAAATAATAATGGGGCACATCTTCCTCTCCAGCATTTCTACAGGGAAGACTTATCGTTACTCCAGACGGGGATTAGGTCTAATAAATTACACCTCAGAATGCAGGATGTGCACAGAATGTCAGGGCTGCGTACACACGCAGATAGCCCCGGCACAGAAAATTCATCATCCTCAGGGTAGACACACTGCAGGCGCCAAGCAGCAGGAAGTGGCCTGGAGTGTGTCCCCCTGAAGTGGTTCTTGGAGCTGAGAAGGAAATACCAACAGCGATCACTGTTACTATGTGTGTGCTGCAGGCGGGGGGAGGACTCAGGGCCCGAGGGACGTGGATGCTGCCTTTGTGGCTCCCTGCCATCTTCCTGAGAGAATACTGCCCATTCCTGGGCCTACACCCGGCTTTCTCAGCCTCGGCACCAACCGTTGACTTCCTAGGTCAGATCATTCTTTGCTGGCGGCGGAGGGGGCTGTTCCGCGCATCTTGGGATGTTTAGCGTTCTCCCTGGCGCCTGCCCACTAGATGCCAGGAGCACACCACCAAAAATGTCTCTAGACAAAATGTCCCCAGGGTGGGGCAAATCGCCCCCAGTTGAGGACCACTGGTCTATACTAGGAAAGACAGAGTGATTGTGTTTTTCTGTTGGGCCACCAGAACCTCCAATGGCTTCCGGTCTCACTCAAAGTCCACCGGAGCCCCCAGGCTCCTTCCTCATCCACCGATCCGGCCTCACCTGACATTTCTTCCCCCGCTCACCCCACACTGACTGTTCCTCGTGTGCCCCCAGCTGTTCTCTTATTAGGGACTGTGTGTTTGCCTTTCCTTCTGCCTGGAATGCCCTTCGCACCTCCCTGCCTCCCCAGTATCCACCTAGCTCATTTCCTCACTTACTCGGGTATCTGCTCAAGTGTCACTTACTTTGAGACATCTTCCCCTTGACTTTTCAACTTGAAGAGCATCCCACTCCCGTCACTCTCTAAGCCCTTATTCTTTATTCTGACTTCCCTTCCCCATAGCTCCATTTTCTCCAGCCATTCCGTATCTGCTTCCCGTCTTCCTCATCCAGACCCATGACCCTTGAGGACAGGACCTTGTCCGCTAGGTCAGTTGCTATAGTCCCAGAACCTCCAACAGGGCTTGGCCACCATAGGTGCTCAGAAACGTGTTGACTGAATTAGGACAGAAGTTGTGCCTGTATTGGTCACCAACGTGAACTCAGTGCCCACGAAATGTTAAAGAGGGTTGTTGAGTTATGGTTAATGAATTCTTATACGATGTCCTCTCTTATAGGTGTGAGGTGGGGACAAAGTGGAAGTCAGAAATAACCAAGCAAAATGCATATGGAGCTGAGAGCTTAGCTTGAGCTCAGACTGACCTGTGTTCAAATATCTGCTATGCGTCCTGGTGAAGATGTCCCACGCTGGCTGTTGGACCTTTGGCCACTTCTCCAGGCATCAGTTCGCTCATGTAGACAGTGGGGATAAGAGCGCCCCCTCCTGGCCAGGCTGTTGGGAGGAGAACGAGAGCTGATGCTGACAAATGATTGGCCCATCCTATTGAGGTAGACCTGGCTCCCAATCTGGCCATTAAACCTCTGTGAGATTCTGCCTGCCCCTCAAAGCAGAAGCACGGCAGTTCCCTGTGTCCCCTTGTTCCCTTGACCCAGTGTGGTTTGAACAGGTTGGGTAATGGTGGGAACGGGGGAGAGAAGAAGGAACGGCTCTACACCTTCAACCTGGGCAAGTCCCACCCGGCACATCTGCCCAAAGCTTCCTGAAGATGAGCAGAGAAGGGGGGCTGGCTGAGCTCGGGGCCCGGCGTCGTCAGGCAGTTCATTCAGAGGGACCCCAAGTGATGCCTCCATTGCCTCCCTCCCCCCAAACCCTCAGTGGAGTCGCCTGGCCAATGTCATCCCAGTAGGGTCAGCAGGGAGGAGCCCCGTGGAGTTCTGAGCTTCCAAACAGCAGTCTGGAGCTATGTGGGCCTCCGTCCGGGGGCCTGAGGTCTGCTCTCTTCCAGACTCCCTGGGGACTGTGTCCATCTGGGCTTTGTGGGCACAGCTCGTGGCAGGATGCCCATGTGCGGAATGAATGAGTAAACCATGAATGATTGGACTCAGTATTTCATTCCTGGTCTGATGGGCTCAGTGTGGACCCAGGGATAGGACAGCACTAGGAGGTCTCTGTGGATTTATTCTCCAAAAGCCAGTGTGACCCGAGATACCTTTCCATATTTCTGTCTCTGCCATTTCTACCTGCGGTTCGTCCTAAGACTCTAAGAGTCACCATCGTACCTTTGCACCAGTGACTGCAAGAGAATATTGTTACAGATGCTATTCTTGGGGTGGCCCCTAGCCAGGAAGGAACCTTTCACTCCTACTTCTGAAGCTGGGAGCCTGAGCGCATCATTCCCCTCCCACCACTCCAACCCTGCCTCCCCTCCTCAGTGGCTTCCTGAGAGCAGAGGCAAAGGTGGGAACAGAGGTCAAGCCCTTGGGTTACACTTTCAACAAGGAGTCCTTTAGCCATGCCTCCTGGGCCATCTCACCAGGTCCCCATGAGTTGGGAGGAGGATGGTGTCACAGGGAACTTCTAACCTTTCCTGTTAAAAATTGTTGGGGGGCGAGAAGATCATATGAGTAAATATAGGAATTGGAGAAATTCTCTGTGTCCTATTTATCCCCAGGAAAGGAACAAAGAAAAGAAAGAACAGGGGCCTGAGAAGAGTCCAGCAGCTTCCTGAGGGTGACTCACCATCGGGAACATCTGACAGAAAGGCTGTTTATCCGGCTGCCTGGCACCGGACAGAACATTCCACCGAGGTGGGCTTAGGCCTGGGCAAACCGCACTAACAGGCGATTTCTTTACCATCGGAGCCTTTCCT
The DNA here is from genome assembly GCF_937001465.1 of Orcinus orca. Lineage (NCBI taxonomy): Eukaryota > Metazoa > Chordata > Mammalia > Artiodactyla > Delphinidae > Orcinus > Orcinus orca. The sequence continues at coordinate 74,016,885 of NC_064572.1, read as the reverse complement.
CAGGAAGCCAGGCCTCGACTGCGGCCCTTCCCCTCCCTCGAGTGTGGAGCCCGGCCCGGGACACAGCTACAGCACAGTGGGTAAGAGTACAGGCTCTGAAGTCAGACTTCCTGGGTTCAAATCATTCTTCTGCCACTTAGTAACTGCAAGATCTCAGAGAAGTTTGTTCATGTCTCTGGGCCTCAGTGATCCATCTGTAAAATGGGGATGACAATTCCCTCTTAGGTCATGATGAGGATGGAGCGAGTTAGTACGTAGTTCAAACAGTTCCTGGCACATAATAATTGCTCAGTAAATGTTAGGTATTGTTATTATACTGCAAGTTTACCCCTCCTACAACAAATTGCCTTTCTACCCTAAACTCTAACCTATGAACTGGAACCTTCCAGAACCTGGCAGGTTTTTAGTCTGCCACTGGCCATCAGTGGTAGGAATTCTCCAAGGTCTCCACAAGGACAGACCTGGGGCCAAGTAAGGACCCTGTCTTTGCTCACTGGCCTAAGTTCAAGGACATTACTTTGGGTGGGCAGGGCATTCCCACCCATGAGTCAAGTGAGCTATCACACATGTGACCCCTCAGGAACCCCTGTGTCATGTAGACTGTGGTGGAAATGAAAAAGGACACTGTGGAGCAGACAGCAGAGCCCTCCAGACCCTTGCTGGGGCACAAGCCCACGGAATGTGGCCAGTGAGGTGTTAAGCTCCTACAGAATTCCTGAAGCCCCTCCCACTGTGTCACTTTAGTGGACGATGCAGTGGATGAAGAAATGTACCCTCCTGGTTCCTCTCAGTGGTGTCTCTGTCTCCCTCAGAGGACTTCCCAGGACTCACAGCAACCATGAAAAGAATCGCCGCTTGTTTAAAATCCGTTCCTAAAAAAGGTGATAGGATAAAAAGATAACTCTCTTGTGCATTCAATGCTTATTACATGTCAAGTACTGGACCAGAACTTTATATACATTATTTCATTTGATTACCACAACAGCCCTGTGAACCAGGTCCTCTATTATCTCCATTTTATGAAGGAGGGAACCAAGGTTCAGTGAGGTTAAGTATCTTGTCCAAGGTCACACAGCTAGGAAGTGGTGGAGCTGAGGTTCAAATCCAGGTCTGTCTGACCTTCGAGCCCAAGTGACTTTATTTCGCATTAGGAAATGGAGTCTCCTAATAAAGAAATCGTTCCTCTGACCTCTCTTCTGATTGCTGGGGTATTTCAGTTAAATATACACTTTCTTTCTTAGCAACGGGGACATTTGGGGTCCTGTGCATGAGACCTACTGTTCCCTATTACCAAAGAACACTTTTTTCCTACTCATTTTAGGTGATATTGTGAAAAGGACACTTGACCCAGATACGCAGAATCTTTTGGAATAACCGGATTGCCGCAAAAGCCTCTTAATTAAGCTGTGACCTTCACCCAGTTTATCTTTTTCCTGAATGCATGTTCTCTTTTTCTACCCAAACTGCTTTGAGTAAAAACGAGGCTGGACCTATAAAGCATTAACCTTTTTCTCTCTTCCTTTCTGATATCTGTCACTCCAGCTCTGGTTCCCATCTCCCATTTCCAGCTGCCCACAGGAAATTGCCCCTGGTGGTCCCAAAGGCAGCTCCAACTCCACTCCCCCCCAAACAAAGCACATCCTCTCCTCTGTGCCCACCCCTTCTTATTGGGGGCGCCATTGTGCTCCCAGCCTGCAGAGTTCAAGGTCAGAGAAGCAGCTCTGATGGCACTATCTCCTTCATTTCCGATGTGCCAGGAGTCACCAAGCCCACAAAAGCTGCCTTCCTAGCATCCCAGGCATTTGCCTGCATGAGCACCTTGTCCTGAGTTCCAACCCTCCTCACCTCTCCTCAGGACTCAGGCCGTTTTACAATCTGCCTGGCACAAGCTGCTAGAGAGGTCTTGCATCCAAAGGACCGTGATCACATACCCCTGCCCAGCAACCTTCAGAGATCCCCTTTGCCAGCAGCTGCAATCAGCCCAGAAGCCCAGGGCTCCAGAACGCAGCCTCTCTCTACTCCCTTTTCCTATCAGTTCTGTCTTCTCACTCGTAATTTAGCTTACTTTACTCCCTCTGGCTAAGATGCCCTCTCCCTCCCCTATACATCTTTAACTACCCATGTGTTAAGACCTGGAAAGGTAAACTAGACTGTTCACCATTTTCTCACTCTGCTTAATTGTTGTAACTGCCTGGAGCTCTGTAATCATATACTTGGTCTATGAGAGAGAGAGAGAGAGAGAGAGAGAGAGAGAGAGAGCACGCTATGATTTATTAGTGATGTCTGCCATGGGAGTGGAAGGAGAAATGATTGATTAGTGATGTCTGCCATGGGAAAGGAGGGAGAAATTGAAACCAGTGGACTCTGGCTAGAGTCAACTGATAGCCTGACTCTTCCATGAAGCCTTGAGACAAGGCAGCCCTATGGGTCATCCTGCCATTGATGCACTATCATATTAATAAACACCTTATTACAATGGGCTCTGAGAATTTAAAAAACTAAGGAGATCTGCCTTTGAGAAGGCCATGGTTAGGAGTATATTTATCCCACTCTTTATTACATCCCACCCTATTCTCTATCTGTACTTGACAATTAAAAATCTTACTTATAACCTTAATGGCTAACACTTACGGAAATTGCTCTGTGCCGAGAACCATGCTGAGGTCTTGACATACATCATCTCATTTAATCATCATGACTCTGTGAAGGAGGAACTCTTACTAGGCTCATTTTGCAGACGAGGAAACTTCCAAAGTGGTGAAGCAACTTCAAGGTCACCTAGGCAGTAAGTGGTGGGACCAGGATAAACACCCAGGGCTATCTGATTCTGAAACTTGGCTGTCAGGTTGACAGGTATTTTTACGATTCTTTTTTAGTGTACAGTGTCCTATAGTGTCACCCTGAACTACTTACTTTTGGTGAATGTGTTACAAATAGACTGCCAGGTCTTTGAGGGCAGAAATCTGCCACACACGTTGTCATTTCCTTCCCTTCCACAGCCAAGTACCCAACACAGTGCTAGGCCAGAGCTGATGGACACTTGGAGTCTCTGATGCTCATTTTAAGGCTCATTAGTTATCTATCTAGCATCATTTTAACATGTTTTCAAGGCACTGGAGGACCGCAGGTACATACAGGGTATGTGGGACTGGATCAAAATGACTCAGGGATCTGAAGAGCACTGTGTTCCATGAAACAGAAACATCTCCCTCTCTGTGGCCACAATGAAATCTGCTTTTTCATGTGACAGCAACATTTTTGGCCACAAGAGGGCAGTAAAGACAAGGCTACCAGGACCGAATTACACCAGACTCCTTCCAGGCCTCAGAAGCAAGTGGAGACCTCGGTGGCAATCAGTGTTTCTTTTATTATGGCCACTGTCATAAATCTTCAGATGAAATGTACCACAACAGGCTGATGTGAAGATCTAACTTATGGCTTCATAAACTAAGCTAAATGGGCTTGTATCCAGGAATGTATTTGTTCCACTTGCATTTATTGAGCCCCTACTGTGCAGCTACTGAGGATGACAGAAGTAAACTGACAGGTTTCTAAAAGGCATCTGCAACCTCGGAGGAGGCACTCACCATGTTCCCGGAAAGGTCTGGTATGGCATCTCAGAGGAGGTGACACTTGAGTTGGGTCTTGGAGGAGGTCTAGGAATTCCCCAGATAGAGAAGGCTGGGCAGAGGGCATCTCAGGCAAAGGGAACAGGAGAATGGGGGCTGCACAAGTCACTGACGTGGAAGTGGATTTTCTGCTGCTCGCCAGGGGCTGGAATTTGAGGACTATTTTTCAGATTCTTGAAATTCTCCTGTCATTTTTGGTCGGGTTTGTAAACACCCACAGGAGCAGAGCTATAAGCTCTGGCTAAAGGGTACCAGTGGGAACCATCTTTTCTAGACGGTTCCTATGGTTATGTTCCTCCTGAGCAGATTCGTGGGAGTTCCCAGCAAAGGCATCACGATCTTCCTCGGGAACAAGCCCCAAAGGGACAAGGTGGGAACCCCTTGGGACACTCCCACCTGCACTCCTGCACCTGGCTAGAGACGGCTGAGGGCCTAGTTCTCAACTCTGGAAAACAGGCCACGATCCCAGCCCCCGAGCAGCTGGATTTCCAGCCCTGCGCTTCCTCCCTGAGCTCTTTTCCCAAAATGGTCCTTCCCCCCTTTTCTCCTGCTTTAGGCCAGATTCTGTGGCAAACAACAGCTGCCCTGGCGGTTGATCTGAGCCTCTGGGTATAAGGCGGGGTAGGAGGTCATGACGTCTTTGAGATCAGCCCTGAGCTCAAGTCTAGGTCATGTCCACACCTTGGCTGTGTGAGCTCGGACTTGACACTTAGCCTCTCTGGGCCTCCATTTCTTCATCTGGGAAATGGGCATCATAGTCCTTTCCTCCCACAGTCCTTTCCTCACTTGTGGTGAGCAGTTGCAGAGGTAAATGTGAACTGGGGTCCCAAATAAGAACCTAAGCTGTGGACCCCAAGATGCCTGAGCATTTTGGAGGCAGTGACTGGGCATGTCAGGGTGTCAGGAGTACCTGAGCAAGGGCCATAGCTTAATCTGCCCAGGGAGCCCCCTAGGGCAAGTTGGATGCCCTCCCTCCCCTAGCAGAGGGAACCCCAGTGAGGAAACGACACCCAGAAACTGTTGGGAGAGGCCATTACTGTTGTCTCCCCCAGTGCTGACCCTTAGCCAGAGGAAGCTGGGAGCTGAAAGGGGCTGAAATGGATGCAGGAGGAAGTGCAATGGGGGAGCTGACACTGGGGGTGATGGGGGGAGAGTCACGGCCCCCTCATCCCAGAGCTGCTTCTTCTCAGGGGAGCCCAAGAAAGGGCAGGGCTGGGTGGGAGCAGGTGTCCCTGTCAATCACAGTGTCAGAGCTGCACCCGTGGCCAGGAAGGGGGGGCCTCAACCCTGCAACTAGGGAGCCAAGAGGACAGGGCGGCAGGGCCTGGGGAGAACATAAAAGATGTGAGGCGCTGGAGAGAAAGGTCCTGTGTGTCATTCAGCAGCAGCATCTTCATCACCGTCATGACCATCATCATCATCATCACCATAACAATATTACTACTACTACCACTAAGAGTAACTTTAGTTTACTGAGCTCCGACCACACTTCAGGCATTTTCCATACGCGAAATCCTCACAACAGTATTTCCACGTATTTGTCGTTATTACTCCAATTTACCGATGAAGACTCTGAGGCTCAGAGAGTCTAAGGAACTTACCAGCTTGCTAAAAAGCAGCAAAAGCCAGGATTCAAACCCCGATGCACCTGACTGCAGAGTTTGGCCTCTCTCCACTTCCCCACTGCCTCTCTGAAAGAATGAGTCACTCTCGAACCGAAGGACAAAGACCCCATGAAAATTTTCTTCCACAGTTTGGTTACTCTGAGTTAAAATGCATCAAATTCAGAGGCAGATTTGGAAAATCAGCCGATGTTTAAGGGATGAGCAGTGACAAAAACAGAACGCTGGGTGCCAGAAATGGCCCACAGACCTGGAGGCCAGCCAGCACTGTGCCCTCCTGTTCTCCCACCCAATCCCATCCTAGAGCCCGGCAGACTGGGCCAGATTTTGCAACGCCCCCTCTCCGTCCTCAGGACGGGCTGAGAACATCCCACTCCCTGCAGGGATGGCGCTTCCAGCTCCTGCCCCAATGGAAGCCAGCGACTGAGAGTCAGGTGGACCTTGTATCAAGTCCAAAGAGTGGCTGTGTGGCCTCAGGCAGGTCTCCTAACCTCTCTGGGCCTCAATTGTCTCATCTGTGAGATGGGCTAATGACTTATCACATCTAAGATGCCCTCAGTTATAAGATGCAGCATTATATTATGTACTACTGCAAAACGGTTTCTAAAAATGCTGCCAATTAAACTCTGACTCACTGCTGAGATGCCATGAATACTCAGATACATCCAAATTTTGGTGATACTAAAATATGCAATGGATGTTTGTTTTAAAATTGATGACAGAGGCTGATGGTCCCCACATACAGCCTTCAGCACAGTGCCTGGCGCGAAGCCATCACCCAGTGAATGGGAGCCAGATGGAGCTGCGTTTTCTGCATTATCTCTTGTTTATAACGTTCCCACCAGAACTCCCTCCACCCTCGGGACAACTTCCCAGTACTGCCCCTCCCCCGCAGTGAGCACCCCGGGCTCCTCCCCACTCCCTCCCGCCTTCTTCCTCCGTCTCAGGAGCGGTTTCTCTCCAGGCAAGAACATGGGCCCAAGTCCCTACAGAAATGGAGAGAAAAAAAGATGATTTTAAAAGTTCTCAGGGAAGATTTATTTTTCTCTCTCTATTTTCGGTGAGCCCGTCAGTCTCCTAACTGTTCTTTGAAAGTTAGAACATTAGCTGGGTCAGCAGGGGTGCCAAGTACACTGCAGAGCTTCTGTGCTTGGGCAAAGCTTTTCTTCCTGCTGCGGTGAGACTGAGTCCTCTCTTCCATCCCCAGCTCTCCTCCGCTGGCTCTCTGGATAGCGGGGCTTTCTCACTGTCTTGAAAGATATTCACAATCTGCCTGAAGGGATGGACGTCAAATGTGGTGGTTCTCCAACTCCCTGTAGCCTGCAAAGCAGTCATCAAGGACCCACCAACCCTGTCCCGTGTCCCTGGGATTTACACAGGAGCCGGCGGTCCGTCCATCAGCTGGCAGGACAGGGACAGGGAGGCCCCAGCCCATCACACACCCAACCCCTCATAGCTTTGGTCTGTCGGCTCTGGACCCCTTGCTTCCCCTTGGCCAGAAATTAGGCAGGTGAGAGCAGGCAGAGACCAGCAAGGATGCTCCTGTTTTTGCAAAGGAACTGACTTGGACCCCTGCTCAGAGCGATACCCACTCTCCCTCACACAGACGGGTAGACTCAGCTCAGTCTCATCACCTAAGCTTTGCCAGTAGCCTTCACCTGGGCCTCGCCGGCAAATGCATCTCTCTTGTGGGTACCATGCATACCTCAGAGTCGGGGAGATGCCCGCCCACTTCTGCTAGCGCCTTTGATTTCTTTCTCCCCAGACCACTGTGGGCCGGGGGTTATTACGCGTTGAGCTATAGTCTCTGTGTGTGGATGGACAGAGCTCCTTCCCTGCTGCCTTGGAAACACTGTTCAAGAGACATGGAATGTTCTAGAGCCACAAATAACAGCTCCCTAACCATGGGGCTCCCAGGCAGGGGAGTCGTAGGTATCTCAGTTTTTAAAAAATGAGCCATATTTTTGCTTTTTGTTTGCCCACTGATCTTCCTTCTTCCTGAGACAAGGAGGAGGAAGCGGGTTTACATAAAGAGGGGGCAGTGTTGAGTCCCCAGGCAGCTGGGGAACACAGGGGGCGCTCAAGACAGCCAGAGCAGCCAGCCTGTGGCCCTGGAAGGACACCCGGCCTCAGGGCCTAGAAAGGCCGGAACTGGCCGACCCTCAAATTCTGAAGACTGAGAAGCAGTTAATGGAGAAACGATTGTTTAAAATTAGAAGAGACTGAGATACAGAGAATGAACAAGTTTCCTTACCTGTCATGTGGGCCTTACAAGTACAGGTCTAAATGGCCTTCTTGTCGTTCTGAAATCCCCAAAGCTCTGAAAACAGAAAGCCTCATCTTTTTCCCTAAATTTTTGGCACAAAAATTCATTAGTGGTGAAGTCTGACCTGCGTTAATATGAAGTAACATATAACTTTACTTTGTCCCACCAAAGGTGAAAATACTCATGTATTTGATCAAAGCCCGCTACTGCTGATCCTATGGTGGTGGTGGGGGGGGGCGGGATCATGTACCGTACGCCCATGTTATTCCTTTACTAAAATCTGGGGGGAAAAGGCTTAATTTTGAAACATGTCAGACCCCAAATATTTTTGGATAAGGGCCTGAGGACCTGTAATACCTTCCTCAAAAGATTATTCTAGAAATCAAATGAGATAACACAGGTAACACACTTAGCACAGGGTTTTGCACCTAGTAAGAAATTCTCTACCTGGCCCCTGCCCCCAAATGGCATCCCTAGCAGGTTTGAGCCTCGGATGGAAAAAGACAGCTAGACATTCTTTTGAAAAGGGACCCTTTCCCTAAGGGAGCAATAGGGACTTCCCTGAACACCAGGAGAAACGCCAGGACCCCTCCTTGCTCCCCCAAATTGTATTTCTCCCAGTGGATCAAGGTATCCATGCCACTGCCTCCCATTTTGCCCACAGTTTCCAGAAAGAACATTTTATTATATGCGGTTTTCTTCCCCCAGCTGCTTTAAGTTGCAATACTCCCTGTTGGTTATGAAGTTGAAAAATACATTCCCATCTGTCCTTGATCTGATAAGTCAAGAACGTAAAAACTCAGAAAACACAAAGACATTCTTCCGCACTCCTTCCTAAGGGGCAGTTTCCATCAACTGTGCAGACGAGTAAGAGCTGCTTTACATATGTTTTTGATGCTGAAACTATAACATTTGACTTTTCTCCTGCCCCAAAGTGTTAACCAAATAAATAAGAATTAGACGATGTTTGCGTAAACTCCGTTACATGACCTAAGATTCTTGTTTCTCTTCTGACTTCAGCGTAAGGCTTAGCTACTTAATCCCTACACTTTAAAGCACGTGTCCTACTTATTTATTTATTTTATCAAATCCATTTATGCAGCGAATAACCTCTCCCTTGGCAAATATACAAGCAAGGAGTTCGTTTTGTATTCTCACCAAGGGGGAATGAACACTGGAGCTTTGTGGCTGCCTAGGGGTTGGGCCGCTTTACTTCCTTATCTGGGTCAATGTAGGTTATTTTCTGTCCCTGTAACCTTGGTCCCCTGACTTCTGGCCACAAAGGGGAATGGGTGTAGGGTGACGAATTGACTCTGCTTGTCTGAGACTGAAAGGTTTCCCAGGCATGGAACATTCAGTTGTAAAACTGAAAAAGTTCTGGGCAAACAGGGAACAAGTGGTTCCCTGGGCATGGGCGGGAGAATGGGTGCATCAAAGTAAGCTATCCCATCTACTGCATTAGAATACGTGCGCCATCTTTAATTCTGAAGAGGAGCATGGAACACGTGGTCACAAAAGGGGAGGATGGGAGAGGATGGAAGCTTCTGAGGGTGAGGACCTTGGCAGGAAGCTGCTGTGGGTCATGCAGGAGCCAGGGGGCACAGCCCCACCCCAGCAGGTACCAGCCACCAGGGACCTTGGGATGGGTCACCTCTCTGGAGCGCTTGGTGAAGATCCAGGGGTGGCACAAGGAGGAGAAGCCCATGGGACACAGCTCTCCTACAATGCCAGGATGGAACAGAAGCTGCCCCACCACTAACAAAATAACAAACAACAACAAGGAACGGCGAGGCTGCCTACAGAGGAGGGCTGAGGAAGGGGATAAGAAAAGTCCAGAACAAACTGAGATCACATTCTGGAAAGACCAAAATTCGTCCCGAAGAGTTCATCTCAGATTGTTCTAAGTTGGAGATATTAAGAATGTCAAATATGAGGTCTTTATTTCTCTGTGGTGAAGAAGATCTCTGTGCCAGATGAGACTGACATTACTTAGAGGGAAGACATTACATTCTTGAGTCCTAGAGAATAAGTGTGGACACCCCCTCCCCCACTGGCTTTATAATTATGACAACTTCCATTACTTTTAGGAGAAGGTCCAAATCTCTACCACAAGATGCTGGATGACATGGCCCCTGCCTTGCCTCTTTTCCAATCGCATCTGGTACCATTGCCTCTCCTCCCTCTGCATGCTCAGCACACTGACCTGCTTCCCATTCCCCACTGTTAGATTTCCTCCTGCCTCAGGGCCTTTGCACACCTCCTGGTCTTTCTTCCTGAATACCTCCCTTACTTCTTTTCCTGGATCACTCTTATTTTCCCCCACCTTATCCCACATTAAATGTCTTTTCCTTGGGAATGCAATTCATAACCCCTGAAATTAAGCTTCTCTGCATCACCAGTACCTAGCCCAATGTGAAAATGGCAGAGTAGAACTCCAGTAGTTCATTCCTCCACAGAATGATGAATAAACTGGCCAAAACTTCCTCAGAATAACTTTTTTTGGAATTCTGGAAACTAAGCAGAAGCATACAGTAACAAAGAGAATTGTGGTTGCTTGTTTTGATCTGTCTGGTGGCTGCCTGGAGGAGTAGTTCAAAGGGCTTGCCATTATCTTGCCTAACTCAGAACCCTCCCAGTGCTGAGATGGTTATCCAAGGGGCATTTGTCAAAGACATTTAAGGAAATGCATTAGTTTCTGCTAACTGGACGACATATAACAGTTGGGGCAAACAATAAACTAATCAAAAAATTGGAGAGGAAAATCTGGGGGATAAGATGCTTTGGGAAATAAGGGTTTTGAAAAGCTCTGGCATTTTCTTGGGAGTCTTGAAGGCCACATGCATGTCAAGTGGATCCATGCTAAGGAAAGAACTGAGAAGTCTCTAGGGTCTTATTGCTAACTGACCTTCAGGTGTTGCACATACGAGAAGAAAAACCTAAGGCAGAGTTGTCAGTTGCTTGCCTGAGTGTTGAAGGCATGCCCCAATAGGTACCAGAGCTCATCTACAAAGACTGAGAGTTTTTGTTCTAGACATTTAAAGAAATCCCTTTCTACACTCTGGCTGATTACTAGGCCAATGGAACAGAGACTTCAGTGATCACAAATGACAAAGAATACAGGCTTTACAAAATTAGTCCAGAAAAGTCATTAAACAAACAATTACAAAACAACAACAAACCGTGGGAAGGAAGAGAATCTAATTTCCAGAATTGCCACATTATAATGTTCAAAATGTCCAGTTTTCAACAACCACAAAAAATTATGAGAAACAAAATGTATGGCCCATGCACAGAAAGAAAAGTAATCAATAGAAACTATTCCTAGATGTTGGACTTACTAGACCAAGATTTCATATCAAATGTTTTAAATATGTTCCAAAATCTAAAGAAAATCATGAGAATGATGTATCACCGAATAGAGAATATCGATTAAGAGATAGAAATTATAATAAGGAATCAAATGGAAATTCTGGAGTTGAAAATTACAATAACAGAAATTAAAATTTCACTAGGTAGGCTCAATAGCACATTTAAGCAGACAGAAGAAAGAATCAGCAAATGTGAAAGTGGATTAATTGAGATTATCCAGTCTGAGGTGCAGAAAGAAAAAAATAAGGAAGAAAAATTAACAGCCTAAGTGACCTGTAGGATACCCTCAAGAATACCAACATATGCATAATGGGAGTTCCAGGAATGAAGAGAGAGAAAGGGAAGTAGAAGGAATGTTTGAAGAAATAATGACTTACATTTTCTCTGTTTTGATGAAAACATGGATCTACACATCCAAGAAGCTCAACAAACTCCGAGAAGGATAAATTCAAAAAGTTTCACACAGAGATAAAGTATAATCAAACTGTGTGTATAATCTAAGGCAAAGAGGGTATCTTGAAAGTAGCAAGAGAGATGTGACTTGTCATGTTCAAGTGATCCTCAATAAGATTAATAGCTAATTTCTCTTCAGAAACCATGGAGGCCAGAAAGCAGTGGGATGACATATTCAAAATGCTGAAAGGAAAAAAAAACCACCAACCAAGAATTCTATAGCTTTCAAAATTATTCTTCAAATATAAAGGAGAAATTAAGACATTCCCAGATGAACAACAATGGAGAGAATTAGTAGCTGGTAGATCTTCCTTACAAGAAATGCTGAAGGGAGTCTTTCAGGCTGAAATGTCTTTTAGAAATAACTCAAATTCACCCAAAGAAATAAAGAATATTGTTAAAGGTAACTACATAGATAAATATAAAACACAGTATTAGTCTCTTTTTGGTTGGTAACTCTTTTTTCCTATATGATTTAAAAGACAGCTTCCTAAAACAATAATTATAAGTCTATGTTGATGGGCACACAAAGCATAAAGATGTATTTAATTTGTAACAATAACCACATGAGGAGGGAGCAGTGCTAACAGGAGCAGTTTTTGAAACACTATTGAAACTAAGTTGGTATTAATCTGAACTAGATTGTTATCAATTAACATGTTAATTGTAATATCCAGGGCAACCACTAAGAAAATATAAATATATGGCAAAAGAAACAAGAAAATTAAAATAGTATCATAGGGCTTCCCTGATGGTGCAGTGGTTGGGAGTCCGCCTGCCGATGCAGGGGACATGGGTTTGTGACCCGGTCCGGGAGGATCCCACATGCTGTGGAGCGGCTGGGCCTGTGAGCCATGGCCGCTGAGCCTGTGCATCCGGAGCCTGTGTTCTGCAGCGGGAGAGGCCACAGCAGTGAGAGGCCCGCGTACTGCAAAAATACAAACAAACAAATAAAATAGTATCATATAAAATATCTATTTAACACAAAAGAAGGTAGTAATGGTGAAATTGAAGACAAAAAAAAAGGTACGACATATAGAATAAAAAGCAAAATGAAAAAGAGTAAGCCCTCCCTTATCAGTAACTACATTAAAAGAAAATGAATTAAACTCTCTAATCAAATGGCAGGAATAGGCAGAATGGATTAAAAAGAACATGATCCAACAATATACCATTTACAAGAGACTCACTTCAGGCGCCACTAGATTCAAATTTCAAGGGAAAGACAGGGACTGAGGCACCTGTTCTAGTCTATTTCTGTCAAACAACATCCTTTCTTCCCTGACAACTTGGGTAAGTGGAATCCAGGGAAATTATTGCTATTCTCCCAAAAATCTGGAAACCACTTTCTGCTAGGCTAGATCAAAAGTGAAAATTACACATATATGGAAACTTTGAAGGTTATTCTCAGCCGGCTGATAGTGGGCAATGACTGTGTCATCTGCATCTTCTACTTTTAATATGTAATCATGTCCTTCAGTACCGTCCATGGAACAGGTAAAAAGGCTGGCAGCATTTCTGTTTTATTTCTGTTCCCCTGTTTAACTGTTTTCCTAAGTTGCTCATTTTTCAAGAAGTAATTCCTTTGTCCTTTTGGAATGATAAAGTGTTTTTATCTCATTGTGTTTACCCCTAACTTTTATCACCAGGGGCTTTGTAAGTTACGCCTGCTCTTCCTTAGTTTCCGGGCATATTAGTGCCCATTGTAATCATACAACTGACCAATCATGGGAGCCCCCAAGGGGGCCAAGCCTGGGAAAGAGACTATTCATAAAATCATACTTAATATAGTCTTATCTTGCCAGGGAAAAAAAGCCATCTGTCTGGCATCCCACAACCCAACGCCATACCGGTACTGCAGCACTCCTTGCAGTGGCAATTCTCACCAAAGTGTGCAGAAAACAGGCTTCAAAAGAAAAGAGCCACACACAGGAAGTGACCCGACTGCTTGTGGACTTTGTCAAAGGGCAGTTGCCAGGGTGCTGTTAGTGGACAAATGCACCTTGCAACCCAGAAAACAGAAAAGGACGAAAAAAAAGAGAAGAAGAGGCAGGCCCTTCCGCATCTCTCTCCCACACCAGCTTTGCAGAAAGCAGCTGGTTTGTCCCCCTCCTAAAGATTTTCCTTGAAACTACGGCAAAAAAAAAAGCACTGATCTACATAGGTCAGCATCTGAAGGTAATTAAAAATGTAATCTTATATTTGCAGCAAGCTCTCTCATCTCTAGTAAATTCCCACCACCAAATTATACTACTGCTCAACATCTGGCATGCACTTTAAGCTTCTTTTTTCCATCCTCTCACTGAGATAATCGATTTAGGTCCTCAGTGCAATCTGCCCCAGCTGGGTGGGTACAAAAGGAGTAAATATCCCCCTTTTACAGATAGGAAGACTGAAATGCAGAGGGATTTCATGACTCGTCCAAGTTCAGCAAAGTCAGGTTTCCTTGTTCCAAGTGAAGAGTTATTTCTACCGAATCATGAAGATGATAAGGAATGGTTTATTCTGGTGCATCGATTGCTTTGGTCCATTCAGTTTCCACGTGTGCTGAATTACGCTGCAAAATGTTCAAAAACTGAAAGGAAACTGCTACTGAAGAGGATTTTACATAGAATTTTACGTAGAATTTTGGAGCTAGAAGTTGACTTGAAGCACGTGTAGACCACTTCTCACATCATGGACAGAAATCTGTGCCCCAGAGGGGGCCGTGTCAGCCAGGAGTGACACACAAAGGAAGCAGCAGCCCCAATCTGGAAGAGAGGACACCCAACTCCTGGAAGATTGATCCAGCATCTTCTGATGGCATCAGAATTTCCTTCTAGATCCTTCTCCTATATAACCTTTCTACTCATTGTCAGTGGTTAGCATTGTGAAAACACATGGGATTAAGTGAGCTTTTTAGTTGTTTGGGTTCTAAGTGGAGTTTACTGTCTTAAAACTAAACGATCAAGGATTGGAATGTTACACCAGAAGGCAGTATAATGTAGTGGATTGAGCACTTGACTGGGAAGAGACACCTCTTTTCTTTTTTTTTCTGTTTTGTGGGTTTTTTTAACATCTTTATTGGAGTATAATTGCTTTACAATGGTGTGTTAGTTTCTGCTTTATAACAAAGTGAATCAGCTATACCTATACATATATCCCCATATCTCCTCCCTCTTGTGTCTCCCTCCCACCCTCCCTATCCCACCCCTTTAGGTGGTCACAAAGCACCGAGCTGATCTCCCTGTGCTATGCGGCTGCTTCCCACTAGCTATCTATTTTACATTTGGTAGTGTATATATGTCCATGCCACTCTCTCACTTCGTCCCAGCTTACCCTTCCCCGACACCTCTTTTCTGACTTAAGTTCTGTTAATAGTTCACTTAGGGAAGGGGTTGGAGGCCTGGGGTCTGGTCCCCCATCTGACACAAACTGGCTGTCTGATTCCAATTTCTCTGCCTCTGTTTATTCATCTTGAAATAGGGAAGGGAGAGGTTGTATGAGTTGACGCAGAAGGGCCATTCTGCCTTGAGAAAACTTTGGTTCTAGGGCACATACGTAGCACTGTCTCTCTCCATCCTGCCACTGGGAGATCATCTTGGAATTAGCGAAAAAATTAGGAGTACATGTCCAATCTCAACCGGACCTCCACGGAAGCTTGCATTTTAGTTACATTGTACTTGTGTTCCAGGGGGTATAAAGCAGGGGTGGGTGGGCATGAGAAGTCTTCAGTTCCACAGCTGTTTTTGTTCAAATATAATGGTATTTGTTCTAATAGGATTTGATCTGTATGAGTGAACATTTAAGTTCTCTTAATAAAACATCTTCCACTCCTACAGTCCAGGGGCTCTTTCTTCCAGCAAATCCAGGAGCAACTTTCTCCGTATTGTGGAGGTGACAGCCAGGTGACAACGCTGGGAGACCTTCCAGTCCAGCCCTTCACTGTTCAGAGGAGGAGGTTGGTGGCGACTCTAAGCACCGTCAAGGCTCACAGCTCGCCACGCCCTCCCGGGCCAGTGACAACGGAAAAGAAAGACGCGCACAAGGGCTTCCCTGGTGGCGCAGTGGTTGAGAGTCCGCCTGCCGATGCAGGGGACGCGGGTTCGTGCCCCGGTCTGGGAATATCCCACATGCCGCGGAGCGGCTGGGCCCGTGAGCCATGGCCGCTGAGCCTGCGCGTCCGGAGCCTGTGCTCCGCAGCGGGAGAGGCCGCGACAGTGAGAGGCCCGCGCACCGCGATGAAAAATGGCCCCCGCTTGCCGCAACTGGGGAAAGCCCTCGCACAGAAACGGAGACCCAACACAGCCAAAAATAAATAAATACACAAACAAACAAAAAAAGAAAGAAGTGCTCTTCCTTCTCCAAGCCCGTTAGAGAAGTTCAATCGCAGGTCCATAGGGAGGGCGCCTCCATTGCTACTTCCCTGCCACTCGGGGAGCAGGACAGAGAGGGAGTGAGGAGGGCGCCCCCTCTTGTCCCACCATCAGAGCCCGAAGCCAGCCTCCTTCATGCCTTCTTCTTCAGTCTGCATCTGCACGTCACGTCCACCCCCGGCCCCTGACACACAATACTGAATAAATATGCCTGGCTCCGGTCCATGTGGGAATTCTGAAGAGTTATGACTGTTATTTCCAGGAATGCACAGACCCCAGCAAAAATTCATTTCCCAGACGCGTGGCTATTTTGAGAATCAAATCTCTTGCTCTGCAGCAATCAAACTGGGGGCTTTTCCAGTCTTGCTTTCCAATAGATTCTGCCTTCAGCTGCCTTTTACCTGCAAGAACTCAATAAGAGAGAGAGAAGCCATTAGAGTTTCCTCTCGCTATCTCTGCTTTGGCGCGACATACATTCCTGGCCAACTTTCCTGACTCTACATCTTAGTAAATTCTTCCTGACAATAGTTAGTGACAAGCATGTCAGAAGCAACAAACTCCGTCATCTGTACGTCCTATCAATAATTTAGTCTCTTCCCCCTCGTGAGAGCCTGTGTGTTTTGCAATAATGAAATATATGATTTTAAAAATAAATAATAGGCTGTTGTCAGCCCGATTGTAGCTGCAAGTTATGAATGTGATTGATTGATTGAACATTTGACTTCATCCGCTCGAGCAGGATCAAAGAGAGACTCTTCCACCCGCCTAAGGCCACTAGCAATTTATTTAGAGGCTGTGTTCGTATCCCAGCAGGTAGCAATATTGGACTGAGGTACACAGAAAATCAGCTCTTTGAAATTTTTTCCAAGTCCAAGGGAAGCAACAAATGAGATTTTTTTTTTCCTAGTTCATTAAATCATTAACCACTTGATCACTAAAACGAGACATGATAAGCATTCCCTTTAGTTGGGATACCCAGGAAAAAAGGAACGAGGCTTTGCTGAGATCTGGTGTTGGAAGGTGGGCCCTTTTTACACGATGTGACAGTCTCTAATTTTTTATTTATATGACACTGTAGTTTTTTTCTTCATCTTAACTAATCAGTGTGGTAACCGCTACAATGACATCCAAAAGTGACAGGTGTCTGAATTGTAATGAGGTGTCTATACAACTGCCAACATGGGGAAGGAAAAGACAAAGGTATGGAGGAGATGTTTGTAAAACAAATATTGCGACTGCTAGGCTGATTGGATGGAAAAGGAAAAAAAAAAAAAAGAGAGAGAGAGAGAAAAGAAAATGAGGCAATAGCATAGCAAATTGCTGGCAGTGTGGAATACAGGCCCCCCGTTCAGCCAGGGCAGAGATCCTCCTGAGTGTGGATGCCCAACTGGCACAGGAAAGACTGTCCCTTCTTTCTCAAGAAGACCCTCAGGGTCAACTGTGACTCTTGCTGTCTCACACAACAGCTTCCCTGAACTTTTAAAAATACTGCAACCCAGAGCTCTCCCCATGAGCAGGGGAGCTGTTTGGCATTCTGATGAGTGGGGCTGGTGAGCAGCCCAAGTCTGGTCCTAACCAGGGTGCCGGGCATAAAGGAGACAGGATGTGAAGGCCTGAAGACATCCACCCACAGAGGGACAGGCCTATCTTAACAAGAACGGGTTGTGGTCTTCGTTGTTCTAGAAGGGACTGGAAGAAAGGGAACAGACTCCCCTTTCTGGGTCCCCTAGTCCTGGGCTGTCTGACCTCAGGCAAGGCAATTTAATAATCATCCGAACGCTTTTGATTTCATAGGGCCTTTCAGACACGGATCTCAAAGCACTTCACAAATACCAATTCATTAACCTTCACAACCAGCCCTGGGGGACAAAGTGTGGGCGTGTTTCCCCTGTGGTGGAAATGCTCAGCCAGAGGCATGGGGAAAAGCAGTTTTTCCTTCAAGGTCACTTGAAAGTTGACCACGAAACTCTGGAGTGAGATCCAGAGAGGCTGGCATCAACACACAGCGTTGCTGATTGCTGCGGCCTCAGTTTACCACCCTTTGTGCCTTTGGGCTGGACCCACACCTCTGATTCTCCTCACAGAGAGCAAAGGAGCTGCACGTTCAGGGAGGACAGAACAAACCACGTTGCTTACTGCCGGCTGTGTGCTAGCTGCTTTCACGTGCTACGTCTCATTCACTCCCCACGAGAATCCCGTGAAGGTCTACAAACCCCATTTTACAGGCGAGAAAATTGAGGCTGAGAGACGTAAAGAATTTACCTAAGGTCATCTAACTCATAAGTAGTGGAGCTGACAATCTGTTTGTAGTAGTAATAGTAATAATAGTAATTATAATAGTAGTATTATTGTATTCACAGTCCCTTTCCCTAGGCTACCTCTAAGAATTCTGTTTTTGTTTCTGGGCCTTTTTGGGTCTATTATCAACTTATCAATTGAGCCTATGAGCTGTAACAGGAAATGTTCAGGCCAGGAATGGCAGACAGCCTGGCTCAGTTTAGAGAGCTAGAGAGTGGGGTGACAAAAGAGTAGCTCTAAAATGGAAGGGGGAGACGGGGACGGTGAGAGGGACCACACTTGGGATGGGTTTAGGGAGAGGTTTTAGGGGGATGAGTCTGGCATAGAGGAGGACAGAGGCTTGGGACGCAGCTGCCATGCATGTGTGAACCATATCACAGAGAGATGGGGGAAAAAAGAATTTTAAGAAGTTTTGCTTTGTGTTGTGATGTGGTTTCTTAAGGGACTGCAATGTGGATTTGAACTGCTTCTGAGCTGCTTTTGGGTGCCAGACTGATGCTTCCTAAGTGCAATGCTAGGCAGAAGCCAGCTGATACTTCATTTGTTCTGTGAGCTACACATCTGTCAGCTGCACATCTCTGCTCTTTTCATGCCTCGTTGCCTGGCATCCCTCCCACCTTGGCTGAGCTTTTGTGCTCTCGTGGTATATAGTGCGGGTGTTGCTCACATGCCATTCACCTCCTCTTATAACTGTGTTGTGATAGATGCTGCTTCTTGTGAGTAGCCTGGGTGAGACTCGGCAGGACAAGCGGCATAACTAGCTCTGCCATCCAGGTGAAATAACACATGCCAGGAGGCAACCCAACATTTGCAGGATGTATTAGTCAGGGTAGATTAACTGTCGTAACAAACAGCTCCATTGGGTTGATATAATGAAAGATGATTTCCCACTCGTGTGATGTCCCCTGTTGTTGTCCCTGATCAGCAGTTCTCTGGGGCAGGTCACCCCCTAGCCATGACTCAGGGGCTGGGCTTCTACAGTCTTATTATTCCCCCCATCCTCTGGAGCCTTGGAGTCCTGCACATCCGGTTGTAAGAATGGCAGAAAGATGGAGGGTGGAGAATGGCACAAGAGCCAGGAGCCAGGCCTGGAAGTGTCATACATGTCACTTTGCCATACGCAGGGTCCCACCTAACTGCCAGGGTGGCCAAGATGTGTTGTTTAGCTGTGTGTCCAGAAGGAAAAGGAAATCTGTTTTAATAAGCACAGGAGAGTCTCAGCTACCTGGGGTTCTCCCCCTCAACACCAGGTATTCCCTCATCAGCCAAACTTGGAACTTTGCTAAAGTTGCTTCTGCAGGCAGCTGGGCATCAAGTTTGTGGGTACTGTGTGATTCTCTTTCCCCCCACATGGATTTATGAGTAAGCTAGAGGTCTCCAGAGGGGAGAATTGTTTGAGGAGTTTTGAAAAAGGCTGTATGGACCTAAGACAATTGGGAGGCACCTGACATTTTCTGGTTGGAGGGAGGACATATTCAATTTAATAAATGCCTTTAAAATGACATTGACCAAGGCATCCTTCCCTTTATTCTGTAAAAAACAAAAAGAACAAAAACTCCACTAAAGTTCATGTGTAAAAACTGGGCAGAAAGGGGCTCCTCACCTGGACACCAACGGTGAGTGCTAACTCTCCTCAAATTTCTATCTCCAATGTCCATCCAGCTAAGGTTGACCATGCTCTCTTGGAATATCCAGTCAGTCTTGGGGAAAAGAGTGATTTGCCCTTCATTTTCAGAGAACAGCCTCCATTCTCTTTGCATGTGCAGTCATGGCCTCAGCAGTAAAGCTGGTAGGAAACTTCATTCCTCTGTTTCCCTGGAGAAGCTGTGCTTTCTGGGTCACTATGACAATCCCCAAACATGTAGTTTTATTTTGGAACACAACTGTGCATACTTCTCATACATTGCAGGGGTTTAATAATGGCAAAAACCTCTTAAAGCACAGTCTGTTTCTATTTATTTCCCCTGAAAATACCAAACTCTGGTTGTTTCAGAGAACCAAACTCTGGTTGTTTCAGAGAACCAAGGCTAAAATATTCCAAAGGAAGTTCTCACTCATCCTTTCTCCCAGGTTCTTTTCTCTGCTGCTTTCAATTCCCCCTCCCTTCCTATTTGTAGAGACAAAAGAGAAAACTCTGTAACCACTGGCCTCTGTCCAGGAATACAGAAGAAAATGAAGCAAGGCAAACAACAGAGAAAAGTGAACAGCAGAAGAACAAACTCAAATGAAGCTGCTTGACAGTTGTACAGCGCCAGCCCGGCAGGGGCATGCTTTGACTTCTTTTCCTCTTTTTTCTTAATGTCCAGTTTGTGGTCAAAATCCTTAGAATAAAATTGAGGATTGGTAAAAGCTCTGAAGACCCCCACATGGAAATGACTTGCCCATCGATATGTATCCTGGATCTTTAAAGAAGTCATCTGGTTTGACTTAGTAATTCTGCTGCTGAGATTCTATCCAAAGTTAATGACTTAGCTTGGAGTCTCCCAGAAGCAGAGCCTGAGATAAAGATTTGGTACAAGTGGGTGGTTTCCTGGGACGTTATCCCGGGAAGCATGGTGAAGGAGTGGGGATTGTGGAAAACAGGGATGAGAATGTTGACCTTAAAAATAAAACAGTTATTTTACCAGGAAAAAGGGGTTTATTCAGGAATAGCAGAGGAATTGCAATTTGGGACAAGCAAGCTATCGCAAAAGCCATAGACAAGTCCAACAAACAAAGGAGAAGAATGCTTTTTTATAGAGAAAAAGGAGGAAATTGAGAGGGGTTGTTTTGAAAAAAAAAAAAAAAGTCTGTTGGAGAAAAGTGAGAGTTTAGGGTTGATGATGGTTTCTCATTGGCTGAGTTGCTGAGGTAGTTGATGTCCTGTAGGAGGTGCAATGTACATCTTCTCCTGTTGGGGTCTGTAATTGACAATTCTTCTTGTAATTTACATTGAGTGGTACCACATGAGTACTTCCCCTTCTGGCTTCCTGACTCCATTTTCACAAGAGGAAAGCCAATGTGATGGATATGCTAATAAGCTAGCCACTGTGGGCAGCTAGAGCTCAACCCTGTGGGGACAATCTGTGGGATAGTGCGGAACACGCTGTGCAGAACACACCTTTCATTGGTCATCCTGAGGAGCAAGGAAGCTGAAATTCCCATCCCCATTTGTTGAGGGTTGCTTAGGGACATCAAGGCTGACACATCCAGGCTATTCTACCTGCATGTAGGACAAGCACGCCCCCATGGCCAGAGAATAAGTTCAGGCAGGTGACTTAGGAATCCAGCAGACAGTCCAGGGAGAGTCTTCAGGTTCCCCTGGGAAAGACCTAGGGATGGGATGCTGACAATATCTGTTACAGATAATAATCCTAATATAGAAAAACAAATAAGCACATCAGAATTGCATCATGACCTATAACAGTGAAAAATTAGAGGCAACTTTAATGTCTACATCAGAGGGAGGGTTAAACAAGTTCTGGTATACCCACTCTATGAAATACTCCCCGTTGTTATTTTGTTCAGTAATATTACTGTGTACCAGGTCACTATGATGAGAAAGACAGACCCCATTCTTACCCTCCAGGAGTGTATGGTCTCATTTGTTTAAGCAGGATTTGAAAAAAACATGAGGGCATGCCTGGGTTGTACTGGAATCAGGATTGTACATACAGCTTGACCTTAATTCCGTTTTCTAAAATGCATAGAAAAAAGACTGGAGGGAAGTACACCAAACTGTTAATAGTGGTTTTATTTGGGTGATGAGGGTTTCTTTGCTTCTTGCATTTCTCTTTTCACCAAATTTTCTATAATAAGAATGTATTCTTCTCATAAGGGAGAAAATAATAAACTTTATCTCAAAATAAGAGAAAAAGAAGTCACCTGCCAAGCAGAAGGGAACTCAAAGCTGGCCCGTCTCACCTTCTCCCTATGCCCAACTTTTATATGTGTCTAACATTTCTGGTTCCCTGCTGAATCTGGAACCAGCATCTAATGCAAAGTAATTTGGGGCACTTCTCAGGCATGACTGGGGTCTGAAGGTAGCAAGCACCCCCTGATGAAATGTGAAGTTCTAGGGCACTGCAAAGAGAACAAGGAATATCTATTCCTTTTATTTTTCTTAAATTAACTCATGGGAATATGAAGGCTTCCGTTATGTTGTCCAGGCTGTTTCCTCTGTGCACTGATTAGCTCTGATGCCATCTTCCACAGTTTGTCGGTAACTTCAGAGTCACCAAATTTCCTGCTACTGGTAGAAACTCACGATCCCACTATAGGGAGGCGACCACCATGTTGGGGAATTTCTTGCCAGTCATATCTCTAGTAGATTCTTGAGACTTGAGGCTGAAAGATGTGACCTAAATACAAAGTGTTCTCATGCACAATGAGCGAGGTTTAAAGGAGCAGAAATATGACTATATTCAATGAAATTTCATGTATTGGAATAGTTACAATTGGCAAAGTTCATCCTGAAATATTTTCCATGCAGTTTAAAAGAGTTAAACCCTCTCTCTGGACTCCCCCAACCCCCTTAATTCTAAGTTATTTCTGGACAATGGAAATATTTTAGTTCTTAAGCCCCTCATTAATTCCAGATTTGGCTATAAGTCCAGGCTGCAGTGATGCACAACTCCAGGGGGCTCCCTTCCCACAGGGCTGTCCCTTGGGGCTTTGTTTTCTCAAATTAAAAGGTATTTCTTTTAAAAATAAATAAATAAAATAAAATTTAAAATAAGTTTAGGAAAGGCCAGTTCAGTGATGTGCAACAGGGCTTTTTTTTTTTTTTTTTTTTGCGGTACACGGGCCTCTCACTGTTGTGGCCTCTCCCGTTGCGGAGCACAGGCTCCGGACGCGCAGGCTCAGCGGCCATGGCTCACGGGCCCAGCCGCTCCGCGGCATGTGGGATATTCCCAGACCGGGGCACGAACCCGTGTCCCCTGCATCGGCAGGTGGACTCTCAACCACTGCGCCACCAGGGAAGCCCCTGCAACAGGGCTTTTGACTCCAGGACTCTTCCTGGTCTTGAATAGGCTGGTAGTATGTATCTTCATGAATTTCCAAGAGGAGAAGAGAATATACAATGTTTCCAAATTTTGAACCCAGACATGCCCCTGCCCACTATCCTTTTTTGTTTTTTTGTTAAGACACCTCCTAGAGCTACAGTCTGTGAAAAGTGTACATTGTTAGTATTGAAGCACGTCTGAGCATCAGGTCCAGGCCAGTGGTTCTCAAACCTCAGCGTGAATCAAAGTTACCTGGAGAACTTGTTAAAATGCAATTCCTGAGATTCTGATTCAGTAGGACAAGGTGGGGCCCCAGAATCTGCATTTCTGAGTTCCTAAGGGCTGCTGGTGCTTCTGGTGCAGGGGCCATATTTTGGGAACTGCTGGTTTAGAGTGACTTCGTGCTTCCCCAGAAAGACAGGTGACCGGGAAGGAAAAAAGTGGTTTTCTAGTCACACAGCTAGCGCTTTTGGATATGTGTCCCATTTCCCCATAAAAGGCATGATGGGGTCTTCCCTCGTGGCGCAGTGGTTGAGAGTCCGCCTGCCGATGCGGGGAACGCGGGTTCGTGCCCCGGTCCGGGAAGATCCCACATGCCGCGGAGCGGCTGGGCCCGTGAGCCATGGCTGCTGAGCCTGCGCGTCCGGAGCCTGTGCTCCACAGCAGGAGAGGCCACAACAGTGAGAGGCCCGCGTACCACAAAAAAAAAAAAAAAAAAAAAAAAGGCATGATGGTGGAAGGATGCTTGATTTTTAAAGACTGGGGTTGAGGCCCTAAAGGAGCAGATGAGATCTTGCTCTGGGAGCACAATTAGATGTAGTTGCAGAAGCTACAGTACAAGGTAGGAGTTCATTTAGGACACGGGTAAGGAGCACTAGCTTCCATGTCAGACAACTGGCTTCAAAACCCAGACAACAGGGCTTCCCTGGTGGCCCAGTGGTTAGGAATCCGCCTGCCAGTGCAGGGGACACGGGTTCGAGCCCTGGTCCGGGAAGATCCCACATGCTGCCTAGCAACTAAACCCGTGCGCCACAACTACTGAGCCTGTGCTCTAGAGCCCATGAGCCACAACTACTGAGCCCACGTGCTGCAACTACTGAAGCCCACACTCCTAGAGCCCGTGCTCTGCAACAAGAGAAGCCGCCGCAATGAGAAGCCCGCGTACCGCAACGAAGAGTAGCCCCCACTCACCGCAACCAGAGAAAAGCCCACGCGCAGCAACAAAGACCCAACATAGCCAAAAATAAAAAAATAAGTAAATTTGAAAACAGCAACAACAAGAAAAAAAACCCAGGCAACACATCTCTCTTGAGCCTCCGTTTCCTCATCCATTATATGAGCAGCATGGGTCTTACCTGCTATGGTTGTGGGAAGAGCAAATCAGATAACAGGTGTAAAGCACTTAGCACCATGTAACAGGGCAGGCACTCAATAAATGAGAGGGTAAAAGACTTGCTCACTGGGAATGAGGCACGAATTGGGTGCAGGAAGTAAAGTATCGAGGCCAGACTACAAACCTGCTTCATTGAGCACTTAGCCCAAGTTCCCTTAACATACTTTTGTCTGTGATTGGTTTCTTAGTGTAGCAGTGGGATTAGGACTGAGAGGCCCCTCATTGGACCAGTGGACTGTGGACTCCAGGAGCAACACATCTCAGGAGCTACCAGGTCTCATGCTTCTCTCAAAGCCCTCCAGTGCCCACCCTGCCACACAGTAGGTGCTCATTTATACCTGTTGAAGAATCAATGTATTTGATAGAGGGATGTGACCAACTTGACCCCAGGAGCCATCAAACAATAAAACACCACGACTTGGCTTTAGTCAGTGCAGCTTTTTCTTCTCAGAACAAACGAACAAAAAACAAAACAAAACAAAAATAAAATCAGGCAAGGCTTGGGTTCTGAAAGACACTGAACAGATACACTTGAGTTCTTATCACAAGAAAAATCAATACCTTTCCCAGCGTCTGAGCCTTCGGCATTGACTTGGAAACCCTGAAATCCTCCTGGCCGGAGGCTCTCCTGAGTCCAAAGGCTGATCACTCAGGCTCCAGCACCCCCAGCGGCCCAGCCAGTGTGAAATCATTTCCTTCTTGGAACGCGGGGCAGGCATTAGTGTGCCTTCCAAGCCCGCTGCCTCCTGGCTAATGTAGCGAGTGGACAAGGAAAAAAGGAGGCAAATCGGGCAGCTGTGGGGCTTGGGGTTTTCTCCTGCTGTGGGAGAGCGGGTTTCGGAATATCGCAGGGGAGTTAAGCGCAGCTGGGAGGTTGGCCAAAAGCTAAGCAGATGCTTGACCGAGCTGCAGCATCACCTGGGGACCTTTCATTTAAATTATTAGTAGTATTTATATTCTTATTTTTTTTATTTTTATTTTTTTTTTGCAGTACGCGGGCCTCTCACTGTTGTGGCCTCTCCCGTTGCAGAGCACAGGCTCCGGACGCTCAGGCTCAGCGGCCATGGCTCACGGGCCCAGCCGCTCCACGGCATGTGGGATCCTCCCGGACCAGGGCACGAACCCGTGTCCCCTGCATTGGCAGGCGGACTCTCAACCACTGCGCCACCAGGGAAGCCCTACATTATTATTTAATGACCGATTCCTGGGTCCTGCCCTGGAGTAGATTCATGGTCTCATCTTGACATCCTCTTTTGGAGATTCCATGATGAAAGCACTTGGAGGAGTCAGTTTCTGTCTCAGTCCTGGAGTCCCCATCGTTCTAAGCTACCTCCAACCTTTTCAGCTCAGCCAGGGGTCCCAGGCTCGAGGGAATTCTCCCCAAGCGCTCTTCTTGGAGGAGCAAGCTGACAACACTGGGGAGGAAACGTCCTTTTCAGAACATAAGAGTGTGGAAAAGAAGAGCTGGAGAATTCTCAAAGACTCTTCTCATAGTTGCAGCCACGTGTGTCAGTACATCTTGGAAAGCGTTCATCTTCAAAAATCATTACAAAGAGTGTAGAGAAGTGTGCCCTTCTGTCTGTTTAGAAGCATGTCAAGATTCCTCCTTTCAGCACTTCGGCTCCTACGAAGAAAAAGTGGACCCTTTGGGTATCTTGTTAACAAATGAGGGATAGTCCTCGTAGCTCAAGGAGCTGTTCACAGCCCTCCAATCCACTCCTCCCTGGCTGTCCCCACTCTGCATGAGAGTAACTCCCATTATGAGGTGGCCTGTAGTAAGTGTTTTACACACATTTGTCTCGTTTACTTCTCCTGACAATCTTATGAGTTAGGTCAGGGGTGGGCAAGCAACGGTCAGCCGCCTATTTTTGTAAATACAAGTGTATTGGACCATAGCCAGTGCCATTCATTTACATCTGTGGCTGCTTTTACTCCACAAGGACAGAGAGAGTAGTTGTGACAAAAACCCTATGTCCTGCAAAGTCTAAAATATTTGCTATGTGGCCCTCTACAGAAAAAGTGTGTCGAACCCTGAAATGGGTCATTGGTACCACTTTACAGATGGGGAAACAGAAGCACAGAAAGGCTGTGTCGCCTAAAATCATTTAGGTTAGAAATGAGTGTCTGAGATGTCCCCGGCCCCAGAGAAACTCTTCCTGTGCTTCTCCTCACCCTACACTGTAGAACCTCTTACTCTATCATGCTGGTCTGTTCCTGCTAAATGTGTTAGACAAGAAAGACATGCGTATTTGCTCTGAACAAAATGTCGCAGGCTGACCATCACACAGAGAGGCCTGTAGGAGATGCTGGAGTCCCAGAGAGGTGGTCATCCAGCCCACCCCCTCCTCTCCCAGCCCCTAACATCAGGGCTCCCAGCCTGCCCAGGGTTTATAAGAGAGACCGTCATCCAAAATGGACAGAGATAGCTCTTTAAAGTCCAAGAGATCAGCTCAGGGATTTGCTGACTGAAGAACTAGAGAAGAACCAGATAGCCCCCAAGCCAAGGACAACAGCTGCCCTTGCTTGGGCAACACCCCAGGGGAGCTTATCCCTAGTCCTAGCCCTGGGGACAGGCCCACATTTTGTCTTGTCTGACATTCTGCCCTTGCCGATGTCTTTTCACCCAGCCTCGCCTTGGTTTGCCTGTTGGTATTACTCATAGCCATGCTGCCCTCCTGTCCAGGGTTCCCATCTGGTCCTGGTTTCTGCCTGTCTGACCTTGGCTCACACTTGAACTCTGTGGGTAAGAGGCTATGCCTCAATAGTGGTCTGCAGTTCCTAATGGATGTCAAAGCTAAGGCTCTATATCTTGGGGAGAATGGCCCAAATTTCCATACATATTCTGAGACCAAACCAATTCCAAGAATAGAATGAAAAGTGAAACCGGTGGAAAAGATTGCTGAGTCAAAAGCCACCAAAATTTCCAAACACATAGAAATCGTTGTATCAGTTATGATAAATCCGTACAATGGAATACTGTGCAGCCACTTAAAATGATATTAAAAACGATTTAAAAATAACGTGTTACAGCAGAGACAGAGCCAGTTTCACGGGTGTGGGACCTATGCAGTGAAACAGGGCCTGTGTTTGGAAGGGCTCCACACTTGGTTTAATTCTCCATGGCCACCATCTTGAAATTCTTAATAAGTTTTGAACAAGGGGGGCCCATATTTTCATTTTGCACTGAGCCCAGAAATTATGAAGCTGATCCTAAGCAGATCTATCTCCCCAAATTCATCCTCTCCTGACTTCTAGAAGTAGAACTTCCCCAACCCAACACACATACACATTCATCCTGACTAAACTCTCCACGTGAGAATTCCTTTTCAGTATTTCTTGGGAAATTTTCATGTTTTTCCAAATTCTGAAAAAAAAATAATCAGTAAAGAAATTGGAGGGCTTCCCTGGTGGCGCAGTGGTTGAGAGTCCACCTGCCAATGCATGGGATACGGGTTCGAGCCCTGGTCTGGGAAGATCCCACATGCCGCGGAGCAGCTGGGCCCGTGAGTCACAACTACTGAGCCTGCACGTCTGGAGCCTGTGCTCCACAGCAAGAGAGGCCGCGACAGTGAGAGGCCCGTGCACCGCAATGGAGAGTGGCCCTGGCTCGCCGCAACTACAGAAAGCCCTCTCACAGAAACGAAGACCCAACACACCCAAAAATAAATAAATAAATAAATAAATAAATAAAAAGAAATTGGAGTAATAGGAAGAAGTATAATAATCCTCCTTCAAGAATTGAAGCTTAACAATCAACATAGAGACATTATTGGTTTTAATCCACCAATGTCAAGTCAAAAGCTAGAGCAGAATCACAAACAGCTTAAGGTTGGCATTTCTGGGAACCAGAACAGGAACACATAGGAGAGAACTGGTCATGACCTAACCAGTCATACTTGTAGCTCTTGTCCTGCTATAAGTGTGTGTTTGTGGCTGTGACTGCTGCTAATAGCAAGTCATTCTTGCAAATAAAATAAATATTATTGTTTATGTACATGTATACTTTATATATATATATGTATCTTGTTAATTATGTTCTCAGAAATAACAAGTTTGGGGAGCAAAATAAGCCCTTAAGTGGGCAATTTTGCCTGTGATTCTATATAGTGCTTTACCTGCTTGAGATTTGAATGTTAAATTATTTAAATGTTACCCAATAATGTTCACTGGTATTTTCCAATGTTTGATTATTTACTACAGGCTCTAGTTGTTTGTAAATTCACTAAACTTAATATTTCTTATTTATTAAGCTATCATTGTTAGATATCCATAGTAATGAGTAAAGACTGTGAGGAATACTGGAAGTCCTTTAAGAATAACACGATTTCAGGAATGTCTAAGAATTCCCAGGAATTCCAACTTCTCATTTGTAAACCCTGAAGATTCATATCCACTGGGTATTTGGAAACACTGATTCTACATATAATTGTTCAACTAGAGACTACCATTTGCAGCCTCCCTTGCAGCTAGTTATAGTTATGTTCTAAGTTTTGGCCAATGAGATGTAAGCCCAAGTGAAGGGTACACCTACTGAATCATGTTTTATGAAGAAGCTGCTTGCCCTCCATGCTCTCTGTCCCTCTTCTCCCTGACCTGCAAATGATGAAAACTGGAGGAGCCGCCTGGGACCAAGCTATGGAGACCATGTGTTAAAGAAAAAAGAGCTGCTCGTCCAGTTTGTTCCCTGGATGACCTTGTGGAACAGAACTGTCTACCTGCCCTAGCCTATCTTTAGACTATAAAATAAGAGATGAATAAATCTTGTGATTTATGAATCCTATGAATAAATAAATCCGAAGGTAACCCTCTGCATCTTCAAGTCTCTTTATTATAGCAGTTTAGCTTATACAAACACATAAGGAACATGCTTATACTATAATGCTACTTGACAAAGCATCACACATAATTGCGTATCACATTATGTTTCACTATTCTGTGTATTACATTACACACAATTGTGTATACAGTTCCAGGATGCCCCATGGATACAAAAATCTGCAGATACTCAAGTTCCTTGTATAAAATGGCCCAGTATTTGTATATAACCTACCCACAACCTCCTGTATACCTTAAATCATCTCTAGATTACTTATAACATCTAATACAATGTAAATACCACGCAAATAGTTGTAAACAACAATGGAAATGCTATGTAAATTGTTGCCAGCATGCAGCAAATTCAAGCTTTTGCTTTTTGGAACTTACTGGATTTTTTAAAAAATATTTCGACCTGCACATGGTTGAATCCATAGATGCAGAACCTCCAGATACAGAGGGCTGACTGTATATGCAATATAACCTCAATGACTAAAAAAATACACAAAGAAAATGCCCAGAAGAAAATATGTCAAAAGCCTGACAAAAAAAAAAAAAAAAAAGGAGATGAAAGAAGCCAAATCAGACATTGTTCCAGAAAGAATTAGGTAGCGTTATCTCTACGGTCTTTAAACTAATACTTATTGAGCATTACTTATACTCTGAGCAGGGAGCTAGAACAGAGAACAAGAAAGACATATTCTCTGTTTGTATAAAGTTTACAGTGAAACTAGAAAGGAAGATGTTTGTACATAATTACCGGCATGAATGATATGAAGAATTTAGTCTCTCCTTTCTATGAGTCTTTCTCCATGGCAATGGGAATATCGGTGAGATGCGGGGTTTTGGATAATCTCAGCCTCCTTCAAGGACTGGTCATTTCCTAATGCCTTAGTAGAAGCTGAGGTTTCACCAGGAGGTGGTCCGCCCCTTCAACAGTCCTTGGAGGCTAACGACGACGGGCAGGAGAACTCCAAGGATTTCCATTCGCATTCCTGCCGCTCCTCTTGAGCAATTTCCATCCAGTTTCCCCAGCCCTGGGCTAAACAAAACTGGAAAGTATCCCAGCCTCATTATGCTCTCTGTGTCAAGGGACCCCTCCTTATCTAAGAACACAGGGCTGGCTGTTGGGTTGCCATCTAGGGAAAACCAAGAACGTCTCTTTGGTTTGCGTTTGGGGGAAAAGCAAAGAAAAGCTGAACAAACATATGAGTGGAAATTTGGCACTTGTCTTACACAGTAGCTATAATTTTTGTAGCCTTAAAAAAAGTGAGAAAGTCTAGTATTCTGTTCAGCAGAAGTCGGCAAATATGCTGTAAGAGGCTGTTTGAGCCACTGAGAGGAGATCAGTTTGCTGTTGGGTAAAACTCGGTGCTTACTGAAGATTATCTGTCCATCTATCTGCCCGGTGAACACGTCCAGCTCTGCCAGCCACTGCAGGGCATTTCTGTCCGCATACCTGACAGATTCCATTTTTCACCAGAAGCTTCATTAGGAAATAGAGGCTGAACATTCTTAGAGGCAGTTTCAACAGCTGCAAATAATGAAGGAGAAGTCAAAGCAATTAGCCAAGCCCTTGGCAGTAGGATTTAAATAGCTAAGGAACTAATTATGTGTCCCAGGCACCCATGCATTGTACTTGCCACATCATCAGGCCACAGTAAAGACTGTCTCACAGCTGTGTGTCTCACAGGACAGGAGTGAGACAGGAGTTACCTTGGTGAATTCCTTTCCTTCTCCTTCTCGGTAAAGAAGGCTGAATCTTGCGAGACAGAGTCTGCTCTTGTGTACCCACTATCCGTTCTTCCCTTCTTCCTTACTATCAGAAACAAGACTTTACCCAGATTGACAATGTGCCCGGATTTAAAAAAAAAAAAAAAAGTCCTAGTCTCCTTGGCAATTACAAATGGCCAATAAAATATTATTGGAAGTCAACTGAGTCTTCTGGGAAAGCTGTCCTTCTCTCCTTTCTCCTTCTACCTGGAACATGGATGTGATAAATGGAGTTCCAGCAGCCATCTTGTTACCACGAGGCAATCTTGGGAGTGGAATTCATGAGCTTAAGATGGAAGAGCAGAAAGATTGAAGGAGGCTGGCTCCCTGATGATCATGAAGCTGCCATGCTGCCATGGGATTCTCAGCCTCTAGACTTCATGTTACATGACAGAAAAAGAAATTTTTATTTATTACACCTATTAATTCAGTTATCTGTTTCTAGCAGCAAGTCTAATTTTAACACATACATTCAATTTCTACCTCTCCCCCAAGTTTTTCTAAGAGCCCCTAGAAAAATTCAATCATTGACTGAGGCAGTCATTCATCAACAGACGTTTACTTAATGCCCATGAAGGCCCAACCCTGTGGTCCACATGGGGCAATGGAAAGGCGAGTATGCATGGTCCCTGACCCTGCGAGCACAGTTCCCCACTTTACCATTAGAATGATCTGTTTTCTCCCACTGAACTTTGCGTCTCTGTAAGAATTGCCTTGCAACAGAGGAATTGTGTAGGCTGCTGAAAGGCAGAGAACCTGCCTTGTTCATTTTGGTATCTCCCTCCCACAGTCCCTGGCCCAATGCCTCTCCTTACGTGCTCAATGTCCATGGCAGGGGTATATAAAAGTTGAGCCTTCAGTCTTTCCCAGCTTGTTTCAGCCACTGCCCACATTTGGCAGTCACCATATAAAGAGTTGTCCTGTTCTGACTCAGGGTTCATTGATGATGCTCGTCTCTCTCCAGCCATGCGCCTTGGGGTTCAGACCCCCATTTCATCCTCACCATTCTCCTCAGATATGACGCAGTAGAAGGTGGGGCTTCCTCTCAATTCTGCCTCTGCCTCTCAATCCTGGCCTTGCTTCCGGTATGGCCTTGTCACCTCAGCCAGGTAATGAGAACCCTTTGCGTCCCCCGCCCAGCCACATATATTCAGGGTGAAGAAACCATCAAATCTGCCAGGCAGTGCCTTATTCTATCAATTGGTCTAGAGTGGGATAATCTCTGAAGATCAAGGGTTTCATAGAAGGGGAACCAGTGGGCTTCCCATGGTACATCCCTGGGGGTCATTTTTAGCAATGGGATTGTGGGTCAAATACACCATTTGTTTCCCTCTAGCCTTCTCAGATTCTCCAGTGTGCCAGTTCCCAGGCCCGTCATGACCAAGGCAGGCTGTCTGCTAGATCCTTACTCTGGCCAGCTGGTGAGGGGGGCGGGCATCAGTCTTGGGGTCCAGGCCCAGATTATGCTGCAGGGTGGTGTGGTCTGCATACCAGCTCCATCCTTTTCCACCTCTGGGACAGTGGACATATTACTTAACAATGCTGTCAGTTTCCTCGCCTGTCCAATGGGGACAACACATCGACCTAAAAGAGTTGTTCTAAAGATTAAAGGAGTCAAAGTGCGATAGCCCTTAGCCCTGTGCCTAGGACACAGTGAGCTTTCAGTCAATGGTAACTGTCATCATCTGTCATCATCAGTATTAGTAAAACCTGGCATCACCTGTTGTTAGAACTGTCTCATAACTTGGTGAATATTAAACATATTTAAGGTTCTGATGTTGGTAAAGAATCCTAATTCGATTGTTTTTTAGCAGGGGGAGGGGTAATTTTTAAAAGTGACCTTTTCACTTATTTTTCTCTACTCTCTACTTTATTTCCCATTCTTCACTCTAGTGATATCATTTGTCCTTTAGGTCATAAGGAAACAACCAAATTGCAGTCTAAGTTCTCATTCTAACATTCTTGCTCTGAAGCATCTTTCTTACTCACTATCCGTTGGGTCAACTTGCTGGGTTTTTTTCTTTTATGAAGTTTACAGTAAAGGGTCAAATTACCTGCTCGTTTTCTTCCCAGGATGCTCCCATCCATGGATGTGTCTGAGGTGTGGTGAGACAGGCAGAAACATAAAGATGCATGTGGGAATAAATGTGTAAATGTATTTAGACTTTATTTGGGGAACCTGGGCTTTCGCTGTCATCCAAGTTCAACAGAGATGGCTGTGCAGACCAAACAGTGGTTAGTCGTTGACACCAAAAACCATTTGCAGCCCAAATTAGACACAACAAATCTGGGAAGGAATTTTTAAAAATCCAAACCTTGCAACCCTCCCCTCACCCCAGACTACTTAAGGCAACAGAAGTGAAGGGAAATACGCATGCCAAGAGGAGGCGGGAGTGCAGAGCGGATTCCTCAGGCTGCAGCAGGTGAAAAACACATTTGCTAAAGCAGAGCACATTTGGGGGACTGGGACAGAAAAGCTGGGAGTGCTTGTGAGACTAGGCCCTCGGTCCTGCCTCCCCTCTATTCCCGCCGTGAAAAGCTGTCCAAGCTGAGGGCGGGGTCATCCCTATGCCAATGTCATTGGTAACAAAGTAGAAAAACTCAGGGATTCTGGCTGAGGCTGAGCATACAAAAGCCTGCAAATCCAGACAGGAACATAGGTGAGTGGAGTGGGTGGCTTGAGGGCCTGTGGTGGACCAGAGACAGCAGACCCTGCAGGAGAAGAGAGCCTCCCCCAGGGGGCGCTGTCTGTGCAACCCTGCCTGGCCGTTCCTAGGAAGAAATGTAGGCGGAGAGCGACCAGATCTTCAGATGTTTTAAGAGATGCTATAAAAGCTCCTGATTTTCAAATGCTGGCAACTGATTCAACACATTTTACAACACTGTGTACAGACTGAAGAAAACAAATCTGTCGGCTGGATCTGGCTTGCAGGGGAGCCCGCTTCGGCATTCTGGATGGGGGCTGACTTTTATCTTACCTCTGAAGCTTGGGGTTTCAGGAGCTGGGTTGAGAGCCCTCATGTATCTGCGTTCACTCTTCTGCCCAGATCATCCTACCGCTAAATTAATCTAGCCTAAAACTCCTTTGCAGCACTGAGAAAAGCAAAGCTCCAAAATCAAAGTACAAACCCAGACAAAAACCTTCCGGGTAGAAGCCTCACAGATTGAGCTTTGCTTTTCTTTTTTATGTATTTTGTCATGTCCCGGAATGCTTGGACATTTTAAAATCACAAGTGGAATAAGAGTCACGGTCCTCTGTAGCTCCTGGGACAGTCTGGGGAAGGAACGGAGAAATGGAGGGTGCGAAGTGACACGCCCAAGACCACCCAGGAGGCTGGGGGCAGGGGCTAGTTGGGGGCCAAATTTATTTCCTCGGGCTTCCCTGGTGGCGCAGTGGTTGAGAGTCCGCCTGCCGATGCAGGGGACACGAGTTCGTGCCCCGGTCCGGGAAGATCCCACATGCCGCGGAGCGGCTGGGCCCGTGAGCCATGGCCGCTGAGCCTGCGCGTCCGGAGCCTGTGCTCCGCAACCGGAGAGGCCACAGCAGTGAGAGGCCTGCGTACCGGGAAAAAAAAAAAAAAAAAAAAATTATTTCCTCCTTCTCCAGCTCTTAGTTTGAGGCCTGTATTCCCAAGCCACCCCTGGAATTTGGAATATCCAGATAATGGCTCTGGTAGATGGCTTGCGGAGCAGGGTTTGGAGGGAAAAGCATCATGTCTGGGTGGGAAGGGTGAGGTCAGAGGGAGCCCTGTTAGCAGGGCTGAGGGGAAACCCCGACCCCAGTGGGTCATGGTGGCACCACTGTCTTTTGCAACAACCAGGCAAGGACTGTCCACAGGAGCCCAAATGCCAAAAAGGCCAGTGCATCCTGGGGCGAGGATTCGAGTCAGAAAACACATTGCACAAAAATCTCCAATTCCAAGCGAGTGCTGTAGCAAGCCAGCCAGCCAGGACTTCCAAAGTCTGACGTCCTCCTCTTCCTGCACAGCGTGACTTCACCACCGCAGCGTGTCTGGGGAAAGGGAAGAAGAAGAAGGCAAAAAGCAAAAAACAAAAAACCAACACAAAAGGCAAGGTACGGCTCCCCAGCCTGTGATTAAGCCCCAAAGGGCTGGCTGCTAATCACCACAGCCCCGCACCCGCCTTGCGTTTCCCCCGCAGATACCAAAGTACCTCCCTCATGCACCAGCACATGGGAAACTTTCACTTCGTTCCCTAGAGCTCAGACACTGGGCCTGCTCAGAAGGATCTGGGAGCTTGCAGAGCATTGTGGGTACTGACATGCAAATGAGGAGCACAACCAAGCGTGTCCCACATTGCTTCAGAGGACCTGAATTTTTTATGGCTTGCATGTGCTTTTTGATGTTTTCATTGTCTCCCAGCATAACTGATACGCATTCTGATTCTGACAACTAGAAGTTGTCTTTTTTTGTTGTTGTTTTCTTCTCCTGCAGCTGGTCTTCTCTACCTTAAAACAAAACAAACAAAACAAACAAAACCAAAACCAAAACAAGGGGTGGGGGACGCAAAAAACAAATCCACCACGGTAACAATCGGAGGTTACTTTAAGAAGTGAAATATTTTAAGCAACTGAACCACAGATGCAACCAGGAAAGGAAACATGTTGATTCTCTTAAATTCCTTGGAGGAAAACAACTCCAGCTTGCCTACCTCATTTAAAGGGACAACTTCCAAAAGGAGTGGATGTCCAAAAGGAATAAGGCAGGGAGAGAGCGATTTTTTTTTTTTTAATTTGCTGGTGGTCAGTCATGAAAAGCCTGTTTCTATTATGAAATACACCCTCCCCATCTGTTCGCACTTGCTCTTAATTAGGGGGAAGTTCATTTGGAAAAAGTGAGACCCCCTTCCCTACACACACACACACACACACACACACACACACACTCCAAGGACTAAGTGAACTTTTAAGGGAACCATTTTCATTTTATAGTTATTTGCCCTTAAAGGATCCAGAACCCCGTAACCCATGCCAGATACCTCAGGCTCAGCGGTTTTTCTGGTTTGGCTGAGGGAAGGAATTGCTGAACAAATCAAGGTCACTTCTGAGAGAATCCTGTCAGTGCCCACTCCCACTTCCCAGCTCTGGAGACTAAGATCGTGCGGGTGATGGGCAGGATGGCAGAAGGCCTGTCTGAAGCTGGACGTGGGACCTTCGAAGCACTCCAGTTTCCTTCCAACCTTAACCGCACGAAGAGGAAACAGGGCAAATCTTGTGAATGTGAGCGCGATGGTGATGTCTACAGACATCCTAACACACCTTGTGTTTTGCTTGCCATTCTCCTCATCCGAGGTCTTGTGAGCGCGATGGTGATGTCTACAGACATCCTAACACACCTTGTGTTTTGCTCGCCATTCTCCTCATCCGAGGTCTTGAAACTCATCCTTCCAGCCTCCATATACCTCCTTTATCCAAACTCAGCATCATTCTTTCCCTTCGGCGCCATTCCTGTGCATCCACTGGCCTTGGACAACCAGTCAACCAGTAAAGGTCAACCTCCCCATGCACCCGTGCGCCCACGCCCCACCCTCCATAGCTCGGACAATTTAGACCCAGTTATTCTTTCCCATCCTTCCTTGGCACTTCCTCCCATAGCCATGAAATCCCCCCACAGCCTTGGCAGGGGGCCTCTAGGTTCTGAAGCCAGGGCTGCTGAGGTCAAAGGTCAGTAGCTCTGACCTTTAACCTCAAGGTCAAAACTGCCCCTCAGACAACTTCTGTCTCCATCCTCAGCTCCCAGCAGCCCATCTTAGGAACAGTCAGTGTTGAGAAGTATTTATGAATGAAAGAATGCAGCACTTCATTGTTTACTCAACAGCTTCACACCCTTTGTGTCTAATTTCCACTGTGTCTAAACAGACACACATTGTGTCTAATCTCCACTAAAGGCCTAAGAGGCAGGTATTAGCATCTCCATTTCACAGGTGATAAAATCGAGGCTCTGAGAGGGCATGTGACTTCCCCAACTGTTAGATATCCAAAGTCCAGTGATCTCCCAGCTACGTGCTGCTTCTCCACAAGAGATACCACTCAGCCCTTCACCATTTTCAAATCACTTCCACAAACAATATTTCTGGGACTTCCACGATGACTCTGTCAGATGCGTATGAATAATAACCCTGTTTTACAGATGCAGGATCGAGTAGCATAAACCCCTGCATTCCCATTGCAGTTCTGTTCTCTTCTTCCAGAACCTTCTTTGGAAGACCACGACAACTGCAGTGATTAAAAAGGTGTCTGATTCTCCCACTGCATAAGCTCCTGGGAGTGGGAGGGGGTCAGTTAGGAACTTGAAGGCGCCATGTTAACCTTTTCAATTACAAAAGACTTTAGGGACTTAATTAACCAAACCACCCTCAAGACCACAAGAATTTATGATCCTTCTAAACATACCCAAATGAGTCTCGGGAAGTATCTTAGGTAGCCAGAATCCAGCTCCATAAAGCATATAAATACATTTAAAACAGCAGTAAATGTTTCCACCCTTCTATTTTTTTTATGACTGCATGTACCCCAAATAGAAATGTTGGCAGTCACCCCTTTAATAACGCTATTTATATTTAACTTATCAGGGTAGAAATAGAAGCACAGTAGGCATACATACCAGACTTTGGTTTATGTGCTATCAACTTCAGAGCCAGACAGTCCTGATTTTGTACTGACAATAAAAATAAAGAGAGTCACAAGTGTTCTCACCCCATCCTCGGCTTCCAGCTCTGGTTGCCCTTCAGCATATCCAGTTTTCTCTGGAGCATCTCAGAGGTCACTCCTGGGGGAAGGAGAGAGTCTTCAAATGGACTCAGCTTTTCAAATAATGAACAGGAGGAGGATTTCTTGAGAAAGGTTTTGTACTGGTGGCTATAGTAGTGCTCTAGAAAAAAAAATCAACTGGCACAAATTAAGGTGGACACAAAAAGAAACAATATCCCTAACTGCACATAAAAGCTGTCCAAACATCCCCAGCCCAGCCCCCCTCCCCCAGCACCCTCACATTGTTTAGATTTCAGGCTCTTGAAGAAAATGTATTTCTTTTGACATTTAATAATGTCTGTTGACATGCAACATCCCTGCTAGGGCTTTTCATTTTTTTATTAAATGATGTAAGTTCTGTAACTGATATCAGTTGTCATCAAACATCATAAAGCCAATCCTGCCTCAAGTCATCAATATTTATTGTCCCTGGTGAGGGAGAGGCTGTTTTCAGTTTGGGGCAGATGGGTTTAATTTTTAAGTAGAATAGTTAAGGCAGACTCACCTAGTATAAAATATCAGACCGGCAAGGATCTGCCGACATGGTGCAATTGAGATGTTCATGCAGTTGAAAGGAAGAGGATGGGGGGAGAGAAGGATAGAGAGGGAGGAGAGAGAAGGAGAGGGGGGAGGTAGACGCAGACAAGAGGGGGGAAAAGAGCGAAAATGGGGAAAGGGAAAAAGAAAGGAAAGAGGAAAAGAAAAAAGGGAGTGTGGATGCTCACCAGACGTACGGCATGTACGTGAACAAAACCCTCTTTTCTAGTGAAGGCTATCAAAACAGATTTACGGCATAGGAAGGACACACCATGCTCTCGAAGGGCAGGCTGAGTACTGCAGCGAAAAGGGAGTTAGAGAAAGTGAAAGTGAAATAGAAGAGGATGAAAGTAAAAGAGAGAATGTGAAAGACAAGTCAAAAGGGAAATGAATAAGATAAAATGTGAAAGTGAAAGACAAATGTGAAAGAGAAAGAAAAATGAGAGAGTGAAAAAAATGGAAAGAGAAAATGAAAAAAGGGATGGAGAGATCTGTAGGGAGAGAAGGTGAAAGAGGAGTGAGTGGAGAGGTAGGGTCAGGAGATGCTAGTGGGTCTGACAGCTGGTACCAGCCTGGGAAGAGAGGGAACCAGGACTAGCATCCTGGGGGCAGGGTGGGAGGGAGTTGGGTAGCCTTTGGGCAAGCCAGTCCCAACCAGAGCCAGCAGGAGTGCATCAGTTTTTCTCTGGCACCCTCACCTGTCCTACCTGTGCCCTCTTCCCCCTTAAAAGTCTCCATCTTATGTGGCAGGCTTCTGGAATCTTCTCACACTCTACCTCAGGCTCTGAGCATCTCATTTACACTGAGGCATAAATGACTGATAAAACTTAATGGGATACTCCTGGCTGGGTTCAAGTCTTCCTTATTTGATTTTAGTGCTAATGGCAAATTCTTAGACCACAGTCAGCCAGGTAGGGAAAATTTTAGGGGATGTGAAGCTAGTGGCTAGAGTCTCATCCCATAGACAAGTCTATCCTGCCTCCTGAATGCTCTGTTGGGGGCACACTTTGCAGACCCAAAGTTCTTTTTTTTTGGAGCGATGGATTGGGGAAGTATGATAAGCCTTGGGCTTAGATGGCCTTGGACAAATCTCGGGTCCTGAGGCTTCTGCTTGGGACCCCAGTCCTGGGCTGCTGAATAGAGAGACCAGAAAGTGGGACCTCCAGGGAACAGAGGATGAAGAACCTTGTCCTTCATTTTGGGACTTCAGAGGGACTCTTGCAGAGACCAGGGCCTGGGAGGGAGGAGGGGTCGGGAATGGACTCCTTGCTCTGCAGTGTCCTTAAACGCCCAAATTCTGCCCACGCTGGCTTTTGTGCTAATGTCAAAATCAGAGGGAAGAAAGGAAGAAGGAAGGAAAAGCCTTAACAAAGACAGTTTCCAAAAAAGCTCCTGGTAAAAAAGAAATAGGTCAAACCTCAAAGCAGCCCAGCAAACTCTTCCTAGTGGTTCAGCCCACCACTTGCATTTTGAAATTGCAGGTCTTCGTATTTATGTAACCTGGCCTGTGAGGTAGGCAGGGGCAGGGAGCCCTCCCACAGTGTGGATGAAGATTCTAAGGCAGGGAGAGTCCCCCACACAGGGTCCCAGAGAATGTTCAAAGCACCAGAGGAGCCAGACCCACGGACCTCACTCATATCTGCTATCTTCCTTTCCTCCTTGGAAGAATGAGAGGCAGGGGGCAGGTATTAATGTTCCAACACCCCATAACTGGCTTCTATTTCTCCCACACTCCCTTGTACATTTCCGAGTAGAAAGATACTGTATTCTTTAACCCTCTCCTGAATTTTCCCATCCGATCTGGACAAGTGCCAGGACCTGAATGCCACCCTGGTCTCTCCTGTTGGCGTGCATCCAGGCCGCCCTTGGCGGTTACCTGGGAGCTCATTGACAGCTCACGTTGCGTCACTTGAAGTGGCTCCACGCCATTCCTGCCCAAGCACCTAGCTAGCAACCCAGAGCTCATTGGGGACATTGGGGGCCTTGTATTTCTGGAGAATTGAGTGATTGGAAATTTCCTGTTTCCCCATATCCTCACTAACATTTTGTCTTTTCTTCTGACTTTTCTAATTGTTGCCAATCGGCATCTCATTGCTATTTTAATTTGCATTTCTAATTACTGATGAGGTTGAACAGTTCTCCATTAACTTATTGGCCATTTAGCTTCCCCTTCTAGGAGCTGCTCACATCTCCCCATTAGATTTTCTGTCTTTCTCTTCTTAGTTTGCAGTATCTTATATTCTAGAGTCTACTTCTTTGTTAGTTTTAGACAGTGTTTATTATCTCCTCCCAATATGCCACCCATCAGTTAATTAGGGCTTTAGTGGCCATGTTTGAGCAGATATTTTAAATTTTGATGTAGTCAAGTTCACCAATTTTTGCCATGTGGTTTATGCTTTGGGTGTCTTATTGAAGAAAGCTTTACCACCCTAAGGTCAAAAAGATATTCTTTTACATATTCTTCTATTGAATACACAGCATTTTTCTTTCACATTTAGGCCTTTTTTGAGTTTATTTTTCAATGTGGCTTGAATTAGAGTCAAACTTTATTTATGTTCATCCACTGAGCCAGTTACCCTAACAGAATCTATTAAATCATTCACTTTCTTTTCTCCACTGAATCCTTGTGCCTCTTTATCATACATTATTGGTCTCTTTCTGAGGTTCCTTCTTTATTCCATTTGTCAATTTGTCTGTTCTTTTGCACTAATGCCCCATTATCTATATTACCATGTCTTTGTAGAATATCTTGATATTTAAAAGGGCAAAGTTTTCTTTCTTTGCTCCTTTTTATTTTTCAAAATTATCTTCGCCATTTATGCAGCTTTATTCTTCTTCATTTCAGAAGATTTATAAAGGTCCAAAAAAGATAAAATTTTATTGGAATTGAATAGAATTTTAAGAACTGATGTGGGGAGAATTGACATTTAAGTTGCTCTATTTATAAGTATGTTCTATGTCTCTATTTATTTAGGTTTATTTTACTTAAATTGTTTTCTCTGTAAAGATCTTGTGTACTTTTAGGTTGATCTCTAGATACTCCTGGTAATGGAGGGTGATGGTAGACTATTATGAATAGTGACATGATCTCTATTATATTTTTCTAGTAGGTTATCACTGGTGTAGTGGAACCACAATATTTTTTTTTAACTTTTTTAAACTTCAACATTATCAACACAAAAATTTATAGACAGTAAGATGCACCAATTTTGATTATAGGATTTAATGAGTTTTAACAAGTGTGTACACCTATGTAATCACCACCACAATCAAAATATAGAACATGTACATCACCTGCAAAAGTCCCTTCTTGCCGCTTTGTAATCAATCCTTACAACTTCTGTTCACCCAAGGCAACAACTGATTCGCTTTCCATCACAATATATTAGAATTGCCTTTTTAAGAATTTTATTTTCTAATTTTTGTTTGATAGTGTCTGGAAATAAACTGATTTTTGTATATTGACCTCGTATCATAAAATACTGTGAAATTAGTATATTAG
This sequence comes from Orcinus orca, assembly GCF_937001465.1. Classification (NCBI taxonomy): domain Eukaryota; kingdom Metazoa; phylum Chordata; class Mammalia; order Artiodactyla; family Delphinidae; genus Orcinus; species Orcinus orca. The sequence goes on along the minus strand of NC_064572.1, from coordinate 73,975,119 downwards.
TTCCAGTTTCATGTTTATAGACTCTTGGTAATTTCTACATAGACAATCAAATAAATTCTCCAAATAAAGAGAATTTCACTTCTTTTCCAATCTGTATGCCTTCAATTTAAAAATTTCTTTCCTATATTATTGCACTGTCTAGGACCTCTAGTACAATACTGAACAGGCATGGTGAGAGCAGACATCTTTGCTTATTTCCAACCTTAAGGAAGAAATTTTCATTTTTCACTCTAACGTATGATGTTAGCTGTAGGTATTTTTTATAGATAACCTGTATCTGTCTGAGGAAGTTCTTTCTTATTCCTAATTTACTGAGTGTTATTATCATGAATAGGTATTGAATTTTATCAAATGTCTTTTCTACATCTACTGAGATGATCATGTAAGATTTCTATTCTATTAATAAGGTGAATTGTGTTTATTGATCTTTTTTATTGTTTTTGCATCCCTGGGATAAACACCACTTGGACACAATGTATTATCCATTGTATACATTATTGGCTTAGATTTACGAAATCCTGTTAATGTTTTTTGCAGGTATTTTATGGAAAGTATTGGTCTATAATTTTCTTTTCTTAGAATTTCTGGGGTTCTTTTGCCTTGTTTTCATATTCAGGTAATACCAGCTTCATAACATGAGTTAGGAGGTGTTCCCTCTTACTCTATTTTCTGTAAAAACTTAAGATTGATATTGCTTCTTCCTTAACTGTTTGATAGACTTTACCAGTAAAGATATCAGGGGCAGGATTTTTCTTGTGGGAAAGTTTTTAATTACTAATTTATTTTTAAACTGATTTAAGATACTTGAGGGATTTTTTTCTTAAGTTATTTTTTGTTGTTGTTGTTGAAAATTTGGGTCTTTTAGGTGATTTTTCCATTTCAGATAGGTTGTTAAATTTATTTGATAATATTGCTCAAACTATTCCCTTATTATTCCATTATTATTTTAATGTCTGTAGGATTCATAATGATGTCTCCTCATTTATAGTTGATATTAGTAATTTCTGTCTTCTCTTTTTTCTTTTGACGACTCTAACTAGAAATTTATCAGTTTTATTGACATTTTTAAGAAACCAGCTTTCTGTTTCATTGATTCTTCCCCCCCCTTTTTTGGTCTGTTTTCTGTTTCTTGGATTTCTATTCTTATATTTATTATATTCTTCCTTCTACTAACTTTAAGTTTATATTGTTCTTATTTTTCTAACTTCATGTAACAAAAGGTAAGATTACTATAGTGGAGGGTAAGATTACTGATTTTTAACCTTTATTCTTTCCTAATATGGTTATTTAAGGCTATAAATATCTCTCTAAATCCTGCATTAGCTGCATCTCACATTTTTTTTTGTCTTCATTTTCATGAAGTTAAAATATTTTCTCATTTCCCTCGAAATAGCATATAATTGGGTCCAGTCTGACAAATTTGTCTTTTAGTTGGAGTGTTTAGATCATTTACATTTAATGTAACTAACAATATGGTTGGATTTAAATATACTGCTTTGTTATTTCCTTTTTTTTCCCTCCCATCTGTTATTTATTTTTCTCTCATATCCCATGTTGTTGTGGATCAATTGGGTATTATTTCACATTAAATTAATTCTCCATTAATAGCTCATTAACTATACCTCTTTGATTCTTTTTTGGTTGCTCTAGAGTTTACCATATATACATGTAACTTCCTACAGTTTGTCTTTTTAGCAATAATATACTATTTCACATATAAGAACGTTGTTTGCAAATTCCATCATCTGTCATTTTCATGTTTGTTTCTTTTGACTATTTTTTTTCTTGGCTCTGGGTCATATTTTCCTATTTATTGCCATTTTGAGTAATATCTTTTGCGTGCTAGACATCGTGAATTTTATGTTGTGTAGTGCTAGATTTTCTTGTTTTTTTTCTGGAGTGTTGGGTTTGTGTGGCAGGCAGTTTAGTAATGTGCAGATCAGCTTGTCCTTTTGAGGCTTGTTTTAACCATTTTTAAGGGTAGATTTAAAGTAACCTTTACTCTGGGCTATTTTAACCTATTACTAAGGTATGACTTTTCTAGTGACTCTACTGAAAATTTCAGATGTTCAAGAAGAACTCTCTCCTTCAGTTGGTCAGAACTCAAGTGTCTCCTTGCCCTGTGTAAACTCTTGAAATTATTTACTTTACAGTTCCCCAACCTTCTTTTCCTGGTTACACAGAGTTTCATTCTACATGGGCACATTTTAGTAGTCAGCAGAAACTCGTGGAGTTCTTTTTTTATTATTATTAATTTTTATTAGAGTATAGTTGCTTTACAATGTTGTGTTAGTTTCTGCTGTACAGCAAAGTGAATCAGTTATACATTTACATATATCCACTGTTTTTTAGATTTCCTTCCCATTTAGGTCACCGCAGAGCATTGAGTAGAGTTCCCTGTGCTATACAGTAGGTTCTCATTAGCTATCTATTTTATATATAGTAGGGTATACATGTCAATCCTAATCTCCCAATTCATCCCACCTCTCCCCTTCCCTCCTTGGCGACCATAAGTTTGTTTTCTACATCTGTGACTCTATTTCTGCTTTGCAAATAAGATCATCTGTACCATTTTTCTAGATTCCACATATAAGGGATATTATATGATACTTGTCTTTCTCTTTCTGACTTACTGCACTCTGTAGGACAGTCTCTAGGTCCATCCATGTCACTGCAAATGGCATTATTTTGTTCCTTCATATGGCATGGAGTTCTTCCTCTATCTAACCTCCTTCCTCTCTGGTTCTCTACCCACAAGTTCCAGTCTCCTCAGCCTCATCAAACTCTGATATCTTTCTTCCCAGCTCAGTGGGGCAGCCATGAACTGCTTGAGAAGCCCCCTCTTCCTACTGTATTCCAGAATATTCTTCCAGGCAGGTCAGGGATTGTAGGGTTTGCCTCATTTTTTGCCTTTTTTGAAAGATCGTAGTCCTGTGCTACCTGCTGTTCGATACCTGAAAACAGCTGTTTCATATATTTTATCCTGTTTTCTAGTTGTTTATGGTAGGATGGTAAGTCCTGTCCCAGGACTTCAACATAACCATAAGTAGAAGTCAGAGACAACTTTTTTTCATTGAGGTATATAAATTACTCTTGCATCTAGCAATCTTGCCAGACACTTAGGAGTCTTAAGAGTTTTTTCTATTGATTCTGTTGGATTCACTGTGGGAATGATCATTATCATCTACAAATAAGTACAATTTAAAAAAATTCTTTCAATTTTCCATATTTTGTCTCATTTTCTTATTGTAATATTGGACAGAATATCCTATACTATGTTGTTTAAAAGGATAAAGTATATATTTGTCTCATTAACAATCTTAATGAAATATATCTGAATTTTTTTCATTAAGTTTAGCTTTTGCTCATGTATATGTATTGGGCACTTAACAATTTAAGGAAAGCTTTTTCAAAGTACCTTTTCTCTGAGTTAAAAAATCATAACTAGATGTCGAACTTTATGAAAATCATATTCTGGATATATTGAGATAGCCATGTAATTTTTCTTCTTAAGTACATAATATAGTGAATTTCATTTGATTTTCTGAGGTTGAGCTATACTTTGACATTATTTAGTTTAGCTATATTATTGAATTTGGTTAGCTAATATCTTTCTAGCATATTCCTCTCATAAAATATGTTAGGTAGCTTTCCCTCCTTCTGATTTCTGAAACAACTTGTGTAAGGTAAGGATTACCATTAATTTGACAATTTAATAGAACTCACTTCTAAAATTGATACTGGAGTTTAGAGTGGAAACCTATTTGATCACCATATCTACAGCTGATATTTGAGCAACATGAGGGTTAGGGGTGCCGACCCTCCGTGGAGTCAAAAATCTACAAATAACTTTACAGTTGGCCCTCCATATTCGTGGTTCCATCCATGCATATAACTGCGGACTGATTGTGTAGTACTGTAGTACACATTTAGTGAAAAAATCCACCAGTTAGGGGACTCATGCGGTTCGAACCCATGTTGTTCAAGAATCAACTGTATTACTCTATTAGCTATTTCTATTCAATATTTCTATCTGTCTTATCCCAGTTTGGACTTTTTATTTTTTTCTGACAATTTATCCATTTTGCCTAAGTTTTCCAATCTTTTGCTATACAGCTGTTCATAATATTCTATTATTATTCTCTAAATTTTTACTGCATCTATAGGTATTTATCTGCTTTAATGATGTATCTATTTATTTGTATCTTCTCTCCCTTCTTTCCAAAATCAATTTTTCACAAGCAATCCTTTTGATAAAGGAACTATTCAGTATCTTGGCTGGGGTGGCAGGTACACGTATCTAAATGTGACAAAATTGCATAGAACTATACACGTATGTATAACTGAATCACTTTGCTGTATACCTGAAACATTGTAAATCAACTGTACATCAATAAAATAACCGAATAAATTGGGTGCAATAAGTTGAAAAAATTTCATAGAACTAAGTGCACACACACAAATATGTACAAGTAAAACTGGAAAATTCTAAACAAAATCAGTGTATTGTAATATTGTCAATATCCTGGTTGTGCTTTGTACTATGGTTTTGCAAAATGTTACCTTTGGGGAAAAGAGTACATAAAATCTCTATATACCATTTATTACGATTGCATGTAAATCTACAATTCTCTCAACCAAAATTTCAGTGAAAAAATAAACTTAACCAGCCATCTGTCTCTTTTTATTAATCTTTTCAGAATGCTAACTTTTGATCTTGTTAGTCTTGTTAATTTTTTTCTTTTCTCGGTTCCATTATTTCTTACTATTTATCCTATTTTTATTATTTCTTTCCATCATGCCTTTTTGAGATTTCTTTTTGCTGCTGAAAAAATGTGAAAGTTTAGATCTCAAAGCCTAGATGATTTGTTTCGGTTTTGTTTTTTTTTTTCCTGGACAAATGTATTTAAAGCCATATGTTCCTTCTTTCATGTGGTGCACAAATCATGGTATACAGTGTTTTCATTTGCATTTAGCTTTAAGTATTTTAGAACTCCCCTTACGATTTTCTCTTCAACCCAAGAGTAATTAAATAGCACAATTTTTAGTTAGCTAATGGATGTAATTTTTTAAGCTAATAGTTGGTTTAAGCTAATATCGGTTTCTTCTTTTCCCAACGTGATCTGAAAACATTGTCTGATATTAACTCTTTAGAATTTATTGAGGTTTCTTTTATGCCTAAGTTTATGGGTAAGTTTTTGTGTATGTTCTATGTGCACTCAAAAAATGATGTATATTCTGTGTTCGATACGTTGTTCTATAAACACCTATTAATGTGAGTTTACTAATTGTGTGTATTTCTGGACTTTGGTTCTTTTTCATTTTTTTCGTTTTGACTTTTGATCCAGTCAGGAATCTCTATTTTTTTTAAATCAGTGACTTTAACCTATTTACAATTACTATTATGCTAGGACTAATTTCTGCCACTTTAGCCATTTCCTTTTACTCTACTGTCTTAAGTCAAGTTCCTAGAAGCAGACCCTGAAGCAGGGATTTTTGTTCAAGTGATGTCTTAGTGAAGAGCTCTCAGGAGGAGAATGAGGGACACAGAACAGGGCAGAGGGAATGTAGAGTTAGACTGCATTTTCAGCTGGAGCTGAGCTTCCCCTGGGGAGGGTGGCTCACCACCCTGGCTAGGCTGAAGCTCAACTTGCTGCTGACCTCCATCCTCCAAGGGATGCTGGATGGGCACTGCTGTGCCTTGCAGAGGAGATAAAGATCAGTGGTCTGCCCGGACAATGTGAGAAAGTGAAAAGAGCAAACCTTCAAAACTCTCCCACACCCTTGGAACTGACCCTCTCTTACTCTGGGGGTTCCCACTCTTCAACCTGGAGACCCATCATCTTCTTTCTTCTTAAGGGTTGGTTCCACACATCCTCACTCTCCTTTGGTAGTTCCATCCACCTTCCTCTGGCCTCCATGGCATCTGCAGGGCTGGGAAGCAAGAAGTAGCCTCTTGTCCTGCCCTTTCAGCTTCCATTCACTTCCTTCTGTCACAGGCCCCTTCTGAGAACTCGAGGTCCAGCTTAGATGGGTGAAATGGAGATTAACACGAGTGACAGCCTGCACTTGGAGTACCAACCCCCATCTTCTCCAACACTGTCCATTCTCCCTTCCTCAAGGATGAGTCCTTCTCAGGAGGCTCCCCCATCTCTCAGGTAGGTAGAGTCCTGCTAGAGGGACTCCACATCCCTGGGGCTGGTCCACACGTGCCTGCATCCTTGGGGGAAAGCATTTCAGACTCCAGCTAAGACTCCCCACCCATTGTATTATACATAACTTAAATTGTACCAAACTCTGTGACGTGGCTGATAATAAAAGAAGAACATATAAAGTTAGAAGCAAAACACTTGCAAATAAAGTTAACAAGATTATGAGTCATATTGCATGGAGAGGTAAAAGAATTCTTTCAGGAAAGGTATTTGGATTTGAGCCCGAACTTTACGTGGCAGCTAGGGTAAACCAGACAGGCACTGGGCCACATTCAACTGGGGATTAACCCTGAATGGTTCATTTAGAAAATCAACAACAAACATTTCTAATTTATAAATTCCTCTTTTTCAAAAGCTTACATATCTTTAAACAAGCCGGTCAAATTCCTCCTTGCTTCTTTTATCCGGCCAACTTTTTCTTCAAACTCACTTGACAAGTGAAAGAATAATCATGTTCCAGACCAAGTCCACAGCTTTTTTTGTTTTGCCTTTCTGCTTCCATTTTATTATTGGGTTTAGAAAACAATTTTAAAGGCGTGTTCTGAGAGGGAGGTGCAGTATTGTGCTCAAATGGAGTGTGTGTGTGTGTGTGTGTGTGTGTGTGTCTCCTGGCCCCTCCCCGAACAATTCATTTCATACCTTGAAGCCTTGTGCTGGGGTTTTTGTTATAAACTATCCCCTTTTCACAAGTAGCCTCAAGCAACAATTAGTCCTGCAAGTAATTTCTGAGTCAAACGGTGGGTTTGGGTGAGAACCTGAGCAAGCAGTTTGGAAGCAGATGTAGCCCGAGGTGAAGTCACTCTCTGTGTTTAATGGGAGGCAGGAAAGGGGTGGAGGGAAAAGGGGGGAAGCACAGGCTGGTGTGTCTGGCCCAGAGCTCTGAATGAGGAGCCAGTGAGTGGAGACCACCATGGATGGACAGAATAATGACTCCTAAAGATGTCCACGCCCTAATCCCCTAGAACCTGTGAATATGCCACCTGACCTGGCAAAAGGGACTTTGGGATTAAGGTTGAGGACCTTGAGATGGGGAAGTTAGCCTGGAATATCCGGGTGGGTGCAACTCGTCTTTAAAAGTGAAGAATGTTTCCTGGCAGTGGGCAGAGCGGTGTGCCCGACGGAAGTGTCAGCGAGATGCAATGCTGCTGGCTTTGAAGGGGGAGGGGGACTCCATGAGCCAAGGCAGGCAGTGGCCTCCAGAAGCCGGAAGAGGCAAAGAAACAGATTCTTTCCTAGAGCCTCCAGAAGGAACGCGGTCCTGCCGACACCTTTATTTTAGCCCAGTGAGACCCTTGTCCAACTCTCGTAAAATACTAAATTTGCGTTGTTTCAAGCCACTGAGTTAGTGGTACTTAGTTACAGCAGCACAGAAGATGAATATAGCCTGCCTCTAATGCTGCCCCTTACTGGCCCTAACATTTGGCCACGCCACTGAACACTCCATAAGCCTTGGTGCTTTCGTCAGTAAAATGGGGACAGATTCACTTTTTATAACCCCAAACAGTCCAGGCCTGGCCAACCCATGGTTAAAGGTGAAGTCAGCTAAACAATAACATACATATGTGTGTCTCTGCCCCATCCCCGCAGAGTCAGCAGGCACCCAGCAAGCCTCGTCCCTGCCCACCTTCCCACGGGACAAAGGCTATATCTCCTTGAACTCAGAAAGTAGCCTGTAGCTTTTTTGCCAGGCCCTACATGACAGCTTCAACTTAACCCAGTAGACAGGACTGCTGTCAGTCAATTTCACAGCCCCTTACTGCTCTTTGATTCTAACCGCTCAACTCAGCACTGAGCACCCTCCTTTACCATCCCCCCCTTTTGGGAAGCAGCCTAGACCTCGTACCCAGATCCCTTTCCCGTCAAAACTTACCTGTCCTGTGTTCCACCCGCTCCCCTCAGGGGCTTGCCCTGTACGGATCTGATAAATTCCAGGAGAGCTGGGATGTGCCAAAGATCATTATTTTCCCCTTGACAGTTTTGCCCAAGGCTGGCCCTGAAGCAGATAATCCAGCCAGAACAGGTTGGGGGCACAAGCTGCCCCATGCTTTGTGTGATGCAAACATGCACAGTCTGTGAGACCCTCATCTGGAGCAACATCTTCTAGGAATCAGCCTGAAAGCACCCAGTCGAGGCTTTGCTTCTTCCTTTCAGGATGCCAGAGGACTGTAGGAAGGATAATCTGCTGTCTCAATGGCATCCCCTCGAGGCCAGTTTTCTACCTGGGGTCCTCAGGGGTTTGCTGGGGTCGCTGATGAACACGACCTTTCAGACTCAGGCTGCATCTTTCCATGGGAATGCCATCCAGCTTTCAGAAGCTGAGCGTAAGTACCCATGTCCACCACGGGGCTCCCGGACACAGCAGCTCTGGTGGACCAAGATGTTGCAGACACGGCCGTCCTCCATGGCCTGTGCTCTGAGCTGGGCCCAGAGGGACACTGGACACACTGGGGAGTCTCCTGACCAGCTCTCAGTGAAGTGTTCTCTTTTGAGAAAGAATTTGAAAAAAACTCCTAAGGATTCTAGAGTGCATTCTGATTGAGCTCTTTTCAGAAAGAAAAATTCCAAATCCCCAAATGATAGGCAAGCATGGATTGGTCATCATCCTGGAGCAGGAGGACGGAGGTCAAGATGGGACAAAATGAGAACAAAGGAAAACTCGGAGGAGCCTTCCAGGAGCTGCTTGTTGAAGTTGGCCCGAGAGCATCTCGCTCTGGCCTGAAGGCCACAAGATGGCAGCATTTCTGAATGTTCCAGATCCACCCAGGGGCCGCCTCTCAGGGTGCTGGGGTGCCTTGGCGCCTGGTCAGGAGCACATCCTCCCTCGTGTTCAGGAAGATGAAGAGTCCCAACTTGGGATGCTCTGTCCTCAGCCAGAGATGGGAGAGAAGAGAGCCAGTGCAGAAGGGCTGGAGCTCCACGGTGAGCATTCAGCTCTTTCAACAAAATCAGCATCGAACCCAAGTGCCTGTTGGCCAGTGGCCACTTTGGGTGTTGGCTGGATGGTCGTTTGTCTGAAGAACAGCATGTTTATTTGGTCAGAGGTAGTGTGGAGGTCAAGGAGCTTGGCGGCACTTAAGGAAGTACATCCCCCCCAAACGTTAGTTCGTGTGCTCTGGGGGATTTTATTCTGCACGGCCTGGCATTCAGGTCCCCACTCCAGCCCCACCAGCCTGGATGCCTGCACCAATCATTTGGGGTGAAAGACTGGACAGGTTTTGCTATTAAAATCCTTCCTGGTATCTGTCTTATATCCTCCATTCATTCACTCATTCAGTAATTCACTTTTCAATAAGTGCATATTCAGTGCCTCCTACGAGCCAAGTGTTCTGTTGTGTCCTGGCGATACGAGAATGGCCGTTCTGCCATCAAAGAACTTGCATCTAGTTGCGGGGGTGGGAGGCTGGGGGGAGTTAATTAATCACAATGATAAAAACTGCTTTGCAGGCAAAGTGCAAAGTGTTCTGGGGGGGACTCTGGAAGGCTTTGCTCTTTATTAGCAGTCGACCTTGGACAAGTTAGCGAGGGCCTCTGTGTGGTCCCTGAGATTTTGCGTAAGACGGTGGTGAGGGTTAAAGAATTAGCACATGTGGCTACGTGTGGCATATTGTAAATGCCACACGAGAGCTGCCTGCTCTGTTTCTGTTTCTATTTCTGTTGTGCAGTCCTCACCTGCAGGGGGAGCTATTCACATGTGCTCTTCACACACGCGGCTGACGGTGGCAGCTTTGACAGCCCCTCAGAGTTCCAGTTTCCTCATCTGTAAAAAGAAGTAATAATGCTGACATCATCATGTGACTGTTGTGAGGATTAAATGAGGTGTGGAAAGAGAGTAAGTAGTTAGCTTGGTACCTGAGGTCTGTTATTATTAGATCTAGAAGCCATGATATCAAAGCCTTATATCTGCATTTTAGAGTCATATGTAAAGCCCCAGGGTGCCTGTTGAGGTGTGTGTTTGGCTAATTAATGGCCCATTTTCATCCAGTAACCTCTTAGTACCACCTGCAGGGGTTGTGGAGAAAGCTGATACCAATGGCCAGGCAGCGTGCCCATGCCCAGCTTTCAAGATATGGTTCGTGCCCATCTCTATGCAGCAGAGAAAGATCTGTCCAACCTTCTGCCAGTCAGGTCAACAAAGCTGGCCGAGGTGGGGAGGAGGGAAGGCCACTCCTTTTGCGGGCTGACCCACAGTGGCAGCTCTGGCCCTGACATGTGTCACCTCGTGTTATCCTCATGGCAGCCCCAGGACATAGGCGCATGTTTCAGCATCCCTGTTTTACAGATTAGGAAATGGAGGCCAAAGTCATGCGCAAGTATGTGCCGGAGCTGGGCTTACACCCAGATCCTGAAGGCTGACTGAGAGGTTTGATGGAATTACTAGAATGTTCCTGCTTAGCCTGTCCCCACTCTGACAAAAGGCACTTAAGTGCTTGTTGAATTGGACCAAGGGGCAGATTCAGTCCAAATGCGCCATCCATTGGCTCCGCATGTGGACAAATATGGGCTGCTAGGAAATGATTATACGGCTACTCCACCAACTTGCATGGTGCTGTTAGCTTCCTTCAAGTCCACCCTCAGCTGCCCCTGGGTGAACTGCCTGGGGTGGGCGGATTGCTATCTGTGGACGGGGTATCCCTGAGAGCACAGACCATTCTGGCAGTGTGGCCTCCTCATCTGACCTTCAGAAAGAAGATCTCATCGTCCCAAGACAACCAGGGGTGAAGTCAACCCTGTTCAGAACCCCCCGAGCGAAAGGCTATTTTTAGGGTCCCAACGGAGAAAGGAAAGAGCAGTGTCTCCAAAGATCGCCCTCTGCCTCACTGGGACAACGGTGACGTCGAGTGACCCACAGGGCTAGGGACGGTGAACGCAGGCCAGAGGGCAGATGGCAGCTCAGCCCACACACAGGTGCTCCTGCTGGCTCTTCTTGCCCCCTTGGTTTTCAGGACATCCTGGCAGAGCATGATGAAAGCCTTTCTCAGATAAAGGAAATTTCAAGCCTTGTTCCCAGATTGTTTGAGGATCGAGGGTTCGGGTCCACTGAGGTGTCAGGTGTGACACAACAGCTTTTTCTTTTTTTCTCAACACTCATTTGTCAAGGTGTAGGGAACAGCGGATGCTTCTGCCAGCCCAGCCTCCATTCCCCTTCTAATAATAGCATCCTGGATTTCCCGTGGGGGCCACCCCTTTTATCACATCCACACCCAGGCTTCTGGTTTGCATGGCGCTGACTCCATTCATGGGCTCTGGGGATGTGCATGTGACCAAAGCTGACCAATCCCTGTGCTCTATGCCCTGGAGGAGTGAGTGTTTCAGAGGTGGGCGTGTATCCTCAGCCAGACCAAAAGAGAGTCAATCCTGAGGTTCTGCTGGAATTTGGGGAGAGCACACTCTCTTTCTCAGGAGTTTGTTGAGCTGGTAGCCCATCAGCCTGGTACTGTTGGTGGCTACGTCACTGCCACCTGGGGAGAGCTACCCAAGAAGAAGCCCGACTGCAGGAAAGCGGAGAGAAGAGATGGTGAGACAGAGATTCCTGGTGACATCTGAGTGGCTGGATTCAACCGTGGTCTTTTCCAGTTATGTAAGTTAATATATTTCTTTTGGTGCTTTTGCAAGTTTGAGTTGAGTTCTTGTCTCTTAGACCTGAAAGCGTCCTGTCTGATGTAGAAACATTCCCAAAATATGCCAGTGAAGTTGGGTACTGAGAACACAAGGGAAATTTCATTTGAAATGTTTTTGATACTTAATATCAATCATGATTGTTTTGTGTTGTAGATATTAAAGATGTAAAAGATGTTGTGCTATGCCTACATTATATCAAGGAGAAAACAAACAAAACTAAACAAATACACAGTACAGCATTATCTAATAAATCCCCGAGACCTGCTTCTTTGGAGTCAGAAACCTGAGTTTAAATTCTAGCTCTGCCAGTTACCTTGGGTGAGTGTCATAACTGTCTTGGGCCTCACTTCCCTCACCTGCAATATGGTGATAATAAGAGTAGCTGCATCATTGGGTCATTATGGAGGAGTATCTGAAATAATATCTGGCCTTATAACAGTCCTATGAGATAGGAACTCAGGGGCAGAACTTGTTCGAGAACAATAACTTGTTCAAGATCAGTGAACTAGTAAGTGGCAGACCTGGGATTTGAACATGGGCAGCGTGACTCAGAGCTTCCACTCCTGACCACCATGTTTATTATCTTTTGAGCAAAGAGTGGTTGAGTCACTTGCCCAAGGTCACACATCAAAATATTGTACACAAAGTGCTTGTCAAGTGAGCTGATGCATAGTAAATCTCAACAAATGTTAAGGAGAACACAGAGAGGAGAGTGTTAACCAGAGGGTTACATTTCAGGGCAGGGCCATGTCTGCAGTAATGGGGGGATGCAGAGTGGGATTTAGGAGACTGGTTTTAGACTCCACCCTGTTGCAAGCCTGACATGTGACCTTAGCAAGTCACTTGCTTCTCTGGTCTTTGGTTTCTCAGATGTAGATCGAGAGGATCAGTATTATTGTTCTCCAAAGGCCCATCCACTGGAACCATCTATTGGTCCAGGGTTTGGAGCCATTTCTCACAACCAAGGTGACTGAGGCTATAAGAACTGGACATGGAGAGGTAGCTGAATTAGAAGGTCCCATCTCCCTGCCTGTCAGTCTGAAGGTTGGGGTCCAGGGCTTCACCCTCCATGCTCTATACTGCTTCCACCTTGGGTCTTTTCTCCCAAGTTTTACATCTTTCTCTAATCTAGTGTATTTCCAAGATCAAGGAAGAAAAATGTGACCAACATTGTCCATCTCTGAACCAGAGCAAAGAAAGCCCATACTAAGCCCTCAGCCTCCACACATGTCAGATTCATGACCAACTCCCAGCCTTTTCACTGGGATCATTTTAAAGGCTTTTATCACATCTGAAAATGCTTCCCAAATGGCAACAAACTCTCCCAGGGGGAAAAAAACTGTTCTGATGAGTTAAGTGTAAATGAATGAAAACCACATGGATTAAATTTCCCCTGAAATACACGCAGGATTGACCATTAAGGACAAATGCTTTGGGACGATACGGGCTTTGGGTGGGAGGGGTGGAGAGCCTCGGGTCCAGCTTGGAGCTTCCACTCTGCTCCTAGCAACACACCCCCAAAGTCCCAGACTCCCTAATTCATTCTCAGTGTTTAACAAATGAACAGATCATCTTAGGCTGGGACTTAATGAGACCTTGGTTACCGGAGTAACCAACGGCATCTCGTTTTGGCTGCTCTCGCTGTGAGTCTCTCTTTGAAAAGTGGTAAACTTGTTCAAGGTGGTAAACAGCCTTGAACAAACAAGTCAGCTTGTTCACTCACTCAAAGAACATTTATTGAGTCCCCAATTCGAAACTGCGAAGTAATGAGAGACAAAGAGGAATGAAACTGTCCCGGCTGCTCTGTCCCCTCTACCTGTGTCATGACGCCATTTAGACCGGTCTGGGAGTATTTTCTCAAGGCTTTGGTTGAGGCTGGGAATGCACCGGATGGCAGTTGACCTACCCTGACCCCCCGCCCCCCATTAATGCACGGTTTGTTCATCAGACGCCGTCTTCTCCTACGGGAACACCAAGGCAGACCCCTAATGGTCATCCTGTTTGTCACCTTCCAACCCAACCACCAGAACGATCTGCCTAGACCTCAAATCTGACCACATCATCCTACCATTCAGAGAGTCAGAGCTCCCGTGTGTGTCCACTCAGTTAAATACAAGCTCCCCAGCCTGGCAGACAAGGCCCTCTACGGGACTGGGCCCTTATTTGCTCTCATGCCTCTTTGGTCTACTCTCTCCACTTTGTACTTTATACTCTGACAACACCAAAGTGCCTGTAGCTCCCACTACCGTGCCTCCCGTGATTTCCCGTCTCTGTCCCTTTGTTCATCCAGAATCCTCTCCCTTTTTTCTTTGCCACACTAATTCTAGCTCCTGAGCCACCTTCCTGAACTCTGCTCAGAGAGATGGTGAATCTTTTGCTCTGTGAAATAAAGGCTCTAGTAGTCAAAAAAGTTTGGAAAGCGCTGAGTTAGAAAAAGTTAAATGGGCTTTTTCTTGCAGAACTTCTCAGAGCCTTTACTATGCTTTGCTCAGAGCCTTACCCTGTTAATGTGCACTGTGGATCTCCAAGACCAAACCTCATTTGATCACAGAATCCTGTTCATCTCAAATACTTATTCCATCTGTTGTTTCTAGGAACATAGTTGAGGAAAACTGTCCTAGGCAGTAAGTCATTCTGTAACCTTGAACAGACAATTTAATTTGTTCATTCAAAGAACATTTATTATGTGTGTCAAACTGATACAAATGGAGGTTACGAGCAAGCTTAAAGCCTCTTAAAACCGTTTAAGAAAAAATGTCCAAAACATGTATCTGACAAAAGACTGGTTTCTAGAATATGTTTTAAAAACTCTCAAATCCCAACAGCAAAAAACCATATAATCCAATTAGAAAATGGGCAAAAAACATGAACAGACCTTTCATCAAAGAGGTTATCCAGACAGCAAATAAACATATGAACAAATGTTTAACACCATCAGCCATTAGGGAAGTGCAAATTAAAACCACAATGAGACATCACTATAAACCTACCAGAATGGCTAAAATAAAAAAAAAAACAAGGACAATACCCAAGCTGGAGAGGACGTAGAGAAACTAGATCTTTCACTCATTGCTGCTGGGAATGTAAACGGGCACCTTCACTCTGGAAAAAACTGGCAGTTTCTCATACAACTAAACATGCAATCACCATATGACCCAGCAGTTGCACTCTTGGGCATTTATCCCAGAAGAATGAAAACTTATGTTCACACAAAAACCTGTGCATGAATGTTCCTAGCAGCTTTATTTATAGTACCCCAAACCTGGAAACAGCCCAGATGCCCCTGAGTGGGTGAACGGTTTGTTTAAACTGTGGTACGTCCATACCATGAAATACTACTCAGCAAGAAAGAGGGACTGACTATTGATACATGCAACAGCGTGGATTGAATCTCCAGAGAATTCTACTGAGTTAAGAAAGTCAACTGTAAGTGGAACTGTACAGTTCCATTTACATAACATTCTTGAAATGACAAAATTATAGAAATAGAGAATATATGGTTGCTAGGGATTTAAGATGCGGGGTTGAGGGCAAGAGAGAGGTGAATGGGTGTGGCTATAAAAGAGCAATAGGGGGCTTCCCTGGTGGCACAATGGTTGAGAGTCCTCCTGCCGATGCAGGGGACACGGGTTCGTGCCCTGGTCCGGGAAGATCCCACATGCTGCAGAGCAGCTGCGCCCGTGAGCCATGGCCACTGAGCCTGCGCATCCAGAGCCTGGGCTCCGCAACGGGAGAGGCCACAACAGTGAGAGGCCTGTGACCGCAAAAAAAACACAAAACTACCACGGATTAGGAGTCGTGGATTGGTTTCCAATCCCAGCACTAACCAACCTGGAAAGCCACACTCCTCCCTGGTCCTGCCTTTGCTGCTGTAATATGAGGACTGGAGTAAATAACATCTTAGGTCCCTTCTGTATGTAACCCTGCTGAACCTCCTCTCCACTGTCACCCTGCCCTCACATGGGGGCCTTCATAGCAGTCTCAAAAGGACCGCTGATGGGCTCACCCTTGGAGGAGGCGGGTGAATTGAGCTAGTGGCATTTCCACTGCTTGGCCAAAGAGAGGCAAATCCAGGACGGAATCAAGCCCCTATTTTCCAACACTAGACCCGCTGTTACAAATGGTACCACTTAAGCCCCCACCAACTCTTGAGCCACTACACCCTTCCTTATAATTCAGGCCCTCAGACTTGATTCCCCTGAGAACGTGTTTTTTACGTTGAATGAATCCAGAATTCACATCTGTTGCCTGAATGCAACATGGCAAAAACCTTTTTTTTATTTTTCCTGACTATCAGTACCATCAACCACCTTTAGAAACTCACTCTCACTGAGTGGCATAAAAACAAAACAAAACAAAATCCTTACTCCCACTTAGAGACCTAAGTCCTGGGGAGCTGGAGCGGAGGAGAGATTGTCACCTCCCAAGTTCAGCAATAAAGATGACTTTCTCCTTTCAGCTGCTGTTCCCTGAGGTGACTCTGTGATCTGTATCAAATGCTCGGCAGCACGGATTTCTGTGTAGCCTTCTCAGCTAAAATAGATTTAACCTGCCCGCTGCTCTTTGTGTGGGAACAATGCATGCAACAATAAGTAGCTGCCGTATTGTTCATGCGTGAATAGTCCCGATTCTAGATATTTGCTGTTGGACCCTGTAGATTACCTGCAAAGAATGTCCGGCTCCCTCTGTTGAGAAAGGTTATGCTACAGGCGAGCAGTCCAGGCTCTTCCATGGTAATGAATCAATAGGGGCCTGCAATTAATGAAGTCTCATTTCAAAATGGTAGGGAGTCACCTTTTGAAATAGGGTCTGTTTTCTCCTCCAGGCTAATTGCAGAGCCTAGGGTGTCTCCAGTTTGAGTGGGTCAACTTTGTGTGTGAGCTGGGGTTGGGGGCTGGCAGGAAAGGGCAGAGGGTGAAAAGCAAAGTGGCTTTGGAGGCTTACTTGGGCGAACTCTGGGAGAAATAAAACCCATATATGTGGTTATTAGCATGTGGCTTGGAACCAGGCAAACAACAGAGGCTGGCTGGAAGGGCAAGAGCATCTTCTGAGTTTCCCTTACCCAATTCTTTAGCTGGATGAAATCTTAATCATTAGGGATTCCTGCTATGTGGCTGCAGATTGAGTCTTTGAGGACCCATGGCTAGTGCATGGTGGTGTTGGTAGGAAAAAAAACCCCACAGGCTTTGGATGTAGCACATCTGAATCTCAGTCATTGCACTGCCATTTACCAGCAGTGTGACCTTAAGCAACTTAACCTCTCTGAGCATCCTTTGTCTCCTCTGTCAAACAGGAGTATATCATCACCTCCCTGTAGGGCTCTTGCAAAGAAAATACATTCCCCAAGTGGGCATTCAATAAATGGGTGAGGCAGATATTACTAGTTTCCCAATGTCTATCCTCCCTTTCTTCCTTGCTAACAGTATCACAATTTTGTTCAGGGCAGCAGTGTATTCAGCCATGAAAATCCCAATTTCTCCGTGTCCCTTGAGGTTGGAGTGGCCATAGGACATAGTTCTGGTCAATCAAAAGTGGATGTCTCCTGGATAGGGCTTTCTGGAAAGCTTTTTGGGTTTTTCTCTTGATTTAAAAAACAGACTTCAAAAGCTTTTGGCTTTTTCCCTATCCTCGCCTTCCTTCCTGGAATGTAGTCGCAATGCCTGGAAGTGTGGGAGCCATCTTGTACCCATGAGGACAAGTTGGGAGTGGGACATAAAGAGGTGAAGGGGAGGGATTGAGGAAGTTGTGGAGCAGCTGTACTGTCAGTAAGTGCTTCCCTCAGGACCTCTGGTCAGATGAGAGCAATAAATACCTGTGTGTTTAAGTCCCATTTCTTGAGCTTTCTCTTACATGCAGCCAAGCACAATCTCTAAACGATACCTGGTGATTGTTATTTCTTCAGGCTGGCAAAACAAGCCCTTGGAAACTTCCTTGGAGACTGACTAAGGGAAGAAGGAGGAACACACTGGGAGGCAAACCACCCAGTCTCTGATATATCAGGACCTCACTACCTTCCCCTGTATCTGTCATCTGTGTACTTGAGCTTTGTATTTACATAGGCTTCCTTGCTTACTATTAAATCAGGGCTTCCGGGAAAATGGAGTTAAATTAAAGGACATCAGAGGCAAAGATAGTCACGGTACTATATAAATACCTGTCTGCATCATGTAAGGTACTGGAGTTAATCAACTCCAAGAACAAAGACAGAGTCTGAATGAAAAAAACTGCCTGCCAAGCTGGCTACAGCCACCCTGATGAGCAGAGGAAGTAGACCCCCAATAATAACAATAATAAGATTTTAAAAGCTTCGTCCCTAATAAAGAAGCCTTTGCTGAATTCTCATCCCCTGAAGAAATAGCCAAGAGTATTGGGCTCATCCAAAGAGACAGAGAAAAGTTGGGGGAAGTGTAGACATGTCTTAGTAAGGTTGGGATGGGGCCCCTTGACCCAGTGGGGGAGCTAAGAGGGAGCCTTCTAGTGACCTTTGAAGGTCAAGCCACTGGTCCACAGCTCTGGGCAGCATGGCTTAGAGGCCGTCTCTCCAGGAGGAGAGTGGAGTAAAATGAGTCGCAAATGAGCTAATCACCATTAATGTTCTGGCTGAAACTGCCAGTTTGACATCCCTCCTAATGGCTGACAAATGTCAGGGTGACTTGTGTGCTTTTTTTGTTAATTGAATTGGTTAATTAGGTCCCAGAGGCCTAGCTGCTAATTATGAGCTACAGCCGAATATGAACTTAAAAAAAAAAAAAGATGCAAGGAAGTTAAAACAAAAGAAAACACACACACACACACACACACACACACACACACACACACGATTCCTTTGCATTCTTTACAATCTGTACTGTTACCTTCTCTTAATTTTTGACCTGCCACATGTTACTACTTTCTTGATGTGTTCAAAAAATTTTTTAAAAAGAAAGCAAGAAAAACTCCGATTCTGCCTCTTTCCATGAGGAGCATCTGCTCAATCAGTGCCTCGTTCATTAATTTTCTGCCAATTAGCAAGAACAAAAAGAAGGTAGACAGGCGAGGGGGAGAAAAGTGTCCAGATTTCCAGCCTAATGTATTACCTTGTGAAGATGGTGTTTTCAGAAGTTGCCTCTTGTTTGGGTAAAGAGGCAGCAGCAGTCTACCAGACCCAGCAGGGACTTGTTGATGTTGAAGAAAACGTTTCCAGAATTTCATAGAACAGGCCCCAAACTCAGAGCTATCTACACTGTCCCGTTGAGAAATATCCTTAGAGGTAAATAAAGTGTCTTCTAGCTCATGGAGAACTCGAGAAATTCAGCCCTGTCGGTGAGTGTCTCTGAGAGGTAGCTCTCGATTCTCACCCACAACTTTCTGGAGTTGTCTTCGGTTTTCTCGTCCAATTAGGGGAGAACATTGAAGGACGTTGAAAGTTCCGGCTTCCTAACTCCAGTTCACACTGCTCCTGGCAAACCCCAAATACCTGATCAGCTGGTCGGCATCCTTTGGCTGGTGGGGGAGGAGGGGCAGAAGACACACGGAGCTGGAGGGGAGGGAAAGGTGAGGAACTCAAAGAACCTTTGTGGCAGAATCAGACTTTTCCAGCCACTGAGGTTCTGACAGAGGTACTTGGACAGTAGAAGCTGCCCAGGACAGCACTCATTACCTTCAATCTTGCGCTGGCAGAGCCTGGGATTTTGAAAACATGTGGCCAGGAGCTTGGGGACTTGAAGAAATGTGTGTGACCCAGACACCACTTGGAGTGTCTTCCCCGGGGAAGACTCAGGTGCATTTGACTCACGTTCCTGATTCCACAGTCTGCCCTCCTGGCTCAGCCACCGAGTCCAGGGTGCCCCTCCCAGTTTCTTCCAGTCCCTAGTCTACCCTGTAAAGCCTTGTGCCTCTGTTCCCAGTGCGTGGGGGATGCCTCAGGATGGCCCGAAGCCACCTTTTGGCCCTTTGCTGTTCCCAAGTCCTCCAATCAGAAAGGTTCTAACTTTCCTGAAGATTTGAGAAGGAGGGGCTACACCCCTTCTGCATGGCTCTCCCTCCGCTGGCCCAGCACCTTTGGTCACCCCTCTCCCACCCCCATCTAAGGTCCCTAGGATTGTAGACTGCCGCACCCGCTTCAGGCGGACAGTCACTGAGACACGTGCATGAAAAGCTCAAAGTTAAAAGACAACCTGCATGTTTTACAGTGATTCCACTTGAGTCTGTATTTTTACTAGTAGGCGCGCGCGCGCGTGTGTGTGTGTGTGTGTGTGTGTATCCTGGCATTACAATAGCATTGACTGTGTGGGTTCATCCTGAGCAAAGCATCTCTGAAGGGTTTTCAGGAAATCACAGTAACAGTCTATGGGGAGCTTTGATGAGGTTGATTTTGCTGGGAGGACACAACAGTGGCAGGCGGTGTAGCACCTTGGTCAGGGCCCTGCAGGGCTCTGTGCCCTGATGATCAAGGTCCAAATCCTGGCCTTGACCCTTGCTAGTTGGGCAACCTTACACCAGCTACTTCAACATCTTTGAGACGCATGTTTTCAACTCTGAAATGCAAATAAGAAGAGTACCTGTCTCCTAGGACTGCTGGGGGGAGTAAATGTGAAAAGGGGTGTGCGCCGTGAGCAACACGCACTCAGGAAACCCCAGCTCCCATGTCTGCTCTCCCCTTTTACTCCATTCTTTCAAGATCTAACACCCACAGAAACATTAGTGACATCAGGAACTTACCATCAGTATCTTTCATTTGGTTTGCCTTGCTTCTGTTTACATTTTTCTCCAATTTCTTTTGCATATTCGATACAGTGACTTCTTTTTCTTTAAGAGATAGAGTTTCTATGACTCTTAAACCCACAGAGATATCAAAATTGTCTTCAGGTTTACTTTGGGGACTGCTCTTCCCCCAGGGGTCTCACGTGAGACTCAGCGGAGCTGGAGGAGAGGGTTGTTCTGTTTCATAAGAAATCAAATGGTACGCCCCATTCCCATCAGTCATACCTTCTAGAACCTTCTACAGAATCCCTCCTAGGAAGGACCTGTCTCATATGCTCTCTGAAGAAGAGGAGCTATTTAAGTCCCAGTTCTCAGAGCAGGGAGCCACGGTCTCTTTGGGTATCTCCATTCCTTTCTACCAGAGAAACCTCACAATGAACCCCAAGTTTCTTTTGTTTTATCATCAGCTGGAAGGGAAGATCCTTTGACCGCCCTGAAAGGTAGGGTGAGCAAATGCAGGCGGTGGTGCCCGTGACGGAAGAGGTTCTGGGACACGGGTCTTTCAGGACTCAAAGGAGGCAGAGCCCAGGCAAATCCAGGATGAGTCAATCACCTCCCTGGAAGGCAGAGTTTTAATTGTTTGTTTAGGAGAGTCATTGCAGTTGCGGGAGGTGCTCATCCCAAACCACCCAGCAAGTTAACAAACTCAGTAAAAATCTGGGGCCTCTCAGTGCATCGGCAGATGCTAAATGTATACGTGTGGCTTGGGGTGGTGCCGATGGCCGAAGTCGTAGAAGCACAGCACTGCTCAGTCGCACAGGACCTGAGCTATGGGACTCATGCCCTTGGAAGTTGAAGTCCCATGTGGGAACTTGTTAAAAAGGAAGTCCTGAGTTAACCAAGCCACTCCTCACAGATTACATTATGGAATATATATATAGAGAGAGAGAGAGAGGCGAGAGGAGGAGATTTTTTTCTTCTTTTTTGATATTTGAAGGGTTTTTTTTTAATTTATTTATTTTTAATTAATTTTTAAAATTGGAGTATAGTTGATTTAGAATGTTTCAGGTTTACAGCAAAGTGATTCAGTTATATATATGTGTGTGTGTGTGTATATATATATATATATATTCTTTTTCAGATTCTTTTCCATTATAGGTTATTACAAGATATTGAATCTAGCTCCCTGTGCTATAGTTGGTCCTTGTCGTTTATCACTGAGATGTTTAAGTGACAATAAAACAAAAACAAAAATCCCCCAGGGGCCTCGTGGACATTGCCCACCAGAGGCATGACCTGAGGGACATCAGCCACGTTCTCACATCCTGACGTCACCACTTGGAAAGCTTGCCCTTATCAGCTGGGGTGATTGGCTTGAAATCAGATGACTAAGTATGCCTCCTCCAGGTTTGCAAAGGATGCTGCAAAAAGAAAGGAGGGTTACATCTCTCCACAGAAGGAAAGAGAGAAAACAAAAATTAGGGAAAGAGAACTAACATGTGTTGAGGACCTAAAATATGGCGGTCCACGGGGCACGCAATGTTTTCAGAGAATCTTGAGAGGTTAGTGTTATGATCAGATTTAACAGCTGAGAAAATCAAGGCTCAGGAGGGAGCGTAAGGGTTCCAAGTTCACTCAGCTAAGAAGTGGCAGACCTGCGAATTGTAATAATAACAATAATTATTATTATTTAATAAAAATAGTCAACACAATGGAGCAACAGTTAGTATGTGTTAAGTGTTTCTTAGGTCCAGGTACTAGGCTAAATACACTCTTTAATGTTTCGTCCCATTTAGGCCTGAAACAGCCTTCGAGGTCGGTACCACTATTAAACCCATTTATCATATGAGTAAACTGAGGACTGGCGAGTTTGTATAAACTGCTGGGGAACATCCAGCCAGTAAGTGGCAGCACTGGAGTTTGAATCTACGACTCTCTGCTTCCTGAAACCATTGTATAACACGTTTGACCCTTCTCAGCTTACAAAAGCACTTTTGTACATGTTATCACATTTGACTGTTGAGACTGATATTCTCCAGATTCAAAAAGGGATGCCAAAAGACCTTCTGACTTCTCCCAACTCATATCGCATTTAAGTGTGGGGCCTTGGCAGAAAACTCACCCCAAGTCCCAGTACCCCAGGAGAACCATGGCCTGATGTGTCCGCTGGGAAAAAGATATTCTTCCAAAGTGCTGGCTTTCTCCTCTCTATTGCAACAGGAAGCTTCTCAGGTAACCAGATCCACCCTATAGGGGATCACCGAGCGACTCAGAAGGGGAAAGGAGACGGTCAGACTAAGAGAGCAAAGCCGGATAGAGCCTCTGCCAACAACAGCCTCCTCCCCCAGACCGTGCAGAAAGGCCTGGATCTCGCCTGCACTTGCAATATTGACCCAGCGGTACTGATGCACCCCCTGCAGGGCTGCCTTTCCTTATCGATAACCAATGGCAGTGCCTAAAGTTCAAACACCGCTGGGCGGCTTTCATGTTTGTAAACAGTATTGATGTGCATAAATAAGGGCCCATCAGATGGCAGGATTAGACAGGATGGAGGCAGAACATTTGGGAGATTAAATCCGGAAGCAGCTAATTAAAACCAGAGCTGGGAAGGAAGCTGCAGAGGGTACCAGTTAGTGAAAATGCCTTCTGATCCTGGACACCCCGGTACCACAGCTCAGCCTTTCCCAAGCTGGTGGCCAATGACGCGGCTTCCTTCTCCTCAGCATAAAACTTGTCCAAGGCTGTCCTTGACTTATTCCGACAGAGCCTGGTAGGCCAGTGACCCTGCGGGGAGCGCCAAAAAGCTGCGCTGTCTGAGAAGACTGGGTGGTCTGCGGGGAAACACAGACAGCTGACATCACCATTTTGACCTAGGATATTCTGAGGAAGCCTAGAAAACAAACGCTTAAACTTTCAATTTAAAAGAAAACATGTCATTAACGCGAATTGTGGACATAGCAACACTTCCTCCTTTACTCTAAGAGGGTTAGTTTTGAGGACAAGATTGGGTTCAGGGAGGGAGGAAGGTCACTTGTTCTCATGACATTTTTTTATTTATTTTTTACTATTATTTTTTTGATTGAACCATATACCATTCTAAGTGCTCTACCTTACATATACTATCTCACATAATTTCCCAACAATACTACTACTATCTCATTTTACATTGTCCTCATTACTTTTAATTCTTTTTTTAAAAAAAGGTGTTTCTGCATTACGATGGCTCAACAGCAGTATGTCCCCTAACTCAAAACAGCCCTGTCTAAAGTCCCACCTCACTGTTGGGCAACCTAGGTGTGTGAGGGCAGCTGCCAGTTGTACGTGGGATAAAGAACCTCTTGCCCCACTGATTGCTCAGGGGAACATCTTAAGAGCTGTAACGCTAGGGAGGTAATTCACGCTGTTGCTGGTGCCACACTTTCTCTTTTTCACCATCCTTAGTGTGGTTTCGTTCAAAGCCAATAAAAATAATGGCCAACATTTATTCAATGCTTACTGTGTGCCAGGCACGATCTTAAGCACTTTACATACCTGAATGAGCTCATTTAATTTTCATAACAACCCT
The DNA here is from genome assembly GCF_937001465.1 of Orcinus orca. Taxonomy (NCBI): domain Eukaryota; kingdom Metazoa; phylum Chordata; class Mammalia; order Artiodactyla; family Delphinidae; genus Orcinus; species Orcinus orca. Next base: position 73,951,041 of record NC_064572.1, on the reverse strand, counting down.
GAGAGAGGAAGCTGAGGCACAAATACATGATGTTATTGCCACGATGACTTTATTTCCCTGAGCAATCTCGGAAGAAAGGCAAATGATGTTAGTCCCACTTTCAAGATGAAGAACAGAAGCCTAAGGGGTAAAATGACTCGCTCACAGTGAGAGGCGGACACCTAGCAGAGCACCGTTTGGAGGGTGCCTAGATGCCCTGCATCTAGAGGTGGGATGGCCATGCTTTGCCCCCAGACACCATTTGCCATCACCATGGGTCAGCCACATGCTTCCAGAAGCATTGCATTGGATTTAGGAAAGGATAAGATGCTCCCCAACGTTGGGCTGTCATGAAGAACAACGCAATCAAATGCCATAAAGATGCACTGGGCTATTATTCCGATGAGAAGAGCTTTTCCCCAAGACAGACTCCAAGGCTGCTTCTTTCTTAGCTGGTCTCAGCAAAGGTACCCTCTGCTGGTTTGAGTGGCAGGGGATCTGCACCTAAGATTTCTGGGAGGGAGGAAGGGAGGGAGGAGGGAAGAGAGGGAAGGAGGGAGGGAGGGAGCGGGCGTGTGAGGGACAGGATCTTGTTCCTGGTTGTAAGTCAGCTCCAGGACTGGAATGCTTAACTCATGTGGTTTTTCAAGATTAATCATACGTTACAACAAGCTATTCCCCCTTGGGGTATTTCATTTGCATCATTTTCTCTCCCAGAGGATAGAAGGGAGAAAATATATCCGTTGCACAGCTTTGGAAATTAGCTGCTTGTCACTCACTCACTTGGAATGGGATTTGGGTCTCATGGCCTTCGCTCCAGAGCTCTGGACAGGCTCCCCATTAAGCAAGAGGCATACAGCTGGAAAAGACACTGCAGCCAAGGCACGTAGACTGAGGAAAGCCAGTTGTGGGCAGCTCAGTGGTAACATGAGCCCCGGCTTCTGAGTGCCATCACTTATCTGCTGGTCCCCAGGCACCTTCAAAACTAGGCACTTAGCCCTCCATATGCATTTGAGGGTCAGGAGGGAGCCAGCAGGCCCCATTCTCCGAGGAAATGAGGCATCGTGGTTAAATCTTGGGGGAAGGGGCTTTCGGTGACGTATTCAGGTTCCTCGGTTGTCCGGGTTGGTGGGGGAGCTGTCTGGAAACTGACCTGGCTGGGAGGCGGCTGACTGCCTTTCAGAAGGGTAACCCATTGTCCAATTCTGTATTCTATAAACTGGCCAAGTGAACCCAGACCTGATGGAGTCAGTGTCAAGGGAGTGGCACGTGTTCCCCAGGCACGAGGTCCATACCATCTGAAGGAGAACCTCAGCCAGAACCTGGGAGTGGTGGGTCATCAGGGCCCAGGACACAAGGCTGATACTCAGTGCTCCAAATTCAGAGTGCTGGGAAAGCTGGAATGGAAAACCAGGAAGGTGGACAGAAGTGTGTCCCATGGGCACGGCCGGGGGCAGGCACGGCAAGGTCAGGTTAAGGCTGGGCTCCCCCATGGCAGCCCTAGGGCAACACTAGCAGACCACACTTTCTGGCCAGTTCTGCCTGACTTGGGCGGACTGACTCAGGAATGGGACTGGTGTCGGAATCTGGAGAGATGAACCCACTCAGATGCCTCCAGCCCTGCCAAGATCCCAACTGCCACTTCCTGGGGCGCTGATTGAGGTGTCACTGCCCAGTGATGACACGTATCAGAAGTTTAACCAACAAAGTAACATCCCCAGGAAGCAATATGCTCAGCTGTGTAGCCAGACAAGGCCAATCACTCTAGAAAACCATTCATTACTTTGTTACTTGTTGTCTCAACTTGGTGATTTCCTTTGCTCAGCTAAACTTATTCCTGATTCCATTTTGACCATTTACAAACCCCAAATCCTCTAGAAAATTCTTCCTCAGAAAGCTATAACGGTTTCTGACGGTCAAAAATGGAAGCATTCAGTGTTAGCCTATGAATCAAGACCAAGGTTTCCTCCCATGACCTGGCCCCAGCCTTCCTTCTTCCAGCATCTCCCGCCCTATACACGAGCGGAATCAGCGCACTTTCCAGTATTCAAAGATACAAGGTGGCTTCCCGCCCCTGGTCCTTGCTGATGCTCTACCCTTGTCTGGAGTATCTCTTCCCACCCCTCCTTTTTGTTTACCAAATGTCTTCTCCTTCTAACCTAATTTGCTACCACTCACTTGCTACTTCCTCCAAGATCTTAAGAAATCGAGCAGTGTATTCGGTATATTTGTTAGCTTGCCATTGCAAAGTATCCCAACAAAAAACATATCTCTCACCCTTTTGGAGGCTATAAGTCAGAAATCAAGGTATTGGCAGGGTTGGCCCCTTCTGAGGACTCTGAGGGGAAGATCCATTCCAGGCCGCTCTCCTTGGCTCACGGATGGCCATCTTCAAGCTCACATGGCATTCCCGGACGCACGTCTCTGTCCAAATTTCCCCTCTTTATAAGCACACCTGTCATATTGGCTTAGAATCCACCCCTATGATCTCACGGTAACCTGATTACCTCTGTAAAGACCCTGTCTCCAAATAAGGTCACATTTGGAGGTACTTGGGATCAGGATTTCAACGTGTGAATTTGGCAGGAGGGTGGGAGGCACACTGACGCCGCAACAAGAGGCAACAATGGGTAAAAGTATATGACTGTAGTCCATGATAAGAATTATTTGATTCTGTGCTCAGAGAGAGCTACTCAGGGCTATTATGAAGAAGAGAGCTGTGTGCTGAAACGGGAAACAGAGGCCACTTGAACTACCTTCTAAGAGAGCAAATGTTTCATGGAGGGCAGAAGGTGTAGGTGTTGTGCACAAAGGGTTCATCTATACAAGGGAATATTACTCAGCCACAAAAAAAGAACGAAATAACGCCATTTGCCGAAATATAGATGGACCTAGATATTGTCACGTGGAGTGAGGTAAGTCAGACAGAGAAAGACAAATATCATATGGTATCGCTTATATGTAGAATCTAAAAGATGATACAAATGAACTTATTAACAAAACAGAAATAGAGTCACAGACATAGAAAACAATATTATGGTTACCAGGAGGGAAAGGGGGAAGGGATAAGTTGGGAGATTGGGATTGACATATACACGCTACTATATATAAAATAGGTAACTAATAAGGACCTACGGTACAGCACAGGGAACTCTACTCAATATTCTGTAATGACCTATATGGAAAAAAATCTAAAAAAAGAGTGGATATATGTATAACTGATTCACTTTGCTGTACAGCAGAAACTAACACAACATTGTAAATCAACTCTACTCCAATAAAAATTTAAAAAAACGAAAAAGAAAATACATCGTATCAGTTAGAAGAGGCTAGGCTTTGCTGTGGGGATGTACAGCCCCACAATCCCAATGGCTTGCAGCCACGAAGGTTTGCTTCTTCCTCAGGCTACATGTCTACTGTGGGCCCACTGCTACTCTGCTCCACGCTGGCCGCCCCAGGGAGCCTAGCTGATGAAGTAGCCTCCAGCTGGAACTTGGCCAACTTTATGGCAGAAGGAAAAGACATATGGCAAATCGCGCAGCGCTCTTAGAGCTTCTTCTTGGATAGAGCTTACGTTTCACTGGCCCAGCGAAGTCACCTGGCCAAGTCTGAAGTTGAAGCAGGAATGTATAATCCTCCCGCAGGGAGGGCCATTGCAGGAAGGGGCACTGAATACGGGCAATCAGAGTCCAACCCACCACACGAATATAAGCGCCCGGACGTATTTCTGAGAGAACCAGCTTTGTGTGACGCCGGGTGGTCATTCTATTTCTCTAGCCCTCAGCCTTTTCATTTAGTAAATGGGAACCGTAATACTCTTTCTTCCTTACAGGGCCATTGAGAAAATTAACCATGAGACTAAATATGAAATTGCTTGATTCTTTTTTTTTGGTGGTACGCGGGCCTCTCACTATTGTGGCCTCTCCCGTTGCGGAGCACAGGCTCCGGACGCGCAGGCCCAGCGGCCATGGCTCACAGGCCCAGCCGCTCCGCCGCATGTGGGATCTTCCCAGACCGGGGCACGAACCCGTGTCCCCTGCATTGGCAGGCGGACTCTCAACCACTGCGCCACCAGGGAAGCCCTGGTGATTGATTCTTAAAGCACCCCAGGGACAAAGGGCATAAATTTACCATATTTAGAATGTAAATTGCAGTTCATGTCAACTGCAAAGACAGGTAGCCAGTGACAAACGAGGTCTTTCCCCTGAGCTCCTGGATAGGAGGGCAGCTTGGTGTGGTCAGTGGTTTCAGCAAGGCAGTGCCCACAGATGTAGCCTTGGGAGGACTGGGGAGGGACAGGCCATCTTGCTGGCATGTGTGTCCACTCATCACAATGGATTCTTTCCTTTAAATGGCTCCCCTATCCACCCGCCTTCCTAGTTACCTGGTTAGCGCAGGTCTAAACATCGATCCACACGAAAGGGAAGTAAATGCAATAGGATTGCTACCTGCATTTTGTAGCTGAGGAAACAAACAACACGTTCAAGGTCACACAATAAGTAAACACACATCTCCTTTAAGCACTTACATACATTAATATTTAATCCTTGCAACAACTGTATGAGGCAGGGGCTTTCACTATTCCCATTTCACAGATAAGGAAATTGAAGCACAGAGAGGTTAAATAATTTGCCCACCATCACACAGCACATAAGTAGCCAGTCTTGGGGGAGCCCTGGGGCTGGGCATCCTCAGTTGCACATTTTTCTCCCCACACTTTAACATCTCTGAAATTGGGATGTGTTTTTAATTGATGGCGTATCATAGCTGAGGAGTCAGCATTTTTCTTTCCTAGTGGTATATAAAATGATGGTGCTTCTTAAAATTGATGACATCTTACTTAGAATCGATGAAATATGAGACCTGATTTCTTCTCAATCCACCCCTCCCCGCTTCCCTTCATCAATTTTGAGATTTAAAAGTGATTCTTCCCCTTGGATGGAGGGGAAACTAGACGTAGATCCTATCATCATTCCGTCTCCTTCCCTCCAGCCCTCTAGGTAAAAATGCAGGAAAAGACATTGCTGACAAAAAGTGGCCAGTTAGGGCGCAAGGCAACAAGTGTGGCTGTGGACTGGTCCTGGGCAAGATGGGGTATTTGGGAGAGAGGGGCGCTGTTCCAGCCAGCATTTCCAGGGGTTCAGAGCCCTGGCCAGATTCCCATGCACAGCGCGTATTTGCGTGACCCAGGGCTGAGAGCAAACCCATTCCCCGATGTGCAAAGATGAAGCCAGGAAACACGTGTAGGAACTCGGGGGCAACTGCAGAAGGCACGTCTAAGGCGCTGCAGTTACTGAACAAGACACGAATCTGTGTCCATTTCTTGGGGGGTAAATACAACCACATGTGCCTGAAACTCTCACATCATTTAGTCTGCGTTGACATGAATCCCCTTGGAAGAGTTAGCATTTGGTTAGGTAAACGTTTCCCCTCTCCCTCCCCTCCTCACCTCCCTCGTCAATATCTTGCAGATGTTGGAACAAGCTGATGACGGACTCCTTTCCCAAATGGAATGTTGGCCTGGGGAAGAATGCCGCAGAGATTTCTGGCCGCCTGAGACCCTCGGCTATGATGGGCCTCCTACACTCTCTTACTTGAGTATCCAGCCTTTGGCTGCTTGCTGCCAAGTATTAAGTGCTTGTTCCACAAACCTGGTGTAGATTATCACTTCACTGTATAGATGTATCTAATAGAATTAAATAGTTGGCTCCTGACCAGTAACAGATGTGCTACACATAATGCAATAATAATGAGACTGAAACCACCATGTGATATCGAGGGAAGAGTGGAGGGTGACTTGCATTTCTCTAGTTTGAAGGAAAAAGAAACTAGAGAGGATGGCCATCTATTTGCACTGAATGAGCTGTATCTATGTGTTTCAAATTCCGCAAGGGGTGCCTCTTGCAGCCCTGTGCATACCCAGGATGTGAGAGGCAAACGGGGTGGGAAGGGGGATGATTTGTGCTGGAGGCAGACTGATGCAGCTTGATGACCACCTGCCCCTCCCCGCAACCTGGTGCTGCCAGCTTTGGGGGGCTGTAATGGGATCATAATGGGATACACTCTTTTTTTTTTTTTGCACAGGCTCCGGACGCGCAGGCTCAGCGGCCACGGCTCACAGGCCCAGCTGCTCCGCGGCATGTGGGATCTTCCCGGACCGGGGCACGAACCCGCGTCCCCTGCGTCGGCAGGCGGACTCTCAACCACTGCGCCACCAGGGAAGCCCATGGGATACACTCCTGCAGGCTGCTTCAGGTGAGGGATGACCAGTGAAGCCTGAGCTCGGGAGGTCAGCCACGTGGGATGGGGAAGACAAAAGTGTAGACAACGTAAGGAGAAAATCAGGCTGCTGCTGGGCAGGTCCCCAGTATTCTCAGGCAGGGACTCCAGGGCTCTCTCCTGATGGTTGTACGTTTCCAGAACGTTCTCAAAATTAGGACAAGCTGGTCTCTGGAGACATCTGCTTCCCAAGAGTTCACAACTCTTGTTCCTGGGACTGCTAAATAGGAGACCCAGAAGGGAGTATGCCTACAGTGAAGGGGTAGCCAAGCTCGACCCTGGAGGTCAAAGGGCAGCCACAGCGTGGAATCCTGGCTGTATAGTGGTGCTCAATGTGAATTCAGAGCTGGGGTTTTTCTGAGTGCTTTGATCAGTTACTGTACCCTCTGCCTGTCTTCTTCCTCCATTGCCCTCCTTATCTCTACTCTTCAATACTAATGTATTTACCAGTTAGTTATTGCTGAGTAACAAACAATCCCAAAACTTAACACATGCTTTATTTCTTCTCACAAGCCTATGGGTCAGTTTGGTTGATCTGAGGGGCCTCAACCTTCAATTTGTTGTCTTGTCTGGGCTTGCTCATGTGTCTGCTGTCAGTTGGCAGACTGGGGCAGGGGACTGGCTGGTCTAGGATGGCCTTAGGTCCTCACAGCTCTTACAGTCCCCCAACAGTCTAGCCCTGCTATGTTCTTCTGGCAGCATCAGAGTTGTGACAAGAGGGTTGACAGAAATAAGCATGCACTTACAAACTTCCACTTGCATCACATTTGCTAGCATCCCATTGGCCAAGCAGGTGTCATAGCTAAGCCAGAATCTGAGTGGGAAGGGACTACAAAGTTACAAGGCAAAGGGAGACCATAATTGGGACCATCCATGCAATCACTCTACTACAGTATCTTTGGCCTTTTCCAGAGGTTTTCAAGTCCACAGATTAGGAATAGTCAATGGAACAGGTTAATGACATGCCCTAGAAACTCAAGTCCTCTTTCAGTCCATCTGAAGAAATGAATGGTCAGAAGGCAGTCAGGCCAGTTTCTGCTATCTCCACCTGGACTTCCATCTTCCATCTTCCTATAAGGACACTTTGGGATTACCTGCTCCCCCCAAGCCCCATACACATACACACTCGGGACAGACCCTGGTCCAATTTCTGCGGACACTTCCTGCCACAGTCCCCAGACATTATAAGAATGAGTAAGACACAAAGTTTAGGTGTGAGAACACAGCACATAGTCCCAGAAAGACTGGGTAGCTGGAGAGGAAATTTCAAAGAGAAAAACAGACTTGATACTGAGAAGAGACCGAATGATAATACAGAGGCTTCCGCCTGCCATGGGCCCAGAGGTACAACTGAAGCCAAGACCAGATGGGGGTAAACAGGCCCCCCTTGTCAGGTGAACAAAATTAAGGGTAGCATAGTCAAGTACTCCTAACAGCACCCACAGGATCAGGTTAGAAAAGCAAAAGGAAATCTGCTTGGGACAGAAGAGTCACTCCATGAATATTTGTAGACTGACAGGCTAGGAGTCTCTTCTAAGAAAACAACGGAATCTCAAAGACTTAGGAACAAGGAGAGTTACTGAAGCTTATTTATAAGAGTGGAAACAAACCAAGTGTTCAACAATAGGGAATGATTAAATAATTTATGGCACATCTATATAACGGCATATGATGCAGTTATTTAAAATGATGTTTTAAATTAAATTTTTACAACTGGAGGAGAAGTTCAACATGTAATTTGAAGTGAAAAAGCAGGTTCCAACACTATATGCAATATGATCCCACGGAGGCATAAAATAAGTGTGGTTTTAACAGCGGTTTATGGGAGATTTTTGTATCTTTACGCTTTTTATATTTTCCAGGTTTTCTATAATGAGTCTATATTTCCTTCACGTTTATAAAAATATTCGAAGTTCTGAAAAGAATGTGGATCTTAATTTTGAAACGGGGACCAAGATATGAACTTCTTGTTTTACATCAAGCACCCTTATACCCTCTCACACATGAGCCTGTATTTCCTTGGTACCACTTACCACGCATTATATGTAGTTGGTGGTCTGTCCTCTCTCTTCTCCAACAGAATGTAGACTACAGGAGGGCAGGGATTTTGCCAGTCTTGTTCACTGATGTGTCCCCAGCACTTACCACAGCCTTAGAGACAGCAGGCCCTCGGGAAATATTTGATGAATGAATGAAACCACTCAGAGGGAATTCCCTTTACCTTCTACCGTGTCATCTAGGATGTTCTGCAGCGTCAGTATTAGGAGAACCTTAGTTGATCCACAGAGAGAAGTGTTAGGGGCAACTTTGATTTGCAAATACTCTTTGCCTCCAATGGCTGTAGATTGCCTACTGGGCTCAGCATGGTACCAAGAGCAATGGTGGCCAAGGAGGCAACACTCACCCAGACAGAGTAGATTGCAGGACAGGGCATCCATCAGATCAAAGAAGGGAACTCTAGCCCCGAGCACAAAGAAAGAGTCAGTTACACATGCCACTGCTTCCCCTCGACACACACTCCCCTTGAGATCTTCAACAGCCAAGAAAACTGCTCTTCCTCTTGCATCAGCTGGGGCTCAGCACCAGAAACCCCACACGTGTCCTCCCCACCCATCTTCTTTAGGCGAATGATGACCCTGCTCTGCTGTTTTCCACCACATGGAACTCGCTTGACTGCATCTCAGCCGGTTCCTTGTCTCATGTACCGGACCAAGCAGCAACTATTCTATCAGTTACTATTAGTTAACTATTCTAATAGTTATTCTATTCTATTCTTCATCCCCGTTTTGTGTCACTCTTTCCCAGGCACATCAAGATAACCTTTGTTTCTATTTCTTTCTTCTTGTCTCTTTTCTCTCCCTCTGTCCTATTTTTGAGCACTCTCCTTCCCCTTAAAACTCTCAAACACTGCTAAAAAGCAAATGAGTCATGTCAGTGACAGAAAAGGAAAAAGAAAGTGACTAGCAGAATTAGCTAAGAGAGCACATTCACTGTGTGAGGTCCTTGAAACTGCCCAAGGTTCACTTCAGACTCTTCTCACCGTTCTTTAATTAAACCTGCCTTTCCGCACCCACCAGTGCTTGAGATAAAGAAAACAAGTGTTTTTGTCTGGGGTGTTGCTGGTCTCTTTTGTTATAAGTGAGGTTCTCCACTCTTTTTTTAAAAAAAACACACGCATGTAGTATTTCACTTTGTAATAGCAATGGCTACTGCTCACTGAACTCTCACCGATGCCCAGGCAGTATGCTAAGGACTGAGTCTACCTGAATTATTTAGTTACTTCAAAAACCCACGAGCTAGTACTGCTATTATTCCCCATCTTCCAGATGAGGAAACTCAGAGAGAGTAAGAAACTTGCCCAGTCATCCAGTTAACCTATTCTTAGGCTGATCTAGAATAATAACCACCATTCATAGCATTATTTCAATGAAGAAATATACAGTTGACCCTTGAATGATGCAGGGGTCAGGGAATTTCTCCCACCTCCCGTGTTGTTGAAAATCCATGTACAACATTTGACTCTCCCAAACTTAACTACTAATAGCCTACTAGTGACCAGAAGACTTACCAATAATAGAAACAGTCGAGTCACAAATATTTTGTATGTTACATGTATATCTACATAAATTTCATGTATCATGACATACCTAGCTTTTTCTTAATTTTTTTCTGTATTTCTAGGCTATGTAGTTCACCTGTGAGTTTTTCAAATTGTTGCAAGTCGCCAAAAATCTTTCCAGTATGTTTATTGAAAAGAATCCACACAGAAGTGGACCCGTGCAGTTCAAACCTATGTTGTGTAAGGGTCAACTGTATTCCCGCTCCAAAGGACCAACACACGTGCACACAGGCGCGCACACACACGCACCATAGGGACCACAACCTGCTCCTGCTTCTTAGTGGAGGGAGAAGTCAATGTGTGACACTTGCGTCACTGTGAAAGATGCAAACATGAGTGGCTTCTGGCGGCAGATCAACAATCTGCCTCTGGACTAATGGGAGCGCTTGCCACCTCCCGGCCACAATGATTGGTCCACAAGGTGAACCTGTAACTTACGCTGGACCAATCAGGTCCTTCCCTAGGATTTGAAAAAAGGAAACCGGGAGAGAGTGAGACTGAACTCACTTGTCTCCAAGCTCCTCTTTCCGTTTTTCTGAGCTGCTTCCTTCTTTATACAATTCCGGAAACTGAGCCAGGGAGACTGGAGACACTTGCTCAAGGTTAAGATTAAGCTCATGGAAGAGCCCGGAGCATAAATCCCTCACCCCCAGCGGAGCACTCCTGAGGACACCCAAATGCCCAGGGGATGAAGAGCAGGAACCAACTGAGAAGGGAGAAGGGAGGATGCTCCGTGCTTCTGTGTATGCCCACGGCTTAGTCGGCCGTGCCAAGCTCACGTCCAGCTCCACCCCTGCTGCCTGGACGGCTCAGGCACAACGTAGCTGATGCCTCATTAACCAGATCCACCTGTGGGCATTTATTTAATTATCGCAATTGGAATGGAGTCAAGATACCGGAGTTAATGTCCTTCCGCTTTCTGAGAGCTAATTATCACCTGTAGCTTGGCCCCAGGCACATATGGAAGGGGTCACCCACGGCACTGAGATTGTGTTGCCTGAGTTGAGAGTATTCCCTCTCATTTTGGTAGAAAAGGTGAGTTAAACATGACAGGAGGTCAAAAGCATCTGGCCCGGTGCCTGCCTCCAGAGATTAGAGCTTTGTGCCCTGGGCCGTCCGTTTCCATCACCGGTCTGGGCATAAGGAATCCTGCCCAGGATCCTGGGGCCTGAAAACAACCATAGCTGCCTCTTACGGAGCACTTCCTGTGTGCCGAGCCCTCCTCAGCTCTCACAACAGCTCTGAGGGTATTTTCACCTGCCCTTCTGCCCGGGAGGTGTCGGTTGGCTCAAAGAGGTTACGTGACGTACCTGGAGATTCACGGGTAGGCAGCTGAGCTGGGATTCAAACTTCAGCCTGGTTACTGTTGGAGCCAAATCTTTCATTTGCCTCTTCTGCCACATGGTGGGTAATTGGCTACCTGCTGTGTGCCCCTTTCCCAGATCAGTCTGGGCAATAGAAAGGTATATTTACTTTTTACCTATCCCTTGACTTCAAGGAGCTCACGTAAGTCTTTTTTTGGTATTAAAACAATTAGGCTATCCTGATGGCATACTAGCAAGATGCCACGAAGAGCTTCTTCCCTCCTTAAACGTGCAATCTTCCATACATCACCTGCCCCCCATCATGGAACACGGAGCATGGAGCTCAGCTCATCCCCCCTGTTTCACGGGGCCGCCAGGAGCTCAAATCAGGTAACATATGTGAAAACTCTGTTTACCAACACACGGCTTTGTTTGTTGTAGAAACTATTATTATTGGATGAAATCCAAGATTGACTTTACCCCTCCCAGAGTCAGAGGCTTGACTGTAGCATAACTCACAAGCAAAAATCTCCCTTTATAAAGCAGGGCCCAGGAATGGGAATGAGGTCTCTGCTTAGGAATTCTTTCTTCCGCCTTACAGAAGCAGAAAGAGTCTTCTGGGCCTTGAAAATGACCTACTGGCTAATAAATAATAAACAAAAATCATAATTTACTTACAGACTTTCTGGAACTGGAATTTAAGATGATTTCCTCCTGTCGTTGCCTAGATCATTCCAGGGGAAACTTTCAGTCTTGTTAAACAACAGTAGCATGTGTCATCATTATTATTTCCTTCTTCATTTGTCATATATCAGAAGGGTATTTTAGGGGGCGCCCTATAGGCAAGAAGTAGGATTGTCTTTACTAGACCAACCTGCCTGCTCACCTTACAGAGACAGAGCAATGCCTGCTTTTCTGAAAAAGCTTTTGACATGAACACCCGAGGAGGTTACTTGGAATTAAGAGTCTAACTCCCATACCAAAGGAGAACAACTCGTCCCAGTTTGTCTGGGACATTCCTGGTTTTAGCGATGCAAGTCCTGCTTCCTGGTAGCCCCTACAATTCTGGGCATCTTGGGACAGTCAGTCACTCTACCCACACTTTTCCCCTCTGGGGCAGACAGCACAGTGGGGCTGCGTCAGCTCTGGTGTCCAGCAAGTGCCTCATTCCTTCTCTCTCATGTGGGCAAAGGTGTTTAACTTCTGTGAGCCTTGGTTTCTCCGTCTGTTAATGGGGAGAACAGCAGAACCTGCCTCATAGATCATTGTGAGGAGAAAACAAGTCTGGAAAGTTCTCCATACAGAACAGGCACATGGAACCAAATAATCCTTAGTTATTGTCATTGCCTGGTGCTGGCCATAGAAGCTTACACTCAAGTCAAGGAGACAAGACGAATACACTCTAAGGTAGTTTTGTTCCTTCTTCTTCTTCCCTTTGCATCTCTCTTCCTGGTTTTACTGCCCTCACGACTCCCTGGTCCCCAGCTCTGCCCCACTGTTTCTTGTTGCCTCACCCAGTGATGCACAATGCCGTTGTTTTCACAGTGCTTTATTCATTTCTTGGCCGGGAATGCTGTGCTCATAAGAATTAACATTTGGGTTTTATTTACTGGCTTACAAAGTGCCAGAATTGCATGGGGGATTCAGCTGCACAGACTCTCTTCATGGGAAATCAATGACAAATTGAGAAGAAGGGGGCTTGAGGATCAAACAGCAAACCCTTCACAATCCTCGTTTGAAAACTCCGTCCTGGCTGATTTATTGCCCATCCCAAAGTGGCCTTGGGGAGGGACCAGGTCTCTTCCTGGAGTCCCCTTGCTGACCACCAAATTGAACAATTAGACCTGTTCCCAGTCTTACATGAGATTAGTCACAGGATATTTCATTTTAAATCCAATGGAATGTTTTCCCAAATCAAACAAGACTCTTTCAATGTTTATGGCTGTTTTGTTGGAATTCTCTTCGGCTCCAGGAGGGATTTGAAAATTAAATACATTTCCTTTTGGTGACCTGGGGCCAAGCTAGAGGGAGATGAGGCCCCAGGCGTGGGCCAGCAGGAGCTTGTCATGCTGGTTCCAAGATGTCGCTCCCATTGGCCAGTCTTGCCGAGCACCTGCAGCCCGGTGCAGTGCCCCCTCCAGGCACCTCAACCCCGCAGGCCCTCCTCCCATCACCTGGCCCGCCTGCGCACCATGGAGAATTGGAGCCACAACACAAACGTTTTGCAAAATTAAAAAGGTGGGGTGAGCTCAAGCCATTTGGCAGAGAATGTGGAATGCTCACATGGGGCTTCTTTTCACATCAGAACTTTCTTTTTGCCTGCATAGTAGGTCAAAATATAGAATTCTTATCAAAGTGCCTGTGCTTAGAGGTTGCAGAATTTGTCTGATATAGTAGGTGGCTGTTTCACTGGTTCTTAACACAGATGAAGAGATTAAAAGAGAGACAGTCCTAGAGAAGTGATGGAGAGATGAGGTTAGGAACAGAGAGCACGAGAAACATGGGCATTTGCCTAAAACTAATACTCTGTTCCCCAAAGCTTCCCTGGAGATTGACGAAATCCAAAAGCTGTGTTTTTCCCATTTTATATTTCAAGTGAGCTCTATTTTAATTGATCATTTCTGCCTCTTCCTTTATATATTTTTATCTGTGGATCATAGGACCACCTCAAGTGAGAAACAATTCAGCTAAGGGCACAGAAACTGAAGCCAAGCAACTACTTGAACTTGAGTCTAACTTCAGCCACTTATTAGCTGTGCATCTCTGGACAAGTTACTTAATGTCTCTGTATCTCAGTTTCCTCAATCATAAAATGTATATAATGGTAGGACCAACTTCATAGGGTTTTTGAGAAGAGTCAAGAAAGTCTATAAACTGTTCAGACGTGGCCTTGATGCACAGCACACTCTGGAAAAGAGCTTGCTGTTATCAAATCTGACTTAATCCAGAAGGTTGGTATCACCACAATCTGTGTTTCCAACAAGCCTCCATTCACACAAGAATGAGAGTTCCTAGGAGCATCGTACAGGCTGTCACGTGAGCAGGGATTGGGCTTAGCTGAGTGTGTTTCCTCTGGGAAAGACCAAAGCCCTGATGAAGCTAGTTGGAGGTATAATCATTTAAATAAATTCCTGGTTCTGTTTTATCAAGTGTGTCCATTAGGATGTGTTAGGCCACAAATAATAGAAAACTCTATATTCAAACGAGCCTAACCACTAAGGAATGTATTATACTCCAAGTGCAGGATGTTAAGAGGTAGCTGGGCTCCCAAGTTGGTTCTGGCCCATGAACTAGATCTTGAAGGACCTGTGTTCGTTCTGTCTTTCCATTGGCATCCATGGAGTTGTCGTATCCAAAGGCAGGCTTCCCTCATGATTATATTGATAATATGGCTGGCGATGGCCATTGGGTGAAGTGTTTCTCTGTCATGTCCATCAAGAGGTAACATAGGGAGACACTCTCTGGAAGCCCCCTGCCCACTTCTTCTCATATTGCATGGTCTTCAACTGCTGCATGCTCAAAGTCATTGGCTGGAAGGATAGGACTAGGCCCAGAGCTGTGGTCAAATCACAAACAGCACTACAATTACTCAATTAGGGGAGGAGCAGACGGACACTGGGGAATCAGCCTCATCGTCCACCATTCTGCAATTTGGTGCCCCCATATTAGATGGTAATTAATGTTCAAGGTTGCATGACTTTCCAGGAGTTCCAGAAAGTTGTATGATGTCAGTTAATTCTGTAGAACACTCTGCATGATGGGACTGCTAGGAATGGAGTTCTGAAGATGATATTTTTAAAGATATGTCATGGTGAACATGAGGTACACTGTGTATCCTCTCCACACGAAAGCCCTCAGCTTTGACCCAAATATTGTCTTGGATTAGACAGAATATTTCAATACCCTCTCCCAGGGCTTCCTCCATAATGACCAGTGGGAACAGGGATTACTTCTGCCTCATTCATCGTTGTGTCCACACTGCCTGGCCAATAGTAACAATCGATATCTATTGAATGCATGAATCCCGCCCTCCCAGAGTCCTTTTTATTAACTTGTATTCAAGCTCTGTTCCTCTTACCCTAAATGTTCTCTCTCCTTCTCTCTTAAAGGCCTCAGTGGCCTGGAAATGACCCCTTCCTCTAGGAATAATAATAGCTTTTGTTCGTTTATTGAGCACTGACTATATGTCCTGCCAGGTGCTAGGCACGTCACAGATATTACCTCATTGAATGTTCACAAAATTTTATAAGGTGGGCTTATAGGTGAATAAAATGCCTTACCAAGGGCCACCTAATCTATAAACAGAAACAGGAGAGAGAGTCTAGCCCCGAGGGGCACCGAAGCCTGATGTCCTAACCACTCTCTGGATGTCCTCCCAGGCTTCAGAAGCCCACGGAACACTCCTTCCTCCAGGGCTGCTCTCTTGGCCTATGCTCCCCTGTTGTTTCCTAATGTCCATGTGTCATTCTCATTTCTCCCACACCATGTTATGCTCTGAAGGCTGGAAGGGCTGTGTTTTTATACTGCTGGGCCCCCTACACTCAGCAGAGATCCCTGTCTTGAGTAGATGTCATTTGAATTGAATTGCATCCAGGCGTGGATGGCCCAACTGCAGCCCATGTGTGCAGACTGCCGGGGCCTCCCCTGGCCCAGCCTGTGTGTATTCTATGTCTTGGCCAAGCCAGCTTGAAGCAGGCCACTGCCTCAGACAATCACTCAAGAGTGGAGCTCAGTATCCATCTGACTAAAGCATGAAGTCAGCCATGGGGCCCCAGGCTGACTGGCTTGGCTCTGTTCTCTTCAATACAAGCAAGCTCGGGGACCCTGGATCCCCCCGGGCCCTGCTGTTTCTCTGCCTCATGCTGTCCATTAAAGTATTTGTCTTTGTAAACATAGCTCTTCCAGGCTAGGGAGGAGCCCCCAGGCTTTCAGAGAGCACCAGGGCACTGGACTCTTCCTCCTCCATTAAAAGAACCTTGAAAACTTTTGACCTCCAGCTGTTGGCGCAAGAATAGGACAATTTACAACTCCTTATTATAGGTTGTGTCTTGCAGGGCAAGCTTTAAGAGCTTTCTGCTGGGCCACAGATATACACACAGTCTGCTTCACACAGCCCTGACCACTTGTCCCCAGAACCCAGCCAAATTTGGAGCAAGTGTGTGGCCACTGGTTTATTGGGACAGCCATTGGATAAGCTAGCAATGGACTGGCTGAGTCTTCTGGAAACCAAAAGCTATTGCTGACATCGGGATGCCATGGAATTAGGTTCCAAGCACTGGGCCATTCCACAGTCATGGGAGAGAAGAGCTGATAGTGAGGGCAAGGGCAGAGAGAAAGCCCACTCTCTTCTTGCTGGTCCTAAGGATTCAGAAGGCTGAAATCCCTCTGTCACCAAAGCAGAGTCCCCAACAGGTGAAGCAAGTTCTACCATTGAGGTTGTAAAATTTTATCTGGCTCTACCTGGTAGATCTCTAAGCCACTTGCTGCCACCTTCTCAGCTTCTTGTTCTCTCTGTTCTCATCCCTTGTCCTTTTCCCCTATTATTATGTCAACAGAAAGCCCAAGGGAGCAGCACCCCATTCTCTTCTTGGCTCAGCACCCAGTTTTTCTCTTCCTATACTAGATCTCCAGGCCTCAGGGAAACAAACAGATTGGGAGACTCAGGACACAAAGGACAGAATTTCCTGCAGAGGTCAGGGAAGCACCCGTGTGTAAACTTTGTGTGGGATAAAAAAGCAACAGAATGTTTTCTCTCATCCCTTATGCTCAATACAAAGCAAGCTGGGAGGATAGAAAGATTTAGTTGATTAAAAAACACAAAAGAAAATGGTTTGAATAAATCCAAGCTGCTGAGAAATCACAATAAATCTGAATGGATCAAAGCTATCATATTAAAGGATAAAGACTTTTAGACTGGATTTAAAAAATACCCCAAACTGATTTTTGGTACTTAGGAACAATATCTAAAATGAACATAAGAAGGTTAAAAATTAAGGGCTGATAAAACAGGCTCCCAAAACAGTGGGGAAGTGGGTGTGGAAAACAGAGAGAGAGTGGCTACCAGGCCAGTCCCCACTCTCCAAGAAACAATATATTTCTAAAAAAAATATATGTTACTTGGCTCTATCCTCAAAGTGACCTTGAAGAAAAGCATTTAGGGAAAACGTATCGTACTGATATCTCCAGGTCAGACTCCATGTTAAAGCTTCTCCTCCATTCATCCCCCAATCCTTCCAATTTTAGAAGCTGAGAGAAGCACAGCAGTCTCTTCATGGACTATTCCATCTATCTCCTTTCTGTTTCCAAACAAAGGTGATGATGTTAAATTAAAAACAAGTTCAGAAGTCTCCCTGTGCTTCTTCTCAGTACCACTCCAGAAAAATGGCTTCCAGCTGGCCAGTTTGGACAATTTTCCAGGAAAAGAGGTCACATATGGGCCACAGAACCAATTTTATGAGTGGGCCAACAGGGCTGTCCATTTAAGCAACCAAGTGAAATCAGCACAAAGGAAAATGCTGATGACCCAACAAAGGAGCCAATGGGCCAATGTGTATGTATGTGGGTATTCCATAGATGGGTCTCAAGAGTTTGGAAAATCCCTTAGTATTGTATGCAGATTTTGAATCAATGAGCTCCCCTACACCAACCCCCACCCTACCCCCCCCCCGCCCCCCGCCCAGCCCAGGAACAGATTACTTAGCTTCCAGAACATTTCCAAATGGATTGCTGACCTCAGCGTTTTAGAACCATTGACTGGTATGATAATTTCAAAACTGCAGTGAGAGTCAGTAGCCTGCTTCCTGCAAGGACCCACATGTCAAGCCTTGGGGTCCTACTGCAGTTCACAGAGCAGAGTTCTAAGCATAGGACTCAGCCCTCAAGCAGCAGGGGTAAAGGGGAGCTATGGTAATTGGCTTTGAGGAGGGAAGGCACTTATGTGGGCCTCATGGTGAACCAAGAGTTGAATTGCTTTTGCACTGGTTCGCTTCCCCATCACCCCATAACCCTTTCATATGGAAAAGCGTTTACTAGAGTGCTCACAAACTCCACCTTGAAAAAATGGGTTCATTGGTAGAATAAATTTGGGAAATGCTGCACATGTTACCCTCCCCTAGTGAAGATTCACAGTGCACATTTTTATAATAAAGGCTCTGACAAATCCTGCAAAAAAGAAAAGCATTTAGGTTAACCCAGTGTTCCCAAAAGTTATGTGAGTAGATTTCTCTCCTCCCCAGACCCCCTTTTACATGCCAGTTAACCAGAGTACCACTGCACATGCTTTAGGAGAAGCAAGGAAAATCAGTCTAAGGTACTTCTTGGCATTCAAGGCCTACCTTCTGGCTCTCCTCCCCACTTCCAGCCAAACTTGGTGACCACTCTAACCCCATCCCACATTGCCCTTCCCCACTTCTTGCTTCTGCTGGCATGATACTACCCTCCCCCTTTAGCTTCTTCCCCCGTCCTCCTGGTGGTCTAAGTCATATCCATTATTTGTCCTAGCCCCCATCCCTCCTTTCTTCCACAAAGACTTTCTAACAAAGAGCAGATGCAAAATAAGAGTATGCTGGGGGCTTCCCTGGTGGCACAGTGGTTGAGAGTCCTCCTGCCGATGCAGGGGACACGGGTTCATGCCCCGGTCCGGGAGGATCCCACATGCCGCAGAGCGGCTGGGCCCGTGAGCCATGGCCGCTGAGCCTGCACGTCCGGAGCCTGTGCTCCGCAACAAGAGAGGCCACAACAGTGAGAGGTCCGCGTACTGCAAAAAAAAAAAAAAAAGTATGCTGTGGGGGTTGGGGGGTGAGGGTACAGAAGGAGGTAATCCTCTGTGGCCACCCCTGCCATCTCCAGGCCCTCTTGGACAGACTGTGTTCTTAGATGTGGACATCTAACTTTCACCTTCTTTCAACAGGTCTGCTGCCCGGTCCTATCCATGCATTTCCAAGCTGAAGGTAACAGGATGATGAGGAAGAAAGAGAAAAAGCAATTTAAGCCATGGATGAGTGTCAAGTGGATGATCGAGGCACAGTTGACCCAACCTCGACTTCTCTTCATAGGGATTTGCTTTTACCTCCGATCCTGCCATTCATACCAGCTCCTGCGATGAATCCACAGTCTGAAGTATGTGCCTGACGAAGCCTGGGCCACAGGGCAGGGACGCCTCCATGGCAGGCTGAACCCCAGTGAACACCGGAGAGTCAATAAAAGGGGCACCGGGCACTAAGTTAGTTACCAGCACCCCTAAAAAGTTCCCTAGACCCCCAGCCAAACTTGGAATGAGTTCTGTGTACAGCAGAGAGATCTGTGGTTGTCCAGGTCTCCAAGTTCAGAAGAGCCCCTTTCTGAAGAAACCATAGCTCCGTCTTCTATGGCCCTACAGCACAAGATTTTGTTCCTTAATCTTAGGATTAAGGTGTGGGCACTAAACCACCCTTGGGTCTGTAGGAGTTCCTTGTCTTGAGAGGACCCAGAGTGTCAGAGACTTGTCCTCAAGGCAAGCATGGCAGCAAAAGACAAGAAGAGTGATACACATCCAGGCTCATGTCCTGCCTCTACCACTTGTGGGCTGTGTAGCCTT
The DNA here is from genome assembly GCF_937001465.1 of Orcinus orca. Lineage (NCBI taxonomy): Eukaryota > Metazoa > Chordata > Mammalia > Artiodactyla > Delphinidae > Orcinus > Orcinus orca. Next base: position 73,931,285 of record NC_064572.1, on the reverse strand, counting down.
AGGCAGGTTACTTAGTCTCTCTGTGCCTTAGCTGTTTCATTTGTGAAATGAGAGTATTCGCATCATAGGCCTATTGTAAGGATTAGATGAATATAAAACCCCATAAAAAGTACGTGGCTCATATAACTGCTTATGAGTTTCAATTGTCATCATCATTATTACTCTAGAATGCCCTGGATTGGGACGGAGTAAGACTGAGTTCTAGCCCCAGGTCTGCAATTAATGTTCATCCTGGCCTTGGAACACTGTGGGCCTCAGTTTTGCCATCTGTAAAGTGGGAGTTCTGTACCTCCTCCAGAGACTGTCATAGACTTAAATGAGATAAGAACTATTAAAGTACTTTAGACAGTGAACAATTCTGAGTTGTAAGGCACCATTAGGAAGGAGCAGGCAGCCACCACACGCATTTTGGGTCCCCAGCTTGTCATCATTCATCTACAGCATCACACGTGACTTTCCTCTCTCTCAGTTCTTCCTTCTTGCTGAGATTCTGGACTCAGATGCTCACACCGAAGTGTCTGATATGACAGCCAGCATTTTCTCTGCTGTGGCCCCAGCATTTTACGAGCCTTGGGAGACATAAGAGATGACAAAGAATACTCCCATCTTCCAGAATCTCAGAAGACTTCCTTGACTTCATTCATTTCATGTTGTCTGGTGTCTTTAGAATAACTCCAGAAATGGACCTTCTGATTGAGGCTTACACAAGAAGGCAACCAATGCTCCCTGTGACATGATTTATTACTATCATTATTACTGTTGTTATTATTATACTTAGAAAATATGGTTTATGATTCCGACCTCTGACTAGGAGCCCAGCACTACGCTGAGAGCAGAGCAGGCATTTATACATTCATTCCTCACAACAGCCCGATGAGGGAGGTACTGGCGTGACCATTTTACAGATGGCAAAGCTGAAGCTCTCAGCCTGCTCCTGGCCCCATAACAACGTACATCTCAAGGCTGGGGAGAAGGGACCATGATCAGGAAAGGAGAAGGCAGCCCCCTCCGATGCTGTCCTCCTTCTCTGGAAGGTGCCTTCTTTGGGAGCATGTCTCCTGTCTTCTCCTGGTGAGTCCTTTGATCTGAATCTGAAGCCCATGAGCATGGAAGGATTCAGGCTGAGCTGGACATCTTGGTGTCATAGCACCACATGGGTCCTCAACCTCAGGCCTAGCGTTAGAAGATTATCCAAATTGCTTTGCTTTTCATAATTTTCTTTACCCTAAAGACAGGGCGTTGAGTTAATCATACTCTTCAGCTCCTGGTCCATTATCATCACTGATAGATTGACTCGTTCATTCATTTACTTTATTTCTTCCTTTTGATCTTTAGTTTCCATTTCCAGTCCTCTCCTCCTATAGGCAGCTCTTCTAATGTGTTTCATGTGATCTTTTTATTTTACACGAATTGCTGTTTTATGAGCATCTACTTTTTTTTTCTTTTGGGTTTAGAATGCAAGTTTTATTTTTGAATCCCCATTGAAATAAATATGTTCATCTTTGAAAAATATTTGGTTATATGCCAATAAAATTATCCCTAGAGCCCCCAGTGATAGTCATGCCCCATTCTGGGAAACACTACCATAGGGAATTACTGGAGGTCCCCTGGGGAGGTAGGATGCGGCCACTGTTTGTTGAGCAAAGGTCATCTGTGTCCCAAGTAAGCTCCTTGCTGCTGTTCACAATTCTCTGAGCCCCAGACCTACCAGCATATTTGATCTCATCTTTCCTGGCTGGCAACACTTTGGTGGCTGCCTATTCTCTTCTAGATAGAAGAGGAAATGCCTTAACATAACCTACAAGGTCCTTGGGGATCCTGGGATAGGCCTACCATGGCCCCATCAAGCTGGTGAAGAGAGGGAGACAGGAGACAGGGAGGATCTCCTGGAGGAAGTGACAACTGAGCTGAAGTCTAACCGATTTATGGAGAGAACTAGGTGATGGTTGTGAGGAGGTTTTTTAGGTAGAAGGAACAGCATATTGAGCAACTACTTTTAATTTAGGTAAATCATAGCGTCTTATGTATCTCATTCTATTTTTATTTCTTTTTTTAAAGACTCAGGATCATGTTTTTAAGACCCATCCATGTTGGTGGATACACACCTATGCTGGGTCCATTTATTTGAACAGTTAGCTAGTTTTTCAAGGGAAGGGTGAAGGCAAATGAGACGAAGGGCACGCGGGTCGTTTCATCGATGAGTCAATGTAGGAGTCTGAGAGAATACAGGGGAGAGTTCTACCAAGCGAAGCAGCTCTGGGCCCTCTCCCCAGCCTGCACACTGACCTAGAAGTCAGAATGGACTCCCACAGAGAGCGTATTCGGTGAAGGCAACCAGACACGGGGGAAGGAAAGAAGCAAGGGGTGGGGGTCAAGCACAGTGGACACTGACCCAGTCACTTCCACTCTGACAAACACACATCTTCTAGGACGTCCGCGGTGCCTCGCACACCGCCACCCAGCTCGCACTGCCAGCCCCGGCACGAGCATGTGTGTGGCTCTATGGCGGCACGTCCCTTCTCTATCAAGCCGTAGAGGAGTTCTCCCTGCGTCCTGGGCATCGAAACTCGGCCTGAGGGGCTGCCAGGGCTGGGGGAGGGGAGGTCATCAGATGCGACCCCGCCTTTTGGTGGTTCTTCTTGCCCTCTCTACATCTACACAGAACCAGAGGGATGGGCTGACTTTTGAATAAATCAAAACCAGTTTCATTCTTTAAAATTGAAATTTCACAGGTCATCAGCCTACCCCATGGCCCACTGCCCTTGGAGAGGATGGAAAAATAATTGGAATCATATGAGCAGTTTGATTAGAAAAGCGAATGCGGTTTGGAGTGAAGCCCTGGTCTCCCTGTCCCTGGTGACTAACTTGACCTCACCTTCCATAAGCCTAAACTCTAATTAAGAGGCAAGAGGTCACCTACTTCCTCAGAGGCCAGGACTGTTCACCAGCAGAACAGACAGTTGAAGAGTGAAACATCCAGCTACGCAAACCACACAACAGAGTGTTTCCAAACCTTTGACCCACAGCAGCACCTCCCCCTCCCCCAACCTCCCCCGCACCCCATAGACGTGACCAGTCGTTTGGGTAAGCTGTACGTACAACTGTAGACGACACAATTTCATCAGTCACCCCAAGGATCAGAGTTTGTTATGAAAAACGATTTCATGTTTACAAAGTAGCTCCAGAAGTGGTGATATAGGAGAAAAGGGAGAGAGTATGTCAAGGGTTTCTTATTATGCCTCTCTGGACATTTTCTGGGAGATGGGACGCACAGCTCTTACTTTAGCAGCGACTATCAAACCAGGTCTGGGTGGCGGGAGCAGTTAGTTTGCTAAGTCCCACTTCACAGCAGATCAAGGAGTTTGGCGAACTCCTCAAAATCCATCTTCGACTAGCTCCTGTACTCTCTTCTTGGTCATCCTCAGTTAACATGCAAAGAAATATCAATACTTACCGGTAGTTAGTGATTGAACATGGCTCTCCCTTAATGGTGTTGCCACCCAGAAGTTTTAGAAATCATGCTTTGGAAGTTGAGAGACCCTTTAACCTGAGTGGCCTTTTCTAAGTTCTAAGACATTCTCCTCTCCTGAGACTCAGCTAGTCACAATCCGCCACCCCACCCCCACCCCACTGCCTCTAAACCTAGAAACATGTCCACGTTGCCCTCGAGGCTTGACCGGCAGTCTTCCTTCACTGCCAAGAAAAGGTTCTCCAGTGAGACTCCGCATCTGGTCACACAGAAACAACTTCCCTTCAAAACAAAGAAATCAAGTCAAGCGTCTTCTGTGAGAGCGCTTCGTAACCCTAAAGTCTCCCAGTTCCAAAATTTAGCGTGGGGAATCTCCTCTAACAGCCTGAGCTTCCCCGTAACCTGTTTTGGTCCTGCAAGCCAACCCCACAGCCATACTGAACGCACACCAGCGATGACCTCTCTAACAACGCAGACCTTAACAGCCACGTGTCAGGAGTGGCTTAAGCCGTATGTGCATATGCAAAATAGAGCCGGCAAATGCTGAGGGTTTTTTTTTTTTTTTAATACCTCTTGTTAAGCATGTTTTTTCCGAGACCTCCAGCTATCTATTGCTCTTTTTTTTTTTAGGCTTAGTGAGGTGAGCTACCTTTCCCCCATAGACCTCCCCTGCAAATTGCTTTTCAATAATCCCAACATAACCTGCTGGCAGCCGTATTCTACATAACAATGCAGCTTGCAAATGCATCACCTGCAATTGTAACTCTGGCTTTGATGTAAGACAATTTAAAGATAGAGAATCTGGGTCTAATTAAGGCAGCTCAAGCTCAGACTGATCAGGGCCACCTTCATTACAGCTCGAGTGAGCCCAAAGCAGTCCCAAAGACTCAGGAGTCACCTGGGAATACTTTTCCAGCATTTCAAAAGCACAGTATATTGTGAAACAGGATTCTGGTCTCTTTATTTCCTTCTGTGGATTCATTAGCAGAGTTTTCCCTTCCTATTTTGGTCTACCCCTGCAAAAAAATTTTCAGCGTTTGAAAGAGGCAATAACAAAGGGTGGTCCTGGATTGGAAGGTGTTTACTCTGGGTCAATCCAATGATGTCACCCCTATTTAAAACCCTCCAGTGACCTCCGGTTGCTTTAGAATAAAATCCCAGGTCCTGTCACCGCCCACAAGGCCCTGCAGGGCCTGGGCCCCCACCTGCAGGTCCATCCTCATCTCATCGTTGGCTCCCCTTGGCTTTGGGATTCAGCCCACAGTTCCTTGACCCTATGGAACTATTCCTGCCTCTCGGGATTTCTGTTTGCTGTGCCCGCTGCCTGGAATCTCGTTCTCTCTGCTCTTTGCAAAGGTGGCTCCTTCTCTTGTCTCAGGCCCAATGTCACCTCCTGGAAGGGAGCTTCCTCGACTGCTCTATTTCTTCCTGTTTCATTCCTTTGGGCCATCTTTTCATTCACACCTGAAATTTTGGAATAGCTCTTCCCTCTCCATGGGAAGCTTCCTGGTACCTAGTATAGCACTAGTAGGCACTCAGTAAAAAAATTATAAAATGAATAAGTTGACAAAAGACCAATGGCCCCGCGTGGATGGACTGATACATTATGCAAAACTACTGTTCCCCTAGCTGCACAGATTGAAGGGTGTGAAGGGAGCGGGCCCAAGCTGGAGTGTCACCAGCTTCCCTTGTTGGCCATGGGAGCCCATTTTCCCACAAAGCTCTTTTGAATCTCCATGAAAAAAAACACTGGGTAGACCTTTCTCAGAAGCGTTAAGTGGTAAATTACCTGAACCAACTCTCACTGGCAGTGAGTAGGATGTAGGGCGGCGGGGGGCGGGGGGGGGGTGTGGTTATCATCTTGGCTCCCAGCTCTTTCCACATCAAGAGCCTTGAGACCATATTTGGAATTGTAATGAAGAACATGATGATACCTAATATTTAGTGCACACCATGTACCATGCACTGTGTTAAACACCGGACACGTCTTGTGTTGTTCAATCCTCACAACAGCCCTAGGAGATAGGTACAAGTATTATTCCCAATTTACAGACGGGGAAACAATGCTTACAGAGGTTAAGTAACTTGCCCCAAGTCACACAGCTAGCTCATGGGTAGTCCAAGTCCAGCTCTGCCTCTACTTCCTAACTCACTCATCCCTATTTTGTCCCATTTTTTAGTCTGAAGGCCTCAGAAGCCAGGCCTGGATCTCCATAGGTGTCAGAAGGAAGATTCCAGAGCCTAAGCGGATGTTTCTGCAAAGCTGCGGGCATACAATTAGTTTGCAGGCACGAGGCGGTCCCGTGCCCTTCCCGCCCAGCACTGTGCGGTAATGAACTGAGTCTCAGAGCGGACGATTCTGAAGCACCGGCTGGGCCTGAGCTCAGCCTGGGGAGCCCCGTGGCTGGCGCCACCGGCACGCCATGTAAATGACTTCACACTTCGAAGGCCCAATCAATTGGGTGTTTCTCTGCTTAAAAACCACTGGGATAAAAATGTTTCCTTGTCTATAGTCAGGGCATGTCCTTGGCCCGTCAGGGGGCCTTTGAAAAGGGCTGGTTTTGTATTTAAGAGTAAAGTGTCACTATCAAGAAGTTTTCATATATTCTCCAGCAATTGAGAGATGACACTCGCCTTCGGACCTCTTGGAAGAGATGCCTCTGAAGGACTTTACAGGCATACAGGGAGGAGGAAGGTCTTGTTTCAGGCTGTTGGTTGAGGAGAGGCAACTCTGGGCTGGGGAGTGATGTCCGAGGCCGGGAGCCATGCCTGGAATTCAGGAAAGTACGCGGAGGGCAGACAGCAGGGGCAATACGGGGTCCCCCAGAACAGGAAGCCGAGCTGGGGAAGGATGTGCGGTCAACCGTCAGAGGACCTGTAGGGTGCACTTAATGCGTATGGGGAGCAGAGATGGTGCTACTTCTATTCTGCTCTGGGATGTAAATGCCCTCAGTGCTTCCTACCTGCCTTGGAAAATGATTCTGCAGGTCCTGACGCAAGGACACAGCGTGAAATCCGAGGCAATATCAGAATTTCTGCAGCTTGGAACTTACGGGTGGTTGGACGTGTTTGGGGTGGGGAAGCATTGTTTTTATCCAGGGCATATATTGGGGCGGGGGTAGACAGGCTGGATTTAGCCTTCGGTTCACCAGGGCCACCAGGGGTCAGCTCCTCCCTGAAGCATCTTCATGGCCCTGGATGGGAGGGGCCCAACGTGGTTGTTCCTGCCAAATTGTCACCGCTTGGTGAGAGCAGCAGGGAAGACTAGAGAGAGAGAGAGGTACCTGGAGAAATCCATGGCATTTATGGGAAACTTCTGGATGTACAGTCCTCCCGGAAACTCAGAGGCTAACCCACCTGTGCCTAGCTGGAAAAAGCGATTCAGGCAAATACCCAGTCAGTTAATGAGGAAGACCCAGACCCAGTCAAAAATACTTGTTTTTCTGATAATCTAATCAATTCAGTCACGGTGATTGATGGTGCCTTTCCTAAAGGGCTAAGGAAAGCAGCATCCTATGTGATGTCTGTGTTTCTGGAAGTTTCCCCCAGCCATTGTCTGCAGGGGAAGCACAGCATTTCCTCCATGTTGAAAGCATGGGCAGCTACCTTTTTTTTTTAAGAGTACAACTTACAAGAGAGAGGGGTAAAGGCTGTCGAAGTGTCATTGCCCACCTCCGTTCCTTGGACTCTCTCTGGTCCAGGAAAGAAACTCCTGGAATCACTCCAGCCCTCTGCATGCTCAGCACAGTTAGTTCTCTAATTGCAGGTCTCACACCGTGATCCGAACCTAAAATAACAGTTTCTGAACTTAAGGCCAATCACTGAGTTGACTGTAATCTTTATTAAGAGGAAAATAGTAGTAATTTCATATTTCAATACAGAGTTTTTGAAGAAGAAAATATGACTCCTATTGGGTTGAGAAGATGGCAAAATCTAATAGAAAGGCAAAGCTTCAGCTACCCACAGTGACTTTCCAAATGAACGGCTCATACATTGCATGAAAAATAAAAATTTAATAGCACACGGGTGAATAATTATAAATAAATGAATGAGAGGGGAAGTAGGTGAAATCGTCCATATCCCAAAGATGGTGGATGCTGTGTTGGCACAGGGCACTCCTATAAAATTAAACAAATGAGACAGCTGTCGGTGTGGCTAAATCCTATTCCCCCCAATATCCAGTTAACTGAAGCCACGAAGTGTACCACCCTAAACAGGGCAGAGGGCTTGGTTCTTGTAGGGTGGCAATCTGCCAGCAGCTGCCTGACTCCCAGTTGCCACCACCTGGCGGAACGATGGGCCGGGACCCCTCCCCCGCCGCGCCTGGCAGGCTGGGGTGGGGGGAGAGGTGGCCTCGGGAGGTTATTGACAGGCTTGCCTTCCGTGCATTGGAAAACCTCTTCAAGATTTCTAATGCCTCCCTCCAAAGATCATTAGCTAAGTCTTCCGGTGAATTCAATATTTTCAGCTTACGGGAGAGAAGCGCTAAGTCAATGCCATCGTCCTGGCATCCTTTCACATGGAAGCCTTTCCGATACAAAACTGCACACAATTCTCCCACTCAGCCAGGGCGCTCTCCACAGCATGAAAAATGGAGCCTGTAAGGCCGGTTTGATGTTTGAAACCTGGTCTGCACAGGCCTCAGTCTGCCTGGGGAGGGGGCACTGTGCTGAGCAGGGAGCTCTGGTGTCTCCCCAAGAAGGGGGCTTCCTCCCAGAGGGCCTGCAGCACTCCTGCTGGACGGGTGATGTCGTGGAGACCCTGACTCCATGCTGAGCAGAAGGTCTGCTGTGCTTGGTGATGTTGAGTAGTAGCTGTGTTCACTGAGAATTTGAGGACGCCCAGCTCCACCCCCGGCCGGATCCCGAAGTTCTCCTCCACGGTGTGACTGCTGCTCTGCCCTGAGCTCACTGGCCTGTGCGCAAGCCCGGGCCTCAGTTTCCCCATCTGTCAGGCACATTGGTTTCCAAGGCAACCCCAGCATTTCCCTTCTGGCAGACTGTACTGATTTCCTAGGGCTGCTGTAACAAATGACCACCATCTGGGTGGCTGGAAACAACAGAAATGTATTCTGGAAGGCAGAAGTCCAAACTCAAGGCATTGGCTCGCCACGCTCCTTCTGAAGCCTCCTAGGGGAGAATCTTCCCTTGCCGCTTCCTAGCTCACGGTGGCTGCAGGAGCCCTTGGCATTCCTTGGCTTATAGCTTCATCCCTCCAAATTCTGCTTCTCTCCTTACAAGTTCTTCCTCTGTGTGTGTCAATGTCTCTGTCTGGATTTTCTCATCTTATAAGGACACCAGTCATTGGATTAGGGTCTCCCTAATCCAGTACAACCTCATCATAACTTGATGATATCTGCAAAGGCCCTATTTCCAAATAAGGTTACGTTCAGAGTTGCAAGGGGTTTAGGAACACATCTTTGGGGGGAATACTATTCAATGCAGTACAGAGGCTGTACATTTTCCTTCCATTGCATTGAAGTGTGGATTTTGAAGCAGAATTTGGCATTTGTGTTGGCTTCAAGGGGACCACAAGTAATGTTAAGCAAATGCCCTTTGTCTTTTATGTCAAGAGGAAAAGTTAAGCCACCTCTGCAGAGATTCAGAATTCTGTGCCCAAAAGCGGAGAGCAACTTTAGACAAAATGCCCCCTCACCTTTTTTTCTAGAATCTTCTTCAGATTTTCTAGAACCTGCTTTACAAGATGAGAAGTGACTTGAGTTTGCATAGCTACAGTCAGAGGAGCAGCATCACCTCGTGGCCCAGGGCACTATGCCTCCAGTCTTGACTTTGCCTCACTCTAACTATGTAATCTTGAGCCCATTGCTTCATCCCATAAGATGCGGGAGGATGAGGATAAAATAGCACTTGCCTCATAGGTTTATAGCAAGGATCAAATGAGTTCAGAAACAATAAATGCTCTCACTGTTGTGCCTGGAACTCTGTAAGGGTTGGATAAAGTTTAACGATTGTCATTAGCAGACATACACATTACCCGGTGTGTGGTAGCGTGGAGACGCCAAGCCCCATGCTGGGCAGAAGGTTCTATTTGTCTCTGTTTGTCAGGGAGAGCACACTGTTAGATCTGGGAGCGTGGGTTAGTAGATTTCTGCAAAGTTGCAAAGTAGGATTAATGTTATGACCCAAAGACACATCTTAGAGATTGGGCAGGATCTGCTACCAATAAGAATCTGAATGCTTAGTGACATTTAATGAGCCCCTATCACGTGTCACAGCTGGGACCAAGCGCTTTACGTTCCTCATTTTTGTACACGATGAACCTAAAAGGTTGGTCCTGTTTATGTCCCCATTCTACAGATGAGGAAACTGAGGCCCAGAGCACTTCAGGAACTTGTTCATGTTACACAGCGGACCCTGTAGCACTAGGCTTCAAACCCGGCAAAACTAACTCTCAACCCCTAAGTTCTACTGCTGTGATATCCCCACCCCAGGATCATGTCTTGGAAAAGGACTGGGTCCTTCCAAGAGTAGAGAAATCCTGCCTTCAGCCTCAGGAAGTAAGCTGATCCCGTGGGAACATGGGATCTCTGGCAGGACACACACACCTGAAGGAGGAAGGCCCTCGTCCAAGCCTGGGGAGCTCGGCTCAGTCCTGGCTGGCAGCGCTCTCCAGCCTCTGGGTTCATGGGCCCCTCTTTCCCCTTTTCCAATCTTCTCAACCAGGGAGGAGCCACAGCCATTTCCAGACCCTCCTCACATTGCAGACTCAGGAGCACCTGACAGCCAACAAAAAAACCACACACACAAAGGAGAGTGACAACTCCCATCCTGGAGGCCGGGTTTCTCCCGGTTCCCAGGCAGAAACATGCAGAGGTGTAAGCTGAGCCGCCCGGGGTCACAGCTGGAGGCCAGTAACCCTCAGGCCTCATGACCCCCAGCTCCCAGCTCCGGGCACCACCTTCCGGACTGCTGGAGCTAATGGCCCGCGCACCAGTCAGGGCTGTGCACTGTCAGTGCCACTGGGCGGTCACCCTTCTCTGTGTGGCAGTCACAGAGCCAAGAAGGTAGGCACTGGGGGGAGGGTCTAGCAGGCTACAGCCTCACCCCCAGCCTAGAGACACCACAGTTCCTGGCTGCCCACCCTCCTTGGCCCCATCATGCTCACACACACTTTTCCTTCCTGCCTGGCTGAAGGCTTGGACTTAACCCTACGCAAATGCTCAGGCTCTCATGAGGCAGGAAGCTCGTTACCAGGGCAGCAGGGAGGAGCACCTTCCAGGAAGAGTTGGGACTTCTGCCCAGCTTGCTGGACTGTTTTCTTGCTGACTAGGCAAGTTATTAAGCCATCCTCGAGCATCAGTTTCCTCATCTATTAAATGGGTATAATGCCATCCTCATTGTGTGAGAAGCAAAAGAATGCAAAGAACGGCCTTAAAGCACACAAAGCCTGCCGTGTGCAATGGATGTAATTTGCATTATCCTCCCTAGAAGGGGAATGAATGTTCATGAACTTGGAAAGAGCACTTAACGGCAATCGGGGAGGGGGATGGAAAACAGGGTTTGGCCCAAGGATTCACGGGGGAAGGATTATTTCCCATGACTTTCACCTTCCTGGTTTGGGCTTCACAGGAATGGGGAGACAATGATAGAGCATCCAAACCCCGCAAGGGAGCTGGAGATGATGGGGGTTAGAAGAAAAGAGAAACAAGGCCTGGCTGGTGCCAGGTGCTCAGCTAGAAACTTAGATGCTATTTTATTAGGCCTTCCCCCAGCCCAGCAGAGCAGCCCAGCAGCCCATTTTACAGAAGAGGGAGCTGAAGTTTGGTGATAGTAGGAGATGTGCCCCTAGTCCCTTAGCTGGCTAAGTAGTTGTGTTGAGATTGGAACCCAGCTCTGGCCAACCTTTTGAATGTGAATGGGAGTTTCATACCATGAGATGGACACAAGCTGGTCAGGAGAAAAGCTACCTCCCTGACCTAAACATCAACGAATGCCGGAACTGGAAAGTGCCTTCGTCAATGAGTCCCATGTTCCTTTTGCAGGTGAGGAAACGAGGCTCAGAAAGGTTAAGTAACTTGCCCAGCGAAACACAGCAAGTTGGCCACAGGAGGAGGGCCAGAACTCACATCTACCGCATTGTGCTGAGTCACTTCAGAATGGCCTCCGAACTCCTACAGCTCAGAAACACAGACCTGGATTCAGAAGAAAAAGAGATCTTTAAAATGTGTGGGAAGAAAGTTCCAAGGGTCTCTTGGTGAGAAGTTTGGGTGAGCCATCCTTTCCAGGTTCCTTTTTCATCCGGTGCTGGGGGCACGTCCCCCGCAAAGCGCTGTCCTCCATCTGCTCTCTGCCAATCTCACAGCCCCACGCTGACGGTGAATATAATTTCCTCATCTCAATCCTTCTGAGGAGAAAGGATCAAACACCTCACTTTCGGGATTTGTGAACTGTTGTCAAAAGGTAATGGACCCCTGAAAATGTAATTTTTCAAGAAACATTTGTGTTTTGAAAATATCACTTGTGTCACGAGGCCACGTCATTTGCAAGAACCTTCAATCCTGAAAGGATTTCGGTGGCTGTCATTTCCTGTGCCCAGGGAAAGGGGTTGGGTTACATGCTCCTTATTAAGCTAACCTGCAAGCCCAGCCCTGGTCTGCTTCAGTATCTTCAATGTGAATCATAATTGAATCATAATGATTATTATCATAACGGAAATGATATTCTTCACAATAGCTATTTACTGAGTGCTTATCTGCATGTCAGGTATTGTACCACGTAGGTTACATGATTTCGTCTCTCACATGTACCCTCCACACACTCCCCTCTGCCAAATAGGAAGGTAGTATCGTTAATATTACCACTTTGCAAGTGAGAAAATTGAGGATCAGAGAGGTCAAGTAACTTGCCCCAGGACACACAGAAGTTTAGGAGCCAGGTTTTGAACCTGGGATGTGTGCCTTCAAGCTGTACCCTTAGCCATGAAGGCACTGATGAAAAGATCTCATAGTTCCATAGAAGCCTCAGATGTAGACATATCTACCTATTTTCCTATCTCTCACCAGCCAATTTTTTCAATCAGATATGGCCAGAATTCTCTGTTCTTACCTAGGAGCTCTAGCCTATTACAAAACCTTCACGTATCCAGTCAACAAACATGTCCACACACGGACTATCTAAACTAGGAGGCAGGCATTGCCCTGTGCTCTGGGGACCCAATGAGGAAGAAGACGATGTTCTGTTTTCAAGGATCCCATTGTCTACTGGGTGAGGGAAGCCAGAAACAGGGAAATGATGGCCCCCAATGCGAGCAGAACGGAGGGTGGCAGGACAGAGAGGGGAGTAGCCCCCCGAGGATGTGGCACTGAAGCCGGTTCTCTAGGAAATGTGAAGAATGAAAGGGAGTTTGCCAGACACGGAGCGGGGCACAGGGAAGAGCATTTCATGCTGAAGGCACAGCACGTACAATGGCGCAGAGGCATGAGACGATGGGGCAGGTCTGAAAACAGTGAGAAGAGAAGCCTGAGTTTCAGGCATCACCTCACCTGTGGGCACATTCAGAGCCCACCACCCAGGGTTGTCCTGAATTCTCCCCTCCTTGTTCCTCATCCCCTTCTTTGATTCCTGGGCCTCTCTAGTTCTGACAGGGAGCTGACTAAATTCTCCCCTCCTTGTTCCTCATCCCCTTCTTTGATTCCTGGGCCTCTCTAGTTCTGACGGGGAGCTGACTAAATTCTCCCCTCCTTGTTCCTCATCCCCTTCTTTGATTCCTGGGCCTCTCTAGTTCTGACAGGGAGCTGACTAAATTCTCCCCTCCTTGTTCCTCATCCCCTTCTTTGATTCCTGGGCCTCTCTAGTTCTGACGGGGAGCTGACTAAATTCTCCCCTCCTTGTTCCTCATCCCCTTCTTTGATTCCTGGGCCTCTCTAGTTCTGACGGGGAGCTGACTCAGTTCTCCCCTCCTTGTCCCTCATCCCCTTCTTTGATTCCTGGGCCTCTCCAGTTCTGACGGGGAGCTGACTCAGTTCTCCCCTCCTTGTCCCTCATCCCCTTCTTTGATTCCTGGGCCTCTCCAGTTCTGACGGGGAGCTGACTCAGTTCTCCCCTCCTTGTCCCTCATCCCCTTCTTTGATTCCTGGGCATCTCTAGTTCTGACGGGGAGCTGACTCAGTTCTCCCCTCCTTGCTCCTCATCCCCTTCTTTGATTCCTGGGCCTCTCTAGACTCTGCCATAGATTTGGGTGGGCTTGTCTGCTTGACTCTTACCCGCTCACCAAGATTCTGACTCATGGCATCTCTTGCCTTATGCACTACTGGGTCCTAAACTTTGGGGGGCCAAGATGGCTTTTCAATCTACCTTAGGAATCCTGCTCCCCAGTACTGGTCTGGGCGCATAGAAGGTGCTTAAAAAATAATGGTGGTGAAGAAAAAAAAAAGAGGTCCTATCCCACCTGGTTTTTGGTGGGTCCTCTGTGGACAGTGCCCACGTGTCCAGAGCACACCCAGCACCATCCCCCAGGCTGAGGCTCCGGAGGTCTCCCGCCAGAGTCTGCTGTGGTCAAGCTTCCCGCTGCCCTCCCTCACCTGCCCTTGCTTCCTGCGCGCCACCTTCCAGACGCACTGCCTCTGCAGCCCAGGCTTCCCGAGTCGACGCCTCCTGGATGGGAAGAAAAGGCCACTCTACCACCTTGTGGTCCGTGGTGGGCTTTGTTTCGAGGGGTCCAGAGCCCTCGACATGGTACTCAATTTTTTGGTGTGTGTGCATGTGTGTATTGTTACAGAAGGAGCTCAGTACTGTGGCTAAGTGGTCAAGCTCTGGAGCTAGACTACCTGGGTTCAAATCCTGACTTTACTACCGTGAAGGGTTGATTGTGTTCTCCACAAAGATGTGTTGAAGCCTCAGCCTCCAGGACCTCAGCAGGTGATCTTATTTAGAAACAAAGTCCTTGCAGATGTATTTAGTTAAGATGAAGTCATTAAGGCGGGCCCTAACCCTATATGACTGTCATCCTTATAAGACAAGAAAAAAGACACACAGAGAGACACACATGGAGAAGAATGTCAGGTGACACCAGAGGCAGACGCGGAAGTTATTCAACGGCAAACCAAGAAATGACAAGAATTGCCAACAACACCAGAAGCTGAGAGAAATGCATGGAACAGATTCTCCCTTAGCACCTCTGAGAGACCATGGCCCTGCCACCGACATTTTGATCACGGACTACTAGCCCCCAGAACTGTGAGGGAATAGCTTTCTGTTGTTTTAAGTCACTTGGTTATATTCCGTTATGGAAACCCTAGGAAACTCATACACCAAGTGCAGCAGTGGCCAAGAAAATTGAACTTTCTGTGCCGCAATATTTGCATTTGGCGATAATAAGGAGTGTCTGCCTTCGAAGGTTGTTCAGAGATGGAAGAGCTCAGCATAGCGCTCAGCACACAGTAGGTGCTCAGTAAAGGTTGCCATCCTTCCTCCTTATTTATTTATTTATTTACTATGGAGAGGGACCGTGGCTTTCATTTGATTTTCAGTTAGGTTATGTCACAAAAAAGGGTTAAGAAGCATTGCCCTAAGTCTTTCCATCCAGGTGACTGCAGCAGAGCCTGGGGCCCCTCTCCCTTCCTCCAGCACCCTCCACCCCATAATTTGTGTGTGGTGCCCTGCCTGCCACAGAGGAAAGATGCTGGAATATCCCTGTGCACATCGTCTGTGCCTGAGTGACACTTCTCTTCATGGTCACACATACTGCCTCACTGCCTGCTGCCAGCCACTCCAAGAAGTGAGAAAAATCCATTTTACAGATGAAAAAAACCAAAGAATCGCTTTCTCTCACTCTCTCCTGCTAGATGTCCCCTATCACCCACCCTGCCATGAACCTTTGCTGGTTTGACCAGGTGGGTGAGTAGAGTTGGGGGCCCCAGAACCACAAAATCCTGGGGACAAGTCCTCGACAAAGGTCACAGTTCGGCCACAGAGAGGAGGTAACTCGGTGTTAGAGAGTCAAAAGGGTTTAGGAGACAGAATTAGAACGGAATCATCCCCTGGCTTTTTGTGCGCTAATGGAACATGTTGTCATAATCCACCCAGTTGCTGCCGATTCTTGCGGTGCCCGTGGACTTCTCCATTTCCATCCCCAGCCACTCAGCAGATGAGGTTAATGAATGGGTAGGTTCCGTGCTACGAGGAGGCAGACACCGTGTCGCCCAGGGCATTTCCTTTTTGGCTTCTGCTGCTAAAAATGTCCAGCCTAGGTCATTGCCCAGGTCTGAAAATCTACTCGTTCATGTTCCTCAAAGCAATGGCTCCTTTTCTCACTTCCATGAGATAATCTTGGCTTCCCTTTATTTGGCCGAGCACAGTCCTTTAATACATGACCACCTTCCTCAAGCCATCCAGGAAAAAGCTAGGAGCAAACCCTAAATGCTCACTATGAAACAGACCATCAGCTTAAAGTCTCCAAGAGATTGGCAGGAAATGGGTTTTCCCGGATGGCAAAGACACACCTGGAGGAGACGGATGGAGCACAGGAAGCACGTGAAAGGACGCGTCTCTACCAAATGGCGATGCCTTCACCCCAAAGCTATGGATGGCGGCATGCCAACATCAGCCACCTCTCCATGCTTGGAGCTTGGCGAGAAGGGTTGATTCTTTTTCTAAACTGGTTCAATCTTTTTGACTGATTTTGTGGGTTGGTTCAGTTCCCCAAAGTCAAGATTTTTTTTTTCAACATTTTATTAAAAACAACAACTTTTCTCTCTATTGTCTTAATGATCTGAGTGAGTAGAGGACCAATCTTGTCAGGTGTACATATACACACACCAGTGTCCACACGTGTACATCAAAATGAAGAATTGATTGAATTTTTTTTTTTTTTTTTTTTTTTGGCGGTACGCGGGCCTCTCACTGTTGTGGCCTCTCCCGTTGCGGAGCACAGGCTCCGGACGCGCAGGCTCAGCGGCCATGGCTCACGGGCCTAGCCGCTCCGCGGCATGCGGGATCTTCCCGGACCGGGGCACGAACCCGCGTCCCCTGCATCGGCAGGCGGACTCTCAACCACTGCCCCACCAGGGAAGCCCTAAATTTTTTTTAACATTGGCAAGAATACTCTCTTGTACCTGGGATAGAAGAAAGGATTTAAATATGAATCATCCAACCTGGGTTGAAGTCACAACCTATGTGCCTCTCCTTGTCCCTGTACCTGCCCCACCTGTGTTGGTTTGGGCCCAGTCTTGACCAGTCTAGGGTTTGGATTCTGATGGTTTGGGCACCTTTCCTAGAAGAAATCTTGAGAAGAGATGTTTCAGGAGATAGCACTTCTGCTCCATCTCAGAACTTTCCTGGGTCATTTCAGCATCTCCTTCCCCGATGTGAGACAAGACACCGGATGTGAAAACAGACCACTGTCCCCATCCGGAAAGCGTGTTGGCATTAGTGCTCCCCTTGTGGTGGTAGGAAGAGGGGTCGCAGAGACCTCAGTCAGCTTTCCCGGATGGCCCAGGGTCTGGGACAGCCAAGCCCAGCGCAGGCCAAGTGGTGAGTGGAGAGGACAGCAGGGATGCCGGGATGCCGGGCGAGCTCCAGCACCTCTGAGTGCTCTGAGGTTCAGCTTGGCAAGCAGGGAGGCTCATAGCCGTACTCTCTCACCCAGGTCTTTTAGAGGGAAGGAAAATTCCCTGGAAATTGTGGACACTTTTCTTAGTGTGGCTCAGCAAGTACCTCTCAACTCAAGGTCTGGGCTGTGGGTCTTTCCTTCCAGCTATGGTCTGAGTGTTTGTGTCCCCCTAAAATTCACATGTTGGAATCCTAACCCCCAAGGTGATGGGGTAAGGAGGAGTGGCCTTTGGGAGGCACTTGTCAGGAGGGTAGGACTTCATGAATGGGATTAGTGGTATATAAAAGACACTCTAGAGAGATCCCCTGACTCCTTCCACCCTGTGAGAAGTCTGCAACCCCAAAGAGGACCCTCACCCCACCATGCTGGCTCTGATCTCAGGCTTCCGGCCTCCAGAACTGCAAGAAATACATTTCTGTTGTTCCAGAGCCACCCGGTCAGTGGTATTTAGTTCCAGCAACCTGAATGGACTACGACGTTTACCATGACAGCACACCGGGCCTCACACTGTAGGCAGGCCACACATTCAGGGCATGGGTTCCTCCAGCAATTTTCACATATACCTGGAACTTAGGGGAAAAAAGCCAAGAGCGTTTGCAATAAACTTAGAGGAGCCTAAAGGACAGAGTTCCATCCGCCATCTCTCCCATCTCTGGAGGACTCAACAGCTGTACCAGAAAGACCAGCTGCCCACGAATCCACCACCCACATGTGAAGAGTATGCTTCCCAGCACCAAAATCAAAAAGCCCCCGACATCAATCATTCCCCAAGTGGGATGTTTCATTCTCCCCTAACTTCATTCTGGAGGTTCAGAAATAGAGTGAGGTTAATTCTTTCTTCCTGAGGACCCAGTGGCCATGGCCACTTCCCAGCAGCTCCATCACCAGCCTTCCCATATGCACCGTCTAAATATTTATCCGAGTGTAACATGGGGTCAGCTTGAGTTCATTAGTTTTCCTGATTATCCCTGGCATCTGATGTGAGAAGGAAGTGCTGCAAATATTGTAAATATTTACAGATGACTAGGATCAGAGAGTCTAGCTCTGGCTCCAAACGGCTCACTCCACATCCCTCCGACAGGCAAGCCAGGCGCCAGTGCACACACATGGAAGCAAAACCCCCAGGAGCACGCTGGGGCTGGGACCACTGCTCCTAGAAGGCACAGCTCAAGAGAGGTGCCGGAGCTTTGTATTCCTATAATGGAAGCACCCTTAATTATTCATGAACGTGAGGGTTTCACACTATTTATAGTATTAAAGTTAATTATTTATTTAGCACCGTTTCTCCAAAAGAGTTCAAGATAACCTTTACAATGCTCATTAAGCAGCAACTTGTAATAATTAGCACTTGTTCCTTTTCTATCTTCCTGGCTGGACCATAGACGCCCCAAGGACAGGGCTGGTATCTGACCGGTTTGCTGCTTTATCCTGGGCTTAGAACACAGCCTTTTACATAGTAGATGCTTAATGCATATTTATAGATTGAACACATCAACTTAGGCTTTTGCTTTTCATTTAACTTTCAAAAAGGCACAGGCGAGATGTTATTTTGAGGTTTAAGCTCAACTAGCTTAAGTTCCTAAACCTAAGATATTATCTTAAGTTTCCCTGAATGGTAGACTTTGGGGTCTTCTAAAGAGCCCTGAGCAGAGAGTTAGGAGGCCTGGTGCCCTTTCTGCCACTCACCAGCTGTGTGACTTTGAACAAGCACTTACTTAGACCATTGATCAAGAGTGCTTGGCTTGGGGTCTTTGGGTCCCCTGGAGATCCACGGGTGGGCTGCAGGGGCTGTGACACTCCTGAAATTGTATGTGCAAATGTACGTGACCCGAATGTGCACTTGTGTCTAGTGAGAGTCCACAGCTTCAACCAGATTCTCTAAGGACTCCATAATTAAAATAAAGTAAGCCACTCTCGGTTTCTTTAATATTTGAGGATAGTAGTGAGACAGGTTAAATCAGGCCGGCCTGACACATCAATCAAGGTTGCTTGTACCATAAACACCCACTCCTAGCCCTGGACACCCTCTCCAGCCTACACCCCTGCCTGAGCTTTGTTCCCAGCAAGTGGCTTTGCTGGCCAGGACTGAGGACCTGGGCACTGGCTCATCACCATGGACCTCCCAGCTCTATGTTCAAGCCTGTGCCCGGTCTTTCCCTTCTCATCTTTAGCAGAGTGAATGATGTTACACAACGTTTTTACTACATCCTAAACCAATACTCTCTTCTATCTGGACCTGCCTGCAATGTTGGCTTTGTGGAATGTTTTTGTGAAAAGAAACACAAGTGTCTCTTTAGGATTATGAGGTTCGTGAGTACAGGGTCGATTACCTCGTTCTGTGGAGAGCAGCCATGAACAGAGTCAAGCTTGGGTCCTCGTAGCCCAGAATTTCAGCCAGGAATTAGGTAGGGGCGGGGGCTGGGGACTACTTAGCCTCATTATTGACAGCTCCTAGTAACTGTGTACAGCATCAGTCTGGCGAAAGCAGTGTATGTCTTGACCCTTCTATCCTCCATTCAGCCCTTAGCATACTTCCCTTCAAGTCCAAGACCCATTTAAAAATGCAGTGACATTACTAGAGGTGGTAGGTTTTCGGACTGATGTTGCATTTTTCAGGTGATTAGCTAACACCTTAAGTAAGCTGACACTTCAGCAAGTCCAGTTAAATCTGCTACTCATAGGAAGGTGAGTCATTTGACCTTTATTGAATTTGTTACAGTATCGCTTCTGTTTTGTGTTTCGGTTTTTTGGCCCTGAGGCGTGAGCTCTTGTTTTCTCATCTCTAAACTGAAATCACTGGACTATATTAAGCACATGGGTTTCAGCTCCAGTATAACCCTGGTTGCTTAGACTCGTGCTTCTCAAACTTTATTGTGTACACAGTTCATCTAGGGATCTTCTTTTTTTTTTTTTTTATAAATTTATTTATTTATTTATTTTTGGCTGTGTTGGGTCTTCGTTTCTGTGAGAGGGCTTTCTCTAGTTGTGGCAAGCGGGGGCCAGTCTTCATCATGGTGCGTGGGTCTCTGACTATCGCGGCCTCTGTTGTTGAGGAGCACAGGCTCCAGACGCGCAGGCTCAGTAGTTGTGGCTCACGGGCCTAGTTGCTCTGTGGCATGTGGGATCTTCCCAGACCAAGGCTCGAACCCATGTCCCCAGCATTAGCAGGCAGATTCTCAACCACTGCGCCACCAGGGAAGCCCCCTAGGGATCTTCTTAAATGCAGATTTCAACTCAATAGTCCTGGGGTGGGTGGGATTTGAGATTCCAAATTTCTGTCCGCCTCCCAGGTGATGCCGATGACGCTGGCCCACGAAGCACACCTTGGGGAACGAGGTTGTAAAGTGCTGTTCGGAAGCATTTTGAGAGTAGTCAGGACCCCGGAGGAAAGAGCAGCAGGACTGATTAGCGATGCCGGCCCAGGAAATGAGCGGGGTATAAAATGGCTGTGATGAAATCACAACACTCTGACTAGATCGTTCTTTTTTTTTTTTTTTTTGCATTTTCTTTTTTTCAGCTTTATTGAGGTAAATTGACATATACTATTGTAAGATATTTAAAATGTACATTGTGGTGGATTGATATACATTGTGAAAGAGTCCCACCGCACGTAGTTAATTAACACATCCATCACCTCACATATATATCTTTTTTTAACTTTTTATTTTATATTGGAGTAGAGTTGATTAACAATATTGTGTTAGTTTCAGGTGTACAGCAAAGTGATTCAGTTTTACATATACTTGTATCTTTTTCCTTTAAGTCTTTATTTTTTGTTTTGTTTTGGTTTTTTTTTTTGCGGTACGCAGGGCTCTCATTGCCGTGGCCTCTCCCGTTGCAGAGCAACAGGCTCCGGACGCGCAGGCCCAGCGGCCATGGCTCACGGGCCCAGCCGCTCCGCGGCACATGGGATCTTCCCGGACCGGGGCACGAACCCATGTCCCCTGCATCGGCAGGCGGACTCCCAACCACTGCGCCACCAGGGAAGCCCTTAAGTCTTTATTGAATTTGTTACAATATTGCTTCTGTTTTGTGTTTTGGTTTTATGGCCCTGAGGCATGTGAGATCTTAGCTCCCCAACCAGGGATAGAACCCACACCCCCTGCATTGGAAGGTGAAGTCTTAACCCCTGGACCACCAGGGAAGTCCCCATATACATAAGTCTATTCTTTATCAAATTCTTTTCCCATTGAGATCACTTCATAATATTGAGCAGAGTTCCCTGTGCTATACAGTAGGTCCTTGTTGGTTTGTCCATTTTAAATATAACAGTAGATGGCTCTTAAGGAATCTTCAAAATCCAACACAGTTATTCTCAAAGTTGGTCTCCTGACCAGCAGCAGCAGCAGCAGCTAGGAACTTCTTAGAGGTACACATTCTTGGACCCCACCCCATACCTACTGAATCAGAAATGGGCTTCAGCAATCTGGAGTTTACCATGGAATTTAATGGAATTTTGTTGAGGCTCATCTGGCCCAATTCCCACTCTTCAGATGATTCTGGTGCATACTCAGATCTGAGCACCATTGATCCAACATCCAAGTCGTCTATAGAATTGATGGCTATCGGCTGAAGTCAGGAATAAGCACAGGGTGTCCCAAGGGTAACAGGGGTCCAGGTAATACAGTTGGGTTGAAACCAAGATACTCCTCATCTTGTACCCTGTTATTCAACTGGACCTCTGATAAAAATCATTAAATATTAAGAGTGCTTTGCAATCTTCTTTGGTCTTGCTCAATTAAGTTTATCTTCTGACCCGCAACATGTATGTCTGGTTCATGTTTTTAAAACCAATCAGAATTTGACATAGTGGCATGATCTACTTGTCATTCCTATAGCCTTGGGAATTGGGCCAGAAGAGTCTTGGACAAAATTCCATTTTGCTCATAGCTGGTACATGAGCTGAGTCTTGAGCTCAACCAACTGTTCTTTCCTGGTTGGACTATTTCCGTATTGCAGAGACATTTTAAACAGCAGGCCCCAGAGAAAAATGGATGCTAAAACCTCGGGGTCAAAGTAAATTCTCAGCCCAAGGGAGGTCAACAGTGATAGTCCAACTGCCAGTGTCTCCTTCAAAGTGAAGGAGAAATCATCTATACATCAGAAAGTGGGAAAAGGATTTCTCCTTCTACCCCATCTCCACAGCTCTGGGAAAAGCACCAAAAATCAAGCAAAACAACGTTCAGGTGTGAAACAGATTATGGTGCATAGCTGGAGGCAACGAAGTTGCAATTCTGTCCAATTACACCTATTTAATTGGGTGTTAAAAAAATCTTAGGTCCCAACAGTAGTTTCCCGCCCAGACTGCAGTCTGTAATGGGAAGAAAGAGCACTTCTCTTTGCTGGAAGTTGTGATTTGGGGCACATCGCTTAGCGTTCTCCAAGGTGGGCGCCATTTTGACTTTGAGGATGAACTTAATGTCCGGTTTGGGTGTTGAAGACTTCAAAGCTCTTCTCCACGGCTTACAAGAGCACAGAGTGAAAAAGAGTCCTGCAGATTCTTTCAGTGCATGGACTACTAGGAATAGCCCTGGATTCAGACTCTCCCACTCACATCTTACAAGTCTAAAATCAACCCTCCCCATGTGTAAAACATTGGACACAACTTGAATGTCCAACTTTAGAAGAAAAGTTGAGAAACTCATGCTACATCGATATCATGGCAATAATTGCAGCCAGTATAAATATTCATGAACAATTTCTAATGCCATGGGGAAATGCTTGTGATATAATGCCAAATTTTAAATGTAGGCTATAAATTATAATATGTTATGTTCTCGTTAATATCCAAAAGGCATAGAAAAGTAATCACACTTTAAAACTGATTTCCTTTTAATGATAGATTGATAGGCAATGACTTTTCTTCATCTTGTTTTACTGTATTTTCTAAAATTCCCACAACTTCATGTATTATTTTTATACACGGAAACAAAAACCATTCAAATGAAAAAATTCACTCCTACTCTGATGTGCCATGTTTATCTGACTGGTCTGTCCTCTGTACCTGGCTTGAACTTTTTCTTTTTTTCAACCCATTTGTTCCAAGTCATTCCCTTCCCCTGGCATACTCTGCTTGCTCCTCTCTGCTTTTCCAAACCTTCCCCACCCTTCAGACTGCTGGGTTTCCTGTTCTTCCAGGAAGTTTCTGGGACCTTTCCAGTCACAGACCATCCCCCTTCTGAACACCTGCACCACAGTTTCATCCACACCATTTGTGAAGCCGGGGAATGTTAGGGATCTTTTATTGTCAGCATGCCGCCTCCATGCCTAGGCCAAACCCTAGACCAATTACCTCTGAATCTGGGGTGGGACCCGGACATGAGTATTTTTTTGGAAGCTTACTAAATGATTCCAATGTATAGCTAGGACTGAAAATCACTGATCAAAAGTCAAAAGTCACCCCTATTCACAGAGCAAGCATTTGTCCCAGATTTTGTAATTCAAGTATCTGTCAAGTTGATCCCACATAAACCATGGAAGCTTCTCAGAAATCTAGATGTTCCAGTCCTTACCTATTATTATTATTGTAACCATATTAATTATGTCTCTGGGATGCATTTGGACACCAGACTCACGTCATGTGTTTTGGTTGGTTCAGATACATTTGGTCCAAGTTCCTGGGGAACTGTCCGATTTAACAAATAAAAATACAGGATGCCCAATTAAATCTGCATCTCAGATAAACAGTGAATCATTTTTAAAGGATGAGTATATCCCAAACATATCATGAGATATACTTACCCTAAACATGTATTCATTGCTTATCTGAAATGCAAATTTAACTGGGAAACTGTATTTTTGTCTGACAACCCTTGCTTCAGGAAATAAGATTTCTGTATTCAACGGCTTTTATTTCCTGTTGTGCTAGCATGGAGTCCTCATATAGTCAGGGTTGAACCTCCAACGTGGCTGAGTTACTGACTGCGGAAGAGACCAACTCCAGAATCAATTGGGAGAACCGCCCTGCTTTCCAGGCTCTGTCACTGACAGGGTTGTTAGTAACATTTTACTTGCAGAAGTATAGAAGAGGCCAAAATATAAATATTGCTGCCAGCCTGCCTCTAGAATTTGAGAATCAGTAGCCTACATTGGGCAGCGGCTCAGCGTACAAGGTTCTGGAGTGAGAGAGTTCTGGGTGTGGATCTCAGCTCTCCCTGCTACTGAATGATTCTAGACAAGTTAATGAACTTCCTTGAGTTTCAATTTTCTCACCTATAGGTTGGGGATAGTTGCACATAGGTTGGGGATAGTTGGGGATCGTTGCATCTAATTAATTAGTCAGGATGAAATGAGATCATGTTTAAAGTTCTTGGCCTAGTGCTTGAGTCGTTATTGTTATTAATATAAAAGGAATATATATTTTTTCATATTCAGCCAACAAGCAAATAAATATACTCAGCGCTGCTCCTACCCCAGCTACCCTCTGGTCCTCTTCCTGTCACTTCTGATAGAAGCAGACAGTGATGACTGGGAAAGGGCGGGAGAAAAGCCTGCTGTGGGAAAATAGGGTGAGATTCTTCGAGAAACTGAGACTGAAGACTGCTTAAATAAGGCAGATATTTGTTGGTAGAATTTTATGCAAATTACAACCAAATGGCTGGCCTTCGCTGGAAGATTTTATGCACTTGAGGGTGGTCCGCCAACAAATTCAAGTGGGAATGAGTGGCCAGGGTCACGGCAAACGCTGGGGTCTTTGATCGGCCCTGAGTGCTGGCACCAAGGGCCAACACAACCCTTGTGTGTCGCGTCTTCAAATTCCTGCAGGTCAAAAACCATGTTTGTCTCTCAGCGATTGTTTCTACCCTGGGGCAATTCAGGATCACCTCGTCTGATGCTTCCTACAGCCACCCCTTCTGGAACACCCAGACACTAACCAGACCTGACTTTTCAGTTTTTCAAAAACAAGTTTGAAAAGTATCACCTGGGACAGCCGGTAAATGGATGCCAGCCTGACTGCTCCACAAAGAGACACGTCAGCCGCCAGTCACCGTCAACTTTCTGCTCAGATGGCGACGAGCGGCCACGTGGAGAGGAGAAGGCCACGCGGCCACCCTTGCCATTGGGCACACCATCCCGCACAGATCCCAGATGGCGACCGAAAATAGGGCCAGAAGGGGAGGGGGGCATGAGGGAGGCAGGGGGTGTGGCAGCTTCACGTCATCTCTCCAAGTTCATCTTCCGCTCCCCAGACGGCACATTTTGGGGAGCTCTCAAGATGTGCTTGGGGGAGGGAGTGGGGAGTATAGGAGGCTCGCCCCGTCAGTACCTGGGCAAACCGCTCAGACTTTCTGATCCCAGTACCTTCCTCTGTGAGACTGGGATGGGATCCATCCCCCTTGCTCTGCTTACTGTGGTCAAGAGGGTCAAAGGAGGTCACAAGGGGGAAAGAGCTCGAAAGCACTGAAGAGATTCTGCATGTTGCTAGGATTATGCCCCTGTCTCCGCTGAGACAAGGAATCCACCCAGATGTTGAAACAGCCCAAGTATGAAGACTCCGTGGTCTCCACCGGCCTCACTCAACTGCACCCAGGAAGGCAGCCCATGACGAGCAATTGCTGACGACCTGTCCTGCTCCCCCGTCCAGCACTTGAGTTCTCCTGCAGGGTCTGTTCTGTTTCAGGGAAGGTAAAGCGGTGGGCAGTGGAGGAGGGAGAGGGGCAGTGGAGGAGGGAGGGAGCCAGTGGCTTTCAGATGGTCAGTCTAAGGGGAGTGTGAAGCCGGCAGGACGAGCAAGGTGTGGAAAGCTGTCCCGTTGGCTAAGCCTGGCTCACAAACGGGGTTGACCGCCTCGGCCTGCTCACCTGATGCACACCCAGATGAGGTGACAACACACTGCAGAGGGCAGGGGGCAGGTTTCCCATCTGGTCTCGTTTGGCTTCAGGGTTTTGGAGCCTCTGACAGACACATGGAGAACAACCTTGTCATCTTGAATCAGACAGTCGGCCTCCGTGCTCCGAATACGTGTGAGATTTCACACATGCTCTCTGGAGGAGAGAGGCCATGGGGCAGGAGAGGAGGCATGTTTACCTTCTCCGCAAGTGTTTGGATTTTTAAAGAAAAGAAAATAGACATTTCACACGGCATATTATAAACCAGCATCAGCTTTCCCCCTGCGTGGTCTTGAAGAGACAAGAAGAAGCAGGAGGAAAATCTGATTCCAAGCTACTAGGGTTGGGAATGCCCACCTGCTTCATTCAAGAAGTTCTCTTTCCATATATGTTCTGTTACTAACGTCTCACAATGAGCCTTTCCTCAACAAGACTCAGGGGTAGGGTGGGATTCGTATGCTATTTAAAAAATCTGTTCTGGGTAATACAGATTCTATCCCCCACGTGGCAAGAATCAAAAGATCACGTACCTTGAAAACACAGAGGTGAGCTTTTTAAAAATATGGCTATTCTTACTTTTCTGAGTTTTCAGACTTAACACAATACGTGCAAATGACTTAACAAAGAAAGTAAAATAATTGTTTGAAAAAAGTGGGCACAAACCTGCATCGATAATGGTAATGCAGCTGGAGATGGGGGGTGAGGACAAGAGCTAGAGTGGATAGCTTGATAGGAAGGACAGCGCTTGTTCCCACCCACCCCCAACGCTGATGTGGGCCATCCTCTCATTCAGCCAACTTTAGCCATCTTGAAGAGTGCCACCGTGAAATCAGCTAAGAGACACTCATGAATATGCTAGAACGTGCTAGCGTTGACCAAATACCTCTACCTATGATTCCATTTAGTAGCCCCAGCAAACCTGGGGGATGACAATTATTATCCCCATTATCTGGGTTGAAATGGAGACTCAGGAATTCAAATATTTCCAATTCCCAAAGCTAAGGACTAGAGCTAGGCCTTCTGAGTCCGTGTTACCCATTCTTGGACTTAGCAGAGGCCAAAATAGCCTAGTGCGGAAGCTTGAGGGCTCTAGTGCCAGGTTGTCGAGGCTCAAGTCCCAGCCCTGACACTTGCTTTGCTGACCTTAGGAAAAGACGTGTAAATCCTCTCGCTCTCAACTCCCTCATCTGCAAAATGGGGATGATAATAATAGCACCCATTTTGCAAGGTTGTCATGAAGATTCAATGAAACGACACATGTAAAGCACTTAGCCTAATGCCAGACACTCAACATATGTCAGCTCCCTGAACTTGGGAATTATTGAGAATAAATGCATTCAAACTATTCATATTTTCCATTCTATTCAGATTTCCTGGTACGTCTTATTTTTCAGTCTTCTTTGTAATAGAACCCAAAAGCCACTGTACTTATGAAAAGATCTCTCCAGAACAAAACCTCTGTTTCACAGAGGTGGGAAACTGGGACCAGACCTGCTTTATTGCAACAATGTAAAAATCTCTTCCAATGCATCTTCCACAGCTCCTAGGAAATAAGCAATGGTCTAAAAACTCCTCCAGCTTTGCCCAAGATCAAAGTTAAGTGAAAGAGGGAGTCAGGCTCTTCCAGGGGACAATGCAGATATACCTTTTTGGGTGGAATAAAACTTTATTTAAAATAGTTTCATTACGGGGGTGGGGGAGAATGTGTAAAAAAAAGTTTGGGCAGGAAGAAGGGAATGCCTAATGTGACTAGTGGTTAAGCCTGGAGGTGTGGGCAGGAAGTAAGAATGGTAACTTACAGTATTTGTACATTTCCGTAGTGTTTGAATTTCTTACCACAGAAGAAATTCTTATGTATTATTTTGTAATAAGAAATTGAAAGGTGGCCTTATTCCTAGGCGTTTCTCAGCAGGGAAACTCTAAATTTTCCCTTAAGACGAAGCTCAAGGTTTTAAGAGGACAGATCCTAAGAGTTCTCATCACAGGAAAAAAAAAAAAAACATTTCTTTCTTTCTTTTTTCTTAACATTTTTTCTTTTTTCTCTCTTTGTGTGTGTGTGTGTGTGTGTGTGTGTGTGTGTGTGTGTGTGTGTCTATACGAGATGAAAGATGCTAACTAAACTTACTGTGGTCATTGTATCACAATATATATAAGTCAAGTCATTCTGCTGTATACCTTGAACTTGAACAGTGCTATACGTCAATTATATCTCAATAAAACAGGAGTTTAAAAAACCCAGCTCAACTGTAAATTCCTCTAGGAATCCCTTCCAGATAGAATTCATTCTCTCTTATTCTGTGATCCAACAGCACTCTGTGCCACCAGTGTTATAGCACTTCATTAATTCAGCTTTTCATTGTTCATCTATTCAACAGATGCTCTTTGAACAAGCCCCTAGGGGAGGCTTTGGGGAGCGAAGATGAGTAAGGTGGGTGAGGCGCCTGCTTGCTAGAGCGCCCTCTGGCTGGGGAGATGGACAGTGACCTCCCAGTCCTGGATTCATTAGCTGTCCTTATGTCATGAGCTCTGATGGAGAAGGGCCAAACGTCAAGGGAGCATACACTTGAGAGACCTAGCATGGGTCAAGAGGCCTGGGAGGGTTTCTCTGTGCAAGTGACCCTTCAGCTGGGAACTAAGAGATGTGAGCATTAACTAGGTGAAGGGGGTGGGAGGAAGACCAGCTGAGTTTTGGGCTGAGCACTTAAGCAGGCACTGCAATGAGAGGGAACAGAGCTCACCAATGAAATGAGAAGTAGACCCAGAAGAAGGGCTAAGACGAGATCAAAGAAGCAGGCAGGGGCGAGATGGTGTGACGCTTTGCAGAGCATGGGATGTTCAACTTTAAGAACAGTTACAAGCCACTGAGAGATTTATCCCAAGGACTCCATTGCTTTTCTTCCCTGTCTTTGTTCACCTCCACTTTGACACACCAGCTCCCAGCTGCCAGTGCCTGGAGACTAATCATTACTGGTTGGATGGCTGAACCAAGTCACCCTAAGGAGGAAGAGACTGCAAGCAAAGCCCATGAGCACGCAACCCACCTCTCTCTCCTCCCTTTTGTCTCCTGCAGTCCAAGCCTGTGAGCTAAGAAGTATAAAGTCCCCACAAAGAAGGAACGACCAGCAATGAGAGGCAAAGCTAAGACAATTCTTCCGCCTCACAGTCCTTCCAAAATGTTCACAGCTGGCGTCAGGTATCATCGTCCTGACTGATGAGACAAACAAACCCGGACTGGAGACTCCAGAGGGGTCAGCATTGGCCAAAGGCTGTACGGAAGCCACGGCTGCTCTTATCATGTCTTGGCCAGTCGTCAAGGGCCGATTCCTCCATCCCCTGACTAAAGTACGTATTTGTAGGCTTAATTATGTGACTTCTGCTTTCCTTTGGCTCAAAGAGAGTAGGTGTGGAAGCATTTTTCATGTTGCATAAAAATGAAAGTGCACTAAAATCATCCTCACCTCAAACCGAATGTCAGAGCAGTTGGATTCCTCAGCAGCAACTGAATACTTTTTATAGAAAAGGAAGTCAACTGAGAAGTCACAAAAAATTAGAGTTGGGAAGGACCTCTGCGCTCACAGGGGTCAGGTCCCAGGAGCTGCTGTTGAATTGTTCCCTGCAGTGAAGGGTCTAATGTTTTGTCCACTCAAGTTTTAAATATCTCTACCCATAGCTTGTCCCTGAGGACGCCTCTGCACAGGGTGATAAATCTTGCTGTCAGGGCTCTTTTCCTGCTATTCAATCTCACTTTTCCTTTCCTCTACTTCATCCCATTTGTCTTTGGCAATGATTTAGACAAGAGCGTGCTGACATTTGAAAACAAAAAGCCCTGTCTTTACCTTCCACTTTGTTTTCCAGACCCCTCTACCTATGGAAACGTTGAGATCTGGGAAGGAGGCGAGCAAATGAGCGGATGTTCCTTCTGGAAGAGGCCATTGTCGAGGGCTGAACCCAAAGCCTTGAGCCCCCAGGCGGACATGAGGGATCATTAATGCCTCAGGAGCGTACAGGGTACCCAGGGCCTGACGCTCAAAGGCAGTGGGGACAGTCACCCGGTTCTCCAAAGTTTAACAGCCTCCTGGTGCGACGGCTGGGACAGAAGGTGGCAGCAGAGCATCAGGCTCCGTGGGCCGAGCAGCCCTGGGTAACGCAATAAGTCCCATCTCCTTGGCGTCCAAGCTTGGAGAGCACGTTTAACCAGACCGGCCAGGGAAAGCTGCGCTTTGGCCAAGAGCGAGCTGCGAATCAAAGCTCTGGCCAGTCTTTTAAGACAAATCCCAAACGGTCAGGATTCTTGGGAGCACTTTTTCTCCCAAAGTACGTCCTGCAGCCAGAATTTAATCCCAAGAATAACTTCAGTCCTAAACAGGGATGTTGGTCCAGGCTGATCTAAACGCAGAAACTTGCCATCTGCTCTGGTGTGGTGGTGTGCAGATTTTTGTGTTTAAAGAAATTTGGGGCTGATGCATTTTTTTCTTTATTCTTTCTAGCCTCAAGCTATTTGCTTCTGCATTTGTCTCTGGTTTTCTGGTTTCCCTTCGCTCGACCGCTTACTTCTTTTGTCGTGTTTGCAGGCAGTCCTTCCAAAGCAGAGATCTGGAAAGTAAGCATTTCTGACTTCGGGCTGGCCTCCTGCTGGGGAACCAATTAAATGTACTACCCACCGGGGAGAGTGTGATATCTTTTATTACTTTCTAATTTCGGGCCCTGAAACGGCTTCAGTGATCAGAACATTCTTCCGCTTAAGAACATGAAGGAGCTGGTAGGATGATGCTTTTGATTTGTGTTTCATTTATAAAGGTCCTTACGCGCCAAGCGTACTCTAAGGATTTCCACGGGGCCTCAGATTCTTGAAGTGGGGAGAAAGCAGGACAAAGAAAACCGCGACAAAACTTTCTCCCTACTTTACCTCATCATACTGGAAACTACCAGCTACTTTGGGAAAGTCTTTCTTTGAGAAGTCGGTGAACTGAGAAAAGGAGGAGAGAAGAATTAGAGCAAAACAATATCCCTGGATTCTAAATCTATTTAAACTACAATAGTAAGTCACAATCCTGCCTCTTTCTCATTACGGATGGCCTGATAGTAGGGCCTCCGAGATGCTCGTTAAGGGGAAAGGAAGAGTTGTGCTTTCTTTCTAAATACATTAACAGGAACCTCCACCCAAGGTTCTCACTGCTGTTTGATCCGTGCCAGTTTTTCTTTCTTAAACAGTTAGCATGAAACAAAAAGGAAAGGCATGAAAAAGAGGTGGGGTGAGGGCCCAAATATGTTCTAATGAAGAAGGTAATGAGAGTCCAATTCTCCCCGAATGTCTGACTTTCTATTTACTTATCTTTGCAACAAGGAAGGATGCCTTAAAATCCAGAATCGCTCTTGGATAAAATCAAATACTAACAGCCCAGCTAAACAGCTAAGGGCCCAAATTATGAGCCATTCCAAATCCTTCCCAATTGCCATGGGGGTCTTGGCTAAGGGTTTTTTTCCTTTTTTCTTTTTTTCTTTTTTCCCTGGCTTGCTTGCTCAGCTAGAGGTAATTCTGAATGTTTATCTGAAGTGTCTCCCTGATATTCTGAGGGGACTTTTATCTCGAGCAAAACTCCCCTGAAAACAGGGGCTTGTTTTAATTCCCATTAAGTATGGCTCAGTGTTGAGTCTTACCAGTGAATAGCTTCTTTTAGTGACACTGACAACAAAACTCACATATATAACCATGCTCAGTGATAACTTTTGTAAAATGTGATTCAAAAATTAACATTTATAATTTTATAATAAGCCAGCTATCATATTTGCTATTATATGATGCTCTGTTGAAACCATCCTTCCTACTTTTATATAGAAGTCCCATGAGAGAAAAATGTTTACCTTTATTGTTTACAGCTCCATTAAGTACCACTTTATCATATGATTTAAAATCCAACAATATAACTTAGCAGTCAGCATTTATTTATTTAAAGAAAGAGTAAGTGTTTCTTCAGAGTTTGTCTAAATTTAAAATCACAAACCAAACCACCTCTCTCCCTCCTTCATTCTTTTCCTTCCTTCCTTCTTTCCTCCCTCCCTTCCTCCGTTCCTCCCTTCCTTCCTTCCTTCCTTCTTCCCTCCCTCCCTCCCTCCCTTCCCTTCCTCTTCCCTTCCTTCCATACATTCATTTTAGAACCCAGTGCTGAATCTTGTTGGGTCTAAATGTTCCATAAAAATTCAACTTCCCTTCAGGAATAAATAGTTGTAGATTATGTGAAATGACCAACCTCCTTGACAGGTCTTTAGGGAGAACACTCTATATAACTTTGACTAAAAAAGCAATGTTCTAGATCAAAATATAGTCCAGCTCTACACTGGCAAAGAGAATAGAGCCAATAAACAGTGAATAGAAGCAAGAATGCATGAATGGAGGGATACAGGCAGACGTAAAGCAGAATCATAATACTCAAAGCTTCCAGTTAACTCAATTCTCCATGAAACTCATGCCTACAACTGAGCAAACACTCACTGGACAACCTCCTGCAAGAGACAGGAAATAGCTCTGTTTCAATCAACCAGTTTGGCATGTTGTGTTTTACAGGTTCTAGAATGAACACAGAATCCAAAAAAAACATGGCTGGTGTGGAACTACATGCAAAGGACACTGTCGCCTGGTTGTTTCAAATCTGTTCCTTATCAAAATTAGCTGCCTTGTTTGTCCAACTCCCATTTTTGAAGGCACACCATTCATTAACCAACCTGTCATTAGATGCTGGTGATGACCCACTTTTCCAGGATTCTTGTTTTAAATACAGGATTGATAGGAATCCCAAAGCTGGGCGATGAGGGGAAGGTGGAGGCGGCAGAAATGGTGAAGAATTTGCCGGTAAGACTTAGTATTGCTTTTAGCTACTCTCCTTCCTACAGCAAAGACAGCACATGGAAATGGTGCCAGGCTTTTCCTTTGCACAGAGTGGAGCTAAGTCTTTCTGGGCTCGGCTGAGGAATTTTCTTCTGCATGAATTAGGAGACTGACCTCCAGCCAGATGCCAAGCACTCTGCCCTTTCTGTTCACGCAGGGTGCATCGATGTCTACTCATTGTGCCCCTTGCATTTGCCTCCTTTTCAACCCATTCTCATTTGGAGGGTCATAAGGGGTGAGGGCTTCTTTGTAAGTCACTTTGATTTTATACAGTTTGGGTGAACAGATCCATGAATCTCCAAAGAGAATGTTGATAGACTAAGTGGGGAGGGAAGGCAGGAGGAGAAGGGAGAAAGCAAAGCAAATGATGTAAAAACAAACCAAAGAATAGTTAACGATGATGCATTTTCCCAAAGAGTCACCTGGTCTCGCACCTAAACTGAAACCATCACTGGGGCATTCTTGTGGAAGCCGCTTCCTGGGGTTGTGCTATCTTCAGGAAACACATCCCGTGAAGGCCTTTGCAGGAAGCAAGTTCAATGTCAAAAGGAGCCACAGGAGATTAAAATTCTGTCGTTCACACCCTAGCCACTTAAACGTTCTTATTAAAAATTTCCTCCATCGTCCTTAACATATACAATTTTCCAAAGCAAAGAATGACTTTTTAGAGTCTCTGTGTGCCCATAAAATTCTGTCTCAGAGATTTTATTAATAATCATAAAAACATCAGTACCCATCAGGATCACTGTGGAAAGGGAGAGGCAGTTCTTCCTGAACGTGTGTTCAAATTGTCTGAGACCGATGTTGCCATGAAAAGGGCGTTAACTGGAGACTGATGATGGATAGACGTCTTCGCTTCCCTGTTCACCATTGAGGACAGGCCAGATGGAAGCTCACACAAGCCTGCTTGGTGGGAAGCAGGCAACCACGCCTGCAGCCGGAAGCAGCTCTCCATGGAGGGCAGCATTCCAACCTTCGGGTCTTCAGGTTGTGTATTTATCCATGACACAGAGGGCAGGGGAGGGACCAAGGGTTCAGCACTGCACATTTTTTATGGCATGAGGATATGTTTCTTGGGACGTTGAGAAGTCTAAGATGAAGTGCTTTAAATGACTATCTGACTAGTCCCCAGCCAGCTCTAAGCACTGGCCAAACAGCCTTGGCTTATTGGTTGTCAGCTAAGAGCAACCAAAATAGCAAACAGTAAAATACCGCCTGCGGAGAGATTTGTACGGGGGTCTCGTTGGCTCACCTTTCACAGGAGGTTGATCACGTGATCATGATCCATTTCCCCTAAAGCTCCCTCACTTTTTCTTTTTCCATTGTACCTTACTTCAGCCCTGCAGTCAGGCAAACCTTGGATCGTAGAATTCGAAACTCTAATGACCAAACATTCGTGAGGGGTTTTCAAGGAACGGGTGTACGGCACAATGCAATGGCCTCACCGATCGGAGAGTTAACTAAGAAGCCATCCAGTGAGCTCGTAATCCATCAGTATCCAAGCGGCGTGGGGTGGATTTAAGGGCATGGGTTCTGGAGTCAGTGAGGCTGAACTCTGTACCAGTTCTGTCCCTTCCAGTTACTTGACCTCTCTGCACCCCAGTTTCCTCCTGTGTGAAAACTAGGATGATAATATCTACTTTAATGGGTTGCTGGGCTTTCAGGAATCCATCATGCATGAAAGGCTCCTGACACAGTGTCTGGTGTTTAGCTGGCCCTCACAATATGCTACTGTCTTCCCCTAATTACAACCAAGAAGTGTTCTGTGATTACTTGCTGTTACAAAATTGTTACCTCGGCTGGCTGAGCAGCAACATAAACTGGGGAGACATGTATTCTCAGGTACTTTCATGGCTGAGACCCTGAAATCTTCCTCAGAGGAGTCTAATGCAGCCCACCTGACCTAGGACCATAGACCAACTCTCCCTGACTTCTACCCACCAGATGCCAGCGGCACCCTTCTCCCAGTTGTGACAGCTGAAAATGTCTCCAGACACTGCCAGATGTCCCCTCGGGGGCACAATGACCCCCACTTGAGAACCACTGGCTTAAGCTAAATGAAATATATTCTTAAAAGTTACACAATACTTCTCTCAGCAAAAGTTTCTACATTCTCCTGTGTCCCTTGGGCCATGACCACAAGGTGAGGTAAGCAAATATATTCATTTGACACGTAAATACTGTACAAGTCTGACTGTAAGGCAAAGTGTTTCCCCCAAAACTATTCCATAGGATGTAAGTCCTCACAAAATTTCTCATTCCTGACGCGTTCTCAGTTACTTTATTTTGAACATGAAGGAAGTGTTTGGGGGATGACATTAGCCCCAGGGGGCCTCAACCAATGGCAGTGGGGGAGAGGAGACTAGAGGCCTACAGATGTCATCTGATAACACCATGGGAGAAAGAGGAGCAAAAATACTTCACACAGATTTGGTGCTTATTTTTGAAGATATGACTTCATCATAAAAATATTGAAAGTATTTTAAGCAGGTCTCAAAGTTCATTTTACCAAAAAAGAAAAAATAAAGAATATTGTAAGTGGTAACCTTCTAGAGGTCATAGATATCCACCCAGAGAACAAATGAGAAAACTTCTTGGGCACTGAAAGAAAATTTTCAGGAACAGCATCTTAGATGGATTCAAAGTGCCCTTTTTTTTTTTTTTTTTTGCGGTACGCGGGCCTCTCACTGTTGTGGCCTCTCCCATTGCGGAGCACAGGCTCCGGACGCGCAGGCTCAGCGGCCATGGCTCACGGGCCCAGCCGCTCCGCGGCATGTGGCATCTTCCCGGACCGGGTCATGAACCCGTGTCCCCTGCATCGGCAGGCGGACTCTGAACCACTGAGCCACCAGGGAAGCCCCAAAGTGCCCTTTTTTGAACAATTTGAAGTGAAGGTGGTGTGTGATGGAGAATATGTTCGATGATGATTCAAAGACGGCTTCGGTGACAATGAAGACAAATGACAAAGTTCTTTTGAGAAGAAGAATCTGAACACAATCAGTCCGTGATCTCAACTTTTTTTGAAAAGATTGGGGAATGTTATATTTCTAAATGCTTACCCTATTCTATGTAATATGCCATATATGCAAATAAATTCATCGATGAAGTTTGGAAGTAAGTGTCTTACTATTTCACAAGAGTTTACATAGCTGGGTTGGTTTTCTCTTTGGACAGGGAGACTCCGCCTTGTATGGGGGTTTGCCTCTTCCTTGGGCATATGCTCACCTGAAGCACCTACTGTTTTCAAGACTTTGTGTGAGTCAGTGTGGGCAGCACTCGGAGCACGTGTTTCTGGCCCCCAGAGAGTTAATGATCTCTGTGGGAAGACCAGACAGAAGCAGGAGAAGCGGCTCACATGATTCAGGGTGATTTGGCTCCAGGTAAGTGGTTCAGATGATGTGCTGGGAGGAAGAGGAGGAAGACCTTTGAGGGATGCCTCCAGATGACCTTTTGGAAACTCCAATCAGATGCATGTGCCCTCCTCAAGATTAAAGATCGACATCCCTCATGTGGTTTCCAATGGCCAGTATGGTCTGCACATCTCCTTCCTGCCAGCCCCGTCTCTAGCTTCAAGTCTCCTTCTGCTCATCTCCCTCTCTGACGATCCCTTGGGCACCTTCATCCCCTCCAGCTTTACCACTCTTCCCGCTACCCGCCCCCTCCCTGGACTGTGCCTCGCCTTCCCACCTGCTCTTTTTCCTGCCTGTGTCTCTGCCTTTGCACCTTGCTGTCTCCTCTCCTCTCCCCTTTCAAACTCCCTCTCATTCTTCAGACGTTTAACTCAACCCTCACTTCGCCTGGGAAGCCTTCGCGGACCCCCACTTGTGGTGAGGTTCCTTGGTGTTAGCTCTCACAAAACTGGTTATTTCCTTTAAAGTATTGTCTCTGTTTATGCTTATGCATCCATTAGTGTCATTGTTGATTGATGTGTTTCTCTTCTTTTATGCTATAACCTGGTAAGAGCAGATCTTCATCCTTTTCCACTCATCACTGTATCCCCAGGGCCTGGCCCCAAAGTTGATACTCAATAAATGGTTGTTGAGTGAATCAATGATTAATTGAATGTGTATTTGCTATAACCTTTGGCTTTAGGCTTGTTACTACTATCATTACTGTATGACAAGCGCTAAGATCCAATAGCATCACTGTAAGTCAAGTACTTTATGTGTTCTGTCTTATTTAATCCTCATAAAATCCTGTGGTGTAGATTCTGTTGTTTCTACTACACTTGTTTTCTATATGAGGGATCTGGGGCTCAGGAGAGAGGTTAAGTAATTTAGTCAAGGTTGCAGGCACAGCGAGTGTGTAGAGGAATTGGGTTTTGATCCCTGGTCTGCCTGGCTTCAGAACACTGCCACCTGTATTGTATCGTATTGTATTATATCTCATCTGTGATACTCAGATGATGTCTGCCCATATGACCTGGTATGAGATCTAATACCTTTAAGAAGCTCTCAACCATGCCGCTCATCTTTGTTTCCTGATATTACTTTCAGCTGGTTCCCCACCATTTGGTAATGAATGTCCTGGCTGGTGGAGTCATTCTTATCATTTATAAACACATCTAATATACCCTTGTTATAGTTCTCCCTTATTGAGTAAAGGAGGGTCCCCCACCAGGGACAGAAAATGCATCTTTTGTTCCTATGTGACTCATGACATCTGGTAAGTGCTGGGCACGCCGTGGGGACTCACCTATTACTCCTTTATTGGTTGATGACATCACAAGGATTTCCTTAGAAGCAACAACTCAGGGTTCAGAACTGAGGCATAAACTGTGGCTAGATTTCATATACCTTTGACGTTATTGCCCTCTCCAGAATTTAATCAACACTTTGTCTTGTATGCGCAACATTTACTTCAAAAGTTTCATGCATTTCATTCAATCCATCAGCAAATATTTGCTGGGGGGCCAATTTCTGGACAGATTTCCCCCCCCCCATAACCCCACTGTTGGCTTGCAGAAAGAGACACTGGTCCAGATGGTCCTCACGCCTGCCCTCGGTCTTGGGTGTCTGAATGGCTTCCTTAACTCAGACCCTCAGGTGACTCTGTAGAAAGCCCCCACCTCATATTTAGGTAACTGCTAAAACCCCCAGTTTCCACAGCACATTTGCTTTTCAACCCCACCCTGAGATGTCTCCCCAAGACATAAGGGAAGCCCAGAAACAAGGCATCTGTGGAACTACAGAGTTTTTACGTGAGATCAAAATAGCATCAGAACTTTTCAGTTGTGAAACAATGAGTCAGGAGAGGAAGAATCAAATGAGACATGGTAAATATCCCATAAAGAGTAGGCTTCGAGTTCTCAGGCAGGGAATACCCACAGCTATCTTCCACCAACCTAAATCAGGCAGAAGCTCTCATGATGAGGATAAAATGAAATAATGGGTGCATTATTTCTAGTGGGACTTGCATTACTATTTGGCCTAATTATTTGTGATATTTCACCCATATTAGAAGCTTCTTCAGAGGCAAGAAATAACAGTTTGTCTCCTTGAAAACAAAGAACAAAGGCCACGGTGCTCTCTAGAAGCTCGCCTATCATCAGGAGGGGAGAGAATCTGCCCATTATCAGGAAGTTCTCCCTAGAGACCTTGAGTATCTCCCCAAATGATCCCTCAGTGAACTGCAGTTGCCCACAAGGATGACGATTCAGAAGGCATAAGCCTTGCTGCAGAAGAGAGAGATAGTTTAGGGACAATGCAAGCCAAAGAAACATTCTCTCCAGCCTTGCTCTATGGTGACTGGTGTGTGTGTGCGTGTGTGTGGCACAAATGTGCACTATAATAAAATGGGAAAAGGGAGCACATCCCCAGGTTTGCTTCCTTTAATGCCCTCTAGCGTAAAGGACTAGGTTTGGCTGAGAATGATAGAAAATCCAAAATAGCAACGGTCTGAACAAGGTGACATTTATTTCTCTGTCACAGGGAAATGGGCCTGAGCAGTCCAAGCTGGAACAGCCGTCTGCAGTCAGTGGGGTCTCAGACTGCGTCATTATTTTTGCTCTGCCATCCCCAACACGTGGCTTCCATTGGTTTGGGATGTCTGCTTCATCTCTAAACATCGTGTCCACATGCCATAAAAAGGAGGGAGATGGTATTACTCCTCCCTATAAAGACCCTTCCCCGGGACTCGTACACACACTTCTGTTTATATCCCATCGGTCAGAGCTGAGTCACATGACTCAACCGCAAGGGAAGCTGGGAAATACAGTCTTTATTTTGGGAGACCGTGTGCCCAGCTGAACATTAAAGGGTGCTGTTGCTATGGAAGAAAGGGAAAAGAGACACTGGGGAACAGCTAGGAGTCTCTGCAACATTCTGCAAGGCATTGGAGATTTGGGGCTTTGTCTCCAGGCCACACCTCTCCCTTCCATTCACAGGAGCTGATCCACATAACTGTGTTCATAGTGGGAACCCAGACTGCCTGGCTGCTGTGAATGGGACGAAGGGTTTATAGAAAACTCAAGTTGGATCAGTTATATTTTCTCTCCCAAGAATTTGGAATTAAGGTACAGTGATTGACTGTTATTAGTCTTTCAAACTGGACCAATTGTGGGTACCGTGGAGAGGACGTCCTCTGCCAAGTTCGTCTAGAGGCAGACAACTGGTCTGCAGAATCCCTGAGAGAAACAGGGACAGGGCATCATGCAACCCTGGACCAGGGAAAGTCAGACATAGTAGCTGCCCTGATATCTGATCCCTTTCTGGTTCTGGAGCTCAGCTGCATTTCCTTCCTTGGGTTGCATGAGAAACCCTTGTGTCCTTATTGAAGTCCTCCATTTGGGGCTTTGGGTAGTTTGAATGAGTTCCTCTTCCCTGCAGCCAGAAGAACCTTGACAATGACAATGCCTCTGTGTGGCTATGGCTCTGAGCAGGGGACAATAGTCAGCTCAACGTTCTCCTTCGCACCTGGCTTCCTGGACGGGACAAAGCACACCCCTCTCCCTCAAGACTGTGACTTAAATCCATTAAGTTGATTCGCTTTTAGAATCTGATTGTTCTTCTTCCCTTGCAACATGTTTCCATTCGTTTTTGGACCACTGGAGGCACCGCACAGGACCACAGTACTACAAAGCAGGGACTACTGTTGGCAATATTAGACAGGAAGGCAGGGGCTGGGGGAGATATTCTGGGGTGGGTGAGCCATGCAGTGGCCTTCAGATCACCTCTTGACGTCAAGTTATCTGTGTGACTTAGGTAGAGCGCCAGACCTGGGAACTCCCAATACATCACGAGGCTGCGGCTAAACGAATCTTGTCCTTATAATCGTATCTCATACGTAAACAATTCCCGTCTAAAGAGTCAGGGACTGGAACTTGGGCACTAGATGTTACAGCTACAGCTACGGTTTTCTCCTTTGAGTATTTCAAATAGTTAACACTTGGAGAAGGCAATGCTTCTGGTTAATAACGTGTCTGTCTAAACCAGGCTCCCAAGCATAATAATCTTGCTTGATCTTTTGCCTCTCTGGGCCTCAGTTTCCTCTTTAATAAAATGAAGGGGTGGTGTTAGAACTCTCTTCCATCTCAGAGGTTTTATGAGTCCCCACTCACAGGGTAAGATCCCTCAGTGGTTTCAGAAGACAGAAGGAGAGAATTCAAATGTTGGCTCTGCCACTTACTAGCTGTTTACACATGGGAAAAATACCTTTAATCCTAAGCCTCAGTTTCTATCCTGTAAATGAGGAATGGTGACAGCGCCTACCTGGTGGGGGTCTCCCGGGGGCTTAGCACAGTGTGCTCGACACATGGGGCGTGAGCACTGGGTGTTGGTCATCGCAGCACTGATGACCTCAGATCTCCATGAAATGCATCCATGCTGCAGATGGTCACACCCACCCCCCATCGCCACATGACACGCAAACAGGCTGACTTGTCCTCTTTGATAAATGTTGCTTTTATTAATTAACTCCGTGTGAGGGAAAAGCTAAAGAAAAGGGAAGGAGGGAGTAGGAGGGTGCCTGAGCTGTAAAAAATTCCTGAGTTATTTTCCAAATAATCTGGCTTGGCAAAAGAAAGTGGGAAAAATCCCTTCCTAAGCTCGTATCCTGTTAATTTTCAAACTCAAGTGTGTATTTCAATGAAAATTTAATCCATATGTTTCTGATTCTTTTGTGCTTAACCTATCAAAGCATTGTTTGCAAATAATTATTTGATGTCCAATAAACAGCCTTTTGTGTTGATTTTCCCATGCAACCACCTGGGTGATAGTTCCCTGAAAGGCAAATGGCCCCAGTTGAGACTTAAAGGTCTCCTGCCCACAGGCCTGTGGACTGACCAGCAAACCTTACAACTCTCCCCTCCTGGCTAGAGATGATCAGCTGGCCTGGGGTGGCCATCCATGGACATACTGGCCACCTCTGAATGCAGCTTGACTTAAAAAGATGAGTTTCTCTCTCACCAAAACAGAGAGCCAGTCTGTCTCTTTGGAATTTGGACAAAGTGAGACAGAATAAAGGTGCTTGTGAGCGGTGGATCCTACCATTGCATAGCCATGTAAATGCTGAACTGGGACCATTATGGACTGTTTTAGTGTATTCCTCCAGAAGTATAGACTCTTGAGTTTATTGGGGAGGTGGTCCCAGAAAACACCGGTCAGGGAAAGGGAAAGAGAGAAGGAAAGGGGGCAACACAGTCAAGCACATTTCCACGGTGGGCAAATGGAGTTTCATCTTACTGGGGAACTCAGAGAGCCAGGGCAGAACGTGTGCCTCAGAGTTGTCTTGGCCAAGAAGGGAGGGAGCTGGGGGATTTATCCTCCAGCTCTTGTCGGTTATTGCTTGAGGACTGCTCCTGGAGCTGTAGGTTCCCTGGGACTTCTGATCTGCCCCGTAACAGAGTCACAAGTGCTGGCAGTTAAAACATGGACTGTTGTTCTCCCAGAAGTGGTAAGTGTGGAGGGCACTTGTTCAGGGCAAACGGCAGCACTATATGGGCTTATATGCAAGCTGAAGTTATGATGATCAGATAGAGAGATAATAGAACAGTACAGATGCAGAGAGCAAACATCTGTTCTTGGCTCCTTTCCTACTTCAAACCTAATAGTTCAACTTTTCCTAGATTCCCACAAAGATGGTATTTTTCCAATTAGCTCTCCTATTTCCTTGAGCTGCTTTGAGCTGATTTCTATTTCTTATACAAGAAAGAAAAGACCTTCCTTTTCTAGCACCACCGGCAATGGCAGAGGTACAGAATCTCAGAGAATATACCTTAGCTCTCCCCTCATTCCGCTACATCAGTTAAGACTTGTTTTGGTTGCAAGCAACAGAAACTAACACTGATGAACTCAACAACAAAAAAGTGAATCTACTAGAAAAATTTGAGGTACCCAGGGATGGAAAAGGAAGCCACAGAATCCAGCTAGGGACAGACAGTAACCAGGGGTAAGGTCTCTGTAGTAGGAACCTCCTGATCATCTCACCTGGGTATTGCCACTGTAAAGGAGCGCCAGCCATTC
This sequence comes from Orcinus orca, assembly GCF_937001465.1. Classification (NCBI taxonomy): domain Eukaryota; kingdom Metazoa; phylum Chordata; class Mammalia; order Artiodactyla; family Delphinidae; genus Orcinus; species Orcinus orca. The sequence continues at coordinate 73,889,075 of NC_064572.1, read as the reverse complement.
CTTTCATCATTGCCGTACAGTCAAGGGTCCAGTTAGCCAAACTTAGGTTATACAACCACTGCTTGACCACCCTGGGTAGTAAGAGGAAATGTCTACAGAGGACTCTGCAGAGTGAGTGAGAATTTTCGGAAGAAAATGTTACTAGGAAGGAGGAATGGATGCAGGGTAGCAGGGAAGTGCACACACACACACACACACACACACACACACACACACACACTATACTTCTGGAAGCCTACCATTTAATGAGAGAATTAGACATTAAAACCCCATGTAAGAAATGCTACAGTGAAGGTGTAGACATACAAAAAACCCTAGGAGTCCAAAGAAAGGACTAGCTGGGGCCAAGGGAAGGCAGAATGGTTTTATTGAGATCAATATTCAACAAACACTCAATGGGTAATTATTATATATGCCAGGCGTCATGCCCACCATGATATTTACTTATTTATTTATTTATTAACATCTTTATTGGAGTATAATTGCTTTACAGTGGTGTGTTAGTTTCTGCTGTGTAACAAAGAGAATCAGCTATACATATATATATACCCCCATATCTCCTCCCTCTTGCGTCTCCCCCCATGATATTTAAGTGGAACCTAGAAAGATGAGAAAGAGTGCTTAAGTGGAATCTAAGTGTGTGAAAGGGGCATTAGAAGAACGTGTGTAAAATCATGGAGGTGTGAAACAGCAAAGACACAGAGCACACGATGCGGGAGAGATCTGTGGAGGAAAGAGTGGGGAAGGAGGCATGATCCCAGGCTAGGACATCACAGCGGGCTTTCTGTGCCAAATTCATGAGACTGGATATATCCAGAGTCAGTGGTTAGTCATGAAGGACATCTAGTGTGTCATGGGACTGAGCTCTAGAGAGAGCCCTGTGGTGGACTGTGGTGGCTGGATCTTGAAGACATTGTGGGAGGGGCTGTACACCTGCAGCTAGAAGTTCAGTTAGATGCCTAGTGCGCTATGCCAGGAGGTGTGTGTTGAGCGCTGATTTGGCTCATGACTTAGAGAGGGAGAGATGACGGCTATGAGAGATACTTGGAGGGTAGAATTTTCAGGAGTTGGTTATCAGCTTTGGCAAGCAGAGAGAGAGAAGAGATAGTATTAATGGAGAAAACGCATAGGGTGACACATAGGGTGGAATTCAGCAGGAACTGCAAGGCTTTTCCTGGCCTCCCATTGTGGAAGTGGAAGGTCTAGTCCACTCTTTCTTCCAGAAATGCAGTGGTCATCCACAGAGCTCCAGTTGGGCAGCCAGAGTGCAGGATCCGACAGGGCTGACTGTGAAAATGTCCATCCTCTCTATGCCCTGCTTTCCATTCAGGACCTTCCCAACGCTAATGCCGATCTGGTGTATCAGCTTTAGCTCCCAGCACTGTCCTGTACATATATTGTGCTCCAAACTAGACTCATTGCTTCTCGACCTCCAGGCCTTTATTCAGGCCATTCCAACTATCGAGAAAGTCTTGCATATCCTCCAACTTCCAATACCATCTCCCTCTTCCATGAAGCCAGCCAGACAGCCCCCAGTAAATAAAAGGCAACCAGGACACCCAATCTTAGCTCCTCTTCTGAGTAGGCTGGGAAGTATGGTGAAACAGGAAAAGCTCTCCTCTCCCCAGGCAGTCTCCTGTTTCCACAGGTATAGGAAGTAGGACACTGGAGACCCAGTAGGCAGTACTGGCTGGGAAAGCTTCTATTCAAATACCAGGAGAGAGGGTCTGATCCCCCTTCTGCCTGGGCAGCTAGAGGAAGGAACCCATACTCTCAGCTTCCATATGGGAAGTGAGCACCCTGACTTACATCTTTGCCAAGATTTCACAAAATGGCACATGGGGGAAGGAGGTAATTCCCTATAAGAAACTCAAGGTGCTGTAGGCAACCAGGAAAGAAATGTCTCATGCACTGGGGAATGGGCTAGAGGTTAGTTTTGACCAGAAGACTCCAAGGGGCCAGTGGCCACCAGTGTCCATGTCTCACCGTGAAGCCATGCATGGTGGCTGCATTGCAGAGACTCTGAGGCCCCCTTCTGGGCTGGAGTGGAGCCTGGGAGGGAGACTTTTCTTGTCTGTTTCCAGCCTTGCTGCAGGGAGTAAACTTGATCGGCTTATACTGATTGGGACCTTTCCTCGGGAGATCACACAGATGCCTTGCTCTTTTCCACCACAGGATATTCAGAGTAAGAGGGAAGTAGAATTGAAGATAGGGGCTAAGGTCACAGAGTCAAGAGTCCTAATTTTGTCTTCCACCATCTAGTTCTATGGCTTAAGGCAGATCTCGGTTTCTTCCTGTGTAAAATAGGCGTGACAAATCACTCACCCGATTTACCAGGATAGAAGTGTCACAGTCGTAAGTGTGGTTGAAAAAACATCATACCAATAGATCTAGCTATCACCATTAGAGGCACCTCATCGGCAATTTTGCAAATTTGTATGTGATTATAACTAACCTCTCACCGCAACTCTCTTACAAAAAAACGTGTGTGTGTATGTATGTATATATACATGCACACACACACGCATTATGTGCATACACACACATGTGCATATCCCAGGGGCTTTTGTATAACCGCTGATGTTCTTGGGTTTCAACTGAAAAGTATCCAGCCCCCCAAATATCTCCCCGGGGGAACGATCTACTGAGGAGAAAGGCTGAGAGTTTTATCAGTCTTCCTGTAGCAACCTAAATTTCTTTGGGCCTCTCCCAAGTCAAGTAAAACAGTCAGAGTAAACTGCAGGCTCAGCATTTCAGTTTCTACGAGGACAGGTGCCAACATGATACGGATCACGAACCCAGCAGAGTTTTCAAACCAATAATGCAAATGAAAATAAAGTAAGTTTGGGCAAGCAGCCTGCTATGTTAATACTATGTTCAATGTTATGAGCTACCTTTCCCTAAAAATTATTGCCCCTAGAGGTACTTGCTGGAAAACCAAAAATTGCTCTCCCAACTTGGAGATTTTATCCTTAAGCTTGAAATCTACCAGATGCCAACATTTTCAGTGGGGTTTCTTCCAACTTTCTTTTGAATGTTCATTGCAGTCCTTGTTTTTATCTCACTGGTCCCTCCATATTTCCACAATTTCTATTCTACTTTCCTGGCATAGTTCTGAATGTCCTGGGTAGAAACAGTTTTCTCTGTCAGTGGTTTCTAAACATGTTGGAACTCTTTCCAAATAGTAAAACCTCATCCCACTCCCAACTGCAGTGTGCCTTTCTGGTTGCAGCAGTTATAAAGCAGGTTTAGTGAAGGGAAGAAGGCAAAGATAAATAATTAGGCCCTAAATGCATTTAATTTAAAAATAAACCTAAGAGGAAAGTTCTCTTGGCCTGAAAAATGATTCATCTTATGTTGTAAAAGATGAGGGGATGCCATGAGTAGCTGTGAGTCCCCTGCCCTCTGAGCTGCCTCAGCCCTTGCTTAGATGGAGATCACTATCTAATCATTGTTCTCACCTAAGTGGGGTGGGGCTGGGGCCATGAATCCAGGGCCTCAGAGACCCTGGGCAAGTTGTGTGCTCTTCAGACCACAGTCAGAATAAAGGAACTTCCTAAGCTCTTAGGCAAAACGGAAGGGAACATAAGATGAGTGGGCTCTATATGACTGGTCATATGAGCGTAGCATCAGGGGAGCCTAAGGGCTTCGCATCCTCACAATGTATGGGGGTGGCTTGCCAATATCCCACTGAGGCAAAAGATGGTGCCAAGCCCATCAGAAGTCCACAAAATCAACCACAGACACTGTGGTCCATGCAACACAGTATGGTACAGAGTTTTGTGATAACTACCTTTTCTGGAATTACCCTACCCTCATCCCTTACTAACTGTATAAACTTTGGCAAGTTTCTTCCTCTTCAACTTTACAATGGGTTGATAATAGCACCTACCTCATATGGTTGTCTGAGGACTAAAGGATACATGAGAAATGCTTAGAACAATGCCTGACACTGAGTAATTGTTCCACAAAGATCAGTGACTCCCATTTGCTCTGAGGTAGTATACGAATTGCAAAAGTTTATTCCTGAGAGAACATCAAAACAGAGGATATCCTATCTTCTGATGAGACCCACCAGCCCTGCATCTTGTTTATCTGTTCTCCTTACTCTCCCCCTATATACCATTGTTCTCATTCTATGGCTTTTAATGGTTGTGTGGGGAAAAAAAGTCAAATCAGCTTTTCTTGAGATTAATTCATCCAAAAAGTTCAACTGGCTGATCATGAGTGACAATAGCCCATGGATATGTTAAATATAAACGAAGAGGAGATGCTTCCCCGCTCGACATCCATCACTGAATGTAGTCCAATATGTGCCCAACACTTGCCAGCTATTCCCTCATTTCATCCTTTAAAATTTTACAGGCTAAGTGTTATTATTCTTTCTAGCAGGAGGAGAGGAGGAAAGAAAAGGATGAATATACACACATCATTTCCTTTTTTGGGGGCTGTTTTAGGCAACCTCTAAGATGGCCTCCATCAATCCCAGACTCCTGGTATTCATGGCCTTGTATAACCCCCTCTCCCTGAATGTCGACTGGATTTACTGACTTATCTCTAGCTAATACAATATAGCAGAAGTGATTAGATGCCACCTCCAAGATTAGGTGATAAAAAGACTATGGCTTCTGTCTTGCACGCCCTCTCTCACACTTTCACACTTGCTAGCTCTAAGAGAAGCCAGCTTCCAGGCTGTAAAGTACCCGACAGAGAGGTCTGCATGGTAAAAACAAAACAAAAATATGGTCCTCTATAGCCAGCAAGGAACTGAGACCCTAAGTCCAACAGCCCATGAGAAACTGAATCCAATCAACAACCACGTGAATGAGCTAAGAAGCAGATCCTCCCCAGTCAGACCTTCAGATGAGAGTGCAGCCCTGGCTGACAGCTTGGCTCCAACTTTATAAGAGACCATAAAGTCTCTCATAATTCAGAGGCACCTAGGTAAGCTGCAGAAATTGAGAGCTAATAAATATTTGCTGTTTAAAGTTGCTGAATTCTGAGGTAATTTGTTACACAGCACTTGATAACTAATACAGGGGTCTTTGTATATAGAGCTCACACTCTGAATTTGTGCTTCTGGTCAGTAGCTTATGTTTTTTACAAGGATTGCTAAAGTTTAAAACAGAGTTTAGAACCCTTCTCATGACAGTCACAATTTCTTAGGATTCTGAGGCTCACCGTATTCTCTCTCTGCCTTTTTTTTTCACCCTTCTCTTATGTCTCAATTGGTTGGAAGCAGGAAAAGATAATGCAGAGTCTGGCTTAACCTTGAGGGATATACACTTGTCTTGGGTTGACCTCCATTCGGAACACTAGCTGGCCAACCAGCCTATTTCCACTTGCATGTACTCTGGCCACACAGACACAGCTGTTAAAAGCACCAACCAGTATCACCACCTGAAATTAACCATGACCCTAGGGCACACCTGGGAAGGCAGGTCATGGCCAGGCTTTGGCCATGGTTTTAGTGTTCACCATCATTTCACTCAATGGTACTGAGGTTTCACAGACTACTTGGTGCTAATGCAAGCATTTGGCCATACTGAACTTTTTTAAAAAATAAATTTATTTATTTATTTTATTTTTGGCTGCCTTGGGTCTTCATTGCTGCACGTGGGCTTTCTCTAGTTGCGGCAAGTGGGGGCTACTCTTCGTTGCAGTGCACAGGCTTCTCGTTGCAGTGGCTTCTCTTGTTGTAGAGCACAGGCTCTAGGAGCACAGGCTTCAGGAGTTGTGGCTCATGGGCTTAGTTGCTCTGCAGCATGTGGGATCTTCCCGGACCAGGGCTCGAACCCATGTCCCCTGCACTGGTAGGCGGATTCTTAACCACTGCACCATCAGGGAAGCCCCATACTGAACATTTTAATTCTGCAATACTCTCTCAGGTGGAGTGATGTAATACTGTTTTCTCAGTCCGTAATACTCTTTCCCTTACTTCTTCACACTACTTAATGCTTGTTCTTTATCTTTCATCTTGGGCACCACTTCCTCTGTGACGTGCTTCCTGACCGCTTAGCCCAAGTCTGAATTGCGTACCATATTCTCCACCAATGCCCTGTACTTCCCCAGTCACAGCACTTCTCACATTGTCTTCTCTGGGGATGGATCCTTTTCCCTCACTAAACTTAAGCTGAAGCCAAGGTATCTTGTTTCTTTGAATCACTGTTGCATCCTCAATGCCTAGCACTGTCTCTAGCACCTAATAATTAAATAATAAATATTTGTTGAATGAACGAATGCTTTGGAGTCTTCAGGCCAAAAATTTGCTTCCAAAACTTATCCACGCTTCTTAACATCAAAACCTCAGAGAGCAACAACCTGGGTAAAGAATGTAGGCAATAAAAAGCAGTTGAAATGCCAAAGAACATACAAATTCCAAGCAAAGCGGAAGAATGAGACAGCTGTCTAGGTAATAGAAGCCATCAGACACAGTTTGGTTACAACTCACTGGTAAATTCAGGTGAGAGTGCTCAGTCGGCCTAAATTATCTGGATAATTCTTCATTTTGCTTTGGCCCATAAATTCTTTTATCTCCTTTACAGTTGGGTAGTTGGCAAAGCCTGTCACTCCCACCAGAGAATGTGGATGGGTTCCAAGGCACTGACCTTCCTTTTATCCAGTTTCATCCTTTTTATTTCCATTTCATTTCTTCTGGTTCCAGTTGGTTCCCTGGGTTAAGGGCTTCAGAACTGTTTAAGAGTGACTTTCTGTTTTGACCAATCTTGCCGTTGAACCTTAGTGAGCTTCAGTGTTTGGTGTTTGCTTTGTATATTTTTCTGACTTGTAGAATGTTGATGTCAAACTTTTAAAATATGATGGGAGGAAAGACTTTAAAATATTTTCAGAAAAATCCTTATTGATGTCTTAAATCTTCTTGTCTTTTGCAATTAATCCTAAACCACATGACTGTACAAAATAGCTACCAGAAATATTGCCATGCCCCAGTCTCTCTCTACAGACAGAAATCATTTTGGACAAAAATCAGGCAATTTAAATGACTGATTGATCCAATTAGTAAGTTATAATAAGTGGATACCACCTATATCAATCAGCTTTTGCTGCATAACAAACCACTCCAAAATGTAGTGGTTTAAAACAACAACCTTTTATTTAGCTCTAATTCTTTGGATTGGCTGGGTAGTCTTCTGCTCTGAGCTGGCTTAGTTAATCTCTGTGGCTGGTCACTCCCCTGCATCTGGAGTTAGCTGATAGGAGGGCTGGTAGCTGGATGATCTAGAATTGCTTCTCTTACATGTATGGGAGATGACAGACTGTCTGCTGGTCACCTTGGTTGCCCATGTGCCGTCTCATCCTCCACCAGGCTAGTTCAGGCTCATTTGCATACCAGGTTCAGGGATCCAAGCCCAGCAAAAGAGAGAAGCCTCCAATAGACAAGCAATTTTCAAGTCTGCCTGTTTCACATTTGCTAATGCTTCAAGTCACATGGCTAACCAAGATTCGAGAGGTGGAGCAATAGACCCTACGCCTTTTTTTTTTTTTTTTTTGCGGTACGCGGGCCTCTCACTGTTGTGGCCTCTCCCGTTGCGGAGCACAGGCTCCGGACGCGCAGGCTCAGCGGCCATGGCTCACGGGCCCAGCCGCTCCGCGGCATGTGGGATCTTCCCGGACCAGGGCACGAACCCGTGTCCCGTGCATCGGCAGGCGGACTCTCAACCACTGCACCACCAGGGAAGCCCCTAGACTCTTCCTCTTAATGGGATATCATAAGGAAGTGGATGTAGAAGGGGAAATGGCTATTTTGACAATCTATCATAATATCATTTCCATACAACTTACCTTGTTTGGTCCTCATGGCAGCCCACCGAAGGAGCATTCATTTCCATTTTATGAATGAAGCCACTGAGGCACGGATGGGTGACATCACACACTCATGGTTATACCACTAACAAATGGTAGAGCTGGGATTTGGGCTTGGTTCTGCCTTGCTCTGAAGCCCGCCTTTCTAATCATTCTACTTTGTGCCTAACCCAAGTACTGGCTGGTTGCTCACAGGTTGTTACTCTGAATTCAGGGCTATTTTGTCCCCCATGCATGTAGGCAGTAGCTTCAGTCTATGTTTATCAAATATTTTCAAAATATTTTGCAGAGATTATTATTTTTTTACCAGTTCAATAAAACCTCAAGCCCCAGATGTGGTTAAGTCAGGCTCTCTTCTCCTGAACTTTCAAGGCCTGAGGCACTTGATGGTAATGCAACCTCAACTCCTCCAACTCCGCAGTGACATGCTTTCCTGCTCATAAACAGAAAGTATCTTCTTTTTTGAAGCCATGAAATTCTGCTGCAGGTTCCACCCTTGGAAGAGACAAGACTCAGAACCTCCAGCCTCATTCCTAGCCCCGGCTTTCCTTTCAAGACCAAGGTGGGGCTGGGGTCACATGCAGGGATGTGGCCTCCTTGTATAGATAAGAAGGGGTCATGAGAGCCCTTCAAGTTTCAAACAAACGATAAACCACACAAAAATGAAACCAGCGCCACAGCAAGCAGCGCCTCTGAGCTGGTCTCTGCCCAGTTTTTGCAAAGGTACATTTTCTCCTTTCTGCTTCTTATTCTTCCTCCCGTGGTCTCCCTTCCTCACGGTCCCCCCTTGGCTGCTCTCCCTGCCCCCCTTCTTCGTTAGAGCTCCCCTGCCCCTCACGTCTTCCACTGCCATTTCTTAGAATCCAAACATCCTTTCCTCTCCATCCCATGCCTTCCTTTAGCTGTGAATGCCATTTAGGAGTACAAATGGGCCCCAAAGATACCTTGGGCGGCAACTGGAAAAGATGGAGGACCCAGGAGGTGAATTCAATGCACTTGATGAATCTGGTCACCGTTTATTCTGAGGGAATAGAAACACATTATTTTGTACTTACATATATTCTAAGTCTACTCTGAAGTTTCCCATTGAGGAGGAATGAATTTATCTTCATTTGACAATTTTATGACCCAGATCCGCCAGCTCTGTCCATTTATCTGATTTAAATGCAACTGAAAGACTGGACTGCTTTGACAGAAATCCAAGCATGGCCAACAGTGCTTCCCATCAACGTAGATTGTTCATAATATGCGAGTTTCCCAGTGTGGCCGTCAGGGCCTCCTGGTTAAGCTTACCTCTTGAATGATCATTATTCAGCAAGAGAAAATGATTCCGTAATGAAAACAAGTGCTTGATGTTTTTTTTTCTTTTTAGATTTATTAAAGCGCCTCAGAGGCTGTTTTTATAAAACCCAGTCCTTAGAGTGGCTGACCTTAAAAATGTGTTTATCTAAGCTATATTCCCCAAAACGTTGACCAACATGATAAATAATTTATTTAATATTTCCTTAAATATTATTTTATTTGGTTTAAACCCAAAGTAGAAACGTCTTCTCCCCAAAAGGAACACTGTCTCATTTTTTTTGTATACAATGGAACTTTTGGGGACAAATAAAAGAAATATAATCTTTTTTCACAAATTTTGGTTTACAAGGTGACTGCTGGTTAATCCAGGGGCTGTGGAATACGTGTTGTGACATTTAGGTGTTAAATTAGAACTTTGGTTCATGGGTATATGCTTATTTCAAGCATTTACTAAGACTGGTAGGAAAATAAGTATCCATACATAAATACAGCAAATAGGGCACAAAGAAATAATCGATAGAAAAATGCCCCCCACCCAAGCCACGAGCAACACAAGGGCTGTGTTCATGTTGACAAAAGCTTTTTTTTCCCCAGAGATTTTAGTAAATCCACAGCTTAGTTATATTGGAACCAGCCTTCAGGAGAACTTGCTAAATGTTCCTACTTCCTCTGCAGAACTGTTCCTCAATCCATAGGACTAGTAATCCCAGAATTCCTACCCCTGGGCCACAGAGGCAGGCCCTGACGTAGGCTAGACAACCAGATTCCACTCTCTGGGACTCAAGTTGGTCATGTCACACGTGGGCCCAACCTCAACCAATTCTAATTCTTGGGAATTTTTTAATAAGAAACAGGAGGAGAAAGGGCCTGGCCCTTGGAGTCATAGAACTAGAAGCAAATGAAAGGCTGCCCAGGAAGGAGCCCAGGAAGGAGCCTGACTACGGAAGAGGAAAAGAAGGCCACTTGGAGAAGCAGAGCTGAGCCATGGAGACAGTGATTTCTGACAATGTTGCGTAAGCTCCTGGATCTAACCAGGCCTGACCATAAATCCCCCCTCTCGCTTTAAGCTGTCTGGAGTCAGTGTGGGCACGTCACCTCTAATAACCCAAAGAGTCCTGACTAATCCGGTGAGTCAAGGATGAGACACAGTGGCCCTCAGGGGATATTTGTTTGTTTGTTTCTCCCTAGCTTTCTGTTGGTAGCTTAGATTTACGCCTATCCTTAAATCCTAGCTTCAGAGCTGCATACAATTCTGTTCGCCCTTTTTTTTTTTCTTTTCTTTCTTCTTTCTTTCATCCCTGTATGAACAGGAAGTCAGGATGCCCAGTCAGATTCTTGCAGGGGAGAATGTGATGACTTATCCCCACAAGCCAGTCCCTAAAAGCCTTTTTGCAGATTTCAGAAGGTATCTGTGGATTAACAGTAAATGCGGGTATTTGCTCACCCATCTGGGAATTCTTACACTTTAAATTCAGTTATGAAACTAGTCTGTGAAGGCTCCTTTTGGGTCCAGCTGGAGATCTTGGCACCTTAAAACTGTCACCCTTTGAACGATGACCGTACGCCATGCATTGGGTGGCGTGCCTTACATATACAGCTTCCCACAGTCCTGTGCGGTAGATACCAGTACTGTCCCATTTCACAGATAAGGAAGACACTCCAAATGGTTCCGAAATCTGCTCAAGTTCACTCAGTTAGTGAGTTGTAGAGGCTGGATGAAATTCCAGGTCTAGAGCTTGCCATGCCCCCTAAACCCTGGCCACTCTTCTGAGAAAGTGAAAAGCAGAGGGGCAGCCACGGAAGATAGCAGCTCTGCCCCACAAGGTTCAGGAGGGGCTATTGAAAAGAGTCACTAGTAAGCAAAGAACATTGGAGATGGAGTTATACTGCTCCAGGCTGACATTCTAGCTCTGCCGCTTTCTTCCTACTTTTGTACACATCTTTTTATCCCTCTAAGCCTCAGTTTCCACAGTTATAAAGCAGGCTAATTATACTGTAGTGCATCGTCTCCAACCACAGTCCTCCCATCTGTGCAGGTGCATGCCCTCCTTGGATCAGGAAGAAAAGTCTTTATTCCTGTCTTACCCCTAGGTTCTTCAGGACATTTTTTTTTCTTATATTCCATATATATGTGTTAGCATACGGTATTTGTCTCTCTCTTTCTGACTTACTTCACTCTGTATGACAGACTCTAGGTCTATCCACCTAAAGACACAGACCTACTAGAGAACGGACTTGAGGATATGGGGAGGGGGAAGGGTAAGCTGTGACAGCGAGAGAGAGGCATGGACATATATACACTACCAAACGTAAGGTAGATAGCTAGTGGGAAGCAGCCGCATAGCTCAGGGAGATCAGCTCCGTGCTTTGTGACCGCCTGGAGGGGTGGGATAGGGAGGGTGGGAGGGAGGGAGACGCAAGAGGGAAGAGATATGGGAACATATGTATATATATAACTGATTCACTTTGTTGTAAAGCAGAAACTAACACACCATTGTAAAGCAATTATACTCCAATAAAGATGTGGAAAAAAAAAGAAGAGAAGTCTATTTCCTTCTCCTCGAAGACGGGCTGGTCTCAGCATTTGTTTGGGCCAATAGAACATGAAGGAAGTGACGACCTGGGGCTTCTGAGCCCAGGCCCCATGCTGTAAGGAAGTCCAGGCTAGACTGGCAACTGATTAGGGACCCTGGAGGACAAGGGTCCATCTCGAATGATCAAGCCATGACCAAGCTCCCAGAGAAATGCAGCCTCATCAAACTCTAAGCGAGACCAGCAGAAGAACTGGCCCAGCTGAACCCCAACCAAGGCACAGAATTGTGAGAAGTAATAAATATTATCATTTTAAGCCATTACGTTCTGAGACGATTTGTTATGAAGCAACAGATAACTAGCAAACTTACCTCACTGGGTGGTTTGGGAGGATTAAACAGGCTAATGTGTTTGAAAGCAAGAACACCGAGGACAGTGCTTGGCATTGAGGCGCTCAGAAAATGTTGGCTGGGCAAGTACTTTGTGCCCACTGTTCAGGGCAACTGGGAGACGAATAATGAGGAGAAAATGTCCCACCTTCCTGGAGCTTACGTTGTAAGAGGAGGAACAACGAACATGCACAAATAAGTGCTGTTCGGTCAAATGCTGACTCCCGCTGGAAAGAGCTGCTCTCTAGCAGCTCTGCGTTGTGCGTGTTTGCTACTGATTATCCCTGGCTTGTGTGACCTCTGCCCCTGCCTTCAGACATGACAAGACATGGCAGCAAGGTGGAAAGTACAGCCTGAGATAGAAGACCTGCTTTGGACGATGTCGTTGGAGTGGACCCCGCTGCCTGGGAGATCTGAGCAGACCTCTGAATGGTATGAGGAAGTCAACCTCCCCCAGTACACCCATGATTCCTAGAGCTTGCCCCATTCCCATAGCATGTTTTAATTATTTTGTTTTCATCTGTCTATCCTCACTGTCTGAGAGCTCTGGGGGGCAGATGGAGGTGTTTCTCATTCAGATTCTCTGTGCCTTGGGCACTGGTTGACACCGAGTAGGTGCTCACGGTACATTCATTGACTCTACGAATGCATGTCATGACCGCCCACCACTCAACACTGGGGTTACAGTCACTGGGCTAAGAAGCAGCTACCCTCTGCAGACCAGCGGAACACAATCTCACTTCCTGTTTCATGATACGGTAGTTGGAGACTCACCTGTCATGGGATCCACCTGTCATATGACCCCCACACGCAGCCTGGAAACCTTCCTGGGGCCCAGCCGCCCTCCTCTCACACGCCCCTGGGCCAAACCCTCCATAACCATCATCAGAAAGGAAATACCTACACCTACCTTGAGCTGATCCCCTACAGAGTCCACGGACGTGCAGGCAGCGGGATCTCCAGGGCTGCGGAAACCCCGGGGGCCTGGGCTGTGTCTCCTTCACTACAGGTTCCAGGGAGGACTTGGTGGGAAGGAACCATAGGGGGCAGAGGTTTCTGCCCAGCACCCCGACCCCCATCTCTTCTCCCACTGAAACAACACAGTTTGAAAAATATCACGTCCAATGTCAAAGAAAACACGCTGGCTGTGCAAGCCACAGGCCAAGGGTGTGCTTCCCCCTCTGTCCTTCCCGCCAAACCCTTCTTTATTCTCCAGTGACCAGAGAGCTGGCAGGTGACTTGTCTTCTGAGCAGGTCCACATTCCACAAAGGGACCCTGGCTGTTCGCAGCCCTGGGAGAGAAAGCCCATCATGGGCTTTCCCCGTGGAGCTCTCTCCCTCTGCCTCTCTCTGCCTCTCTCTGTCTCTCTCTCTCTCTCCCTGCCTCTCCTCCAGCTGCTCCTGGCTCAAGCCGCTGCCTGCCCCGGCTAATAATGCCTTGTCACGCAGCGACAGAATTATGGTCTCACACTGGCTTCACATGTCACAAATAATTGCGTTCCTTGCGCATCATATTGAAGTTGTCAGGACTCTCTTACGCCTATAATTTGTGTGAGTTGATCATACTTTGGCAAAACAGCAGGTCACAACCTGTGCCCTTTCGCCCCAATGGCTGGCTGAGAACAACCTACAAATCTTGTGACAAGGACAGCAGAGAGGGTATGAACTGTTCAATTGCTCGTGCCTACCAGCTGCCATGGAGAAGTGTTCTTTCCCTTCGCCATCGTTTTAAATGGGCTAACGCAGCACCCCGTGTCATCCTGTCTTAATTTCTTCACATCTGGTTTTTTCCCTCCAGAAAAAACCCAGATATTTCTAATTTCTTTTGGATATTTTTAATCTTTTTTTTTCTTTACCGCAAGACATTTTGGTGCCAAACCCAAGTGTCTTTCTTCCATGTGTTTTAAATAAAAACCTCCAGCGTCTGTGATAAAGCCTGTAGACCTCCCTCTGTGTCCGGCCCAACTGCATAGCGTTTCCCTCTTGCTCCAGCAATGGTTAAATCCCTCTGGCAGCTTTATGAGCTCCTTCGCTAACACTTTATTGGGTAACATGTTCACAAACAGTGTTCCCAAGCCTTTGTTTTCATTAAAGTACAACATGTACCATCAAGTTGCATTTAATTCACTGCTTCATGTTTTATACACAGTATCTCTGACCAAGGTCTTCAGTATCTAATACTGGAGAAGGGATAATGAAGTTCAAACTGCTTTTATTACCCAAGATCTTTAATAATTGACTTCTAAAAAAAAAAAAAATCAGTGGAAAAGAAACAAGATGACCAGGTTCTGGCCAGACTGATGCTCTGCAGATACACTGGAATGAGGTCAAGAATAAGATGTTTTATGTGGGTCTGTCTCCAGGGAAGCTGCTGGAAGTTGGGTGCCCAGAGAGTGGCCAGCCCCCTCCTTGTTTTGAGGAAGAGAAGATGATGGGAACGTGGATGTGGATGGCCATTCCGGTGGCTTCCCGTTCTTTGACAAGCTACCCCACCCCTGCAGGGAATTGCCAGTGGAGAGTGATTCCAAAGGCACATGGCAACATCTGACTTCCCAGCCGTAGACACCAGGGAGTGAGGACCACATGCCATCTGTTGGTGCAGCAGCAGGTATAAGGGCACCAGGTGAATGCAAATCAAATGAGCCAAGTGCTCTCACCACACAGTGCAAGGCATGTGCATTTAATTTCTGAAGGCATCAGCCGAGGGAACCTGAACCAAGGATACAGCAGATTATGCTTGAGAGTTGCTGTGGAGGACAGAAAGCCAAGTCCTTCCACTGTTTTGGTCCCTTGATCCGTCACCTCTGTCGTCTGGTTCATGGGCACAGGCCAGGGACGCTTGTCAGCACTGGAAGGCATTTCACTTTTGATGCAATTTACAAACAGCTCACCACCAGGGTGGAGTGGAGAGTGGGTGGGAAGAAGGGCGGGGGATGAAAATGTAGTGTCCAATCACAGCTGTAAACCTCCAAAGGCCCCACCTACAAGGCAAATTCAACGCAAAAACGGATGGTTATGGACTCCAGGTTTATCTCTCAGCACTCTCTCTGCGAAAAGAGTTGAGTGAAAAAGGCAGACAGACAGAGGTTCAAACCACAGCACCACCTCTGACCAACCTGGGCAAGTTACCTTAACTCTCCAGGTCTCAGTTTCCTCATCTGCAAAGTACTTGGTACGTAGTAGGCACTGAGCGAATCTTAATTTGTCTCAGTCTAGATTCTCATTTATGAGCAAAGGAGCTCAATGGCTAGCTTAAGTAGAGAATGAATTTATAAGGACAATGTTGGGTGGCTCAGAGTCTACAGGAAGACAGAGAGCTAAGATGAAATGTCAGCTGGAACCAAGAGGGGTTAGAGAGCAAAGGACACAGGTGAGGTTATGCCTAAGGCATTGGCTACAGTACCACCCCTGGCATCACCACCACCGGCCAGTTGGTGCCACCACCCTACGCTAGACCTTCTCTATGAGCCTCTGCCTTGCCCTCCTCCAGGTTCAGAAGCACAGGCTGCACCTCTGAATGGTCAGCCCCCGGCCCTATGGCCATGGCTGAGCTGCCCAAGGGCGGGAAGAGAGGATATACTTAGAAACCTTGGGAAGATGCTCACCATGGCTGTTGGAAATTCTTAGCAAGTATGCTCTTCATTCCCATTCTCTACATAGAACTGGGAGAGAGGGGAGTTCAGGTTTTAGCTTTTCTTACAACCACTTCGATGCATTGCATTTTTTGCTGCCTTTTCAACAAGGGGGCAGGATAAGGGGAACCTGCCTCCAAGCAGCCTGACTGGCTCGTCCAAAGCCACTTAGGGTACAAGTGACAACGTTTGGAATGAAAACCCACACCTCTCCAATTCCCTGTAAGTTGTGTCCACACTAGCTCATGGAGTGACTATGGAAAAACTCCAGAGGCAAGAGTGGAACCGTGGCTTCCTGTAGGAACAGTGGACACTGGCTGCCCGGTGCAAAGTGATTTTTGACTTCCATATCTGTCACTGGTACAACAGAACTTTAAAGAAGTGTCCTGGCCGGCCAAGCAAAATGGGGACTCAGCCAAGTCCATGGTTAAGGAGAGAATGAAAAAAAAAGTGTCTGGAACACTCAGTTGCATGCTCCATTATTGAGCGGTTATGTTCTAAGCACTAGGCTAAGTGCTTTTGTGGCATTATTTCACTTAACAGTCAAAATAAACCAGAGTAGATGTCGATTACTCTCCCCATTTTACAAACAGGTAAATCAAGGTCCAGAGCGTGGGGATAGCATAGACATGGCAAAGACCTGGGCCTCAGAGCTTTGCCTTCAAAGCAGAACACGCCCACAGATGTCTCTGGGTGGTGGCGGTGTATAAAAGGGACACGGGAGTCTCAGGACACAATATCACGGGTACTTAAGAAATGCCTGAGGATCTCATAATCTCAAAACCGGTATCGTTTGGGCTGAGGGATCAAGAGACAAAAAGCTGAGGGATATTTCATGATCTGGAAACTTTCAGTTTCCTTTAATATGAAAATACTCAGCATAAAGTATTAAAGATGTAAGGATTCAGAGGTTTCAGGAGGCCAAAGAAGATTAAGAACGTCTCTCCCCAGATGAAGTGCATGGTGTATCCATTACAGGGCAAGGAGTTTTCCCCTCCCCTCCCCCGCACGTTCCACATAATAGAGAAGACGCTGAAAACTTTGAAGAAATGCTTTCTTTGTTCTGTAAGTTCCATGATTAATTAGGTATAAGCCATGTTTCAAAACGTTTCGTCATTTATTTGTAATTCTCCCCAGAGCGTGTATAGTAACTTGGCTCAGAACACGTAGATTACATTGCAAATGCTACTCATATGCTGGAACTTTTTATGTTTCCTTCTCTTCCCTCCTCTGTTTTCCCCTAAAGCACTGGAGTCGAAGAACAAAGCTGGACTCCAATCCAAAAGCACACCTTGCTCTGTACGGGTCTCCCTGGCTTATCAGTAACCCCCACGAGGGGGATAAACCGGAAACAGCAGGGGTGCGGTGGGCAGCCTTGTACCCACACACGGACGGGACCTCCGGGGCTGCGCGAGCCCCCAGTCCAGCAAAGATGTGTGTTTGCTTGAAGACCATCTTCATCCCTCCATCTCTATTCATGCCTCCCCACCGGGGGTATAAACTAGTGATCAATGTGGTGTAGCTGGAAACATGGGGAATACAACTGCAGGGGTCAGACAAGCCTCGGAGCTTTGTTTTTCTCTTCTGTAAAACGGCGATAACAGTCTCTGAGCTCCATTGACTCAACCCTAAGATTGAATACGATTCAGCACAGTGCTTCATTCAGAGTACACGCTTTAGGGATGTTCACTGTTCTTTTGATTATTGTCAGTTTGGCCCAAGTCTCCACCCCAAAGACACGCACATGCACACACACACACACAGAGGCTGTTCTTTCTTGCCCTCTGTCAGACTCCCTGACTCACTACCAAGGCAGCCTCTTACTTCTTTGAAACATCTTTGTTTCTATGTCTTTGCTTCCCTTCACTCTTCTCAAAAATAATACTCTTCCAAAGCTCAGATCGAGTGACGCCACCTCCTCCTAGAAGCCCCAGGAAGAATGTGGTTGCAGTCCCCACTCTGTAGACTATTAGAGCTAATCAGATACTTTGTTCTTATGGACTGTGTGGGCTCAAGGTTGAGCCCTGATCTTAGTAAACTTTATCTGCCTGGAGTTTAAAAGTATGTTGAGGGCTTCCCTGGTGGCGCAGTGGTTGAGAGTCCGCCTGCCGATGCAGGGGACGTGGGTTCGTGCCCCGGTCCGGAAAGATCCCACATGCCGCGGAGTGGCTGGGCCAGTGAGCCATGGCCGCTGAGCCTGCGCATCCGGAGCCTGTGCTCCGCAACGGGAGAGGCCACAACAGTGAGAGGCCCGCGTAATGCAAAAAAAAAAAAAAAGTATGTTGGGTTTATTCACTGGGTGTATTAGTGTCCTAGGGCTGCCATAACAAAGTACCACAAACTGGGTGGCTTAAACAACAGACATTTTTTATGTCACAGTCCTGGACTAGAAGTCCAAGGTCAAGGTGTCAGCAGGGTAGGTCCCTTCTGAGGGCTCTGAGGGGGTTTGCTTCAGGCTTCTCTGCCAGCTTCTTGTGCTTTGCTGGCCATCTCTGGCAAATCCTTGACTTGCAGAAGCATCACCCTCACCTCTGCCTTCACCTTCACACGGCCTTCTCCCTGTGTGTGTGTCTGTCACCATGTCCAACTTTTCTCTTCTTATAAGCACACAATTGTATTAGATTAGGGCCCACCCTAATGACCTCACCTTAATTTGATCATCTATGAAGACCATTTCCAAATAAGGTCACATTCACAAGTACTGGGGGTTAGGACCTCAACATCTTTTTTAGGTGGAGACACAATTCAACCTATAACACATAATTCAACTCACTAAAAGTGGGTGGGTAACCACTCTACGGCTGTGTTTGGAGTCAGAGGTAAGTCAGAGCCCTATAGGTTCATTCTGCTCCTAATTTTAGCAAGGACAGGCACTGAGGATTCTGGGAGGGTCTTATCATAGGATCACCCCAGCCTGTCTTTGTCATTAAACTTAGGCTCGTGGTTCTCAAGCCTGGCTGCCACCATAAAGTTACCTGGGAATCCTAAAGACGAAAACAAACACAACAATGCTGGGGGTGGGGGAAGACAGAGTCAGTCTGTCTTCTTATGTGCAGCCAGGGTTGAGAACCACTGTGCTAGACTGACATACAAATAACCCATGTGGTTTTCCCTGGTCTAGCCCGAGAGACATTTCTCATCTGGGGGCTTACGACATACTCGGGATGCTTCAATTGTCATTACCAAGTTAAACTGATCTTTTATATAGAATTCTATTAAAGAATAGAAAAGGTTAAAATCCTCCAGATGGTTGAGATTAAGGAGAAATACATTCTCTCCTAAAATATGTAGCCATTGCCTTAGTGTTGGACTACTTTTGGGAGGACCAACTCTTGCCCAAATGGAGGAGTGTAGGCTAGGGTTTCAGTCTCATGTACAGTAGTTGTAAATGCTTTGAGATCCAAGAGGGAAAGATCTGTAAGTGAAGACACTGCTGTTGTCTATTTCCATGGTGGCCAAAATGATATTCCAGGCTGATACAGAGTCTGGCTGGATGGTTCATCTTGGAGTTGGGATTATTAGTGTTTTGATTAGAGAAATGAGCTGGTGTATGAGGAGTATGTAGACACCTGGAGAGAAATAAGCCATCCATGGGCCAGACTTTTGATAGAAAAGATAGTAGGATCACTGGTAATAATAGTAGCTAACCCTTACATGAGTATATTGTATATCTGATGGGTATGGTAGCAAGGCTGTTATTGCTACTAAATTTTTATGCCAATTTCCTACCTGACAAGATTCCATTTTGAATATTCAGCTACTTGAATGACTACATTCTTCCTCGTGTCTTAGAAATATGAACAGAAGGAAGATTTCTTTGGAAATTAAAAGCATCTTTATTTGGCATTTTTTTGGTTGTTTTTTTGCTGTACGTGGGCCTCTCACTATTGTGGCCTCTCCCATTGCGGAGCACAGGCTCCGGACGCGCAGGCTCAGCGGCCATGGCTCGTGGGCCCAGCCGCTCCGCGGCATGTGGGATCTTCCCAGACCGGGGCACGAACCCGTGTCCCCTGCATCGGCAGGCGGACTCTCAACCATTGCACCACCAGGGAAGCCCCTATTTGGCATGTTTTAATAAAGGGCCTAGAAGGACAAAAAATGCCTAGATTAGCATTTCAAGTTTTGGTGAACTGAGGTTCAGATGCCTGAGAAACAGCAAAATAATGAGCGCATAGGTCCTATAAAAAGGACTGGGAAATTACTCACTCTGATCAAATTCAGTTTGCTTATTTCAGAGAGAACTGGCGGAGGAAGAGCAGAGGAAAATGGGTTAGTCAGTCAGGACAGACCCATTAGTTAGTCCTAATGATTAGTTGCAGAGCCTACAAACCTCAGGGATAAAAATGATACCTACAACTCTGCCACCTTCTCTACAATGTATATAATATCACAAATAATAATTTATCAATTGCAACAAGTTTGCCCTCAGTCGGTTACCCTGGTCGTAGCAGAGCAGGTCCAGCAGAAAGGGGAGGAAGAAGTTACAAACTTTGCCTGTGTCACACACGTGAGGGACATTGGTGAGTTTAGGGACCAAGGAGCCCTCTTCTGCCAAGAAGCTGATCTCCAGTATTTATTTGGGTGCAAACCAAAGTAGAATAATGGGAAAGGAGGTCCTTCATGTAAAAAGAACTCAAAAACTTTACAGACTGAATTAGGTGTAATCCTTATGAGATCCCTAACAGCTCGTAAATAACTTTTAATGAGATTTCCAGCAAGTAAAATAGCACGTGGGGGAAAAATTATTCTTTTTTATTTTTGTTATTTTGTTTTCAATAAAGCACATATTTCATATCTGTTGTTTTCCCAACCCATAGCCGAAAGAAGGGAAACCATTGCAATAAGAAGAGATTAGTACTGAAAATATTTAATTAACTGATAGGGACAGGAAACACTTGAATATGTCATTGGAAATTCTTGACATCGCCCACCAATCTATGGAAACTTATAGAGCTGAGTCTAAAGCATGTTCCGGAGTTAAGCAGAGAAATAAATCAAGGTTTGCAAATGTCATTTAAGTTTTCACCTGTCCCACGATTCAAAATTATTGGCTTCCCAATGAAAAGCATATGTTGTGTCCCTTGCCTGGGGAGTTGTAATGAAGTGAGGCAGACACTCTCCAGCCCTCCCTCCCATCGTGCCCCTCTTGATTTCCCATCGAGTGAAAATAATTACTGTATCCTTAAGGGAGCGCTTCCCTGGCTTTCCTGCGTCTGGTCTCCCGATAAGCATTGCCATGTCGGCTCCTCCAGCCCTGCCCCTCTTCCTTGAGGGACTAAGGTTTGATTTATGAGAAAATAGTTGGCAAATTGCGATGTCCATCTTGATGGATGACATCATTTGGAGCATTTTGCTGATCATGTATGACTACCTTTTTGTGTTGAGCCTGGTTGCAATTGATCTGCAGCTCCAACAGCTGAAGAAGGGGAAAAAAATAGCAATTTCCTTTTCTTGGAGAGGTCACCAAGCCGAGAGAGCTCTGGCCTTTTGTTCCCTTGAAACACAAGTCACGTTGAAGCCCTTGACGAAGAGCTCTTACAAATGTTATCTTAGATGTCCAAACGAGGACTCTTAGAGGTAGGCAAGACAGGTATGGTTCCCCTCCTTCAGAAGATCGGAAAAGTGAAATTTAGAGAGACAGAGTGCTTTGCTCAAGGTCACACAGCTAGACAAAATCAGGGGTTCAGATCTTGGGCTTTTGACTCCAAAGCCAGTGCTTATTTCTCTTTCCTTTCCTTCTCAATGGAACGGGGATGTGCATTTAATGACAAAATCAAACCCCCTCTGTTCTAAGCTATTCAGTCCCACCTGCCCCTGCCCTAGTTGTTGCGGTAACTCCCTATCTCTGGCCCTCTAATATCTTCCTTCCCATCTCTCTTCCTTGCTGTCACCAGCATTATAATTCGACAGAAACAAATCCAGTCATGTCACTGCACTGTTTAACAACTTTCTGCCCATTCTCCACTGCTCGCCTCTCAAAACTTTCCATCTCATTCCCTCTAACAGGAAAGCTATGGAGTGTGAGCTGGAGTTCAAAGCTGTCTATTTTGAATTTCTTTGAAATCTCATGCTTTGTGTTGAAATTTAATATGGGTTTTTAATTCTATTCTATATGTCCACTTCTTTCCCCTCATTTAGAAACAATGATTTTTCCCTAAAATTCTTTGAGTACAAGTGATGCCCTGGAGAGCTGCCTCACGTTTATCCTATATGGCTTTGCGCAATCCTAATTTAAGGAGCCAAGTCTTGAAGTCCAGGGCTTTGGCAGAGACTACAAGGCCCAGATCCAGCTGGGCCTCCCTTCCTCACCACCTCGTTTCTGTCACTCACCCCAGACTCCTTACGTGACAGCCAACCTGACTTTCCATACGTCTGTGTCTTTGCTGTTCCCTCAGTCTGCAAGTCTCTTCTTCATTTGCCTTGCATGGCACGTTTCACTGCACTTTCCTTTGTGCCCTGCCACCCCCCACAAGGATGTGGCTGTGGTTTAATCACCTGCACCCCATCCATGGTAGCAGTTAACCCTTTGGATCCAGATCATTTATGGGCAAGTCTGTCTTTCCCCACTAGACTAAGTGTTGTTGCCCGTCACCTCCATTGTTACCTACCAGTGCCCAGTGTACTTGGCACAAACCAGGCACTAGATAACTGCTTATAAACTGAATGAAAAATATTAATACATTCCCTCTAGGAGATTGTTTTTTAGAAGGTAGCCTAACCTCTGTGGTTTATACTGTACAGTTTAGAAGAGCTTCCACACATTTAAAAACAAGCAAACAAACAAAAAAACGACTTGAGTGTGCCTTTTTTGTGTACGCCAGGTACATTACTTCATTGATCTTCGTGTTTATGCCACAGAGCGGGCAGGGTAAGTCCAGCTTACCTCATCTCCTCGCCATAACTTAGAGGTTAAGCTAAGGCACTGGGCGTGGTCTGTCTGGGCTCTCAGTTCCCCCTCCCTCCCAGCTTTGTGTGACCTCAGTTTCCTCACTTGTGAAAGGGGTGAGAGTAGTACTGTTGAGATGCAGCGTCCTGTGCTGGTGAAGGGCATGAGCTCTAGAATTGATAGCCAAGGTCAGGGGTCTGCAAACTATGGCCCATGGGCCTACTCCAGTCTTCCACCTGATTTTCTGTGGCCTGCGAGCTAAGAATGGTGCTCATAATTTTAAAGGGTTTTAAAAAGTCAGAAGAATAATATGGTGTGACACATGAAAATGATATGAAATTCACATTTTGATGTTAATAAATAAAGTTTTATTGACTCACAGCCTTGCTCGTGTGTTTATATGTTGCCTGTCACTGTTTGCACAATGATGGCATTGTTGAGTAGCCACGATAGAGGCCATTCAGCCCATCAACGCTCAATCCTGACCACCTGATCCTTTCCAGAAGTTTGCTGACCGCTGACCTACGTTCAAATCCCAGCTCCACCCCCTACGAGTTCTGTGACCTTGGGAAGGTTAGTTAACTTTTCTATGTCACAGTTTCCTCTACTATAAAATGGAGATGACAATAATCTCTGCCTCACAGGGCTTTATGAGAGGAATAAAGTGCTTGGTAAGGACCCAGTGAATGTTAGCTAATATTACTAAGCTACCTTCCCAGAGGGCTGGAACTTGCCAAGTAGTAGAGTGGGGAGAGAAGGGGGTGCTAGTGCCAGCTGCGTGGAGAGCTCCAACTTGATGTAATCGGAGAGGCTGAGACTCAGGATGTGAGCCAAACTGAGCTGAAGGAGAACACCAAGGGCCAACATGCAGATACCCAGTGGACACCTTTCCAAAGGGCCCAGACAGGTTGGAGGCTGGGGTCACAAAGTCAAGAGTTCCAAATTGGATTTAGATGGGACCAACGCACAAGCAAGAGGTAGGGGGAGAAGGTTCTAGAAGATTCCCCAGGTACCAGACAGCACTCCACGCCAGGTCTGACTTAAAGGGACAGGCATGTCATTCCCCTCTACCGATGAGGAGACAGAAGTTCCGAGTGGTTAAATGGTTTGCCTGAGATAACACATCTTGTAAACGACTAACTCCAAAACACAAGATGCCCAGACCACGCCTTCTCCCTCCACTCCACCCCGACAAATTTCCCACCCAGTGTTTCAGGTTCAGATCCTTTCGTGGCCATTATAAACATCGTTGACACTAAGGGAAACTGCATATCTCTGTTGTTGTACTGTTTCGTTTCTTCCAAGCACAGAGAGTTGTCATCTTTTTAAAGCCATCAAGCATGAATTCGATGCGTTTCCTCCCTTCCTGCAGTTAGAGTCCTCGTTACTGGGTGCAACAGGCACTTGCTGTGCATGTGCTTAGATCTTCAGCAAGGTCTCTGACGGGGCCTCTAGCCCCCAGGCGCGTTTCTCTCACAAGTTCAATGACAACCCTGCAAATGGCAAATTATGATTTGAGAGTGCAAGGATCCAAGATGCAGGGAAAGAAAAAGTTGGGGGAAAGCAGTCTAAGAAACGCAACAAGTGATTCAAGGACCTAGGCCAAACATAAACCTACAGATTTCAACAGACACTTGATAAAAACATCTTTATATTGTCTCCATGTCGTCAAAAGAAGGCTCTAGATCACAGCTCCTCTTGTGTCTTATCCCTAACAAATGTGATTGCCGAAGAAGACTGGGCTCAGAAAGCCATAACTCCAAGGGCAGGGTGAAGACAATTCTGCCTCAGAGCCTAGCGACACGCAATGTTTTGGCTGTTCTGTTGAAAGTAGGGATTCTTGTTTATTTGACGATTTTTCTTCCTTGGACAATGTATTTAAACAAGTGTCTTCTTTTGGTCCAGTGTTTCTTCAAATTTATTTATAGAAGAACTCTTTTCCTTCCCCCTTCTAATCTGTTTTTCATATTTTGGTGAAAGGGATAATATATAAAATTTTACAAGGGTTTATCTTTCTTTGCATTTCCTCCATGTGGACATCTGGTGTTCTCATTAAGGAAGTGATGTCCATTCATAGACCAACTCTGTCCTTAATTCATCCTAAAGATCAGTGCCGTAATTTGAAGATTACACTGTCTTCCAATGTCTTTTGCAAAGGTTCTTTTTTTAAAAAAAAAAAAATCTATCCAGCACTCTTCAGTTAGTTTTATTCTGCTCATATCTTTAATTTTCAAAGTTTCCTTTTCAGCCTCTTTTCCCAAATGGTAAAATACATAGCACTATTATTTTGTACATTTTGTTAAAAGCATGTTTTTTATGCTCTAAGTCTCTCACCAGGACCCCTCTAAACTTTAGGCTTTAGGGCTGAGGAAAGAGGCAGAGCAAACAATCCGACTGCACGCAAAGCATGCCTCATTACGCATTACGATGACCCTCGAAGTGCTGTATTCCCGCTGAGAGCACCTCAGATTTGGTCAGACTTTGGAAAGCTTGAATTAGAGTTTATAATCTCCTGAAAATGATATAAACCCAAGGTTGGCTCAGTTCCTGTGATGTCATCAAGGCATTTAATTATGTGAGAGAAATGTTTGGATAGGGTGCATGGAAAATACACACACAGGTACACACACACAAGCGCCTGTACACATTCGTGCAAAATGCAGTCGTTCAATCCTGGGCCAAGAGATTAATGTCAATTTCAGAAGCTTCGTCTAAAGAAGTCTTGTTTATAAACCCTTTATGATGCTTTTATTATTGTGGTGGTAATAATAATAATAGTTTAAAATAGAAACAGTAGTTTGAGCAGAAAATATGGTTCCTCATTTGATTCGAGTGGAGATGTTCCCCTCAAACAAGGCTTTGGGTAATTTGTATCTTTCGAACACGCTGGTGCAATACTTTTCTCCCTAAAAGTTCTCTGCACTTTAGAGAGTCACTTATATATAGAAATCCATTTCAATTGACAAGCTGATGAATGACCTGCCCCGTAATACAAATGACTGTGTGTAAACATATTGGGTGCAATGTATTTTAATGATGTCTAAACAGTCAGAGGTTGGTATACCTAGCTGCGAAAGGTCTGTTGAAATTGAACCTGCCCGTTTTCTTCAAGTTTATGCCCAGTAATTTATGAGTTTGAATGTGGTCTGCAAGTTTGTATTTCCTGTGGTTTGCCCTCCTATGGAGTTGAGTTGGGGCTCTGCTCCATTCGGCTGGCAAGTGAGTTGCTTTCAATTTAAGCGGTTTCTGGAAATAGTATTCCTTCATAAACAATAGGTCAGCAGAATCAGAGTGAATCACACATTCCTCTAAAAACTTACGTAGCATCTGGTGTTCCATTCCTAGGAATAGTCCTTAGAAAAGCGAATGATCTAGTAGATCACCTAGAAATTGTGATGCAATGACAAACACATAGCATCGCTTATGCTGTATTTTAGCCCAAAGTGTGTAATTGAATCCATCAAGACTTCAGATATAACATCTAGCTTACAAGAAAAACAGGGGATAGAGGAACGAGTTAAACACCACCACCAGGAAGCAACCAGACAACTCTAGACAGTAGAACATTCCACAGGACCTCTGGCCTGACCTCTTCAACACGTCAGCAACATAGAAAAGGGAGATCCTAGGTGACAAGAGATTTGAAGGCCATAGGACCAAAGTGAAACGTACAATACTGATGTATACAGTGGTTTGGACAAACAGCTATAATGGACATTTGGAGATCAGTTGGAAGAATTTAAATATGGTCTGGCTTTTAGAAGAGAACAAAATTTACTAAAATGGAAAGGTGGAGATAGTTGACAGCAAAATGTAGATTACAAAATTTTTAAAAACCACACACATGTGTGTTTGTGTGTGTGTGTAAAGATGGGGAAGGATATGCACAGATATACTAAATTATACTGGTGATCTTGGGGTGGGTATTAGTTTCCTGTGGCTGCTATAACAAATTACCACCAACTTAATGGCTTAAAACAACACAAGTTTGTTATCTTATAGCTCTAGAAGTCAGAAGTCTGAAAACAGTTTCACTGAGCCAAAATCAAAAGGCTCCCTCCGGAAGTTCTAAGGGAGAATTCCTTCCCTTGCTTTTTCCAGCTTCTAGGGACCACCTGCATTCCTTGGTTCACAGCCCCACCTCACTCCAACCTCTGCCTTCTCATCACATACTCTTCTCTCCCTCTGCTTTCTTTGTCATATTGTCTTCTCTGACTCTGACCATCCTGCATCCCTGTGACAGTGACTTTTGTGTTTATACTCAGCCCACCAGACACTCCAGGATAACCTCCCCATTCAAGATCTCTAACTTAACCATATTTGCAAAATCCTTTTTACTGTTTAAGACAACATATTCACAAGTTCTGGGGACTAGGATATAGATACTTTGGGAAGAGGGGGGAATTTTTTGGCCAGCCACAATAGATATATGGTTTCTTCATCTCTTTATTTTTACTTGTCTGTATTTTCTGACTGTATACAGTGCATATGTACTGGTTCTTTAATATTAAAAGTAAAATGGTGGGGTTTTCCCTGTCTGGAAACTACGCAGTTCCTCCCTCAACTGGACATAGTGTCCGCTCAAGTTTTCATGTGGTCCCTCTATACCTCAGCTTTGCTCGGTCTCTAGTATGAATCTCTGAAGTAGACAATTGTAAGCAACCTCCCCGTTGGTCTCCCTTCCTCCAACCTCCCCTGATGCTCCGTTTAACGTGTCTATACCAGACCAGAGCATCCCCCGGAAGACCAATTTTGACCAAGAGTCTCTCTTTCAAAAGCTTTCAATGGCTCCCTCTTGTCCACAGGACAGGGGAGCTGCTTCTCCATACGCCCCAGCCCAGGCCACATCGCAGTGGGTCAGCTCTTCGTCCCTTCAAGGCGGCCCTGCTGCCAATGCCCTATAACGTCAAACATACTGCCAGTTCCTGTAGATGTCACCAGAGTGAATTCTGATGTTCACAGCGCTGTGTTGTTATCTCAGATCCTGAAGGAATCTGACTTGAGTGGGCAAAGTCGCTGCCCCCTGAAGACAGCCAGAGTCTGCAGCAACCCTGCCTGATGCAGAAGACGATGCCAAGAGCGCCAATGCCTCGTTCTCCTGAGGCCGCTAAGCTCTTAGCACCAATGCCGTTGAGGTCTTGGGTGTTTGGTGCCTTTGCTATGTTAGTGTCCGCAGAGCCCCCATGCCTGAAAAACAAGGTTAAGATTTTGGAGGTGGAATGAAAAGACTGTCTAGATGAGAGAATCCCAACCATTTCCCAGTCCTGGCCCACCAGCCCTAACCCATGGCTCTCACTATCTCTTTCTTAGGACAAGCTTGTAAGCAGGCAGCTCCACGGTTCCTCGTAAAACAGATTTTAGGTGGGAACAGCCCACAGGCTCCCAACAGGCCCAGGTGTGCCTGAATCCTAGAGCAGATACACTCTGATATATTCCATTCCGTAACGCGAGCCAGGAACTATCTCGCCGACAATAATATGACTAAACTCTGCGTATTCAGGACACCATGATAGAGTGAATACTTTCTTCAAGACCACGCTTCCTAATTTTTAAATTTTTATTTATTAGCACTTTCAACGCTTGTGCATTCGTAGCAAGTAGCAGGTGTCAAAGCTGTAAGAGAACTGTGTGGGCAAAAGCTTGAAGTTGAGAAGCTCCTCTCAAGTAATTTAATTATATTTTGCAGATCTGGGAAAGCCCTCTCTTATCCCATTTTCAGAGAGTTTAAGAGTTCTGCAAAGATGTAGCTTGACAAATGCTCTTATGCATTTTACAAATGAGAAAAATGCCTTGTAAGGAGAGTAAGGAATCTTCTAAGACCTTATAGAACCCAGGTCTCCGGCCTCCCTTGTCACCACACCTACTCCCTGCTTCTATTCTCTGTCAATAATCATACTTCAGCAAACAAAAATCAACCTGCTAGGCAGAGCTGCAGCCGCCGCTGGCAATTCTGTGCAATCCATTTTGTTGTGTAGCGTGCCTCATAGATAATGTTACAAAAATCAGAGTTTGGCAAAAAGCCCTTCTTTTCAGATATTTTATGTGGAAAAAGAAAAAAGAAGAAGAAAAACGTATCCAGATCTCTTTCGAAAATTACTCACAATCAGCTGGAAGGTATTCAGTGAACTTTGTTTTACAGCGTTTTGTGGCCAGTTACAAATTTGGGTCATGCCCTGCAATCCGTCTCTGCCGGGAACTTTCACTGAAGCCGTCAGGGGAATTAGAAATAAAATGTTAGAGGCAGGATCAAGAATGCACAGATGAGCCGGAGAAACTTGTGAGTGGCTTTCTGGATGCGCGATGAAAGGACAGCTAGATAACTCGGGTCCAAGCCCAGAGCCAGGTTCTTATCCAATGTCACTCAAGATTAAACTTGGAGTGTGTTTCCCTCCATCTCTGATGGCACAAAAGGTTTTACTGACTTAAGAACCAGGACCGAACCATGTCTCTGTGATTATTTTATTGGCTGCAAGGTCCACGAAATAATGGTTACAACATGAAACTGTACCGTGTCTGAGAAAATCGGGGGAACAGCCAAGTCTCAAGAACATTCTGTGTCTTTTCGGCAAGTGCCGCCTTCTTTGCCTGGGAAGCTTAGCATATTTCTAGAGGAGTAAGTGCGATTCTCCACAGAATCTGGTGAGTGAAAGTGACTCTCTTTAATAAACATTCTTCTTTTTTCATCTCTGAAAAGCAAGGGAGGCCTGGCCTGGGAACGCCATTTTCGGTTTCTTCGGAGGACCACGAAGACGTCTGCAGTTCTTCCCGGAAGCAAACTGTTACATGAGCAGCCCCTTTCCTCCCCGGAGTCGCTCTTTGAGAGGAGTTCCACAGCCGCGGAAACTGAAGGTTACATTCCAACTGCCAAGGTTTCCCCAGGACTTAAATGGAGAAGTTCACCCCTTCAACCCCCAAATCCCAGGGCAGAAACTTTGATCCTAAATATGAAGATCCTTGTCAATATTCCATTTAGGAAGCAGCCCCTCTGATTTGTTTTAGAAGAAAATCAAACTATAAACTAGTAGAGATAGTGATCTGGACTCCTAACTTTGATCCCTAGAGGTGCTGGGTGGATAATATAATAGTTCTATCCACAAGAAATAGCTACCATTTATTGAGCGTTTATATGTGCTAGGCTATGAGCTAAGTGCTTTTCATTAAAAACCTCATTTAATCCTTACAAGGACTGTACAAATTAGATAGTACTAACATCCTTAATTTGACAAAGGAACTGAAACTCAGAGAGTTTCAGTTAGAAACTGTTTCAGTTAGAAACTCAGTTAGTTTCAGTTAGAAACTCAGAGAGGTTAAGTAACTTGCCAAAATCACGCAGCGCTTAAGTCATCGAGCTGGGGTTTGAACCTGCTCAGTGTGGCTCCCAGTCCTGTCCATGTCAGTGCCCAGAACTGTGGCCGTCCCCAGCTCTGAGATGGACGGGAGAGATGCTAGTTAGACTTTGGAGGACTGAGGAGAGGGTCCATCCAGAGAGGGACAGTGTAGAGCTTGAGAAATACAGAACCGTGGTCCTGCTAGGAGCCTCTCTAGCATAAGCGAAGGGGAAGGCGGTTGGGCCCCATTTGGACAAAGGGTGATGGCGGGAACTGGGCCAGAAGCAGGCTTCAGAGCAGCGGAGGGGAAGAGAGGGCAAACGACCACAGGTGACCAAGAAGGCCAAACAAGTCAGAGTCAGGGAGCTGGATGCTATCTCCCTACAGAGAAACCCAGTTTGAAAAGAGAATCACTTCTTCCTTCTTCGACTCTCAGGCTGCCTGGCAAGGCTGTTGCAGGACCCAGAACCAATGAACAATTAAGTCCTGAGCCTGTTGTTACCCATGGTGATGGCTGTTGCTATAGTGACTAGTGTATAGTCAGGACTAGTCGTATGAGGGATTTATGGGGGCAATGCCTGCGAGGAGAACAGGGGAGCCCTCAGACTGCAATGCCAGCCTGACCCCAGTGGAGGAAGGAAGGAAGGAGGGAGGGAGGGAGGAGGGAAGGAAAGTTTGGGTGGGAAGAGTCTCGGCGGCACAGCTCTGAGGAGGGTTTGGCCAGGCTGACGGGGACTCCTTGAAGCAGAGTTGCCTGTGGGAAGAGTCTTGGATCTCTTGGAAATGGGCCTCTGAGGGAACCCACCCTAGGTCATCGGCTGGGAGCAGCCCACAGGAAGTGTGGCCTCAGCACAGATCAGTGGTGGATCCAGAGAGACAGCGATGGCCATCAGTCAGCATGCTGGGTGGTGGCTTTTCACAGTCCCACAACTGGCTGTCCCCTTGCTGGCTCCAAAACAGGGTAGGGACGCTCACGGGGAGCCACTGGGATGTCTAGTGGCGGGGTTAATAACGCATATGCCCCGTAGAGTCTCTGCGCAGATTAAATGGGGAAATGCATGTCAGCATCCAGCACAGTGCTGGCACCCGAACGATCCCAGGAGAACAGCAGCTCTCATTCTGTTAAGCAGTTCAGGAGAGGTGGAGGTCACCCTGAGGAACTACACCCAGGTCTCAGTTCCATCCTGGGATAACCAGTCATGTTCTTCCGAGGAGATTCCTGCGGCTTCCAGAAACTCCATCTCTCTCTCCTCCCTTCCCTCTCCTCTCCATCCCCACCCAACCAAGGGGAGGGCCAGGCTGAGTTACACGATGCTCCTTCAGAGCACAGGTGGGGAAACCAATCCACCTTGTGCTTGACCTGAGCCTTCTGGTTAGAAAGTCAAGCCACCCTCCCTTTGGAGCAGAAGTCCTCTTCTGAATGTAAGTTGAACTCAGTCTTTTTGAGATAAAGACTAGCTTCTGAACAAAAAATAGCTTTGATTATAAAATGAAGGCTGACTGTTAGCCAATGAGATGTGAGATTTGGGGCTCCACCGAAGGGGTGCAGGAGGTCTGAGGCCAACCCTATTGATTGGTGAGCTGAAGAAAATAGGGTTTTCTGTGGATGCCCTTGGGTAATGCCATTCTTGCCCTCCCTGGTGACCATTTCATTTACTTATTTTAAGGCAGGGTTTTATGGACTCTACTTGCCAGACCTCATGTTTGCTGGGAGCACCTCAAGTTTCAGACAT
Source organism: Orcinus orca (assembly GCF_937001465.1). NCBI lineage: Eukaryota > Metazoa > Chordata > Mammalia > Artiodactyla > Delphinidae > Orcinus > Orcinus orca. Next base: position 73,857,452 of record NC_064572.1, on the reverse strand, counting down.
TTACTGGAGTTGACTCTGGTTAAGCTTCTTTTTGTTGCAAATGCATTCAGTTTGGGGACTGAGTGTGGAATGGAAACCCCAGCTAGAGGGGCAGTAAAAACGTCCTTCTTCTAGAAAACATTGAGAACATATTAGAAAAAAAATTGGAAATGAGAAAGGTCTCTACCCACAGAGATTCTCTCAAATTGGAAGATTCTGTCATTGAAATACGGTAGTCCCATTCGATAGCATCTGAAAGATAAGTATTCAGGGAAATTAGAGAAAAGTTCCTCCACTGGAGAGCCTGGCATTGCCTTCCTGTCCTCAACTGACAAAGAGCCCAATTTTCTGGCATTTGAGAATGAGTAATATTTAAAGATTTAGGGAAAATTAGTCAAATGCACCTTGATTATAAACACATGTACCCGTTTCATTTAGCTATTTTTAAATGTGGGTTTTAACCAGCTGCCATTAATAGCGAGTGTGCTGCTTGCCTGTTTTTCCTTCTTCTTGTAATAGAAACGGCAGAAGGAAAGAAATATTTAGCCATTTTGGATCTCTTTCCAGAGCAGGAAGAATTATTGAATATAAATTGTATCTTCCTATCTCATGAAACAAATGAAACCTAAATTAAATAAAAGGAAAATTAACAATCAGGATTATGTAAAAAGCATTACATTTCCTTGGGGCTCGAGTTACAAAGATATGTTTTTGTAAAAGAAAGAAAGGTCAGTTACCACTATTAAACTTGTATATTGTTTTATGCTAAGTCCTTTCAGTGGCCTCTCTGAGGGACCGTTTAGTTTGTATTACAGTCTAATAAACTCCAGGTGCACAGGACAAACTGAATAATCAGAACCCGATGGCCCAAACTAGTTAAAAATAATGTGGTACATTCCTGGTTCTCTGCATTTAATTTATTGTTAATCATTGTTATTACTTACATTTATTGGGTAGTTTTTCCAGATTTATTAGGCACTACATTTAACAGTGTTATCGCTTGTAACTGACCATCAGTGGAATCGAAAACATATTTTTGTAAAGACTCCTACCCCAATTAGTAAGTTGTTTCCCTTTGAGATGAAACAGACCCCCAAAATGACTGTGTTATTTTCCCCTTGAGTCAAAGGGAAACTCGGCACAAAAACCCACTTTTGCTAAAACCACCTGTTGGATGATAGGGAAGGGGTATCATTCCTGAGACACAGAGGTGACCTTTCCATTCAAAGTGGAAAAATGAGGGATTTTATTCTACATATCAGGGGTAGTCTCCCACTGCCGTGGAACAGGCAACCTCCCAGGGATGAGACTTTTAGGACACCAAGGAAGGACAGGCGGGAACCCGTTTCTCCACCTGCCCGGAATTCTATAAATCCAGAAGCAAACCTTCGGATGAATGGGAGAAGTGATGCTTTGACTAAAATTCACATTCAGGTATAAATGACTGATATTCTCTTGACCTTTTCTTTTTTAACAAATATTTATGTATTTATTTATTTGGTTGCACCAGGTCTTAGTAGCGGCAGGCGGGCTCCTTAGTTGTGGCATGTGAACTCTCAGTTGCGGCATGCATGTGGGATCTAATTCCCTAACCGGGGATCGAACCCAGGACCCCTGCATTGGGAGTGTGGAGTCCTATCCACTGTGCCAACAAGAAAATCCCTCTTGACCTTTTCTAAGAGTTGTTTTGGAAAGGGGGTGGGAGAGAGCACAGAATACCAAAAGGAGAACTATCAGAAAGAGGAGGACCAGAATGGGAGCCTTCTCATCTTTTCTTGTCCCTAATTTTGCTGGTCCCAGTCTTGCCAGAGAGCAGCATCTCCCACTTGGAATGCGGTGAAGCAAGTGGCCAGCACAGAAGATTTGCCCCCAGGGATGAGGTCTGTCATTTGGTTCCGCACACTGAGTGCCCAGGAACCTGAGCTAGGCTCAGGCTCGAAGCTCAGGATGTGGCCCCCGGGCACACTCCAGCCTTTGGTGAGCTCTGACTGCTTGGCATGCAGCAGTGAGGCACATCAATAGTTACCTGCTGAGTGCCTGAATGAACGCCAATTCCCATCACATCCTTTCGCCTTTAGTGGGAGCCTGCGGGGTCAAAGAAAAGACCACTAGATGGGAGGCAAGACTCTCAGGCTCTAGTCCCCAATCTTCCGAGCGACCTTGGGCTAGTGGTTGGTCCTCTTGGGAAACTCAGTTTGCTATTCTATAAAATGAGATGGCGTGGTGGTCCACTGATTTCATTAAGTCCCCCGATTCTTCACACATCCAATCCCTGTTCCAATTCACACCCCAAATCCACGTTCTTCGTCAAGTGACTACAATGCCTCTCACGTAAGGGGCGGAGTCCACTCCCTTACTCGGAATCCAGGCTGGTCCTATGACCTGCTCAGCCAATAGAATGCCACAGAAGTGGAGGTGTCAGTTCTGAGTGAGTCTTCGGTGTTTCTGCTTACCCTCTAACCTAGTGTCCTGCGGGGATGAAAGACGCACAGAGCAAAGCTGAGTCACCCTGGTCTCCCCAGCCAAAGTCAGCCTCTGCCAGCTGACAACCACCAATCCCCAAATATGTGAGTGAGTCCAGCCAAGACCAACAGTGCTACTGACCCCGGACAGGAGAGCACTAAAGGCTTGTTATCCTGTGCCACTAACGTTCGTGACTGTTTGTCATACAGCGTTATTCTGACAATGTGGAACTGATAACAGATGGTGCCATTAGATGAGCTCTAAGGTCCATTTCTGCTCCAAATTCTACGGCTACTTAGAACCTAATCCAGTATATGGACAAATATCTAGTCCTAATTGCATCCCCTGGGAGACATGGGTGGGGCTCTTTACCTCCCTAGGCCTATTTTAAATAGAGAATGATAATCCTTGCCCTTCCCTGTAGACCTCCTCGACAGGGCCACACACAGGGGTATTTTAAAGGACAATTTGAATATTCAATATGGAATCACTTTGAACCATTCAAAAGGCAGGCTCTATTATGAGTTAATTCTTAGCCGTAAGAATGCTACATCTTCTTAGGAATCTCATTAGGAAGCCCCCTAAGGTGTCATCGCTTAGAAGACAAGCAGAAGAATCTGGTAGATGCTGTTTAAAAACCCATTTGGGTCTCTTACAAGGTATCCACATTCAATGTTCTAAATTAGTATTTTGTTTCAGAGCCACTGTAGAGCAGCCCCTTTTGATGACTCGGAGGGTATTTCCTCACTAATTTCAGGGTTTTGATCCTAATCATTTTGACCCATGGTTTAGCTACGTGGGGCTGAAGGAGAATTTAAGATAAATTGAGGTGCAATGAAATGGAAGAGATAGGAACGGAGAGAGAAGTTACCTCTTTCACTCCTCCATTCATTCAATAAATACCTAGCAAATGTTGACTACATCATAGGACTGTATTTCCTGTACTTGGCTGGGGTCCCATGGTGACTCAAAGTGATCCAGGCCTTGCCCTCACAGGGGTATATGTCAGAGGAGAGAAAGACACTAAACAGTTAATTACAAGAATGTTAGGAGCCAAATCATTAATTTGAAACCTGGCAATTAAAAAGAATGTGTCGTGGGATTGACATATATACACTGCTATGTGTAAAATAGATGACTAATGAGAACCTGCTGTATAGCACAGGGAACTCTACTCAGTGCTCTGTGGTAAACTAAATGGGAAGGAAATCCAAAAAAGGGGATATATGCATATGTATAGCTGATTCACTTTGCTGTACAGCAGAAACTCACAACATTGTAAAGCAACTATACTCCAATAAAAATTAGTTAAAAAGTAAATAAATAAAAACCATGTGTCACACATTCTTCCTGCCCTTCCAATACAAACTGTATCTTTGGATAACTAAATAGAAATGGCGGGCAAGTTTATCTTTTCAGAAATATTCTAGCTAACAAACAAAGAAAAAAAATTAGAATGTCACCATTTTGCAACTCTTACAACAAATGAATGGATCTAGATGTTGAGCATCAAAGACCTCTAACATCAAAGAGAGAGACAACCAGACATTATATGCCTCTTGAGGGAAGAAGTCATCACTTCCTATGAAGGAGTCTTGTAATAGAGAAAAGACAAAAAAAATCAAACCTTAATCCAATCAAGCCTTAAAAGCCAACTCTCAATTTATATTTATAGGCTATTCAGAGGACAGAGGAACATGTTCAATTACACCAAGGGGATGCAGTCAGCAAAACCTAGACTGTGGGAAACTCTACAGAGTAAACAGAATGAGTTTCTTCACAAATAAATTGCAAGGGGAAAAAATGAGACAGTGGAGGAACCTATAGCTAAACAAAAACCTTAAAGATATAAAAAATGAGACAAAACTAAAGGAGAGGATCTTGGGATGCACCAGGTAATAAAGCAAAGAAGGAGGAAGGTAATAAAACAAAGAAGAGGGCTTCCCTGGTGGCGCAGCGATTGCGAGTCCGCCTGCCGATGCAGGGGACACGGGTTCGTGGCCCGGTCTGGGAAGATCCCACATGCCGCGGAGCGGCTGGGCCCGTGAGCCATGGCCGCTGAGCCTGCGCGTCCGGAGCCTGTGCTCCGCAACGGGAGAGGCCACAGCAGTGAGGGGCCCGCGTACCACAAAAAAAATAAATAAATAAAAATAAAACAAAGAAGAGATGAACAGAAACATCAGGAGGGTGGTGACTTTCGGAGGGAAGCACCCTCTGCAGTGTGTCAGGGTTGACCCGCAGCATTCTATTTCTCGACCTGAGTAGTGGTGTCAGTGTTGTTCACCTTCTAATAACCCTTGAAGCTACACTTTTCATGTAGTTTTCTGCATCTGTGTTATATTTTACAGGGGAAAAATGTTTTAAGAACTTAATTACAAACATGTAAAAAATATCACAATTGATGTAAATGGTTTGAAGGAGAAGTTTCAGGGACTGAAAGAAAAACTTTCCCTAGTGTGGCAAAGACAGCAAGAAGAGATGGCAGGAGCAAAGGCCCTGAGGTGGAAAGGGGCACTGATAAACACAGTACCTGCTATAGAACCTGGAGATAAATGGCAGGTCTTTCAGCAAATGCTTATTACACTGCGGTTCATATACGAGGTGCATACACATCTATTGCTAATGTAAGTGCTCACCACAATCTTAGTCACTCAAAACAATGCAAATTTATTATCTTATGGTTCTACAGGTTAGAAGTTCGGGGTTAAAATCAAGGTGTTGGCAGGGCTATGTTCCTTCTGGAAACTCTAGGAGACAACAAATTCCCTTGCCTTTTCTGGCTTCTAGATGTCCCTACATTCCTTGTCCTGGGACCCTCTTACTCTGTTTTCAAAGCCAGCAAAGGAGGATTGAGTCCTCTTCACATGGCATCAGAGGAGAGGACCTTCTCCTTGGCCTCCCTCTTCCACATTGGAAGACAGTTATTATTACACTGGGCCCATGCATATAATGCAGGATAATCTTCCTGGTTTAAGGTCAGCTGATTGGCCAACTTAATTCCATCTGGACCCAAAAGTCCCCTTTGCCATGGCACGGAACATATTCACAGGTTCTGGGGATTAGGACTCGGGCATTTGGGGGCTATTATACTGCCTACCACAGTGAGCAAATGTTTATTGAGAAACTACAATGTGCCAGACTGTGAGTGCCAGAGATGTGGGAGAGGATGAAGGGATAAGTTCCTTGCTTAGAGACCTTGCAACCCAGAGTGGGGAGACAGCATATAAACAGGTGAACAAATACATGTACAGATAGTCCCAGCTGGCTTGAAATAAAAACGGGAAGAAGAGGGATAAAACCAGTCCTGCCATTGCCTTCAAAGATACTATTTGTTAACTTTCTAATTCCCAACAATTGGAACTAGAGCCCAGTGTCTCCATTTATCTGACCCACAGCATTACTCTGTTTCTAGTTGTTTTTTTATATTTAAAAAAAAAAAATCTAAAAACTATTTTTTCAAAATCCCCTTGTGCTTATCTCTAGAATCCAAGTTGGACTGGTTTTAAAAACATATTCTAAAGCATTCCTAATATAAAACCTTTCTGCTTCTGGTTTCCAATGGAAATTTATTATTTGAGGGCAGACTTTTAAACATGTCACTCTTTGCCAGCAAGCCTCCGGGTACAAGTACAATAAATAAAGGATATATTGAAATAGAATATTTCAAATAACTAGTAACATCATTAAAACACCAAATTAAATGAACAGAAAACAAACAGATTCTACTTTCCCTGTATAATCAAATATTCTTCATTAAGGGATCTCAAGTACACTGTAATACCAGCTACGCCAGCTGTAGCTTCCCAGTTAAGTACTCATCTTACTGGGAAAAAAAAAAAATAGTGGAGGAAAAGGAAAAACACCTCAGCCCAACCAGACATCCAAAATTTACTTTGGTTTGTGCAAGTTTTTACAAGATCCCTGAAGGTGAAGATGAATCTTCGATCCAAATCCTAAATCAGGAATTGGGTGGTGAGCACAGTCAACAGTCATCAATATTTTCTGGCCTCTTTTAAGAAGAGAACTACCTCCCACTCAGTCTCTAGAGTTCAGAGACTCACGCAGCAGTCCAAGGTCTCAGTGGTGCTCTTGGCATTAGGGTGGGACAGTTCGTCTCTGCATGCCAGGAGCTTTAGCATTCCTGCCCCCTCTCCCCACATACAAACACACTAAATGTCAGGCACCGGGTCAAGCAAACATGACTTCAAACATTTCCAAACTCTGGAGGTACAACCCCATTTCCAACAACAGGTCTTCCCGGCAGCCTCCGTCCATAGTGAACTCTCCTTGCCCCTGTCGCACCATAGTATGCTCTGCTCATGAGAGATTGAGCATAGACACCACCGTAGATGGTCAGCTTGGTGGAGGTGCCCCCGGCTGCCTGTGGTTGGATGCCCGTTGAGCTCCTAGCCCAGCCCTGAAGATGGGGTGGGATCTCGTCCAATGGTCCAAAGGGAACTGAAGAGTGGGGTGCCAAGGAGCACAAGCCAGGAGTCGGGGACCTGGGTTTAAATCCAGGCTCTGCCACTTCCTTCTGTGTGACCTTGAGCGGTTCCTGTACCTCCACACCTCCATTTGTCATCTAAAAGTAGAGTAAAATCTCCAGTTTACCTCCTAGGTCTCCTGAGAAAACAATGACATGATATATGTAAAGCACTTAAACCACGCCTGAAGCTTAGCAAACACTCACTAAAGACTGGTTATCACTGTTTCTATTCTCAGTAATGATAAAAATGAAACGGTGCTTCAAAAGTGACATCTTAGGCGAGGTCCTGTTTATTCTACACGCAGTAGATACTCAAGATGTTTTTTCTTTCTTGTTCTTCCTTTCTTCCTAGGAAGGAAATCATTTCTGACTCCCTATTCACTGCTTCTTATAGTTTACTGGAATTTTGTTCCCATGCTGATGGAACATGAAACAAAAAGGATCGCCTATCATTGGCCCAGGAAAAGCAACATACAAAGGTGGCAGCTGTGCCCGGAGGCATGAACCACACACCAGATTCTCTGTGGTCCCCTGAACCTCTGTGAATGGCATTGCCATCCACCATTTCACTCAAGCCTAAAGCCTGAGACTCATTCTTGACTTTTCTCTCGCCAGCAAGAGCTATCTCCCAAACATATCTTGTATCTGTCACTTTCTCTCCTGCTCTACTGCTACTACCCTGGTCCAAACCACCATCATTTCTCCCCTAGAATTTTGCAGTATTTCTCCCATAAGGCAACCAGAATAATCCTTTAAAAATCAGATCAGGCCCTTCATTCTATTCAGACATCTTGCAGTGCCTTGTCATTGTCCTTGGAATGAAATCCCCATGTCATCTAGCTCCTGTCTACCCCTCTGGACCTCATCATTACATACCATGTCTCCCATGCTTACTCTGTTCCAGCCATACTGTCCTTCTCTTTGACCCTCAGACAACCAAGCTCTTTCTCTCCTTAGGGGCTGGTGCTTGCTGTTCCCTCCCCCTGGAATGTTCTGCACGCAGATCTTTGCATGTCTGGCACCTTCATATCACTTGGATCTCCACTTGGATGTCACCTCCTCAGAATGGCTTGTTCTCTGTTGTCTTCCCAGCATCCAGAAGGATGCCTGGCACATAGTAAGGACTCCATGGATGTTTATGGAAGAAGGAAGGAATGAAGAACCAGAACAACTGGACACAGTTCTTTACGGGATGACAACCACCACACCCTAAGTGAAGGATGACAAAGATCTTTCGTTCTATGAGGCTTTTCATGTATGTTAGGGAGAGATCAATCCACCCCTTCAAAACACCCAGCCAACTATGCCAGAGAACACCAGCAAGCATGACTCCTGAGAAAAACAATGAGCTGAGAGTCATACTTCTTCAAGCAGATGAGGATGCACGCCAAATGCCTTAGATAGCTTTTAAAGTTAAGCAACCACATCGTCGACAACAGCCAAAGAAAAGGCTACAGATCATACCAAAGAGTATCTGCAGCTTGGGCTGACATTTCAGCACAAATTGGATTACTCTGTCCTTCCTGGAAATTCATGATCTGGTCACATAATGGGACACTATTCGATTAGCAAGGTTCCTGGTTGTTCTGAAATGTATAGGAAAAGTGGTTGACTTTTAGAGGGAGTCTTGTGACACGTGGAATCTGGCTCCTGCTGCCCAAACCCACCCTAAGCTCATGTGGCCCAGAAAAGCAACTAAATGACATTCTTGACAACGGGACAGAAACATCTCTTGGTCAACATAGTACCCCGTCCAGGAGGAATTTTCCTGGGAGGTCTATTTGAGATCAGGGTTTCTCACTGAATATACATAATCGGCATTCAATCAATTTTGTTCCTTTAATCACCATTTTAATAGAAGGCAAGTGTATAGAGGTAATAATTGCAGACATGGAAGACGGTTAGGTCAGCATGGGAGGAAGAAATGGCAGAGAAGGAGGTGGAGGGTGCATGGGGAGATGGACAGGAAGTAGCAAAAGAATCAAAGAGAAAGCAAAGGCAAGAGTGGACTGGGGTGCATCAAAGACCTGACCCAAGACCCCAGAAGGTCATTGTTTTCCCAATGTCGCTCCATCCACACTAGCACGAAGCCATCAGCCCTTCAAAAACCAGACAACACCTAATTCACCATTTTATCTTTTCTTATGCAGGGACTAGCTCCGAGCCTAAGGAATGAATCAGAACTCTAAAGAATGGAGATAAGAACTTAACAGTTTCTGAACTTCAGATTTCAGCAGCTCAATCAGTGTGCAGAGAAAACCAAATGCACGAAAATCACCAGCATGTAGGTGCCATGTGCGTTGCGACTGCTTCTATCCTATTCATCTTAGGGTGGAGGGTGGGGGCAGGTCCAACGTATAGAATGGCAGAAGGGTGATCAACTCGTCCCGGTTTGCCTGAGACAGACTTAGTTTTAAAAGTAAGAGCCCCACATCCCGGCAACCCCCTCAGTCATCCTAAACAGAGCTTTCAGCAAGTATTTGTTGAATGATTGAAAGATGTGACTACCTCACAGAGCCGTCGGAGGATCAAAGAAATTATGTCTATAAATATGCTTTGAGAATTCTAAGCTGGATCAAATTGGAAACTATCACCCAGTGTCAAGTGTGATTAGCGTGCGGTTTTGTGCTGACTGACCAGGAGGAACAACACCTGCATCCTATTTTAGGTGCCAAGCACACTGTCCCCTGGTCGTCAGGATGGTATAGCTGGTTCACAGAATGGCTGAGTCCAGAACAGGAGATCGGAAGGTGGAGGATGCAGGCGATGGTCCTGGGACCACCTGTCAAGCCCCACCATGTCAAACTCTCAGCCTAGGGCTCAGCATCTGTGCTCTGATCCACAGAGCAGATAAGGAACTCACACTGCCACCAAGTCCCTCCACCCCTGGAAGGCAGGTTGGGGAGTGGAGGTGACCAAGACTTGTTCCTGACCAGTCAACTCAAATGATCTTCTTCCAGCATTCCCAAAACTCAGCCCCCTTCACCACCAACCAACCACCAGGAAGACTTTTGTTGATGTCATTTCTTCAAGTAATAGGTAGATATGCAGATAGGAGAAGCCCCAAGGGAATAAAATTGTTTCACATAAGAGTTGAGGGTTGAACAGTGGTAAGAGAGCGAACTGGTTAGAGAGAGGCCAGTGGAGCAAGGAAGGGGTGTGATACAGGAGCAAAGAGCACTTTTATAAAGATTTAATGGGAGTAGTGTTCCTTAATTTATCCCCTCACTGCCCCTTTACAAAAACCCTTCTGCAGTGATTTACTCCTTGATCCAGCTTAGAATGCTTTGGAATCTTTTGAATCTTTGGATTCGAAATTGTGCTCCTCTTGTGACGGTGCCTAACCAGGGTTAAGTGTAGTGAAACATGGACCAGTTTGATTCGGGTGACACTTTCTTTATACTTGGCCAGTGAGAAAGGATGAACTGGGATTCATCCTTGGATAGATGACAAGGCTGTAGCCCCAAAGGAAGAAAGACAGAGAGGACCCAAGGACTGGGTCTGCAGCACTCAAGAAGAGAAAAAGGAGCCCATCATGGGAACTGAGGATGCCCCAAGGCCTCAAGCAGGGCATGGAGCGCGGAACATGCCACCTGGAGCACGGCGGCAAATTGTTCTCTTTAGGGAGCATGCTGTGGGCATGTGTATGTCCACCAAATCCAATCCCAGTTTTATTTGCTTCTACCTGTAAGCCCTCTGAGCACACTGACGCAGACACAGAAGTTGTCTGAAAGCCATCAGCATGCCTAACATCCGGGCCTCTCATCAATAACATAATAGCTGCAATTCTGAGCGCGCCTTTGTGTTCCCTAACATTCCAAAGGCTCCAAGCACATGATCTTCCTGTTTGTGACTATAACCCAAGAAAGGAGGCTGATAGGATCATCCCCATTCAGCTGGTGAAGAACATGAACCCAAAAGAAATCAGCCTGAAGTGACCCAAGCTGGCCTGGGCAAAGCTGATATGAAATCCCAGCCTCCTGGTGGCCCCTTTCTGCAAACCAATGCCTCCAGTTTCCAGATAGAAGGAACGGAGGCAAAGGGCATGACCACAGGGCCTGGGAATCTGGCTGTGCTCCTGGAGCCAACCTCAGCTTAAGGGGGACACTGACTCTGGACCTGAGTGACGTCTGCTCCAAGAAGGCCTGTGTGGGCTTGTGAATATGACCTTGGGGCTTGATCTCTCTTGGTAGTTTAATCAGAAATTTCCTTCAACTCTTTCAACCACAGCCTTTGTGAATGTGAAGGTTGGAATCTAGACCTTCAGAGGGTTACTTGTGAACTGTCAGCAGGGTCCTTTGGAGCCTTCTGTGAAAAGGCCCAAAATACCCCAAATTCCTCAGGGGCACAGGAGAATCAAAACGATGACAGCCAGCCAACAGAGGAGCCTTGATGAAAACCGCTAGGTCGTATTTTTGTATAAGCATTGGCACCTACTTAAAAGTCTGAGTCATTTTGCTAGTCCCGGGGGAGTGGATGAGTCACATTGATGAGAAGGATACCTTTTTTTCTTCAACCTAGTTCTCTAACCTTTTACATGAACACTCATTGGTCTGCTCTGCTCTTAAAATATCCGGATGGGTTGTATAAGACCCGGCATCATGATTGTTTGTGCAAGGTCACGTCTTCATTTGTGAATTTGAGTCTTTTATTGCTCAGAATGCATATTCTCATTTTGAAAAAGCTCAATCCAAGTTACAATAGCAAAAATAATTTTTTTATCCTCCCACAGAGCTGGAAACTTAAACTCAATTATGGAGGAATTGGGTCTCAGAATCAGAACTGAAAATGACTAGTTTTGTTTCCCAGTCCAAACTAAGCAAAGAGCTGGAGGAAAGAATGGGAAAAAATGAATGAGATTTAAGACTTTCTATTATTTCCAGAAAACAAAAGTTACCCGAGTAATTTAGGCTAGGGTTGTGCTTTCTCGAGTTTTATTTTTTATTGAAGAAGCCCTTTGGAATTTGTTGACACAGCTAAGAAGAGAAACTTCTAATTCTTTTCCTTTTTATCAAGCCCAAACACCAGCTGAAAGAGGAATAAGGAAGGACAAGAGGAAGTAAAGACTTCCCTGTGAAGGTCATCCTGAGTCATCTGAGGCTTTGACATCAGGGTGACTCAATTCAAGATGGTGCTTGGGGAGTCCTTCATAGCTTGATAGCTACGGACTGTCTTTATTCCTTCAACGCTGAAATCTTTGAGCCATCTATGTTAAATTCCCAGAGTTTAGAGTGGTGTCAAAAATTCCATAACAAGAATATATTTTAAGCCTTTAAAAGGTCTTTAAAAGATCTTTGCCCTTTTAATAAGAACAAAATAGGGTGAGGAATCAGGACAGTATCTGCATAATTCTAACTTAAAACCTTCCCATTTGGAAAGGAGTATTCATTCACTTGATCTGAATTACCCAAATGTGTGAGCTACATTGATTGTATGTGTCAGCTTTTGCTGCAGTAACAAACATCCCCAGCATCTCAGTGACTCAGACAACATTTATTTCTTTTTTTTTAAGCAAGTTAATTTTTTGTTTGTTTATAAATTATTTATTTATTTGTTTGTTTATTTATTTATTTATTTTTGGCTGTGTTGGGTCTTTGTTGCTGTGCACGGGCTTTCTCTAGTTGTGGCAAGTGGAGGCTACTCTTCGTTGCAGTGCACGGGCTTCTCATCATGGTGGCTTCTCTTGTTGCAGAACACGGGCTCTAGGCACACGGGCTCAGTAGTTGTGGCTCACAGGCTCTAGAGCACAGGCTCAGTAGTTGTAGCACACGGGCTCTGTTGCTCTGCAGCATGTGGGATCTTCCCAGACCAGGGCTTGAACCCATGTCCCCTGCATTGGCAAGTGGATTCTTAACCACTGCACCACCAAGGAAGTCCCAAAATTTATTTCTTGCTCAGGGAGAGTGAGTGCTGTGGATTAGCTGTGGCTCTGCTGAGCTCTGCTGGACTTTGCTGCCATTAGCTTAGCTCAGCAACTTGTGTCTTCTCATTCAGCAGCCTCAGTGGAAGGATCCTCAGGTCCTCATGGTGGAGAACAAAAGCTCAAGGGGACAAGTGGAAACTTGTGATGCCTTTTAAGGTCTCTGCTCAGAACTGGCACACTATCACTTCTGCTCATATTCATTGATCAAAGCAAGCCAAATGGCCAGGACCAAGGATAATGAGACAGGGATAGGATGTAGAGAGTGGGAGAGAGTGATTATAGTTGAGTACCGTTATCCAATCTACTACAGTCTGCCCTTCTGGTCACAGATATTTATTTTCCTACTTCCCCTCCCTAAAACAGTCCAAAAGTCTCACTCAGTCAATCTTAAAGCCAAGGACCTCATGACCTATATCAGATTTAGATGTGGTTCCTCTTGCTTTGGAGAACTATGGACTAAAAGACAAATTATTGACACTCTCTCACCTACACACACACAGACACACACACACACACACACAATACAAGGATAAAACAGCTACAACAAACACTCCCAGTTGGAAAGGGAAGAAAGGGAAACATAGCAGTCAGTGAGTAGTTGTGATGGTTAATCTGATGTGTCAACTTGGCTGGACCATGGTGCCCAAATATTTGGTCAAACATATTCTGGATGTCTCTGTGAAAGTATTTCTGAATGAGACATATTTAAATCAGTGAACTTTGAGTAAAGCAAACTACCCTTCATAACACAGGTGGGCCTCATCCAAGCAGTTGAAGGCTTTAACAGAACAAAGACTGACCTCTCCCAAGGAAGAAGGAATTCTGCCAGTAGACTGCCTTTGGACTTGAATAGCGACTCTTCCCTGGGTCTCCAGCCTGCTGGTCTACCCTGCACATGTTGGACTTGCTAAGCTTAAACAATGGCATGAGCCAATTCTGTGTGTGTGTGTGTGTGTGTGTGTGTGTGTGTGTGTGTGTGTGTGTGTGTGTGTGTGTGTGTGTGTGTATTAGACTTTGGTTATGTTACCTGGGAGCAGCTGCCCAGTCTCTTGCTCTCCATGGCTCCTGGCCACACTCTCTGGGAAGCCCTTCCTTTTCCTTTGTCCTCCATTGGAGGATATGCCCATCTTGGGGGCTGAGCAGTTTTCACAGCATGCTTCCAGCCCATAAACTGTAGAGGTCAGAGGGTTGTTTTACATCTTGAATGATCACTGTCTGTTTTAGTCCAGGCTGGTGGCACTTTGGACAATATAGCTCTCTCAGAAACTCTGTTAAGTGTTTTTTGTTTACTTAACCAGTTTGATTCCAGGAAACTCTGTGGGCCAGTAGCAGACCCACAATCTTTGCCCAGACTTGCTTCTTTCTTTAGACTTACTTCCAGGTGCTTTGAACGTATCAGGCCTTTGTGGGACTACCTTAGGACTCTTTAACCTGAAATATGTGTGCAAAGGCAAGGACTTGAAGGGGGAACATTTAACCAATCAGAGATCATAACAAATGCATGATGGCCAGGCTGCCACCTTGGTCTTTTTCCTGAGGTTGTGTCTTAATTTGAAAATATTTTGCTGGCTGGAGACACAGCCTTTAACTCTGCAAGTCTGAGAATTTCTGGATCCTCCCTTGTCCCTTTCAGCCCTGCAGGGAGGGAGGACCTTGTTAGAGATGACTTCCAGGGGAGGTGGCCCTAAGTTGAGTCATGAAGAATAAGAGTTTAGCCACTGAATCCGGCAGGAAGTCAGGCGTCTCAGCAGAGAGCCTGCCAGGGAGAAGACATGAGCAACTCGGCCAGAAAGGCAGTGCGACTCAAGCCGGACACATCGGAACCGAGAAGGCGAGGAAAGATGAGTCTGAGAGTCTGCAGGGTGTTTTCCAAGACCCAGAGGAGCCTTGGATGTCACACATCAGCCTGTGAAAGCATCCAGAGGGTATCTAAGGCTCACTGTTAGGAGTGACGTTGCCTGGTCAGACACAGCTCAACACAGGCTCCCTTTCCTTTGCACAGCGCACATGTACAAGATAGAGCCATGCCTCCTCACAGCTTTACAAGACCTTCTCATTCTATTTTTAAGCCTTTAAAACAAAGTGCATGGAGCTGGCTGGAAGGGACAGTCTGCTGTTGCAGGCAGCGAAAAAGGACGACCTTTCATGTAAAAGCAAAGCAAACCCAAGCCCCCATGGTGGCCTGCTACTCGTTTTTATGTTTTCCAAAGACTGTGCTTTACTCTAAAAGCTTCCCTCTTCCTTAGGCATTTCTAAAAGCCCTGGGTTCACACCATCAGGCACAGGCAGGCTGCTCACCACCTTACAGAATAATAAACCTCGCAATGGTATCTCCAAGCAATCTCCACAACTTCTCAGTTCTGCCTTGAATGTCAGTAGCAGGCTGTTTCTAATTCATCCTGGAGATGGGGAACTGTGTGAGGCAGTGGGATTCTCTTGTTTCTTTCTTTCTGTTCCTTATGTTTCTTCTTCCACTTCACGCCTAGAAGCCTGGAGAAGAATGCCCTGACCTTGCTTCCCAGCTCAGGTCTAGCACAACAGAACTGGCCCAGTTGGAGTCTAGCCACAAACACAGAAGTGAGTACAGGGGCGAGGTCAGGTCTTGGGTCCTGCAAACTGGGGTTCTGGTCTCGGCTCTGCTATTTTCTTGCTATGCTTCCCAAGGAAACTCTCAACTTCTCGTGAGGAAAATGATGGGGGTGGGCTTTGTACCCCCTGGAAATGCTGAGATTTCCAGAGTCTGTTTCTTTTGCTTTCTTTTTTCTTTTTCTTTTTGTCCACGCTGCATGGCTTGTGGGATTTTAGTTCCCTGGCAAGGGATTGAACCTGGGCTCTCAGCAGTGAAAGCAAGGAGTCCTAACCACTGGACCACCAGGGAATTCCCCAAAGTCTGTTTCTTTCATCATCTTTCCAATGATGTGCACTCAGGGTCCTTAACCAAGAGAGTGGCCCAGAGCCACCTACAGAGCTTGCCCCTTGCTCCAAGTTCTGCCTTGTATATTTTTTTGTATTTTTTTTTGCGGTATGCGGGCTTCTCACTGCTGTGGCCTCTCCCGTTGCGGAGCACAGGCTCCGGACGTGCAGGCTCAGCGGCCATGGCTCACGGGCTCAG
This sequence comes from Orcinus orca, assembly GCF_937001465.1. Classification (NCBI taxonomy): domain Eukaryota; kingdom Metazoa; phylum Chordata; class Mammalia; order Artiodactyla; family Delphinidae; genus Orcinus; species Orcinus orca. The sequence goes on along the minus strand of NC_064572.1, from coordinate 73,841,489 downwards.
CCACTTCGCGGCATGTGGGATCCTCCCGGACTGGGGCACGAACCCGTGTCCCCTGCATCGGCAGGCAGACTCCCAACCACTGCACCACCAGGGAAGCCCTGCCTTGTACATTTTTAATCGATGTATAGTTGATTTACCATATTATGTTAGTTTCAGGTCTACAATATAGTAATTCAACATTTTTATAGATTATACTCCATGTAAATTTATCACAACATAATGGCTATATTTCCGTGTGCTATACAATATATCCTTGTTGCTTATTTATTTTATACATAGTAGTTTGCATCTCTTAATCCCATACCCCTATCTTGGCCCTTCTGTCTTCCCTCTGGTAACCACTACTTTGGTCTCTGTATCTGTAAGTCTGTTTCCATCTAATTATATACAATCATTTGTTTTATTTTTTTAGATTCCACATATAGGTGATAACATAGAGTATTTGTCTTTCTCTGACTTATCTCACTAAGCCTAATAGCTAATACTCTCTAGGTTCATCCATATTGTTGCAAATGGCAGAATTTTATTCTTTTTTGTGGCTGAGTAATATTCCATTGTGTATATATACCACATCTTCTTTATCCATTCATCTGTTGAGGGACACTTGGGTTGCTTCCATGTCTTGGCTATTGTAAATAGTGCTGCTATGAACACTGGGGTGCGTGTATCTTTTTGAGTTAGAGTTTTCATTTTCTTTGGATATATACCTGGCAGTGGAATTGATGGATCCAATGGTGGTTCTAATTTCTGCCTTGTTTTTTTTTTTTTTTTTTTTTTGCGGTACGCGGGCCTCTCACTGTTGTGGTCTCTCCCGTTGCAGAGCACAGGCTCCGGACGCGCAGGCCCAGCGGCGATGGCTCACGGGCCCAGCCGCTCAGCAGCATGTGGGATCTTCCCGGACCGGGGCACGAACCCGTGTCCCCTGCATCGGCAGGCGGACTCTCAACCACTGCGCCACCAGGGAAGCCCAGAAGTGAAACTTTTGATGGAACTGTTGAACTGTCTACTTTCTCTCTCATTACTGTCCCCTCCCTGCCACCCAGAAAGGAAAGAAAGTAAAAACTAGTGATAACAAAGAGTCTTAAGTTCTATCCAGAAGAATCCAGGGAACAAGGATGCTGAGTGAGACTGAGTGGCAGACGTCAGTGATTTAATTTCACTCTCTTCACTTTTTTTTTTTTTTGAAAAACATGTTAATGGGTGACCTGGGGGACAGAAATGCAAAATGAAAACAGATAGCAACAAAGGAACTGCTGTGAGTTTTAAAAAATATATACATTCATAGTCGGTGGTAAGAACCTGCCAGCTTTAACAGGGAGAAGAAAAATTCAGCGGCACTTGGTATTAGGAGTCTCAATGCCTAGAGCACATCAGGATCTAGTCCGGTGTTTTTCTCTGGAAAAGACTGGGAAGGTGAAGTGATGGAGAAGCCTAAAGCTCGGTCAATCCCAGCACAATGGGAAGAGACCCAGAATGAGAGCGAGGATGAGATAAATGTTCGAGTCCTGCCTCTTCTACCAACAAACCACATGGCTGGGGTTCAGGCTTCGAGTGAACCAAACTCACCAATCACCTTGCAGGGACAAGCACGCAGGGAACAAGATGACCTTTGATTGCCGCAAAGCAACCCTCAGCTCATCTGCCCTGCCTACCTCTTCTGCAAGTATGTCAGCACTCAAACATGGAACCTCAAGGTTCCCATCCACCACAAGCTTGAACCAATAAGACTCCTTGCAAATGGCAGACGCAACACTCCTTGTGGTGGGTTAAAACATGTCCCCATCGAGATGTGGAGTCTGGGTCCCCTCCTCCTAAATATGGGCAAGCTTCAATGACTCGCTTCTAATGAATAGAACACTGTGAAAGTGATGCTGTGTGATTTCCAAGACTAGATCTTAAGAGGGGACGTGGTTTCTGCAGGTTGTCTCTCAAGATGTTTGTTTTTGGAGCCCAGCTGCCATGGTGTGAGGAAGCCCAGGCCAATTGGAGAGGCCAGGTGTAGGTGTTCCAGATGATTTCCCCAACTGAGGGTCCAGCTGGCCGTCAGAACACTCCGCTACACACATACAGGAGGAAGCCTTCCTTTCCAGATGACTCCAGCCCAGCCACTGCAAAGGTACAAAGAGGCCAGGTGAGAACCTGTTATCTGAGCCCTGTGAGCCCTCCAAAAAGTTAAGGTAATCAGAATAAAAGAACTGTTTTCATGGGTTTGGGGGTGATTTGTTACCCAGCAGTAGATAACTAGAATAATCCTCTTGCCCTGACTAATAACCCTTTATCTAGTATGTCAAATTGTCTTTTCCAACGATATCTTCTATTCCATGTGCTGTTCTGTGATGTAATCTTGACACACCTCCCATCAAGAGGTGGGGTCTACATCTTCTTCTCTTGAACCTGGGCAGAGTTTTGACTTGTAACCAATAGAATGCAGTAGAGGTGATGCTGCATGACTTCTGAGTCTAGGTCGGAAAAAGCTATGCGGTTTCTTCTTCATTCACTGGGGCTTCCTCTTTTGGAGCCCTGAGCCATCAAGGTAGAAGTCTGATTACACTGAGGCCACAATGCTGTAAGGAAGCTCAAGCCACAGAGATGTCATTACAGGTACTCCTAGCAGTGGGCCCAGCTCAGGTCTCAAACAACAGCCAGATTCAGCTGCCAGAACCGTGAGGAGTCATTTTTAAAGTCCAGCCCAGTCACCTCTTCAGAGGGTGTGTTAGTCTGGGTCCTCTGAGAAGCAGACACCAACATGGGACTAAACTGCAAGAAATGTTTTCGGGGAACTGTCTGTGAGAGGAAATAGGGAGGAATCCTATGCTGTTAACTTAGTGATTTGATCTTTCAGGAAAGACAGTAAGTGAACTGGATCATTCTATATGCTGACTTTTCATTTAAGATTGCACCACATGGACTGAGTTGTTTCCCTTTTTGATTTGGCTGCAAGGAAGCTCGGAACTAAATTGACAACTTATCATAACAACTGTATATGATCTTATACTCTAATGTTTTTAAATTCTATTTCCTTATTTCCTCCTCTGCCACCCACTCCCGCCACAGCCTCTACCCTTCCAGTTTTCATTTAATTTGCCTTATTTTTATTCCCATTTTTCTTTTACTGGTAATTTTTGTTTAATTACATGTTTTGTTGTATGTACTTTCTGTAGAATATCTCAAATTCATTCTGACATGACAGTCTTAACAGTGTTAACAGGAAAAACTAAACTTTGGTTGTTTTTGTGCTGAGGACTAAATGCCTTATATACATCTTAAACATGGTGGAGACATGTGTTATCATTCCTGTTTCATAGATGAGGAAATTAAGGCATAAAGAGTTACTTGTCCAAGGTCACCCGGGAGTACGGGGTCAAGTGTGACTTTTGACAGTCTTGCTTCTGGGCTGGCTGTTGTTCTTACCTACTATGCTGTCGGCCTTGATAGGTTAGGTGGACGGTCAGCCAGCCGGCAACATCCAAGCTCACACGCGCAGGCGCACACACACCCTACATACAACAGGATCCTCACAAGGCAGATAGCTTAGGGTATCACCTCCCTTGTTATGTCTCCAGGCTTGAACACAGGTGGGGCGCATGTGGGTGCCGGTGAAGAACATGATCCGCCAAAGAAAGGAAGCCCAGAAGAGGATCTTCGCCAAGGCCCAGCTGGAGGAGAAGCTGTGTCCCCCCTTGACCCCGCGCGGCTTCTCTTCGCTCCGTAAGCACAGCTTCCCACGCTGTAGACGACGGCTGTGACTCCGCTGTGGAGTGGAGAACAATCCGACCCGGTGCGCCCTGCAGCCGGCGGCTCAGAGCCGAGCCAGCCCCGCAAGGTGAAGAGGGGCCGGGACGGTGCACATGGATCGGGAATCCAGCTCCGCAAAAAGCCGCTTTACCTTTGCTTATAGATGATGAAGTGGGAGAAAATATAAAGATGAGACGCTGACTGGACCCAGCAATATTGGAAGCTCTTAATTTACTTCCAAGTAAGTAGCATGCATTTTGGATCCTTTTATAAGAATTCCGGAGCAGTAACATGTGGGCAGGGAGCTAACATTTGGAGCCACCTACCGTGCCCTCAGTACCGTGCTAAATCCTTCAGGTGAGTATTCGATTTCTTGTCCAGGGCCTATTAGGGGAACACTGATATCCTCTTCGTGTTTGGAGGGAAATCCCTCCTCATCAGGTACTATTTCCAGCCTCCTTCCCCACCTTGCCCGCTCCACTCGAGGAAGAGCTACTTAACTGGTGGCCGTGGGGCGTGGGGGCAGAAGGACAGAGCAAGCGCGGCTCCGCCCCTTCCCCTGCTTTTATCTGGGATCTACCTGCTTGTAGAGCGTTCACCTTCAGCTCTGTCCTTCCACTCCCCGAGTTTAACTGCTAAGCTCTGCTCCTGGGGGACCACTAAGTGGAGGTGTGCTTTGGACCTCAGGCTTGCCTGTGTCTGAGAGGGTGTCTGTCTCCATCTGGGTTTCACTACTTGACAGCTCACTGTTGCTGGCTTCCATGGGACCCAAGTCACACGCTCCAACCTCCCTATGAAGGGAAGAAAGATGGCGTTTTCATCTCCATCTGCCTACTCCTGTGTCTATTTCTCAATTGGTGTCAGACTCAGTGAGTGCCAAACTTCCTGTGGGGCCTTGGGCAACTTCTTAAACCCCTCTGAGCTCATCCATTCTGCAAGCATTAAGCATCTATTCTATGAGATTTGTGGAAGATAAAGAAGAAACTGAAGTCATTCATCACTCTCCAAGGGCTCATCACCTTATGGCAGAGTCACACATAGAAACAAATATCAGGTTGGGGAATAAGAGTGCTAGGATGGATTAGTGATGTCTGATCTGGGTATGGAATATGAAAGTGGTATTTGCCATCCCTGCTGCATGGAATCAGAAGGTTTAAAAAGAGCGTCTGTTTCCTGGGTTCTGTTAAATCTGGTGGCAAGACCTCCCTGCCTCCTTGTTCCATGTAATTTAATTCAACAGACGTTTGTTGGTTGCTTTCTGTGTGCCAGGCATTTATATTCAAAAATTCTTTAATTTCTATGACATGCCCATCTGGCCATTATGAACATCAATCTTGCATCAGTTGAGAGCTTCTATTTGGAGCGTTTCACTATGAACTCCCTATACAGGGTAAAGTCGCATTTCTTATTTTAGCCTCTAAAAATTCAACACAGAGACTAACAGCAGCACATAAGGCAGAGCATTAATTTCTCTCTGAGACTGTTGACTCTATTTATGAAATCTGAATTAGTTAAGATATGGCTGAGAAACATGCTATCAATGAGCCCACGACTTCTTCACGTGCCCTGCCATGTATGAAGCTAAGCTTGACTACTCTGTTTCACTAAATCCTCACCACTACCCATAAGGCAGCTTCTGTTGTCATTCCCATCATTTCCACTTTACAGGTGAGGAAATTAAAGTTTAGAAAGATTAGGAGTCTTTCTAATTACCTAGGGCTGTAAGTGACCGGGCTGCACCTCGAAACTAAGACAGTGTAACTCCAGAGTGTATAATCTCTCCCATCTCACTATAACACAGTCCTTCACTGCTGAAAAAAAAAAATCTCCTGGGCTAAAACTTTTCTTCTGAAAAGTACTAAACATCACATTCATTGAACTCCAGTTTCACCAGTTTGAGCAGGACGTAACCAGTGGGAGACCTTGGACAAGTCAATTCCCTCGTGGGGTCCTGGCTTCCACATGTGTGAAATGTGAATACTCGATCTGATGACATAGAGTTTCCACTAACTCAAAACAGAATCTTATGATGTATATTCCAAAACCAAGATGGTGGCGTCCTAAGAAAATTCGTGTGTAATTTACCTGTGTCATATATTAATTTCATAACACTCCCTAGCTGATAATTAAGTCACCATTTTCTCCCAGTGCCAAGTGGGGAAATGGTTTTCTTTCCAGGTTATTGAAAGTAGAGACTGAAAGAATCATATTTTAAAGCCGCCATGCCAAGCTGCTGGGTTCATCAGCACTAATGTGTTCTAAAAGCAGTATTTGGCGTCTGTATGTTGAGGACCTGGAGCTGGATTACATTTCTAAGTCAAAATGCAGTAAAGTTCACGTTCAGAAGAATTTCACCATAGTCCGATATTACCTTAATGGGCCTTTATGCCTCAAACCACATTTTAACCCCTGAATTCTCAGGGAGGGCTTGGTCATATCATTTTTCAATAGAGATATTTCATGGTTTATTGTTTTTAATCCAAGAATAAGAAAAGGCACTTATGGAAAAAGGACTTTGGCTTAAAACTAAATGGATCCCGAGCTAGGAGGTTTAAAGGAGTCTTGCATGCTAAACGCCACACTGAATGAATTGCATATAAACAACTGCGCCCATGGGAACAACAGCAACTGTTTCTTTTACCCAAGATTACAATAGCTGCACTTCACTGAGGACAGGAGTCCTTCTCCTTGATGCACAGCTAAACTGCGAAGTGGACCATAACCTGGCCTTTTTAGGTTTTTCCCAAAGCACCCAAGTTGAGTCTGAAATGCCCGGGGGCTAAGTAACATCATACAAGTCCGAATGGAAGTGTTGAGTCTTGAGAAGAAGAGGAAAGCAAAGGGGTGGAGGGAGGGGAGAGCGAGAGAGCAAGAGGGAGAGATGGAGAGACAGAGAGAGAGAAGAGGAGAAAAGGAAGGTATATGCATTGGTGAGTCCTAATGGAAGTGTTGAGTCTTGAGAAGAAGAGGAAAGCAAAGGGGTGGAGGGAGGGGAGAGCGAGAGAGCAAGAGGGAGAGATGGAGAGACAGAGAGAGAAGAGGAGAAGAGGAAGGTATATGCATTGGTGGACAGGGGTTGCTTCATGGGCGTTAGTCTCTCCACCTGGTCTGTTTCGGCCTCGGATATGTTGACAATGGCTCTCTATTTGGACGTTTCTTGATTAGATGAAGACGGCAGAACTATCACACAAAAGTAGTGTGGTGATAAGTTGATGAGACCTTGGTCTTGGAAGGGACATTTAGACATCTTCATTTATAGATAAGAAAACCAAGGCAACTAAAGACCAAGAGGTGAAGAGATTGCCTACACCTCTCAGCTTGGAAGGGATACAACTGCGACAAAGCTCTGATCTACCCTTCCCCAGGCTGCCACTCGTCCAGAGCACCCCCCCTGCCATGGCCCTGCAGTGACGTAACCCACAAGCCAACCTCTCCATTACAAAACCCTCAGGTCACTGTTGACGCGATTCAAGTTCAATTAGAAGAGACTTCAGATCCTAACAATAAGATGAACTGAGTTGAGAAATTAGAATCAGTAGCAAATTACCCATGGGTGTTCAATAACTACCTGTTACCAGCGGGTGCGAGCAAGATACTCTTTATTAGTACAGTAGATGAAGGTCAACGCCACATCATTTGATCTAAATAATCAAAAGGCCCCATGACTATTTAGTAACAGAATTCAGACCCACAGAGAGCCGTGATGAGTACAGTCTTGCTATTACAGTACGTGAGCAATGGATATTCCTGAATCCTAACAGCTACAGAGAGTCCCCGACTTGTAATGGTTCGACTTAATGATTTTTTGACTTTACGATCACGTGAAAGTGATATGCATTCAGTAGAAACCGTACTTTGAATTTTGACCTTTTCTTGGGCTAGTGACACGTAGTCCAATCCTCTTCTCACGATGCTGGGCGGAAGCTGTAGCTCCCACTCAGCCACGCAATCACAAGGGTAAACAACCGATACACCTACAACGAGTCTGCACCCAGACAACCATTCTGGTTTTCACTTTCAGGACAGTGTTGTAAATTACATGAGATATTCAACACTTTATTATAAAATAGGCTCTGTGTTAGATGATTTTGCCCAACTGTAGGCTCATGTGAGTGTTCTGAGCACGTTGAAGGTAGGTGAGGCTAAGCGCTGATGTTCCGTAGGTTAGGTGTACTGTATTAAACACATTTATGACCTAATATTTTTAGCCTATGATGGGTTTATCAGGCCAGACCCCTATTTTAAGTCAATGAGGGTCTGTATAGAGGAAACCACAGAGGAAAAGCCAGCACCTCTGCTGACAAAAGACACAGTGTGCAGCCCCCAAGTCAAATGTTCAGAGATGCTTTTGTATGTTGTTCATACGTGAAAGCAGAAATCCAAATAGAGGTCAAATCTAAATGGTAGAGGCGTTAGAAAAAAATGTCATCCACTTTGTGATCCAATGAACACACCTCCCATGCCTGCTCTGTGCTGGGTTCTGCTGGGTTCTGCGGACAGAGCAGTGAACAAGACCGGCCAGCTCCATGTCTAGCCCTGTGGGGGAGACAGATAGATCAGTACAGAGGTCCAAGAGAGAAAATTGGTGGTTGGGGAAGAAGGGGATCTCGTTTAGGCCAAGAAAAGCTTCTCTAGGGAGGTGACATTTCATGTAAGATCTGAAGCAGGAGCAGGAACCACATCCGGGGAGAGGAAGGTGCATCCCCGGCCGCAGATCCAGCAGGTGGAAAGGTCTGGAAGTGGGACCGGCTTGGTGTGCGGGGACTGCAGGAAGGTGAGTGGGGGGTAGAGGGAAGCAAGTGGTACAAGACGTGGCTGGAGCCCTGTGGGCCTGGGTGGGTTTGGGTTTCTTCTGAGCACAATGGGGGCACATTGAGGGCTTAGGAGCAGTCAATGGAGAGGCACACAAAGGCCTCGGGAGGGCTCTGCACCCTAAGCCCTGCATTCAGGCCTCGCTAAGCACGCGCTGCATTGTCTTCGTGGACTCCTTTCACAACAGACTCTCGGCCTCTGATCTTCTCAGCTCTTTCCCTCCATGGCTCTCTTACGGCTTCCGAATGACTGCCAACAAGGGAGAAAGAAGAAAAGCCCCTGACCCCAGGGGCCCCCTGTCTGCCCCACTGGGTGTGCAGAGCCGGGGAACACAGACAGAGGTTGGACGCTGAGAGCAGCCCTCTGCGGGCAGAGGCAGAGGGAAGACGAGAAGAGGAGCCAGAGATCAGACCAGGCACCTTTGCAGACCCCTGTCTCCCCAGGACCCCCGAGGGATGGGGCAAGTGAAGGGCAGCGGAGGGGAAATGCAGGAACACGAGTAACGCATTGAGATGCGCCAGCTGGTACTTACCTTTGGGACTGGAAAGAGTGTGGGATCCGGGTACCAAGGCCCTGGTTCAAGTCCCAACTCAGGCCGTGTGACAAAAGCTATTCTTTATAGGTTCTGTTTGCCCCCCAGACACTCTCTGTCCTTCCCCACCCTGTTCTACGCCGGAGGTTGGCTCCCTTGCCCTCGGCTTCCATTAGGATTTGGCCAATGGAGGTAGGAGCTTGCTGGGTGTGAGGAGAGGGCGGTGCTGGTATTAACGCCCCCAGCTCCCTCACCTCCAGGTTGTGGATTGTTAGCTGATGGGTTTCTTTTCTGCAGGGCTTAGTCCCAGCCAGGCAGCCCTATCACACAACCCTCTCCTGATGCCAGCTATCGTTTCTCCCTCTGACCCTGCAGGCCTTGGGGCAGTCATGGCTTCCTGCTGTTGCCAGCTCTGGGCACTGCCCCATCTCTGTTGGTCTCCTTGCCCCTGCTGGCATCTTCCATCAATGGCACCTTCATCAACTCTCCCTCATTCCCTGCCCACCCCCACCCCGCGACATGGACCATCTGTTTCCTCCTTTCTCCCTAATTGATGCAAAGGGCAGTTTCCTTGATTCTCTGAGACTTAGTTTTCCCCATTGGTAATACCCCTGGTGGAAAATAAATCAAGCAAAATGCTATACAAGAAAGCCCACCGGCCACTCTCTGCAATATCCAAGAGGCAGCAAAGTCCAAATGCTCATCAGTGCATGAACAGACAGACCATAGTACACACATACAAAGGAGTATTATGCAGCCATCAAAAAGAGCGACATATGGATACGTTCTACAACAGTGGTTGAACCTTGACAACATTATGCTAAATGAAAGCAGTCAGATACATATATTGTATGATTTCATCTGTATGAAACATTCAGACTAGATAAATCCATAGAGACAGAAAGCAAATTGGTCGTTGCCAGGGGCTGGGGGGCGTGGGAAGGAGGGATGTGGAAAAATTACTTAGTGGGTAAGGGATTTTACTTTGGAGAGATGAAGATGTTCTGGAACTAAAAAAAAAAAGTAGTGGTGGCACAACGTTGTGAATGTACTAAACACCGTGGAATTACTGACTTTAAAATGGTCGGTGGTGTGTTATATGAATTTCATCTGAATAAATTATTCTTTAAAAAGAAAGTCTGTAAGAATCTCTAAAATGTTAGGTACCAGAATTCTTCTAATCATAATAAAAAATATGTGCAGCTAACAATACAACACACACACAACAAGACAAGGCTTTAAAGTAATTAATACAAGAGCAAAATGAGTAGGTCAAGCAGCTAGCTGATTACAGTTGGTGGCAAGGGCCAAGGTGCCCCCAAGCCCCACTATGTAGCTGCAAAGGGTTCAGCTGCTATTGGAGCCCAGACCCTGGGGAAAGAGCCAACAGCAAAAACAGAAAGGATCGTAAAATACACACAAACAGTGGGTTCAAAAGCAAGGCAGTGGTTAAGTTATCCCTCACACTTCGAAAGTTCAATTTACGCCACTTTGCTTTTACAAAAGACCTACTTGAGTACCTGTTTTTACTTTTACCAAAGAAAAGGTAATTTCTTCTTCACTTTATGCCATTTTGGCTTACTTCGAGTTTCATAGGAACTCTCTACTTTTGGAGAGTGGGGGAAATCTGTATGCGACCTCTCCAACCTCTCTGGAAGGATCCCTGTGTTAGATTCCTGCAGCTGCTATAACAAATTATCCCAAACTGGTGGACTTAAAACAACAAAATGTATTATCTTAGTTCTGGAGGCCAAAAATCAAAAATCATGGGGTTGACAAGGTCATTTGCTCTTTGAAGGTTCTAGGAGATAATCCTTCCTTGCCTCTTCCCAGCTCCTGGTCGTTGCCAGCAATGCTGGCATTCCTCGGCCTGTAGCTGCATCAGTCCAATCTCTGCCTCTGTCATCAAATGGCGTTCTCGGGCTTCCCTGGTGGCGCAGTGGTTGAGAGTCCGCCTGCCGATGCAGGGGACGCGGGCTCGTGCCCCGGTCCGGGAAGATCCCACATGCCGCGGAAAGGCTGGGCCCGTGAGCCATGGCCGCTGAGGCTGCGCATCCGGAGCCTGTGCTCTGCAACGGGAGAGTCCACAGCAATGAGAGGCCCGCGTACCGCAAGAAAAAAAAAAAAAAAAAATGGCGTTCTCCCTGTGTATCTTCACATCCCTTCCCTCTGTGTGTGTCTGTCTCTGTGCCTCACCTCTTCTCACCATTCACAGTGGATGAGGGACCCTCCCCACTTCAGTATGTCATCTCACCTAATTATATCTACAACAACCGTATTCCCAGATAAGATCACATTCTGAGCTACTGGGAAGGTTATGAATTCTTGGGAGATGTTAATCACCCCCAAGTACAATCACTTTCAGCATAATTATAACACACTCCTAATAGTACTTACTATGAATCAGGCGCTGCTTTATGTGTTTTACACACACTGACTCATTCATTCTTGGGACGACTCAAAGAGGTAGGTATTATTATAATTTCCACCCTACAGATGGGGAAATTGGGCCACAGAGAGGTTATGTAACTTGCCTAAGGTTATAGAGCTAATATGTAGTAGAGTGAGGATTTGAACCCAGGTGGGAGCTTCCAGAGTCTGTCCTCTCAATATTATACTGGATTATCTCTCAGAAGACTGGGATGGTCAAGTGCTTTAAAGCTACCTTCTTATAGAGACCAGGAAGCTCATAATAAAAATAGTAACAACCGAAAGTACAATAAGAACAGCTGGGGACTTCCCTGGTGGTCTAGTGGTTAAGACTTCACCTTCCAGTGCAGGGGGTGCAGGTTCAATCCCTGGTCGGGGAGCAAAGATCTCACATGCTTCCTAGCCAAAACAAAAAAACAAAACATAAAACAGAAGCAATATTGTAACAAATTCAATAAAGACTTTAAAAATGGTCCACATCAAAAAAAATCTTTAAAAAAATGAAAAGCTAACATGAGAAGTACTTTACAAGTGGAAGGTAGACTCTGTCAATACTCTCATTTTTATAGAGGAAAATACAAAGACCTAGAGACAAACGAACCTGTGTACAAAACAGAAACAGACTCAGACATAGAGAACAGACTTGTGGTTGCCAAGGGGGAGGGGGGTGGGGGAGGGAAGGACTGGGAGTGTGGGATTAGCAGATGCAAACTATTATATACAGGATGGATAAACAACAAGGTCCTACTGTGAAAAAGACTGTCTGTACATATGTACTGAGTCACTTTGCTGTACAGCAGAGATTGGCACAGCATTGTAAATCAACTTCAACAAAAAAAATAATAAAATCAAAAAACCCCCCAAAACAACAAAAAAAAACCCACAAAGACCTAGAGACAATAAGTCAATTGCCCATGGGAACATAGCTAGTAAGCTCTAGAGCAGATTCCTCAATTATGTTCACAATTACTATTTTATGTCGGTGGCCAAGTCCTCCCATCCACCTTGGGAATTAGTAGATATCTTAATATATCACCTGAAATCTCATTTGCAACGGATCTGACTAGACAGGAAGACTGGATTTCTGGAGAAACAAACGCGGAGCCCTGATTTGTAGTGTGTGCCAACTTTCACAGTGTACATGCTCTCACCATGGCTGATTTCAAGCCACAGCGTGATGTCAGTGACCCAGACCAGGGAAGAGGTCTAGCACATTCAGCCCTCGTGAGCCTAGCAAGCTGGCTCAGCCACACCACTGCCCCAGGGATCTCTGGTATAAGGTTGATGTGGGCTCTTGAAAGCAAACAAAGCTCCAAGTCTTCTGGATCAAGACTCAGAGACAAAGATTCCTTTAGCTTTTAGAGGTACAGCCAGGGTGAACAGGGTCAGGGAGGCAATTTCCTGGGCAGGCATGGAATGTGCTTGGTATAATCCCTGAGGTCCATGACACTTATGAGAATCAAGAGGTAATATTTTTACTTAGTATGTAGAAGATGCTTAAATAATTAACAGCTATTAAATTATTATGAGATCATTATAACAGAACCTTGCATTTGCAAGAAACCTTCCCATCATTTATAATGTTTAAGCTTTAGGATATTCTAGACTTCAGGATTAGATGGAGGGCTTTACTCTCACTGGACAGCGGAAGAAACTGAGGCTAAGAGAGGAGAAGCAACTTGCCTAAGGGCATGCAGCAGAGCCAGTCTGGAACCTGGGTCATCCGAACCAAGGCTTGGAACCTGCAAAGCCAACTTTCTGGGAGTTGGTTTGATCCAGGTGAGACCAGGAGCAAGTTTGTCTTGGGAGTGTGTCCCTGCTCTGTGCATGGGTGAAGCTGGGAGTGGGCAGGGGGTGGGCTGGACAAGACCCCCCAGCCTGACTGATGAAGCTGGGCCCCCAGGCCTTCAGGGCATGTGAGGCGTTCCCCAGGCACAAGGATTTCAAGGAAAGAGGTGGGCATTGGGCAATTGCTGATCTGAGAAGCCAAGGTCCCATCAGAGGATCTTTCTGAAAATCTGGAAAATCAAGTCCTGGGTAGAAGTCTACAGGGAGATAAATAAATATTTGTGCTCTGGTCTCTGCCCTCCGCTGCCATCCCACCTAAACATAGCTCCTCATTTTGTTCTAGAGAGGGAAGGTGGTGTGACTGTCATGGAATTTAGGAGGCAAAGAACCTTTTTAGGATTATAAGCATATCAAGAGAAAATTTTTTTTAATTAATTTATTTATTTTTGCCTGCGTTGGGTCTTTGTTGCTGGATGTGGGCTTTCTCTAGTTGCGGCAAGCGGGGGCTACTCTTCGTTGCAGTGTGCCAGCTTCTCATTGCAGTGGCTTCTCTTGTTGCGGAGCACCGGCTCTAAGCGCATGGGCTTCAGTAGTTGTGGCACGTGGGCTCAGTAGTTGTGGCTCGTGGGCTCTAGAGCACAGGCTCAGTAGCTGTGGTGCACGGACTTAGTTGCTCCGCGACATGTGGGATCCTCCTGGACCAGGGCTCAAACCTGTGTGCCCTTCATTGGCAGGCGGATTCCTAACCACTGCACCACCAGGCAAGCCCAAGAGAAACTTTTTAACCCAATCTACACCTCCAGTCTCTCATTTCTTGCCTCCCATCTACCGACATAGCAATATTGTTCAATTTTTGTAACTTTTTATTTTGAAAAGATTACAGACTCACAGGAAGTTGTAAGTATAGTACATAGAGTAGTCCCATGAACCCCTTCACCCGGCTTCCCCCAATGTGACATCTTGTGTAACTAGTACAATATTGAAACCAGAAAATTGACATTGATACAATACTGTTAACTAGACTACGGACCTAGTTCAGTTTTTACCAGTTTTTATATGCACGCCTGTGTGTTGGGGGAAGGAGGTGTAGTCCAGTGCAATTTGATCCCTCATATAGATTCATATAACCACCACCAAATAGGAGCCAGACTATTTCCTCACCACAAAGAAACTCCCTCATGCTGTCCTTTATAGACTCACCCCCACCCACTCTTGTCCCTGTCCCCTGGCAACCACCCATCTGTTCTCCATCTCTGTAGTTTTGTCATTTTGTGCATGTCACATGAATGGAATTATACAGTATGAAATCTTTGGAGATTGGCTTTTTCACTAAGCATAATGCCCTTACCCATGTTGTTACACGTTATGGGTTAAACTATGTCCCACTCAAATTTATATGTTGAAGTCTTAACTCCTACTGCCACAAAATGTGACATAATTTGGAAACAGTGTCATTGCAAATGTAATTAGTTAAGATGAAGTCATACTAGAGCATTGTGGGCCCCGAATCCAATATGACTGGTAACCTTATAAAACGGAGAAATATGGACACAGACAGGCACACAGGGACAACACCATGTCAAGATTGGAGTTATGCTGTCACAAGCCATGGAACTGCCAAAAGCCAGGAGAGAGGCTGGGAAGAGTTCCTTCCCTAGCACCTACAGAGGGAGCATGGCCCTTCTGACACCTTGATCTTGGACTTCTAGCTTCCAGAACTAAGACAATACATTTCTGTTGTTTAAGCCACTCAGTTGTACGATACTTTGTTACAGCAACTAGCTAACCAATACATTGGATTTCTGCAAAGTTTGTTCTTTTTATTACTGAGGAGTATTCTACTGTGTGGATATATGAGAAGGTTTAACCATTCACCCATTGGAGGACGTTTGGATTGTTTTTAGTTTTAGGCTATTACAAATAAAGCTGCTATGAACGCTCATGTACAGGTTTTTGTCTGAACATAAGTCTTTATTCCTCTGGGATAAATTTCCAAGAGAGTGACTGTTGGATCTTAAGGTAAGTGTATGTTTAGTTGATAAGAAACGATGAAACAATTTTCCCATATCATTAATTTTTATGATGCATAGATTCTTCCAGCCTCTGTTAAGCACTCCTTCCTTTTTTAAAGACTGCAGTGGACTCTTAGAGTGAAGGTGGGAGGAGGGGAAGACGGAGTCACAGCTCAAAAACATGCAAATATGATAGAAATATGGCATTCGGATAACTTATGCTGCCAACAATGGCACAACTAAAAAGAGCCACAGTCAGCGTTGGTTATCGGAGTGAAGTCAGCAGTTCAACAGCACTGATTCAATACTTACCGTGTGCCGGGCACCACCCTGGATGCCGGGAAGGCCACACAAACCGGGACAGAGACTCGGTCCTCAAAAGCCTCTTAACCTGGTGTACGAGGCAGACATGTACACAAATAACCTTGGTGTTGTCCAGTATGCGTAAGGGGACAGGGAACTGTGAAACGTTCATAAGCCAAAACGGCAGCTAAACCCCAAATTACAAGCACCGAGGTCTGGACTGTACAAAATGATCTTACTCCCATCTCAATCTCTTCCTACTTAGTCTGTTATTGCCTAAAATAAAGGTAGACAGCTTGGAGATAGGGCTGAGATGAAAATTTAATGCTGTACAAACCAGAAAGTGAACTTCAAGGCTCAGAGTCCCTTTTAGATGGTTCGAGCTCCTGGAAATGGAGTATGACAGTTGCATTAGTCACAAAAACAAGAAGTGTTTTATTGGATTATCTGGATCTTCCGTCAGGTTGAACCCATTCACTCATAAGCACTCTCACGCTCCGGAAGGCTCTTTGCAGGGAACACATTCACCACCTGCCAGTGTTCCTTGTCAATCCGTCACTTTTTTCCTTCCTTGCCCTTCGAAGCAACAAAGCCTGAGGAATTCAGGCTGAGCCTTGATTAAGGGCTTATGGGCAAGTCTGTGGCTTCATCATCTCTTCTGGATGGAGAGCTTTTAAGGCCCAAAAGAGGACTCACCCAGCATTTAATCTAACCAACAAAGCTTCTTTAAATACAGCGTGTAGACCTCCTTTGTCCTGGCCTTAGAAGAGGAATTTTTATTGACCTAACACATCCCATAAATGTTTTACCCCTTGGTTTGTCTTTTGTAAGTTTTAGCTGAGCACAGGATGATATTTCGTTTTCCAGCATTGATGTCCTCTGCCTTTCTAGTGTTTACATGAGAGATGGGGAGCCCAGGGCTGAATCAAATAGGAGAGCCGTTACTGGGTTATTAGTCTGTGAAGACAGATCTCCAAGATCACAAACCAGAAATAGAATAGGACAGAGGCTGTGATTATCTGAATATCCATTTACTTCTGAGATTTCACTGAGCATGGGCACCAGCTGGACTACATTTCTCAGACTTCTGTGCATCTAGGTGTGGTCACATGACCAAGCTCTGGCCAATGGGATGTGAGCAGAAATGATGTGTACAATTTCCGTGGCATGACCTTTAAAGAAAGGAGAGTGAGCTCCTCTGTCGCTATCTTGCCTCATGGAAAGCTGACACGGTAGAGAGCCACTTTGGAGCATGTCCTCAAGAATGATACCTCAGGGATGGTGGAAGAAAAAGAGCCAGAGATTCTGGGTCCTCACCTCTGCAGAGCCACCTCCACAACCAACAGCTTATTCTTGGGCAATTTCATGAAAGTGAGATTAACTTCCATCTTTCTTGCTTAAGCCAATGTTATTTTGATCTTTGAAACAGCAGCTGAACTTGTATTCTGCTAATACGTGGAATAAATCCAAGGGAGAGAGCCAATCAAAGTATGAGATGGAAAGAATCAGGAAAACAGAGAAGCAGGAAAGGGTGTGCAATGGGAAAAGCAACAGATGGAGAGTGGCACATTGAAGTGTATAGGATGGCTCTCCAGCCCTGAGCAGGTAGTAGCCACTCAACTAACATGTGTGGATGGGAAGGTCTCTCCTAGGAGTCAATGTCCATCACTCAAATGCAACACCCTCTTCCTTACTTCCTGGCCTTTGCACATGCTTTCCCTTTAACCGGGATCCCCTCCTCACCTCAATCATCCCCAACACTTGGATAAACGCTGCTCATCCTTCAGATTTCTGTCTGAACGTGGCTTTCTTGGGGAGAGACCTTTCCTGGTGAGGCACTCCTCCTCTGTGCTCCCCCCAACACCTCCCCTGCCTGTCCACCTGCCTGCTCATTTTCCTGACTCCCCCTCCAGACTGAGAATTCCAGGAGGGCAGGGACCGCACCTGACCGTTAGCCGTTGTCCTCCAAGGCTGGCCCCCAGATTACACACAGCATGCTCACTGACCCTGGGAAGAGTCACAAAGCTGGAAGCAGGCCTTCAAAGCTTGAGATCAGACCAGTGACCTGAGAATTCGGGAGGCTTTGGCCAGAATTAGACTCTCTCTAGCAAACCCCACCTCCTGGGGAAACCCAGCCAAGTGCCCAAATGCCTCTGCCCTTGGGGAAAACAACTGGGGGGTCCCGTCTTCCAGCAGAGGCTGCTACCCATTTGCTACACTGATGAGCCATTTCCTCTCTTAACTTCCCCCTCTTTCGGCTGCAGTTGAGCTGAGGGTTTGTTTTGCTCCCTTCTTTCTCACTTTCCGCCTGGGCTTTTACGTTTCCGATTGTCATTCTGCTGTCTAGAGCTGAGCACTGTCGCTCACAGCTCTCCAGCTGCCTCTGTCCCCGCTACCTCTGCTGAGCACCCAGCACCTGCTCCTCCACTCGCGAGACCTGCAGCGCCGACTGAACGCTCCTCTCTCATCCAGGCCCCCTTTGCCTGCGACTTCTTCACCTCTGAATAAGGCTCAAATCAGTTCAAGCCACTTCTTCAAAAGCCACACAGATTATTCAAAACAACAATAGCGGAGGAATCCAAGCAGTTAAACTACAGAAATTATCTGGTCTACACAACCCATGGGTCTCTCGCTTCCTTTGACGATCATGCCACGTGACAGGGGAGAGAGCAGAGCAGGCTTGCTGGAAAACATCCCAGTGTCCTCCAGCACCAGGTCGCCCCGCGGCCCATGCTTCTCCCAAGAGCTAGGTGACTCGTCCTGGCTGCCAGCTCACAGGCCTGTCGCCTGCGCAGGGCCCAGCCTTCACAAGGATCTGTCCCTGCTTTAACGCTCTGCTCTCATGGTGTTGCATTCTTCATCACTTTTGAATAAGGGCTCACGTTTCCATTTTGCACTGGGCCCTGCAAAATAGGCAGCTTGCACTGTCCTTTGGGCTCAAGTCTTGGGAATCACAGTTGCCTTCCCCCAGGCCAGGGTCAGAGCCTCCCAGTATCATAAGGCCCTCGGAATTGCAGACCATCGGAAGCAGAAAGGGTCATGGGATGAGGGTGCTGTAGGACAAAGGTCCAAGTTGGATTTGAATCCCACCCTACTGTTTACCACCTGTAGGCTAATTATCCCACACTTCTGAGCCTCAGTTTCCTCTTTGTGAAACAAAGGAAACCATACCTTCCCTCCTAAATTTCTTGGGAGGATCAAAGGAGATAATTTGCTAGAACAAGGCACCTGGAAGAGACTAGGGCTTTAAATATTTGAGGCTGGAAAGTGGCCATTTGAGGAATTTCAGACAGTCTCTGTAGTTTATGAGGGGAAAAAAAGTCAATCTGTCCTCGGAACAGACATTCCCTTTGTTTAAGGAGGGACCACAGCACTGAGTCATTTTGGTCCTACTGGTAAGGCCAGTTCCCATCCTAATGTATACAGTTTACAAATGTCAATTGGAGACTTTCCAGATAAATCCTAAAATCAGAAAATTTTTTGTGTAAAACTTGGAACTTCAGTGTCCAATGCCTGAAAAAAATCACTGTATGCTCCTGGGAGATGAGTTTGTTGTTTTGACCAAAAATGAGCTCACAAGCGATCCAGCGCCAGGACCTACCCCAACGAGGAGGGAGGTGCAGGCTTGGCCCCCAGTACTGGGCTGAGGCTGTTGAGTTGCCCTGGCAGGACTGTTTAAATGGAGGAAGCAGACCTGCTGAAACCAGAAAGGTCTTTGGTGACTGTGGGTGTGTCAGATGGCAACCTGACAGGT
This sequence comes from Orcinus orca, assembly GCF_937001465.1. Lineage (NCBI taxonomy): Eukaryota > Metazoa > Chordata > Mammalia > Artiodactyla > Delphinidae > Orcinus > Orcinus orca. The sequence continues at coordinate 73,822,123 of NC_064572.1, read as the reverse complement.
GGGAGTGGGCGTTTCCCCCGGAGGGAAAGGAGGTTCCCACTCTCAGGCTTCCTGCAATTGGAATGAATCCTGGTGAAGGCGATGAGGTGGCCTTTGGACCGGAAGGGATGAAGCCCTTCCTCTCTCTGAGAATGGCCTGAACTCCTCGGCAGAAATATTCTGAGGGTACCTTTTGGGTCCTCTAGCCTCAGGAAGGCCCAGGAACAGCTATGCAAGCCCAAGCTTAGTGTTTTTGTGAAATTCTGTTGTCCCCAAACATTCAGTAAAGTTACAAGATTTCCATTTTTTAAAAAATCACGTTGTACCACTTAAATATATACAATTTTTAGTTGTCAATTATAACTCAATAAAGCTGGAGAGGGCAGTTATACCATTTCCATCCTCCCTTAGCTATGCTTTGGGGACTGAGGGAAGGAGCTCACATCCATGTTAGGGATGCAGATATGCAAGGGTGAGTGTCAACAGCCTGGAAAACACGATGCTAGAGATGCCAGCTGAGCTCAAGGGGAGCAATAATGCAGAGCAAGGAGGCTGGTAGGGATGACAGGCCACCACCTGGGTAGACTTGTGGAACATACACACAGTCCTCAGGTTCCCAGGAACACCCTAGAGAAGAGAACTTCCTTGGAGGGTGGACTTCCTCTATCCTACGAGATGGGGATCTGGATTATTGTTATGTGACCACAGATGACCCAACAGGTATAGGAGTTGGCAGGAAAGAGGGGAGGTCAACTGGGTTCTATATGTAAAATTATTTAATCTGACACTTAATGGCTAATACAATAATAATTATTATTATTTTGCAGTTGAAGAAAATACAACCCATAAAGTTGAACCAGTTTTCTCATATGTCCATGGTTGCTTTGTTACATCCCCTGACTGGAGAGCCTGCTCTGTCCACAGTTCCAGGGGGAACCGCCCACGGCCTCATGGGACCATTGCCCCTAATCACAGTTGATCTGACCAGGAGCCAACACCTGATCCAAATTAAGCCAATCAAATTCTCTCTCCTCGGTATTTAAAGTTGAGACCAAGTGGTCATCGGTCTCGGCTGTGTCTGTGAGCTGTGAGGAATCATTGGTCTCAACTGTGTCTGTGAGTGTCGAGTCTGGAATCATTGCCGAGGTCAGCCACAGCCACGGGCAGACAGCTTAAGGGGGAGCGGAAAGCAGGCCCAGCAGGGAAAGTCATACACAGGAGGAGAGTTGAGCTGGGATGTCTGGGATGCTGTGGAAACAGGCTTCCCTGTGTGCCCGGGAGAGGTGGTGCCTTCCCACTTACTGTGAGGTCAAGCTGAACTTCCTACAGCAGGGGTCCCAGGAGCTGACCCTGAATACTTACAGTAAGGCCGATGTTTTTTATTTGAACTAAATGGAAAGAGCTTTTTTCTCTGTAACCAGCAATCCCTGAGCCAAGTCACCAGAGAGGGCGCAGGCTGCCTGGTGGACCCCCATCCCGGGGTTCTTTCTGTGACACCACAATGTCTGCTTCCTCCTTTGGGATAAGGCAGATTTCTTTAGTATTAAGTAGATCTGTCCAGGTATTTTTGTAGTAAAAAAATAATTTTTCTTATACCCTCACAAAGTTGTGGATGGGACACAATGCCCAGAAATGGCCCAAGTCTCTATCTGAGGATCTAAGTAGGGATAGTCACATGATGCCTGCAAGCCCCTCAGCAGGCAGTGGCCAATGCCAGCTTGGGGACCAAAGGGACCTTTGTCTGTGGCCTGGCAGAGCTCCCTGTTCTGGACCAGGCACTCAGGTTGCAAATCCTGACATCAGGTGATTCCCAGAAAACAGTGAGACTCCAGCCTACGGTGGCCAAGTTCCATGTATTATTTCCCTGCTAGGAAACAAATAACTTGGCAGGCGAAGTCACTGGGGAACTTCCCACCATCAGTGAGAAAGCCGTGACCCGTTCTGTCTGGGGCTCTCTGTACATAATGGTCCACTTAACTTCTCCATTGGCCCATTGTTTTGCTGCTATTTATCTGGGACCCTCAATCAAAGATAAACTTCCTCAAAATAACAACATGAATAATAATAGCTGAGACCCTGTTAGTACCACGCCCTTTGTATACATTCTTGTCGGCCCCCAAAATCGCCATATAAGATAGGCAGCGTCACTGCAGTTTACAGATAGACAAGCTGTGGCTCAGAGAGTTATTAACTATTTCACCTGAAGTCACTGGGCTGGTAAGCGACAGAGCTGGAGGTCCACTCCATTCTGCTACTAACAAAAGCCAGCATTTATTGAGTTCATAAACTGTGCTCTGGACACGTTGTCTAAATTCCTTCATTTCCTCTTCACAAGCAACCCTATAATAGTTACACTAATATATCAATATGTATAAGAGAGCTGAATCAGAAGAGGCTAAGTATTGATAATTTGCCCAAATGGACAGTAGAGGTGAGATGTGAACTCGATTCTGCCTGGTCCCCAAATCAGAGGTTCTGCCCAGGGCCCCTCCTAAGTTCTCTTCCGAGCCCTTCTCCGGCAGGGCCTGGCTGGGGCTGGTTGTTGAGGTCCAGCTGAGATGCTAACTGAGGTGTGTGTTGAGGCCTTGTCCCTTCCCCATATTGCACACAGCATCTCCTCGACTTCACAGCTGCTCTGTAAGGTAGGCAGGTCTCATCCCTGAAGCCCCACCTCCTGAGGCCCAGACAGGTGCTCTGTCAATTCCAAGATGACACAGCAGGTAGGTGGCAGAGCTGGGCCTCGGACACGATCTCTCTCTCCGCAGAGCCACGCTGCATCTTTAAGAGATTTGTGATAGGATAATCTGATGAAAAGAAACAAGTGAAAAAAGGTAGCATTTGAGGCAGGATAACAGGCCACGTGAGAGGAAACGTTCCAACATCGCAAACCCCCTGAGGTTGTTCCACCACAGTCAGCAATCTCAAGGGTCCCGAAAAGAACAGCCTTGTTTCCAGAAACATCTGGTGAAGTTATGGAATCGAGCTGCCTTTGTGATTACACAACAGCAGATCCGCCAGTTCTCATCTACCACCCACCTGAAATGAAGAGGAGAAGACACTTGTCAGTGGGCAGTTTCCCTGGACAACAGACTGAGACTCAGAGGTGCTCTTGTGCGGGAGGCATATTGGGGCAGGCTCCTCCAACCACACCTGGAAGCATAGGGAGGGAAGCGGCATTGGGCTGAGGGAGAGGCTGGGCCACTGCACAGTCACAACAGAGGCCTCTGCTGATCCCATGGGGGCTCTGGAGCCAGGATGGCCCCCGCTGTTGTCCTGAATCCACACAGGGGGCTGAGGTCTTATACGCCGACGTGGACCAGTCGTTAAACTCAAGATGCCGCAGGGACTAGGCACACAGTCAAACAAGCAGCTCCCTTTGGCCGAGGACGGTTGCTGGCTGGCCGGCAGTCATCCCTGCCAGCAGCTGAGTTAATAAGCACCCCCGTTCTAAAGAGGAATCTGGGGTGCACCATAGCATCCACTATAAATAGACTTTAGGACGTGCCCAGGTGCACACACATGCAGGATTACACACACACACACACCCGGTCCTGCCTGAGTCCCTGCAGCCTCACCCCACCCCCTAAGAATTCCAATTTGCAAGAAAGCACTGTTAGATATCACCCTCTGAAAGGAAAAAAGAGAGACTTAATTCCCCAAAACTGTTGCTGTTTTAAGCGCTAAAGGAAGAAGCATGAAAAAGTCCCCGAAATTTGCACCGGCTTTGGCCTGCCTCACCATTAGGATTATGTTGTTACTCAATTACATAATAGATGGTTGCCTAATTTACCCACAGTATATAGACTTTTTTTAAAAAATCCATTTCCCCCATAAACAAGAGCATAATTTTAACCACCAAACCACTCAAAATCTTAACCCCAAGCCACCTATTTGCATTTTTTCCCGACAGAGCCTACATTTTTATTTCTTTAATTGGACAATTTTGAGCACGAAGCCTGACCACCAGCCGTGCTGGGTGATAACATCCTCCCTCTCCAGCCACATTCACCCCTTCCAGAATTAAAGGAATGTTTAATGGCTTCGGGCCACTTCCAGAGTTAAAAGAACGTTAAAAGATTTGGGGCTCAGTCTGTTGGGTCACGAGGGGATACAAACTGAGAGGACAGGTCCCCTGAGCCCCGTCTTGGTTTTCGCATCTCAAAAAGTTGCCGAAAATATTAGGGCTCTTAAACTTCCACGTGTTCCCTTACTGGAGTTCTGAGAGCCTCAGAGAAGCTCGGAGAACCATAGGAAAAATGAAAAGAGGACAAAAGACAAATGAGTAGGTGATTTGCTGAAAAATCCTTGAAGTGTCTCTCCAGTTGTATCTTTTCCCAACTCTCTCTTTCTTTTAATTACTTCATCTTACAGAAAAAGGCAACCGTGACTCAAATTTTCCAGGCCCAACATCATCCGTTTCCCTATTAATGCAGATGTGCTTTTCCTAATGAGCACAGGTGGCAGATTTACAGTATAATAGCTTAAAAATCTCTCTACCGGATTCTCTGCTTGTTCACATTTTTTTCTGTTTTGTTTGTTTGCTTTTATTATCGTTGCTATTTTTAATCTTCCAAATTCTCGAAGAATGCGTCTCCAAGGCAAGGTCTTTGGGGGCCTTTAATGCCACGGTAACTCTGCACTTAACTTACAGCCATGGTACCATTCAAGATCAAAGAAGCAAGGCGGGATTAATGGAAAAGAATTGTAGTTTCTTTGTAAGAATTTCTGGATGTTAACCATCTCTGACCGTGTGTCAACTCCTTCCAACTTCATTCATCAATAGACTCTCTTGAAACCTCATGGATCCCCTGGTCTATAATCTTCTTTTGTTTCTGTAATGAGATGAAGGGGAATAACTTCCACTGAAATAAGTTCCAATTAATTATGCCTCTGAGTAAATCTTTTGGATCACGATAAATGGCTCACAGGAGGAAGCACCAACGCTCCTGGAATATGTGTGTGTGTGCTCCCTTTTTGTTTCTTTTAGGAAGTAAGGAAAATCAAACCAGATTTCAAAACTCAAAAATTGATTTCAGTTAAATATTTTGGAGGATGATCCACGATTTGGAAGATGAGACTGATATAGCCTCAAACCTTCTGGAAACACTCTTTGGGCGTGAGGAACTGGACTCATTTTTTTTCTCCTGTTCAATTTAAATCCTATGAAAGTATCTGAAATTATCTACATATAGAGACTTCTGCTGGGGAGTGTGTTGTGGGGGGGTGAGTAGGGGGCAGGGAAGAAGAGAGCAAGTTTAAACAGAAATTTTGGTTTTTGAAAGCTAAAGTTTTATGATAAGTTTGGATTTTGCAAGGGGAAAGTTAACGTTTGTTTTAAAAGTCATTGGATGGCTTTGGATAAAAGTTTACATGAGTTTCTAAACTGGGATATTATTGGCCCCCAAGTAATAATGTGAAATTTATAGATGTTTTCTATATACAGATAACATATGAAACCGGCATGGGGGCAGGGGTGGCACTCAGCCAGCTGAGTGCTAATTCTCAACCAAAGAGAGGCCAGAATAGAAATAAAAGAGCCCAGGGAACACCTTCATTGAAAAGGAAGGTAGACAAGGAAGAGACGCTGGGACAGGTAACTGAGACAAAATAGCCATCCTTTTAAAAATTCTCTTAAGACGTTTTTTAAAAATTGAAGTATAGTTGACATAGAATATTCTATGTTTCAGGTGTATAACATAGTGGTTCAACATTTATACATTGTGAATTAATCACCTCGGTAAGTCTAGTAACCTGTCACCGTACAAAGTTATTGCAATACTATTGACTATATTCTCTATGCTGTGTATTACATCCTTTTGACTTATTTATTTCATAACTGAAAATTTCTACCTCTTAATCCCCTTTCACCTATTTTGCCCAGCCCTCCACCTTGATCCCCTCTGGAAACCGCCAGTTTGTTCTCTATATTATGCATCTGTTTCTGTCTTGTTTTGTTTGTCTGCTTGCTTGTTCTGGTTTGCTTTTTAGGTTCCACATATAAGTGAGCTCACACAGTATTTGTCTTTCTCTGTCTGACTTATTTCACTTAGCCAAATGCCCTAAGAGTCCATCCATGTTGTCACAAATGGCAAGATTTCATTCTTTCTTACGGTTAAGTAATATTCCATTGTGTGTGTGCATGCATGTGTGTGTGTGTGTGTATATACACATACATACAATATCTTCTTTATCCATTCGTCCATTAATGGACATTTAGGTGGCTTCCATATCTTGGTTGTTGTGAAAAATGTGGCAATGAACACAGGGGTGCGTATATCTTCAAATTAGTATTTTTGCTTTCTTCAGGTAAATACCCAGAAGTGGAGTTGCTGGATCATATGGTAATTCTATTTTTAATTTTTAGAGGAACCTCCAAACTTTTTTCCATAAGTCGCTACACCAATTTGTGTTCCCATCAAGAGTGCACAAGTGTTCCCTTTTCTCCACATCCTCAGCAACACTTGTTGTTTGTTGTCTTTTTTTATAATAGCCATTCTGAAAGGTGTGAGGTGATATCTCATTGTGGTTTTGATTTGCATTTCCCTGATAATTAGTAATGTTGAGCATTTTTTCATGTGTCTGTTGGCCATCTCATGGCTTTCTTGAAAAAAATGTCTCTTCAGGTTCTCTGCCCATTTTTTAATCAGATTTTTTTATACCGAGTTGCCTAACTTATTTGTATATTTTGGATATTAATCTCTTATCAGATATATCATTTGCAAATATCCTCTCCCATTTTATAAGTTGCCTTTTTATTTGTTAATGGTTTTCTTTGCTATGCAAAAGTTTTTTAGTTTATTTGGTGGTCCCATTTGTTTACTTTTGCTTTTGTTGCCCTTGCCTGAGGAGACAGATCCAAAAATTTACAGCTAAGACCAATGTCAAAGAGCATACTGCCTATGTTTTCTTCTAGGAGCTTTATGGTTTCAGGTCTTAGATTTAATTCTTTAATCCATTTTGAGTTTATTTTTGTATATGGGGTAGTTTGATTCTTTTACATGTAGCTGTCCAGTTTTCCCAACAACAATTATTGAAGAAGCTGTCTTTTCCCCATTGTGTATTACTGCCTCCTTTGTCATAGATTAATTGACCATATGTGTACAGGTCTATTTCTGGACTCTCTATTGTGCTCCATTGATTTTTGTGTCTGTTTTGGTGCTAGTACCATACTGTTTTGATTACTGTAGCTTTGTGGTATAGTTTAAAATCAGGGAGCATTATGCCTCAAACTTTGTTCTTTCTCAAGATTGTTTTGGCTATTTGGGATCTTTGCATTTCTATAAAATTTTTAGAACTACTTTGTTCTAGTTCTGTGGAAAATGCCATTGGTATTTTGATAGGGATTGTTATATGGTTGTTCATTGCTTCATTGTTTATAACAGAGAAGAATGGAAACAATCAAAACAAGGGGTTAGTTAAATAAATCATGTTATGCCCACATCACAGAATATGTGGCAGCCATTTAAAATGATATAGAAGAAAATTTAATAACATCAACCTATGCTTACAATATACTGTTAAGTGAACAAAGCAGGTTATAAAGCAGTTTGAACAAAGTGATCCATTTTTGTTTATATATATAATATATTCATACACACACAAAGTCAATGGCAAAAGACTATCAAAATATTAGCAGTGGTTGGGATTATGGGTAAGTTTAATTTTCTTCTTTACACTTTTCCATATTTTCTAAACTTTCTACAATAAGCAGCTTTTTTTTTTTTCTTTGCAGTACGTGGGCCTCTCACTGCCGTGGCCTCTCCGGTTGTGGAGCACAGGCTCCAGACGCGCAGGTTTAGCGGCCATGGCTCACGGGCCCAGCCGCTCCACGGCATGTGGGATCCTCCCGGACCGGGGCATGAACCCTTGTCCCCTGCATCGGCAGGCAGACCCTCAACCACTGCGCCACCAGGGAAGCCCAAGCAGCTCTTTTATAGAAAAATTGTTTAAAATTTAGGCACAGCAAACTTTCAGTAGATTTAAAAGTAAAAGAGAACCCACTTATCCCTCCTTAGGTAAATTATTTCCTATATAGGCCCCACCCCACCCTGAAGACTCTCTAAGAAATCCGTAGACTTGTGATTCCCCATAATTGAAAAAGTGACAACGTTCAATATGAATGTAATGACCACATGTCAGCACCTTCTGTGTCAGGTGCCTGGCTGAGACAGAAAGGGACTAAAGGAAGCAAGATACAGCCTCTGCTCTCATGGAGCTCACGATCTTGTGGGGAGGGGAAATGTATATAAAAGTAGTTATTGTGCAGGTCAACCCTCAGAGGCCCCCTTAGAGGGCGTGCAGTGTTTCAGGGGTACAGTACTGTGGCCGGGTGGGAGCGGAAAGAGTCCAAAGTTGAGCACGCTCCCGGTAGGCACCGAGAACCATAGCTCACTGAATCTTCTCAACAACTCCTGGAGGATGTTCTGTCCTCCGTACTTTGAGATGGGGAAACAGAGGCCCAGAGGACCAGGGACCTGCGGCAGTCAGGGGAGGAAATGTCCTCACCCAGGTCTCCTCTGCTCTAGAGTCTCATCTTTCCTCTGCTCCAGTGGGTCTTATGGTGTGAGGAATGGACCGCCACTGTCTGGAAACATGTTCTATTCTGAAAACAGTTCCATGGTCAAAGATTTCAAGAAAGTGATCTCAATCCCCTCTAGGAGAGTCATTCAACACATTAGTAGTACATCGAGGGCTCTGAGAGGTCCTGCAGCAAGACTCTTACAAGAGCATTTTCCGCTCTTACTGGACCACTGAACCATATTGTCACGTACCATCTGCAGATCCTCGTGGAACCTGGGAATCTCACGCTCTGTCACAGCACTTCATTCTGATCAGGAGAGGCGGATATAACAGAGCTTGGGAGAGGGGGGATTATGGACCCTCGAGGATGACGGAGGCTTCGGCAGGTGCAGGAGAGGGGACAGTTATTATTAGGCTTTGTGGGGACAACCCGAGCGGCAGCTGGCGAAGCGCCCTAGATGCAGCCCCGCTGCCCCTGATGCCGGTGGTGGAATGAGCGGACTCGTGCATCCCCATCTCCCCGCGGCTGAGATGATGCTGAAACCCAGGAAGCCATGAAAAAAGCAAAAGTGACAGCCAAGTCGGTGACAAGTTAATCTCCCCGATGAGGATTTGAACCTGCGTGACCCAAACAGGCACACGATTTGCCTAATTTTCCCTCAAGGGATGTGTCTTCCCTCCTCAAGAAAGTCACCGAGGACTTTCTCACTGTCACTTGTAAACAACTCTGGATAACGTCTTCCCATGATCTCTCCTCTGCGCCGGGCTTTGGATGCTCATTTAACCTAAATGGCTGTGGGCCCCACTAGGGTCCCTGGAGGCCCACGCCCGCCTGAGAGACAGCCTCCCCCAGCCCCCTCCAGATCCCAGATCGTAGCCTTCCCAGTGCCTGGACAAAGGGCAGGCAGAGGGGGCCACACACTCAAGGGCTCGCCCTTCAGGACTCCTCCGTGGATATGGACATGGGGTTTCTCGGAGGAGGGCCACTGGTTAAGCAAAATTAGGGAAGGTTCACCTCACACGTTTGTGCTTAGCATTCAAGCACTTGGGAGTCAGCCCTGGGTTTGAATCCCGCCTCTGACCTGTACCCTCTATGGGACTTGTGACAAGGGACACAGGCTCTCTTGGTCCAAGATCCCCAGCCATACACAGGAATAGGAAAAAGAGAAGCGGTCGATGTGAAGCACCAGAGACAATCCTGGCCAACAGCAGGTCTCAACAACAGCTCTGATGATGGTACCTGACTGCAGAATAGACCCTGGCCTAAAAGAGTCCCTGTGGCCAGGGTGAAAAGAGGAACAAACCCAACCCCCAGAGAACTTTTACTCCCAAAGCTCCAGTGCTAACTGGAGATGAGTTCTAAGATGAAAGACCCAGCACAGACAGAAAGGTTCACAAAGGATGCTGAGTCTTGAAACAAGAGGGTGAGCAAGAGGGAAGGAAGCAGAAGAGCACGTCATGAGCAAATGTCTGGAGGCTGGTCCCGCGGGGTGTGTCTAAGCTGCCCCAGAGGGTCAGAGCAGGGCCAGAGACAGGAGGACAGCGGCAGGAAGACAGGAGGACTGGGGCAGGGAGACAGGAGGACAGGGGCAGGGAGACAGGAGGACTGGGGCAGAGACAGGAGGACAGCGGCAGGGAGACAGGAGGACAGGGGCAGGGAGACAGGAGGACAGGGGCAGAGACAGGAGGACAGCGGCAGGGAGACAGGAGGACAGGGGCAGGGAGACAGGAGGACAAGGGCAAGGAGACAGGAGGACTGGGGCAGGGAAACAGGAGGACGGGGCAGGGAGACAGGAGGACAGGGGCAGGAGGACAGGGGCAGGGAGACAGGAGGACAAGGGCAAGGAGACAGGAGGACTGGGGCAGGGAAACAGGAGGATGGGGCAGGGAGACAGGAGGACAGGGGCAGGGAAACAGGAGGATGGGGCAGGGAGACAGGAGGACAGGGGCAGGGATACAGGAGGACAGGGGCAGGGAGACAGGAGGGGGCAGGGAGGGACAGGCTGGACAGTGTCGAAAGCCAGGCAGCCGCTCGCCCCGATGCCATAGGACATAGGTCCCTCGAGGGCTCCTGAGCTCAGACACAGAGGATTAAAATGGCCATTGGAAGAAATTTATTGAGCCCGTGTGCAGATGGTGTGAGCAGAGGAAGGAGGACATCTGGGGACAAAAGAGAGCAGTCACAGGACCAAATCACGGTAGAGCTCACCTGAAAACAACAGCAGCGTTTTGGGGGAAGAAGCATCAAAAACAAACATAGAAGCTTCAGCCCTCCTCCCCGTGATCGCGTGCTGTGATCCTGCCAGTACTTACTTCCGAGGTAGGGCAGGGCATTGGGACCTGGCAGGGGAGTGGAAAGCCACTCTAGCCTTATGCATAATGACTTAATTTTTAAAAATTGGATTAATGCCTTACTTGTGTAATGAAAAATTAATTGGCAAAGAAAAAAAAACTAAGAAATCCATATTCCCAGCATTCTAAAAGAGAATTCCTCTTAGGGATTAATTTTTGATTTTTGTGCAGAGGTTTCCACAAATCAGCCAAATGAAACACCAGCATTTCTGGAAGAGTTTCTCTCTGAGGCCTAAAAGGTGCCTACACACACCTCCTCGGTGGCCTGGGCTAATGCGTGAGGGCTCCATTATTGAATGTTTGCTGAAAAGAACAAACACAGAGGCAAAGCCAGTGATCTCTTCTGTCAATTAGCTCAGGACTTATCAACTGCTTCTCCAAGCTTCATTTCTCCCAAGCTGCCTCCTCTGAGAGCACCTTTCCCTCAATAAACTGCACTCTCTCCTTACTGTGAATGCTTCCAAGCCAAACGGGCAGAGGGGCAGTGTTTCCACTGCAGACGAAGTTTCGTGGTGCTGTGGTCGGCATCTGATAGAGACATGGGTGCTCCCAAACAGGAAGCTAGAAAGTCAGCTGGAGCCCCGTTTTACACTCGTGTCCCTCACTGCCTTGTCAAAGGTCCCTTCCGTCCCCTATCATCATCAGGGGAAGAAAGACAGAAGGCTGCTCTGACTGGGCCGTGATCAGCCGCATAGAAGTTGCCAAGGGAGAGGAAAATATGCAGTATTAATATTTAATGTCCCTTTTCCATTTTCCCCTAATAAGCTGGGCGCTACGGCGGGGAGAGCTGATTTATTTTGTCAGCAGTGGAAGTATTTCAAGTATGATGCATGTCACTGGGTCACACGGAACCCATCACACAAAAACACACACTGCAGAAGCATCCAAGGGAAGAATCTTCTGGACTTGATCTCAAAGCCTTTATGCTTCAGGAAGTCTTGCAAATAGCACAGGATTTCGGTAAGAACTGGTTGCGGGACAGGCAGTGGGGTGGGCATTAGGCCACAGGTCTGTCCCCCCAGTTGGTACAAGGTACTGGGGACCCTGGTGGAAAAAGCAAAGGCTTTGGAGGCAAACAGCATTGGTGCCCCACACTTATCCCCCCAGCCCCTGTCCATTTCCCTTGGCCCCAGTGGCTTCCTATCACGAACCCCTGCGATTCTTTGTCTGAGGGCTTCTCTGGCCATCAGATCTTGTTCTGCCCATTAGCAAGTCAGGCTGGAAGAGCCAGGGAGCTAACACTTTGGAAATAACCCTAGACAGATATCAGATGGGATTTGATGGTTAATTAGTACAACTTCTTCATCCTTCTCAGGTGGGCGCTACACCATCTCCCAGACGTCCCCAGTTGAATTGAAGCCTGAGTGCATAGCAGTAACTTGCCCATTATCACACTTTGTATTGGCTTCCTTGCTGTCCCCCGCTTCCCATCCCCCCCCTCCACCATCTTACTTCTCCAATCTCTTCCCAGTTCTTTGTGGAATCACTACCCAAATAAACTTACACTCAAATTGCTGACTTAGGGTCTGCTGGGCAAACTATTTCATTCTTGGTTTTCTCGTGTGGAAAAATGGTGATAGTAGCAGCCATCCTGCTGCTGGTTTTGAGAGCCAAGTGAAAACACATATGACAGCACCAGCATGGCGGGAGGTCGGTAAACGCATGACTCACTCCTTCTCAATGGGAACGTGGGCTTCCTATAAGCCAGGCACCACGCCCTGATATGAGATACACAGCAAATCCTCCCTTTATCCCTCTGTGAATGTTAGTGTCTAGTCCAATTCTTGTAGCATCCTCACGTTCTCCTTGCCATGAGAGGTTAGCACATGGATGAGAAACAAGAGATTGGAATAAGTGCTAAAAAGATGATGGTAGAAAGGGTATCTGCCTCAAAGTCAGATGATCTGGGTGTGTAATGGGTTGAATGGTGGCCCCAAAATATATGTCCAAGTCCTAACTCCCAGTCCCGGTGAATGTGAACTAATTTGGAAAAAGGGTCTTTGCAAACATGATTAAGTTAAGGATCTTAAGGAGAGATCATCCTGGAGTGGTCCTTACATCCAATGACAGGTGTCCTTAGAAGAAGAAGAGAAAATATGAAGAGGGGAAGCAGAGGGGAGAAGGCCAGCCTTGTGGAGACGAAGCAGATTAGAGTGAGGCTGCCTTACGCCAAGGAACGCGTGGAGCTACCAGCAGCTGGAGGAGGCGAGGAAGGACTCTCCCTTAGAGCCTTTGGAGGGAGCATGGTCCTGCCAGCACCCTGATTTCAGACTTCTGGTCTCCAGAGCTGTAAACAAAGTCTTGTTGTTTTAAGCCACCACGTTTGTGGTAATTTATTACGACAGCCCTAGGAAACTAATACAAGGTGTACGACAGGGTCCTTCCTTCACTACTGAACCTTGACTCTGAGCCTCAATTTCCTCATCGCTGAAATGGGAGACTCGGAATAGATGGTCTCCAAGGTTCTTTCCTGTGCTCATGGTGAGCAGCCTCTAGCTGGAGCGTGTACGAGGGGCAGTTAGGGGAGTATCATAATATGGATTCCTCGTCTCAAATTATAAAAGCTTAGTTTCAATAGGCTGGTTTGGGCAGAAAATAAATTTACTGGAAGGATGTCAAAGCTGGCTGTGTCAGTCAGGATGGGCTAACTGCCGTAAGAAATAACTCGAAATCACAGGGGCTCAGTACATGAAAGTTTCTCCCATGCACCACAGTTCAATAGTCATGAAAGGACCCAGGCTCCTTCCATCCTGTGGCTCTGCCCTCCTCTAAGACCTCATAGCGCTCTCCATTCAGCCAGCACCTAGGGGAAGAGAGAGAGTCAGAAGATGACAAATGAGGGGTTTTGGGGTTGTTTTGTTTTGCTTTTGGGTGTATTAGGTTAAATAGTATTCCCGCCCCCCCGACACCCTCCCCCCAAAAAAGATATGTCTAAGTCCTAACCCCTGGTGCCTGTGAATGGGACCTTATTTGGAAATAAGTTCTTGCAGATGTAATTAGTTTAAGGATCTTTGGATGAAATCATCCTGGATTTAGAGTGGGCATTACATCTGATGATTGGTGTCTTATAATAGAGAAGAGGAGGAGTTAAGACCCAGAGACACAGGAGTAAGCCACATAAAGACGGAGGTAGAGGCTGGAAAGATGCAAGTACAAGCCAAAGAAGGCCTAGGATTTCTGGAGCCACCACAAGCCAGAAAAGAGGCCTGAGACGGATTCTCCCTCAGAACCTCGAGAAGGAACCAACCCTGCTGACATCTTGATTTCAGACCTCTGTCCTCAAGAACTGTGAGAAAATACATTTCTATTGTTGTAGCCACTGTTTCCGGTAATTTGTTATGGCAGCCCTGGGAAACTGATCCATCAGGTAAGGCCAAGAGAAAGCAGTGTGGATCCCCCCTCCTGCTCCCATCCATCGGCCCAAATGCACCCACAGGGCCCCATATAACTGCAAGCGTGGGAAGCAAAGCCTGGCTCTGTGTGCCAGGAAAGCACGTGTATGTGTGAGCCCTAAGAGCCTCTGCCAAGTTCAGAGAACCAACTGCCAAGAGGCTGGGCAACCAGAACAAGCCAAAGTCATGCCACAGAACAAGTCTGGTTAGGGCACGGCTGCCGCTGCCACTGAAACTTGGAAGGTGCCGCCGACCTGCTCGCTGCTCCCAGCTGTGGACACAGCTGTCCTCTCTGGGCATCTCTGTCCTCCACATCAGCTGCACTCTAGAATCACCAGAAGGGGTTGCCTTTATAAAAGTACCATGGCTCTCATTCCCCAGCAGTCCTGATTTAATTGGTCTCGGGTGGGACCCAGGCTTTAGTACTTGTTAAAAGCTCCTGGGGTGACTCTAAAGTGTAGGCAGGGATGAGAACAACCGTCCTAAGCTGTCATAATATCTGATGTTTGTCAATAAAAAATGTTCTTGTGGATTATCTCATTTGAAACTCAACCCCAGGAATGATGATGGATTGATAGCATGGGCCCCATTCCACAGATGAGGAAACAAAGTCCCTGAGAATTGGAATAACTCTTTGATGCTACACAGTTACATGGAGCACAGCCAGGATGCAAACTCGGGTCTATAATGCTAAGTCTGCTGTCCCCACGGCGGAACTCTTTTATAACAAGACAGTGGCTGAAAAGCTTACCACTCCTTATTAATGAGGCCCTGAACTGATAGGAAAGCATTAGTGAGACCTGAATTCAAAGCATAAGGAATGTGCCCTTCTTTCCACATCAGATCTCTGACATCTGAAGAGATGTTTGTCCAGCCCTGCATATGTGAGGCCATGGGGCATTCTAGGCACTGGGCCATGGCCTGCACTCTTTGCAAGGGCTCACAAAGATGCTTGAGATTTGAAATATCTTTGGTTCCAAAATGCTAAATGAGAAGTGCAAAGTAAAAAGAAGCAAATGCTTAATTAGTGTACACGAATGTCATTATGTGTTAAATTTAGTGTGCATTAAAGTTATACAGCATTTGAATACAATTTGAGGTTAGGTTTCCTTGCTTTGCTGTGCTCAATTAGCTGTGAAACCTGAGAAACCATGACTAATTACAAAATAAACGAGTTACTTGGAGTCACATCGTTTCCAAAGCAAAATCATAAAAATCCTTCGAAGTCTTTTAGAGCGAAAAATAAATGTTGCTGTAACGTGGGAGCTTTTAATATCTTTGACATGATGGAAGGTGGGACTACCAAAATTAGAGCGTGCCTGGGACATACGATGGCTCTGGTTGTACGTGAAGCCGCGGTGCTCATCGCCCCCACCCTAAAGCACGCTGTCCAAGCCCGGTGACAAGACGGACACAGCCACTCCCACAGGCCTGGCCTTCCCTGGCCCTGAGCCGCGACCCCCAGGGCCACCACAACTCTTGGGAGCAATAGAAAGATGTCGTGGGTACAAATAGGACTTTCTCATCTTCCTCATAATTGACTAACGGAAATCTCCATTAGGTATTGTTTTTTTTCTTTTTTTTTGGAACATGCTAAGTTCTTAAAGTCTTCTTAAAATGAAGCAATGTTTCATTTATTCTTTTCATTGACTCCTCACACATCCCTAAATGGCTTTCCCACAAGTTCCCTTGCATTACTCACTGCCTACACTTGATTAGACCAAATTGGCCTCTTTCAGCCCAGATATGGGACCTTTCTGATAGGTTTCCCTTCTCTCCCATCCTTGAAGAGACACCTTCTCCTGTCTCTTCCTTTTTCCCTCTCACTTCTTCCTCCCTCCCTCCCTCCCTCCCCACCACTCCCTCCCTCCCTCCCTCCCTCCCTCCCTTCCTTCCTTCCTTTATTCCTTCCTCCCATTCCCATTACACTCACTCTCTTACACAGACACAGTGATAGATACCAGGAACACAGAATTTTTAAAGGTATGGGACCTGCCTTAAGAACTGAAATCTAGTGGGGAGGGAACATAAGGAGAATAGGTATGTTAATAAATAATCAGAAGTTGGGGTCATACAGATAAGCAAGGTGAGCCAAAGGTATATAGAATAGGACATAGAAACAATAGAAAGAAAAACCAAACCTCTATTTGAAGAAGTCAGAAAAGGCTTTCCTAAAAGCATTTCCTCCCCAGGAGTGTGGTGTCATTCTGATTCCATGTTGTTTGAAGCTGATCTGGGGAGAAATCTGAGGCAGGTAGACACCAAATGCTGCGGTCTGAAATACTTGTGTGGGACCCCTGGTCATTTTGTCAGGTTAGGAGATAATGATTTTATGATGTTACTCAATATATTTTACATATGGGTCTATTTAATAAATTCCTCCAAGTACTTGGACCCAGGAAAAGGTTTGTCTTTCCAAAATGAATTGACATCAATGAGAGTGAGGTCATTAAACAGATTTTCCTTTTTGCCTTAGCTGCCAGGAAGCTCAGAGATAAATTCCATACCTATGAGCAGGGATTACCTCATCCTTAGTCTCTGGTGGAAAATATTACTCATGATAAAAGCTGCTGATCTCTGAATTCTTAGTATGGCCCAACTCACTTGTTTTGCTCAGTATCCTGTCATAGGAACAAGGCTGCATTATCTTTTTTAGAAAAGAACACTTTTGAGAAGTTTATATGACTGAACTATTAGCTCTATGAAGTCAGGGATTACATCTGTCTCGTGTATTACAGTAATAATTACGTAGGAAAGTTTGGCAAAAGAATTAGTGTTCAACAGATATTTGTTGCATGAATAAGTGGATGAATAAATGAATTAGATAGCCATGAAGAGAGAATCATATATCTAAAAGTATAGCCACCTAATATCCCTCCTTGACACTAGTCAGTTGCTGCTCCCTACCATGCAGTAATGTCAGATACAACTTTCTCCAGCAGAGCAACAATCATTTTACACCTCCCTCTTCCTCTGCCACCACATACACACCACTAAGCCTCACTCAAAAGCTTTCCACTCTTTGCCCTCCTAGTTGAAGTAGTGGACACCTATTACTTGTGAGTCCACTCTGCATCCCTTCCCTTTGGCTACTGACCTTCTTTCAATCCATGCATTTTCTGGTAGGGATCTCAGGCTCAGGATTCTGTGTCCTCTGCTATGGGGTGGTCTAGAACTCACACTGGTCCCTTGGTAGGCTTATAACCCAAGCATGACCCATCAAAGTCCTTTGGGGAAATTTATATAAACACTGGGAAACAGAGGGTATCTCTCAAACTGAGACAAGAATCACGTAAGTCTGGAGTTTCTGGGATCCATTCTCTCCAACAGAAAGAGAGTTTGCCAGAAAATAAAGCCAACATAGAGAACATCTGGATCAAGCCACACATGAATCTATCACAGTTCTGTCAGTTGATATATTCCTTTTCTTGCTTGAACTAGCTTGAATTGGGCATCTTATTCCTTAATAGTCCTGAGTGAAGATATCAAGTGTAAATTCCTAACTCCTCTCTCTGACCTTTGGAAAGAAATCTGCCATACATTGTCATGGATAGGACCACAGGGTTAATCCTCATGGTCTTGCTTCTCAAGTTATCTGGGTGAAGGACCTTTAAAAAATTTTTTTTCCATCAACATACATCCAACAAAAGAATTATATTCAGAATATTAAAGTAACTCCTACTCTTCAATAAGCAAAAGACTGAAAATCCAATAGAAAAATGGGCAAAACACTTGAACAATCACTTAAAAAAATATGGATACACCAAAGGCCAATAAACATAAGCAAAGGAACTCAACTTCAACAGTCATTAAGGAAATGCCAAAGAAACTCACAACAAAAGACCATGCATCCTGGTTATGATATATAAATGGGAAAGATCAGCTGAGTTTAATTGCAGACTGACACGTGTCCCAACCACGCAGCACTTGTCCACAGCTCAGCCACAGGCAACACGCCACGCAGGTCAACAATTGACCTAAATTGGTCAATCCCCTGTTCACCAAAGAAAAGTCTGCTGATCACACACTGGGACTGCATATTGTTGGGTTGCCATAGAAATTTCTAAATATTTAGTTTCAAATTCTGTATCCATCTCATTGTAGAATGGTACCCGTTCCTGGCTGACACCAGTCTGTGGACCACACTAATGCTGCCAGCATTCAGTGTCCAGAGTAGGAAGACTTAGTAAGTAGAGTCCTTTGCAGAATGAAGCCCTACCCAGGTTTCATTTGGCCCCGTGGGCTACATGTTAATCAAGGGTTTCCCTACTTCACATCAATAGATACATTTTTAAAACTCCAAGGTGATGCCTGTGAATTTGAGCAGAGATAGAAAGCTACAGCGTACACCTGAAGATACCTTTGTACACACGTGGAAATATGAGGTGATGTCCAGAAATAATAGCTCAAGAGGAAGCGGCTAGGAAGAGGTCAGCTCCTGTGTCGAAATCTCTTCCTGTAACTCTGGTTCTCTGAGAAGAGCATTACTGGTCCCCAGAGAACTGGGTTGTACACTCAGAAGGTGTGTCTTTCCTCCCCCTAGGGAGTTGGGCAAAGAATCATTTCTATGCTGAGGTCACAAAGGTGTTTCTGCAGAAACCAAGGGGTGCCCATCCCTGGAGGTGTTTGTATTTTTGATTTCCAAATGCCTCTTCTGATCTTCCTCCCTCTGCTTTTTCCCTTAACCCAGTGGTTCTCAACTCCGGCTTCACAGAGAGAATCACCTGGGAAGTGTCAACCAATACTAATGCCCAGGTCCCCCACTCTGAAGTTCTAGTACATTTGTCTACAGTGGGACCCAGGCATATGTGATTTTGCAAACATCTCCCCAGATGAATATAATGATCAGGGTTGAGATCCTCTGCCTTAACCAAAAGGACTCACTTCTTCCACAGGCAGTTGGGTGTAATCAACCCATCTGTCACCAGCATTTTCTGAACTCCTAATGTGTGCAGGGGCTGCAGGAGACGTGACACAACTTAGGAGGTGGTATCAACTTTGGGGTCCTCCAGTGCCATGTTCCCAAAGTGTGGTCTCTGAGCCTGCAGAGTCAGCATTACCTGGGAACTTGGTAGAAATGCATATTCTCAGGCCCTGGTCTGAAATTTTGTGAGTCAGGCCCAGAAATTTGTGTTTTAGAAAACTCTTTAGGAGCAGGCAAATTCATAGTGACAAAAAGTAGAATGGTGGTGGCCAGGAGCTGGGGGAGGGGAAAATGGGGACTTACTGTTTGTGGAGTTTCAGTTTTGCAAGATGAAAAATGTTCTGTGGATGGATGGTGGTGATGTTTGTACAACAGTGTGAAAGTACTTAATGCCACCTAACTGTACACTTAAATACGGTTAAGATGGCAAATTTTATTTGATGTGTATTTTACCACAATTTAAAAATAAATATTTTTTAAAGCCCATTGGGTGATTCCGATGTACACTAAAGTCTGGGGATAATTGCTCCAGATGCTGAGAATGACCATTCATTCGTTCATCATCATTAGTCATACTTCATGCTTCTGTGCCCTCTGTGGGCCAGAAATTGTCCTAGGCACTGGATAAACATCATCCCTGCACCCTGAAAATTTAGAGTCTAACGGGGAGACAGACATTAAGCAAATGATTGCACAACTCATTATTTCATTACAACTGAGATATGCCATGAGGGTGGCATGGAACAGAGAATGCTGTGGGAGCATATAACCTAGCCTGCGGAGGTCATAAAAAAAAATCCCCTAAGAAAGCTAAAACCTGAAAGATGCTTAGGAGTTACGCTTGTGGATCCAGCATTGTAGGCACAGGGAACAGCTTTTGCAAATGTCCTGAGGCAGGCACGTGTGAGGAACCGAGAGAGGACAAGTGTGGTGGAGCAAAGCAAGTGTGGGAGACAGCAGTGAGCGATGATCTGGAGCGGAAGGCAGGGCCAGGCCACACGGGGCACAGTGACCACATCAGGGACTGTGAACTTGACTCCATGTGCAATAGAAGCTGAGTGAAGATTCTGGAGAACCAAAGGAGAAGTGCCCTGGGCTAATGCTCTGAACAATTCTGAGGTTTCCAAGGTGGGGGACTTTACGTATATGTGACTAGGTTCTGGCAACTTAAGCCACCAGTGCCAGGGTAAGAGGAATGAGTCTCATAGTTTAGCCATCTTCTGTCCTCAAACCCTCATATCCAAGTTGAAAAGACAGAAAATGCATGTCCTTAATAATGGCCTCAGTATATTTTGTATTAGTTACAGTGGGCTAGGTTACCTGTGGCTAAAAAAAAAATCCGGGTGGCTTAACATAAGTTTCTATCTTGCTAATGCTACGTGTCCAAAGGAGGTCAGCAGAGACCTCTGGTTCACACAGTCACTCAGGGACTTAGGCTGAGGATCTGCACCATCTGTATGTCTCCTTGGTCACTGCAGCAGGAGGAGAGGGAGCTAGGGGATCAGGTACTAGCTCTTAAATGCTTTGACCTAAAAGTAGAACACTTTTCACAATGTGAAATCACGTTGGCTCACAGTCCATTGGCAAGGCTGAGTCCCATGACCTACCTAACTGCAAGAAAATACGTGGGAGCACATTGTAAGTGGCGGGCAATAACTATTTCTATCACACAATAAAATATGCTCAAGAGTGAGAATTTTTACACAGGCACTGCTGAGTTAGAAACATCCCACTCATGATCATCCCAGAAGCGGGAAGAGCTGAGCCTGACTTTCCCCTGAAAAGATGAGCTGTGCCAACGAGGTTCAACTTTGAGTTCACCTGATAGCCAGATGCTTCACTGAAGCCTGGCGGTGGAAATGGTCCCTCCCGTTTTGAAGGTGCACATTCCCTGGACAGACCTAGGAAGCTCTAGACCTCAATCGACCACCAAATCCTACATGTTAACACTGCAGGGATAAGGCCTTTGAAATCATTTCATCCAACTGTCTCATTATGGGGGAGGCACCTGAAGTTCAAAAAGAAGTAACTTACCCAAGTCAAACAATGAGTTCATGACCAAGCTAAGAATAGAGCCCATCTCCTGCCTCACAGTGCACTGTCATTCCTACCCCAGAAGATAAGAAATAGTATACATAATTTCCAAACTTTAGGGAAAAAAATAAGTTGAACCAAAACTCAAAAATTCTATTTTAATATATTAAAAAAGAAAATAACAAACATCAAGAATTTACAGCCAGTAGAAAACATAAAATAAAGTGTCAGGAAAAAAAGCCTAAACATATCCATGATCACAATAAATGTGAATGGATAAAATTATTTTACGGGAAGTCTAATACTTTCAGATTTTTTAAATCTAGCTTGATGCTACCCACAATTCAAACTAGAAACAAAATGACAACAAGAGGTTTAAAATGAAAAGAATGATAAAAGATAAACTAATCAAATGCTAATAAAAATAGAGGAGGTATGGTAATATTGATATTAAAGAAGAATTCCAAATGAAAAGCACTAAATAAGACAATCTGATTGGGAGGGAGGTTGGCTGTTTTCCTACTGAAAACAGTTACGTGGTTCTAAAAAGTCAAAATACATGTTAGCTAAGGAACAGCGATATGGCAAAGATATAATGGAAATCTGTGAAGTGTGTGTTTATGTTGGGGTGCTTGTGTATGTGCGTGTGTGTGTAACATACATGTATGACTGCGTGATCAAAATGCTTTTGGAAGTAAACCCATCCCACTACCTTTTGTAAACACCCAGCTATGGCTATGCTGGGCCTCAGCTAACTGTCCCCCTGGAGCTGACCATCTAAGCTGGACAACTCAGCCACAGGTGTCTACACAGAAAAGCACCCATCCCAAGAAGCTGGGAATCCTGCCAGTGAGATAGCCGACTCATGAGAGCTCGGCATAGAAATCAACCTTGGGGGAGAGGAGTTTACCCCAAAAATGGGGAGGAGCAATTCCGCTGCATCGAGAAGTATGGCTCACAGGATCAGGTTCTGCTGCTGATACCACGGTCAGGGCTGCAAAGCCATCCAGGGAACCCCCCGAGCTGGCAGCTCCCCTTAAGGGAGAAAATGGCTCCCTGGACACCTGGCTGGGCACTGCGGGACCCCAGCTGCAGAGAAGTTTTTTCATAGACTCGTCGTGCTGGGTGTTTCCAAAGCAAATATTCCTGAGGCCCACACTAGCTAGCTCCATCTGTTTCCCATTTTGAGGAGTGAGCCCTACACACCAGTTTGTTAAGAACTCCTCTGAAGGGAAGAAAAGAGACAGCCTCCTCCAAACCCCCAGCTAGCTCTGCCCAGGATCTGTGGCTTTATCACAGAGCACGTGGCATTGGTGGGCCCGACGGCGCGCTGCTAAGGAGAGCTCCCGTCTGTCACCGCCCCATGCCTGAGTCTTATAGGGACCCCGCTAGCCCCTCGGTGTTTATGGCATGGGCCACTGGCTGCGGCTGGTTCTTTATTTCTCAAAGCATCAGAGAGCCTCAGAGCTGGCTGCTGGAGGGGGGTAGGATGCCTGCAGGGGGTGTGGGAGGGCGGTTGGACGGGGGTGAAGGAGGCGCAGAAGGTGGAAGATCGTTTCCGCAGTGGAACTCCGGGTCAGATCAGAGCTGCAGCCGCTGCCAGGGACTTGACTGCACGGCCCCGCGTCTTTGGTTTCCCGGGAATGTCCCTCGTGCAAGCCCAGCATGGGGACCGCTGAATGCACTGCGAACATTTTTGGCAGGCTGGCCTCTGGGCTGGGCTCACGTTCATTAATCTGCCTGCCATCGACGCCCCGTGAAAAGAGGAAATTGTTTCATGCTCACCGAGAGACAAGGGGAAAGGGCGCGGAGCGGGAAGAAGGCCCAGGCTTGCGGGGCTGTGGCATCACCCACAGAGCAGGCCAGAGAGAGCAGCCTCTATGGGGAGCAGGCCAGCCCTCCCCGGGGAGGACCTTGGAAATCTGCAGCGCGGCTGTTAATTAGCCCAGTAATGGGCCCTGGCTGGAGCGGCTCTGGCTGAAGGCTGGGCCTGAAACAATCAGGGCCTGTTTTCTGACAGAGACAACAAAGGGAGGAAGTCGGGGGTTGGGGGGTGAGCATAAAGGAAAGCATGGACAAGAGGAAATACCAAGTACAAACTGCTGTAATGAATTTTTTGTTTGTTTGTTTTTGTTTTTTTGCAGTACGCGGGCCTCTCACTGTTGCGGCCTCTCCCGTTGCGGAGCACAGGCTCCGGACGCGCAGGCTCAGCGGCCATGGCTCACGGGCCCAACCGCTCCGCGGCACTTGGGATCTTCCCGGACCGGGGCACGAACCCGTGTCCCCTGCATCGGCAGGTGGACTCTCAACCACCGCGCCACCACGGAAGCCCTGTAATGAATTTTAAAGGCAGCCTTTTCAAGGTAGGAGAACACTGGAGTGTCACAGAGCCTGTGTTGGGACCTTCCTTTCAGTACATTGGGAAGTGACAATCATTGAGGCTGCGTACATGGAGGTACACGGACCGATAGCGCCATGTCTGTGGAAGCAGCCCCAGCAGCAGGCAGAGGCCGGAACGAGGGCTGTGTCCTTTCTGCATGCTTTTGTGCGGACTAGAGCTCAGAGCTGCAAGGGCCATGCCCATCCCAGCTGCTATCTGGGTCCCAAATATCAGGGCTAATAGGGGAAACAGTTGCTATTTGTAATTCCAAAGAGATTCTTAATGAAAAGAAGTCCCTGGTTCTGCTGAGGACCTGAGCTTGGAGAGCTTCTATGGAAAGGAGCTGGGAAGAGCCCAACTGCTCTTTATAACAAAGAGGAAAGAATACAGAGCTCCCAGGAGCAAAGCAGGTGGAGGGAATGGGGCAGAAATAGAAGAGGACGTAGACAAAGATGGCAGCTGGATGGCACGGTCCCAGGCTTTCTCCTCATCTGCCGTGAAGTCAGCCAAGCCCTGGATGCCTGGTGTGGGTGGATTTGGGGCAAACCAGTGAAGAGACCATTGCAGGTGGATGTGGGGCAAAAAGACCACATGTGTGCAGATGCTGGAGGTGAAGGAGCAGACATCACCTCACAGGTTTTGAGGATTTGCAGCCCTGGATCTCCAAAGGACAGAGAAGCCCAAGGTGGTCTATGGGTCATACGAGGGTCACTGGATGGTGACAGCCCCCATTCCTTGGCCAGATACCTCTTCTCAGTGCCTGTCCACCCACCCGAATATCCAAATGCATTCTTCATGTCCTTTCCCCCCACCCCATTTTTTAAGTTACAATTTACACACAGTAAAACTCAACCATTTTTAGTGTACAGTTCTGTGAGTTTTAATAAATGCATACCACTAGGTAGTCATTATAATTATCAAGATATAGAACGTTTTCATCATTGCAGAAAGTCCCCCTGAGAGCCTTTGAAAATCAAGCCCCTGGTCTGTTTTCCGTCTCTATGGTTTTGCCTCTTCCAGAATGTCATATAAGTGAAATCACATGGCGCGTAGCCTTCTGAGTATGGCTTCTTACACTGAGCGTAATGCATTTGAGATTCATCCAGGTTGTACCTACCAGCGGGTTGTTTCTTTTGATTGCTGAGTAGTATTCCACTGTGTGGACAGATCATAGTTTGTTGGTGTATTCCTTAGTTGAGGAACATCTGGGTTGCTTTCTTTCGTGTCCTTTTGATCTTGTCTTTTGTGGAACATTTTATTGGTGGGGATTACAAAAAAAGTAAGCCCAGCCGGACTTTGGTAATTCCTCTCCTCCTCGAGAGATCTAAGTTAGCTTTTCAGGTCTGTTTCTTCATGTAATATCTTCCTCCCAAACTTAGTGTAAATAACTAATTGTATGACTTACAAAGAGACTTTGTTTTCTGTTTTGTTTTCTTGTATAATAGCTTCATTGAGAGATAATTCACATACCATACAGTTCGCCCTTTTAAAGTGAACAACTCAATGGCTTATTAGAATATTGACAGAGCTCTGCACCCAACACCTGGTCAACTTTTGGACATTTTTATTACTGGAATTTTTAAGAGCCCACACCCCTTATCTGTCACCTCCAGTCCTAATCTATGTTCAATAACTATAGATTTATCTATTCTGGACATTTCATAAAAATGGAATCCTACAACATGTGGTCTTTGGTGTCAGGCTTCTTCCATTTAGTGTATGTTTGCAAGTTTCATCCACATTGTAGCATGTATCTGCACTTCATCCTTTTTTATTGCTGAATGATATTCCATTCTGTGGATGTATCACTGGTTTATCCATTCATCTGTTGAGGGACATTTGGATCGTTTCCACTTTGAGGCTATTATGAATCATGCTGCTATGAACATTCATGCACAAGTTTTTGAGTGGTTATGTGTTTCCACTATGTAACTAGGAGTAAAACTGCTGGATTATATGGTAACTCTATGTTTAATCCTTTGAGGGACTGCCAAACTGTTCTCTAAAATGGCTGCACCATTATATTGATATATTCCACAAAGGTACTTTCAAAGTGTAAAAGTATAATGCAAATGGTTACAATTTAATATTACCCATTGAAATGGCAAGAATAACATTTGATCATTGTAATAATTTAGATTGTACTACAGTGTCTAAAGTAACCCGACCCCTCCTGTCCCACTGAACCCCACAGAGAAAGAAGCACTGTAAACCATTTGGTATGTAGTCGTCATCCTTCCTTTTTCCTTCGATCAACACACATATACAAAATTTATATATTGATACTTTGGCTAAAATGAAAATGCATTCTTACTAGACATGACTCTTTCTTTTGTAAACTGTGGTAAAATAAATACAACATAAAATTTACCATTTTAACCATTTTTTACAGTTCGGTGGCATTAAGTACATTCACATAGCTGTGCAACCATCACCACCAACCATCACAGAACTTTTTTCATCTTGCAAAACTGAAACTCTGTACCTCTTAAATCCTAACTCCAATTCCCCCTCCTCCAAGACCCTGGCAACAACCATTCTACTTCCTGTCTCTATGAATTTAATTACTCTAATACCTCATATGAGTGGAATCAGACAGTATTTGTCCTTTTATGACTGGCTTACTTCACTTAGCATTGTGTCTTCAAGATTCATCCATGTTGCTGCATATGTCCGCATTTCCTTCCTTTTTAATAATCTCTATCTATCTATCTATCTACCCACCTATCTACCGATCCAGTCGCCCTCAGTATCTGTGAGGGATTGGTTCCAATACCCCCAAAGATACAAAATCCAAAGGTGCTGAAGTCTTTTATAAAAATCGCGTAGTGTTTGTAGGTAACCTATACACGTCCTCCCGCATACTTTAAATCATCTCTAGATTACTTATAACACTCAATACAATGTAAATGTTATGTAAATAGTTGTAAATACAATGTAAATGCTATATAAGTAGTTGCAGGCACGTGGCAAATTCAAGTTTTGCTTTTTGGAACTTTCTGGAATTTTTTTTCGAATATTTTCGATCTTCAGTTGGTTGATACGGAGGGCTGCCTAGACACACTGTGTTTATCCATTCTTCTGTGGATGGTTCCACCTTTTCGCTGTTGTGAATAATGCTGCTGTGAACACAGGTGTACAAATATCTCTTCGTGTTCCTGCTTTCAATTATTTTGAGTATGTACTCTCTAACTCCCTTTTTTAAAAAATTTAACTTTTTGTTGAAGTGTATGTCACTTAAGAAAACCTTGGTGGTGTACTAATGTGGTTCTCCCACATTCTAAACCACCTTCATACTTTAAGTCACTCAGTTTTCATCTATAGTGCGGGTGCCCTACCACCTACTTCGCCATTGCCCGCTCATGAGAAACTGAATAGCCATTACTACTGGGTGTTTCCCATGGGCTGGTCGTAGAACACAGTTCTTCACATACGTTGGCTGATGGGACCCTTACAACAATTCTTGGAGATGGATATAATTATTAGCCCCATTTTAGAGGCAAAGAAACTGAGGATAGAGAGCCCAAGGCCATTCTGCTAGTAAGGACTGAAGTCAGAAATCAAAGTCTGTCTGACTCCCAAGCTTAACTTCAGCATCATATCTAATGACATTACTGATGGGTCTCTTTTGGCTGGCCCTGGAGTGGCCTGAACATATGTGGACCCTCACATTCCGGGAGCCATGGGGCTGATTCCCCAACGAGAACAGATCTGCCTTTTACAGTGAGTGTTCTTTCTCAGAAGCCAGGCTTCACGTAGCCTCAGAAAACCAGAGCAGGTTCCCAGCTCCCTAAGAGAGCCATCGGATCATGTTTCCTCCCCTCTGCTTCCTTTCCTATTTCTCTTGATCTCTCACTTGCCCAATTCTGCCTTTACCCCGACCCCACCCCTACACTGTCCTCCAGACTATCCAGGTTCAGGTGACAGAAACCCAGCTCAAATTAGCTTTACACAAACAAAATGAATGTTTTGGCTCATTTAACTGGAAACGTAAGGGTGCATCTGGCCTCAATCATGATTGGATCCAGGGTCTCAAATGATGTCATTAGGCTCTTTCTCCATTTCTCAGCTCTGCTTCTCTCTGTACGTTGATCAGTTCTTTCCTGCAGTGGACAGGATTTCTCCACGAAGTAGGAAAGATACTCCCAAGACTCCAAAACTACAGTGTCAAAGCTCAGCTATCCCACCAGAAGGAGGGCCAGTTTCCTTCTCCCAGCATCCATAGACCAGTCTCAGGGAAGGACTCCAATTGGCCATGCTTGGGCCATATGCTAATTCCTTAACCAATCATGTGGCCAGGAAGAGGCCATATTAGGACTGCTGCAGACTCAATGGCACAGAAGGCAGTTTGTGTTATCAAAGAGACAGGAGGAAAAAGCATGTGTGCTCAGCAGACAGAAACAATAACCATCATTCACTTTGTCTGCCTTGGTCAAATGGCTCCTCCAAGCAGCAACAGACTCCCCACATGTGGCTACTGCTGTTACTGCCACCCCTGACACTCAACCCCGCCATCACCGGAGAGTGAATGGAGCCAGAGCACGCTGCCTTAGGAAGAATGCAAACCTCACGTCTGTGGAGATCTCCAACCCACCCAGCCCTGTTTCCCCTGCTGGAGGAGACACTGCACTATCTAAACATTTTCATCATCTGCTGCTTCTTCCAACTCACTTCCCGGGCTTAGCTCATCTTTCAGAGGCCTCGTCTCTCCCCCGCTCTAAGGTGCAAGAACATGAGGCACCCAGATGTCCCGGCTGTTTACACTGCACGGAGCACGGGGCCGTGCGTGTGGCTCCCCGCTCATCCCAAGCTCTTTCTCCCCACGGTCCTAGGCTCTGCCAATCGCTACAAGCCAAATGGTCACGGACAAGCGTGGTCATTACGCTGCCTCCTCCCCTTGACTCGCTGCAGACCTGACCAGATGAAATATTTGGCTTTCTCGCCTAAGGAGGCCCAATGTTTCTCTGCCATTTGATTGACTGTCAAATGAAAGACAGGCCCCTTTGTTTGGTGTGGGGTTCGTCTGTTTGTTTGTTTTTCTCCAGCATGTCATGATTCATTCATCCCTGGCCTGACTCCACGGACAAGCTACAATACTTGGCACTATCCTCCTCCTCTCCTTTGTCTCCCTTTCCTTCTTGTACCCTAGGCCCACCTTGAGGAAAAGGTTCTCTTCCCTCTGACGTCACTGAATGCTCTTGCTGTAGGTGAACTTGGACCAACATTTCAAACTGCCAGAGACGAGGGCTTTGGGAGATAAGATTTGTTTAAAATAGTTGCATGCTCCTGAACTGTCTGCCCGTGCCAAACTGAGAAATAAATCACGAAATATAAACCAGACAAACAGAACCACAAAACTTTCATTTTCAACTGACTTACAAACTAAAGAAACTGGAGCAGAATGAGCGACGGACGTGATTGTCATTCTAACTAACTTGGTCCGAGTAAGACTTCATCTTATCAAAGCACTTCCCTATCTACCAACTCATTCCATTTTCTACAGCCAAAGGGAAGTAGGCTAGGGGTTGTTCTTATTTCCATTTTGCAAGTGAAGAAATGGCAGATCCATGTCTCGGGGTGGGCCTCTTCAGGGAGCCTTGTGGAAGGAAATCCCTAGTGTGCTCCCTGAGAAGCCGAGTCAGGAAATGGAAGATCAGGTATGAAGTTGGCATCGGAGAAGACGAGCACTGAAGCTTGTCAATTTACCTTTCTCCCCTGCACACGTTCCCAGGGCACCGTACAAGGTCCGCCGAAACAGGCCAATCCTTTAAAGACCCTAGCCTAGAAGCCAACTAAGCAGATAGTATAGCCCCATTTTACAGCTGAATAAACTGAAACAGGAAGGGTCACTCAGTGCCTGGGCGAAATCACACAACGAGCCGGCCAAGAAAGAAACAGAAACAAATTCTTACCCCGACACGGCATGTTATTCTACTTTGTCACTGGAGTAGAGGAGCATTTTCCATTTGCACGCTTGACAAGAATGTGACTCCCATGAAGAAGGAACAAGAATCGCACATTCCCTGTCCCACAGTCTCTCCGGAAAGCTAAGAACATAAATATACAGATTACTGTTTATACGCTAGGGTTGTGGGCTTGGATTGAGAAATTCACAAAATCTATTCTTTGTACTCTGAGCTTTGGGTTTTTTACTTCCTTTGAGTTGACAGGGAAATGAATGCAGTTCTTTCAGTGGACCCTCACAGTTACGGGTCATTCTGAATGGGCACCATAGGGATAAGAAAACAGAGCGGTGGCAAAAGAACAAAGATTCTTCAGGG
This sequence comes from Orcinus orca, assembly GCF_937001465.1. Classification (NCBI taxonomy): domain Eukaryota; kingdom Metazoa; phylum Chordata; class Mammalia; order Artiodactyla; family Delphinidae; genus Orcinus; species Orcinus orca. Next base: position 73,792,261 of record NC_064572.1, on the reverse strand, counting down.
TGATGCAAAAGATAGGGCCCATGTGTAGGTAACTAAAGAGGAAGAAGTATAATTAACAGTTAGTCATCCATTCAATCATTCATTCAATAACCATCCATTACAATTCTCAAACGACCTTGAAGTTCTTGTGGGAGGTAAATGAGAACGCTTACGTGTATGAGGAGTCCAGGGTGACGCCCACGACACGGTGGGCCTCCAGTCAACGCTGGGTCCCTTTGTGCCCAGTGTCCCAGCTCTGTGCTCTCTTGAGCAAGCACCTAGAAAGAAGAATGAAAGTGGTGTCTTTGTATGTGAAGACTGGAGATGGTCTAGAAGCAGGGGGAAGAGTGGGAGATAAATGTGGTCACGAGAGAGAGGCTGGGCTGGGCAGGGCTCTCCTGCATGCCAGCTCCTCAGGAATCTCAGACACTGGTTGCTATGGAATTTCCAACAATTCCTAGAACACACTCCCACAGCTGGGCAAGTTTAGAGTTTAAATAACCTCGCGGTCAAGGGATACCCTCAGATGTAACAGAAGGTATACTGGGCCTTGAACAAGCTCCTTAACCCCTCTGGTCCTGTTTTCTCATTTGCAAAGCAAAGGGGGAAGGACTACATGCTTCCTAAGGACGTATTGGGCTCAGCATGACTATGAGTTAAGGTTTCCTTCATGTAGAGCCAATATCTTCACTGTAAATTTCAACTCACTTCCTTTTATGAAATCAGCTAACTCTAGTCTTCCTAACATAATACAAAGATCACTGGGCTGGGTAGACCAAGATCCGTGGGCAGGGACCCAACCTCAACAGGACCAGCTGGCTCTGGCCACTCCCACTCCCGTGGCCACATCTGGTTCCAGGAGCCTGCTCAAGTTTGGGGAGCATCCTGTCCCATCCACCAGAGAGATCTGTCGAGGGCAAATGACTCAAGTTCTCAGGAAGCACACTAGGGATTTTGTTCCAAAAGGATTGCTATAAAGGCCACCCTGAGAAATGGAACCTACAGAAACGGTCATGCGGGAACCCCTCACCGTGGGTTCCAGGGACCACCATCTCCTCTGGTACAGACTAATCAAGATTTCAGAAAGGACGTCTATGTCTAACCCTGTGCTGCAGAACCTCACCACATCCCCATTGCGTGGCCGAGGCAACTTTGCTTCTGTGAGATTAAAACATCTTCCCAGGGGCTGACAGTGGGTGAGGGGTGAACCACAATTCCAACCCAGGTCTGTGTGAACCAAAAGACTACTGTGAGCTCTCTAACTGAAGAGACATCATAGAGAGCCCCGATGGGGACCTCAGAGGACAGCGTAAAGGGGCAGGACAGAGGGGAAGCCCTAGAAGGAGAGGCTGGACAAGCAGACCTGCACGCAGACCTTAAGGTGTGGGGGGCACTGCCACCTGGGGGAGGACGTTGCCTCCTGGCCATGTCCTGCTTCCCCAAGAGACCACCGCCCACCAGCCCAGCACAGACCAGGGTGCCTTAAAGGCTGGGGCCTGGGACATCAGCCCCAGTTCCTAAATCTAGGGGTGGCCACTGTTGTCCTTGTTCAGAATGTGCCTTGTACGAGCACACTCAGCCGGGAGAGGGGGTGCTTCGCCCATGAAGCCATGCGCCCATCGGGCAGAGTCTGCCTTCAGGGGGTGACTTCCTAATTCACGCAAAGGCGCTGAGCCCCACTTTAAGCGGCCCCCTTTGTGGAGCTCTACACTCATCTATTCCAGGAATATCTGCTTCCGGCCAGGTCAAGCAATTGTGCGAAGAAGAGGGAGACACAGTCCCTGCTGTCGAGGAGCTGAAGGTCTAGAGCGGAAGGCCGGCACACGGACTGTGGAAAAGCAGGGGCTCAGCGCACAGGGAGGCGAGGGGCCACTCATCTGAATTCTGGAGTCTCTGGTGGCTAATCACTCTCTGTTATGTTCTCCTCCTCTCTCCCCCTTCTCTGGCAAATCAGAATTCAGGTAGGGGGACCCCCGGCCCCCATCTCCCCAGCTGCTCTCCCGTTCATGTGATCCCCAGCTTAGTGTGACCTGGGCTGGCCACCCTTCACCCCCAGGTGTAGTCAAAAGGTCCTTTGTCTCCAGGGAACCTGGGAAATTCCTTCCTTTCTCCCAGCTCGGGGACCGCCAGTCTTAATAGGTTCAGTATTTGATTGTCAACAGATGGAAGGTCAATTCTGTAAAAACAAGGACTTTGGGTCTGAATTGTTGTTTCTTTAAGTCCCTCCAAACTCTCCGCGGGATCTCGGGCCAAGACGTTAGGCTGAACCTAAAATCAGTCGGGCCCCAGGCTACAGAAAAAGTGGCTCAAAACACAAAACGTGCTCTCAAAACACGGCGCCAAGCTTCCTTCTCCAGAGCACAGACGCTCTGTGTCTCTGAGCAGTTTAAGGAACAGCACAGACATCGGTCTGAAGGGACCGATCCTTTTAAGGATCCTCGAAGATGACAACAGTAACAAAGGGGCATCTCACTTAGCATGTTCAGGCTGCCATCTATTGAAACCCGTCTTCCAGAAATCTCCCTCATTTATGGAGCCTGGCTGTGACCACATCGGTCTCACCCTCCCCTTACTTAATGTGTCACAGAACGGAAGCTGGGGACTTCAGAGAGAGAGAGGGAGAACCAGGGGCTCATGTGGAGCATGGAAACAGGATTCTTTCGGGGTCGCCTTTCCAGAAAGCCACCAAGCAAGAAGAATGAGCCCACCGCCTTCCTGTCAAGCAATAGCAGACCAAGGTCTGCCAGGGCCGTGCTGGGGACATGTGCGGACCCCCGTGATCAGAGGCCCCGAGTGGACCAGGGGCTGGAGTCAAGACTGTTGTGGACTCAGTAAGAGACGATTTCTCACTAAGAGGGAGTGAAATCCTGCTGTCCCTGTACCACCTAACCTAGCCCCCAAAATTCCAGTTGTGAAAAGAAAGTCAGCCAAAGGAGCCATTCTCCCTGTGCTGCTAGAAATGACAGGTCACTTTGGATAAAAAAAGAAGCAGTCACTGTGAACATGCTAACAGCTTAGCTCCTAAAAGCCACAGGCCCTTCTCCTGGGGAGAACGCTGGGGCTTCGAGCAAGGACCCCCAGCCTCAGCTCAGTGCCTGCTTCTGGCATGAGGGCAGAGTAGCCAAGGGCAGACAGCAGAGAAGATAAACGTCCATGGTAGGGAGGCTTCGTCATATAAAACGCAAGTGCATGGCTATAAATAGCATACTGGGATATATGCAAATCATAGGCAAAGCCACCTGAGAGTTCTCACTCTGTTCACTATTTCATGAGCACCGGACAACCTACTTGCTTCATGAAGTAGAAATACTGATAACAGCTAACGTTTATTGAGCACGTACTACATGCTCAAACTGGAAAACCAGGGTGCTCAGGGAAAGCTTCAGACAGGAGGCTTTGCAAGAGAGTTGGAAATGGAGTGGAAATGGCCCTCCTGGCAAGGAAGGCTGGAACAAAAGCCCAGCGGCGGGAAGGGAGTCCGAAGCAGGACTCCAACAAGACCTTTGTGAGGTCGCGGCCTCCCCCGGAAGGCCCGCACTTCTCACCGAGGAAAGGCAAGTGTGAGCAGTTGCTTCCTTGCCCCGGTCTCTTTGTGGGGCTATTGAGCCGAGGACCGAGCAAGACAGAAAGGTTTTGACAGTTTCATTTTATTTTATCCTAAACAAGAGATAATATGAAATAGACACCTGGGAGTGTTTTGAATTAACAACCCAAACCCAACGAGCAGCTGCATCCCAGAGAGGGGGGAAAAGTTTCCTGCCTTGGCCGTATTTCCTTTCAGCAACATTACATTAACACTTGTGAAATACAGCCGAAAAGTCAGGCAGTATTTAAGGGGAAGAGAAAGGTACTTCCATACTCTGTACTGAACGCGCTGCCAACTAATTGGCCATGTAAGCTGGGTTTTCAACTCATCTGCACAAGTCTCGAGGTTAATGAAACCATTACATATGCAAGGACGGTACGGAAGGAGGGGGAAACAGGGAAGAAATAATTGACAAGGCTCTCCATCTACCTTTGCGGTGTGGGCTACTCTTACCTGACAGTACTTATCAAAGTCTGCGATGCGGGCGGAATGGGTCTCTCTGGGTGTGTGTGCGTGCGTGTGTGTGTGTGTGTGTGTGTACAACCACGCTAATGAGGACAATTCTCTTTCTCCATCTGGAATCCATTAGTCGTGATTATGGTGACGGCCTCTCCTTCCCTTCTCACTATCAGAATTAGCTAACCCCATTACTACCCAGGCCACCTTTCTCAATCTGCTCCACAGAGCGTAGGAGACGGCTTCCTGTCATCTAAGCCGTCTCCCTGTTTCCCACTCCGGAGCCGTTGTAAATTCCCTCACCCCATCTCAATTACAAGAGCCCTAATAGGCCCTCTCGTCCCAAGTGACAGGCCTCTGCAGGTGTTTAGGAGGTGAGGGGGCGGGGGGGGCGGGAAAGCCGGCTGATCTGCGCGCTCGCGAGCCTTACCCGGGCTCCTCCGTGCTCACGGCACCGGGCCTGCGTCTTGCAGGTGTTTGGCAATCATCTCGGCCCAGTTACCTCACCGTTTCTTGGGGTGGCTGGAAAAAAATAAATAAGGCACGTTAAAAAGGTTGTTATGACAAAATAGGAAAAGCCTAACAGACAGGCAGGACCCCAAGTGGAAGGCTTGATTCCTTTAATCGATCCTGTGGCTTTGAGAACAGGACCTGCCCCAGCTGATCCCCAAGAAGGGAGCAGGGAGACGATTTAGGGGTGCTCTCCGATGAAAGCACAGATGAAGTTAGCAAGACTCTTGGACTTTGGGCTTCCCTCCTCCCCCTTCTTCCCAAAGGACATTACTTCCCGGCCACCCCACCGCACCCTCACCAGTAGGCCGCGGCAGCAGGCAGGGACTTGTAAAACAGTGCGAGAATTTGATATTTCCCAAAAGGTCATCAAAGGAGTCACTATGAGCAAAGAGTAGGATTATCCGGCCCTTATTTCATGGTTTAATGCAGTTTTTATTTGCTGGGAGTGTAGTTGGAGGCGGGCACCATGTTCTCAGGACTCAATCCCTCTGTGACCGAGTGTCCCCTTTGTGTGCCTGAGTTATAGCAGTGTCCCCAGCATGGCAGCGACTGTACTATCTTCATGTGCGTCAGGACGTGAAAAAGGTTGGGGAGCGCTGCCCTAAAGGTCTCCTTTTTTCCTGTTCTACATGTTCCCTCATCCCTTCTTTTCACGCTTAGACAAAGCTGTAAGGTCCCTTACCTTGGCCAACAATGTCCTCCGCTGACCACTGAGGCCAGTGAGGCCCCTAGGGTCTCATGACTTACCTGATGTCACACAGCCCTGGGGTTGGGGGCAGAGCTCAGATTAGAACTCAGGCCTCCTGGCTCCGCACTGAGTCTCCTCCAACGTCTTTCTGACTTGAAGCAGCCATTTCCCCAGCTTCCTGCACTTTAGAACTCGTTCTCACCCCCTCCTGGTCTCATTTCTCTCTCCCCTGCTGACCAGCAGGTGCTGATCTGAACTTCCAGGCTACCCATCTGAACATCATCAGAAGCATCAGGAATATATCCTCGTAGGAGAACCTACAGCTTTCAAGCATCCGAAACCAGAGGGGAGGGTGGGACCATGGGACCGCTTCTGCGTTCATCTGCCACTCTTAGTTTTAGTTAGAAAAGGACGGCAAGGCATCCTCAGGGGGGCCAGCTTGGGCTAACCCTCTGTTTCACAGGCGGGTGCAGACACCAGCTGCCACAGTCGGCTTTGGTTCCTGTGGACTAGGGGAAAGCTTGTCCTGAGTGTTAATCCCCTTTCACAGCCCACTGGTGCCAGGATCGACACGGTACCCAAGACTTATCAGTTCAGAGTGGGCAGGGGTCAATGTGGGCAGTCTGGGGGGACCCGGTGGTGCCACAAATATCCCTTTTCCAAGCAAATTCCAAAGTCTGGAATTTGGGAAACACGGGAACTTCGGCAAAGATGAGAAAACTATACAACTCTTGTGACACCCTGCTTGACCCCGCTTAAAACTCCATCTAAGCATCTGTCCCTGTGTTTTGAGATGCGAGGGTTATTTTTGACACTGTCTACGTGACTGTTCACCCCTCTGCAAATAAAGAATTTTCCCACCCCAGTTAGGGATGGCTTAATCTGATGTGTCCAAGGCGGATCAGGAGATGATAGATGTGTTCTAATTCTTCATCAGGGAGGGGGCAGGATGATTCTAAATGCTTGTTCCTCCAGGTTGACAGAATTAGTATTTCTCACATAAGCTGTCATGTCCACACCTCAGGAAACTGGTATGATGCATAATTTCATTCAAACTATAGCTGACAACCATTTGGAGATCGGGTGGCAAATGAGAAGTTGACTATCATTGACAATGATAAGACAACTATCATGAGTTGTCTAAAGAAGTTCAAGCTATTTTAAAAGAAATCAATAGTGGTGGCAACAAGGAAGCTGGGAAGTGGGTGCTCTCCCAGGCTGTTGGTGGAAATGAAGATGGAAATGAGCTTTCTGAATGGCAATTGGACAAATACGCGCCAAAGACCATACAGTTGAGCATATACTCTTTGACTCAGCAATTCTAAGAATTTTACCCCAAGGAAATAATCAGAAATGTGTACAAGGATCTACATATATGAATTTTCATTACAGCAATTCTGTATCGTAGGAAAAAATACAAATAACTTAAACCCTAATAATAGGAATTCACTTTTAAAAAATAGTGAAACATTGCAATAGAGCCATTGAAAATAGGGGATTAAAAATTAAGATGAGAAATTTCATAATATAATTATAAGTAAAAAGGAAGTCAGGCTACAAAACAACTTCTCCAGTATTATTTCACGTTTATAAAAATCTTTGTGGGGCTTCCCTGGTGGTGCAGTGGTTGACAGTCCACCTGCCGATGCGGGGGACGCGGGTTCGTGCCCTGGTCCGGGAAGATCCCACATGCCGCGGAGCGGCTGGGCCCATGAGCCATGGCTGCTGAGCCTGCGCGTCTGGAGCCTGTGCTCCGCAACGGGAGAGACCACAACAGTGAGAGGCCCATGTAACAGCAAAAAAAAAAAAAAAACTTTGTGTGTGTGTGTGTGTGTGTTGATATGCATAGCTGATTCACTTTGTTATAAAGCAGAAACTGACACACCATTGTAAAGCTATTATACTCCAATAAAGATGTTAAAAAAAACACATATATTTGAAGGCTATACTCAAATGTTTTCACAATGACTATGCATTGCTTTTATAATCAGAAATGAAAATTTTAAAGAAAAGAAATCAATTCCTTCAGCTATGAAATAGAGAGATAATGGAGTAAATAGTACCTTTTCTTGTTATAATATAATCATCTCAGCCCTACTCTCGGCTCTCAAACAAAATTTTTCTTAAGTATCAGATGTGGTCCAATCAATACCCCAAATCAACTAAATTCATCCAAGACATGAACTTTGTTTTATCACATACACATTGTACTGTGTAATTTTATGAGTACAATGGAATAGTCTTCATTCTCTTCCCTCGTGAGAAAATACATGTATCTCCACATCTGATGTTTGGGACTGATACTGCCCTGAAACCTAAAGGACTGGGGCTCTCCCTACCAACACAGCTGCCATCTCTTCCCTCCTGTAGAGCATATTGCTGGATCGACCAAGGCAGAACTTTTCCATGAATGGCCTCATAGTACACTTCTAAATGACCTGACATCTGAAGCCAGAGAGGTCCTGGGAATTACAGCCCCAGTACTGAGAAAGTGATGCCTACAGGAAGACAGGCCACAAAAAAATAAACCAGAATGGCATCTCTGCTTAAGTCACCTTATATGCCTGAAAAAACCACAAAGAAAGTTAGAGTGTTCTCATTGATCTCAAAGAGCCATTGCCAACCAAAAGGACTCAAGAAGGTCTTTAGTGGCATAAAGGGTGGTCTTTGCTGCAAAGCAAATCCCGGGAATAACTACGAGTTAGCCACTCTACGTCTCAGAACTTCCACCTTCACCATGATCCCTCTTGGACTACGGATGCCTCTGACTGCCCAAGGGGCAGCATCTAGAACTTATCCTCTCCAGGTATGTCTAGTGACCAAAATTGTTCTTCTCTCCTCCCAAGCTATGAAAAATACTACTCCCTCAAGAATGGCTGGTTAGAGGCATTGATAGGAAAGCAATCTGATTGAATTATTCACATTAAGATATAAATGACTATAGCCCTAGCTCTCCCTGTGGGTGTCTTTTAAATGACACTAATTCATTCTTTTTGAAAGTGTAGCCTTTGAATCATCTGCATTAGAATCACCTGGGTGCCTGTTACAATTATGGGTTTCTGGCCCCCCCCCCCCCCCCCCCCCCCCCCCCCGCTCCTATCAGAATCGGAATCGTTCCTGGTAGGCCCCAGGGATCTGCATTTTAAACAAGCCCCTTTGATTCCTGTGCACCTTGAAGTCTGATAACTGATGGAATGTGAAGGAGTTGATATCTTTGAGCAGAGAAGGCTTCACAGTTAAAGAACCACTTTTCACTCCAGGAGCACCCACTTAAAAAAACAGGGGTGAGGGGCTTCCCTGGTGACGCAGTGGTTGAGAGTCCGCCTGCCGATGCAGGGGACACGGGTTCATGCCCCTGTCCGGGAAGATCCCACATGCCGCGGAGCGGCTAGGCCCGTGAGCCATGGCCGCTGAGCCTGCGAGTCCAGAGCCTGTGCTCCGCAACGGGAGAGGCCGCAACAGTGAGAGGCCGCGTACCACAAAAAAAAAAAAAAAAAAAAACAGGGGTGAGAAATTCCATCAACGCAATACATTTTTATACAGCAATCATCTACATTTTAACAATGCAGAAACTGGGGCTCAGAATGCTTAGGTAACTTCCCCAAGGTCACACAGCTTTTAAATGTTGCGTCTAGCACTTGAACCCCAGCAGCCTTAAGAAAGCCTCCTGAGGACTTATTTCAAATACCAAGTTATAACCCGTCTCAACCACAACTGCTCCAACTTTGCTAAGACAGGCAGCAGCACCCAAACTTGAAAGGCTGTGACGACACCCCTAAAAGGAGAGAGAGAGAGAGGAAGACAAAACCTGGCTTAGGTGTGAATTACTTAGAATGCTACACCATGCGTCAATTCTCACTGAACATTTTGGACACCAGTTTAGGCTGGCTGATGTATTATAGGTTTGCCTGAGAAGCCTCAGAACTTTGAAACTGTTCCCATTTGTGCTTTGATTACACATTCGTTCTGACTTGAAAAAGAATTATGTTTTTAGGAGCCACACACCCTCTCAGCAGCTGCTTGTAGCTGTTTCTCTCTGTAATGATTGTTTAATGACTGTTTAAGAAAGTGCTGCCTGAGGTTCTCTAATCACCCAATTTTTATTAAGCGTCGAGGAAATCACACAGGTGCAGAACTGCCTAATTGACAGGCAAGCCACGAGTTGTGCAGAGCTCCCTTCCTCCAGACGAGGAAGCGCAACGCTGAAGGCAATGTGCACCCCACCTCACCAGCAAAGGGGGAAACATAGAGGAGAATCACACTTTGGTTCCCCCAAGGGGAGCGAAAGAGGGTTCTGAGAGAAGAGACGGGAGAGAGTGATGGGGGCCGGGAATTATAGATATTATGAAGAGGGTAGCAGCAAGGTCTAGAAAGATCACTAGGGCTTTCCTGGTGGCGCAGTGGTTGAGAGTCCGCCTACCGATGCAGGGGACACGGGTTCGTGCCCCGGTCTGGGAAGATCCCACATGCCGCGGAGCGGCTGGGCCTGTGAGCCATGGCCGCTAAGCCTGCGCGTCCAGAGCATGTGCTCCACAACGGGAGAGGCCACAGCAGTGAGGGGCCCGTATACCGCAAAAAAAAAAAAAAAAGATCACTAAAGGCTTGGAGATCAGAAACCCTCATCTCTCCCTACCCTGATAAGCAACCTGGAGACCCAAGACCCTTCATCCAAGGGCTGTGGAAACTGCCAGCCGTAACTGGAATGAGCTTTGGAGCTGAGTAGTTCAATGAACCGTTATTGATGACAGACACTGTTCTGGTTGCCGTGAAGTTGGTACACAGATCAGTGAAGAATGAATGAAGATGAATGGATAGATGTCCTTACCTGTAAGCAGTTCAGAGTCTGGGGTAGAGGGGGCAACATAGGTTGATAGTGCAGCAATCCCTACCATTTGTTTAGTCCTGCTATGCACTACACACTGCTAAGAGGTTTACAAACATAATCGAAGGACATACATAAGCCCATCTCCATATGAGAAAACAGAGACTTAAAGTAATTAGGCTCCTTACCCCAAATCATGTAGCTAATAAGTGATGGAGCCAGCATTTGAAGTGAGGTCTGGCTCTAAGGCCCACGCTCTTAACCACTCTCCTAGACTGAGAATTTAGCTTAGAGCTACTGTGCACATGGAGAGTCAGATGTGCCCGGGACATGATGGGAGCATTGACAGTAGACACTTAGCCCAGCTTGGATTCAAATTCTGGATCAGGCACTTGCTGAATGTGAGACCTTGGGTTAAGAGCTTAATCTTTCTCAGCCTTAGTTTTCCCATGTCTAAAATGGGTTCAATAATATCAACCACATAGGATTGTCTTAGAATGAAAGGGGATAAAGTACATAGAGCATCCAACACAGCATCATCTAGTAGATCACGTAGCAGGTGATGAGTTAATATGGCTTTCCATCCCCCTTCTGGCTGCTTTTCAGCTGGGAAATGATGGGAGCTGGCAAGCCAAAGTCAAAAAAGTCACAGAGTGCATGGGGAAGGAGGCTGGTGGGGTGTGTGGACAGGGGCAGCCACTGTGGGGAACACTCTAACATTACCTAGTGAAAATTAACTAAGGAAATACAACCAGGGCCATATGCGGATGAGCATGGGGTATTCGGGACAGCATTGTCTGTAGCAGTAGGGAGTTGGAAGCAATCTAGATGTCTATCGCTTGGAAATGAATAAGATTATGAGGGGTGTCTATTAGGCAATACACTGTAGGAGTTAGGGGTAATGTACTATCTATATATACAACATGAATACAACTTGAAAACATAGTTTTGGAGTAAAATTTAAGAGTCAGAAAGAGCCCTATAGCCCAAGTCCATTCACTTAAATGACAAACCCTTACACATTCAAAATAACACTGTATTATTTTGCAGTGATACACACGTACCTAATGTATATGTCTGTGTTAATAATGACACCCAAAGATGTCCACACCCAAATCCCCAGAACCTGTGAATATGCCATGTTACATGGCATGTTATATGGAAAGAGGGAATTAAGGTTGCTAATCCGCTGACCTTGAGATGGGCAGCTATCCTGGATTATTCAGGAGGTCCCCATACAATCACAAGAGCCATGAAAGAGGGGGCAGGAGAGCAAGTGTAAGAGTGACTCGGGTGAGGAAGACTAGACCAGCCACCCGTGGCTTTGAAGATGGAAGGGGGCTGGGAGCCAAAGAACGCACACAGCTTCTAGAAGCTGGAAAGGGCAAGAAAACAGATTCTCCCCTAGAGCCTCTCGAAGGAACACAACCCTGTCAACAAATGATTTTAGCTCAGTGCGACCCATTTCATGCTTCTGACTTCCAGAGCTGTAAGATAGTAAATTTGTGTTGTTTTAAGCCACCCCACTTGTGGTAATTTGTTTCAGAGACAACAGGAAACATACAGTACCAAACACGTTAGCTTGAGGACCAGAGGCGGAAGAGGAATGGAGGTGAAGACCGGAAAGGAAGGGAGTGCCGTACATGGACCAAAGGTGATGTCATGCCCCGTGCTGAGAAGTGTGCTATACTCAGCTCGGTACCTGAGGTTAAGGAAAGAATAGAGGGGGCTTCCCTGGTGGCGCAGTGGTTGAGAGTCCGCCTGCCGATGCAGGGGACACGGGTTCGTGCCCCGGTCCGGGAAGATCCCACATGCCGCGGAGCGGCTGGGCCCGTGAGCCATGGCTGCTGAGCCTGCGTGTCCGGAGCCTGTGCTCCGCAGTGGGAGAGGCCACAACAGTGAGAGGCCCACGTACCGCAAAAAAAAAGAATAGAGAAAGAAGGGAAGGGGCAAGGAAGGGAGAGGGAGCAGAGGGAGGGGTGAGAGCGCGTTGGCTAGGTGGCGCGCTCCCAACGGTGCCTTCAGGTCCAGCACAGGGCGCCAGATGCACTGAAGCAACCAACACACAGATGAAAACTGATGACTGTAAAGGGGGGTGCCCAATAAAGGAGCAGTCGTGTTAAGGTGGGTTAGATTAGAACAACTCCTAGAGTGGGCGGGAACCTGGTCTATGGTCCCCTGGTGTCAGGGTGTGGTACAAAGCCATCCTCCCTACCATACTAACCAAAAGGTACCTCTGGGTTGGGTATAGAAGATTAACTAAAGAAAATCAGAACTGCCCTGTAAAATGGCTTATTAAGACCAATTTTACAGAATCTCTTCCAGAAAATAGAAGAAGATGGAATGTTTCCTAACTCATTTTACAAGGTTAGTATTATCCTGATACCACAACCAGACGAAGACAATACAGATACCCCTCACGAACTTAGACACAAACATCCACGACAAAGTATCAGCAAGTTGTAGCCAGCAGTTCATAAAAAGAATTGTATACCACGACTAAGTGGGATTTATTCCAGGCATGCAAGGCTGGTTCAACATTTGAAAATCAATCAATGTGATCTACTTTATCGATGGGCTAAGGAAGAAAAATCATATGATCATATCCATTGACGCAGAAAAAAGCATTTGACAAAACCCAATACCCATTTCCCAGCCAACTAGAAATAGAGGGAAACTTCTCAACTTGATAAAGAGCATCTATACCTACACACTAACATGATGCTTAATGGCAAAAGACTGAATGCTTTCCCCCCAAGACCAAGAACAAGGCAAGGATACCTCTCCCTGCTACTCTCATTCAACATAATACGGGGCGGGGGCGGGGGGGGGCGGGCGGCGGGTGAAGGTAATGGTGTACTTATCGAGCCTTCCTGTGTTTCCCAACAATAAGAGCCAACATCTGGACCTCCAGCTCACCTCAAGACAAGTGAGGCCTCAAGGATACAGCACCAAGGCCCCACCCTGGGTATCTAGGCTGCCCAGATGGCAGCACTTCAGTCTGAGGTCCCTCTCACTGGCCTCTCCCACACGTTTTCATTTTTTAAAAATAAATTTCCCCTCAACATTGATTATTGGATTTAAACCCTCACTGCATCCCTTTGTTCTTCTGAAACTAAAGAGTTTCCCAAGTTACCATCAATCCAGTCCAAGCTAAGAGAGAAGAATCCAGATTGCACACTCTTTTGTATTACCTGAAACCAGAATGCAAAAGAGCTTACCTTTTGTAACCCCCCAAAATTGCAAAATGCTTTTTGTTCACCAGTTCATCAGCTCCAATCCTCTCCTCTCACTTCTGGGCCTTTCCTGGATCCCCCCTGGAGGAATGAATTGCTCCCTTCTCTGAGCTCCCGTAGCACTTGGTATGTGCCCCTGTGAACACACCTGGCCCTTTCCATTAAAGCACTGGTTCAGGTCTCTCTGTGGCCCGCTAGACCAAGAGGGACCACACAGTGAGTAATTCAGCATCCTCTCCCCAGCACCTAGCATGGGCTCAGTCATGGGTTTGGGTGCGGTGCCGTTGAGAGGTAGGTATCACTGGCACGTAGAAGGGACTCGGTAACTGGTAGCTGGAGTGGAAGCCGGAGGAAGAAGCTAGGACTTAGACACACTGAAGGACTCCATCAACGTCACACAGCAAGACGGGGACAGAGCTGGGCTTCGACGCAGATCTTTTGCTTCTCATTTCGATAAACAGACGCTTTTCACCTGCTCATGTCCTGCCCCGCGGCTCTGGAGAGACCATACCCCGGGAAAGCAGCTTGAGGGTTTAATGCAAACTCCACGGTATGGAAGCTGAAGAGAAAAAAAACAGCCTTGTTCCCACCGTGCAGAGACGGCACAGAAACAGAAAAACGGCCGGGATTCTGAGAGCCTCTGAAAACAGAATGCATAACACAGAGCCCGGCCTACCACAAGTTCAGCAAAGTTTTTATGCGTTGAACTCTGAACTTTGAGAAGTCTGGAATCTTTAGCAATTGCTTATTGCCTGCAGGATAGACGCAGTTAGGTCCGTGCCTCCTGGGCATGCCCTTAGCTGCAATCCTCATTGAAGTTTCCATGCTGCTGCTTTCAAAACTGCTCAAATTCCTTCACTCAAGTGTTCTTAGCACTTATGTTGATAGGGAATACTTCAAAGGGTACATCTTTACTTTATCAAATCTGATCTAATTTTGCAGATGGAATCAAAGAGGTTCATTTTGAGTCTAGTCAAGTTTGCCAACCGTCCCAGAGAGGAGGCATCGATGCTTTGTCGTCTGTGTAATTAACCTTAACTGAGAGGCCCCCAAAGACACCAGGGTGTTTAGCCATCCGGACCCAGAGACCCCTGCGCAGAGGCAGGGGCCTCCCTCAGAGCGAAAGGAGCATCAGGAGGGGAAAGATTGGTCTCTAGCGCCCTGGGACTCATGGCCGGTCCTTCTCCACAGCAGTCAAAGGCAGGATGGGTGTTCCAGGGGAGCTCTACGAAGACAGAAAATCTAACGAGCTTCCGTGTGCCTGGCGGTCCTCAGAGCGTGCTGTGTGGTAGAGGGGAGCCCTGGACGCAGGCAGCCGAGGCCCGAAGTATTAACCTTCACCCTCGGCTGCAGGAACAATAATGCTTGTCTTCTCCCAATCTGGCACTTTTTATAAAACCCAAAACTTGATGTCTGTGCTAATTGGCCCCCGATACCTGCGTTTGAAGCTGGATCCAGGCGTGGATTCAGCTGCCTAACCAGACAGTAATTTCCAACTGAGCTATTATAATTGTTACAGTAAAATGTCTGTCTGCACACAACACACCAGGTTGGAGGAGAGCCATTGAGTTTGGTGTTCAGAAAAGTTCTCTGTGGCTCAGAGCAGGAACAGTTCCGGCTGGATTGACTTTATTTGGAATATATAGACACACACACACACACACACACACACACACACACACACACATACACAGGGCAGCCATTTCGAATTGAATTGAACACAAAGGCAGAAGTCTCGGGGATTCAGCTCTCATTGTCGTCAGGTCTGGGGTCCCCCTTTTAAAAAACGCTTCAAAAACTCCCACACACAGCTGGCCCCCAGCCCCTGGCTTTGGACACGAGGGAGTCACGTTCATCCACCAGCCTCTGGGAGGTCAGGGGGAAAGTCGCGGAGCCTTTGTAAGAGACCCGTGCAATTGACCATGAAAAGGCTCCAGGCTCGGATCTCTGCCCACTCGTTCTGGTCATCAAGGGGGTGGGCGTCACTCTCCCCTTCCCTCAGAGGAGAAACCAGGCCACGTCTGGGGAGGGGGGAACTCGCCTCAGCCCTGAAGCCTTCAGGCCTCCCCAGGTTGCCTGGCCCCTTACTCCTTGCTAAGAGCCACCCATCTGGCTCCCCTCCAAATGTTTCTCTACCCAGCAGAGTGACCCTGTAGAAACAGATCCAGCAAGACAAAATCCTGAACTTGGCCTTGAGGGCTTTATGATCTGCCTTGACTACCACTCCAGCCTTCTCTCTCCAGCCAAGACTGGTTTCATGGGCCTGTGATGTCTGCAGCCACATCGGGCCCCACATGCAGAAGGTTCCTGTTCTCATGATTTTGAAATTCTTAATTTTTTAACAAGGGATCCACATTTTTAGTGGGTGCATTTTAGTGCACTGGGCCTTGCAAATTACGTAGCCTTCCACCATGCTCCACACACATTCCCATGCTTCCTCCTGCCAGAAACCTTCGCACATGCTGTTCCCTCTGCGTGGAATGCTTTTACACACCCCATCCCCACCAGTGACACTGCCCACTACTTACCTCACTCCAACTCACCCCTTAGATCTCAGCTGAAGTGTCACTTCCTCCAGGAAGTCCTCCTTGCCCTCCCCAAGTGGGTCAAGTCTTAGAGCACCATTCTCTTCTCTTCCATAGCTCTTCCTATGGTTCCAATTCTACATTTATTATATATTTATATAATTCAATTACGAGCTGTTTCCCATCTGGAATATTAAGTTCTAAAAGAGTAGAAACCACATCTGTTTTTTTGCTCACCATTTTAGCCTCAGTGCGCAAGACAGTGCTAGACACATAATATTCCATAAATGTGTGTTGAACTAATTACCTAATGTAAAAGGAGAACGCAAGTTGGAGGCGGGCCCTGCAGTCACACTGCCTCTTCATATCTGCCAGCTTCATACCTGTGTCTGCTGTTAGCCATGCGATCTCAGGTGAATTCCCTAACCTCTCTGTGCTTGATATTTCTCACCAAGAAAAAGGCGCTAAAAATGAGTAACTCATAGAACCACTGTGAGCTTTTGATGAAATGATGTACATGGAACAGTTGGGACAGGACTGATGCACAGTCAGCAGTCCAGTGTCCAGCGCTGTTATTATGGGATGGCTGGTGAACACCGCACATGCGCTCTCCGTGTATCACATGTCCTTGGAACAGCCCCACATGGCAGGAACGGTTGTGCCAGGGTGGCACAGCTAGCAAGCGTCCGAGCAGGACAGGAATCCGTTAGAATCCATCTTCTTGGCTTGTGTTTGTGCCAAAGGCATATAGCAGTTGAGAAAGGACAGTGAATGGGCTTACCAGGGAGTTGCAGAAGCCCAGGGTGGAGCTCTGGCTCCATCCTCTAGTATTTGTGTGATCGTGGACAATTTTCTTGGCCTTCTTGGGTCTTAAGTTTCCTCGTCTACAAATCAAGGATGATAAGAGATGCCTCTCATAGGGCTGCAGTGAGTATTGAGATAAACCTCCCAAGTCCCTTGGCACAGGGCATGGCTCATAGTTAAGTATTCAGTATGGCTGAGCTCTTGGCGCTATAATTAAAGCCACATGCCAGTGTCACTCTCGCTCCGGTGCAAGGAGCCGCACAAAGCCTCACGTTTCAGAGCTGCCTTGCTCCCATATTCACAGCCACCAACGCTTCTGAAGTGAATTCACAGTGTTTGCATAGAGGACGGCACCTTTGTCCAGAATTCCTTCGACTTCCGGCATTCCCTCCACGCCGCCCCTGGATGAGTTGTGCTGGCGGCAACTCCTCTGCTTTCCAGATCGAGGGTATGCTGTTCCCCAACGTGGAGGGTTTTCAGAAGACCGGAGGCCCCGGGTGCAGACCTGTGCGGGCTCTGAGGCCTGCTCCTGTTCTCCGTCCGCTCTCCCTGGAGAAAACAAAGGCACGGCGAGCGAAGGGTTAAGCCCGGCAGGTGCCGGCCCTTCTCCACACGTGGGGTGCGGGGACAGGGGTGGAATCTCATACAGCCAGAATGGCTAGAACGTGCTGATCTGGGATTAAAGCAGAAGTCTGGTTTCTTCCTCAGCCAATCACCAAGTAAAGAGAAAAATCCCTCCGCGCTGCGGCCCCTTGCAGGCTTCTCAACAGACTGGGAAAACGCGGTCCGCCTGCTGATCACCTGAGCTCGATCAGGCGGGCCTTCCTCTCCTCAGAATGAGTTAGGGCAGATGGTGAGGGGGAATCAGGTGTGACCAAGGGGTGCGCCCGAGGGGTCTTGGCTGCCATCCGGACACATCGTGTCCCCCTCCCCGTGAGCTGAGGGGGCCCTGGAGGGACACCTCGGAGCAGCTGAGGATGTCCAGAGAGGTTGACAGGGCCCTCCTCCACTTCAAGCAGAACCCTACAATTTTGTCATTCATATATATATATATATATATATATATATATATATATATATATGTATAGGAGTTCTAGAGAGGGTTCTATTTGAGGGTGGAAAGTCACTTTTCAAAAGTTATTATTAAAAGTAAAGAAGTACTGGTTTTGTCCATTTCCCTCATTTTACTCAAGATAAAGCTGAGACTCACAGAAATCTCTGAGACCTCCCTGCACAGCTAACTATCACCAAAGAGAGGCCAGATCCCGAGCCCCTTGTTGCTGACTGGCACTGCTCTACTCCAGCGCTGGGGCTACTGAGCGGTGGATTTGGAAGGTGGGATCTGCATATGAAAACAGTTCTGGGAGGGAAGAGAAAAATCACTGAGCCAGAGAAGACTTGAGAAGAGTTTTCCCTTTCCTGTGTTAGGAAAGGTAGGACTAAATACAGGTGCACTGACCCTCCCCTCTGCCTCTTAGGTGAATATGGTTGCCGTATCCTCTACAGGAGAAAAGTGGGCAGTGCCGGTTCCTGGAGACTGCCCCTTCCAGCCCTCACCAGGAGCCTCGTGGGCCTGCCCCGCACCAGCCATCAGCGTTGGAAGCACATCTAGGGGTAGCCGTTAGCTGTGGGGAGCCCAAGCCAGGTGGTCTCAGCTTACGCTGATGGAAGCACATCTAGGGTAGCCGTTCGCTGTGGGGGGCCCAAGCCAGGTGGTCTCAGCTTTAGGTGGATATTGAGTCTGACCTCATGGCTTTGGAGCCCCAGGCTGATTAGCTGGCCATGAGGATGTTCTTAATGGAAGTAAAATGTCCTTCTGGCAGAAGACCCTGAAGCCTGCTTTGGTGGGTCATGAAATTCAAAAGATTGGGGTAGGAGGAGACATCCAAGGTTATCTAGACTAATGACTTTATTCTACAGAGGAGGGTGCTGAAGCTCAGAAAGAAAAACCAACTTGCTCAAGAAAAAGTAAACATAATGATAGACCTATGCCTCTGGAGTAAAGGAGAGGAACAGCTGTGTCTCATCTCTTGCCCAAATTACTGCTCATCTCAAACCATCTCAAATCAAATCCTCTTTCTTGAGCTACAAGGCTTTCTCCCCTCAATCCTCCACCTCCCCCCATTCCCCAAATCTTATTCTACAAGTTGCTACCCAATTAATAAGAAGTCCTAGCTTCTGGATGAGTCATAATTCCCCATCTCTCATGACTGGGCCACGTAGAGGACATTTTCAGGAGTTGTTGGTCCATATGGGAAGTCCTAACCCGCTGAGCTGAAGTCAATGCGTATCCCTGACACTGAGCCAGGCCCCATCTCATGGCCTGGGAAGGACTCCATGTAGCCTGGTCTTACCCAAGCTCTCTTCCCAAGGCAGTGAATCAAGTTAACAAGAACCAACCTAGAGAAAGTGGGTCATGTTAGCCAAAATTATTAGAAAGAGTTTTCCATTTAATTGGGGGCAAAATAAGTCAGGGAACTGACACTTTACTTGGATCTGAGGAATCCACAGGCATGGATTCTATTTTCCAAATCACAGCATAGACATAAAATCAACACAGAAATAAGCAATCTCGATCAAAACAAGAAAAATGATGATCACGACAAATCAACTTCCTGTCTTGATGCAGGAAGTTCATGGCTTTTTAGTCTCTTTTGCTCTAATCACCTCCATCCACTTTTCAATCTTTAAAATTTTTACCTTCACTTATTCATCCAATAAGAAGGTCAAGGTCAAGATGTTGGCCAAACCCTAATCCCCACTCAATATACTCTTCCCACTACCCCCCCGCCCCTCCCAGCCAGCCTCTCCTCCAAAGCGAGCCTACGATAAAAGTACAGTAGGCTCTGTGCATTTTAAAGAGTTAGCCTATTCTCAACTGTAAAATAATATGTGGCATAGAAAACAGTGTGTAGGATGAAAAAAGATCCTGTTTAGTTTCAGTGTGACATTTGCCTGGGGGAAGAAGTGCAGAGCTCATCGGCAAGCCGATTGTTGAAGCCCTGACCAGTCAGTTACAAAGTGTCATCATTTAATATGCCAGTCGGATCTGCCTTTTCCAGGCCAATCACTCCTTTTGTGCTGGGGAGAGGGCAGAGGTGGGGTGCAGAGGAGAAATTGAGTAGCGGGGGGCTGGGAACAGAAGAATGAAGGGGGTAAGGGGCACACAAAAAGGACAGTTGCAGAATGTTTTATGGCTCGAGCTCCCTCCCACCCCCATGGGAGCCTCACTGGTGCCCACTGGGGCGGAAGGGCCAGAGCCCAGTGGCTCTTGGTCACGGTAGCTGCCCAGGTGAGGCATCCATAAATTATGCCCCCAAGCCCCACCTGTGCCCGAGACGTGAGTACACTGGGCCCCAAAGTCACAGAACTTACACACATCCCTAGAGCTGGGATCATCTTCTGGCCCCAGATGCTATCAGAAACATCGGCTTCTAAAGTTATGGGCAAAAAGGTCAACACATCCGAACCTATTACCACCTCCTGCAAGCTCAACACATTTCTGTGTTTAGACATCAGTGCGAGATCCCGGCTCCCTTTCATGACTCTGAGCTTTGTATCCAACTTACCATTAACAGGGCTCAGCAGAGGCAGGGCTTTTGACTCTCTCTCCCCTCACCACGGCCCCCTCTCTCGGTCTGTCAGCCTTTTCTTCATCAACTATATTTGTTACAATCAAGTCCTGTCAACTGTCACGGCTTACATACAGACTGCCAGTAAATATGTCTTTCCACTCATTAGACATTCCTCTCAGTCACCTTGGGATTTCTACCTTGTCTATCTCACTCCAAAAAACTTTTGTTCAGAAGTATGAGACACCCACTGAGCAATGTCAGCTTGCGGCCATTACCTCAGGAAGTGACAGAAAACACCCAACTGTCACTCATTAAGATCCATTTTTTCCAGAGTTGATGTAAGTCAGACTTTGCCCCCAAAACGAATCATGATTTATTTAATATATTTGCTTCTACAAGTGTCAGCTCATCAGCTTAAAATGTTCCTCCTTTAACTCTATTGAGGACTGAACAGAAAGTTTTCTTTGAAACCTCGTTTTTGCTTTAAGGCTTAATAATTAAAACAGAACCAAGAACAGTGAAGACTCTGCTCTATAGGTGCACTTTGGTGGCCCCTGGTTTTATAATTATATGTACAAAGCAGTCGTGTTGGAATTGTCGCCGGACACGCTGGGAAAATTGCCCCCCACTGAGCGAGCTGGCTTTTTCTGCCGGGCGCACCGGGCTGGGGCAAGATGAAATGAAAACCCAGGCTGGTTTGAAAGCAGGGACAAAAATAACAATTAGGGAAGCCAGGAGGAGCAAAATGCAGTCTCTTAATTGCTCGGCCCACGTGCCAGCGGGCAGCTCCCCGCCACACTGCAGGAGCGGGGGGACCCGGGGGTCCCCAGTGCTGTCCAGAGGCCTAGGGGAACGGTGGGCGAAGGTGCATCAGCCACAGCTTTCCGGGAAAGATGC
This sequence comes from Orcinus orca, assembly GCF_937001465.1. Lineage (NCBI taxonomy): Eukaryota > Metazoa > Chordata > Mammalia > Artiodactyla > Delphinidae > Orcinus > Orcinus orca. The sequence goes on along the minus strand of NC_064572.1, from coordinate 73,771,180 downwards.
CCGAGGCCTGACTTTGACCTGGATTTCGGGAGAGATGAAAGCCGGAGCCAAAGAGGAAGGTGATTTGACGGGCTGATGGCTTCCTATGGGGATCTTCAGCCCAAGGTCATTTCCAGTCACCCTCCCCTCTGTTTCAGATTCACTCTGGTCAGCACTTTCTCCTGAGGGAAGGAGAGGTTTAGCACCTCAGGAGGGGCCGTTTGGAAGGTGATTACAGTGCCCCTTGATATCCCTTGGCCAGGCAGTAGGACTATGGCTAATTCTCCCTCAACACCAGAGCTTGCTTCCCTCTATCCCATGGACTGGGGACCCCAGAGTGAGATTAATCCTGGGCTCAGCCCCGTCAGCAAAAGGACTTAGCCCCCAGACCTATACCTGCAGCCACGTAAGGGTTAGCGCTATACAGTGGGGACAGCACAGAACAGTAGAAAAGAAAGGAGAAAATCCATGTGAATCTGCCTAAAAGGAGATGGATGGTCTGGGGAGAAAGTTGGGCTCCTGTTGCCAAACATGTTCACGCTCCACAACTGATTATTGGGGTGCGGCATGGGAGAGCCCAGCCTCACCTGGGCATCTCGGCTCAGAGACGCTCAAAGCCCGTGCAGTTAGATCTTAGGATTCTGAGAGTCTCACATTTGGCCAGGTGTTCTTTTTGTTTGTGTCTGCATTACCAAGACAGAGCGGGCCCCATCTTCAAACATCTCCCCCACCACCTGGTCAAGGGCTCAGATCTCCTCCCAGGGCCCAGCCTCTGGGTTAGGGCATCCATCACTGACAGACGAGCATGCCCAGGGGCAGCAGGGGCACCTGGAGGTTTGAAGGAAGTGTCTGGAGGAGGCTGTGGAAGAAAGGCACCTGGGAGATGCAGGGGCCACCGCCCTGGTCCAGGCAGCCTCACCGCTCACTGAGATGACTGCCTTGGCTTTCCTGCTCCACGCATCCACTCCCCAACAGAAATGTTCTTAAAGTTCAGATTTGATGGCAAAATCTCCCACCTGCACTCACAAACCCCTCCCACTTAAAAGCATTCTAATGGCTTCCCACGGCTTGAAGGATAAAAGTCAAACTTCCTAAGAGGGTGAGCAAGGGCCTGGTCCCAGCTCTGTCTGCCTCATCTTAGGATCTTTGTGTCTCTGTGGCCTTCGCCAGACTTGGGTCCCCTGAGACAGAACCAGCTCTGAGCCAGCTGGTAGCTGGAGGGACGATGGCTTCCCGGGAGATGGAGAGGAGGGGAGGAAGTGGCTGTGACTTAGCCACAAAACCCTACAGTTTCCAATGGCTTTCCCCAGACGGGTGAGTCTCATTGGCTGAAACCAGGTCATGTGCTCAGTACTTAGCCGCCAAGAGGACTGAGGAAGTGGGCGCTGCCCTTTCCCACTCCTGCTCCCCTCCAAGACTCACAGAGTGGAAAATTCCCCAAATATAAGGAGTTTCAGATGCTGGCCTCCAATAAAAGAACATGTCTTCTTTCAACTCAGTTTATTGCCAGAGTATAGCCTTCCCAGGAAAGCTGGCCAAAATCCCCAACTAGGCCTCGTGAGGGCACGTTTTCCATCTCTCTAGCTCCCCGAGTACCAGGAAGAGGGCCATTTATTCACCAAGCACATCCCTATCCTGCTCCCTGAGCCGGCATGACAGGCAAAACTCTGAGGGAGAAAAACGCATTCAATACTGGTCTACGGGGCTTCCCTGGTGGCGCAGTGGTTGAGAGTCCGCCTGCCGATGCAGGGGACGCGGGTTCGTGCCCCGGTCCGGGAAGATCCCACATGCCGCGGAGCGGCTGGGCCCGTGAGCCATGGCCGCTGAGCCTGCGCGTCCGGAGCCTGTGCTCCGCAACGGGAGAGGTCGCAACAGTGAGAGGCCCGCGTACCGCAAAAAAAAAAAAAAAAACTGGTCTACGCATGGAACCCTTTCACGTTGCCCGTGATCCTCAGCTCCAAAGGTAAATCAGATACAGAAGTTTCTGATGAGGTTAAATCCATTTCTAACCCTTTACGCCAGCATTTAAAACCATCATCTGTTTTTAGCAGTGAAGAGCTTTAACGTACAGGGGGTACCAAGGAACTGGGGTCCTTCTCCTTATGCAGCACCAGGAGGCAGGGGCTGTGGAAAATTGTGGAACCTCTTTTCCTCCAACCCTGTGAGGGTGGGTAAGAAACCCCTACCTGCTGACCTCTAAAAATGGCTGTTAATGCTTTACAGCTGTGCTGAAATAGGGACCTGCGTTAATTACAAAGCACGGTGGGAGATGTTTGGGACTAACGCTCCTCCTCGGAGGCACTGAGCCCAAGGAGGCTGTCTTCCCAACAGGAACAAAAGGAAAGAGATGTACGTTCTTCCCGCGCTGGAGGGCTTGTCCCGGAGCCCCACTAAAATCCTATTTCCTTCACGAAACTGTCACTGATGAGTGACTCCTGCTCCTGGACTCCTGGAGCATCTGCTGTCTATAGCACTTGTTTAACTTAGTATAAGATCATTCATTTGATCCTTCATTCACCAAACCCTCGTTAAGCCATGCTATGGACCAGCTTGAAGATCTTCTCTTAACAGACAAAGAAACCGGGACAACCCTGGAGATGGGGGTGGGTGGGGAATGACTTGCTCAAGGTCACACCTGTCTTAGTAGGTCCTCTGGGCTCCCACAGCTCCCAACAAACTGGTCCCCACTGATGGCTTAATTTCTTCCACCAGGGCTCTGTTCTTTCAGAATGACCTATCACCATGCACTTTAATCTACTGACAAGTCCCTCGACGCCATCAGCCTATGAGCTCCTAGATCAGTAATTCTCAACCCTGGCTGCACATTGGAATGAATAAGAAGAATTTTTTTTAAATACCAGTGCCTGGGTTCCACCCCACAGAGGTTCCGATTTAATCGGTATTGGGCTTGGCCTGGGCATTGGGATTTTCACCCCCACCGCTACCTCCAGGCGATTCTGACAGGTATCCAAGATCGAGAAGCACCATTCTAGAACACTGCTGCTCCTAATTTAGTGAGCATACACATCACATTGCGGCAATCTTGCTAAAAGGCAGGTTCTGATTCCGGAGGTCTGGGCTAGGGCCCAGGATTCAGCATTTCTGACAAGCTCCTGAATGATGCTGATGCTGCTGGCCTGTGAGCCATACTTTGAGTAGGAAGGCTCTAGAACAGGGTTCACGAGCCTCAGGACTACTGACATTCTGGGCTATATATAATCCTTAATTGGGGGAGGGGGTAGTGCAGAGAGTACTGTCCTGTACACTGTAGGATTTTTAGCAGCATCCCTCCACCCACTAGATGCCATTAGTACCTCCCCCAGTTGTGACAGCTAAAATGTCTCCAGACAACACCACATGTCCCCTTGGGTGGGAGAAACACAATCACCCCAGTTGAGACCCACTGTTCAAACGTTGAATCTAGCATCTTTGAGTCCTCTATCTCGTGATCCAAAGTCCTTTCACTATACCACGTTGCCCTATTAACTATCTTTTCACACTCATCTTACTTACTATATTTGTAAATTACTTAATATTCCATCCCATTTCATTAACTCATCAGTGATTGAACAAGTACTTGGTGAGTGCCCAGCAATGCACTAGCCTAGGGATCACAGCAAAGGTAGCTAAAAGCTATGCCTGCAATAGCTCTTCGCTCCTTGATACAGCCCTTGAAAGTAGGGCCTAGGGCCAGCCCCATTTTACAGATAAGACAACTGAATTTAGAGAAACTAAGTAACTTGCTCCAAATCACAGATCTAGCAAATTAGAGAAACAAAACGCAAAGATGAATAGGATACAGATGCTTCCTTAATGGAGTTCATGATCATGCAGCCAACATAGGCACATCCATGCTCCTGACCCTACCTTGGTGCGAACAGCACTAGATCAGTAGTCAGGGCAGAGTGAGATTTTAGAAAGCACGACTTCACTTAGTATATGGGGAAGGAATCCATCTATGTTTTTGTTTTTAATTCCTGTCTCCACTAATGAATTGATGGATCCAAGCCCTGGTGATTGAGAGCTGCTAAATCACAGAGAGACGGCGGACATCCAGTGCCTCCTGGTGGAAGAACACAACACCCCTAGGAATGTGATCAAGGCCCCAGATGGAGCTATCAATTCACAAGTAGCACAGAGGACAGAGGAACACATTAAACTACACCACAGGGATGCAATCGACAAAGTCCAGACTGTGGGAAACCCTGTGGGACAAATGACTTGGATTTCTTACATAGATGACTTTCAAGGCGAAAGAGAGAGAGAGAGAGAGAGAGAGAGAGAAGGAGGGAGAAAGGGAGAGCTTATAGATTAAAAACACTTAAAAACATTTCAATCATTTGCAATAAGTAGACTTAACTTGAATCATGATTCAAACAAACAACTGTAAAAAATATAAGAAAAGTAGAAATCTAAACACTGGATATTTGATGACATTAAGAACTTACTGTCGGGCTTCCCTGGTGGCACAGTGGTTGAGAGTCTGCCTGCCGATGCAGGGGACACGGGTTCGTGCCCCGGTCCGGGAAGATCCCACATGCCACGGAGCGGCTGGGCTCGTGAGCCGTGGCCGCTGAGGCTGTGTGTCCGGAGCCTGTGCTCTGCAACGGGAGAGGCCACAACAGTGAGGGGCCCGCGTACCGCAAGAAAAAAAAAAAAAAAGGGATCCTACAATATGATGTCCTTTATGACTGGCTTATCCACATTGTAGCATGTATCACTACCTCGTTTCTTTTCATGGCTGAATAGCGCTCCCCTGTATGGACAAACCACCGTTTACTTATCTACTCATATGTTGATGGGCATTTAGGTTATTTCCACTTTGGGGTTATTGTGAATACTGCTGCTATGAAGGTTCGTGTACAAGTTTTTGTGTGGACATATGCTTTCATGTCTCTTGGGTATACACCTGGGAGCGGAACTCCTGGGTCATATGCTAACTTTGTTTAACCGTTTAAAAAATTGCAAACTGTTTCCTAAAGCAGCCGCATCATTTTACATTCCCACCAGCAGTGTTCCATTTCTTCTTGTATCTGTTTGAGATTTTCCATAATTAAATAAAAAGTTTTAAACCTACCCTCACAGGCTGAGAACCAGCAAGGCATCATCGCCATGTCGGCATCTTCAACTCTTTCTAACCTGTGTCACTTCTACCCTCATGGGCCCTCTGGGATAAGATCGTGACCCGTGGTCAATCGTAATGCCTTCTTGTTTGCTAGGTTTTTAGGTACATAAAAACCTATCATTTGAAACCTCTCCCTTTCATTTGGGGGATGCAGTCTCTGAAGAAACCAAAAATATTAGCATCGGTAAATGACCTAAATCATGTTCCCAGAGTGAAGGGAATCAGAGGCAGCTGTCTCATCCTGCCTGGCCGCTAAGGAAACGTGTGCGTGATGCCGACTGCCCCAACATAATTACACAAAATGAAGGCTGCTCGGGAAAGAACCGCTGCGGTAAGATGAGTAGAGGGGACTGATGCTGCTGAGGCCCAAGGTTAAATGCTGGGGCATAAAGAGATGGAACCAAGGGAAATCTTTCAGCATGACAATTTGGGACGTAATGGCACCCAGAGTCGTGTTCTGCAGATGTACAGCAAGCACTTGGCTGCATTATTCCATCCAGGGTTCCCATTTTCTCTTGTCAAGAGGTCTTTGACTGAAGACACAATTGTCTTCCAGAGAAAGGCTGAAATGCCATGTGAATGACTCGAGTGATAGCCTGTAGCATCTTGGATGCTCAAGAAAAAGTAATGCTAATGGATTTGTACACTAAATAACATAAAGAGGGAGGGGGGAGAGCCCCTCCACCCGCCCCCGCCTCAAGGCACTGCAACAGCGCATCCCAGAGCCTTCTTCTGAGGCACTAGTAAGGAACTAAGGCTTTGGTAAAAACCTTCCTCCCCTCGATGCGGACAAAGGACGCCTGGGGTCCTGGGAGTCCAGACCTGACTCTGCCTTCCCCTTCACATTCTGAAATCCTCAAAGAACTTGTAGCAGCTGTTCCCTCACAAATCTGGGGCACGTAGCTTCCCGGCCAGCCTCCCACAAACAACGACTCTGACCCAGACCTGGTGCAGGCCTCCCCTCTCAGGTAGCAAAGCATCCTGGGAGATTCCCAGCCTGCCTGGCAAAATGGTCCAGCCCTTCCCAGAAGTTTATAAGCACTAGAAGTTTCGAGTGAGCACTGTTATGGGATAACAAGGTGAGAGAAATATAGAACACGAGCACAGAAAAGACCTCTGGGCCCACCAGATCCAACACTCTCTTTTTACAAAAAAGAACTCTGAGAACCAGAGAGGGTAAGCAACTCTATGAGGTTACATTATCAATTCATGTCAAGCTGTGTAATTCCACTCCTTTCCCTTGCGGAAGGTGGAGTCCACTGCAGGGAAAAAAATGAAAGAGCGTCACTCAAGAATCCCATCTCTAATATGTCTGGCTCTGGGGATGAGACAGGACAGGGAGACCTAAGGTTTTTATATTCTAATATTTTAGGTAACCATGACCTAGAAACCGCATCTCAGGAGTCCCTTTTGAAGACAACCATAGCCTTCACTGCAGGTTAGTTTGCCCTTGTCTGTGGATGTCAGCAATGGAGCATTGGATAATGGCATTTGGAGACTGTATAGCCCATCCCTCTTTACACAAATGAGGAAACTGAGCCCTGAGAGCAGATGAGATTCCCCAAGGTCACAGAGCTCATCCTGCGCTAGTGTTCCAATCCCACTGAAGGGCACCACTCACCCTCCCTCCAGATAAAGGAACCAGACACTGAGGAAACACCCTCAAGATGCACCATTGCCACCCATCCCCCCAACCTGATCCAATCTGTCCCCAGTCTGTCACCTCCAGTGTCCTCTCCATTCCCTCTGCCACTAGCCCAGAGCAGGCTGTCATTATCATTTGCTCAATCCCTAAGTGTTCTCAAGCATCCACCCGTGACCCCTGGCCCCAGGCATTCTCAAGACCACAGCTAGAGCGATCATTTCAAAACCGAATTCGATCACGTTGACCACCCTGTTTAAACCCTTCAGTGACCCTAGAGATAAACCCCAAATCTTGATTTCTACAAAGCCCACCTGGCCTGGCCCCCGGGCGTGTCCGTGAACCACACCCCACACTAACTCTCCTGTTCAAGCCACAGAGACTGACCTTCTTTCCATCCTCCAAATATTATCCACCGTGTTCCCTCTGCCCCAGGGCTTTTTGGTGAATGCTGTTCCCTCTCTGGAAAGTTCTTGTTCCACTCCTCATTTAATTCTCTTTCAGGTTTTGGCTTGTGCCTTTCCTCAGGGAAGGCTTCTCTGACCCCCAACCATCCTATGCGTCATGCTTTCATGGCAAATCTTCTTTCCTTTAGGATGTTTATCCCAGTTTATAATCATATGCTTCTCAGTGTGAGGAACATAGTCTATTTCCTCAGACAATAAGGATGAAGTCTGCTTAGTCTCACTGCTCTTACCCAGCACTTAGCGTAGTGCCAGACACTAGGCATATATTCAGTGACTTGCACCTGTATGACCAGAACAGTCGTGAAAATATTCAAATGTTTCTGTATCCAGTGGTAATTAACTACTGCCCCAAACCTCCCACGTGCTCCATGGTATTCTAGCCATATCCCCTCCCCTGGACCTTTCAGACCACCCTATAACCCAGCGACTAAAGGAGTAATGTCTGGCACAGCCCTCGGATAATAATGGCTAAATATTTTGAATATCACTCCAGCCTGCAGATGGTAGGCACTTAATAATTATGGAGTGACTAAAAGAATAATGGTAGGGCTTCCCTGGTGGCGCAGTGGTTAAGAATCTGCCTGCCAATGCAGGGGACACGGGTTCGAGCCCTGGTCTGGGAAGATCCCACATGCCGTGGAGCAACTAAGCCCGTGCGCCACAACTACTGAGCCTGCGCTCTAGAGCCCGTGAGCCACAACCACTGAAGCCCACGTGCCTAGAGCCTGTGCTCTGCAACAAGAGAAGCCACTGCAATGAGAAGCCCAAGCACCGCAATGAAGAGCAGCCCCCGCTCACCACAACTAGACAAAGCCCACGCACAGCAATAGACCCAACGCAGCCAAAGATAAATAAAAATAAATTAATTTAAAAAAGAAAAAAGGGACTTCCCTGTTGGCACAGTGGCTAAGACTCTGCGCTTCCAATACAGGGGGCCCGGGTTCGATCCCTGGTCAGGGAACTAGATCCCACATGCGTGCCGCAACTAAGCATTCACGTGCTGCAACTAACCGTTCACATGCCACAACTAAGGAGCTGGAGAGCCGCAACTAAAGAGCCCACATGCTGTAACTAATGAGCCGGTGATCCACAACTAAGGATCCCGCCTGCCGCAACTAAGACCCAGTGCAACCAAATAAATAAATAAATAAATAATTTTTTAAAAAAAGAAGAAGAATGGTAGAACTAGCATTCTAACCTTGATCTATCAGCTCCCTGTTAATTATTCTTTCTGCTTTGTCCTGCTGTGCCCACCCCGCCCCCAGTTGGCATAAAGTGTTTTCTCTGGCACTCTGCAGGGCGGCAGAGTCAGGTTCATGCTTGGGTCTTTATGAGCACCTTCACTCCCCACTTCATGGTTTCACAAGCACTGCAGCAGTGACTGCCTTGACACGGAAATCTGCAGCACGTGGTTGCCACCAGGAGCAGAGGCAGGTGGGTACACTTGCCAAAACTCTCTAGGGAATCTCTATATCAGCAGAAGCCACGTACGTGGCTCTGGAAAATCCATTCACCCTTCCAAAGGGGTGAGACTTCCTGGGTGTTTGCTCTTAACCAGCCAGTCTTTCCTCTGGAGGAGCAAAGGGAAATCTTTCTTCCATTAAAGAAGATATTCAATTGCAACCATTTTTTGATTCTTGGGTCACTGTCACCATGGTTGGGCTCCCTAACTTCTGGACATTGAAAAAGTGGTTCCTTTCTTAATTTGAGTTTTTCCAAAAGTAGACCCTGAGGAAAATATTTGGGTATAAGCAGCTTATTTGAGAGATGAGTCAGGAAAGTTCTCTGAGCGGGGAGGACATAAGCCCAGTAAAGGGTGTGCCAGTGAGGAGGGGATTTCTGTGGGAGACGGGTGCTCCACGTCCCGGCAGAGCCCGGCAGACAGTGCAGCGTGCTTCTGAATATTCCATCAGACAGGCAAGTGAGCTGGGGTTTTTATTCACCAATTTGCATCCCTCATTGGTTGAGGGTCCCTCTGGGACATTCATCCTCTGGCACCTCCTGCTCGCCCTGTGATCTGGTCAAGCAGTCAGGAGGCCAGAAAAGACCTCAGGCCAAGAGACCCACAAAGCCACTAGACTGTTTGGGAACTGTCTGCAGGTGGTCTCACCGGGGTCAAGGGATGTGTGCAGGGGACCTCAGTAGCATCCTCTACAGTGTTCAAGTGCCTTCGAGGGGAAAACCCCTGGGGGCCACTAAGGAAGCTGCATTTTGAGTGGCGGTACAGCAGGAAGAGCTTTGGATTCAGAATGCAAGTCCTGGGCTTGATTCTCCTCTCTGCCACTTAACAGCTGGGCCACTGGTCTAGTTAACCCCTCTGAACCTTACTTTTTTTTTAAATCTGTAAAGATGGGCTTCCCTGGTGGCGCAGTGGTTGAGAGTCCGCCTGCCGATGCAGGGGACGTGGGTTTGTGCCCCGGTCTGGGAAGATCCCACATGCCGCGGAGCGGCTGGGCCCGTGAGCCATGGCCGCTGAGCCTGCGCGTCCGGAGCCTGTGCTCCGCAACAGGAGAGGACACAACAGTGAGAGGCCCGCGTACCGCAAAAAATAAATAAATAAATAAATAAATCTGTAAAGATTATAGTAAAGATTAAATTGAGTGCTGTATATAAAGTGATTGGTACAGTGCTGGGAACAAAGAAAGTATAGTGCTGGGCACATTATTTGTGACAATTAGCATAATAATAATAATCACTATTAAAATGAAATAAATCATTTGTTCTTAGGATTTTCATGATCTAGAAGGCTCACCAGACTGAGGGTCCAGGAAGAATGATGTCTTCTCGAGTTTAACTGTTGGTTTTCTTTAATTCACTCATGCATCTGTTTGTTCATTTTAGAAATATTTTTGAGCATGTCCTTCAATGACCTCATCAGCAAAAAGGAAGGTTGGCAATACTGGTGCAATAGTTCTTTCTCGGGTGCTTTCTAGCATTTACCATCTTTCAATCTTCAACTGTTCTCTGCAGGAAGAGAGCTTAGTTTAATGAAAAAAGAATATTATAATGACATAATGGTGTTTAAATATTGATACCTACTGGCTACATGACTTTAAGTTACTTCGCTCTTCTATACTTCATCTGTGAAATGGGCATAATAATACCCACCTTGCAGTAATACTAACAAGAGATGGCATTCTAGAAATCTCTTACAGTGTCAGGCATATGATAGGAAGGTGACATTGGTGGTTCTTTCCCATCATCTCGGGGGTACGCATGGTTCAATAGATAAATGTTAAGTGGTGTTGAGAGGGTAAGCATTTCAGATCTCTGTGTAAAGGTGAAAATGACCCCGCAGGCCACACGTGCAGCTGAACTCATCAGCAACACGTCCACGTCATATAAAAGGACACACGCTGCCAGACTGGGACACCCAGGACAGACTCTGATTCAGCCGGTCATGCCCTCACTCCCAACACAGTGCCTGCACAGAGTAGGGACTTTGTCAATATTTGTTGATAAATAAGTGAAACAAATCCAGCCTGCTTTTCTGAACAACAGCACAACCAAAAACAAGGTGACAAACAAACAAACAAAAACACTTCCAAAAAGACACCATGGACAAAAGACACCATGGACAAAACTAAGGTCCTTAAGGATAAGTACAGAGGCATTTCTTGGTACCCAGTGAGAAGCCTGCTTGGTCGAATTACATTCCAGGTAAATGGAATAAAATGTCTCCCAGGCCCAGGATCTATCTGCACTAAAGATACAGACCACTGGACTCAAAGGCCCTGTTCTGAAGAGAACCACTTAATCATTTAGAATACATGATGTTTAGCCTAAAAGGCACAAATAGCGAGTACAAATGGCAGAAAACTGCAGGGCAACTCCTACTCAAGTGTGGTCGACCCAGCAGTGCAGGCATCAGCTGAGAGCTTGTTCAGAAAAGCAGGGTTTCAAGCCCCACCCCAGACCTGCTGGAGCAGAATCTGCATTTTATAAGCTGCCCACGTGGTTCTCAAGTTAGTGCCATGTTGGCTGCATATCATCTGGGGAGTTTTTTAAAAAACTGACACCTGGATTCCACCCCTAAGATGCCGGTTGTTTGGTGTGGGATGCAGCTTGGACAAAGTGATTATTAAATTATTATTTAATTTTATTTATTTAATTTTATTATTAATTATTTAATAATTATTAAATTATTGTTATTATAATCCCTGGGGAATGCAGCTCCATTTGAGAGACCTGCCTAGACCTTCATGGGGCAGCCAAGGCAGGGAAAGGACTTATGTTTCCACGTGGAAAATTAGTTTCCTGAGTTCTTCGTGGTACCTCCTATCTGGCCATTGGGAAGGAAGCTCTAATGTCGTCTGAGAGCCAGGCGCACCCAGGCCAGGCCTCCACCTCGTGAGAGAAGGAAGTATTAAGCCCCAGTCCAGGCTTCCCTTCCCTGCTTTCATGCGTCCACCACTGCAGGGCCCTACAACCATCACCACAGCTCGTACATCTGGTTCCTTTCCTTGGAAACATCTCCCCTTCTCATTGCTTCCCTCCCCTTGGGGACAGCTTTCCTGATTCCTGCCCAGAAGAATGACCCGGGGCCAGCAGGATCTAGCCCGGGAACGTCCCCACAGTCTCCTCTCCGGTCCAGACCTCCAGGTGGGGCTTGAAGTGATTACATCAGCCGTGGCCCGGGCAGCCCGTTCATCAGAAACGTTCCAATCCTCCCAGGAATCTGCCTGGGATAAGTACAAGGTTCTGGCTAATTTTAAATGTAGTTAAAAGATTTTCTTTCTTTCAAGGCATGCTCAATTTCCATCACCCCCCTTCTTAGAATACAGTTCCTCTGAGGTCTTCTCTTTTTATTTTCCAAATTTTTCCCCCCAAATGAGAACACTTACAACAGATGCAAATTCTTTGCTTATTTGGCCTCGTTTATCAGTAGACAGTATTTTTACAATGTAGAAAGGTTTTTAATGGGATGTGGAAAATGTCTTTTCTCCCCAACCACTAATAATTTTAAAAAAAAATCCCTTTTTTTATTTTCTTCAAATTGCTTTTTATAACCCATTCAGCATTTTCAGGGACATAATTAAAACATCAAACAGTTTTCCTGCTGGTTATGCTAAAATTTGAATACTTGAGGCAGCCACTATTATTAGATATTAAAATGGACTTGAGTATTTATTAAAAAGATCCTCTTAAGTAACTATTCATTTGGGTTTGCTCTGTTTAATATAAAGACAAGCCCCATAATGTGAAAATACCTGTTCCTAATAAAGTCCGTAATTGGTAGCAGGAGGGTATTTTTAAAAAATATAAAATATGTATTTTGTTCACTATTTTTCCAGCTTAATGTGACTAATTTCCCCATTCAACTTTATCCCTAAGGAAAACTATTGAAAGAAAGGCCATTACCAATACATGAAGCTCAGTAGTTTGCTTTCGTGGGATGTAATTGCTATCAAGAAGGCGAGTAGGGCTTCCCTGGTGGCGCAGTGGTTGAGAGTCCGCCTGCCGATGCAGGGGACGCGGGTTCATGCCCCGGTCTGGGAAGATCCCACATGCCGCGGAGCGGCTGGGCCCGTGAGCCATGGCCGCTGAGCCTGCGCGTCCCGAGCCTGTGCTCCGCAACGGGAGAGGCCACAGCAGTGAGAGGCCTGCGTATCGCAAAAAAAAAAAAAAAGAAGGTGAGTAGCTGGGTAATTTTGGTTTAAATGAGTGCATAGCCTGAAAAAGGATAAATTAACCTCTGTAGAACAGAAATTAGATTCCAGCAAGGGATTGTTCTAATTCAATGCACACTGAGTCCGGGGCTAGGGAATATGTTGTCCAGGAGCAAAGGCAGCGAGATGCTGGATGCCGGATCAATGGTACAGGAAGGACACGGTAGGCAACTCGGGGAGGAAAGGCTAGGGCAGAAATGGAAACCAAGACTGTTTGTCTCTCTGGCTTTTCCAGGAGTTTGTAGAAATTTCTAGATAAATAGAGTTTTCCCTTCTCATGCAATCCCAGTGGGCTTCTCGGAGACTAAAGCGATCAGGTCAATTCATTAGACATGCTGTTATTGCCAGCATATAACATGACAATGCCGTGTCTGCTCCACAAAGAATAGTGGTGGGATGAATGTGTGAAGACCATGTGAGAATTGGCCCTCATCTCCCTGAGGCTGATTAACAAAAGTGAGACTGGTGAGCAAATCTAGACTCCGAGATGGTGGGTTAAGTGCCTTTCAAATGGCACAGACATGAGGAGCTCAGAGCAGAGTCATTGCTTTGGGTTCAGGACAAGATGGAAGTCTTCTCAGCTGAGATGGCATAGAGCTGGACCTTGAAAAACATGTCAGCTAGAGAAATCCTGTCCTGGTAAGTCTTCAACCTTCTAGAAACGCCTGTAACACTAGAGGGTGTCGAAACTCCTAAAATCTCATACCTGTGACTGACTACATGAACTCATGCCACTGAGTTCAGTCCTTGCTTTCTTTGTGGGATGGAGGAAGAAGATTCAGATGCTCTGCAAACATTAACTAGCTGTCCACCCCCTGCAAGGCACTGTTAGATACTGCTGGAAAATGAGAAGAAAAGAGGTAGCGAAATGAGCGTCTGCAACTGGCCGTCTACTCGAAGATCGGGATGTATAGCACCCCTGCCAGCCAAATCTAACAACTGTAGGAAGTATACAGTAGGTACCAGGTGAGTGCCTGGGCTGTTGATGCTGTGGAATGGAAGGGGAGGAGAGGAGTAGACCCCTCGGGTCCTGGCAGCTGGGAAGTCTAACTTAAGAACATAAAACTTGGGCTTAAAGCTAGGACACCAAAGAGCCTATCCTGGGTAAAGAACTCCAACAGGGAAACCCAGGAGGCCAAAGGGAATGGAAAGTGCATTCCTTGGCTGAGACACTATTGGCACTTTCAAACCAGAGAAGACACGGTTTGAATAGGAATGAGAGATTTCCCAAGAGAACAGTTCCTTTGCCCTGTCTTGCTTCCTCTGTCCATTTTTTTTTTTTTTTTTTTGCAGTACACGGGCCTCTCACTGTTGTGGCCTCTCCCGTTGCGGAGCACAGGCTCTGGACGCGCAGGCTCAGCGGCCATGGCTCACGGGCCCAGCCGCTCCGCGGCATGTGGGATCTTCCCGGACCGAAGCACGAACCCGCGTCCCCTGCGTCAGCAGGCGGACTCTCAACCACTGCGCCACCAGGGAAGCCCTCCTCTGTCCTTTTTAAGCACATCCCAGTCTCCAGCCCTGGTCTAATTTGATGAGGCTGGCCAGTGTTATTTTGGGAGGAACAAGGGTTGGAAGAGCCTCCACAGCCAAATTCTTGATGAAAGCATTTTCCTTCTCCGCTCTGTAATCCCCACCGCTGGCCCAAACCTCCAGGCCCCAAGGTTAAGGCCCCTGCGCTGCAGGTGCGGGGCGCACCTGGGAATGTCACAGCCCCTCCCAGGGCCTCCCAAATGGAGTCCCGATGATAAACACAGAAGAAGAGATCAAGCTCTGTGGAGCCAGCGCCGAACGCGTCTCTAAAGCCAGAGAATTTTGTTTCGCTACCCTCTGCTGAAGTAAAAACAGCTCCAAGAGTATTCCCTGGGGTGTGAGAGAGTGCTCTCATCACAGGGTTCAAAGGCGCTGCGAGGCATGTAGCGTAGCTGCAAGTGTCTGTATGTAATAATGCCTTTATGATGTTGTTTTGTTTCTGGCTCGCCTTTACCTGAATTATCTGAAGACATTGTTTGAGGCTATGAAAAAATATGAATAACATCAGGCCTTGAGATCAAAAATCATTTTGTATTTCCATGGTTGTTAGCCGCCAATATCCCACGCACGGCTCTCAATTTCCAAAGCAGCAGTGAAATGCTGGAGAGACCAGGTGAGGGCTTTTTTTTTTCTTTTTCTCATTTTTATTTTTGTTATTATACACTGGCCTTGATTTTTGAAGCTGTTGAAAGCTATTTGATATGGCAAAACTAATCACGGGAGGGAAACCACAATTTAAACACGTGAGATAAAAAGGAGCTATGCATACATGCATGACGAGATGTCCACCCGGCGGAACGAATTATTTACCACCTTCCAGGATGGCCCCATGTGCTCCGGCTACCCAGCATGCCTTGAGGGGAGATGCTGCCAAGAACCTGGGGCCGCTCTGACTGGAGACCTTTCCACGCCAGGAGAGCACGCTTTGGTCCAACCCTTGAAATGACAAACAGGCCTTTTTGTGTCTTTTGCTCTTTTCCACTCTGCTCACTCAATCCTGCCTCAGTGAAGAACTCAGTTTGAAGAATTAAGTAAGAAGTTTGATTTTTCTTTTTCTTTTTTTTGCCCCTGTTACCTAATCTATGCACAGTGTCCAACTCATGTTCCAACAAGTAGATGAGGGCCAAGACCACAGCTGACAGACGTTCACCTCCGGCTGACCTGCTTTCAGGGCTCCAGGAGCCGCCATGTCTCACAGCTAAAACCGGATGTCCAACACCCGCCGCGATAAGGCTGTTCCAACCGGGGAAAACAGAGCATCTGTTTTCTCGCCTGGCTTTACCTCTAACTGGGTCCCAACTTTGGACAGGTCAGTCCACCTGCCAGCCCTCCATTTCTTTATGCCTTCGGAATTTTCCCAGTTAGTAAACCTCACGGTCAGAGGCCAAACGATGCCTCGGTCTTCACCGGCCATATTCCCAACCAGTTTCTGAGTCTCAGAGTGGTGGCCTCCAATGACCCTCTCCTTTTCCTTCTAGCTGCCCGTGTCCTCATTCCTTACCCATCTCCCAAACCCCAGTTTCTTCCCCTCTTCCCTCCTCTACTCCACCCTCATGCCACTTTCAGATTCACCACCATAAACACTTCTCTGATTCTGTCCTCATCCTGTTCAGAAGCCATCAGTGGTTCCCCGTCACCCCTCTGTTAATGTCCGCCTGTCATTACCTGTCTGTCCCAGCGTACCATTTCATCCTTAATGCCCACTGTGCCCCTAAATTCACCCATACTCCAGCCAAACACACGTCATGCTTCTCACACACACTTGCTCGTGCTGATTCTCCTCCTGGAACACTCACTGTCCACCCTCAGCCCACCCTGACCCCGATCTCTGCCTATCAGATCTGTCTATTGGATTGACGGGTAAGAAGATGCGGCAAAACATTACCTGTGATTGTTCAGAAAATGGAAACAAACAGAATGCCTAATTGGACTGAAATGGTTAAATAAATTGTTGAATAGGCATGCGATGACTTTATAAACCTTAGCTTGGAAGAATATTTAATGATATGTGAACATTCATTATTGTTAGGTGAGTAGACGTCTAAGGTATTCGTTCCACATAAGCCCGATTTTGTGAACTTGGCATGTGTATACATATGTGTGTGTGTGTGTGAACATACAGACATATACACATTAACATATATACACACACAGACAAAAGTCTAGCAGAAACACACCAAGATGGTGCTTCTGCTTTCTTCTGGATGCTGGGATTATGAGTATGTTAATTTTTCTTCTTTATGTTTTTTAGTATTTTCTACAATGAACGCGTATTGTTTGTGTCATTTAAAAGTACCATAAATAATCATTAGCTATGAAACAGTGAACAAAAGGAAACCTACCACTGCTCAAGTGTCATCTCAAACATTATCCTGTCCTCAGAGCCTTTCTGAATGGCATGCCTCACCCCCTGACCACTGACCTCTACCAGTTGGCTGTAACTTTTTCTCCATCGGAGCCCTTGCCATGGCACATGGCCCGTTCTGCTTTGTACTGATGTCAACTCTGCATCACGCCTGCATCTTCTCTCAGCCCAGGCACAAAGCTCGGCCTCCAGAAGTGCTCTCTACTTGGCCACACTCAGTCTCTGGGACTAAAAGGGTCAGTAACTGGATAGTCTACGTGTCTACAGCAGCCATCCTGGACATCTCAGCACATCTTCCTTTTTTGTAGTTCTGCAGGGAACTAGGTTGAAACGAAGTAGCTCAAATAGCTTTTATCTATTCATTTCTTCAGAAAAGAAAAGGAGGCCAGCTCCAACTCACCTCTGGTCTCTTCCTGTTAGCAAGTTCAGGAGACACTTGGCAGTATTGAGCCTGGAATACAAAGATGGCATTCAGGGTTTCCTCATGAGTGTTTGTCCCTAGAAACAAAGAACATCCTCATTCTTGAAAACCTAAGTAATAGATGTATAGCCAATACTCAAACTGTGCCTCCTGGTTCCTGAGCTAGAAAGCATCTGTCTGGTCTGGAATTTCACAGCGATCTCTAGTCAGCGGCTTTCCCAAGAGTTGTCATCAACTTGGACCTCAACCCAAAACTCTGAAGCATCAGAGGCTCAGCTGCGAGGACGGTCTCTTCGGGCCTCCTGTAGCCTTGCCACCAGGAACACTTCTGCAGCACCCATCATTTCTTTCTTCTTCACCAAGTTAGAGAAATGCAATTCTCTGATGTCTGTAGGAGGGACTGATAGAAATTACCCAGCTAGGTAGTGGTTCAAACACTCAGGGAGAGTGGGATACACTCCCTACTTTTGAGGAGAACCAATGTATGGAAGAAAGATTGAAGAGTTACCACAAACCAACCCCCAAGTGTGCCCAGCCTTCTCTGAGTCCTCTTCATCCTTCAAATCCCACTCAGGTCCCATCCCATTAAGGAAATCCTCACACCACCATCATAATCACTTCCTTCCCTGAATCCCCACAGCTGATTCAGTACCTACCTCATGAAGTTGTATATAAATCATTAACAATGTCAATAGAGCATCCAACGCAAAGATGAACATGCAGGAGGTACTCGATAATGATCCCTAATCAGCCATTATATAGTTTTTATTAGTGTGTATCTGTTCAACTTTATGTCAGCCCCTTGAAGATAGGAATCCTGTCTGCAGAAGTAAAGCTTGGCTAGTCATCTCTGTTGGGAAATAGATTGTTCTAGATCTCAGGAGTCTCCCGGGTGGCTGAGAGTTTAACTCTTTGAGGACGGCGCAAGGGTACTCCTAGAGGCTGCCGGTTCTGACCTCTGTCCTACAACCGCCCTCGAGTCGTGACACAGAGCAGAGTCTAGGTGGTGGAAGTTGGCATCTTCAGGGACCGCTGAGGTGCGCAAGGCTTTCCGCGTTCCCACCACAGGGCAATCCTGCATCTCTCCTTGCTTCCCTGACTTCGGCCTCCACTGTGTGATAGTCTGTTTCTTGTTCCCTCATCATTACATCGAATCCCCCAACAGCCCCTGTAACTGCTTCTGATTGCTGCCACTCTCTGCCCACTTCATTCACTCTTTTCCCTTTGTCTCCTCTCACTGCCTTGGCTGTCATGTGAAAATGTGTGACCTCCCCAGGCATCACCAGGTGTCCGTCTCAGTCCACAGCATCTGGGGTCCTCCCCGCTGGTGTCCACTGGTCACCACTGCCACCTTTGCCTTCTTCCCCAAGAAGCCTCCTTTTCCCATTACATCCAGGCCAGCTATCATTCTGGATGGTGACAATGAACCTCAAGGCTTCTCTCCTCCTTCTGAATGACCTCCCGTTTCTGGCAGAGAGTTAAAGATGTTCGATTTTCAATAAAAACTGGCTGCTTGATTCAGGGAAGCAGTTAGAGAACAAGAAATGACAAGCTCAGGGCTATGTTCGGCCTCAGCATGTAAAGGATGAGCGTGATCTGCAGAAACTTCCTGAAGCCACCCAAGGCTGTGCTGGGTTTTGAGGGGAATGGAAAGTTTTAGGTGAGTTAGTTTGATTTTTGTAATTTCCTAAAGACATTTGACATCAGAAGTTTCTAGGGCTCCAGACGTCTTGGTCTCTATGGCATGACCCAGCGTAAGGCAAGACGTCGAGAGAACAGACACAGCCTGGTCCCACCGCCCTCTGCAGATAATTAACACAGCTCAGGAGTAAACAGATTCCTGCTTCCTACTCCGTCTACACGGCTCTTGTTGACGCTGACGTCTGGGACAGAGGGACTTTTTCCTCCTCAACCGAGGCACGTGGAGGTGATTGGGGAGAGGTGCACGGAAGATGAAAACACTGTCTGGAGAAGCAACACAGCGACACGCTCTGTGACCTTCCTCTGATTTGCAAATGCAATTTCTCCCACAGACAACGCAGGCAGCACCAAGCCCTGACTGAAGACACAACTCATGAAAGTCTCCAGGTCAGAGTCGGAAAAACCTCCCGCCACTGAAGGCAGAAGGCAGCCCTGGAAATAATGAACCACATTAACTAAGAAATCGCAAAAACCATCTCTATTAGACAGCTGTGCAGGTCAAAAGGCAACCAGACAGGAGACATCAAGAGGAAACTCAGGCTCCCCAGGATAATTGCAGTGCAATTAATACAGGGTGAGTCACCGGCCTTGTGGAAGTGGGATCCGCACGGCTAAGGGGAGCAAGCTCACAGACCAGTCCCCCAGTCTATCAGCAGCAATTCCCCTTCCTCACCATCTGTGGAGCCCAAGGAAACATCCTCAGGAAATAGGTCAATATGATGATGTCGCTATTAAAAAAATCAACTGCAGAGTCCACAAATATCAACACAGAAAGTGCATCCTCTAGAAACCTGGAAATGATTTCAAAGCTGCCCATCCCAGCTCAAAGGCCTGTTGGGTTGCTGATAGCAACTCGAGGGGACAGACAGTAACCAAGAGAAGGCTGAGAAGAAAAAGGGAGGGCAAGGTGAAATTGACATGCATCGTGCACCTACTGGGTGCTGGGTGCTGGGTATGGTGATTTCCTTCCCATTACCTTCTGAGCCAATTCTTACTATCCCCATATAGATGTGGAAACTGAGTCTCAGAGAAGCTAAAGAAAAGCAAACCAGGAGGAAAACACAAAGAAGCAGAGATAGAGGTTGAGGGTAGGGGGTGAGAAGAGAAAAAATATGAATCTATGAAAGGAAGGTCCACCACATTCTCCTCTCATCCCCCTTGGCCTTTTCCCCATTGGAATCCTGGACTGCACACGAGACAGAGGTCACTGTGCTGTAAAAATACCCTAGGGCCCTTTCAAGAGCCACATTCAAGCCATAGGCAGGGTTGAACAATATCTCAGCCCTCCTTGAGCTCACAGCACACGCACCAAACCAGAGGGAGAAGGGCAGGGCTCAGAGTACAGTGGACATCCACCAGCTGTAGCGCATTACAAATGCAGGCTCTTGGGCAGACTCTGCATCAGTAGGTGATTCTGAAGAAGGAAGTAACCACGAACTATGTTTTGGAAAACGCAATCGTAGAAGTTTTAAGTCCTAGAATTTAAAGTACGCTGGTTGGTGTTATTAAGCTTTTCTCCCTCTTCCTCGAGGAGTACCTGCGGAGATGTGAGAACTTTCTGGGACGCAGAAGGGCAGAAGCAGCCTAGACAAGGGCCCGGGTTACCACTTCTCTCATCTCAATAGCCTTGTAGGAAAGCAAATTAGTCAGACTCTTTTAATCTCAGGCAGTGGTGTCCTGGAGCTGGCTGGTACCTGCTCACAAAAGCCAATTGTTAGATATTCAGAAATTTGCAAGCTGCTCGTTAAACCCTGGTAGCTTAAAATCTGCCACAGTGGGAGCATTTACACTATGGTAATTGGTAATTTTTTTGGTAAACACAAAAAATCAAATCCTTTCTCTCTCTCTCTCTCTCTCTCTCTCTCTCTCTCTTTCTCTCTCTCTCTCTCTCTTTCTTTTTCCCAGCACACCACTAGTTGCAAGTGGCAGAAACGCTACTCAAATGAGATTCAGTAAGAAGGAATATTTATTTGTTGTTACAACTAGGAAGTCCAGGGATAGAATTGTCTTTAGCTATAGCTGGACCTAAAAGCTTAAAAGATACTGTTAAATCCTTGTTTCTTTCCCCATCTTTCAATTCTGCTTTTCTCCATGCTGTTTTTAATCTGCAGACAGAATTTCTCTAGGTGACAAGGAAGATGGCAACTCCCTGCCCCATATCCATATTCACCCAACTTTATAAAAACCCAAGGGAAAGGGATTATCCTCCTGTTGGCTCTACAGAGAAGTCCTGAGAGGATTCTGATTAGCTTTAGGTCACATGCCCATCCCTGAACCAATCACTAAGCCAGGGGAGAAGGAGGATTCTAATTGGCCAGCAAGGATCATGCATCCTACCCTGAGATGGGGAGGATGTAGCCATCATGGTTGACATTTGGGTTGTTTTTGTTTTAACTTAGAGCTTGGAGTTGGTATTTGACCAAGCCCTCTGACTTAGGTGAGACAATGGACAACAAGCCCTCCTGAAATTAAAGGTTTTCTCGGCCAATCCGTGCCCTGGAAAGGTGGAAGGATTTAGGAAGTCAATGGAAATCAGGCAATGCAGAAAGTCCATGTAAAAGGACTTAATAATTGTCAAAGAAATCAGACAGGAAAATGGTAAGCATGGGGCATCAGAGCCAGACAGCCCTGGATAACATTAAGTACTACCACATGAGTTGTTACAAGGACCAGGACTACAGGAACAGGGTGAGGCAGATGCCCAACATGTTTTGAAAGCTCAGTAAATGGTAGCCACCAGTATTATTATTATTACCTCTATTTTGTGGCCTCTATTCCTCACCTATAAAAGGAAAATGATGACATGACCCACTTTGTGGGGTTACTATGAGCATATGAGACATTATAGTACAGGCCTGGCCTACTATAGCTACTCCATATAAGTTGTAACTATCCCTATCAGGTAGAAACAGTATTTTGAAGGTTCCCTTGCTCCTGCCTCAGCTTCTTCTTTGAATCATCAAAATAAACACTTGACATTTTCCTTCCTTTCCTCTGAGCACGTCAAGAAATAGTCAAGGAATTAAGACAACCATTTTGTCTCCAAAAAGAACCTTCTGGAAATGTGTTTCTCCGGCAGGTTTTCCAGAACAGGTGGGTTTGGCTGAAGGGAAGTCAGATATTAGCAAATATTTTCTATCATGCTGATTTCCTGAGAAAACTGTACAAGTTACTGAAAGTTTAAAAAAAAAATCCTCCATCTCTCCAACTTCAAAAAAGGCATTGAAGGGGGTATCAGTGAAGTACACAAGATCTTTAGCAGAGTGGATAATATCAATGCATGTTGCTACTTTTGATATTGCCTCGATGACAGGAGTGGTGGCAGAAGTGGAAGTTCAAAAAAAACAAATTCAGAAGAGACAAATGGGAAGAGCTTTGTCACTCAAAGAATAATAAATGTTTGCTATGGCCTACTGGGCAAGGCTGTTGAGGTAAAGACAGTGAGTTCGTTCAGGTAGCAATTAGATGCTATCCTGGGGGAAAGACCATCTTATAAGGGAGAAGCATCAATGTGGTGAATGGCTTTTCACGCTCCGAACACTGCCTATGTTCTTTTCGTACTCTTCAGGGTCTGCAGTCCCAGCAGAATATGTCAGCACAGAAATAGGCCCAGAAGTATATGCCCTGGGAAACTGGGCCAAGAGAAATAATGCTATTCAGGCAGGACCACAATGTGCAATGTTCAACTATAGCACCCATTTCACTTCCATTGCTTCTTAGGTCTTGGGAAACGCAGATGATGCTAGGGCAGGGAATGGGAGACAAGTTCTCAGGTCCTGCCAGCAATGCTCAGCTGTGCCCAAGTACGCTATGTTCCTGGGTTGGTGAATTCAATAGCATATACAAATGAGGAATTAAAATCTGTTATGATCCTAAATAAGAAAGACCATTGGCCAAAGGCCAGAGCTTTACTTCTTGGAAGTGCATCCTGATGGCTGCCTCTCCTAGTCTCAGGGAACTTCATTTCTGTGCCATTTCCCAATATGGGGGAAAAAATGAGGATTTTCAGATATTTTTCAAAATGCATAATTTCTAGACGCCCTTTGGACAGTAGAGTTTCACATGTCTACATTTAAGGTCTTTTAAGTTTTGTGTCAAAGACATAACTCAAGTTTACAGTATAGCTTCTGTATTTCAAAACCAAGATAAGGCATTAGCATGGTGGCCTCCCAAATCCCACCCCCAAGTCACATTTGAAAAAGGAAGCAGACACGCATAACCTGCTGAACATAAAGGAAAACAGACAATTGAGAATTAACAAATATTTGAGAGGTATCAATCTCAAACACGAAAACTAACACTAAAGCACAATTTACTCAGGCAACAGAAAAATATTTTAGAATTTGTATAAGTAAGGTCTGCAAAAAAGAATCAGAAATCTTGAAAATTAAAATTTGGACAACAAAAATAATTAGTAGGTGGGCTGGAAAACAGCATGAAATGGCTGAAGAGGAATTTAATCATGTAGAAAATGGAGAGGAAGCATTTGGGCAGAATACAACTTAAAACAACAAGTACAAATATATGACGGAAAAAAACCAGTTGATATGTGGAGTCAAGATTCACTTGTTCCAAATTTCATCTAATAGGATTTCTAGATGGAAAGAGTGCAGGAAATAAAGCAGAGAAAATAAATTATTTTAGTAGAAAACCATTATAGAGATGATCATTTATATTGAAGGGACCCACTAAGTTCCTAGAAAAATAAGATGGCTTTAAACTAAACATATCAGGTAAAACTTTATAAAACTGAGTATAAAGTGAAAAAATCCTATAAAGTTTTCAGGCAGAAGAAAAATAGTTTATCTACAAAAGAACAAGACTAAAATTAGAATCAGTATAACTGATTCACTTTGTTATAAAGCAGAAACTGACACACCATTGTAAAGCAATTATATTCTAATAAAGATGTTAAAAAAAAATTAGAATCAGACTTCCCAATAACATACTGAAAGAAAAGAAGTCAAGCAATATTTTCAAATGTCTGAGAAAATAATTTTTTACCTACAATCTCATATCCACTCAAATTACAACAAGTGGGAGAACAAAATAAATATTTTTCTGACATATATATAGAAAATCATAAACTTTATTTACCACACATATATTCTGAAAGAATTACTTTAAAAAAAAAGTGAGCAAGGAGTAGATGAAGAATTCATGACAGTTTTCTTAATGTATAATTAAATACAAATAATTTTGATACATAATGTATAAAAATTAATATTTGGAAAAATCTCAAATGATATTCACATGAGAACATAAGGAAATGGGGAGGAGGAATGAAAGCAAGCTAACATTCATTGTGTGTGTGTGTGTGTGTGTATTCTAGATATTAATAGAAAAATAAAAGGTAAAATACTTGTGTTAAAAGTATATGGAGAGAGCCTCTGGTAATGGTACTCTGGATGAAATATGTTTTTAAAATTATACATATAATTATATAATATATGTATTATAATTATATAATTATATGTATAATTTTATATATAATATATAAACATAATGGAGAGTAACCAAAAACAGGTAGAAACTAGAAGAGAATCAACACTTAAAAAAAGGGAGCAGCAATGAGTACGTTTCCCATTTTTATAGCTCTTCACCTGAAGACAGACAGTACCTGGTAGGACAATTAAAACTTGAATGGAAACCCACAGTCTCACTGGTTTGAGGATCCATAAGACAGAATTCATGATGACCACAGGAGCTAAAGAGGAAAAGGCTCAGAAAGGAGAGAATCAGAAAAAGGGACCTTTAACTCTATAAACTTGTTGACTAAGTCCTTAATTATGCTGCTGTGAGGCAGACTGCACACAGTCCAGCTAAGCCAACAACCACAGCGGATGCAGAATTTGAAGTTTGAGTCTGATCAGGTAAGATGCCTGCTAAAGCAAAACTATCTTATGTTCAGAAGATTATAACTGAATCCAAAGTCTTTAAAATGTATCATTCAAAATGT
Organism: Orcinus orca; assembly: GCF_937001465.1. Classification (NCBI taxonomy): domain Eukaryota; kingdom Metazoa; phylum Chordata; class Mammalia; order Artiodactyla; family Delphinidae; genus Orcinus; species Orcinus orca. The sequence continues at coordinate 73,746,322 of NC_064572.1, read as the reverse complement.
CCAGGTCGGGGCTTCCCTGGTGGCGCAGTGTTTGAGAGTCTGCCTGCCGATGCAGGGGACACGGGTTCGTGCCCTGGTCCGGGAGGATCCCACATGCCGCGGAGCGGCTGGGCCCGTGAGCCATGGCCGCTGAGCCTGCGCGTCCAGAGCCTGTGCTCCGCAACGGGAGAGGTCACAACAGTGAGAGGCCTGCGTATCGCAAAAAAAAAAAAAAAGGTCCAGGTTGGGCTTCCCGGGTTCGTGCCCCGGTCCAGGAGGATCCCACATGCCGCGGAGCAACTGGGCCCAGAAGCCATGGCCGCTGGGCCTGTGCATCCGGAGCCTGTGCTCCACGATGGGAGAGGCCACGGCAGTGAGAGGCCCGCGTACTGCAAAAAAAAAAAAAATGTCCAGGTCACTCTCCAAAATTACTAGACATGTGACGAAACATGAAAATGTGACTCATACCCAAAAGAAAAGGCAATCATTGGAGACCTCCTACAAGAGAAACCTAATGTAGAAATTAACACACGAGGATATTAAGGCATCTATTGTAACTATGCCCAAAGGTGCAAAGGAAACTATGCTCATATGAATATGAATAAACAAAAGGAAGAAATCTCAGCAGAGAAATAGAAACTATAAAAAAGAATCAAAATTCTATAACTGAAAAAAATCTAAAATTTCTTAAAATAGATTTAACAACAGATTGGATATGATAAAAGAATTAGTAAGTGAACTTAAAGTTAGAGCAAAGAAATAATCCAATCATATATGTATAACTGATTCACTTTTCTGTACAACAGAAAGTAGCACAACATTGGGACTTCCCTGGTGGCACAGTGGTTAAGAATCTGCTTGCCAATGCAGGGGACACGGATTCGAGCCATGGTCCGGGAAGATCGCACATGCCACAGAGCAACTAAGCGCGTGCACCACAGCTACTGAGTCTGCGCTCTAGAGCCCGTAAGCCACAACTACTGAGCCCATGTGCCACAACTACTGAAGCCTGTGCGCCTGGAGCCCGTGGTCCGCAACAAGAGAAGCCACCGCAATGAGAAGCCAGTGCCCCGCAATGAAGAGTAGCCCCCGCTCTCCACAACTAGAGAAAGCCCGCATGCAGCAACAAAGACCCAATGCAGCCAAAAATAAATAAATAAATATATATATTTTTAAAAGTAGCACAATATTGTAAATCAACTATACTCTGATAAAAAATTTTTTAAAAAGAAATAATCCAACCAGAAGAACAAAAAGGTGAAAGATTTTTTAAAAAATGAACAGAGCTACAGTGATCTGTGGGAGAATATCAAATACCATGTAATTGAAATCTAAGAAGTTGTGGCTACACAGAGGATTCTGGGAAGATGGTGAAGTAGGAAGCACCAAGAATCTCTCTCCCCATTGATCAACAATTGCACTCAGAGGATCTCAGATTGTGATTTAAAAAAAAAAAAAGAAAAGGAAATCTATTTCTATACCATTTATAAGAGACACACCAAGACTAAAACAGATTAAAAGTGTTGAAAATGATAGGAGATGTATTTATATGTATATATGTAAAGTTAGTCAGAAGCCATGCAAATAGTTGTCACAGCTGGAACAAGTGCCCCAAATGCCCAGAGACAGGTGAGGCTGAGAGATGAGTGGACCTGAAGTGTACCTGAAAGCTTCTGATAGAAGATCCAATTTCTTTTTTCTATTATGCATATTTGATAATCCTAGAACTATTTATTAAGTCCATCATTTCTCGAGCAATCTTTAATTGTACCTTTGTATGTGAAGTGTCCACATACACATGGGTATGTTTCTGGGTTCTCTCACTTGTCCTTTGGTCAATTTGTCTACTTCCACATCAATACTATCTTAATTATTATGGCTTTATAAGAAGTATTAATATCTGGCAGAGCAAATTATCCAACCTTCTTCTTCTTCAGGCTCGTCTTGGCCTTTTGGTTTTTTTATATATAAATTCTAGAAGAAGCTTGTCAAGTTCCTCGGGGCAGTGGGGTGCGGGGATCCTGTTGGGATTTTTTGTTCCAGTTGTATTGAGCATATCGGTCAACTTGGGAAGAAATGTCATTTGTACAATATTGAGCCAAAGATTATTTATTTAAACTTTCTTTAATATCTCTGAATAATATTTTTTCTCCATAAACTTCTCACTATCCCTTGTTAGATTTTTCCAGTAATATTTATATTTAGATAGATGATAGATACATAGATAGATGATTGATAGACTTTACTGGTATTGTAAATGGTATGTGCATCTGTCAGTGTTCAATTAGGAAAACAGAAATAACTTTTAAGTTCAAACAGAGTGAGATTTAATACAAATATTTCAGTGGTTATAATATTGTTAGAAGGGCTGTAGGACTAAAAGAGAAAGAGGGTGTGCCCCAGAGATCAGGACATTGCTTTCACCCCTAGAGCCTACAATTCATATTTCAAGAAGCCACTGCAGGAGGGAGACGCAACAGGGAAGACATATGGGAACATATGCTTATGTATGACTGATTCACTTTGTTATAAAGCAGAAACTAACACACCATTGTAAAGCAATTATACCCCAATAAAGATGTTAAAAAAAAAAAAAAAAAAAAAGAAGCCACTGCACCCACAGAACAAAAATATGAGGAAAGGAAAAATCAGAGCTTTTGGAAATCAAAAGTATGATTGTTGAAATTAAAATGTCAACAGAAAGACCAGGAGCCAAAAATGAAGAAATATGGCAGAAAGTAAATCAAAAAGAGAATTTTGTCATTGTAAATATGACAGACAAGATAATAGACTTGAATAAAAAGTCTACTTACAACATTAGACTAACAGGAATTCCTAAAAGATAGAGAAAACCAGGCAAAACAGTATCAAAGAAATAATACAGGATAATATTCCAAAGTTGAAGAATATACAAATCTTCAGATTATAAGGAAAATGAATGAGAAAATAAATCACACAGTGGCAAATGAAAAAAAATCAGAACATCAAAAGCAAAGAATGAGGCTGGCAGGGGTCAGGGGGCAGTTACATTTTTAAAAAGGTTGCCTACAAAGGAAGTAAAATTGGACTGGCATCATATTTCTCATCAGCACACTAGACACCAGGAGATGATGGAGAAATATCTTTGAAATTCTTTTAGTCATATATTTTTATACCCAGCCGAACTATCATTGAAGTGTGAGTGGTGGAATAAAAACATTTTCAGACATACAAGGACTTGGAATTTTCACCTCTTACATTTCGTCTTTGAAGTTATTTGAAGTTGTACTCTAACAAAACAAGACAATAAGCCAAGAAAGAGAAAAATATGGAATCCAGTAAAGAGCAGAACCAACCAAAAAGTGCAACAAATGGAAGTCCTAGGGTAACAGCTATGCCTTAATATTATAGAGCTGTAAGTTTATATTTATTAGGCTCATGGAGGATTCAGGAGTGGTAAAGCAGAGAAAAGAATGAGGAAGGAAGAATTTGGAAGATGTTAAGGATGTGATTTTAAAAACAATTCAAGAGAAAGAGAAATGTCATTAGAAATGTTTCAATATGAACACAAAATACACAACAGAAATATACATGGTGAAAAAATATTTTTAAAATTATACTCAATTTCACTAGCAATATTATTAAATTATTAATGTATCAATTTTGGCCAATCAGTTCAATAAAAATTAAACATTGATTACATCTGTGCAAATGAAAATGCAATTAAATGGCCACTCTCATACGTTACTAGTGTCTTTTTGAAAGGCAATTTGGCAATAATTATCAAACATCTAAAAATGAACATTTTTGGCCCAAACAGCCACTTTGGAAATCTAGGATAAGGGAATGTTTGCATGTATGTCAGAAGTATTCACTATAATATGGTTTGTAATAGTAAAAATACAAAATGATAACTTAAGTGTCAATAAATAGGAAGTTGATGAATAGATAAATTATAGCACATCCACACGGGAGTACCATGCAGCCATTTAAAAATATATATGTACAGACATGAAAAATTCCAAGGACTATTGTTTAATGCAAAGCAAACAGCTGAACGACATGGCTATACAAAAATATGTTTATAGAAAACAAGTGTAGATATGTTTGTGTGTACATAGATAGATAGATAGATAGATATACAAATGAAGAAAAATGGTTTCTAGCGGTGGAGCAGGATTGAGAATAAGGGGAAGGTTACTGAGAAATTTAATACATCGCTATATATACTCTGATTAACTGAATCTTTTATAAGATAAAATATTTATGTTTAATTTTAAAATGAATAAGCACCCCCAGATAAAGTCAACACACTCTTATGCTACACACTGAAGAGAAGGGGTCTACGACAAAGGAGGCAATTGTCCTCCTCTATGATGCAGGTGTCCGCATAGTCTAATACTGAATGCTGAGCACCAAACACGGCTGACAGACATGCACAAATTGAATCAAATCCAGAAGATGATAATCAGGATGGTAAAAGATCTGGAATATCATAATAGCTGAGGATCAACATTTAAATAATGAGAATTGTTAGCCAGGGAAAAAAGAACATGATTTAAAAGGACATAATTTTCTTTTTAAAAATGACAGCTCTCTTGAAATATGAAATTTATCCTGTGTGGAACTGCACCAATGGGTAGAAGTTATAAAAAGAAAATTTTAAGTTCACTAGGAAAAAAAGAACTCCATTGTTAAAAAAATATACAAAGATATAAAAGCAGGATCCATTCTATTATCTAACAAATCGGTACAGTTTTTAAAATGAAAAGAATACCTAGATGATGAGAGTACCTAGAGAGTGGAAACAACCACTCTCATTTATGGCTATCTAACTGTCCTTCAGAAAGACTGTCCCAGTTTTGCTTTTTAAAGTATATAGTACATATCCATAGAATGTTTACACAATGATATAACTTCATTCATTCAGTGAATATGCATTGAGCACCTGCTATGTGCCAGGCATTGTGCTGGGCACTGGAATACTATATGCTGGGGACGGAACAAGACAGCTGCCAGGTCCCTGCCCTTAAGATGCTTGGAGGTCAACCTAGAAGCGTGGGATAGGGAGGCTGGGAGGGGATATGGGGATACATGTATACGTATAGTCGATTCACTTTGTTATACAGCAGAAACTAACACAACATTGTAAAGCAATTATACTCCAATAAAGATGTTTAAAAAAAAAAAAAAGATGCTTGGAGGTCAAACATTGCTGATAGCCTGCCCTCGAAGCCACTGAGTCTGCCAACGCAAATTATACCCCTTGCCCAGATATCTTTGTTTTAATAAACAGTATTTTGCATCTTTTAGGGAGCAGGAAAGTAACCCACATGAATTCCTATTTAAAAGATCATTTGATGCGGCCTTTGTCCAGAAGCAGGAACCCTCCAGACAGTGGAGGGCACCCTCCTCTGTCTCCACTTTCACGTTAATGGCAGTTGTAAGGATTCCAAAGAATGGATGCGTTTTCAAAGAAAACTACAGGGAGTGTCCCCTGAGCCCAAGCTAAAGCAACTGTAACAAAGAAAACCTTCTATTTTCTGGCCCTTGCATCCCCTAAAGCCTCAAGAATGGCCTGAGCCCTCCCCTCTCCACTCACTCCTCCGGATACCTTAAGTCCACAGCCCACCCTCTGAGTCCTTTCTCTACACAAACACTCCTATCTGTTCTCCACCATGTAGCATGTTTCCAACCCTTCATCTCAAGTTTGCTTGTTCGAGAGTCCTTATCTCAAAGTAGACTTTATGGGTCTTTCCTAAAGTCCCTCTTCAACCTAATGTCCCTTTTAGCCACCCTCACCCTAGATAATAAAATTTGCTTCCAGTAAGTAAATACATAACCAGTTTTCGTGTTTGATTTTTTTTTTTTTTTTTTGGCCAAGCAGCAAGGCATGCAGGATCTTAGTTCCCCAACCAGGGATGGAACCCATGCCGCCAGCGTGGAGTCTTAACCACTGGACTGCCAGGGAAGTCCCCATAACCAGTTTTCTTAACCTATGTGGACAGTGCAATAGTGCCACCATGTTGGAGGGCTGATGCAGATGCATGATGGGAATTGCCCAAAAAGCAAACCCATGGCCCTGGGTATCCCAGAGAAATTGAGAAGGAATCATCTTCAGCTTTGGTCTGGGAGGTTCACATCAGTTGTGTGGGACATGTGTATGCGTTTCAAGAATGGTGGGAAGGGAGGGGTGCAGTTCAACCAGTGTTAGGGGTGCATCTATTGAGTTAAGCACCACTTTCTGGCACTGATCTACTTTGAACATGCGGTACCTTATTTTACGCCTCAGAACAGGAGGAGTTACTCATAAGATAGGAACTGTCATCCTCATTTTATCAGTATAACGAGGCACAGACAGTTTCCGTAAATTGCCCAAGGTCATCTAGCTGTAGAACCTGTATCTGAATGCAGAGATGTCTGACTCCAAAGCCCAAGCCCTTAGCCGGGTTAAGCCAGTTGCTGGTCAACAGAATATGGCCAAGTGGGGACTCCTACTCTCCCCACTACAGCTGTTGCTCCCAGTTCATAGCTCCATTCCCACTGTGCCCGCTACGCACCTGTCCTTACTTCTTCCTCACGCACCCCAGCACTCTGCAATCTGTCAATCCGTAGTGGATCCTTAGGCTGGCAAACACTCATCCCATGTTCAATAAAGTGCAATCGGGGCTGGTGCACTCGCTTTTTTTTTTTTTTATATATATATATATATATTTATTTATTTATTTATGGTTGTGTTGGGTCTTCATTTCTGTGCGAGGGCTTTCTCTAGTTGCCGCGAGCAGGGGCCACTCTTCATCGCGGTGCACAGGCCTCTCACTATCGCGGCCTCCGTTGTTGTGGAGCACAGGCTCCAGACACGCAGGCTCAGCAGTTGTGGCTCACGGGCCCAGTTGCTCCACGACATGTGGGATCTTCCCAGACCAGGGCTCGAACCCGTGTCCCCTGCATTGGCAGGCGGACTCTCAACCACTGCGCCACCAGGGAAGCCCCCACTTGCTTTTTTAATTATTGGTTAAGAACATGGGTTTGGGGATCAGGGTTATATCCCTGAACTTCTCTAAGCCACCCTTCTTTGTCTGGAACACATGCATAGTGTCCTGACCTCTGGGTCTGGTGTGTGGAATACACAACACCTGCGAAGCGCAGTGCATGGTACCCCGGCCCCTAACGACATTAGCCTTTAAAATCATTATTAGTATTAAAGGCTCACATGAGTGGTTCTTATTGCTGAGGACGGTGACAGCTGTTCAGTGTTCTCGCAGACCAGTCTCAGTGGGTCATTGTCTCTTCAGGCAAGAGCCATGGAACCCGCAGACTCTACACCCATCACTTGACCCATCATTGTAACTCTCTCTGATTGGCCAGCAGTTTGCATTTCTCCAACGTCACAGATCTCTCTCAGCAACTCTCCACTGCTCCATGATGCAGGCAGCACTGTCTCCACGTGGCACACAAGTCCCAGAGAAATAGAGAAACAGAAATTTGTCCAAGGATATGGGGTGATTCTGAAAGAGCCAGAAGTGGAATGATCCCACCCTGGTTCCCTTCACCTCACATCCCTTGATAGTGTGTCACGCATATGACGCCCTTCATCAGGGATTCGGGAAGGAAGGCAGCTGCTTCATCCAGGGCTGATGAGACCTTCTCAGTGCAAACAGGACCCTCTGCTGGGTCTCCTCGACAGCCCGGGCATCATCTCAGGGAGCCAGGCATCATCACCACAGGCCAAGTCCATTGCCAGCCCAGCTCTGCCAAGAAACATGCAGCTCAACTACACTTGACTCTCAAAATAAATACTTTAAGTCAGAACACATGCGTCAGCTTGGCCCGGAGCCATCAGTAGCACCAATAGCGTGGAGAAAGCTTTTGGAGCAGAGGAAACGCAGCAGGAGGCCCCTTGGAAGGGGCCAGGTCAGGCTTCTAGGACCTCCAGAGCACACTCCCTGGGTGGAAGCGAAGAGTCTGCCCGAGGAGACACATTTCAGGAGAGAGGGGGTCACGGTGCAGATAAAGGACTACAGCCAAGGGCCAAAGAGCCAGTTCTTATCCCAGCTTTGCAGCTCTTGGCAAATCCCTCTGGCCCTGGGACTCAGTTTCCTGTAAAGGATAGTTGTTTGAACGTTCAAAGAGCCTAGTGAACTAACTGTAAAGGGCTGTCTGGTGGGTGGGGGATAACAGTAGCCTGGGATGTCCTCTGTTGCTATCATCAGGCAAAGAGGAGAATCAAAAAGGGACTGTTCAGGTGGCCAGGGCCTGAGGACTGGGACAGGAGAAGGCCATGGACAGAATCAGGACCTCTTCCTTCCTCATTTCCAAACAGAGGGCTCCTGAACATAAGCTTCCAATTTTTCATCTGCTTTACATTCTCCCTTCTTCCTTCCTTCCCTCCATCTCTCTCTTCTTTCATCCTTCTTTCCTTCTTTGTGCTGCATGGATCCAATCATTGACAATTCCTCTCCATTCCTGAAACAAACTGTGCTTTCTCTATCTCATCGCAGGACCTTTACACCAGCTGTGCCCTGCTTGTCCTTCAGGCCTCAACCTAGATACCGCCTTCTCTGGGCTGGGAGAGGGGCCCCTCTACTGGGTTCTTCTAATGTCCTATGTCCATGATTGTCTCTCCTCAGGCTCTGAGCTCGCAGATCAGGGACCACTTCTTATCCATCAGCCTCCCTTCAAGCAGGGCCTTGGAAGATGTGCACTGAGTGAATGAATAAGTAAATATTTCTCAGGGACAAAGTGGAAGGATGGGGCCCAGTCCTCCATCCACGAGTCCAGTGCTCATTCATTCACTCATTCCTCCCTTCACTTACTCATTCATGCAACAAATACTTGTTGAACATCTTCAAAAGCCAAGTACACGGTCAAGTGCTGGACATACAGTGGGGAAAAAGACAAAGTCCTCTGTTCTCAGGGAGTTTGCATTCTAGATAGAAAGGACAGGAAATAACAGACAATGAGAATAATATTTTGAGAAGGATGAGTCCTACACAGAAAATTAAAATAGGCTAAGGGGATAGAGCTTGACCTAGTAGATATTTTAGATTGGATAAATGGGGAAGACCTTTCGAGAGATGGGACTGAAAGAAAACAGTAAGCAAACAAAAAAAGAGCCCCTTGGGAGTGTCAGTAGGAAGAATATTCCAGGAGAAGGACAGCTTAAATGGGAGGCGAGAACAGAAGGAAGGTCAGTGGGATGGAATGCAATGGGTGAAGAGGAGTGTGCTTGAGATAAGGCTGGGAAAGCAGGGAGGGGCTAGCTTGTGTGGTGCCTTGCGGATCGTGAAAAGGAGGTTCTATTTTAGTCACGTGGAATGGGGTCCATTAGAGAGTTTTAAGCTGGGAGTGATGTGCTATAATTCATGTTGTTCAAAGACTAGCCTGACCACCATGTAAAAATGGTTGGAAGGGCAGACAGGAGCAGAGGTGGAGAGACCAGATAGGAGGCTAGTGTGCCAGCCCCTGCAAGAGTAATGCTGGCTTGTGCTAAGACGGGCATGGTGACAATGGAGAGGAGTGGCTGGATCCATGCTGCAAAGTAGAACTGATTGGACTTTCTCATGTTGAGAAAGTGGAATTGATAGTAAGTACGCATGGAATGGATATAGGGGTGGGATGAAAGAATGGGGACTCAAGGAAACTGGGTGGATGGGAGTGTCCTGTACTATGAGGGGGAGAGGAGACTGCAGGAGAAGGAGGCTTAGGATAGATGGCCATGATTGGTTAGGCCCTGTTAATTTTTAGACGCCATTTAGTTGTCTAAAGGAAAGTGTCACTTAGCCGTTGACCACACAAGACAAAAGTTCTGGGGAAAGATCAGGGTTGGAGATTTGGGGATCATCTGCTTTAGGTGACATTTAACATTATGGCTCTGGATAAGGTTACTTGAAGAGAGAGAGTGTTCAGGGAAAGGATGGAGCCTGGGCCTGAGCTCTGGGCACTCCAGCATTGGAGGTCCACAGAAGAGAAGGAGCCAGCCAGCAAAGAGACCAGGAAGAGACAGCCAGAGAGGTAGGAGGAAAACCAAGGCAGTGTGGAGCCCAGATGCCAAAGACAGGGAGATTCAAGTTGTCTTTCTTTTGTAATCCTGCTTCCCGGCCACCCCCAGTCTTCTTAATCCGCCCTGTGCCCTCCTATAAAGGTACCGCCCTGCCCCTCGACTCTCCCGTTCTCAGTGGTGCCACACACACCCCCCCCCCCCCCACGGACCAGTGCTCCTGTGCCGTCTCGCCCGGCCTCCTTTGGCATCCTGGCACTAAATGACTAAATGACGTGGCCCTCGACAGGTCCTTGCCCCTCGCGGTTCCCCATTCCTCCTTGGACGGGAGGAGGCTGGAGACGGTGATGCCTTGCTGACAGCCTCCCCAAGACAACATGACTTCAGGCTCCTCCTCTGAGTGCCCACGCCAGGCTCTCCAAGTCTGGGCTTTACTTTGGCACAGCTCCGAGCTCTCTTCTTGGTGGCCTTTCCTCACAGATCATAGGGCCACGGTCTCTGGAGACAGTCCCAGGCATCCAGGGGGCCTGCTAAAAGCGTCACTCACAGGTGGGGCACGTCCAAGGGCCACGAAACACCACTGGGAAAGAAGCCTAGAGGAGTGTCAGGGGAACATAACCCGGCCTTGGGCCCAGAGCTGCCATGTGGGTTGCCCATGACGTGTCCAGCCACCGGGGTGCTCTGCTTACCAAAGGAGGGCACCCCCAGGGCTCCATTTGCATTTGCCCAGAGGGACGGATTTTTTCTCATTCGCACAAAAGCACCCTATGAGCAGTGCCACGTGACCCCAATTTGGACGTGTCACCTGTACTCCTTGTTCCTGACACTCCAACTTCTCGGAGCTCGCCTGGTTTCTTTAGGCCCACAGACTGGGGTCTATAGGCCTGTCTTCACTATCTTTAAGCCTACCATTTGCACTATAGGCCTGTCTCCACTATCCTTAAGCCTACCATTTGCACTATTCAGGCACGTTGCCCAATGCCTGGCTGGCCTCCTGATGTGTGGGGGCCACCCCACATTGCTTTAGGTTTGCTGTCTGAGGTAAGCCTGTTGTGTCATATCTCTGGGCCCGCGGCCAGGCTGCCCAGAGCCCTGGGGCTGCTGCGGAATATCACGGCTACCCAGCACATGAGCGCTGCTCTGAGGGGCAGAGGGGCTGCTGTCAGGAAGGGGAATGAATGACCCCATCGCTGGCCTCCGAGGGTGACCACTGTGATTAGGCCAAGGGCTCAGCTGGGCTTTGAAAGGAGCGTTTGTGTGGTTTGTTTCCCTGTAATATACCTCCAAGGCCAAATTCCCCAGAGACTGATTCGTGTACCCGGTTTGCTTTTTTTCTTTTTTTTTTGGTAATCCATGCTCAACAGGGATGCGTCCAGCCGGGGACTCAGCGCTGGCGGGACAAGCAGACAGGAATGGCCAGCAGCAGGGGTGGAAGCGGGCCAAGAAAAACCCCCAGGCCTCAGGTGGTGGCAGGAGGGCTGTTCAGATGCCCTGCCCACCAGAGCCTGGCCTCTGAGCTCCCGGGGACCCGCCTGGCCTAGCGCCAGCAGCTGCTGCCTGGTCCCTGCAGAGAACCAGGGAGACAAAACAGAGCCCGGTTTTAAGAGAGGCACAAAGTGGTCTCTTCACAGAGCCCTGCAGCAATCTAGACCGATACAGACTGATGCTCTCACACAGGGAGGGGGCCTCGAGAATTGTAATATACAATACGCATCACGTGCAAGAATGCTGTGCTGGGGCTTCCCTGCTGGCGCAGTGGTTAGGAACCCGCCTGCCAATGCAGGGGACAAGGGGTCGAGCCCTGGTCCGGGAGGATCCCACATGCCGCGGAGCAACTAAGCCCGTGCGCCACAACTACTGAGCCTGCGCTCTAGAGCCCGCGAGCCACAACTCCTGAAGCCCGGGTGCCTAGAGCCCATGCTCTGCAACAAGAGAAGCCACCGCAATGGCTCACGCACCACACCGAGGAGCGGCCCCCGCTCGCCACAACTAGAGAAAGCCCACACGCAGCAACGAAGACCCAATGCAGCCCAAAATTAATTAATTAATTTTTAAAAATTAAAAAATAAAAAAAGAATGTTGCACTTGGACAGAATAATAAATAAACTCTCATTCAGCAGCCCACCCCCCTTACCTGCCAGGCACTGTGCTAAGTGCTTTACACGGGCCGTGTCAAATAACGTGCACAAGAATACCATGAAGGCCCCCGTGGTCTCCATCTTACAGATTACAAACCAAGGTTCACACACCTATTCGAACGGCTAACGTTTAAAAAACTAGTGATATCAAGCCCTGGTGAGGATGCAGAACTGCGACCCTCATACGTTACTGGTGGGAAGGGAAAGTGGTACAGCCACTGTGGAAAACAACTTGGTGGTTTCCTATAAAGTTAAACATACACAAACCATATGACCCAGCAAACCGACTCCTAGCTATTTATCCAAGTGAAACGAAATCTGTATGTAAATGTTTACAGCGGCTTTATTCGCAATCACCAAAACTGGAAGCAACCCAAGCGTCCTTCAACAGAGGAATGGATAAAATAAACTAGTTCTTCAATACCACAGAATATTACTCAGCAATAAAAAGCAACACACTGTTAATACAGGGAAAATATGGATGAATCTCAAAGGCATTATTCTAAGTGAAAGAAAACTGGAATCAAATGGTTACATACTGCATGACTCCATTTATATGACGTTCTCACAAAGGAAAAACTATAGGGACAAAAAACAGATCAGTGGCTGCCAGGGGTTGGGGGTGGGTGGAGGGGATTGAACATAAAGGGGCTTGGGTGAATTTTTGGAGGGTTTTGAAAATGTTCTCTATATACCTTGATTGTGGTGGTGGATACACCGTTGTGTACGTCTGTCAATACCAGCAGAACCGCACGCTCAAAAGGGTATTACTAGATGCAAATTAAACCTTGATTTTTTTTTAATGGAAAAAATCAGAAGCTCAAGGAGATCAAGTAACTTGCCCAAAGGCAACCAGCCAGGAAGTACCACAGTCGAGATTCAATACCAGCTTTTTCACCACTAAGCTGGAGATCATCCGGTCCAAGCCTCTTTCATTATGAGACCTGGATGCCCCAGGATGTTTAGAGAACAGTAGGTTCTGGGGAGACAGCTTTTTAAAAAAAAATTAACTGAAGGGTAATCTACAAATCATTTTTTTCAACCCCCTCGCTACAAATGTTTTTCAGTTATCTGAAAATATTATCACATCTTAGTACGCAGGTCACTAACTCTGTTATGCTTGACAATTGTGCAGAGCTGCAGCCCCATGGTTGGAGGACCTGGTCATCTTCCTTTCTCTGTCACTATTTGCTGTGTCAGCTTGGGTATGTCATTCACTCCTTCCACACCCCAGTTTCCTTATCCGTGAGAAGTGGACAATTTCACACACCTCTAGATGAAAATGGGGACATTAAAAGAGAATCACAGAACCTAGAGTTTTAGATCTTCATGATCTAATTCAACTGCTTTCTTTTATCTCGGGGGATTGATTCATTCCGCCAGTGATGAGAATAATTGTCAACACTTATTGAGTACTTAACGATGGGCTACACAATTTACAGACATCTAATCTCGCTCCCAAGCCTTGAGGTGGTACTATCTCATTAATACAACAGGAAAATAAGACACCAAGAAATGAAGTCATTTACCAGGATCCCACAGTAGAGCCAGGATTGAACCCAGGTACCCCCATCTCAACTTTCCTCTGCCATCTGGAGAGTAAGAAGCGCTAGCTGCACCTCTTGTCCACTGTGCAAGTACTAACCTCTATGGAGTTTTCCTCAAAGGGACTTTGGATACCCCAAAGGATTCTTCTCCAATGTGGAAGAGCCAGCTAAGACGCAGAGGTCCTCTGTCCTCCTGTTGGACACCTGACCTGCCCCCCATTCCACCAAGCAAGGGTGCCGAAGGACAGCGGAGGGTGGCAGAGGGTCATTTGGCCCTGGGCAGGAGTTAAGACAGGGAGGACGAGAGAAGCCACTTTTGTGGGAGAATGAACAAGTGCCGAGCTCTAACTCAATCCAGGAGGTTTCGTTCGGGCTCATTGTTCCTCATTATCAGAGCTAACTATGTTCAGGCGAAGGGCAAACATGTTCCTAAATTTATGTCTCTGTGTGCGACCACGACAATGCGTGTTTTGTGTGCTTCTCCCTGAAAAACTCCTCTTGTGACACGGGCGACCCAGCTTGGACTTGGTCTTTCATGTGCGTTACCGGCTCCGACGGGCCCCCACTGGCAGATTTTTCTTAAAGTCTTAAATGAGGGGCTAACCTTCTCTTCTCGGCTTTCTCTTCTCTGCTACCTATAATCTTGATTTGACTCACACAAAAGCTGCTCGGTGGGAGACCCACTCAAGAAGCCTTTGACGGGGAACAATGCACGGGCACCTCTACAGAGGCTGGCCCGCCGCGTCGCGAGAGGGTAAAGGGATTAAAGTTTAAAGATGTCATGTATGTTAACCGACCCGTATTGGTTTTATGTATTTTGTCAAAGAGACAGCAGTGAAGCTGGGCCTGGGAGGGCGAAGGGGGTGCAGGGGAGGGACAGGTGGCTCCCAGGAACTTTGGCCAAAGGCCTCAGCGGAGATAACGAGCCCGAGAAGCTGCAGTGTTTGAAAGGTAATCATAACAATAATAAGGAAGAAAGGGCTGAGAGGAGATTGTCGCGGGATTGTTGTGTGTGTCAGCTTTGTCCTTCCACAATGGCCCGGGGCCAGGAGCCAGGCGGGCGTTGGGGCAGCAGAGGGGCTCCTGCTGAAAGCGGATGCTCTTTCAGCCCAATGCCTTTCTTCCCAGATAATGCTCTGGTGGGCGCCCCTGGAGCAGCTGGAGCCCAGGGGAGCCCTGGACGAGGCGGGGCAGCCCTCTGAAAGGAACGGCTCCCCGCCGCCCAGCTCTCCAGCCAGGTCCAGCACAGGGCCTGGGAGCAAAGGGGTCCCAAGCCTGCAGGGGGCCTCGGCCCTGACCTGGCTTCTTGTTCTGGGGGGCGGGGGGTGTACCCACGGCGCCCCGCTGCCCTGACAGTAAGTCAGGAGAATAGGTCTGGCCTCTGGAATTTCTCTTCAACATCCCTGAAGGAAACCAGAATTCCCCACACTGATTTCTTTGGACTTCCGAGCACTTTTCCTTTCACAGGAACGTCCCTTTGTGAGAGTTGGTAGACTTTTCTCAAGTATCGAATAGGCTGAAAATTGGGTATCTTTGAATCCTCTTCCTGAAGCAGTCCAGGCTCAGACAGCACAAACCCAGCTTCCTTGGAGGCGATGGTGCACGACAAAGGATACTTTCGTAAGTTGGCAACTTCCCATCTTGCTCAGAACTCAGGGCTGACAACAGGGCATCCATCCTGGCTGGGCCTGCAGTGTGGATGCTTCAGAGACCAGCCAGGGGAAGGCTTCAGAGCTGGTCTGAAGAACTTTCCAAGGGCTTCTATTGGCCTTGGGGTGGAGGCAGTAGTATGCTGGACCCAGCACACACTGGCTTGGGAGACCTGATTTCCAGTAATTTTGCAAGCCAGTTTTTTTTTTTTTTCCGCTTAAACAGCACAGATGTATTTTTTTCCACAGCTCTGGAGGCTGGAAGTCCAAGGTCAGGATGTCAGAAGGATTGGTTTCTCCTGAGGCTTCTCTTCTTAGCTTGTACACTTCACGTTTGTCCCTCTGTGTGCCAAGAGCCAGTTTTTTAAAATTAAGTTGTATAAACTTAGAACCAGACAAATTATATTAACAGCAAAGGTGGTAAACACTCAAAGCATCACTTATTTTACCATTATCTATGCCCTTGTGCTGATGTGTATCTACTGTAGCTGTGTGATGGGAATATTGTATAACGGTATGCTTCTGGCCATCTGTTTCTAACTCCATATGTAATGGTGTCACGTGGATCGATTAAAATTGGCCATGGTAGAGTAATTACACCATAGAAATTGGCAAATGCTACAAATCAGGGCTTTCCCCCCCTGAAGCATTACTTAAACATTTACCAGTACACTGGTTGCAGGGTGGTCTAGCCCAGCCCCTCGGTCACTAGACCCAGTCACTTTCCCTCTGAAACAAGTGGGAGAAGAGATGGAATGGTGCGTGGCTTTGAAGACAAACTGTATGAAAGCATGAGTGCTTCTGAGTTTCTTGACCCCATATTCACGCATTCATCCATCCATCCCCTCTTTTCTGTTTCTCACTCAAAAAATATATATTGCATTAGGAAAATAAATCATTTTCAATTCCAAGACCTTTTATGAACAATCTTTTCCAATGTCTGCCTTTAATTAGGATAATTCAAGGCCAAAAAGTGGACCCTCATGCTGGGCTCAGGATTGGGGGTCAGAGGGCCAAGTTCCAGGCTCTGGTGACGTCACCTTCCCTTGAGCCCACCTGTGCCCTCACAAGGCCCCTTTCTCTGGGCCTCAGCTGAGAAGGCTGAAGCTGTCAGCCCTCCTGTGGGGTGTCTGCACTTGAACAGGGGACTGGGGAGACTGAAAGGTCCTCAGGGCCACACTGAACGATTCCATGGGGTGTCTCAGGTCTTGGGAGCAAATCTGAGTCTGGTGGCCTTCCAAAAACACACCATGCAGGCCACTGTCTTCTTCCTCCTAGATGACTGCACCTGGTCAGGGCTCTTCTCTCTCCTGCCCCATGGAACACAGGGCAACAGGAGCAGTAATAATAGCCCGTGTTCATGGAACAGACCCCAAGTGTCAAACGTCGACCCAAGCACTTCTCATCTGAGCCTCCCAGAGGTAGGCAGTGTCTTAGTTCCACATTATGGCTGAGGAAACAAGGCTTGGAGAAGTTCCTTAACTTGGCCAACATGCCCAGCCAGGAAACCACACCGCCGGGGCTTCACACCCAGCCAGGCTGACTCCAGAGTCCTCCCTCTTAACCGCTCTGCTCAACTGGTTCCCAGGAAGTATCCTTTTTGACCCAAAGGACACAAACCCAGCTGGCTCCCCACCACCCAGGTCTGGTCGATGGAAAACAGGAAAGTGGCAGGAGAGGAGGGGAGGGGGTGAGGACAAAGAGGCCCGAAATGGGGTGAAAACCGAAGTGTGCAGGGGACACGGCTGCTGCCCGCCTGCCTCTCTCTGGGCATTCCCTCGGCCCTCGAGGCCTAGGAGTCTACAGGGGTACACACTCCCCGCAGGGCGAGGCCCGCTCAGGCCAGTTCTACAACGTCCCTCCTCCCCAACACACTGGGCCCGACGCTCGCGTGGAATTGTTTCAGGTCTTTCTCCCCCTGCCCACGGCCCCCAAACAGGAGAGCATCACAGGCAGGTCCCCAACAACAGTGGGGATATACCACAGTCTTTGTTTTTCTCAACGGCCTCACCATCTACAAGGCACTTTCCAAGTCAATTTCTGACTTTTTTTTTTTTTTTTTGCAGTACGCGGGCCTCTCACTGCTGTGGCCTCTCCCGCCGCGGAGCACAGGTTCCGGATGCGCAGGCCCAGCGGCCATGGCTCACGGGCCCAGCCACTCCGCGGCATGTGGGATCTTCCCGGACCGGGGCACAAACCCGTGTCCCCTGCATCGGCAGGCGGACTCTCAACCACTGCGCCCCCAGGGTCTTTCTTATTTGCTCCTCATGACCCTGTGAGGCCAGCCCGTTTAACGAGGATACCTTTTGCGGAAGGAGAAGTTAATACAAATGCATCTGGGGTTGGGCCTGGGCCACTCGGCCCAGCTGGTCTGAAGCACGGCCTCTGGACTCGCAGTCCAGTGCTCATTTTACTGCAGCATCCGCATGCACTACCCTCCCCCCAGTCCCTTGCAGGAGGCCTACTTTCTTAGAAGCAGATGAAATCAATTGGTCCCTGGAAATGTGTCAAGGGCTGAGACCAGAAGACAAGGGCTAGGAGGAAAGAAATACTTGAGATTCCTGTTAAGGAACAATGTTGGGTTTGACCTGAATAACACAAGAGAAAAAGGAGGAAATAATAATGTCAGACATTACATAATCCGTGGAGACACAGATTGAAGCTGGAGCTGGAAGGAACACAGCGGGGGAGATTTCAAAGGGGTCACCTTTCCCCACGGAAAGGATGAGGGGGTGGGCAGGGTCACTGACATACACTGAGCTGCTGCCATCTACTAGGCAGTGGCAGTAGATCCTTGCCATGGCGATCCTGTGGCCTAAGGATTATTACCTCCAGTCTACAGATGGGGAAACTGAGATAATCAGGGTGATTTCATCTTCCCAAAGCAGCACTGAGATGCCCAAGGGCTCTTCCTCAAATGGGGAGCGGGCTGAGGGATTCAGTATGGTGTTTAAAGGCAAAGACTTTGATAGCCAAAAAGTGGAAACAACACCGAAGCCCATTAACTGGTGAATGGATAACAAAATGCAGCAAGTCCATACAATGAAATACTACACACGATCAAGAGGAAAGCACAAGGACGGACCTCAACAACATTATGCTGGACTTTCCTGGTGGTCCAGCGGTTAAGACTCCACGCTTCCAATGCAGGGGATGCGGGTTTGATCCCTGGTCAGGGAACTAAGATTCCGCATGCCATGTGGCACGGCCAAGAAACAAACAAACAAACAAAAAACCCCTAACATTACGCTAAATCTTACATTCTCCGCCGGAGGATATAAGCCCTAAAATAAAAGGGAGAAAGTTGGAGGCAAAAAATTCTTAGCTATTACAATAGCTTGTGGCTTTCCAAAGTTCAACCCTACCTGACAAAATCCTTAGTACTTAATTTCTGTCTTCAGGGAGAATTTTAATTAAATATAATTTTTCCCCTTGGGGAAGGTATGGATGCTAATGAAAGAAAGGTTGAGAAGCACTGTGCTAAATAAGAGAAGCCAGACACAAAAGACTATATAATGTATGACTCCATGTATAGGAAATGTGAAGAAAAGGCAACTCTACACAGAGAGAAAGTAGATGAGCAGTTACCCGGGGCTGGGCGTGGGAACAGGGTGTGACTGCAAATGAGCAAGCGGGACCTTTCTGGGGTGATGAGAACGTTCTAAAATTGAATTGTGGTGAAGGTTGCACAACTCTGTAAATTTCCTCAAAGTCATTGAGTTGTACACTTAAAACAAGTGAGTTTTCTGGTATTTAAATTATACTTCAATAAAGCTATTAAAAAAAAAAAAAAAGGAAGAACACAGGCTCAGGAATCTGCCTGAGAGGCCTGGCTCCAGATCTGGTTCCCTCACTTGCATGGCCCCGGGCAGGTCCCTCTGGGCCTCAGTGTGCTCATCTGTGAAATGGAGCTGCTAAGAGAGCTTTGGGAGGCTGTGGGGATGCAAAGAGTCAGGCATCTAGAGTGAGACCGACGTAGAAAAACTTCTCAACTTTCAGGCCTCAGATGACACAGCACCTCCCTGAGGGGCCCTCCTAAATGCTTGGAGGCTCTTCCCCAGCATGTCACCGGGTTTATTTCCCTTGGGCACTTACTGAAATCTCAAGGGGCCCTTTTGTTTACTTGGTTATTGTGTGTCTCCCCACCCTCCCCTGGAATGTTAGCTCTGGGTGGGCAGGGACCTCATCTACACCATCCCTGTTAGAAGGACACCCCGCACTGGCACAAAGCAGAGACGTAAAAATGTTAGCTATGGTTATTATTACTGGTAGAATGCCAGAGCTAAGTTTGTTCATCCAGAGTCACAAATTTCTGGCGCTGTCTTTCCTTCACAGACTTCTATGTCAGGTGTGTGGAGCAGGGAAAATTCTAGAAAAAAAAATTGCTTTAATGACATTGCTTCATTGGCCCTGCCTGCCTGCTGTAGTGATTCTTATCCTGAGGGCCACCGGGGCTCATTAACTACTGAAAACATATGCAGCCTGTTGTTTGTAATCAAGCGTATACATTTGTGCATGTGTGTGTATGGGGGTGGGGGCGGTGATGGGCATTCGCACTCAGCAGAATTTACAAAGGGTTCACGATGGAAATAAAGCCGTGATTCTCTGGTGCTCCGGGTAAAATGAAGATGAAGACTCCTAAGTATGGAGGCCGTGCCCCTTCTCTGTCTCCCTCTGTCTCTCTCTGTGGATTTCAAGTACTACACACACTCACACCATCCAAGCTCCAACCTTAATGGACAACTTGCGTCTGGGCAGTGATGAGGAATCTTCTCGAAGCTGAAAATAGACCAGCTGAGATAGGAGCCCGGCGAGATGGGAAACAGGAAGACTGGAGACCTCAGGGCTCACACAACATCTGTTCCTGGAATAGCAAATTGTGAAATTAGAACCTGGGCTGGGCACACATAAAGAAAGCCGCAAAGAGAGAAAAGGAGACCAAACCTCGCTTTGCTTCCGGCAGCCGGCGACGTCATCCACCTGGAGCTCATGCGCAGGCGCAGGGCACAGAGACGGGGGCGGGGCTGGCCTGGGGCACCTGCCCCCTGGGCTCTGTAGGTTGCAGGCCGAGGCTGTGTGATCAACAGGCTTCTATGGGTGGTTTTGCGTGCGCGCGGTGGTAGGATTGCACTAGAGAGCGGAGAGAGAAAAATTAGTTCTCTACCATGAACGGAACATACCTCACCATCCACTCTTTTTTTTTTTAACATCTTTATTGGAGTATAATTGCTTTACAATGGTGTGTTAGTTTCTGCTGTATAACAAAGTGAATCAGTTATACATATACATATGTTCCCATACCTCTTCCCTCTTGCGTCTCCCTCCCTCCCACCCACCATCCACTCTTAAAACAGGGTGTCAGACAGCCAGGGGTCCAGGAAACCAGCTCCTATTCTCTGAATATTATGGCCCTTAAAGAATAAAAACAAGAAGGGAGAGGCCGGGGGAACGGGCTCATTACACCTACCAAGCGACAAATCACTTGGAAAACATAAATACGTTTTCAAGGACACTCCTCCACTAACGAAGCTAAAGTGTTTTTCTTTTAAACCCCAGCAAGAAAATCCAAGGGATGAAACAAACTTCGCTTATTTTAGTTTCTACTCAATTACCTGTTAATGGAAAAACTCTGGCACCAAGTGTAATGAGGCAGGCATGAGCTCACTGGCGCGGGGGTCTGCACTGTCAGGAAGGCTGCAACAAGCCTAGCATTTATCTGCCTCTCTGTAACCCTTTTCAAACTCGCTGTCAGGGAGCCCACGCCGAGCGGGCAGAAGAGGAAGGGCTTGGAACCTGCTGCTGGCCTCCGAGGCCCTCTGGGAAAAAGAAAATTGTTGTTGGCAAGTCTGCCTGGCTCCAGAAATTGATCCAGTGCCCCCCACTTGTCCGAGCAGCAGCAGACAGAGCTAAGAATTTTGTTATAATTAAATAGAGTGCTGATTGGTTGCTAGAGGTGGTCTTGAAACTGGTGTTTAAAAGCAGAGGAGAACAAGGGTTACTATTCATAGGAAAAGCCCAGAGTCTTAAAAATCCATCTGTTTCATTCCCAAATTTAGGCCAAAAAAATGCTCACTTGCTGTCTTTAAAAATACCACCTGCTTTGCAATGTTGTATAATGTGCCATTATATAAGGTGGAGGTGGGGCCGAGAGGACGGCTGGGCAGCAGGATGCGGCATGGTGGCCCAGCCCGTTCCTGGGGAGAACAGAGGCTGTCTGCAGAGGCCAGGCTCTCTGCCCCCATGGCCGAGCCCTTCTCCTCAGATGCCCAACAACCAGCCTTGAGGCACCTGAGAGACTTCCCAGTATCACCTCAGTGAGTTGCACTCAGGAACCCTCAAATGCTGGGCCCTGGTAACTACAGACATCCATCCAGCACCCACCTGGCCTCCAGGATCGACCATCGGGGGGCTGCACTCAGGGTCCGA
Source organism: Orcinus orca (assembly GCF_937001465.1). Lineage (NCBI taxonomy): Eukaryota > Metazoa > Chordata > Mammalia > Artiodactyla > Delphinidae > Orcinus > Orcinus orca. Next base: position 73,724,604 of record NC_064572.1, on the reverse strand, counting down.
TTGGACTCACCTCACTGCTCGCCACAGCTGGTGGTACAAGGTGAGGTCACAGCTCCTGGAACCAAGAGAAAGAGAACATCCAGGTCCTCAGCCCTGGAGTCAGGGCCACTTAGTACCTTCCCACGACACACCACCCTAACCCTAGGGCATGGCAGCCACAGGACATTGGGTTCCCCATGGGGTAGCCCCGTTTCTCCCAAGTGGACAGATGTCCCAGTCCAGCTGAGTCCTAACAGCTTTTCCAAAACCTCAGAGAAATGTCAGGACTCAGTTTCTCTTTAATATTCTCATTTGCAGGGTAATTGAAGAGAATTGGCTACTTTTAACTCCAGCTCTGCCACTTGTCGGCTGACTGATGCTGAATGTGTTGCTTAGCTCCTTCTTATGACAATGGAAATAGGAAGACTCCATCATAGTATTTGGGTGAAGAACAAATAAAATAATGCGTGCCGTGGGAGATGCCCGGGAGCCCAGTGTGGTGCCCGGCATGTCAGAGGCGTCTGCTAACGGTGGCTTCTGTATTCCTGTGAGCTGCACACTCCAGTCCTCCATCGCACTGGAGTCCTCAAACTTGGACACCGACCCGAGATTGGGAACAAGTCGTGGAACTGGCAGTAGGATGCAAATTCCCCATCCTCAAAGCCAGTCAGTAGAGGATTCAAAGCTGGGGTAGTTTACTGGAAAGATGCCTGGTCTAGAGTGCAAGGAATCATGGCGTCTAGCCTAGAACCTGCCAGGACCCAGCTGTGCGGCTTCCAACAAGACATGCTTGGGTCCCCTTCTCTGGGCTACAGTTTCCTCTGGTCCTTCTTCCCAGCTCTTGGAGAGGAGACAGTCTGACTCTGTTTAGAGCAGCTGCTCTTGCCTTACAAAGCCCTCCTGGAATTCCTACCTGGAAGGTTAGTACTTACATGTCTCCACACCTCCCTCTTGGGAATTCTGATGCCCTGGGTAGGGGTGGGGAGCTAAACAGGGCCCCACACACACACTCTGAAACCAAGGGTGGGCTCTAATTTCATAACAAGCCCATGATTTCCCATTTCCACCCTCCCCCTCAACCCTTGCACCCTGAAAAGCAAACACAGACACCAGAGTGGTTTCTAGCAGGGTAGTATCTGAAAAGTTATTAATAGAAACTTAATGCTTTACTATATTATTTATCCTTAGAGGCCATTCCAGTAGCCCCACTCCATCCACATCCTTCACTGTGAATTTCCTTCCACACTTGGTCTCATAAAGCTAACAGGGATGTGAGTGAGTGGGCAGTGCATAGCTTGTTTTGTTCTAAGTAGTAACCACCACTACCTTGAGAACCCAGAGGAAGTTAACATCGCTTAACCTGAATTCTTCATAATTCCATAAACCAAATGAATAGGGGCCATTACATTTTTTTTCAAAAGCCTTGGTTTATGACTTCTGGCTGTGGTGACTCGCTCCTCAGGCCCTAGGCTGTAGGCCACATGGCAGTCATAGCTCCATGCAAGACAAACAGCCCCTCACCTACCCAATATCATTCCCAGCATCTCAGTGGAATGGAGCATATATCATCTATGAGAAGAGTCCAGAGGGATCTTGAGGGCTTTGGATGAAAACGACCCATTGTATGAAAACAACAATTTATTTATCCATTCTACTATTGATGAACAATGTGAGTGTGTCCGGTTTGGGGCCATTATGAATGAAGATGCTATGATCATCTACTAAGGTAAACTTATGCTACTGGGATATCCCTTTTTTGTGAATTACCTAGTCTCATTTTTGTTTTGTTTAGTTTGGGGTTTTGCCCTCTTTCAATTGATTAAGCTATCTTTTCTTTTGCTTTTTAGGAGCTTTTTAATTCCTGGATATCAGTCCTTCATCCAATAAATGTGTTACAGATATTATCTCCTACCTGTGGCTCACCTTTCCATGCTTTGAGTCTGTGAGAAACGTTCTCAACAAACTATGACTAAAAAGGAATCTTCTTAATTTGATAACATGTATCTACAAAAACAGCGGACACTATACATACTTAATGGTGAAATCGTGAATGTTTTTCCCTGAGTTCAGAAAAAAGACAAAGAAGTCCAATATCACCACTCCTATTCAACGTCCTATTGGAGGCTCTTGCCAGCACAATAAAGGGAAAAAAAGGAGGCAGAAGAGGGAGTATAAAGATTGGAAGGGAAGGAAAAGGGAAGAAATAACATTATCGGTATTTGCAGATAACATAATTGTGTGGATAGAAACATCCAAAAAAGCTACAGCTAATCTATTAGAATTCATATGTGAATTTAGCAAGGCTGTTGGATAAAAGGTCAGTATACAAAAATCAAGTATAATTCGATATACTAGCAATAATCAAATAGTACGTAAAAAATTTTAAATACCACTTATGATAATTTTAAAAAATATAAAATATCTAGGGATAAGTTGAATGAAAGACATGCAAAACCTCTATACATGAAACCATAAGACATTTGTTATGGGCTAAATTGCATCCCCCACCAAATTCATGTGTTGAAGTCCTAAGCCCCTTTAAAGAGGGGCCTTTAAAGAGGTAATTAAGGTAAAAAGGACATATGGGTCCCAATGCAGGGGGACCGGGTTCGATTAGGGAACTAGATCCTGCATGCCACAACTAAGACCTGGCGCAGCCAAATAAATACATTTTTTAAAAAACAAAATAGTGCAATCTATGTAATTATTAACTGTCTTTATTATTATTACATGCACAGGAACCAGAATGAGAAAAAAAACTTCTGCACACAGGGAGGGAAAGAACCCTGTGATATCATAACCAAAGCCTCTCCCAAGGCCATGAATCAAACTAGCTCCGTCCTCTGCCTCTCCCCAGCTACTCAGATGGTCTGTGACTTCATGAGGAGGAGTACAGCATGGTATTTAGCCGTGCAGGCTCCTGAGTCGGGCTGCCTTGGGTTAAATCCTGGGCTCACTACTTCCCAGATATGTGTCTTTGAGAAAGCCACTTACCCTCGCTAAGCCTCACTTTCTACACTTGTGAAATGAACATAAAAGCAATGTCAATTCCCATGAGGATTAAATGAGGAAACACAGGTAGAGTTTTTAGCACATCCTCTGGTCATTATCCTCATATGAAGCCACTTTCCAGGTGAGTGGCTTGCCCAGGCCTCAGGAATGTTTGCGGCCCCTTTCCTTAAAGACTGTCTTGTTAAGATGATGCAGGACTGAGCTCAAAGGGAAAAAAACAGAGACCAACCTGACTCCTCCCAGATCTATGTGCCAGTTCCTAGAACAGTACCTGGTGCAAATTGGTGCTCAAAAAATAGTTGTTAAATGAATGAATGAATCAAGGAATCAATGTGCTTACAGCTCCCATCAAGTGCACTCACAAAATGCCAGCTTTAAAAAAACCCACGCTGGGCTTCCCTGGTGGCGCAGTGGTTGAGCGTCCGCCTGCCGATGCAGGGGACGCGGGTTCGTGCCCCGCGTGCTCAGAATTCACTAGTGTTGCCCGTCATACCCACACCAGGATTCACCCAGGCTTCTGCCATTGGCACACACCTGGGAATGCTGAGCCAGATGTGAAATGGGAGATGAGGACGCCAACTCCAGATGGGAATCCTCTAGAGAACCAAGCCTCTAGCCTCGTTTATTAGCGATTCCCAGCTCCGGTTTCTGGCACTTGCCTTGAGGCCCAAGAGACTTTTAGGCTCTTAGCTTCTTTCCAAAGGGCTTTAATAAAACATATTTACATACCACAGAAAGCATGCCAGCCACGGCTGCGGTGCCCCAAGAGGTAGAAAAAATATTCATGGGGTCATTAAGTCCCAGGTAAGGTGAATGACTGACTATGGGTAGTCACAGCGTCCCAGGCCCGTGGTCCCTCGACTCCACAATGCGGACATGTCTTCCACATCCAGATCTCTTTTATTCTCTAACCTGGGTTTAAAGACCCGGACTAGCAGAATCCCAAGGAGAAATGAGGAAAACAAATAATTATGACTGACCTTCTGCGTTTGTGATAATAATAAACACTATGATTTGCTATTCCAGGCACTCTGCATTCTAGCCCTCACAAGAATCTGTCAAAATGACACTTATCATGTTGACAAAATGACATATTGTCACTACGCGTTAGCTGAAGAAAGAGAGGCTCAGAGAGATGAAGGCATTACCCAAGGACACACAGTGAGGGAGTCAGACGGAGGATTCCCCAAGCTTAGGTTCATGCCACTGCTCCCAGGTGCTTCCTCTCTTCACACCCTGGGTCCAGACAAAAGGCCCTCTGACCCTACATGCATTCACATCATCAGAATAAAAAGTGAACCTTCCACTACCTAAAATGGAAAACCACCTACTGTAATAATCACTTTCAGCACAGATTTGTCCAAAACCACCACCGACACTGGAACAACTGTCCATTGTGGAGGATCCTATGCTAAGACTCTGCAATTGTCCCAGAATTGGCAAATGCCTCTGGAGTGGGCTGAAGGGTAGCCCCCTAAACTATATGTCCATATCCCAATCCTAGAACCTGTGAATATTATTTTATATGATGGAAGATGTGATTAAGTTAAGGACCTAGAGAGAAGCGTCTTATCCAGGATCATCCAGGGGCCCCAAACACAATCACACGTATCCTTAGAAGAGAGGGGCAGAGGGACTTTCAGGACAGAGGCAGAGGAGGCAGCGATGTGAAGATGGAAGCAGAGGTCTGAGTGATGTGGCTACAGGACAAGGAACACCCAGGACTGTAGACAGCCACCAGAAGCTGGAAGAGGCGCCAGACATCTGGAGAAAGCACGCACTGGCTCTCGGACTTCTGGCCTCCTGAGCTGTGAGAGCTATTGCTTGAAGCCACCAACTTTGTGTTACTTTGTTACAGCAGCCACAGGTAACTAATACACCCTCCTAACATGCAAACTTCCTTGGCCAGGTCCCAACAGAGGTCAGGAATGATATGGCTCAGAGATGAGGTTATGGGCTCCTAGATGTTGTCTTAGGGTCCCTTAGCAACAAAAAATCCACAGATCCTTTTCATGGATGAACTAGAAAGATGTTCAGTTTGAAAATAAACTTCCCGAGGTAGGAAGAAACCGAACCGATGTCAAGAAGAGAGTTGAGGGACTTCCCTGGTGGCGCAGTGATTAAGAATCCGCCTGCCGCCCGGAGATGGAAACAACCTAAGTGTCCACCAACAGATGAATGGATAAAGAAGATGTGGCACATATATACAATGGAATACTACTCAGCCATAAAAAGAAACGAAATTGAGTTATTTGTAATGAGGTGGATGGACCTGGAGTCTGTCATACAGAGTGAAGTAAGTCAGAAAGAGAGAGACAGGTACTGTATGCTAACACATATATATGGAATTTAAGAAAAAAAAATGTCATGAAGAACCTAGGGGTAAGACAGGAATAAAGACACAGACCTACTAGAGAATGGACTTGAGGATATGGGGAGGGGGAAGGGTAAGCTGTGATGAGGCGAGAGAGTGGCATGGACATATATACACTACCAAGCGTAAGATAGATAGCTAGTGGGAGGCAGCCGCATAGCACAGGGAGATCAGCTCGGTGCTTTGTGACTACCTGGAGGGGTGGGATAGGGAGGGTGGGAGGGAGGAGACATGGGAACGTATGTATATGTATAACTGATTCACTTTGTTATAAAGCAGAAACTAACACACCGTTGTAAAGCAATTATACTCCAATAAAGATGTAAAAAAAAAAAAAAATCCGCCTGCCAATGCAGGGGACACGGGTTTGAGCCCCGGCCTGGGAAGATCCCACATGCCGTGGAGCAACGAAGCCCGTGCGCCACAACTACTGAGCCCGCGCTCTAGAGCCCAAGAGCCACTACTGAGCCCGCGTGCCACAACTACTGAAGCCCGTGTGCCTAGAGCCCGTGCTCCGCAACGAAGAGTAGCCCCCGCTCGCCACAGCTAGAGAAAGCCCGTGTGCAGCAATGAAGACACAGTGCTGCCAAATATAAATAAATAAATAAATTTATTTTCAAAAAAAGAAGAAGAAGAAGAGAGTTGAGGCCCAAAGACTCGGCCTGCCGTTTGACTGGAACCCGAGCTGGGCAGAATTAGACAAGCTTGGGGGAAAAGGAAGCTCCATATTAGGGTGGAGAGAAGATCCCCAAAGCATTGCTCAAATGTTCTAGAGCAGTAAGCACATGGCTAGGTGATCCGCATTTTGAATTTTAGGAAGAGATCTGTACTCAGGCTGGCTGATGATGGAGGAACAGCAACCCCTTCCAGCTGGCGTTTTCGGCCTCTGTAACAAGGGCAATGACTTATACTCCAGCATGGCTGAAAGGATTAAGGAAGTAACTTGAGACCTTGGAAGTTCTGAGAACACAAACTCTGGAAGCATTATGGGAAGTTTCTATTCTTCTGCTTCCCGCAACACAGGTGTGGAGTTGGCCAACCTCGTTCATTCCTTCCCCCAATATGTATGGAGCACCCTCAATGTGCCAGGCACTGAAACAGAACCCTAGTATAAAACAGAGATCACCAGAGCCACAATCCTGCTCTCCTGGGGGGTTCCCTAGAGCAATGGGTCTAAACTGGGTGTTATTTTGCCCCCTAGGGGGCATCTGGCAACGTCTGGAGACATTTCTGGTTGTCATGACTGGTGGGAAGGGGGTGCTTCTGGCATCTCGTGGGTAGAGACCAGGGATGCTAACACCCTACAATGCATAGGACAGTCCCCCACAGCAAAGAATGATCCAGTCCCAAAGGTCCACAGAACCGAGCGGTGTTATTAGTGGCCTAACAAGGCCACCCCCATTGACACGATGGCGGATGAGAATGTTAATGACAGGGAAAGACAGGAAGCTGAAAGATCACAGACACCATCACTATCATCTACGTGGAGACCGGAAGGTTGAGGAATGAGGCTGCAGGAGCAGAGCAGACCTTCCAGGCAGAGGGCAACTGCATCTTTGAAAGCAGAAGGGCAAAAATGCTTTTAGGGGAAAGCGAGTGTGTGCTGCAGAGGGGGTTGGAACAAACAAGGAAGCCATCCAAAGGATCATCCCATCACTCCATGTGGGAGAAGGACCATCTTTACTACGCAAGGAGGCATAACTTGGTATCAAGAGCATGGGTTTGGAGTCAGGGCTGAATTTAAATCCCAGCTCCACCACCCTACAGGCTGTGTGGTTTTGGACAAGACACACACTCCGAGTTCCCAAACCCAGTTTTAGAAAATAAAGCAGAGAGTGGAGGGGGAGGATAACATCTACCTCAGGGGGTAGGCGTTAGGATGAAATGAGAAAATACCCATCAGTGGCTTAGCACACTGCCACAAAGAACAGATATTGTCATTTGTGTTTTCAAAGGTCACTCTGGTCCCAGCGTGCAAAATAAAATGGGGAAGGACAACCAGAATCACTCCTTCCCGGGAATACAAAGCAAATGAAAACAAAATATCAAGATTTTACAGAACAAAAATCACCTTGAGCAAAGCAGAGCTTCCAAGAAAAGTCCTTAAGGACAACACCGTGTAACCGTATGTAACAAGGGCAGTGACACAGACAGCTTCCGTGCCCAATGAAATCACGTCCTTTGCAGGTGAGGCTGTCCAGATATGTGGAACCACGTATGCATCCATCCATCCATCCATCCGTCCGTCCTAGCCAGCGTGAGGCATGAATGCAGTGGAAACCTTAGGAAGATCTTTACTGTGGCCCTGGTTGACGATGGGGATGAACGCGCACCCCGGCCAGGGGAGAGCCCTGAACTTGAGACTCAGGGATGGCAAGAGTCCTCCACGCAAACTTGTAATGGAAGCACCTTGATCCAATTTTCTAAAAACCTTCTTGCTTAACAACTGCTCACCCTGGCATCGCTCCCTGCATGTTAATTCTTAGAAAGAAATAAGGATACTTTCACATCAATGATCCTTGAAATGGCAATGATGTGGTTTCTTAAATCCCCTCCTGGCGAACTAAGTCTCATGAACTGGAATGAAATCATTTCTGCTTGATACTCTGAGAGGGCCGACTGAGATACAGCCGAGTGACAGTCTTACAGCCAGAAGAGTGATATTTGCTTTCAGAAATGAACTAACCAGGTACATAAAGTGTGGCAAACGGACATTAAGAATGGGGGCGGGGGGCAGGTGGAAAGCAACCCCTCCTAAGAGTTCAAGGCCCCTTTCTGGTATCCAAGTCACCACCCACCACCCATACCAACCACGGGGTCTCAAGTTCCAGCTTGGAACACGTTTCTCTTGGTTAAGGCGGATCCAGCTTCCCCAGAAATAAAAGCCAAACTACAGAAACAAGTGACCAGCCTTTATCTGCACTAAGTTGCTTTTATTAATCCAGAACGGCATGCTACAGATACTGTACAGCATGAACATTTATTCATTACAAAAATGGCTTCCAAACCATTAAAAATGAAATTGGAATAAGAGCATAAAACGGAACAGTAACATCACAACTGTTAGGAAACATTCAAAGTATTCACAAAAAATGTTATAGTTAGCATTTTAATAAACCAGAGAAAAATCGGAGACAGTTTTACAATCGCTTCATGTCAACTACAATGGCACTGAATGAACAGGTTTCAGCTTTATACAGCATTTTGTAACATCAACATGCCTAGGTTTTTTTTATTTTTAAAGTTTGCTACCTACTTGTATGTCATACGTGTACATAAAAGCGGCAGCTGGTTTTTCCTTTAAGAGTAATCTAATATACAGAATTTTTGGCCCTTAAGGGTTTATACCTCTTCATTTAAAATGCTTTCTGGACAATCTGCTACCAAACACATCTTGTTATAGGTGACATTAAAACTACATACAAATCTACCTATGTAACATCACAGCAAAACATGATGAACAAAAATTACAGCATCAAAAAGAGAGAGAAAGCTAAAGTCACTGAGAATTTTGGCACATAAAGTTTTGCACACGGTCAGTCCATGTCCTCAGGGTGCAGGGCGCTCGCCTGCGAGTTCACAGGGGAAACGGGACAATTTCCACTGTTGCTCGTACAGCGTCGCTAAAATTCCCTCACTAATTTTCAAGTCTTGTTTTACATAATGGCTTTTAAAGCAACTTTTGTTAATGCTACTGATCCTTTAATGCAACTATTAATGTCCATTTGGCGGCATCTGGGTTTCATACGGCAAAAAAAAAAAAAAAAGTCCAAAAGGGAAACAAAAAATATATATATACACATTTTATATATAAACTTAAAAACCTTGTACAAATGAGTTGTTATATATAAGATGCTTATGCTAAGGGGAAAAAAACTTTATACAGTTTCAAGAAAAAGGAAAACATATTTTAAAAGGGACAACGTACAGGTTTGACAAGCAACCTCTAAAGCAATAAATACTACTGGTCCAACAGCGTTGTGATTCCATTAATTGTTGAATAGCATCCCCCTCCCCCCAAAAGAACAACACCATGGAACAAGGTATATTAACACATTTTAACCCTTTGTTTCTGTACATTTAAACAATAACAAGTAACATCACAATAAAAGTTGTTTCACACAGGAAAAAAAAAAAGGTAAATGGCACTGCATTCATTGTGCCCTTATGGTTTAAAAACCAGATGGAAAATGATTGGTTCGCAAGCTCGTATTTAATACAAATAATACAGAACCAACTCCTTTTGGAGGGCTGCTTCAAAATTGCTTCTTTTTTTTCCTTTTTGTTTTTTAATCAGTCTTTTAAAACTAAGCTATCCGAACTACATAACAGTTATGTATATATATATATTTTTTAAACGCTACAAAGACTTTAAACAGCTGTTGATAAAAATTTTGGTAGAATCATGAGGTTCTTCTCTCATCTACATATTTAAAAGGAGAAATTGAAATAAGAATGGGTCAAATATTGACCAATGAACTCGATAAACATTAACTAATGTAGCCACGTGGCACAAACGGAAAAGAGGACAAAACAAAAACCTGGCAGAAGGGGGCGCGGGAAATAAAGAAAAGCAGAACGCAACACTCCACAAAAGAGCAACCGGAGCTGAGGAAGGTAAAGCTATTCTAAAGACTTGGTGACGAGGGAGAGCGGCTGCGGCTGCGTCCCGGCCAGAGAGCCGTGGGAATGTAAGGAAGATGTCGACGGCTGCGCCAGGGATGAGGGAGGGATGGCGGGAGGCAGGTCCAGGGCCCCGTTGGCACAGAGGGCGGGGGCCTTGCCGTGGGCGGCCTCGGCAAGCAGAAGGGCGGGCGGCGGAGGCATCATGGGCAGGTGGGCCAGGGGATCGGGCTTCAGGGACAGCGAGAGAGGCTGGGTCTGCTCAGTCTGTGACTTGGCGTCTTGGGGAGGGGAGCCTAGCAGGTTGGGGGAGGAAGGAGGCGAGTCTAGTAAGCTTCCATCTGAAGAGGGTGGACTGAGGCAGCTGCCTTCACCTTGTATGTAGCGAACGCACTTTTTTTTTCTCCTAGAAACAGGGGAAGAGAGTTATCTGTGAATAAAGGGCAAAGATGCCGCGGGAGAGAGTTCTCTAATGCTCAGAGCCGAGGTGACGTCACCTAGCGGATGCCCTGCGGAGGCACGCCCAGCGGCCAGGGGACGATTACAGTCACGCTGGGGTGCCGCGCTCACTGAGCTAAGCCTGCTCCAGCAAACCAAGCATGTCAGACCACAGAACTCCCTACCTACCTGCTTCCCCTGCCCCCACTAAATACCCAGCGCCCCACCCGTGCCCAAATATAAGCCAGCAAGCGAAAGGGTACCACCTGTAGACGGCGGCACAGATTTGCCAGAAGGTGGCTAGGTGCAAACTGAGATGAACTCAAAAGTTTGTTATTGCTCTTTTGGCTTAGACACGCCCTCACTCCCCATCATAACCACCCTCCTCCATTTCCACCACTACCATCCCTACCCCGCCAATGGGAGTGTGTGTGAGTGTGAGTGTGAGTGTGTGTGTGTAAGAAAGAAAAAGACAGAGCTCCCACCCCAGGCGCCTCGTATCAATCTGAAACTCTCAAAATGCTGACTGTTGAGCCCACAGAGCTGAAGGCAGTGCTAGCAAGAGGCTTAAAGGTTTTAACCCGTCACCATCACCACCATTACCACCATCACCACCACCATCACCACCACCACCACCACCACCACCACCACCAGAGGCTGCTGGCGCCCAGAGAGTTTTTGGGCTTGTCTGTTAAGAACCACACCAAATCAAGAGAGGTCAGAATCGGGGTGGGGTTGGGGGGGGAGGGGTGGGGGAACGAAAAGAAAACCAAATAAACTCAAAAAGAAAACAAAAACAAAAAATAAAAAACCAAAACAAAAAAACCACCAAAAAACAGGTAGAAGAGGATAAACAAAGGTGGGGGAGGGGGAAGAATAAGAAAAACAGAAAATGATCCAAAGGAACGAGAATAACTGGTTGTATGGCCTGCAGGTTGTGGATTAAATTATGATTCAAACTTGATTTTTTTTTTTTTTAAGATTTGGGGTCTTCCCCTCCCCCACCCCATAGTGAGAAGGCTAGAAGGAGAGACAGTGAGGATGGGACGGAGGGGCATCCTGCCCTGGTCCACATGCCGGGGCCAGTGAATGGAGGGTACAGCCTGTCACAAGGAAGTGATGACAAAGAAGAAGTACCAGGGAATCACAGCATGGACCTTGTTGAATGGGGGTCGTCAGGATTAGGGTTTAAACCAGAAAGACTAATTTTGCCCTGCACCAAAACGAGAATCTCCCCTCTCCATTTCCTGTTTATGTAAGAAATAGGAATGAGAATTTCAGAGCCTCTCTTGCTTATCATCTAAAGTTGGGGACATCCATTCAAGACATTAAGCGTGTGACCTCAAAGCTTCTCCTATTATTCATCCCAGTTTGATGGGATAATATTTGGTAGGAAGAGTGATCCTGGCGATCAACCCCACACGTGCTATAAAAGTAATGCAGATACAGGGAATGTGCTGATCTAAGGAGAATACAGTCAGAACTACAGCTGATAACGCTCTGTCTGTAAGCGCCGGCTGGCTTCCGGTCATGGGAAAGCAACTAAGATGCTGCCTGGTTGAAGGCAACCACTGTCAGATGTCACTGGCCTTTGAAAGGAAGTGGGTGTAATGAGTTCCTCCTTGGTTCTGTGCCCCAGAGCTGTCTGATGATGCCCCTCGGTGCGTGGGCTGTGGACTCCGCAAGATGGCAGGAGGGGGGGTGTGTGAAAGGGCACATGCTCAGCCCTTCCTGACTCCCAGAGGCCAAGACCCACTGGACTGGTGGCCTCGGGGTCTATCCATCCCTGCTCTGGGTCCAAAGGAACTCTAGGAAAGCAAGGGCAGCGCCCCCCTTCACCTTCAATTTGACAAGGTTCCTTTTTCTCCTCTGGGATAGACTGAAATAGACTGTGGGTTCTGCTCCCGTCCCAGAAACTCAAGACAAATAATTAAGCCTCTCAGAGTTTTAAACCACCTTAGCCTGCAGATCAAAACATGCTCAAAAAACTATGTCCATGCATTTTAAAAACGGGAGAAGAAAGGGGGTGGGGTGGGGGGCATAAGCAAAACTGAGAAAGCAACAGGGACAAATGGGAGAGAGGACAGGGACAAATGAGAGAAAGAGGGGAAAAAAATAACAGGAAACAAGGGAATGACATCCAGCAGCGTTCCATGCTATATTAGGGCAGAGTGAAAAAGATGGGAAAAGCAACTTGGTGGGCTCAAAACAGAATCTTGTTAAAATGTCCTCAAATGTCAAATAAAATTAGAAACCCTGCGCAGGGAGTGAGGAGCCCTGATTGGCTAGGAGCGTTTCTGGTGCGCCCCTCCCCCCTCCTGCCCTCCTCATGATAGGAAGTTTCCGTGGTCGTGGGGATGAGTGGGGGCATCTGAACACGGGACACGAAGACTATGTTGACAGGGCGACCGCTCCTTCTAAGAGGTGGCGGAGCAGACGGCAGTGGAACACGTCCATTTCGGACAGGCCAGAAAATGCCTCGTTTTGCAACTTTTTTTTTAAGCACTTACTGATTTAGCATCAAGCTAGATCCTGGCAAAGTCAAGAAGAAACATTGAGGAAAAAAGGGACAAACCCCATTCTCTTACCCTCCCCCACCTACGCTCCTTCTCCCAGCAAGGGGTGGCCCCTTAAAAATCCATTTTTAGCTTCTTATGGATTCACTCTGAAAGGAAAGTAAGAGCTCTTCCTGACCCTATTTTGGAATTAGGCACTTAAAGGAGCAGAAACGCATGTGCTAAAGCTTTCAGAGTACGAAACGATATCCCCAACAGAGGAAGAAGGGCCACCACGGAAGGTCTAAGGGCGCTGAGGCGGGAAAGAGGAAGGATGGTGCTAAGGAGAGAGGAAGGACCTCTGAGCACCTGCGCTGCCACACTGACAGCTGCCCCCCTGCCCCGCCCCCAAGCTGCACTGTAGAGAACCATGTTGATGAAGCAGCTCCGAAGGCTTGGGGTGGTTTGTTTTTGTTCTGTGAAAATGTCATGAAAATTCTCGTTTCTGAGGAAGATTCCACACTCCGCTTTAAGCAAGGTGCAGCTGGGTGTGAGAAAGGACTGTCTGTCTGGTCAATGTTGGTCATGATTAACTTTCATACCCCAAAGTGCCAAGTCTAACTTGCAGTTACCTGCTTCCAAAGCAGAAAAAGGGACTCGTAAGCCACCACTCGCCTCCCACAAAATAAAATACACAAACCAGGCAACAAAGCACATTGCGAGGGGCGCACGATGGTGTCGGCCATGTGTTTCTACAGAGCGTGAGAAACCCTCCGTTAGGAGTGGGCATTGCAATCAGCTAACCCTTCACCGCGGCAGGCGTCTCAGAGCAGGATTCCGTAGCTAATTAACTTCCCACTCAGCGCAAAGAAAAATCTGACACAAATTCACCGCCTAGATAGGGTCGGCAGAGTTCCCATCTTCCAGGCCAGCCCTAATGAAATGCCTAACACCCTCCACCAACTGCATCGTGAAACTTTTCTGTTGCACAGACAAGACCCCGGGACTGCGTGGCAAGGCCACCTGTCACCTCCGTGGGCACGGTCAACTCATAGAATGGGGGGGGGGGTCCCTCTCTTGCTGGACATGCACCCAAGGCCCCCCGGTCCTCCATCAATGGGCATGAGGATCGCCTGTGGAGGGCAGCCTCTGTCAAGACAGACTCTCGGGCCCTCTCTCCCCTCAACGCTTGCTCAACGCGAAGCACTTCGCCCATGTCTCGTCAGGCGTCAGGGGAGGGGAAGAGACACAGGAGACTGGTGGGCATGCACGTAATGGAATGGACATCTGAGCTAACGTCTAAACACGGAACACATGGCAGGGCGTGGAGAAGAGGGACACGTGACAAGGGAGGCACTACAGACAGGGGAGCGTGTTTGGGTGTTGAGATACCTACCATCATAATATTCCAAATTCAAAGACTGCTTGTATCAGAACAAAGAAACAACAAATTTAACCAAAGGTGGTCATTAAAGGAAAGGAAATGAGACAGGAACTAGTTGGTATCCCTCCACCAAGAAGGAAGTACCTACACCTTCACCTTCCCTGAAATTACAGGTTGGATGGAACCTGCAGGTGGAACACAGGCGTTTAATTTGGGCTCTCCTGATTCACTTTGGAACCAGTGCTCTGTCTGTCTCTCTAGATATATGTATAGATACATATTTTTCATTCTGCAGGCTACCAGCACTGCAGTACGTGACTGCACGACTCACTGCTTGCAGCCCTGCAGCTGGTGCATGCCGTTCAATGCCACGCTTCTTTTCAGCACTGTAAAACAATGTCAGCTAACCAAGCTCCTCTGTCCAGAGACGTGGTTTTGAAACAGAAAACAAACAAAAAAACAAAACGAAACCAAAAAAAGCCTGCCCCAGAGCCCTTCTCCAAGTGCCTGGACTCCAAGTGCATGGGAATGCTACTGCTGCCAATTTGAGCTCATTGAAACCTCGGGACATGGTGGCGCTCTCTCTGTCCTGCAGACACGCCACGGAAGCGCTGACAGGGCCGGGCCAGTTCCAGAATGCTGGCTTTCAAAGCAAAAGGGTAAGTGCCCGTCCTGGTCTGTGAGGGCTGTGGTCTAGGTCCTACCACCAGGGATATGTTATTTGTAAGAGCAGGAGAAAGAGAGAAAGAGAAAAGTAGGGCGAGGACACGGCATAAAATTAGCAAGGCAATTTTGAAGAATGAGGATCATTAGTCATTGATACCAGCGGGGAAGTAGACAGGAATGAGGTCAAAATATATTGACACACTAAGGTACCAGAAGGACAGAATGCTTTGATTTTTCCCAAAGGCCTCGCAGTAGGGAATATACCTGCACGGTTTGCACCATAAAGTCTGTCGGTCAAGCCCGAACAGTGCCCGACACTTCTTTGGAGTATTTGCATCTGTTAGCATAAGGTAAACACAAAAAATACAACACAATGGTGGGTCGTGCTCAGTTGGATGTGAAATCTCAGCTACAGCTGACTTGTCTTCGATATCACCTCGGTTCTATTTGACTGTCTTCCCTCACCAAGGACATGAAAGGAAAGGACTTCTATGCATCAAAAGAAAAAAAATAAAATAAAACGATAAAACACAAAGAAAAAAACAACAACCAGAAACCAAAAAACAACAAGGAAAAAATAAAAACAGAGAGAGAAGAGGAGGGGAAAAGGTGACGTTATTTGCTTCTACCTAGGCCAGGCTTACGATGGATGTCACTGAGCCCCCATCCTGGGCTGTCGGGAGGAAGGGGCTGGCAGGCAACATTCCCTGGGAGGGGGCGCGCTGGGGTTTGCTGTCGCTGACCCGAGGAGGCACGAATGATGCTGTTTTACAGTGGCATTTTGGCTAGCAGCAGCGAGGAGGACAAGCACGTCCCTCACAGAGCAGTGTCCCGCGCCCTCCTGTCTCCTAAGATCCACACACAGAGCTACAAAGCAACAGGCCAGAGAAGGGGGGAAAGGACCAAATAGACCAGCTGCAAACCAGCACAGCGAATCTGGGAAATCTATACACACCTGCAAGGGCCGCACCAGTTATTCTGTTGATCAAGGCCAAAGCGCGCTCGGCATTTCTTAGGAGCGCTCAGGTCTGAATGAGTTCAAGAGAGAAGCGAGCGGAAGAGGAGGACGTGGGAGAGAGGGAGAGGGAGAGGGAGAGGAGAGAAGAGGAAGAGAGAGAGAGAGAGAGAGAGAGAGAGGGAGGGAGGGAGGGAGAGAGAGGGAAGGAGAGAGGAGGGGGAAGAGAAAGATACAAATAAGAAAAAAATAAAAATAAAAAAGGGAATAAATCAATGACCTGGTTACTAATTACATAATATTGACTTTCGTTTTTAACTTTCTTTAATTAAAAAAAAAAGGTAAAAAAATCACATTCTTATTCAACTTGTGAAATTAGCTGTTGCAAATAAAGCTGCAGTATCCCTTCTTTAAGGACTGTCTCTCCGATTTGGTTTGAACTGATAAAGGGAAGTTAGATACTGAAGAACTAAGTTTTAAATGTTTTTCCTCTTTTGGTTCTGCTTTTTGTTTTTTTCTCTCTCTCTCTCAATTTGTTTTTCTTAAAGAAGAAAATAAAGCAAAGGAGGGAATTAAGTTTGTCACATGCTTTTTTCTTCTCAGAGTACAACAGTTTAAAAAAGAAAAAAAAAACTACAAATAAAAACAGAACAAAACGAAACAAAACAGAAAGAAATAAAGAAAGAAAGGGGTTGTGGTACTGGGATATTGCAGCTTTTGGAATGTTCGTATTTTCTTTTTGTAAATCTATTTTCATTAATATTAAGAGAGGAACAGATAAAGGTCAACAGGCTGTGTGAATGAGCTGTTAAGAGTTAGTTGGAAGCTCACAGCAGCATTTAAGCAGGTACAGTCAGTGAAATGCTAGTGGATTTGCAAGTTATGAGCAGAAAAGAAAAAAGGAAGGAAAGAAAACTAAAATAAAAAAAAGCAAAGGAAAAAATAATCATACTGCGGATGCATGCTTGCGTGAGAAAACTTAGTGGGAGCGATGAAAAAATGCCATTAGATTAAGGAGGTTTATTACTGAATTCCTTCCATTTTGTTGTTGTTGTTGGTTTCTGTTTTTTTTGTTTTTTTTTTACCAGTCTCTTTTAAAGAAATACTGCATATTCAATTTGCACAGTTAGTTCAACTCTAAATCACTGTCATCATGGCTTAAACAACTGTTACGGGAAAAATAAATAAACAAAGCAGAAGTTAAATTAAATTCAAAAAAACAACAAAAGCAACTGAAAAAAAAATCTACTGAAACATACGAAACCGTGTAGATGGTCATTTTAAAGAATGTTCAAAGGTCATACGTGTTTCATGTTAATAAAACTATAATGGCAAGAAAAATTAAAAAAACAGTTTATCAACTATTTTAATGACTCAAAATGACATTAGCACCTGTAATCGGAGGAAGTGAAAGGCAAGGATTTAGGAAACATTCGCTGTGTTCTGAAAAAAAAGAACAAATTATACAAAGCCTTCAAAATGTTTTTGTCGTTGTTTGTAAAAGCCTGGCCTTCTCGAAGGGACCTCTGAGATTGCCTATGCAGTATTTCTAATTTCTTCTAGAGAATGACAAACCTCCTTAATTTAAATTGGGTGCAATTGACCACTGTAAAGGCATGCATCAGAACATTCAGGAACGGCCCAGTTAATATCAAACACTCGCACACACCCCTTCTGCTCCCCTAGCCCCCTCCTTCTCCCTACTCAGACACATACAGAATAAGCAGAGTGTATAAATCCCCGCCTAGGCATGCCTACCGCTCTCCACTTACAGGCTCTGCAGTTATTTTAAACACACATTCCACTAGACTTAACAATGTGCTTTTCATGCAACAATGAATGTTACTAGCTTTAAAAGGGCAGTCATGAAGCAATTAATTAAAATGCATAAACAAAAAGGCTGGCTAAGACGGGTCCCCCCCACCCCCGCAACAATGTCCTGGCCTTGAATTTCTCCTGCCTCCCCCAGATAGAAGCCTGACATAAAAGAGTGGTCCTCAGAGTACCACTCCCTTTCTCCATCCTGCTTATTCAAACTTACCATTGGTCTCCCCGGGCTGCTTGTCCCTTTTCCTCTTCTTCTTCTTCCCCTAGATGATGAACAGATGAAACACAGGGAATTATTTCAGGAAGCAGATGGGAGGAGGGCGCCTGGGCTCACCTGGAAGGGAGGCAGGAGGAGAGGCACTGGCTGCCACCTCCATCCGCACCGGCTCCTGAGTGTTTTCCCACCCCCCACCCCCCTTTAATCCAAGCGCCCTTCAACTGTGCTCCAGCTGAAGGAACGCGCGCCCAGCAGAAGAGAAGGGATCAGCGGGGCAGAGAGGAAAGACCTCTTTCCCGATACGTCTATGTCCATCCTCAGACCTGACCCCGAGTATCCATAAAAGGGGAGGGGAGAACTGGATGGCGAAGCTTCGGGGAGGTGTGGAGAAACAGGGCGGAAGTGGCCCAAGAGCCTGGGGACAAATGAACGACACTGAGATGGCTGTGAGAGCCTCCTTGCCTCACGCAAATCTCTTCTTAAGGCCAAATGGTCCTCGTTCGGAATCAAAACATAAAAGCCTCAGTACGGGATTTTCTTGGCACTGTAGCGTGGGCCTTGGTTTTAACGACGGAAGGGGAGAAAAGAGGTGAAACAGAGCCAGAAACCATCTGAGCTGCTTTTCAAACTGCCGAGTGGACACCCATAAAGGGGAACATCCAGCACTCGCCATTTTCCACTTATGTAACGACTATAATACTCTTAGTAATAACAGCTCCCATTTACTGATCACATACTATGTGCCAGACATGATTCTAAGTGTGCTATTCCTAGTGACTCATTTATCCTCACACAATCCTATACACCAGGTGTGATCATCGTTCCAATTTTACAGATAAGGACACTGGGGCACAGAGGAGTGCATGCACTCTGCTGAGATGACAGAGCTACCGGATGAGGGGGCCACACGATGGGAACCCGGGCGATCTTGGCTCCACAGCCCTTACCCGCTAGGCTACACTGCCTGCCTATTTACTGCCTTGCCCTCCGAGGAAGGCTCTCAATGATTACGGGTGATACGCTGCATGGAGTGATTCACATTCTCCAATCTGACCCTCCCTGATATCTTGGCGGTCTGTTCCCGTCTGTGGATTTGGCATGGGAGTAGGGAAGAACTCTGTAGAGGTAACCGCCCCCTTCCAGATCTGAAACTAGTTCTCCCTCACCCCGTTAGCTCCAGTCCCATCCGTAGGAATTAGCTGCCTGGTATATACGAAGCGTCACAAACAAAAGGAACTGGTGGTCTGACATCTATTTGTTTCAGAATATCTAAATATTAACCTTTGCCTAAAAGTTCTCAGGGTATGTTGACGTCAACTCAAGAAGAGACAAGAACCGCCACTGGTAGAAAACTCGAGAACCCATAAGGCCCTGTAAGGAGAACCCCAAGGCAGAGATGCCACTGAGCTTCAGATCCAGCTGAGGGCTGAGAACCAACGGTTCTAGAGAAAGCCTCTCAGATCTGGGGGCCTGCGCCTCTTGGGAAATCTCTACGGGCCTTCAGTTCAGTGTTTCCATCGGAAACATTTCATGTTCCTTGGCATCCAGTTAAAAAAAAGAAAAGGAGTTCGCGTGCTTTCTCATGAACCCCAGCGGCCCATCTTCATGTCTGTGTCTCTCCCGTGTCAGGAGCAAAGTACCACCTGGCCATCTTGGAACAGGCAGGAGGGTCTAGTTTCAGTTTATTTAGGAACCTGAAAGAAAATCTCCAGTGGGGCACAGAAACAGTTCAGCTCCAGGTGGTGTCAGCATCCAGGGAGCCAAGGGCCTCCCGGGCATCTGTAATACAGGCCTCACCCATCTCCAATCTCCTGCAATATGTTCTGAAAGGCAGGTGAAAATATCCGCTACCCCTGGGAAGCTGTCTGTTTAGGATACATAACTAAGATGTTCATGGCTGAGGAAATGATCATCTAGACTAAAGGCTTCTAGAGGACAGGGACTGTGTTTTTTTTTTTTGCGGTACACGGGCCTCTCACTGCTGTGGCCTCTCCCGTTGAGGAGCGCAGGCTCCAGACGCACAGGCTCAGCGGCCATGGCTTATGGGCCCAGCCGCTCCGCAGCATGTGGGATCTTCCCAGACCGGGACACGAACCCGTGTCCCCTGCATCGGCAGGCAGACTCTCAACCACTGCGCCACCAGGGAAGCCCGGGACTGTGTTTTAATCGGAAGAGGACATGAAGAAATAAACACTAAGTAGTGAAGTGGGAGATGCATTTCAAGGGAAGCGTCCATCCCATTATCTCGGGGCTCAAGATATGCAAATGGCCTGGGATTTAGCTCGTTAACCTTACGGAGAAGAGCTAGAAAGGCAATAACTTCTATTACAAGGCCACGGGTTAGATATCACCATGGGACCAAAATGTTTCTTCTTGTGTTCCAGAACGTACCTAGTCCAACAACCCAAATGTGACTGTTTTACTCAACTCTATTTTGCTAAAATAGTGTATAAAGGCTTCTGTCACCACTGGGCTGGAAAAGCAGGAACGTGAAAGAGGGATAAGGTGATTAGCTGAGAAAAGTTTTTCTACAAGAACCTTGTGAACTTTACAGTACCCAAAGTAATTTATAGAAACTTCTATTTCAAGTCAGTTTAAAAAGAATACTAACAAGTTCCCACCACAATCAAATCTATAAACAGTTTAACTCTAATTCTTGTTCCACAGACCATTTCCTGGGGGAGGGGAGGAGGGAGGGAGGGAAGGAGGGGGAAGAAAGGAAGGAGAGGGAGGGAGGGAGGAAAGGAGGGCTGTGTGTGTTCAAACTCATGTGTAACGAACCACTGATAAAGGAATCTGACAGTACCCCTTACAAGAGGTAAAGCTCCTAGAGCCCCAAATCCAGATCAACCTCTAAGTCTTTTCAGGGGTTCCCCTATTATACCAAACCTTATCCAAATGTAAAACTGAGCTAAAGTCATTTCAAGCGTCTCGTGAATCTTCTGAAACCTAGAAAGCACTTCACAAAAAACCTTGGGCAATACCTTGTCTGACTCCAGGGAAGTCCATGGCAGCATTCTTTCGAAGCTCTCACAAAGTCAGCTTTGTGCCTTTGTGGAGGTTTCACCCAGCACAACTCCAGGAGGCACCACACACATGGACCACAGTATAAATGGCACACTCTAAAGTTGTGCAGTGCACGCCCTGCACAGCTGTACGTGAAGGCCCTACTATGACCCAAAATGTCTACTGGGGATAAGATACCTATAGTGTAGCTGAATTCCTCTCTGTGGTACCATTCTAGATTACTCAAAGAATTGGGTCTGTAGCAGGGAGAAGCTGGAGATGAACTCTAAGAACTTCTGACCCGAAACCAGGAAAGCAAGCTGTCCTGAAATGAGATGGCTGTGTATGTGGAGGCTGCAGAGCCTGCCTGCTGCGGGCAATCTCCACCTCGAGGTCAGGTGAGGGCAAGCAGCAAGGCTGTGGGAGAGCATTAACTTTCTTATCCTCTTCCTTTCAGCTCCAGAAGAAAGGCTTCCCCACTGCACACATGCTGAGGACAAATGGAAAGGTCCCAAGCAGTTAAGACCCTGTGCCTGACCATCTGTGAGTGACAAGGGCTCTGAGCAGAGCAAACGTGCCACTGAGAGGTACCAGCACTAATTCCTGTTTCAACTCCCGGGAGGAATACAGTCTAGCGCTGCCAGCTAAAGGCATGGGACCTACGGGGATATGGCTGGCAGCAGTGAGGGAGACACGGGCGTCTCGGTCCTCCCCCACCCACGTGGCAAAGAGCAGAGAAGCGAGCGTGTGTTTATAGGGACGAGACTATGAAAAGTGATGAAAACTGTTACTCAGAGCAAGCAGAAGACAGCCCTCACTCAGGACCCACATATCCACGCAGATGTCTGTGACTTCCTGATGGCTGGTAAGTTCTGAGAGAGTTCTGATTTAACTCTGAATCTCCACACCCTGTGTGCACAGTAAGTTCACAATCAGCGATAAATGAATGGATCTCAAGCCACATACACAGAGAGTTTCCTCACCACGGATGACGGCCAGGGGAGAGCTAGGTCAGGGAGCACTGATGGGCAGAAGAATCACCCACGGCTCTGTGCCACTGACAAGAAAGAACTGGGAGGAGAAGGCTGCTACCGGCGTTAAGACAGGTTTTGTTTTTCCCCAAAGAGCGGATGGTAAAAATCACTTCATGAAACCAAATGCCATGTAATAAAGTATGAGGCAAAATAAGAGACATTTCATCCATTTAGCGAGGAGAGCTGGCCCAGAACTTGAGCTCCTGGGCAAAATACAAAATAAGAAAGAACAGACGAGAGCCAGTTTACGGGAAGAGAAGAACCCTGAGTGTCGCTATCACTGTGATTAGTAAAGACAACAACCCTACAGTGTTTTCTAAAACTCACGGGAGGAAATTAGGCAAATGCTGCAGCCAACAAAGAGAGCCCAGGAACACACACATCGCACAACACACACACTTTCTCCCTACCCTGTTGGGCCCTGAGTCACTTCATCCATCCCGCCAAAGGATGACTTCTACTGGCTACTTTCAGGGATATTCCCATCATGCCCCTCTCAGGATGAACTAGGCTTCCAACTTCTACTGTACCACAGCCTAAGGCAACTGTTTCATTTTTCCCTCTGAAGGGTGAAGGCCCTGCTAACACAGCTGTGAGGAAGTAAACGCTCTCCCTCGACCCCTACCCCCTGGTCGTCTCTGCAAGGCCACCCTCACTGCTGAGAAGCACACAAGCCTCACTGGGTGTATACCTGGAGCCACGTCTCTTCAAAGACATGGGCAAGAAGGTGTGAACAGCCCTAAACTGACCCCACGGGTCCCCTGAGCTGGAATATTAGAACACGAGCCTCATCCCTCTTCCTTGAAGAACTATCCCATGCTGATGGGAGCCCTACAGGAAGCCAGACAAAATCCTCCAATCTGGTGCTCGGGTAAGATGCTAATGGTCCCGGGACTGGGCAGACTGCATGGTAACTGAGGCCTGACTTGTGTTGGCAGGTTGTGTTCCCTTTGTCCAGATGGACAACCAACACATCTCTACAGACTCTAGTCCTGAGAAAAAGCAACCACCTACATAGTTATCCCGTGCGGACCAGCCGGGGTACAGCTGCATGTGAAGCTGTCGCTCCTTCCGGGCCAGCTCGTAGTATTTCGCTTGCTCTTCTCTGGACAGTGCGTGCCACTGGAGGGGACACAGTGGGGGGAGAGAGAGAGATGCAGAATCGTCACAAACCACACTGTGGCTGGGGCATGGAGAGCGCCTCCAGCGGAAACGCTATCATCTGCAGGTGCCGACAGTCTGCAGGGGCCCGGCACTAACAGGAGGGCTCAGCCGGAACCTGACTTTCTGCCTATGTTGTTCTAGTCTCGCTCTCTCTGCAGGTGGGGAAGACCAGGCTGTGGCCGTTCCGAACCTCACTTGAGTGCGGGGCTGCTGGTCCCAGCTCCACGCTGGCCATGGAAGGGCTCAGAGTGGCTAAAGGGAAAGGACCCTCCAAAGCAGCGGGGACAGGGACGTGTGCCAGCCCACCCAGCGTGTCCTGTTCTGCCCTCTTCTCCCAGCGGGGGGGCCGCCTACCCTTCGGCCCAGGATCTGGTTGATGGCTGCACTTTCTTTCAACGTGCACTCGGCTACAACCTTCGCTCTCATTTCCTTCATATACAACATGAACGCGTTAAGAGGTTTCTTTATGTGGGGCTTCTTCTTTTCTTCTTCCTTTTTGGAGTCCTGATGCTTTCTGGATGGAGACAAAAGCGACAGACACCACCCAATAAACAATTGCAAGGTTCGGCTTCCTCCGCAGTAGAAAGCCCACCTCCTCGCCGCCTCAACACTCTAGCAGTTTGGAAGGAGAAGCGCACTCCCACTTTGGGTCTTCTCCATCCTGGAAAATGGCACAAAAACAGGTTGGGGAGGGGGGTGGAGGGGTGAGAGATTTTGTTATCACTTCCTCAAGGCTCACAAATATACAACCGTCCCAAGCTGGAGGGGAAAGCACACTGGGGCCGTTTCCATCTCAGCTGGTGTCTCTCATGCTCGCAGGACACAGAGGGGTCAGGGACGGGGAAGTGGTTGCAAATCCCAGTCCGTCCGAGGACACAAAGAAAGAGTTGTGTTCTCTCCCCCACAGTGGGCGCCAGCCGTGAAGCCCCGCGTGGTGCATGTCTCCCTCTTTGTAAAGCTGGGTGCTTCCTGGAGTCACACCAGCGCAGCCAACCTTGGACAGAGCGCCACCACCCAGGAGCCACCGGCTAAACACGCAGCAAAAGAGAAACTGATCGGAAGGAGGACACTTACGCGCTGTGGAGTGAGCCGACGTCACTCTGGGAAGATTCCTGTTTGACTGTCGGCGTGACTATGGCCGGGTGGGGAATGCCGGTCGTGTGTAGAGTATGATGTGGTGGGACCATATGGGGAGGGAACCTAGAAGACAGAAAGCTGTGTAAATTGTCAGAATCAAAATGAATGAATGGGGAGGGATGTGTACACACAATTTAAAAAAAAGAAAAAGAAACAGCACGTAACACTCACATAAAAGCAACTCAAGGCATATGAAACCTGTCATCATTAATTAGCAATAAATTAAACATAATGATTCTTATAATGTCATTAAAGCCAATCTCCCCCTTCATTATTGCTACTGACATGAGACATTACGATTTTTAACATCTCTAGCAAAAGACAAGTTCAGCCCATACACTTGGGTGGAAAAGTAGGCTTGGACTACCTGCTGGAGATCACAGGTTTGGGGGGACATTATTAGTGACATCTAAGAAGACTATTTCCTAAGTCCTAATCAGCACTAGAATAAAAGGTGAAATCTTTTTGTTGCATATAGACAGCTAAATAAAATATTAATGCGGTTGAAATATACACACATTTTTTGACAATGCTGCCTAGGCCTCATTAGGCCTCATTCTGTTGATGGGAGTGCAGTCATATTTTTATTTCTCTTTTGCCGCTGTGCCCCCCATCACTTTGACAGGAATGGGAGAGAATGAGGCAGAAAGATGGGGGACATCCAAATAGTTCCTATCTGGTTCTCAACATAGGCCACGGACGTTTTAAATAAGTTTGTATCAAAGATGACTCAAAGCAGTATTTTACACACACACCCACAAACAAAGCTTTGAATTCTGATCTGTACATCCTTTCCCACTCGAAAATTCTAGGGTTCCTAAATTACTTTTACTTAAAACACTGCCTATGCATTGAAAGGCCTTATAAATGATGATCAGAATTGTTAACAAAGAAAAGAGAAGTTTGTGTTTTTTCCTCTAATACTGTTTATTCTTAGGAAAGTTGTTTCAGACACAGTTCAGGCCGTGAATTGGCATTTCTCAACCATGCAAACTAGCCAGGACGTACAGAGCTAATTTTAAAATGCTCCGGGTCCATCTGCAAACTGACAACAGGATCCGACAAACAGCTCTCGCATTTTCTGATATGCTTAGAGTCACCATGATTTGTTCTGGGTTAGAAGAACCATCCTCTTAAAGGAACGAATACTACTGTAGAGAAAAGTGGGGTGAGGGACTACAAGGGGAGATTCCCCCAAAGAAAACAGAACGGAGGCCCCCAGGTTCCGCCCTGGCAAGATCACGCGAGATCACTCAAGTTCAGGTGAAGGGGGGATCCCAGATGAAGCAACTGTTGCTTTCAGAATAAATCCAAACCGCAACAACCCCATGTACCCCCCCAGGGAATGAGCACCTGTTCTTCAGGAAGCTAATTCTGCTGGGCACTGAGGTGCTAATGAGACTTTGCTGTGACAGTTATTTCACAAGGATCCTGTACTTATCTACAAGGTTCTTTTCATGTATGGACTGGAAATGAAAGTAGCTTCCATTTTACCAAAAGAATGCAGCAAATGTTCATTTGAAAAATTATGAAAAATTAAAGTCCTAACTGACTCTGCATCGATCAACAGAGAAAATATCAATGAATCATGCAGATTTTTGAAGGGGGCCCAGAAGCAGACTGGACATTTGACTCAGAATTTCTACCCTGATGTGGCCCCTCTCCCATGGCTGCCTTTCCCAGTGTAAGTCAGTATCAAAGTTTGGTAACAATGGCGTGATTTTTTCATAAGAACCATGCGAGTTCTTTTAGGGTGTCAAGAAAAAGAAAAGAAAAACCCTGAGAAAGAGCGAGAAAATAAGAGAAAGAAAAAAAAAGAACTTCCAATCCCACGCCCCCAAAAAATGAAAAGTAAAGCCTTGGGAGGCACTTGGGTTCCCAAGTTACACCCTGTTCCTTCCCAGAGCCTGAAGGCCTCTGAGAAAACATAAGTTAAGAACATGTGTTCTTCGAAGCCCTTGGGTGAAGCGGTGGGTGGAGCAGCAGCTTTTGCTGTGAACTTTAAAGGCTTGACATTCCTCAGATACATATGTTCCCTTCCTGCTGAATGAGAATATGTGTACGGTGGGGGGGGGGGGGGGGGATAAAAACACTGTGTGTGTGTGTGTGTGTGTGTGTGTACACCAAACACCACAGGGAGACACCACAGTTTGAGTACATTCTGGGGTGGGGAAAGATTTCCGGTGTAGCCATGAAGACCAAACACTTGGAAGTTCACATACCTACATACATATTCCTATACCTGAGAAATGTATAGCAGAGGAAGAGATGTATGTGTGTTATAAGTGTGTGTGTGTGGGGGGGCTATACGCATACCTTCGCGTAAGAAATTCCTTTCTGCAGACAACTATCTCATGCAATGCAATAAACACCCTACAAATTCCAAGCCACTCATTATATCCCCCCATCTGCTTTCATGGCTCCAAGCCAGGATATAATGATGAACCTTAACTTCTTAAGGACAACTAACTTTTGTTTCTGGCTGTCTCAGGGGCTTCTGCCTTCCTCGCTCTCACTTTCCTTCACTGCTGACACGTTTCTGTCAACTGGATACCATCTGCAGGCCTTGATTTCATGCACGGGCGGTGGGCTGCATTTTCCTGTGCAACAAGCCTGCTTTGAGCTGCATTAGCTTCGCCATTATTCTCTCATTTCCCCCCTTGCACTTGTACCATTTCATCTCTTCCTGCCTTATTTTTTGTGAGCCACGGTGCACCCACATTATGGTTTATACATGATCTCTCTCTCTTTGAAGCCGGCGGATTTCAGAGCCGCTCTCGTCAGGAGAAGAGCCTTGCGCCAATTTAGCAGGCTGAGGGCCCGGAGCTCCAACATCTCAATCTAAAGGGGGTCACAGGGTGGCACAAGTGAGTGTCAGCAAGAGCTGTTTAATTGCCAATCTAGGCTTCTCCATGGTGTTTAAAGTATAATGACCCATCACTTAATTCTGAGAAGCCCTGGCCCCGCTGCTGAAGAGAATGAATATCAAAGGGTGTTGTGGAACAGGGCAAGCTGCCTACATTCCCTATAACTGCCATAAGTATAATAGACCCATACTTCTGTCGCCCCATTACCACAATAATGTATTTAATTTGCTGTATACTCTTTTTAACTAGCTACCTTTCATAAGGCCTACCTGGGGAATCGGCCGCCTCCCCCCTGCACCTCGAGCCCCCTAAACTTCCCTCCCACCGTTCCCTTTCTTCCCTCCACCCCATGCTCACCTCGAAATCATTGGCTAACCTCCTAATGATAATTCAATCGATGAGCTTAACCTCAATCCCTATCCTACGATTACCACACCGCTTTTAACCTCTGGAACCCACCGAAGGAACAAACACGAAAAACAATGCGTTCCATGCATGCTGCTTCGGAGGAGGGTGAGCTGTGGATTACAAGGTGCTCAGAAGCAGCTCTCCTCCTGGGAGGCTCCCTATTCGTTCCCAGGCTTTGCGAGGCTGTGATGACATTATTTAATGAGGATAACCTTCCTCTTCTCACTGGAGAAGAGGACCCACAAGCATTTTCCCGCCTAACCGATACTGGTGTGGATTTAGAAATTGAGATGATCTATCACATATGGGACACGGATCTTATTAGCTCCATGATACCCATGGCATAATTACAAACGTTAGAGATGCTACAGTTGGTGTTTCTTAACGACTGTGGTTCTTACTCTTTCCTCCACCAAAATCACTGTTTTGTGAGTAGGAAAAGAGGCATCTTGGCCTGCCTTTCCCACCCTGCCTCTGGTCTTGGGTCCTCATGCTGGCTACAGAGATTGGGGGAAGAGCTTGGGGGATGGCATCTCTGCCATGTTCATGCTGATTTAATTAGGTACCATCCTCAAAACGGATTAGTTGTTGCAGCCCATCGGGAAAGTCTAAACCTCCGCCGATTTAATTAACTTGACTGAAAATCAGATGAGCAGAAAATAAAACTATCATTAGGAGCAATTAGCGACTACTTAAACATACTGCTGCCAACCAGTTTGTAAATAAACTAGCAGTTGCTGAAAAATTAGTCAGAATTAATTAGAAGGGGGAAAAGGAGAACATGGGGATTAGAAAGATCTAGGTACACGTATGCAGGTGTATGTGTGTATGTATTATATATACATTTATATGCTGAAAGATATGTGAATGTACACACACATATGACTTTTTAACTTTCAAAAACCTATTAGAGCTACACAGGCCAACGTGGTCCCCACCAGCCGCATGTGGCTTACTAAGCACCTGAACTGTGTCCAGGCCCAACTGAAATATGGTGGACGCGTGAAATACACATCAGATTTCAAAAAACTAAGTACAAAAAAGGTAAAACCTCATTACTAGTTGCTTTACAGTGATAGCACGTCAGAATGAATAATATTTTGACTCTATTAGGTTGAATAAAATATATCATGAAAAATAATTGTCTGGGTTTTTTTTGTTTCCCTCCTTTTAAAGAATGTGGCTACTAGAAAACTTAAAATTCCCTATGTATATTCCCTATATATAAGGCTCACCTCCTATTTCTACTGGACACTGCTACTTCAGAGAGAGGTGTGTTTGGGTTGGCGGGGGAGTAGGGGTGTCCTTTCTTATTATGCTTAAGAGTCCGGAGCTTTGAAAAGACTGATAACCTTTCCTCCAATTCTTCTTTGTATAATAATAAACTTACCTGAACCCTTTCCTTTCTTACCTGGTTTAGGGCAACAGAGAAGTAACACTTTAAAAAGCTCTACACGTTCTAATTACTTCTTCCTGCCTTCTTAAGTTTTCCTTTTTTTTTTTTTTTTTTTTTTTTTTTTGGAAATATATTGACTCAGAAATTCAACCTTGAAATTCTGCCATCATCTACCTGGGAAGTTCAGGGCAATTTTTCAGTATTTTCTAGGAGGAAAGCCTAACGCACTGTGGGTCTTATTTATACCCTTAGAACTACATGTAGCAGCAGTCCCTGGATGGTCTGGGAGCATCTAGAGAACTTTCTGAGAAGTGACCCATGGCCTTGGTTGAACGCCCTCTTTCTTGGAACTCACCTGGACATGGAAGCGTTGACAGTCAGAGCTGTGGGGTAGGGGTGACGGAATCCTCCTGTCGTGATGGGGTACACTGGCTGACCTTGCCTACAAAGAGGGGGTACACAGTGAGAGCATGCAAACAGGGGCGGAGGTGGGGAAAAGGAAAAGAAGAAAAAAGGAAAAGTTCTCTCTGCACAGTAAGCTTTATTCTCATTTTCTCAGAACAAAAATCTTGGGGATTGTACAGGAAGGATCAAAGGGAAGAAACACAGAACAATTTGAATACCATAAATCTGATAGGAATGGCTAATTAAATTTTATAACCTTTGCTTATGTCAATAGAGACCCTCTCCCCAAGCTGAAACTAGGTGTTTTGTTGTAATAATTAAAGGCGAAGTCTCGCTTGCTTTAATGGAGCCATCACACTAATTGAGGGCTACACATCCAAAGGAAAACAATAATGAATGTAAATTTATACCAAAATAAAGTACAGTGAATCAAAGGACTTCAGTTGCGCTTTGGGCCTCTTTCAGTATTTAGATCTCGGTGAGAAAACATTAAATTAACAGAGCTTAATTTGTAGCCTTTTGTCAAATTAACAAGTGTTGACAAGAGTTACCGGGGGGAGAGTCCCCAAGAAGAATTGTGGGTAACCAATAGACAATCACACCTCATTACAATAATTAAAAAATACAGCAACATGCAAAGTAGCATCCTCATGAAAGACACACAACTTTTTCTGACAGAGGGTTGTCTGAGTTGGCTATTCCTTTTTATCTATCCTTCAAATCTCTCTCCATCAGCTGAACGGGGCAAGTGATGACTGAGGACTATGGGAGGCATGGTCCCACCCACTGAAGAAGAAATAGGACACACATTCCCATCCACGTCCACCCTCCCTAACAAGACCGAGGAGCAAAAAATCAACAGAAACTCGGCCCAGGGCTGGTATTTAGTGCAGCTACTGCATAATACAAGATGGGTTTTTTTGTTGTTTGTTTGTTTTTAAAGTGTAGAATACGCTCAGCTAGAGAAATCAGGGTAGAACTGGGGGAGAGGAGGTGAACCCCTCCAAAACTGTATCTTCTTTAAGGCTATAAAAGTATGTCTTCCCCAAGACCCAAACTTGAGAGTTTTACCAGGAATTATTCCTGTTAAGATTCAACAAATTGTCCTGTGTTTTTTAAAGAGTAGAGATCACCGATAAACGTGGAGAAATATATATACAAAAGCGCACCACCATAAAACACATATTACACACATGCGTACAAACACACACACACATAATTCTTACGACATTAAAGGCCTTTCTACTGTGATTTTTAAAACACACATTTTTTAAAGTTAACTAAGCAAGGTTAGCGGGTGGTACTATAAAAGCAAGCCCGGGCGACAGGAAGACAAATTGTAAAAGGCAGTTTGATGATCTGGGCGCTGCCAGGACCTAGGGTTGACAGGAAGGCCCCACATGCTGGAGTGAGGATTCCAGCTGCCCCGCCCGCTCCCCTCAAAATTAGATGAAGCACTCCACATGCAAAGACTCTCAGAGAGATGCTGGTTGAATAACATGGAGCTTCTCAATAGACACAAATTTCCACTGTGGTTGTCAATCTTGGGAGTGATGGTTGGGATGGGGGGTGGAGTTATAACCCCCCACTCCCACCCCCAGATTTCAAAACTAGGCTGTGTCTGTACCCACTCCCCTGCTGCCTCAATCCAATGACAGGACTCCAGTTTGGGCTGCCATCAGCAGAAGAGCCATGATCAGCTTCACAGGGGAGAAGCCCTCGGAGTCTTCTGCAATTCCCAAAGGACCTTAAGGGTACCTTTGTTCACAGAGAAGAACCTAGGGCCTTTGGGGACCATGGGTTCAGAGCGCCAAGTATCAACAGCCTTTTTCTCACATCATCCACCTGAATGGCTACTGACTTGCCTGCTTTTCCACAGGGCACTTCAGCAAGCAACTTCCCCATGACCTCCCACCCACTGCCCTCCCTCCCCAACTCTGTCTTCTGCGAACACAAACATACATGCACAGAATAAATAATAAGCATGTGCCCATGTGAGAAACAAAAAAGGAAATTAAAAAATGGAACTCCTTACTGTGGTACTAACCATCCTAGCGGATGGGGGATTTGTCCTACAGCGCCGGGCGATAGCGGGTAATACGGAGATATATCTGGAGGGTGCGGAGGCCGTGGGATTCCTGAGAGAAGAAGCAGAATTTTAGGTACAAGAGAGGGAGAGAAGGAAAGAGAAACTGTCAGGTGATGGGAACAGGTAAAGGATAAAGGGAGACATTGCCTCGGTAATCCTAGCATGAGGTTCTTTTCACAATTCTGATCCTAAGAACTTGTGGGTAAGTTTCATCTCATTATCCCTCTGCCGCAGCTTGAAAAGTTTATCTCACTCTAGATGGATCCTACACTGGCTAAACGCAGACAAACTCAGAAAATGCCAGCTTGGGTATTTCTGCCTTATGTGATTGGTATGATTATTTGAATTGAAAAAAAAAAAAAGAGGGCTTCCCTGGTGGCGCAGTGGTTGAGAGTCTGCCTGCCGATGCAGGGGACACGGGTTTGTGCCCCGGTCCAGGAGGATCCCACATGCCGCGGAGCGGCTGGGCCCGTGAGCCATGGCTGCTGAGCCTGCGCGTCCGGAGCCTGTGCTCCACAACGCGAGAGGCCACAACAGTGATGGGCCCGCGTACCGCAAAAAAAAAAAAAAAAATCTAAAAGGGTTGGCACATAGTAGGGGATCAAGTAATATTAAATCCCTTTGTCCTTACAACTTGTCCCTTCCCTCCTTCCTTTTAATTCTAATGACTTACCTACATGAGTTACTCCTCTGGTTTCTAATATACTTTTTGAGTTACAGCTTTTGAAAGGTTACCCGTGCCTTCTTTCAAAAAAGTTAATTCTGTTTAAATGTGTCCAACTCCACTTTGAAGACGAGCTGTAGGAGACACTCACACAATGCCTTGGCATCTTATCCAAGGCAGAATCTGAACTGAACAGACCAGGAGATGTTGGAGGCCTGGTCCACTCAGTTCTAGAGCCTGGTTTTCTAGAGGACCAAGTTGCCTGTGTGAGTTAACCCATCCGCTGACTGGGTACTGCTGGACCATGGGGGCTGAGGAGTGAGTTCTGAAGGCCTGTGCCACCGCACGCTTATTAATTCCACAGAAACACATCCTGCAATCAATCCTTAGAAATCAAGAGGGCTGGGAGCAATTTGGACCCAGAGGAGCAGATCCACGCAGCTCACGTGGGAAGCAAAACGAACAATTCCTCAGAATTAAAACAGTATCGAAGGGCATGAGCTGCGTGTTCGCGGATGAAAACTATTTCATTTTTTAAAAAATTCTTTCAGGAAGCTTTTAATCTGTAAATTAAGCCTCCCTGGGTGACATTCTCATGCAGACATTGCTTTCTCTCTATTACAAAAACCAAACAGATTAGCTGGGCTTGGACCCTACACCAAGCCATTCGCACACTTGAAAGAACATTCGCAGAGGAAAAGTAAACAGTCCGCAGACGTTAATCATATGCTTTACGATAACCATTTAAAAGCTATTCCCTGTACTACCATTATTTAAATGAGACGTTGAAGCTGCCATTCACTCGTGGAGCCTGGGGCCGGCTGGCAGCCTCCTCCAGCCAGCCAAGCACCAGGCTGGGTCCCCCACGAGCACAAAGGGGGCTCAGAGCTGGTGAGAGCCAGCTCATGTGTGGCTTCATTCAGGGGCGGCCAAGGCGGCCTGAACAGGCAGTCTACCTCAGCTCAACACCGAACAATTCCCTCCGACAAAGTGACATGGGAATAGCCATTCTGAATCCATCCTTCTAATTAGCTAGCTGGGAAGAGAAACCAACCCCAGCCAGCGCATCGCAGAGCCAGAAAGATACACCCTTGGCCTTAGCTGTTCTCCCAAGACCACCCCGCCTTGTTTTATATCTTGTTGCAGGGGAGCTATAAGTAACCTCACCTTCTCCCTCTCTCCTCTTTAGGGAAAAAGCACGTGGGATGGAAAGGAGGGACAAGTATAAAAGCTGGAGTAATGTGGCATCTTCTGCCTGAGACCCTATTGGCTGTTCCGTGATGCAATGAGGAAACCATGTTGGACTTGGGTCTTCCCATCTGCAAAACGGGCTTGATGATAAATACCTAGGATGTTTCGGGGGAGGAAGAACTCAAAGAAATCAGCAAACAGAATGCAGAACCCAGTGATGTGGTCCCTCGAGGCTGCACCAAGTCATCGTCAAGTGACTATAGTCCCTTAGCCACCAAGGAAATGGGGCTTCAGGGAAACACGCTGTTGGGGCTCTTACACTCCCAAGGAGCTGAGGAGGAGTCCATGACATGCTTCCAAAACTATTACTGCCTCCGAGTCTGTTTGAGGCTCTTGGAGTTATAAAAGCCACTCCTAAGAATCACCGAGTGACTCACAGCCAGGCCCCCCACACGGCCCCTGCGGGCGTACCCGGAGCTCTAAAGAGATCCTTAGCGCTGCAGATGGACTCCTCCAAAGGGGAGGAGAGATCCACTCCCTCACCAGGCTCTGGCCTCCCTGAGGGGCTTCCTTGTCAATATCCGGGAGAGGAACAGAGCCTCTCCACCGCCACTGCAGCCAGTCCCCAAGTCAACATCCCTCCCCAGCGGGTCCCCTGGTGGCCCTGAGACCAGCACACTCTCTTTGCACCCAAGCACTCGGCCTACCTGTTTTGGGGTCTACGTCAGCTGGTAAGTGTGGAGGCGGGTTTCCTGGCGTGAAGTGTTCATTGCTGTATGTGATAAGAGGCGTGAGAGGGTGGACATGGTGAGGGTGCTGCACAACCGGTACTTTGTTCGACTGTGGGGAGGGAAAGAACAGAGAAGGACACCGTCATGCCAGTTCCGACAGCCCAGGACTCCCGACCCTCAGGATGCCCTGACCACTCCCCACACCCTCCCACACCTGGACTTTGTAAGATGCAGTCAACTCCGCCCACCGCCCTGGTCCACGTACTAAAATACCAGACAGCTGTGATTCCGCTCTCTGGGTAGGTGCGCCTCAGTCTTTACCTCCCCCCTGGGCCTGGCTTCCTACTGTGTTCCTGCAGGTGGCGGGGAATCTCCTACCCCAGGGCCCACGGGGAGGGACCTTCAGGAGGCAGGCAGGCTTCACAGGGGACCGGCTAGGAAAACCGGCTAGGGAAACCCTTGGTTACAAGAAACCTGGCAGGGCCCTAATCCCACCACCCCAGGCTCTGAACCCCTCCTGACCCCTTAGAACCAGTGGGCAAACTACAATCCTTTCCAGACAGCCAGGATAGGATGAAAAGCCTCACTCGTGGTCTGGTTGGGAGTGTGAACTTTACCAGAAAGCTCTACACTGCCAGGTGAGCACCTGCATATTTTATGCCCATACAGCAGCCCGGGTTCATCAGGAATCTCATTAGGAAGTCACGGGGAGTGCTAACAGATTAACTGGATGATGACGAATTGGGCTAATAAAAGGTATGTACGCATTTTAGAAATGGGCAGCTCTAGAAAAAAAGGACAAGGTGTTTTAACGTCTGGGAAGAGTTGCTAGGTGGAGAGAAGGAGACAAAAATAAAAAGAAAACCATTTTAAAGATTTTCCTAGTTGCAATGACCAGACCTTCCCAAATTATCTTATGCTCCTTCCCCCACCCCAGTCTCCACCACCCCCTCCCCGGCCCACTATGAGACGCTATAACTCAGCCCAGCAAGATCACAAAGAAAAACTTAAGCTGAAACAAGCGAACTACTGGGCCATTTACCGAGAGTAATCCAATTGCAAAAAACCCTATTCCCAATAGAGGATTTTCACTAAAATCCTACAACAGGGACATTTAACCAGATTAGGTACCAGCAAAGATAAAGAGGCTAGTATTAGATGATGAATGGATTAGAGTCAAGTTTCATTTTAGAACGTGTCTTCATTTCCTTTTATTACTTTTAGGAAGGCACAACTTGCATTAACATCAAGGAAAAGGAATTGCATTAAAAGAAAAGAAGGAAGGTTCAAGTGCTGCCCACTAGCGCCTCTTGAGTTCAGGGACCACCAAGCAGTTAGTTCTCTATGTTTTCCTTCTTGTCCTTTTTTTTTTTTAATGGGTGAAAAAAGAAGGGGTGTGCTATAGTAAGAGTATTTCTTACCACAGTTAATTGTGGGGAGGACATTTTAAAAGGCGCTTCTAACTTTTTCATGGGTATGTTTGGAAAGAAAAATATGGCTTTCCTAAATGCTCCTGGAAAAAACACAGAAAAAGAAGCCAACACGCCCAACAGCCGGGTTTAATGATTTCTATAAACAACTGGACACTTTCAGAGAAAGACGGTAGCTAGTGGCTCATGGGAGACTTGTATCGTGAGCTATCATTTTGCAATCACAACATCGAAATTAAATGCACCCAGTAACACTTCCTTCGTCAGCAGCTATGAAGGTCTGGACATGGCCCAAGTCAGCTGAGTGAAGGGCAGCCACTCCAAGGCCAGTGCCAGCATCTCCTGGTCATGCACTGAGGAGTCTTTTAGGAACCATTTCTGTTTCGGACAACTTGAAAAATAACCAACAAATAAGCTCTCACTGTGTGCTAGGGTGGAGAGGGAAAAGAGCAAGAGACGAAACCTACCAGATGGAGTGGAGACCATTAGGAGGAAAGGAAAATGATAGTTGCTGCCTTCTAGAAGTTTTCTATCTGGTTGGAAAGACACACACCCGCTGAAATGAAAGAAAGCAGACCAGGGCTTCCCTGGTGGTGCAGTGGTTAAGAATCTGCCTGCCAATGCAGGGGACATGGGTTCGAGCCCTGGTCTGGGAAGATCCCACATGCCATGGAACAACTAAGCCTGTGCGCCACAACTACTGAGCCTGCACTCTAGAGCCCACGAGCCACAACTACTGAAGCCCGCCAGCCTAGAACCTGTGCTCCGCAATAAGAGAAGCCACCGCAGTGAGAAGCCCGTGCACTGTAACGAAGACCCAATGCAGCCAAAAATAAAATAAATAAGTTAAAAAAAAAGAATCCACCTGCCAATGCAGGGGACATGGGTTCGAGCCCTGGTCCAGGAAGATCCCACATGCCGCGGAGCAACTAAGCCTGTGTGCCACAACTACTGAGCCTGCGTTCTAGAGCCCGCGAGTTGCGACTACTGAAGCCCGCGCGCCTAGAGCCCGTGCTCTGCAACAAGAAGCCACTGCAGTGAGAAGCCATGAACCGCAACAAAGAGTGGTCCCCGCTCGCCGCAACTAGAGAAAGCCCGTGTGCAATAACAAAGACCCAACGCAGCCAGAAATAAATAAATACATTTATTTTAAAAAAAGAAAAGAAAGCAGACCAGTCCCAGACAGTTTAAAATAAGTGTGGAGAAACTGTGGGACCCGTGGGAAGAACCACAGATAGCCCAAGGGAGGGAAGATCGTCACTTAGGAGTCTGAAGGACTTCCAGGGAACGAGGCCCCCACAAGCAGTGGAAGAAAGCAAGTGTATAAACCTGTGATGGGAAAAGGGCAGTGAGACTTGCATTCCCCAGCTCTGCTCGAGTCAAGCATCTCTCAGGATGCTTACCACAAACTTGGATCCCTGATACTAAGAAATCTCGCAGGAGGGACCTGATTCGGTAGGTCCGGGCTCAGGACCCAGGCATCTTGGGTCTGCCCATGGAGTACCACAGGTGTCTCTTCTGTTTAGCCATGACCCCTAGACCAGAGAACCACGAGATCACAGACAAGCACAAACGTTAAGGGACTTGAGTCCTAATCATGAAGTGTGTCCTAGTTCTGACAGAATCCATGGAAAGGGCTTAGTACAAAGCCTGCCACGTGGTAAGCGCAGGAATGGTGGCTTATTATTATTGTGATTTTTGTTGTTCGGGAGAAGCTGCCCGATGGCACGGTTCTGTCTGCGGTTCAGAAGTGCATATCCCATGGCTGTCTTCCAAGCAGGAAACGCTGGGGAGACCCTCTTTCTCTACCTGTCCACTGAAGGACGAAGATAGCATTTGGGCAACAGTGAAGTTCACATGTATGTGAGAAAAATGCTCCCTCTTCCTGTTAGATACACGTATAAAGGGGATTCTAACAAAAGTCGGACACCTGTTCTGGCTGCCATCACTCTCGTATCATTTTGCACATCTCAGCCTGCTAGCCAATTAGTCTCTTCCGGTTCAGTCAGAACTCTGTAGCATGGGGAGGGGTGGTCAGAGGAGGGTGAAGGGATCTGAAGTTTTAACTGCTGCCTGGCTTTGGGATGGGGGGATGCAGGTCCCACTGGGACATGGAACTCTTCTGATGTGACTGCATGACAGGCAAGTCCCTAGAAACAATACAATCACACGGCTCTCCGGGCTGGCTGGTTCCTAAGCAAGTGCAGTCATACGTGTAGAAACCAGGGTCTAATTGCCACTCCCACTGAACCTGCCTGTACCTGGACTGCTTGTACGATGGGAGGACGTCCTTCTAGAAAATGCCCATGTCTCTCCAGCCTCAGATCCCCACAGTCCTTTCTGTCTGCACCATATTATGTCCACCGCTGGGGTCGCAATAACCTTTCTCGGTGCTACCATAGCCAAGTCCCTGAAGGACAAAGACGATGTGTTGCAGACCTTTGTGTCCCCTGTAATGCCCAGCCTGTGGGAGTAGGGAGCACACTCTCATAAACTGCATAAGAACCACCAAACTGCAACAGTAAGCATCAGAAGAAGAGAAGGACAGACAGAGCCAGCCTCACAGATTCATTTCAGCAAATGTCGCTGCTCTTAAATGGCATCTACTCAGAATCACAGAGTAGAGCTGGGGAGGTAGAGAGCACTTCAGAAACCATTCAGTCCAATACCTTATTACAACAGCGTCTTTAAAAAATGGTTTTAGAGCCCACTGGCTTGCACACGGTGACCAAGAGTGAAGTCTGAGAATTCCAGGAAGACTCGGGTTTAAATCCTACTTCAATCCAGCTGTGTAACCTCTCACAGGCCTTCGTTTCTGTGTAAACTCCGGATGAGAACTGTGTCTACCGAACAGGGTTGTTGTGAAAATTAAAAGAGATCATGCCTGTAAAGTGCGTATTAGCACAGTGCCTGGCACGTCCACACATGCCGTGCAAAGAAGCTTTGAAAACTACAGTCCAATGAATACTAACAACGAGGGACCAGTGAAGGTGACGTCTGCTACCCCTCCGGTCTCTTGTCATTAAAGTCACAGGGGGCAACGCAGTCACAGACCGCACTCCTTACTGCAAAGGCAAAGATGTGCACGGCGGGGCAAGAGTACACGGATGTCCTGCAGCCACCCTCCCTCAGGTGCACGCCCTGCTTAAAAATGCGATGTTTGGTCCATAAATATATTTTATTATGTCTTTTGAGAAAAGCCATCACTTTATTATGCTAATAAATAACACTGCCACAGAAGAGTTGAAGGTTAAACAAGAATAGCCGATGACAACCAAGGTCCTTCCAGAATCAGGGGGAGGGCCTCGAAGTAGGAGCTGATATAAACGAAACGCGGAACCACCACCCAAATAGGAAATGTCCCTTAGACTTTCCCCTTCGCTACGAACAGCTCCCACTTCTTTAAAGAGGTCTTTAAGGATTGTGTTCAAAACTGTACAAACCTAAGAAAATTCAGATGTGAAAAGTACCTTTTGTGAGGGACATGGAAAACCTTCCAGAAATGCATCCAGGAATCTAAATTAAAGCTACAATGTCTGCTGGGAGTGTCGGTGGGGTAAACAGGCTGAAATATGTATCTCCTCCCTCTTTTATCTTTCTACGGAGTCCAGTGTTCAAGGCAAACAACTGTAACATAAAACTAGGTGCCTCTTAGGCAAGCGCTTTATCTAAATATTAAATATGTCTTCAAAACTACCCAGGGGTGCGAAATCATTACCTCCAGGGACAGCTAACTAAAGTTCAAGGTTGTGAGAGTGGCAATCATGGGAGGCTGCATGGACAGCTTAAGCTGCTGCCAGTTAAGCCTGAAAGAATATGATGAGCACTGGGAATCTCTGAGCCACAAAAAACAGCAAACATTCCTAAAATATTCCACACAAGGTCAGGGAGTTAGGCCATAGTCGCCCATACACACCAGCACTACCGGCGCCTGAAACTCACCCAGAGCGCCACTCAGGACCCCTTGCCTAGACAGTCCTCTGACCGAGACCTCTCTGGCTCACACCAGCGCAGCTCACAGCTGCCAATCTAATGGAGCCTGTGATGAGTGGGACAGACTTTATTCAGTCCTCACAAAGAAACCTATGAAGTAGTTGCACTTGTTATTAGCTCACCCAGCAGGTGAGGAAACCTGTCCCAGGTCACAGGCTTTGCGTGTGAGCTCACCTGTCCGACTCTACCTCCTGCTGCTGTGTCTGCGGAGACGAGCCCTGGGACGGGGTTCACTGCCAGGTGGGGTAGTGAGCTGCACCCAGGAAGCCCAGCCTGGGCCAGCCTTCCCAGCTGGACATAGATGCTTCAGGCCTCATAAGGGGATCTGTCCCCCATACTCCCCACCTGCCAGTCTCTGGAACCTAGACCAGTTCAGCACACAATGCTCCTGCCATCCCCCAATTAGGAGTAGCTCAGGGCTCCCCGCCTCAGCCAGGCACACCCCTGCTATGGAGCACGAGGCATCTTTAGCAGGGATTTTTACACCATGTGGCGGATTATGGAGGGAGGGGTGTAAAACAGTTAGTGGCATGTTTCTGCTTCTCAAATACAGACACAAGCGATATCAGGGCCCAGCAGGATTCTGGTGACAGATGTGGTCAGTTCTGGCAGCAAAGAAAAAGTCAGCTAAAAGCCCGAACTTATTAAATGAAGGAAACACCATCTATTTAAAAGGAACCAAAATCCTCATCTGACTTTAAATTACTGAGGCTTTATGTTTTCTACCTGGAGGAATGGCTGTTACTCATTTCTCCCCCGGTTCTGCTCATCAAGCCCTATGGGTTTTGAGCACTGAATAGTGAAATTAGAAAGAAAAGGTCCTTTAACAGCCCTCAAAGCACACAAAGGCTTTCCACCCAAAGTATTCATCCTACTGCAGTGGGAGGAGTGGGGAGGGGGCACCCCCTGTGGCTGACCTTTGACCCCTCGAGAACCCTTAAGCCCGGTGTTCTGGCCGTGCCACCCTCATCGCCGAGCGCCCACACACCCGTCCACCAAACGTTGCTCTCGATCGGGAACCCGGCAAGTGAAAGAGTGATTCAGGCCCTTCTAGATCCCCCTGCCGGCCCTCCTCTCACCCCAACCCCTCCACCTTCCCTAACTGTGGGGAACCCAAAGGGAATGAAAGCTCGCCATTCACCCCACAACCTATTAATCAACAGACGTTGAAAACAAATAGAGCCATTGCTAGCCCTGGCCTCTCGGGTGGCCGGCCCTCCTCTTCAATACTCCCCTATGGCTCTCCCTTTCTGAAGAAGAAAAATGGGGCCAGAAAGCGCCTTTACGGGGCCAGCACAATAAAACAAAAGCAGCACAGAGGAGCATTTGTCAGCCGTCTCCCCTCCCCAGGGTGGATATGAAGGGTCTCCAGAGTCTCAGATGACCGGCCCTCCCGGGGTCTGAAATCAGCATCAGGAAGGGACACTGTTCACTCGAGGTTCACACTGAAAAATGGGTTTAAGGCTCATCTCTACGCACTTTTTTCCAGATGCCACTTACTATGGCTGCACCAAGGTCAATGGTGACTAGCGAAACGTTAATAGACGCTGCTAGTCACTGGAGTCATGGAGCGCAGATGAGAAGGAGGGGCTGGGATGAGGAGAGGCTGTTTCTTCCTCATCAACGACCCCTTGTTGACTCAACTAGTCCTATTTTTTTGGGCTATGAACCAGAGAGGAAGGGTCAGCGATGGTAACCTTCCTGCCTCAACAACCCACTGACTGCATCAACAAAGGAGCAGCCACTTCCGTTACTGGGATGATGACGTCAGGGAGGAGCCTGTATCCAGGCCGGTGCGCACAGCCTCACTTATCTGCTGAGCATCTCGCTACTGTATCCTGTAAACCTCCTGCATGCACGGAGGGGAAGGGTGGCGGGCGGACATCCACCACGGCCTGAAGGGCTGCTCTCCACCCTTTACTCTGCCCCTCTCCCCTCACAGCTGTCCGAAGCCCAGCCAGCGAGGACCCACCTAGTGCAGGGGCCATTCATGGTTGGGCACTGCTCCACTCTAAGGCCCTGCCCCCAGCTAAGGGGGCACTGTTTCCCTGGGCAAGACTTCTACTGATGGCTACAGCACTGCCTGTTGGAAATAATAAATTACACAGAGAAAGTTTTGCTTGAAGAAATGAGGTGGTTAAGAGAAAGGAGGTCTACCTATGAGATGCAAAAAAGAAACACCCATTCTGCAACTATAGCCTGTATCACCCTGCATCACCCAGCCTGCATCACCCGGCCTGCATCACCTGGCCTGAATCCTGTGCGCGTAAGGCTGCAAAGTTATAGCTTCTGCAACCACCAGAGCCTGCCACTCAGGGTGCTGCTTAGTTGTTTTGTGAATTATCGAT
Source organism: Orcinus orca (assembly GCF_937001465.1). Lineage (NCBI taxonomy): Eukaryota > Metazoa > Chordata > Mammalia > Artiodactyla > Delphinidae > Orcinus > Orcinus orca. The sequence goes on along the minus strand of NC_064572.1, from coordinate 73,682,771 downwards.
GGCTGACTTCTTCTCCCTCCCCGCCGCAACCCTTCTTTCTCTGGAATCAAATCCATTTAGACAGCAAGAAGAGGGAGAGAGAAGATTCTCCCAGCCGTCTATGAAATTCTGCCGACTCACAGTTCCTCCTGTACTCACACAGGCATTAAAATTCCTCGTGCAGGGAAATGACTGAACAGGGCAGGCAGGGAGAGAATAAACGTGCAGCCAATTTTCATCCACATTCTCATACACACATGCATATACATAGAACTAACACAAACCATCCTAAGCTCTTGGCCTTTTTCGGGGCGTTTTTGGGTTTTTTTTTTTTTCTTTGTCTATTTGTTTGTTTTGCCCCTTCTATAATATAACAACCCGGCGGGTAACACACCAAACAGATTGCCAAGCATAAAGGGTCTAAGGGGCCAAATTCAGCGTTTCTTAACGACCTTTTCTCAATCTCCCAAAAGGAGGAGGGGAGGGTGGGAGGGGGGGGGCTGGAGGTGTTAGGGTGGGGAGTGGACGCACGAAGGGGAACATTGAAACCTTGAAAATAAAGATGTGCTCCGGCCGCCTGGCTTTGTGAACGTCGCAGCCAAGGCCCAACCCAGCAGAGCTGTGCTTTCACAGGCTCTTGAACAATTACTTCCAGTTAAGTTCATTAAATATAATTCATTTCCACTCATTCTCATTTATTTTCCAATAAAAAGAAGGCATCCCATCGTGCTTCCCCCAACTAACCTTTAAAGCACTTGCGAGCTTAAGTCTTGGCCCGCCCAGTCCAGGCTCGCCCCTGACCAGTGAGTTCCCAGGGTTTTCTTCCTGCCTGCCACAGGATCCCGGGGGCGGGGGGGGGCGGGGGGGGGGGGGTACGGCAGCACAAGGGGGCCCTCTGACCATCTTAATCCTCCACCAGGTCTCAGAAATGAGGACCAGCCGCTCCACCCTGAAGTAATTCCCCAGGAAAGGCAACCTCCACCCTCCCGCAAGATATTTTTCTACTACTTGGGCATTAAATGATTAGCGCTAGCATAATCAATCTTGTTAAGTGTCCGAGTTTGCAGGGAATGTTTGGGACTTGGGTAAGAGAGTACAGCTGTTTCTAGGAGAGCCGATTTTCAAAACAGAGCCAGGAATAAAACTAACCTATTCCAAATGAAGAAATCCAAAAGCTCAAATTTAAAACAACTTTTAAAAAAATAATGATTTCCAGACCATCTCCCCCCGCAAACACAACAACCCCAAATCTAGGGATTCCTAAATAAGATGGAAAGGAAATCACCAATTTTGATTTAGAATAAGTTTTAAGTACATAATGGTTATTACATCCTGGGGATTTCAAGAAAGAAGCAGTGAACAAAATCTGATACCACCTTTCTAATTTATTTATAATGAACAGCTGTATAAAAATGTCTTTCGTATTTCTTAAACACCCTGTGCCTAACTTTCCAATCTAGACGGTATTTGAAAACCATGCCTGTTACATGAGTCTGATAAGTTTCCTTCAGAGAGCAGGTAGATTTCTCTCTAGTAACAAACAGGTGAACCGAGAGGAGGGATGGACATTTTCACAGGACCCACGGATACAAATGGCCAAACCTCGGATTTGGCAGGAATTCAGCAAAGAGAGACTAAAGAGAAGACGAAAGCAAAGGCAAAACTGCATCCTTCTGCTCTATTTTGCCCCGTTAGTGTCCCAAACGTGGGCATTCTTTAACAGACATCTATAGCCTCCATAAACGATACATGTAAAAGGACACGGAAATTCAGTGTGGTAAGGAGGACACAGCACCGCTACCCCCTCTGAGTGCAGCTGTCCAAAGTTTAAGGTAACATGGGAATGACCCAAGCAAAGTTCACTTAAAAAAAAAAAAAAGCCTTCGAATGTGTGCAGAAGTATGTAATCTGAAGGGCATGTCAGGATTTCATCACATTCCAAAATATTGCAGAAGGAAAGAATTCCATGACATAGCTCAACCAGGCCTCCACCATCCCCAAACCACAAAGGGGAGGTTTCCCTAAAAATACAAGGTTGCAGGCTCTGTTGCTTCCAGAAAACACGGAGGCAGCAGCCTGTTGTGACAATACAAAGAGCATAATATCTGTATCATCAGAGTTGGGAATTTACCCTTTCAAAGGAACTCCCTTCCCATAAGCCATAAAGAATGGAGGTTTCCCCATCCCCAAAGCAGCAGGACCGCTATGAAGTAACCCAAGTAATTTGAGTAAACAAAGGTCTGGAACCTTTCAGGAATCTGGAAACGGGAGGCTGTGCTGGGTGGGAAATTTGTGGCAACACAATTTGTACACTTGCAGTGCCAGCCTGCACTCTCTTCGCCACAATTCTTGACAGTTTACACAATTGTACATTGAACTAGAAAGTTGCACAGAACCAGAAAGGAAAACCAAGACATACATCTGTCATTCCTTCACGCTCAACCAGAGAGCTATCTACCACCTTGATAGTTCAACACGACACGTAGGATTTTAATTCATGATTTTGAAAACACAAGGACTCTTACAGTGTGTAGTATATTTCATTCCTTCTTCCCCCAAATATGGGATCTAAGAGCTGACTGACCACTGCAAATGTTTCCGTTTGGCCATTTAACAACAACAAAATAATAACGAAAGCAATAATAAAGACAATTAAGGAATCGCCTCCGAATTCAAGAGAATGCTCTTAACAGCTCGCGGCAAAGGATTTGACCCGAGAGTTGAACAGAGTATCAAGTATTCTAAGCCCCAAATTGGTATTGCAAAAGGGCCTTCTTCCTAATCATTAACAGCACAATAGGCTGTCATCAGTCTCTTGCTCAGGTTTCCGAAACACATTTTATATTAAGTTTACAAAATACAAACACCGCAAGCAAGACTGGAGCCCTAAAAGGCCAGCAGCATCTAAATTTGGAGATTGAAAATAAATACAACCAAAGACATAGCAACACAAAGTTAGCATTAAATATGAAACCACAATACACGGTTTACATAAGCCCTGCTACTGGAAAAGCCTTATAGCTCAAAAATGTCTCAAGCTTCCAAAGTATGCTCCTCTATGAGGGCATGTCATTCTTCCTTCTCTTTCTTCCAGTGGAGCCCACCCTGGTGGGTGAAGTGGAAAAAAATTATTTGTTAGAAGAAATCCCAAATCCCACCGCCCTTTTCCAGATTCCAGCTCGCCTGCACTTGGGGAGCCAGGTCTGCATCGCTATAGAACCGTAAGGATTGTGATGAAAGTCAAGCTTTCTCTCCTCCCCATCTTTTTTTTTTCTTTAACCCTTTCCCCCCTCCCCCAAAAACCACTATGAAAAGTACACAGTGAAAGAGCACAGCTTGAGATGACCATTTATTCTTGTCTTGTTTTTCCTTCCCACCGTCTGAATTTTTTTAAAAAAAAAGCACAAAGGTTTAATGGTCAAGACCATAAGCAAGGACACAAACACACACACACACACACACACACACACACACACACACACACACACACACACACACACACACACCCCTCACTACTCACCCAGCAATTCAAATTGAGGTGCCAACTGCCCAACTGGTGGAAGAGAGTGAGCCCAGAGGCCACCGTGCCTCCCTTCCCACTCAAATCTTCCATTCCCACTAAGATGGTATCCCTAGGGTACATAATAGCTTTGGTTTTCTTTCTCTCCACCTCAAAAAAAACTTTCTCTGTACCTTCAAGATGGGACTGGGCCAGCTTTTTTTCTCCTCCCTTATTGCTTTTCTCACTTTTCTTCTTCCTCCCAGCTTCCCCTCCCTTTATTCCTTTCACTTAAAGAGCTGAAAAAAAGCATCTTAAAAGATGGAGATGGCTCCCAATTTCTGCCCTGGGGTACTCAGAACGATCACAATGCCTGCAGTTATTTTGTTGCTTCTTCCCTTTCCACACACATGCCTCAGAAACCAAAAACAAAATAAAACAAAAGAAACCAAATAATCTAGTTTCACTGGTTGCAGATTAAATTTTTAAAAGTTAATGAAAAGAAATTGCTCCTAGTTTCTACTCTGTACCACTAGGAAATCCGTGAAGGAAGGGGGAAGGCCCATCTTCCCCAGCCAGCTCAGGGCACTAAGCAGACTTCCCCTCCCTCACCGGTTACCTTGGGCAGCAGGGACAGAGCTACCGCTAAGAGTAGCTAAGAAATTACGGTCAGCCGTGAGGGAAAATGATCAACCGAATGCAGTAGGCAGGCACTTTATCTGCAAGATTGTCAAATCCCTCAAAACAAATTTCTTAGGGAGAGGGCTGCCATGGGAGAGGGGGAGGGAGGGGGAAAGTGTATTTTCCTGTCACAGTGACACGGGAGTGACACTTGGTAGGGCCTTGCCAGCCACGCGTACACACCCCTCTTTTCCTTCCAGAGTAAGGCTGTGCCTGAAAGATTTTCAACTGACCTCTCTGGAAGCAGAAGAACGGAAGCTTCCTGTGTTCACTGGCATTCCAGTAGTCTGAAGGCTGACTCGCTTTTTTGATTGTGAGTTTTGTGAGCTTCCCCAGAATGAGACGGGGGGAGAGAGACAGAGGGAGGGGGAGGGAGAGGGAGAGGGAGAGAGGAGAGAGGAGAGGAGGAGAAAGGAGAAAGGAGAAAAGAGAAAAGGCAATCCCTGAGTCCCACCAACCCGACTTACTTTTCCGGGGTCTCTCCTAGGTTCCAGGGCCGGGTACATGTGTGTGGGTTTAACTTAATTGGAGTTGAGAGACTCAGACATCATAGGCCTGAAATCGTCCTCTTTTCCATGAAGGAGAGGAGTGTGGGAGGGTGTCTGCTCCAGGAGGGGGTTAACAACACAAGAAAGTTGCAGAGGACAGAAGTCGCCCAGAAGACCTTTCAGGTCCTTTCCCACCCCAAGTGTTAATTAAATCATTTCGCCCTCTTCAAAAGCAAACACACAACTCTGATTTGCATGCAGGTAAGAAAACACCCCTACTGCCACATGGGATCCCGGCCCTGTCTTGCTTGAAGCAAGACTGGTGGCAAAGATTCGGTTTCTTCTGGCGCGAGACACCTAACGTACAGGAGATGTTTTTAATTTACCGACTCGACTGCCCAGCTGTTTATCTGCAAACCCACAGGGCTGTTTTCATGATGTTGGTCTTTAAGCAATCTGTTAATACACCAGACAAGTTAATAACCCTCGAGCCAGGGCCCCACCCACCATACCCCCTTCCACAAAAAAACACAAGGGCTGGAAGGGCTTCAAGATAACAAAAAAGTGAGGCTTCTTAATTTTCTTCCTCTTCTCTTTTAAAATACTGCTCCGTGGCCCCTCTTTCTGGACTCATCTGGCCTTCCTGTGTAAGTGTCAGGCAGCAAGCTTTAAGGAAGGCCCTTAATACCAAAACAAAACCCTGCCATTTCCCTTTACATGGAGGTAACAAAAGCAATGAGGCTCCAGTTTGACAAGTAAAAAGCCCCAACACAGCCCCCTAATTGCCTTCCCTCCCTCTATTCACGTGGACCACCACACTGGGGCAGCTGCCTTTGTCACACATGCAATTTCTTAAGTAAACTGCCAGTTCCTTCCCCGCTGACGGACAGCTCCCAATCATTCAGCAACAATAACTCATAAAGTGCAGCCAACAGGATGGGCAACTTTGACTAGAAATT